>NC_140947.1:72837168-74132168 GCF_014529385.1 Adiantum capillus-veneris | reverse complement strand
ACTCAAGGATACTAAAGATTCTAGGTTATTGTATGAAAATTTAAAGTTGGCATATTTAGCCAACAATGTCAAACATTAGGAAGGGAGTGGGGTCTAGGAGGGCCTCTTTGTTGGGGTAAAGGCGGTGTGTCCCTTACTTAGGCCGGACACGCCAAAGATGTCCAACCACCCATTACTTATATACACCCTATTCTTTACTAGATACAAGAATAAGGGGCTCTCTCTTAGAGACACACATATTGTTAAGTTCTCCACCCACATCTTGTGTTATCTCTCTCTCCTTCTCCCTCTCTGCACATACACCACATTTGCGCACTCACAATTGGTATCAAAGGTACAACATGGCGATAGCGGAGAGCAATGGCAATGTCGAGAGCTTCAAGGTGATAGCTTGCTCCCAAGAAATCTTGGAAGCTTTGTGAGAACGCAATGGGAGCTTGTGATCTCAGCTGAGAGTGATGTATACTCTTATGGAAGCTCAGAAGAAAGTGTGAAAGATAGTGTATAGATGGTGTTTCCCAAAAAAATATTTGCATAGCAGCACTATTTTCAAAAAAAAAAATCTTCTTAAAGAATACTGATTGAATATTTTACATGAATGGTGTTCATGGTATGGGTTACATTCATTTGCACTTTGCCAGTGGGAGTATTCTTGTGCTCCATGATGTTCAGTATGTGCCTAATGCTTGTAGGATTTTGATCTCCATCTTGTAGTTCAAAGATCATGGGTGTCATGTTCATGTAACTAATGACTCTTACTTGATGAGGAGAATTTTGTTTATGATAGTGTGAGGCAATCATGGTGCTTGTTTGACTCTTCTCTGGATTCTTGGTGTCAGAGATTCCATAGTCTTTGTGAATCCATTGTTGTGTAGACTTTTGCAATCTAGGCAAGTACACTTGATTGATGATCAATGTGACACTTTGCTCATTGCGCATGCAGAGTTTGAGGCCAAAAATGTAAAGTAGGACAGCTCTCTGAATGCATGACTAGAGAAATCACCAGTGGTGGTGACAAATTTTGATGCTTTGCCAGTCAGAGAGTAGAGTAGTGAGTCACATGTGAGAGATGGCATAGTCTTGATTATGTTACAGTCATGTCATTGAGATACTAGACACATATCTTTCACGGATGATCTCCAGAGTGTTGTGAGAAACATGTCTGTAGATGCAGAGCTAGAGCAGCCATGCTCTAGCAAGACATAGTGTAAGGATCCTCTTAGGACAAAGATGCCTCCTACCATGGAGATGAGCGATATGGAGTTCTATAGATGCTCATGCTAGAGGCTGATATGGTGATACCATGACATGTGGATAATCTCTATGGATAATGATGGAGTGACAAGTACCCTAGATTCAGGATTGATGCGTCCATACGAGACTAGTTTTGGTGGTAATATAGTGAGGTTTGAGATACCTATTGCGGATAGATTGACAGAGGTCACTACATATTTCATAGGTGCAATTAGAATGGACATGCTGGCAGAGACTACGCATTCATTATCAGCCTTTGGGACCCTCATGTACCACCTCTTAGGATTGAGATCCAACATACTAGTTGTAGTGGGAGTGTTTGTAGTTGAAGTTGTTAGTCAAGAAATGACTGACACTAGCATGATGCATCATGGAATAGTGCGTCATTATAGGATACGTGCAGTGTATGCATGTTGATTCTAGCAAAGATGTATGCTTTTGCACACTGCTAGACTCTATACAACAGCATGCATTGACTTCAAGAAGAGAGCCACAGGGCATAGGTTGAGATGATATTTCTCCCTATACCTCTTGTACATATTGCTAGGTCCTACAGTAGTACCACCACTTATCGGTAAATTTGCATTTTAGTGGGAGATTTTTGGATAAAGGGGATGTGCCTTTACCCAAGCCGAACACGCTAGAGACGTCGGACCACCCACTAATTGTACACACCTTATTCTTTACTAGATAGAAGAGTAAGGGGCTCTCTCATAAACACATTGTGTTGAGTTCTCCACCCACATCTTGTGTTCTCTCTCTCTCTCCTTCTCCCTCTCCACACATGTACCTCATTTGTGCACTCACACTCTTTATTTTCCATGGGATTAAGAAAGGGATTATGGATTGGAAAATGGGTAGATGCCATGTAACTGAAATGATGGGTATGGCAAGGCTTACAAGCGAGTGGTCAAATTTGTAGACTTAGAGGTGGTGGTGGGAAATAAATTTCTAGTAATACAATGAGAAAATCTCTTATAAGATAAAGAAACTAAAAATTTGGGATAGAAAACAATATTTTCTCTCTTTAGTGGCAGCCACCCCCCCCCCCCAAAAAAAAGGGGGTCCGTTCAAAAACATGGTGGTCATTCTCTCTCTCTCTCTCTCTCTCTCTCTCTCTCTCTCTCTCTCTCTCTCTCTCTCTCTCTCTCTCTCTCTCTCTCTCGTACCATCTCTATCCTCTTTCCACTCCACCTTGCAAGTTGCATCTCCTTCTTGTCACTTTTCCCTCCCAAAAGTCTCTTGCAATAGCATAGGTTTGAAGATGGTATGAGCCTCCTTTCCCTCCTCAAGCTTGTTGCATTATCTTCAATGGTAGACACCACCTATCAAAGCTCTCCATTTACTTTCATCTACATCTTATTTACTCCTTCTTTCCCATTTTGCTCTCAAAAATTAGTGCCTCATAGCAGCACTTCTTTTTTGAAGATTTAATCTTTTCTTATGCATCACAGCATTGTTTAATAAGACCATTAAGTTTCCTTGGGTCTTTTGTTAGGTAAAAACGTCCTATTGTCTATCTACTCATAGCTATGCTTACCATATTACTAATGAGCCAACTTGCAGGTGGAGATTCATAGCGTTGACATTGACCATTTTTGTATACCTTCTAATCTTGCTCTTAGCTATGCTTACCATATTACTATTGAGCCAACTTGAAGGTGGAGATTCATAGCGGTGACATTGACCCTTTTGTATACCTTTTAATCTTGCTATATGTGTGCATGTACTGATCATAAATTTATTTATGCAAGTGGTGCTACTTCTTTCCATGGAATTTTCAGATGCTTGAAAACCTAGGAGTATTATTGACTTAATTTCTTGTAGCAAAGTACAAGACAACATTGATCACTAGGTTAGGGTCGAGTATAAACAATCTATGTAGGTGACGATGCAACCAAGTTCAAGAGGTGCACCCAAAGTCTCAAGGAGACACAGCTTTTCAAGCACACCACTAAAAAAGAAGCATCATGGAGTTCAAGAAAATCAAGATGGTAAGCGGCTAGCAAAGATGCAACATGTGTATATAGATTCTCGATTGAAGCTAAAGACACAATTGAGGTTTCCTACAAAATGCACAATCCCTTCTCTTTAAATACTTTGGAAGATCTATCTTTTTCTTTCACCTCATAGGTTGCTTCAAATGTGTCAGCCAGTAAAATCATTCAAAGGGGCCTTTAAAGCCATCTGCATGGAATCTGGCAAATTGTTCTATATTGGTTGTCTTTCCTCTGAGCTTTTCTAATGGGACGTCCTTTTTTGTAGCCACACTTATGTCACGCTTAGGCAAAACGGGTATAGAAATTTATCTCCCATTCACTCACCAAGCCTAGAGAGAGTTTGGAATGGCCTATGTTAGACAACGCATTGGTAAAAGCAACCAAAATGAGAATGGAGGTGGATGTGCATACAACCAGCATGAGGTGTACCTATGGGTCACACAAAGCAATGGTAACATGTTATATGCCTCTTCATGTGTTTGTATATATCGTCTGATTTTAGTGTGTCCGTAGGACACCAAAAATGAGTATTTTCAAAGGGGGATGATATAATGAATGTCTTCCTTGTATTTGGATGTGAAACCGAAGTGCTCAATTACCAGAGAGATAACATTAAGTGTGGTGCAATTGGGAAGAAATTGATGTTCAAATACCATATTACAAAGTAAATCTTGACAATGGTCTTTGCTTAATACAAAAGGTGGAAGCAAATCATGGGAGTATGGGAAACATTCGACTCTAATGTTTTTGCTCAAGAAATCGTGGACCTTCAAATACATTTCCACGATGATGCAATGCACAATATCTCTGTGAGTAATGACTGGCACCTCAATCATCTTCGGGAGTATCTTAATTTGAGATATATATTTCCCAAGCTATATCTCTTTTTTGTTAATGAAAAAGTTGGTTGATTTAGCAAAGAAAAATCCTTTCTTTGTGAGGGCATTGTATTCCTCCAATAAATTTTTCTCTTATTAATAAATATAGTTTTTTAATCTCATTTTCAAGTTTTTCTAAAGTATTTTAATCTCTAACAAGCTTTTGAATGAAAATGTTTGACTTGCTTGATTGTGGTTGTCAACTAGTTCAAATAATGTCTTGTGTTATTTTGTCGCAAATTTATACTTTTTAGTTCTTTTTTGGCTCTTTTAAAGTGACCTTGGGTAACCAAGGAGGGCTTGGCATTCTTAACCCTGTATCCCATGCTGAGGCCATATGTGCCAAATTTATGGTCTCATTGGCTAAAGAGGACCAAGCTTGGGCTATCATGACCAAGGAAATGCTTGATGCAGTAAAATTGAGATCGAAAGGGGGAAAGTGGAAGGGGGTTGTGATGCACAACAAACTTCTCCCCTCGAAGTGGTTTTATCTTAGATCTGGTGGACTCTCAGGGGAATTGATGAGGAAGTGCAAAAGAGCAGCTGAGGTTTTGGAATGGGGGGAGAAACCAGATACTTTCAGAACTCCATTTTGCACTGGTCCCCTTGGCTCTCTAAAATATTGGGGCCTCCGCAAAGACCCTATTGGATAGAAATGTCCAGGAATGTGAATAATAAGGGGCTCGTTTGACTAGAACAATTTTGGGATTGTAATAGTAAGTGCTAGAAAACTGCTGACTCTATAGCAATCCAATTTCAACTTAATGGCTTTGATATCTTTCTAGTATACAGGGTGTTAAAGAGATTGATAAGGTGGTGATGCCAATTTGTGAATCCAATTTTGAATGGGATGCTTGGAGATGGCCCGGGAGTAGCCTCTTTTGGAAACCACATTCTAAAGGCATTTACCATGCATTAATGCACGAGGCTAACTGGTGTAGCCCCCTCAACAAATTATGCAAGAGGCACTGGATGGAAAAACGGTGGGAGGAAGTCATGGAGAACATTTGGAATCCAAGGTGGCCTCAGTATATGAAGTTATTTTTGTGGAAAGTGATGTGGAGTGCTCTGCCGACAGGCGAAAAGATACAAGAAAGAGAAATCGGTTCCAATCGCTGCTCGGGGTGCAGAATATCTAGTGAAGACCTAGCCCACCTTTTAGGGGATGCCAGGCTATCAGCGGCATGGCTGGGAAAATATGCAAGTGGATTCAAAGGACATGGAAAATTAAGTTCTTAAACTAATTTTCTCTTTGGTAGTAACAGGATGGGAAGTCCTACTCTTCTTGTTTGCACTCAAATAATCAAATACTACTTCTTCCACCATATTTGGCAAGCAAGGAACCGCCGCATGTTTAAGGGGGATCTGGATGTGGCAAGCTTTTGTGAAATCATATAAGAGAGCAGAGTGACGATCCACATGATTCGAGGCAAACAAGCCTCAGAGGACTGGTCTAGAACCATACATGTCATGATGAAAGCTTGTAATAAGTAAAGCCTAGGAGTAGTTGTGGTCCCTCTATCAAGCAAAAAACTTGTAATCTTTTGACCCTCAAGGCTCGGTCTGAGCTTGAGATTGGTGTATATTTTTGATGTTCTTAATACTATCCACTCACAATTGTGAGTTTTGCAGCAAAAAAAAAAAGTGACTTTGGGTAAGTAAGTCACTTTGTAAGTTTTTGAAGTTCATTTTTCACTTTCACAAACCTTTAGCTCTAAGATCTCTTGGAATCTTTCTTACATACAAACCCATGGAAATATTGTGTGATACACTCCTCGCACAATTAAAAAGGTTGGCCTTGTAGATCGAGCACATGGCCTAATGAGTTTGTTCAAGGGCTATATCAACAAGAAACCCGTAGCTATCTTGTATATAGGAGACCTTCCAAAGCTTTCTCAACTACATGGAGGAGTACATGGCCAAATATGCAGTTGTGTTTGAGGGATCCAAGACGGTGTGGTTGCCAGTGTATTTCCTCAAATATCTCTAGGAAACTAAGAAGAACTTTTCTTTCTTCATTTGAAATTCATCAAAGGGTTCACCAAACAAAACAACAAGACAAACGATGAGGATATCCTCCTAGACTTGGACAAGGGGTATAGGCACCAAATTCATAGCTTGGGACATAGTTCTAACTTTGTTTGTGCTTGAGGGCATGTGCAAGGAAAAATTAAAAGAAAAGGCTAGCAAAAAAGCACCTGATAAACATTTTGGAGAATGCAAATAAGATGTCAAAGAGGTTAATGAGCAGATGGAAGCATCCATGGAACTTGTTCGCTTATAAGAGACCAGCTCCATTGAAGAGGAAGATCAGATTATAGAGGGGGAGGAAGTCCTTGAGTTCCAATTACTCACTTTATATACAGTGGTGGTGAAGAGTCGTTAATTTTTTCCCTTGATGACATTGCAAAGGGGCTTAGACTCAGAGAGGATGAGTATCTCTCAATGGTCGCTACCTATGCAGGCATGGAGCATCCAAGTGGAAAGAAAGCATCGACATAATTTGAAATTGATTCTGAAGACCAAACTCTCTCAGAAAAATTCTTGTATTTGCCCAATAAAAATGAGCAAAATTTGGTGCAAATAGTGGCAAGCACCCAGTTGGAAATAAAATATTGTGCTTCCTTTTATAAAAGTGTGCCCAAAAGTGCTTTCCACCGACACAAATCACCGATTCCAATGGGTGGAAACGATTTTCCTAGCGTTGACCTTACAAGGAAACCTCTCAAAGAAATGGATGAGGACACTGAGGTAAAACATACTTAGACCTAAACAATTGTCTACATTTTTCTTACAATTAGAGGTAATGTTCTTTAGAGTGTTTTGTAGAATGCATACCACATTGACAAATTTGATATGTGAATTGGAGGCTCTTGCAACATGCCCATGGATAGGGACCGTTCGCTCTGGCACTACCCGAGCCATGTGGGACCATCAATTCTTTGAGTTGTTCACATAGTGTTCTTGAAGCATGGTTGCATGGAGATACTCAAGTACAAGGTAACAAGTGCCACCTTTAGCAAAGATTTTCTCACTCTTAATTCTATCAAATGTATATTAGTGGACCATGAGGCCGCCCCGTATGCCTTTGCAGTCAAACACCCTAGTGAGTCCTATTCCATTGTGCCCTAAGCTTAGTTCAAGGGGTGACAAACCTTGAACAAATTTTAAAAGCTCTTGGCATGAGGTCTAATGTCTGTTCTATATTAGCTGATGTAATTTGCAAAAAGACAAACACCCCATGATGTAAATTTTGATACAGCTGAAATAAAATTGCTGTCTTTTTTATTTTATTTTGTGCTACATTTTTTTATTATTTCATTTTGTCTGTACAAACTTGATTAAAGCAATGTGTGTTAAGAATGGCTTCCAGAAAAAATCTCCCAATCGTAGGGTCACAATGGCCTCCTATGCACCGTGACAAACAAAGACTTTTTTGGACCGCTCAGCCCCGTCAGGGAGCGTGGCACACCGTCGGTCCCTTCAAACCTTTTCTCGGTCCCCTTGTGGCCTTGTTTTGGCAAAAAATTACCCAATGGTCACCCCAAGCACTGGGACTCCAACCTTGTGGTAAAAAAAAAAAGGGAATCCATTTTGGACACGCTTGATTTGAAATAACCCGTACCACACTTCATCTCTTAATTAAGCAACTTGAAATGAACGATTACAAATAATTCACAATTTTAAACAGCTAATTGTACAATTGCAAAATAATGAGAGAAGTCAAGTCATTGATATTATATAAAAAGATTGTAACTTGCAAAAGAGTGGCTACATGAAGAGATTCTAATTTTCATGGAGATAACCATCATTTTGTAAGTTGATGGCAAGAGGTAGATCAATGTTCTCTTAAGTGACCCCCTTGACATACACCATATAGAAGACACTATTTTGGAATAGATGCACTAGTATATCTTCTAAGACATCATGTAGTGCCATTATTGTAGCGTTTTGTATTCTTATGACTAAATCATTGTATTCCTTTGTTATTTCCCTCACTAATTGAAGGAACTCTGCTTTAGAGATGATGGGCTCATTGCTCTTCTGCTATTTTCTAATCTCTCTCAGAGACATTGTGCTTGGCCTCCATCTTTGTTTCTTTGAGTTATCAATGGTAATGGTGAAGCTGCTAGCTATCGCGGACACATTGAGGAAGGTCACTTTTGTACTTGATCCTCCTCTCCTCTTGTGCCTACTTCTCTTCAGACATCAACTTGCCTTTTTCTTCTTTTCATATTCTTTTGCATGATGTGTGATATTTGTGGGGTTTGACCTCCTAACTACACCTTGCTGGGCAGCTTATGCCCTTTCCTCCATTGCCTTCTTCTATACCTCTACTTTTGCTTGTAAATTTGGAAGGTGGTCTCTCTTAGCCTCTTCCATTTCCCAATCCTCCTACTCCCTCTGTCTTCTCTCCTCCTCATGCTTCTTCCAATTTTCTTTCTCTATTTCCTCTTTCCTTTGTTTCTCTTCAGCTCTCTTGATTCGCTTGGTCTCCCGTGCCTTTGACTTAGGGTCATCTGGTATGACCTTCCTAACATGCATGGGCCAAACTTGCACAGCATATCTTGGGTAGTAGCTTAAGTTCCAGGCTATGGGATGGCTAGCGGTATGTTTTCACAAAGAAGAGGACCCTGGCATTTTGGTTTGGTGGCCCTTGTTTCCTCCTCCACTCTTCTTCTCTCCATATCCGTTCTCTCTTCCTCCCTCTCCCTCTAGGTCTAAAGATCTTCTTCCATTTGTAGAGTGGGAAGGGGGGGGGGGGGGGGGGGGGGGGGGGGGGGTGGAGAGAGAGAGAGAGAGAGAGAGAGAGAGAGAGAGAGAGAGAGAATAGAAGAAGAACATGGCTTTCTTAACTTTATAAAGAGAGGGAGACTAAAATAAAAACAACAAACCACTTTCATTACTGTAAGTAGTCTTTGTAAGCATAACCTAATATTCGCCTCTAAAGAAAAAAAAATTAAAAGCCACTAAATCTTCACTAGAAAACTTCAAAACAACAATATATTGGGATGTTGCATTTGGTACTCATAGAACCCATGGGTCCACACAGCAAATGCTCCAACCATAAGGACGACCCCCCTCATGCAGGGTGTACAATACAATCTTCCAATTCTCATACATATCCCTATAAGAGTATTCATCATTGGCGGTCATGCTATCTCCGAGCTTGTGAACGTCTATGCGAGCTGAATCTGCAGTACAACTCAAAGTCACATTGATGTGAAAGTATCCTTGGAGTCCTCCAAAAAACTCATGCACTTCCATTGAAATGTTATGTCAATAATAGTGATTCCTGCAAGCATACAAATTAATTACAATAAGTTCAATAACCAAAAAATAAATAAAAAACCATTGTGCTTCATTGATATTCCTTACCTAACAATTTCAAAGCTTTTAATAATGTGTACTACATTATGCGTAGTGAGTGGGCCTCTCCAACCAGGTGGATCTACATGAGAAAACTATCAATTTGAACACCAAGCTGAAAATTTTACAAAGGATATAATTAGATCTTACCATAGATATGAAACGGCAGATGATGAAGCATCTAGCTAAAGGCAACCACCTAAAGGTAGATGGTGTCCAATGCCTTCTTTGACATGGCATCTATAAATATAACATTTCAACCCCATCTAAGAAACATCTTAACCTCAGGTTTTCATGACAATCAAAGTGTATAGAGAATTGAATCAACATAACAACTACAGGTGCAAACCAAAAGAGCACACTATTAATACCATTGAAACTCTTAAATTTGTAACAAAATCTTAGCTCTTGATCACGTGCAAACATTCATAAAGAGCTGTGCAAATCTACTTGTTTATGTGTATATAAGCCATAAAACTTCAACATTCCCCCATAATGAGATGAAAAAACATGAAAAATATCTCACACATGCAACAACTTATAATAGAAGGCAACAATTAGTTTTGAGATTTGATGCCTTTTTTGAAAAAAAATTACTTCAAATGCAATACCAATAAACCTTCAAACACTAAAAGATTTTATTCATGATTTACATTGTCCACTCCATGAAAAATGTCAAAACTCTTAGGAAATAAATAAAAAAGCTAGTGGCAAAGGATGCTTTGGTTGAGTTTCAATTGGCAATATATAATAGCTATAATAATATCCAAATTCCCTACACCTAGCATACATCAAAGACCCTTTCTGCAAATGAAATCCCACAAACTCTATCGTCTTGTTTGAACCTTTCACAAGTTCTACATTATACATCCTCACATCATAACAAGGGCCAACGCGTCTCTAATTTCAAAAGCAAAGGGTTTCATAGGAGGAGATTTGTTGTTTGCAAAGAGAAAATAAACTTCAAGCATATGCATCAATACAATAAAATATCCAGTTAAAGTGGTTTGATGTGCATGACCCCAGTCTAAAGTTGTCTACAATGGTCATTACAAACTAATAATGGGGTGTGGAAAGCGCCGCCCAATTATTTGAGAGTGCAAAAAGTGAACCAAACCTGAAGGAGTAAGACAATTTCTACTTGTAAACCTAAAGATAACTTTCACAATAAAATTTAGATAGCAAAAAACCATCCTGGAATCTATCGAACTTCCAAGTATTTCATTTCAACCATAAAGCTCACATAGCTAAGCGTAGTTGTAGTGATTGAAGCCTCATTTCTAATGACATGCTACCTTATGTCCCCAAGACAAAAAAAAATAGTACTTAATATTGTTTTGACACAAACATCATCTCAACCAAGGTTTCAAAACTTAATTTAAGTATACTCTATGGATTCATGCCATGTAGATCAAGCAACACAATTATAAAACCAAACAAAACAACATGTTCATTAACTTACCTTACCAATGTAGTTCAAAGCAAGGTATAATTTAGTACATCAAGATAGTGCATCAAATTAGCATACAAAAGTACGTGCTTTACTTATTTCTAGTAGCCAAGTTTGAACATTGCAATATGGCACAAGCATCAAAATCTCAAGCCATCAATGCATTCAATCAATTCAGGTGGACCTTGAGCCGTGTCACCTCTCCTTCTAGAGCAAGGACTTGGTCCTTAAGTGCATCAATTTGGATCTAGATCTCCCTATTGGCTTGTGCGAGCTCTACATTGATTCAAATTTGTTTCTCTATGCGCCCCAATATGTTGAATTGGTTCTCCTCAATGTGAGTCATTCTACCATTGAAGTGTTGTGCACATAAACGCACCTCATTGTGAAGGTCTACATTTGTTGACCATTGGCCTGTTGATACACGTCCAAAGGTGCTTCCAAGTGTCTTTCAAATTCCAACTGCCTAGACTAACTACGGGAAAAGAAGTCCCATAATGCAGCCATGAGTTGTTCATTCCCATCATTTACCACAGGATTAACAGAAGAGGATCCCACACATTGATCACTTCTCTTTGCCGCTCGAACAGTGGCAAACCTTGGAGGAGTGGATTCAATACCATCTAACTCGATCTCAATGATGGCATTGTTACTAGTGTTTTCCATAGTTGTACCATTAAAAATTACATCACAATGCATTAGGATAACTTTGGACTCACTTTTGGGCCTTTTAGTTCTACAGAGAGAGTGATGCTCGACCAATGAGGAAGAGGCTAACATTACGTTGAAAATCGTCATGTTAGAGTCAAACTCATTGAGAAGATAAGGTTATTCAAATTATACAATGTCACACTTTCAAAGCGTAAATGCCGTAAATCGTACTAACTTTGTACCAAAGAATTTCAGAACTTTCATTGAAGGCTCCATCTAGTATCTATGTTCCCACCCAAATGTTACTTTGAGTAACTCTACTTCCCTCTCTAAATTGTCTTCCCTTTTTCATATTTTTGTTAACTCTACTATATGTTCTAGTGCACACCATGACTAGCTCTTGAAGGCCTAGCACTACAATTGACTATGTTACCATTTTTAATAGTTATACTATAGATGATCAATCATGGATACCATCTAGAATAACCATCAGAGTTGGGTACTATTGCAGATGAGGAGGAGGAAGAGGAGGCAACACGATGATTTTGTGGAGGCTTTCAAGGGTCCAGTTAAAGAGTTTAAAGTGTGGACACAAAGCAAGTGGGTGAAAGAGGTCAACATGCTTTCCAACATGCAAACTTAAGGTTGCAAACATCTCCTCTAGTTTTCCACGGCATTGACCCAACTGTATGGTATTTTGAGCATATATCTCATTCAGTGCATGTTTATTTCCGAAGGCTTATGGTTGATATCATATTTGATATGGTGCAGATATTTATCCATTGAACAGGACGGACTTGCAACCAGTTGAGAGCATAGTTGAGATTTTTTATGCTTTCCATGCATTTATTGGTGAGCAAATATATCGAGGAAGATTGCACAAGGAGCTTGCAGATAATGGAATATTCTTTTATGATATGTCATATTTGGAACCCCGAATATCGTTTGCCTAGAGTTGTGTGACTCATTTGCCACTCCAATTGTTTGACAGCAAGGATTGGTCTTTGCTAGCATCCCAAACTAGTGAAAGCTTCAGGAATAGGTTGTTTCAGGATATACAAAAGTCCCTCAAGTATTCGATTGCTACAAAGATTGTTAGGCTCACTCTATTTATGCCTATTGAAGTGTTTGTATATTTCTTCTTTGATGAGCAAATAAGAACTACCACAACAATGTTCATTTGCAAGTCTAAGAGTTGTTTGGACTTTTTAGATGATAATTGGGATAGGAAACAATAGGAGGGTAAAATATGTCTTTTGCAAAAGAATTCCATAATTTGCAAGTACATTATAAGCTCTCAAAATTTCATAGTGTCATTTTACTATTTGAGATATCGTTTTCTTAGTGGGCATCTTATTCCACTCGACCAAGATATAGAGTTTAACTCTGAGAGCAAACCTTTAGCAATGGAGATCTACTTTCGAGAGAGCCTACGTATTGTGATGGACGCAATGTCAAGTACAACTCTTGTACAGCTTAGGGTAGATCTTACATTTAGAGACTTACCACTACTGCCAATTCAACGACGAGGTAATCCTTTGCAATCTCCTGTAGACACATAAGAGCACTGCTGGCCCATTGCATGCCCACTCTCTAGTTCTTGCATATCTCTCACACCACTCCTTGAAATGGAAGCCTTGGAATGATAGGTTTCATGTGCCTTTCGATCCTACACAACTTTTGTAGGATGCATCTGTGTGGCTTGTATCGGAGTCTTCTTGCTTGAGCATGCAAGGACTCATCTGTCGCACTTCTAGGTGTGGCCTTTCCACCAGCCATCTCTACAATAGCATAACAAAGAAACAACCACATTATGTGAGTGAATGTTACTTTCACATAAGGGGATCCACGCGTCAAACACAGTTGCAACTAATATGGTCATTGTCAAGCGAACCAGAGCACCAAATACAGTAATGATGCCCCTAATTGCTTGGTACTGACCTTGCAAATTTGAACTGCAAAAAAGAATAAAACAACACAACAAAACATAACTTCAACGAATATGGTCAATACCAAGAAAAAAGCCCAAAACAGAGTTCTACCACCCCTATTCGCTTTGGTACTGACCTTTCAAACTTGAACTGCAGAAAAGAATGATAGGATAACTGAGCACTGACTAGAGATATATCTGCGTTCACAAATTGAGGCAGAAGAGATGCGAAAAGTGGGCGGGAGTACTTGTCCTTTTACTATTTTCATAGAGCACGAAGGCTCAGTTGGGGTGGGGATAGAGTTAAAATGTGAATTGGGAGTAGGTTGACACTCAAAGGCGAGGTTGCCTACCTATAAACTTTGGACCATGCACCTCCTAAATGAGCATCATTTCTAGTTTTATGGCATTTGGAGGATTGTACTACATGAGAATTTGAGTCCATTTATTGCATTTGCACTGGTTGTCCTTGTGTGAGGCCAACCCACATGTCCTTTTGGAGTTACCATTAGGCGTCAGACACCGATCGCCGTCGGGGTCGGCATCAACGTTTCCAAATAGGAGAAACAGATTGGCATCTACTAATACTTGCCGCATCGCCATCCACCTCGATGCCATTGGATATTAAAGAGATAGGTTCTCTCTCTCTCTCTCTCTCTCTCTCTCTCTCTCTCTCTCTCTCTCTCTCTCTCTCTCTCTCTCTCTCTCTCTCTCCTGCCCCTCGGCTAGCTCTCCTCTACCTCTGTGTTTTACGCTTGTGTGCACCTTCGTCACGGGGTTTGGGCACAAGGGGAGAGTAGTCGTTAATGTCGGAGCACAATAATTCTGTTTATGGTCATATGATGCCAAAATCTACGTAGTTACAAATCATAACAATGGGTTGAGATTCTCCATACATAGTTGTGAGGTTCAAAGCATAGTGGAATAATGACCCCTTGTCTGACCGTGCAAGGCTATGATTGCTGATTTAATTCTCTATTTGGCCATCATGAGTGAGTGGGCTTAGATAGGCTATGGTCACATGAGGCTTTGTTATCAGTTATTGATAACAAAGCCAAATATTCCCATACAAAGTATTAAATGAATACCTAAGTCTCTTGCATGGTTTTGATCATGCCTCTCAATGCACGGGTCAGAACCAGGCAAATAGGGGACTTAATAATTTCACAAGGACCCCCTTTTCTTGGTTTTGACCCTCTATGCCGAATGGATGTGGATATACCATAAATTGTAATGATCCAAGCGAAGAAGGGCCTGAAGAATCCTGAAAGCCCTCTCTTTGCTTGGTTCTGACCCCAAATATGCATGGATGCAACACATGGATAGTACCGATATTATCACGTTGGTTAGAACCAAGCAAATATTGGCCATGGGGGATTCATCATGCCCTTACTCGCTTGGTTTTGAATTTTACCACGTCATTGATTCTACTGAACAAGCGGGTCACAACCAAGAAAATAAATACATTAAGAATATGAATTGAATAACTAAGCCTCTTGCATGGTTCTGGCCAGGCCTCTCAATGCACGGGTCAAAACCCAGTAAATATGGGCCTTAATAATTTTACAAGGACCCCCTTCGCTTGGTTCTCGCTTCCATACATATGGAACATAGTAATAGAGACGGACAATGTAGGGGAGGATACATGTGAAGAAAATTGTTCACGTTCCTACATAGCGCTCATGCTCATCAACGTGCACCATAGCTATAAAAAATGTTTAATGCAGAGTTTTGTATCCAACGGATTTTTCATTGCTTAATGGAGTACCTACAAATGCATTTGCAACAGTACAAAATAGTCATTTTTGATAGCTCCCTAACAATTGATTGCAAGCAATTTATGCACCCAATTGATCTTGACCTTGAGAAGTGTGCTGCAAGAATGTTGAATTGCTGACTAGAAAAGTTTCCCTCCAATGCACTGCTTGTCAAAGAAAGATGTAGTAGGCACTCTAAAAAGTGTCATTTGGTGAAATTCAACCACGCGTTTGTGTGTTACTTGTACCTGTTGACGGATGGTGAGTCAGAGACTTCCCATTCGTCAAATTTTGGTAGTTGCCGATCAGCACAGGAGGAAGAGGTAGAGGACATGGAGTTACAGTTGGACCGAGAAGAAGAGCGGGTAGAGGTATTGAAGAAAACGTTTGATGCATGCTTAACTCTTGCTTCTCTTACAAACGCAACACTTGGAAGCAAGCAAGAAATCACAAATGAGGAAGGGTCTTTCCCTTGCTCCTAGTTTTTCTATGGCTGAAAACATTCACTACATTATCCTCACGGATATTATGCATGAGAAAAATATATGGGAGGACTATTTCTTAGTTGCAATTGCAAATTTTTGTGAGACAGACATGGGATTTGTGGAGGATGGAGTGGACAAAAATCTCCTTCTTGACACATCTGTGCACGACACATAGTTCACTTCAGGGGGTCAACTGATCAAAGATATATTCAACAAAGCAAATTCTAGAGAAGCCAATTTTTCAACAGAGGAGCGGTTCCAATCAACCACAAGACAACTCCGCTTAGAAAACATGGGTATCCCTGTGGCACCCCTGGCCCTGCTGACAAATAGGCACTCAATTCACTTGTGGGGAAGGTCCATGCTGGAAATGGACAAGAATCAGATGGTAATTTTTTTTATGGGTGCAGATGGTTTTTCCCATGTCCCAATGATGCAATATTGAGATAAATCTGATTGGTGATAGGTTCTTGTGTATGACGATGTTTCTTTGGAAGAGCAAGAGGCTCAAGGAAAGGACTTGCCATTGGAGTGCAAGGCAAGGATGCAGCGTTGTCTCAGTACATCGGTCTTTTTAACCACAAAAAGGTTTGTAGAAACAATTTGAGTACTTGACACTATTGTACACATATCAATAATAACCCATGAATGTTTTGATATTGTTTTTTAGATCATAATACCACAAGGAATACTCTGAGGATAATGCAAAGTTTTCTTTGTTTACAATGAAAGTTAATACAAGATTGTGTGGTGAATATCTCGTGTCACTGAATTTAGAAAGGATAATCTTGATAGAGAAACAGTTTGCTCTATGCATTTTTGGCATTGGGTATGGGTGCCAAGCACTCAAGGCCCCCTATTTCATGTTGTACACAGCTCATGCCTTGGCGGCAGGAGTCAAAGACCCGAAGAGACTAGATCCATACAACAAAAGGCTATTTTTAAGGGATAAAAGATGCTTGACACCCGTGGGGATGGTGTGCCTAAAGCCTATTGGTCAGCCTCTCAAGGGGTCCAATGATAATTTAGCTAATTTAATTAATTGTTTATGCATTTTTCAAGTCCTCTCTCTCAAAGTGGAAAGGGGGACACTTGTCCCAAGGCTAGCATGGTTGCTTGATTTAACTAAAGCATTTGATTGGATAAGCTTGTAGGGGTCCAATCAAATTGTCTCATGAGGGGTCGACCAAGTGAATCTAGGGGTGTGCTTGGGGGGTATACTCTCTCTCACACACACTCACAAGCTCATTCTTTCTTGGCAAAGTGAAAGAGCTCCATCTCCTTCTCCAAGAGAAGTTGAGAGCTCACACCAACACTCTTGGGTATGGAATGCAAATCCAACCAAGAGCCATGCTCCAATGCTTAATCTTGCCATCTTTTTCAGCATCATTATTATGGTATTATGCTATGCTATGCAAGAAGAGTGATGATAAGTGAGGAACTATTTCTTTCTTGCATGTTACTTCTTCTTCATCTTCCCTACCCTCCTTCCCCGCTAGCTCTCTATACCTTCAAAGGTGTTTGAGGCCTTGGGACTGAGGTCGGGGATGGTTAATGTTTTTTACAAGATTATGTTATGCTTGTGATGCATGAAGCTTTCCATCTTCATTGCATCACCTAGGTCAGAAGGAACACAAAGATTTTATTGTACCAAGTCTCTCTTGATGGGAGAATCTATAATACAAAGCCTATTGGAGGGGGGACTAGCTCCACATAAATCCTGTCTCAACTAATGTCAAGTTCTCTAACTCTCACTCTTGAAAAAGTATTGTTCATGCCAAGTTAATTAGATATATGTTTATGTTGCTACCGCTAATTAAGTTCACCCTCTATGTTCTCAAAGTAGTCTTATGAAAATCCTCACTCTAATTTTCTTAATTCCGCTATTCTCAAAGTTCATAGGCCATTTTTAGGTCCTTGAGTTGTCCATGAAAGGTTGGACATCCCCATTGCAATAGGGTGTGTGGGACAGGGATCTATTATCTTGATTGAGAAGCACTTAGTTTGAGAGGTATAGCATTGGGAACTATAGTAATAATAATGGAGTCTCTAAGGGATTGCCTTTGGCTTAACCATTATTGAGCTACGAGCAAGCTCAACAGGAACCATAATCAATCGAGCAATGTTAGACCCTCTCCACTAGTCTTTTTGCAATCATTAGACTCTAAACCATAGGTGTGGCTGCTTGAGAACTAATTTTCAAAGGTAAAGAAGAGTAGCAACTAAGGTTTTTGAGGGTACAAAGCACAAAGTAATATATACAAAAGTTTAATTAGCATGGCTGACACAATAACCAAGAGAGTAGAATGAACATTGATAACTTTGATTTTGCACATGAAGGTGCTAATGATGATGCCTCCATGTTTGTTAGTTACCTTGTTACTAGGTTGCAGCAAAGTTAACAACTTCGTGCTTATGGGATTTTGCTTCTTCTACAAGAGGAGAGAGAGCTTAGGAGGCCTCTTGATGAGACTCTCAAAATAATACTCTCTCCCATAAGAGAGGAGGAATCCAAAGAACGATAAATAAGTGAGTCCCTAAGCTCCTCTGAAGGTGTGTCTTTATGAAGACGGCGGTCTAGATGTTCGCTAACTCCTCCCAATAAGAAATGGTCAACCCATAGTCCTTCTCCTTGTTGCTCCGAAAGAGAAGAGAGAAACCAAGGAATAAAAAGGCAAGAAAGAGGTCACAATATTCTCCTTGTTCTTTACCTTCCTCCTCCTTTGGAATTAGAGGTTGCCTCTTTAGACAGTTATTCCAGTGTTAGAGTTCAGAGCTATTGATTATCTAGGTAGTTCATTTAGTGAGGACTAGAATTAAGTACTGGATTGAAGCAAAGAACTGAACTGGAATAATGTACTGAAATGAAAGACACAAACTGGAAGCCTGGAAATGATATTATAGATTCAGATCAGTAGTACAAAATGTCCAGATACATGTCCTATGGCGAGGGTATCGTAAAGGGGGGAACTCTAGCTACCTGTATCACCAAAGGTATCTTAACATTTGCGAATACCCCAGCTCAAAGAAAACCTCATGCTATCGACCCTCCAAAGGCTAAAGTAGACACAAAAGGACTAGCCACAGTCTCAAAAAGGTCTCTTCCGGTCTGAGTCTCAGAACTGATCAGGAAAACTACCAAAATAGCAAGAAAATGGCTCCACGCGTAGTAGTATGGGCTGTGTCCGCAACTCAACGTACATGAATGACTGTCCTCAAACAGGCACCAAGAATTTTTGTATGAAATAAAAGTGATCCTTGTGAGGATATCTGCTCTCAAAAGAGCTCAATAGCAATATGGTGTGCTAAAGCAAACATACATCTATCAACGCATCTGTCTGCAGAGAAATTGATGTCAAAATGACTGCTAAATCGCAAAAAAAATGAGGACAGTTTGGTTCTCCTACTGTATCATCTTCCTAGTAATCCGGACCAGGTTAAATATTTTTTGAAGAGCAATTGCATGTTCTCCTACTGACATTTGGGTTTGGGGTCCTTTATTGCTGGTAGGATGATCTTCAATGATGGCCTCCACCCTCTAATCCAAGACACCTTTGGCAATCTGCATCTAAAGCAAGAGTTCTATTAATTGAATCCTGACCTCCTTCATACATCTGTATATAGGTCTGTTTCCTAGCAACAAATCCAGTTCAATAGCTATGGAGTGGCAATATGCAATAGATTGTCTCTACCAATGTGAATTGACTATCATATCATTAGAAGTCAATGTCCAGTCAGGTACCCTTTCCAATAGCTGAAATAGGTGACACAGCTCTTGATCATGAAAAACAGCTGGACTTCCAGTGCTACACTGTCTCCTTGGCTCCTACATATAGCCTTTGGAAGCGTTCCAAATCAGAGATAAGAGTGTCATCCTTAAAATATTGTCTAGTAATATAAGTTTGTTGATGCCTTAATCCTTTATTTAGTGTGATGAGCTATAAAGAGTGGTGTTCATCAGCTTCAAAAGATTCAGTCACATCTTTGGATTTTCCTTTGCTATCGGGAATGTGCCGTGGTGACTAGTGTACTGCAGGTTCTCTAGTGTTGTCCTTAGTGTGTTGGTCATTGCCTTGCTGTTGTTGATCATCGGACTGCTTGTCTTGATCAATACCTATATTGCCTTTATTGGGTCCACTATCCCCAGTTGCAACTGATCCTCCAACTCCAAAGCCTAAGGGTGGGGAAGAAGGAGAATCATCATCATCATCAGGATTGTCATCCGAATTGTCATCCCCTTCCTCCTCATGTTCTTCTTCTTGCTTAGACTCCTCTTTAGTATCACCTTGCTTACTGATATGATCCATAATGGCTTGATTTACCAAGGTTGTATTATATTCAGTGATCTTATCTTGATGATCACTCTAAATAGACTCAATGAATGCCTTCAAATCATCCATACTCAGGGTTACTTTTCCTTGTGGATTCATGATATTAGCAAGGTTACTGTATATGTATCTCTCTGCAAGGGAATCCTTTAACACAGTGTGGGTGGTTAGCAGTTCTTTGAAATATGCATGCTTCATACGTAACAGAGTTTGAAATCTGTCAGCATCTCTCACAGCAGCTTCCTTCTCTTCATTCAGTCGCCGATTTTTTATTTCTAGTTTCAGCATCTTTGTCTGCAGCTCCTTAATTTTTCAAGTTGGCTGATTCTCAGCAAGAGCACTCCTAAGAGACTGTTCAGTCATTTTTTCCTAAAGTTATTGAATCTGATGTTGGCTGCTTTCCAATTCTTCTTTCAACCTAGCCACTTCGTCACTAGAAACTGATACATCCATCATATGTCCTAAGGAATGGACAATAGTGTTCCATGATGCTTGGATGATTTCCAAGCAGCCATCAACTACTGTATAGCTGAATCAAATTCAGCTGGCTCATAAACCATGACTGGATCCATATATGGTAATGTTGCAAAATCTGGTTTTTGAAGTACTAATCTGCTTTTGAGAGGGTTATTCTGCAATTGTTGCAATTGATCCTTCTTGACCACTAATAAAGCCAGTTTATTGAAAGGAGAGCTGGTGGCTAGACTGGCAAGTGCTTTGCCCTTTCCTTTGCCAGTATAGGCTGCCACCTGTTTAGTGCTTGTTATCCATTTAGTTGTTGCTTCTTGTTGGCCTTTTTCAGTGCTAACTATTGTTTGAGTTTTCTCTTTGGGCATTGCTGAAGTCTGGCCTTCAGAAGCTTTTTCAGTGGGCAGGGGGGGCTAGAGCTCACTCACAAGTTTCTTCAATAGAGCAGTACTCTTTTCTAACAGAATTATGGGTTTCTTTGAGGTACTGGCCTCAATCTTTGCGACCTTCCTCTTATGTCCAGTGATGGCCAGTTGATTACCTGGGTCCTCTTCATCTAAAGATAACTCCACATTGTTAGTTAGTGGAATAGGCCTAGGACTCCAAGCGAGCTTTACCTGGGGAAAGGCCTCTGGAGCAGTAGCCCATTACAAAAATTGCCAGACATCCCAAGCTTTGAATAGACTCTGTGACTTCAGCTTAGCAGTCTGCTATAAGACGTTGTGAGATAAAATTTAGCATAGATTGATTTTGGCTTTACTATCCAGCCTTTTTGCCAGCAGCGTTGCAAACAGTTTCTCAGACACATATGTCAGATTGTTTTTTAGACTGACAACTTCTGGAATAAACCTGTAGGCTGAGGGAACATCTAGTGCATCTATTGGAATCTCTTGCCCACTAGCCTTCCTTTTCTTTCTAGCTGCTTCATCTTCCTTAAGAGCCAGATTGATCTGGTGTGCAGATGCTGTGTTGGGCTTTTTCTCGTTGGGCAATCTGAAGGCATAAGCAATATCTTCAGGTGTCACTATTATTTTAATTCCATTAACAGTGGCACTGTCTTCATCAGCATTAACACTAGGTTGGTAATGGGACACTTTTATGTCCTGGGACACTTTTATGTCCTGTTAAGTGACCATTTTCCTTGGATTATGTCAAGAGTTTCAAAATGGACTTTGAGGTGCTATCTATCTAGAAATTTGTCTCATGAGCTGAAAAAAACTCGACATTTTTTTGGAATATCAATTCCATCTTTAACCTTGTCCTTGCACAACATTTCACAACCTAAATTGTGTGAAAAAACTGGTCCTGTTTTTGGCTTTTTTCAACTTTTTGCAACTATACCACTCTAGAATTCATGTTTGTGATGTCTATAATGCTAGAGAACTATCTTTAGTAGTCCTAAACATGTCCTGATGCTTCTAGGGAGAAATAAATGTTAAAGTTGTAAGTTATGACCAAATTACAAAAATTGTCAAATCCTGTTTTTTAGCCAATTTTAGCTCTTCTACGATTTTTTTGGTGGCTTTCATGATATCCAAATGCAGTTTTGATTTTCTATGTCGCATATTGTAACATAAAGCTAATATTCCTTGAGTTTTGGGGCACCTAATACCCTATTTTGCATAGTAGACAACGATGGTTGATTTTTTCAATTATAGAAGAAAACGAAACATTCTAGTATATCAAGTATAGCTTTTTCAATATTGTTAGTTTCTTGTGACAACTACATGCATTTTGTAGGTAGTAACCATATATAGTCATAAGGATCAAATTTGGCTAGATATTGAATAGTTTCTATGGGATTCTACAACTCATAATGTTGAACCTAGTTTTTTCATGTTTGCTGTACTTAGCACTTCATCTTTGTCCCCAAGATTCCCATTGGTAAGAGATGTAATATTCTTTTGACATGCTCCATGGCTCCTTATGAACCTAAAGGACAATAGGGAACTAAGAAAACATGCATATATTATTTTTATTGAGCGTGGCTATAGAAACTTTGATGATAGGTTTGCAGAATGGTAAAAATTCAACTTTTTTGTACCTATTTCTTTTGGCAAATAGTGAGTGAGAAGCAATCATATGTTCTAATCACCAACCCATTGAAGTTAACTAGGGAATTTATCTCCAAGTCCTACAAAAATCCCTAATCTTATTTTTATGCAACAAAACGTAAGAAATGACTGTTTTGATGAAAATGTACTGGTCCATCAACTTTGGAGGCTTGGTATAACCAAAAAATGAGAAATTTTACAAGTTTCTTATTTTTTACATGTGTAGTAGGCCTTGAACTATAACCTCATGAAAGGATTTTACAAAATGAGTGGATCTACTATGGTTTTGGAGGTTTTTTTCAAAACCCTGAAAGGACACTTTTATGTCCTGTTAGGTTACCAACCTAGTGTTAAAAGAATCAAGGATCTGTTTAATAATGGCTTCATCAAAATCAAACTTCGTAGCCTGTACTACCACATGCAGATACCATAATTGTAGCAACAATTCTACCTGCTCATTCTTCAAGGGTATGCTGATGCAAATATGGAAGGTGACAAAGATACTCGAAGGAGCACTACTGGCTATGTCTTCACAGTTGGAGGCACAGCAGTAAGTTGGGCTTCAAAGCTGCAAAAAGTAGTCTCACTTTCTACCTCAAAAGCAGAGTATGTAGCAATGACGGAGGCAAGCAAAGAAATTCTGTGGCTTCACAGATTCTTAGAAGAGCTTGGATTCAAACAAGACAATTGTGCCTTATAGAGTGATACCCAAAGTGCTATCCATCTTGCAAAGAACTCAGTCTTTCATTCAAGGACAAAGCACATTCAGGTGAGATATCACTTCATACGCACTCTTTTGGAAGAGGGATGGCTAAATCTAGGAAAGGTGCATACAAGTGAAAATCTTGTAGACATGTTTACAAAGGTGGTGAACAAGGAGAAGCTTAGGTTTTGCTCATCTTCAATTGGCATTCAAGGATAAGAAGCCAAGATGGAAATCAACCACAGGTTTGGTTTTACCCCTTGTAATTTTTTGTTAAAAACGCACATTTGTAAGGCCCCCATTATGAGGAGAAGCCATCGTGTGTGAAGAAAAATAACTCGCCAAAAAATATAATCACTTGCCGAAAATCAAAATTTTTAGGGCCCTTTGCCAGAATATTCCTTTTCGCCGGAATAGTATGGTCGGACGATGGCCAAAAAGTGGTCAAAAACGATCGGTCGATTGGCCGGTTGGC
This sequence comes from Adiantum capillus-veneris, assembly GCF_014529385.1. Taxonomy (NCBI): domain Eukaryota; kingdom Viridiplantae; phylum Streptophyta; class Polypodiopsida; order Polypodiales; family Pteridaceae; genus Adiantum; species Adiantum capillus-veneris. The sequence goes on along the minus strand of NC_140947.1, from coordinate 74,108,365 downwards.
CAATGGCCGGTGGTCGGAAGTCAATGGCCGATGACCGGTGGCCAAATTCAAAAGCAGACTTGTCTTCTCAAGGACGGCCACACATGGGAGAATTGGAGGGTCCGATTTGGACTTATCTACACAAGGGCGACTACACATGGCCGCCTCTCATGAGAGAGGGCAGCCCTTTTGGCCTATAAAAGGAGGCCATTTCTACACAGTGTGAAGTTGATGCAACAAGGTGGGTGTGAGGTGGTGAGAGTGAAGCAAGGCGGGAGCTCCAAAAGGGTATAATCCCTTTGTAACCTACTTCTTGTTTTGAAGTACTAAAGCCATTGAGTGGCTACTTTCCTGTGGAGGTAGCCCACATTGGGTGAACCACGTATATTGTGTGTACTCTCTCTACTCTATAATCTCTTGTGTGTGTAAATTATCTCTCTCCATTAAGTAATCTACTCAATTATCTACTAAGCTACGTCATATTTCCTAATAGATTGGAGAGGCCAATATCAATGACTTAGTGTGTGGTTATCTAGAGTGTGCTTAGAGACTCTAGTCTATGGTAAGCTGGACTTTGGTGCGCTTAATGTGTCTAGGTGATGCTTGATTGATGATGTGATTAGAGTTAGTGATTAATGACTAATCTCTATTGCATTGGATGAGCATACTTTTGAATCCTCTCATTCGATACATTGTTTCCATGCCCTAGCCGGGTTGCCGATCCTAGGAGTGATAATTTTTTTGGTCTTGGGTTGATTAGGCTATGCTACAATTTCCCCCAACAAATCTTTAACTGGTTGCAACCACTGTAGCCATCCATAAAACTATACATATCATGGCATGCAATCTCATCAAGAAGCATATCGGTGAAGGGTAATGGAAAGGGATCTTTGATAGTTTGAGCATTCAATTTTTGGTAGTCCACACAGACTGTGAGTTTACCATTCTTCTTTGGTACGACCACTATAGGGAATAGCCAATCACTACTGGCGATTTCTATGATGAATCCGACTATTAGAAGGTTGTCAATTTTCTCTTTGACCTTCTTACCATAGTTCGGATTCATTTTGTACCTCTGCAGACGTACTAGTTTGGCATCTGGCTTCAGAGGTATTCTGTGCTTGCAAACCTCTGGATCTACACATTTCAAATCAGTATGTTCCCATGCAAATACATCTTTGTATTTTTGGAATATAAGTCTAGCTTTTTCCTTCATTTCTAGGTTTAGATGCTTATTCACCTTGATTAATCGAGGACTTTCTTCAAAACCCAACTTCCACTCTTCAATCTCTTAATCATATGGGAGCAGCCAATTTGGGCCACCTCCCTTCCTTTTGGCCAGTGACTCCACAAATAATCCTTGACCGGATTCGTTAGTTCTAGATTCTCATTCTGAACTCCAGTGACCTCTCAGTGTGCACTAGTGTACTGGAATCTGAATATCCCTCTTTGGACTTAGATGGTTCCTTTGGACGACCAGTCAACTGCCAAGTCTCTCTCCAGGATTTATTTCAATGAACTGATCTAGAACTGCTTTCTTTGTTTCTCAGCTTGAGCCTTGTCGAATAACACTGCATTCAAGGTGATTTCAGCTAATGGAAAAATGTTTATGGTTGCAAGCATTCATTCAATCTTCTTGACCCCACATTTTTGGCAAAGTTCCTCAGGTTGAAGTGCTTTCTTCCAGATTCTGGTGTTATATGTTTGGAGCTGGATTCTCATACTAGTTCCCTGAATGGTTATGGTCTGATTCACATAATCATGAATAGCTTACACCGTCCAAAGCCACGGTTGTCCAGTAGCATACCATATGCTCCTTAGATATCTAGTGCCAGAAAGCTGGTTTTGAATTTCTCTTCATCGAACCTAATCTGCATATTCTCGATCATACCAGTTGCCTGAACAACTCTATGATCAGCCATTCTAACCTTAAGGGTGTTGGCTTTAAATCAGTGATACCAAGCCTTTGCTGAAGATGTGCCTCAGAATATTCACACCTGCCCCTCCATCCAATATAACACCGAATAGCGGCTCCCATTGTTTCCTAAAACTGTAATCCACCTGGATTATTGGCACCTCATCATCTCTGATAGCCGACAAATCAACTGCTTTGGCATCAGCTTCAGCTTTTCTCCACTGTCTGATAAACTTTACTGCTTCAAGCAAAGTCATCCTGATATCATCTAATCCCACCCTCAATTTTTGAATTCGTTCACACATTTTGACATACATCACTTCTCTCTCCTGGTCAGAATTATCATCAGAACTAAAGGAATCAGAACTATCTTCACATTTCCAATCCTCTGCTCTGGTCTCTGTACTGAGCCTTGACTGACACTGAGAAAGACAATGTGCTTTCCCAGTTTAGTGTTTTCTATTGCAGTCAAATCTGATTTTATATGCCCTAGATCATCTACTAGTTGTTGCACTGCAGCAAGCATGGTCTCAGAGATTCCAGATCTTGATTGATCTGGCTGCCTTTTCTCAAAAGATGGTGCTGGTATCTTCTAAATAACACGAGCATCAAAACTCTCTGGTTGTTCTAGTAGCTTCCTATAAGCTAGATCCTCTGTGATCTTAGCTATCAGTTCTTGCTACTCTTGCCATTCATCAACTACCTTCTCCTTGCCCTTAGCCTTCCAGGCTTCACTCTGCTGAGTCCATTTACTGGTTTTAGGAATGACTGGTTTCATAGGCTTGTTTGGAAGTTCTTCAATAATCACTCCTTTACTGTAAGTGATTGCTCGTACTGGAACTGGTTTTGGCGCTTTTGCCTCAGTAGCCTCAGTACTAAGTGCATCTGGACACTGAGCTGCAAAGTGCTCATATTTTCCACAACTATAGCAGTTAAGACTTCGCTTCTGGAGATTTCCACGACCTCGGCCTTGGCTAGTACCCCCTTGGTATCTGCCACGCTATCGTGACGCTTCGCGTCCACAAGGTGAAGCTTTGACAAAACACAAGATTTTAGGCATTATTATTGCTCACACAGTTTACTGATTGCCATCCTTTGGCGTTTGTTTCTTGTGGGGTTGTGCTCCACAAATCCATGGTTGATACATATGTTTACTGCAATGTACTTTAGAGAGCACTAAGTACGGCCAGTATAGCGGTGGCAAGGATACTTCAATCGATACGTGATCGAAGACTCTTTGGTAGATATGTATGCTACTTGGCGTTGCCTTGTCAATATGAAAATCAAATGACGAGCTTGGAAATGCTTTGATTCAAGTATATGCTATAAAATCCGACCAACATGCTTTCATTCGTGGGTGATGGCTATTAACGTGGAGGCGGTGAGGATGCTACAGGAAATAAGTGCTTTGGAAAGAATGCACTCAGCATTGCCTTGGATACATTGTCTGCCAAATATAGTGAGAAGCTCGAAGGCAAGGCCGCGAGGCATGTGTGAACGGTTGCCTAAGATCAGGTTTATTTTTAAATATATTATATATTAAGTGAAGGAAAAGGCTATTCTGGCCAAGCTGGGCAGCGTGACCAGAAGGAGGAGGAGTCAAAAAGCAGCACTATAAGGAGTTGACGCCATCGGCTAGGCGGACGAGGGAGCGCGGTGAAACATTGACGAGCTGTCGGCTAGCGGGAGGAGAAAAGCAGGAGCGGCTTCTGTAGGAGGGGGCAGTCAAAAAGCACGGGACGTACAAAGGGCCGCACGCAAGAGTTGACGAGTGTGCAAGGAGGTGGCGAGGGTGGACGTGGTGGTGAAGGTCTGTCAAGCAGCAGGAGCATCAACTGCAGAAGAACACGCAAGGACCGAGAGCAAATTTTTCATAAATTGAATAGAACTTCTCATCAAAATACGATTTTGCATAGATTTCAAGGTGTATGGATAGGAAAAAACTTATTATATCAAGAAATTGAGCTTCATAACCTAGTTATGGGACTTAAATTTTGTTATAATCAAAATACCAAAATCTTGAAAATACTGACAAAGAGGAAAATTTTGGTCTTTCAAAGCCTCTTTCATTAACATGATGAGATTATGGGACAAAACCTAAGGTGTATAATGTATCTATAGGTCAATACCCATCAACTTAGCATTTTTCAAGGGTTCAAACTCATAAGCATCTTGTAATTTAAGCTCATTTAAAAAAAATTATAGTGTGTAATTTCTTGCAAAAAAAACATTGCTATGAAAAACTAATGAAAGTGTGTATATAAATCTCCCAATTGTGTCCATATGAGGTATTTGTATACAAATAAGTGAGATGAACAAAAAAATCCAAAATTGGACTTTATTTTAAGGCTTATCTTTTATAAATAAAAAATCATGAGTACAACATGCGCAGTTTTTTGGATATGCCATAAATATCCAAATGTGGCTTGCATAACCATTAAAAATTATCACCTTATGGAGTCATAGATCTAGTATATATGCATCATAAGACATTTTAAATTTAGATGAACTAAATGTTTTTTATGATCGTTAATTGAATTTGTGAATGTTGCATATTTGACCCACAGGACTTTCTATATTTAATTCTAATCACAAAGGATTTTTTTCTCACATGACAATTGCAAAAATATCAAACACATATATAAATAGTTACCACGGATTATTGCATGCACTGTACTCATTTTCTTCTTAGGCTAGAATATGAATTTTAATGAAACATTGAATACTATTTTGCGTAGGTTCTTTTCATGAGTGTAGTTACTATTGAGGTTATGATCAAAAGTGAGGGATTATAATTTCTATAAGTACTTTGAATAACATTTTATAATTTTGCAAAAGCATTTCTTGAGATGTGTTCTAGATTTCATGTACCATTTTATTTAAATTCACGAAAAAAGGACACTTTTTTGGTACCAAACTAGTGTTAAGTAATTCAATTCAAGGTGTACAAGTTGTTCTTTTGTGATATATTCTTTGAGATGTGCATCTTTCTCTCACCGTATCCCACAGCGAGCAGCCCGGTGTTGACCGGCTCAACTCTTGAACGTAAAATCCCCCGACAATGCCCAGTACCAGTCCCGCTCGTACCCGAATTTTCCTCTTTAGGTCCACTGGTCATCTCTACCTTAGCTAATTCGACATTTGTAAATGCAATTAGAGACAAATCCTTACCTTTCTTGAAATGATGGATTTGAATACCATAGTTATTCCACAAATGGCCATACCCCTTGCAGTATGTGCATTGTGGTCATTCGTTGAAAACATGATCTCTGGATTTGCATTTGGAGCACCAGGTTTCTATCTTCCTGATTGGTGGTGTGGTCTGACTGATTTCAGCAATCTGCCTGGCCATTCCGTCGATTTTCAGGGACCAACACACTTTCTTAGCCTTGTCCTTGCTCTTTTTGTCTGAACTACTGTCAAAACTATTGGAAGTCTCACTGGAGTTGGAATTCTTCGTAGAAGAGTTGTTACTGCTAGACCTCCACTACTTATGGCTTCGCTCCTTCTTGCCTTGCTGCTCGAGCTTCAGAGCTCTCTGCACAAAGTCATTAAACTTCTTTGTGGGTGTAGGTACCTCTTGCTCTCTCAGCTTCTGGCTGCAAAATCCATTTAGAAACCATGCACGCAGTCTTTTTTCTGAAGGTAGTTCTTGTAGCTACCTGGTCAACTCTTTGATCTTTTCCACATAGCTTCTTACAGACAATTTTTCTTTCCTGATCTTGTCCAACTCATTGTTTTCATCGCCTCTGTCGTCTAAGTACTCAAGCCTAAAAGCCTCATCAGTTTATTGTAAGACCTGAGATGGTAAGCTGGATAGTGGTAATACCATTTTCTTGCCGCATCCTTCAGTGTACTCTCCCCCGTCATCTTCATTGATATGCTTTAATTTAGCATATTGATCAAAGGCTTGAATTTGGACATCAAGATCGTCTTTTTTCCCGCCTTTGAAAACTGGAAAAGAGATCTATAAAGAAGCAGTGTAATCATGCATGTCTATATCATCTCTAGTTCTATTGGTCTTGGTAGCCTGATTGTGTCTAGATGACTTCCTGTAATGATCAGTGCCGGTATCCCAGCAACCTTCCTTTTTAGTTTCAGTCTCAATCTCTACCTTGGCATTCTTGCTTGTACTATGATGACTGCCTTTGCTACCCTTGACCTCAGTTGTCTTGTGTTTGGACCTAGAACCTTGAGTCCTGGTTCTACGTTCCTTACGGTCAACCCTCCTCCTCCTTGAGTGACAGGAATTTTGAGAGTCTATGGCCTCCTCAGTATTACTCTGCTCCTCTTGAGCCTTAATCTCACTCTTGGGGTCCCTCTCACTATCAGACTCTCATTTTGACACTTCTAGAATAGGGTTGACTCGTGTGGAATCAGTGTAAAACCGGGTTGATGATTTTTGACCACGCTTACTCTGGGCGGAATGTTTGTAGCTAAGAATTCTAACTGGGAGATAGAGATCTAGCCACTGTGATCACAAAAATGGAATTAGAGGTTTCCTCTTCAGACAACTATTCCAGTGTTAGAGTTCAGAGCTACTGATTATCTAGGCAGTTTAGTTAGTGAGGACTAAAATTAAGTAATGAATTGAAACAGAGAACTGAACTAGAATAATGTACTAAAATGGAAGACACAAACTAGAAGACTTGGAATGGTATTATAGATTCAGATCAGTAGTACAAAGATAATCAGTACAGTGTACAACAAGCTTAAGCTCAGATGAAGTCTGAAGATTAATTATAAGAGTAAGTGATTACAGAGTTGAAAGCCAAAAGCTTATGAAGCTAAAAGTCTAGAAGCAAAGGCTTGTAAGCCAAAAGTCCAAAAAATCCCCAGGTACAGTGTAGCGGCTCTTATTTATTGCCTTATAGAGTTACTATAATAACTACTGTAATTACTGTCAGTGTAGCAGCTCCCGTTGTTCGGCCTTCTAAGGAGAATTTCCCACCTGCTAGGATTTTCCTCGCCTTCTACATCCTCCGATGAAAGCAGCGGATATTCTTCTAAAGAATACAAGAGGAGAGAACATCGCAAATCCTACCCTGCGTGGAGAAGGTCCCAAAAGCTTAAGAAATTCAAAGAGGGAGGAAAGAGTATCCCTATGATGGCACCTTGGTGCTACCGACAAAGTATTGGCCTTCATCCAACAATTTTATGCGGTCTTTGGAGACAAGGGCTTCACGGAGTCCTCCAAGCTATGCCATGTAGCTATGCACTTCCAAAAATTTGCTCGTCAATGGTGGGTTAGTCTTCATGGCAACAACGAGGCCCCAAAGACATGGAAAACTCTACAAGTTTCTATCATGAAGCAATTTCTTGCAAGCAATGGAAAGGACAAAGTTCTTACCAAATGGCAGAGTCTGAAGTTACTCTCCAACAAGTCTATCCACAAATATGTGGACAAGTTTTGTGATTTACATCATGAAAGTGGGATTTACTTCTATTGGCCTACCATGAAAGTGGACATACAAAAGTATGTTTCAAAATGTATGGTGTGTCGTAAGACCAAGTTTGATAGAGGGAAGCAACTTGAAATACTCCAACCATTGCCAATCCCTAATTCACCATGGGAGAGTATATCCATGGATTTTATCTTTGGATTACCCAAGTCTATCCATGGGAATACGAGAATATGGACAATAGTTGACAGGTTTAGCAAGCAAGCACACTTTATTCCTGTCAAAAAGATTATTAAGGCACACCAAATGGCAACCCTCTTCATATCTCAGATTTTCAAATACCATGGAAAGCCAACATCCATCATGTCAGATAGAGATCCTAGAATGATCGGTAATTTTTGGAAAGGTCTTTTTGAAAATCTAGGTACAAGATTGAATTTCTCTTTGGCCTATCACCCACAAATGGATGGCCAAAGTGAGATAGCCAATCTCATGATTCTTGATCTACTAAAGACCTATGTTACAGAAGTATATCAACGCTCACAAAGGAAAAAGTACATACCCCTTGTAGAGTATACGTACAATAATATTGTCCATACTACTACGGAAAAGGCACCTTTTGAGATTATAGACGGAAGACCTAAAAGTCCCTTGCTACACTTAAAGTACATGGGAAGATTTTCGTTGTTGATGAGTATAGCCGTGACCTAGAAGAATCTTTCCAAAAGATTAAGGAGGCTATATCCATCTCTCAACAAAGGCAAAAGGCTACTACTGACAAGCACAGAAGGGCCTTAATGTTCAAAGAAAATGATTGGGTCTTACTTAAGTTTCCCAAGGCTCAATTGAAGCAAATGACGGGCAAAAATCCTACGGGCCATCAAAAGTATTATGCTAAACTAGCAAAAAGATACTATGGTCCATTTCAAATCTTGAAGCCAATCAATAACATGGCTGATCAACTCATATTGCCCAACCATTGGCTCATACACAATGCTTTTTATGTGAGCCTACTTAAGCCCTACTACGCACATACACACACATGTGGCGAGTAAGCCAGGACATCACCCGGCATGGGCCCATTTCTTCGGTTTCTTCTCGACTTCGGATTTTGGCGACCTGACATGGGTTTCGACACCGATTTCGTCGTTCTTCTCTATAGCATCGAGCATTGACGGCTCGTCTTCGCGTATCAATTTTTGACACCGATCTATGGCGATTCAGCTAGCCACTCTCGTCCGTCGACAGGAGACAACATTTACATTGGCGATTAGAGCTGCTTGGACACCGATTCTCATGCTTCGGCATTGGCTCAACATTACTTCCATTACAGGTGGATTTTTGACATCCGACCCGACACCGGTTTCACGCGGACAACTTTTTCCCTTGATTGACAATTGTGCTCGGCACACCCACGGGTGAGGTGCCTCTATCATAGAGGAGTGACACTTGTCATTGACAACAAGCGCACCGATCACTCTCTATGGCATGGCTTTTGACTACGAAAACTTTGGTGGCTATTCGCTAGTGCATTTTTGCCTAGCGGTGAAAATCGGCACAATTGCGACACAAACACACAAATTACAGGTTACAGGTGGCTTTTCAACCGATTTACACACAGATTTTCTAGGGTTCCAGACACAGCGCTTTCATAGGCAATTTGGCAATCATTTCATCCGCAAATTCTCTGTGGACACATGCCTTGACAGATGCATTTTGTTGTGAGCGCACCTAGTGCTACTGAGCTCTTTTGAGAGCAGATATCCCCGCAGGGATCACTTTTACTGCATGCAGTAGTTCTTTCTGCCTGTTTGAGCACGGTTCGCTTATGTACGTTGAGTTGCGGAGACTGTCCACCGTAATATATGTGGAGCCATTTTTTGGTTATTTTGGCATTTTTTCCCCATCGTTTCTAAGACTCGGACTGGAAGAGCCCTTTCTGAGTGGCTAGTCCATTTGTGTCTGCGTTAGCCTCTTGGAGGATGGATAGAGTGAGACACCTTTGATGATACAGGTCGTTGGAGTTACTCTTTACGATACCCTCTCCATAGGATATGTATCGCGATGGTTTTGTGTGCTCTTGACACCGAGTTGGCAGTCACACAACAGTGGTTTTGTGCAGTAGATGCCCAGTTAGTGCAGCTGGCACATTTATGCATATTTGGAGTTGAGTTTTAACTCCTCATACAAATAAGACTCTGCCCAAATTTCTACAGCTTCTTGCCATAATTTGGCACCTCTCAAACCCTCTTGTCAGTGATGGCTTCTTTTTCAAAAAAGGAGGAATATTTCATTCGCAAGTTCAATGGCAGCAACTTCACCATGTGGAAAGAGCGCATGAAATATGTTTTGACGAACAAAGGCCTATCATAAACGTTGAAAGAGTGTGCAGAGGATGATGTCTATACGCAAGCTCAGTGGGAGCTTTTGGATGCAAGAGCCATGGCTACGATACGTCTACATCTAGTCAAGTCAGTGTTCTTCACTATCATAGGGAAGACAACAACCAAGGAACTTTGGGATATCTTATGTTCAGCATGGGAGAGCAAAAGTGCATCCAAAAAAGTTTTTCTCATGAAAAAGCTTATGAAGCTCAACATGAAAGAAGGTAGCACAATTTCTGGTCACTTAAATGAGTTCAACTCCTTGTTCAATCAGTTGACATCTCAGGGCTTTAAGGAGTTTGACGACAAACTCAAGTCTATATTCTTGTTATGCACTCTACCCAATTCATGGGACATCTTTTGCATAGCCATTAGCAATTCGGCTCTGAATGGCAGGTTAGTGTTCAATGTTGTCATAGATGTGTTGCTCACTGAAGAAATTTGAGGTAAATCTCTCAGCGTTGCTCGTCTTGGAGATGCATATATGGCTGGCAGTTCAATAAGGCAAGAGGCCGTGTCAGGAACAAATACAAAAGCAAAAGTAGAGAGTGAAATCCTCGTAGTCCTAGTAGACACAGGAACTCAAGTAGAGACCACAGTGCTAGAAATGTCGTGTGTTACTATTTCCATAAGAAGGGCCATTACAAAAAGGATTATCGCAATTTCCAAAGAGATCAGAAAAACATGCAAAAAGATAATTTTGGCAAAGGCAAAAGTACCGTAAAGATCGAGGAGCTCAATGTGGTTGAGTCTCCCATACCTATCACTGCAGTATAGGATGCTCCTCCTCTAGTGATGATCATTATGCCAACAGAGATTCATGCAGAGGTGACAGCAGATCCCTCATATGTTCTCATTTTCACTTCTAATCTCACTCCATATGCTTTGGTTGCACAGGATGAGGGTTATGCACAGAATGGGATTCTTGATTCTGGTGTAAGTTTTCATGTCACACCGCATAGAGACTAGTTTTCCTCTTATGCATCCATGCATGGCATAGTCAAGCTTGGTGATTCCTATGAGCTTGACATTATTGGCATTGGTGATGTGAAACTTCAGATGCATAATGGCACTACTTTTGTGTTGCAAATGTCAAACATGTGCCCAAGCTTACCAAGAGCTTGCTTTCTATACGGCAATTGGATGATCTTGGCTGCACTACAATTTTTGGTAGTTGTTCTTGGTTGATATGCAAGAACAACCTTGTCATTATGAAAGGTCGTAAAAATGGATCCTTGTACTCTATGTTTGTTTCGAGTGTCATAGCCGGCTACTATCTATTGAATTGTGTCATAGCCGGCTAGGGCATATTAGCCAAAAGAAAATGAAAACACTTCAACATTTTGGCTACTTACTTGTGTTAGATTACACGGACTTTCCATTGTGTGAGCATTGTCTATACAACAAACAGACTACGTTGACATCTTCGCCATTGAACAAGAAACTAGGCGAACCCCTAGACTTAATGCACAGTGATTTGTGTGGTCCAATATCACATAAACTCTGGGGGGGCAAACTACCCTTTCTCACGATGATTCTACCAAAAAGTTGTGGGTGTAGCTCCTTAAGCGTAAAGAAAAGGTCTTTTCAACGTTCCAAAAATACCTCGCCATGGTTGAGAACCAATCAGGAAAAAAACTCAAAGCTTTTTGCATGGACAATGGTGGAGAATATATCTCCACGGAGTTCAAGGATTTTTGCAATCAAAGAGGCATTCATCGGCAATCTAATGCTCCATACACACCTGCATAGAATGGAATAGCTGAAAGAATATATCGCGCGATTCAAGAGCGAGTTATCTCTATGATGTCTATGGCAAAGGTTACTCCAAATTTTTGGGGGAAATTTGTTTTGATAGCAGCACACATCATCAACAGGTCTCCTAATTCTCCTTTGAATTTCAAAATTCCAGAGGAATTATGAACTAGGAAAATGCCAAGCTATGAGCATTTACGTGTATTTGGATGTGAGTCATATGCACATGTGCCCAAAGAACTTCATCGCAAGTTAGGTCCCCAGATCACACAATTGCATTTTTATCGGCTATGGTGCAAATGGAGAGATAGGCTATCATGTTTGGCACCTAGAATCCAACAAAGTCATTCATAGCTCACACCTGATTTTCAATGAATCCAAAATGCACAAGAAGCCCATTAAAGAAGTTGAGTACATATGCATTCATTTTGAGGATGTAGCCTCCAAACCAACTCTATTCGGTAGTTTTGCACCTAATTCTCAAGTGCAAGATACTACTATTTCTCTGGAGAGAGCAGAGTCTAGTAGTGAGGCACTGCAGTGCATCGTAAGAGTATCAGGTGTATACATTTTGAGCTGGGTATACACCACATTTTGGTCACTGACAGTGAAGAGCCAACCTGCTACAAAGAAGCTATACACATGGACGATAGCGTTAAGTGGGAGCAAGCTATGAAATCAGAATACAATTCGATTGTGGCTAATGAGACATGGGATTTAAATGAATTACCAAAAGAAAAAAATGCTTTACCTTGCAAGTGGGTATACAAGAAGAAGTATACAGCGGATGATCCCGAGACTAGGTACAAGGCTCGTCTAGTTGCCAAGGGTTTCAAGCAGCAAAAATGTGTGGATTTCGATGAGATTTTCTCTCCCGTAGACAAGATGACTACACTTCGCACTATGCTTGGCTTGGTTGCTATCTAGGACATGAAACTTGTCCAGATGGATGTGAACACAGCATTTCTTCACGGGGAACTAGATGAAGATATCTACATGAAACAACCAGAGGGATTCATATGTGAAACCCACAAGCCCACGAGGGTAGAATTGGTTTGTAAACTTAAAAAGACACTCTATGGCCTCAAGCAAGGTTCAAGGCAGTGGTATCAAAAATTTGACAAATTCATGCAGTCTCAGGGTTACATACGAATTCAAGAGGATCACTGCTTATACACAAAGTGGTTGAACGATGGTTCTTTAATCATCTTGATCTTGTATGTAGATGATATGCTTATTGCAGGAAAATCAATTGATGAGATTAATCATTTGAAAAAGATGCTAAGCACTCAGTTTTCCATTTAAAAAAATTGGGAGATGTCAATCAGTTTCTTGGTATGCAAATAAACAGAGACAAGCAACGTGGAATTCTTGAATTATTTCAAGAAAAGTACATCCACAAAGTGTCATAAAATCTAATATCTAACCAACCCAAATGAGTTTCTCATATTAAACTGATCATTTAATGTGGGATAATAAACGGGAATAAGGGTTACAATATAGACATGTTCTTACGGATCTATCTCAACACGGGGCCAATGGTAAAGGGGTCCAAATGAGAGATGGTATGTCAAAGAGCAAGGTTCACTAATGGATCTTAAAAGACCTTAGGGTTAGCTTCATTAAATACCTCCAATGGTTAGTGTTAAAAGTCCTTTAACCTTAGGCGGGTATACACCACACACACACTCATTTTGTGGATCATTCTCACTTGGTGAAAGGTTAGGAACTCCACCTCCTTCTCCAAGCTTGTGAGAAGTGAGAGCCTACACCAACACTCTTGGCTATGGAATGCAAATCCAACCAAGAGCCATGCTTCAATGCCATCTTCTCCATCTTCATTACTATGCTATTATGTATGCTAGCAAGAAGAGTGATGATAAGTGAGGAACTATTTCTTTCTCCTATGGAATGTTTCTTCTTCATCTTTCCTATCCTCATTCCCCGCTAGCTCTCTCCACGAAGGTGTTTGAGGCCTTGGGACTGAGGCTTCGGATAGTTAATGCTTTCTACAAATTTTATGTTATGCTTGTGATGCATGAAGCTTTCCATCTTCATTGCATCACCTAGGTCACAAAGAACACAAAGATTGTATTGTACCAAGTCTCTCTTGATGGGAGAAACTATAATACAAATGCCTATTGGAGGGGGGACCGTCTACATATGAATCCGGTCCTCAACTATTGTCATGTTCTCTAAACTTTCTCTCTTGCAAAAGTATTGTTCATGCCAAGTTAACTAAGTACCATGTTTATGTTGCTACCATCAATTAAGTTCATCCGCTATGCTCACAAAGTAATCTCACAAAAGTGCTTCATCTAATGTCTTGATTCCGCTACTCTCAAAGTTCATAGGCCATTTCCATTACATTAGTATCAGAGCATTCGGTTTCTCTTTTCTTGCTTAAGAAGAGAGGTCCTTAAGTATCCTATTAATGGTTGATTTTGTTAATTATATTAGGGTAAGTGGGACTGGGATCTATTATCGGTTTTGTTGAGCCCACTATGTGGGATATGGTGCACACCTCGGGAGCTTTGGTCTGAATAATGGAGTCTTTTTAGACTTTCCTATGGCTTTACCATCATTGAACCATAAGAAGTCCAAAAGGAGCTATCCCTCGGCAACTTTGCTATGTTAGACTCACTCTACTACTCTCTATAATTAACTAATTCGAGCCGTGGGTGTAGATACTTAAGTGCCTATTTTCAAATGCTAAGAGGAGTAGCAACTAAGGTTTTGAATTTCCAAAGCATACACTAAGTAAACACATAATTTTAATTAACATGGCTGACAATAACCACGAGAGTAGAATGAACATTGATAACTTTGATTCTGCACATGAAGGTGCCAATGATGATTCCCCCATGTTTGTTAATTATCTTGTCACTAGGTTGCAACAAGCTATGGGCAATCCCGCTTTGCAATCCGAAGTTACTCAACAACTTTGTGCTTATGGGATTTCCTTTCCTCTCCAAGAGGAGAGAGAGCTTAGGAGGCCTCTTGATGAGACCCCCAAATGAAGACTCTCCCCAAACAAGAGGAGGAATCCAAAGATCAAGAAAGTAATGAATCCCTTAATTCCTCCGAAGATGTGGCTCCATGAAGAAGGCCGACTAAACGATCACCAACTTCTCCCAAGAGGAAATGGTTAACCCATAGTCCTTCTCCTTGTTACTCCAAAAGAGAAGAGAGGAAATAAAGGAAGAAAAGGGCAAGAAAGAGGTCACCCTCTTCTCCTTCTTCTTCACCTTCCTCCTCTACCAATGAAAGCTATGGCTATTTTCCTAGAGAATACAAGAGGGGAGGACATCGCAAATCTTACCCTGCATGGTGAAGGTCACAAAAGCTAAAGAGCTTCAAAGAGGGAGTAAAGAGTATCTCTTTTCTCATCTATGATGGCACCTTTGGTGCTACCGACAAAGTATTGGCCTTCATCCAACAATTTGATGCGTCCTTTGGAGACGAGGCCTTCACGGAGTCCTCAAAGCTACACCATGTAGCTATGCACTTCCAAAAATCGGCTTGTCTCAATGGTGGGTAGCCTTCGTGGCAACGGGGAATCCCCAAAGACATGGAAAACTCTACCAGTTTCCATCATGAAGCAAATTCTTGCAAGCCATGCAAAGGACAAAGTGCTCACCGAATAGTGGAGTTTGAGGCTTCTCTCTCATGAGTCTATCCACAAATGTGGAAAAGTTTTGGGATTTACATCTCAAAAGCTACTTTCTTTCAAAAGATAGAATTTGCTGAGCAAAAGCAACAATTCTGTGTGGGATTGCCTGAAGAGATGGCCGAGCATGTCAACTCTCAAAGGCTTGGGTCTATCAGCGAAGTAATCCACCATACCATGGTTGCTTCACTACATCAATTTCCAACAAGGGGCTAGAACAGAATGTCAAGCCCATGGAAAATAAATACAAAAGTGATGCAAAGGGAAAAATTAATGCCCAAAATTCTTCTCAAGGCCATTCCAACAACAACAACAACAATCGGTCCAAGGAGAAAGGAGTTTACAAAGGTAAAAATAAACTGTGTCCTGAAGAGCTTGAAACTTTTCGCAAGGATCACAAATGTTTTAAGTGTGGGGAGCAAGGACGTGGTTATCGTTCTTGCCCCGAAACAAATGCTCGTAATGAGACTCCTAGAGCTTCCACTATCGAAGCTCCAAAAGAGGATGCTCATTGCAAAGGATCGCCTCTCTCCTATGCTTGGGGAAAGGTAAGGGAGCATGATTCCTTCAACTTGTTTGACCCTCATTCTACTCACAACTTCATATCAATGGAGTTGGCCACCAAGTTGGGCATTCAAGCTTTTGAGATGGGAGATGCTATAAATGCCGATGCCTCTTTCAAGGGACAGCAACCCTCTGTTACTCCCTTGATTGGGAAGTTGAGGCTTCATGTCCAAATCTATGTTGACAAAGAAGACTTATGTATCTCTCCTCTCCAACATGAGGATGCTATCCTAGGGACACCATGGTTCAACCGCATGGCTGCCAACATGAAGTTCCCTAAAACGAGAATCTACTTCACCTACACGGAAAAGAATATGTATATAGATGCTAATGAGTCTGGTTGTACTATACCACTTGTAAATCCTCTTGCCCTTGATAAATCAACGAAGAGCTCAGTTTCTGTGTACATAATTTTTGTCAAAGAGTCCCTTAAAGGTCCTAATGTTTCATCAAAGGTGAATGATAGGAATCAAGAAGAGTTAGACTTGTCTAGCTTTCTAAAAGGATTCCAAGATGTGTTCATCGATGATATCCCTATCGACTTACCTCCAAAACGAGGGGATGATGACCATCAAGTTGAGCTCCTATCAGGAAGCTCACCGCCTAACAAACCTCCTTATCGAGTTTCCCAAGCTCAACAAGAGGAGATCATAAGGCAAGTACAAAAATTGGTAGACAAAGGGATGGTGAGGCCTAGCTCCTCTCTTTTTTGTTCTCCAGTCCTTTTAGTGCAAAACAAAGATGGTACATACCGCATGTGTGTGGACTATCATGCACTAAACCATATCACTATCAAAAACAGATTTCCCGTACCTCGGGTAGAAGATCTATTTGATAAGCTACAAGGCTCTACCTACTTCAGTAGGATTGACCTTAAAAGTGGCTACCATCAAATAAGTGTAGTGAATGAAAATATCCTAAAGACCGCGTTTCATACAATGTTTGGCCTTTATGAATACCTAGTCATGCCTTTTGGCTTGACTAATGTACCATCTATATTCAATCGATTAATGGAGAAAATTTTTAGACCCACCGCAAATTCACTTGAGTCTTCTTTGATGATATCATCATCTACTCCAATTCCTTGGAGGAACACAAGCAATGTGTCCAAGTGGTTTTTCAAGCATTATTGGAGAATAAACTTTTTCTCAAACAAAAGAAAAGCAAATTTTTCTTCAAGAGATTCAATACTTAGGTCATATTATCTCTCAAGATGGTATCCATATGGATCCATCAGAGTTGGAGGTAATAAAAGCATGGCCTAATCCAAGGAATCTACATGAGCTAAGAAGCTTTATTGGTGTGTGTGCATACTATAGACGCTTCATACCAAAATCCTCTCAAATAGCAGGACCATTACATGACTTAACAAAGAAAAACATTAAGTATTCATGGACTGCTAAGGTGCAAAGTGATTTTGACAAGCTCAAAGAGAAGCTTACCTCCCAACGAGTCCTTATGCTTCCTGATCTCTCAAAACCATTTGAGGTCCAATGTGATGCTTGTGGTGATTGCCTTGGAGCAGTCTTTCTTCAAGAAGGGCATGCCATAGCATATGAGAGCTGAAGGTTCAATACGAATGAATGGGTCTTAGGCATTTATGAGAAAGAGATGTTAGTTGTTCTACATGCCATAGACACATGGAAGCACTATCTATTGGGGACTCCATTCATTTTACAAGCAGACCATCAAAGTCTCAAGTACTTCATGACGCAAACAAATATTTTTGACAAAGAAATGAGGTGGGCAAGTTTTCTTTTGCAATTTAATTTCCACATTGCTCACATTGTTGGTAAGCACAATCAAGTGGCTAATACACTTTCACGATGACCAAAAGTTAATGCTATGTTAATAGCAACTCACAATGATCTATCTTCTATGATAGATGAGTATGCTACTGACCCTGACTTTAAAGACATAATGTTAGCCCTTGCTTTGAGGAAGAAAGAGGAACCATTCACCTTGAAGGATGGTTATCTTCTCCATGGGAATAGGCTATGTGTTACCCATCCCTTCGTGAGAAAGTCATGTATGCATCCCATGCTCCTCCCTATGTGGGGCATAAAGGCATTCAACCTACTCTTCGAGGAGTAGAGACGTACTTTTATTAGCCTACCATGAAAGTGGACATACAAGAGTATGGTTCAAAATGTGTGATATGCCAAAAGACTAAGTATGATAGAGGGAAGCAACCTGGATTACTCCAGCCATTGCCAATCCCTAATTCACCATGGGAGAGTATATCCATGTATTTTATCTTTGGATTACCCAAGTCTATCCATGGGAATACAAGAATATGGACAATAGTCGACAGGTTTAGCAAGCAAGCACACTTTATCCCTGTCAAGAAGACTATTAAGTCACACCAAATGGCAACTCTCTTCATATCCTAGATTTTTAAACACCATGGATTGCCAACATCCATCGTGTCAGATAGAGATCCTAGAATGACCAGTAATTTCTGGAAAGGTCTCTTCAAAAATCTAGATACAAAATTGAATTTCTCTTCGGCCCGGCCTATCACCCACAAAAGGATGGCCAAAGTGAGATAGCCAATCTTACGATTCTTGATCTACTAAAGACCTATGTTACAGAAGTAGATCAACGCTCACAATGGAAAAAGTACTTACCTCTTGTAGAGTATGCGTATAATAATACTATCCATACTGCTACGGGAAAAGCACCTTCTGAAATCATAGAGGGAAGACCTAAAAGTCCCTTGCTACTTAAAGTACATGGGAAGATCTTCTTGCTGATGAGTATAGCCGTGACCTACAAGCATCTTTTCAAAAGATTAAGGAGGTTATATCCATCTCCCAACTAACACAAAAAGCTGTTTCTGACAAGCACAAAAGGGTCTTAACGTTCAAAGAAAATGATTGGGTCTTACTTAAGTTTCCATAGGCTTGATTAAGGCAAACGACGGCCAAAAATCCTACGAGCCATCAAAAGTATTATGCTAAACTAGCAAAAAGATATTGTGGTCCTTTTCAAATTTTGAAGCCAATCAATGAGGTGGCTTATCAACTCAAGTTGCCTAACCATTGGCTCATACACAATGCTTTTCATGTGAGCCTACTTAAGCCCTACAAAGGAGAGCCTCCAAATGAACCAATTATTGAAGACCCTCCCAAAATCGAAGACCAAGAAGAGGTGCTACAACCAGAAGCTATCCTTCGGCATGAAGACAAGGTATTATGACATTGTAAGATTATCCAACGGTATCTTATTAAGTTCAAAAATTATCCTTTTTGAAGATGCTAGATGGATGCAAGGAATCCATCTTAAGGATAGTATGAACCTTGTCAACGCTTAAAATGCTACATTAGAGTAAGCAAATGTACATGTTTCTTTTAAATGATCAATGTTTTTGTCTTATAAGACTAATTCTCTCTTTATTGTGCACAAATTTAAGTAGTATGCATACTAAGAATTATGTTTATGATGACGACGTCTCTCAAACACCATGTAGAATTTCACTCTACTTGGGAGGATGAAATGGACTAAAGAGCAGACATGCTTGCGGCAGCTATTCTCCCAAGCACCAAATGGATTAGTCATCCATCCTGGAATGATTTCTTAGGGTAAAAGGGGATCCTTTACCCGCTAAGACAAATTGACTAATGACTATGGCTTTATCTCTTTTACCTCATAGTCGAGAACGACTATGATTTCAAGAGAGAGATAATGTCATAAAATCTAATATCTAACCAACCCAAATGATTTTCTTATATTAAATTAATCATTTAATGTGGATAATAAACGGGAACAAGGGTTACAATATAGACATGTGCTTACGGATCTATCTCAACACGGGGCCAATGGTAAAGGGGTCCAAATGAGAGATGGTATGTCAAAGAGCAAGGTGAACTAATGGAGCTTAAAAGACCTTAGGGTTAGCTTCATTAAAGACCTCCAATGGTTAGTGGTAAAAGTCCTTTGACCTTAGGCAAGCTAGCGTTGAGCTTGAGGTGGGAACCCGACCTAAGCTTGAGGTCCTTGTCATGCTTGATGACTAAGGTGCTTGAGGTGCTTATTGTGCTTGATGACTAAGGTGCTTGAGGTGCTTGTCGTGCTTGATGACTAAGGTGCTTGAGGTGCTTGTCGTGCTTGATGACTAAGGTACTTGAGGTGCTTGTCATATTTAATGAGGAAGGTGCTTGAGAAGCTTCCCATGCATGGGAGGTAAGGTGCTTGAGTCAAAAAGAGACCCTACAATCTTAATGAGGAAGGTTCTTGAGAAGCTTCACCTGCATGGGGGTAAGGTGCTTGAGTCAAAAAGAGACCCTACAAAGGAGGGGGAAAGTCCCAAAGTTAGGGGAATCTTTGACTTAACCTCCCACTCACCCAAAGGGCACCCCTTTTCTCACGGGGCACATGGGACACATGTTCGACTCTCCCTATGCTTAGCCACATGGTGTGCTTGAATGCTATTGGTTGGGCTAAAGAGGGGTCCAATGAGCTTCTAGTTCCATCCAACAAATATCTAGATATTTTCAATCTCTCTCTCTCTAAGGGGTAAGGAGGACACTTGTCCAAAGACTACCCATGTACTTGAATGCATGCTGCATGTCATTGGCTAGGGGGAGTGGCGTCCAATGAGCTTGATGCATGTGGAAAGGCTAGAACTCGCCCCAAGCAAGCAAGGGGGGTGCTGGGGTGGGTATACACCACACACACACACTCATTTTGTGGATCATTCTCACTTGGTGAAAGTTGAGGAACTCTACCTCCTTCTCAAAGCTTGTGAGAAGTGAGAGCCTACACCAACACTCTTGGCTATGGAATGCAAATCCTACCAAGAGCCATGCTTCAATGCCATCTTCTCCATCTTCATTACTATGCTATTATGTATGCTAGCAAGAAGAGCGATTAGAAGTGAGGAATTATTTCTTTCTCCTATGGAATGTTTCTCCTTCCTCTTCCCTATCCTCATTCCCTGCTAGCTCTCTCCACCTTTGAAGGTGTTTGAGGCCTTGGGACTGAGGCTTGGGATAGTTAATGCTTTCTACAAAGTTTATGTTATGCTTGTGATGCATGAAGCTTATCATCTTCATTGCATCATCTAGGTCACAAAGAACACAAAGATTGTATTGTAACAAGTCTCTCTTGATGGGAGAAACTATAATACAAATGCCTATTGGAGGGGGGACCGGCTCCATATGAATCCGGTCCTCAACTGTTGTCATGTTCTCTAAACTTTCTCTCTTGCAAAAGTATTGTTCATGCCAAGTTAACTAAGTACCATGTTTATGTTGCTACCATCAATTAAGTTCGCCCGATATGCTCACAAAGTAATCTCACAAAAGTGCTTCATCTAATTTTCTAATTCCACTACTCTTAAAGTTCATAGGCCAATTTCATTACACAAAGTCTTGCAACATTTTAGTATGCAGGGGGGGGGAAGTCACTGAGTACCCCAATGCAAGAGTACTCCAAACGTAGCAAGGAAGATTCTCCCAAGACAGTTGTGAGAAAGAGGAAATGGCATGAAAGTGTGTTGAGCCAGCAGAGGATCACAACCACATTTTTTTGCTCACACCCATCATTTTGTAACCATTGATTGTAATAAATGTCTTTCCGACATTAATTTTGATTTGAGCCATTCATTAAGTGACGGGACTCAATTGAGTTTCCAGCCTGTAATCCCGACGTAATTTCACCTGCTGATGTAAATAATTAGAGATGTTCTCACCTCCAAGGCTGAGGTATATAAGCCAAAGTTTTGTAACCTAAAAGGGGGATTCAATTATTAATCAAAGTGAGTTTTGAGCGCCGTGACTGTGTCTGAGAGAGAGAGAGAGAGAGTCTTATCTTCTTGCTACGCGAGCTACGGGGCCACCATTGGAGAAGCGACACCGCCATTGTGTTAGCAACGGTGAGAGCTACGCACAGATACCAAGAGTGCGCGCTATCGGCTTCTACGTGTGGTAAGTTCCTACGAGCTTCGGTGTGAGTTTTCTTCCAACTCGTGTGTCGGAATAGAGTGTGCAGCATATCTATAGAACCACAACGAGTAGAGCTACACATTCGTACCATCGGGGTCAAGTTTCGGTCACCTGTATTTTTCGGCCTGTCTTCATACGCGTTTACCGCACGGAGTGGTTATAGGTTGATTTTGCAGTTCAAGTCTTTAGGGTGTTGTTCTTACCTAGTGTATAGACTTCCCCTTGAGTTTGAGATCGATTCGATGATTCTAGATCTTGTTTCGTATAGCATTCGTTCGTAGTACGGATTTCAGTCACTTGCGTATTTTAGAACTTAGATTTGATTTCCTTAGTAGTGATTGTCATTAGAAGGTCGAGTAGGTGATTTGACACCCACCTAGTTGTTTCCATGCGCCTGCGGGTCAAGCTTCGTCCTCGTCTGACAAATTCTGTTGTTGGTTGAGTTCTCGCTATTTAGCTTCCGCTAGCGGCGTAACCGCCTTAACATTTGGCGCCGCTGCCGGGGACGAGAGCCCTAAGTAGGTGACCTTAGACTAATCCTACGAGGTGAGTCGTATAAACTACTTTGTATACTTTAGTTAGAAAAGATCTAGGAGTGGTGGACTCCGAAGGTCTCGAGAGATACTAGGAAGTGGGGTATTCCTGGGTCTTCCGTGTTGACAGTATTTTTAGTTTAGCTTAGATTAGATTGTTTTTGATGGTGTTTAAGTGGTTGTTGACATAAAAAGCATTTGCTACTCCTTGTGTGGTAGTAAATCTCTTTATATTTTCAATTGCAAAAAATCCATTTTATGATTAGAAGTAGCTTAGGTAGGGCCTGATTTGATCCTGATCTAGAGCTATCAATTGGTGTTCTATTTTCTTGATGTGTTTGATTGCATGTTAGATCACTGAAAAAGTCTCTTTGGTAGTGAAATATGCAATAAACAAAGTTCAGAAAAATTTTCTGTGTAACTGATTGTTGTTGAGCACTTAAAAGAGCTATTGGAAGAGTTCTGTGCTGAAAAACTAGAAATCTGCAACTTTAGACATCATACGCGTATGATGTCTTAGAACCTAAACAGAGACTAAAATTGAAAATTTGACATTGCCAGAGTGTTTAGAAAGGGGGTTTTACCCTAAGATCAACTTAAAACAAGGGCATTAACACTCAAAGAAACCCAAAAAAGACAAGTCGGAGTCCAAGAAACGCAAAGAATAGGAAATTTTGGATTCAGATCTTGTTTTTACATTCAAACCTGACAAAAACACTTGAAACTCAATTATAAACATTGGAGAAAGCTTAAAACCAAAAATAGTCAAAATCTGGGAAAAAAGACATCATACGCGTATAATGTCTTTTGGCACATCCACTACTTATTTTTGAAATCTGACCTGACAAGATTGTTACAAACACTGTTGGAAGCATAAATATCAAGTTTGGACCCAAATTGATGAAAAAGACATCATACGCGTATGATGTCTTTGACCTAATTTTGGACATATTTTGATACTTTGCTAACACAGATCCATTGTAATAGCTATCTAGAGGTTATATTTCAAGTTTCATCCCATTTGGATCACAATTGACCCAAAGAACAAGTCAAAAGCAGAAAATTGCCAAGAAAAGCCTGAACTAGCCATAACTTGCTCAAACAGAGTGCAAACTGAATTTTGTGAGTGAACAGAGCATAAAGGGGCCACTGAGAGTGAGCATAACCAAAATAGTCAAAATCTGTGAAAAAAGACATCATACGCGTATAATGTCTTTTTCAGCATAACAGTAACAAAATTCTCACTTGATGAAACAGAAGTTGTCCCACTGACAAGATTAAACAATTGACAAAGAATCAATCAGTTTGGATCAATTCTGACCACAAAAACCTGGGAAAACAAATTGCCAAGACGGAAAAGTTACAATCCTTTAGGGGAATTGATGAATTTGAGATCGGGCAGGAATCTCCGGAATAATCAACCAAAACAAGGGGAACCAGCAAGTGTCATATCAACCGAGGGAGTGTAAACCAAAGTTGGGTGCAACCATTAGAGCCGATCTTTGAAGGAAGTGTCTCTGATACTTCTTCGGAGAGATCTTACGAGATTTTCACCGAAAACTTGGAACACTTGAACCTGAACAACAGAGAAAATATGGCAGCAGGATCATCAAACCCTTCCGCCACCATGAAGCTATTGTTCATAAAATACCAGTACGACAATGAGCAAGGTGCCAAGATCTACAAAGATGGAATGGACCGCTATTGTGTAAAGATAGAAGATAGACCTAGTGAGTTCAAGGACTTAGTGCCTGTGAGCTATAGCGGAGATAGATATCTAGATGACGAGGGTACCATGTACTTGGTAGTCCTAAACCCTAACATTGTGGACAAGTGGGGATTGATGGGCACCAAAGCCAAAATAGATGAAGAACTCGAGGAGAAAGCACCAATAATGAACTTCCCTAATGCGAGGTTAAGAAGAGAGAATGAAACTACAAGGATCAACACTGATAACATCTATGTGGGGCTGTACAAATATAATAATGGGGAGCAAGATCTCTATTATAGATGTGAAGAACCCTACACCAGAGAGTTGACAGACCAAAAAAGACTCTATGTCTTTACCTACACAGAGGGATCGGAAGTGAAAATTGCCGCTTACGATAAGTATGGCAGGCAATACTCAACAATGGGCAAGAAAGAATTAGAAGGATATACATACTTTGGGGGACCACTACATCAGTATTATGTTACTTCTAGCTCACATAGACCTGCACCAACAAATGGAGTGCAAAACTCAATGACAACAGGAGGACAAAGAACTCAGGTTGCTGACTCTTTCAGTCAACCTTGGGACTCGAAGCTCGGACCAATGGGATCATTACATTCCAGAGAGTCAATGGAGACGAATCGAGGTAGTGCAGTTCCAATCCCCACCTATACCACTCCAGGTCCAAGGTTTGAAGCGGAACCATCACATTTACCTCCCAGTAGTAGATTCAGGGCAGAGGAACCGACAAGGGTAACCCATGAAGTCCATGATGCTAGAGAAAGCTTTAGCCGAGACACAGGAGCAATGAGATTGGTAGCAGATCATAGACGTATGAGACCATCTCAAGTACCCAAGTGTATGCCAAGAAGTATGGTGGTTCAGGAGATCCGTATGCACATGTGTCACTCTTTAAGCAAGTTTAAGAGCTGAGCAGATAACAGATTTCCATACACAATACGAGGGATTTGGTCTTACTCTAGAAGGTACCGCATTGACATGGTTTCAACCAATGAACATTGGGGGATTCCATGACATTGACCATTTGCTAAGAGAGTTTGCTGAGGAATTCTCAAAACGAGGGATTAAGCACAATACGGTCTCACAAATATATGCTTTTAAACAGAGAGAACACGAAAAAGTGAAGGAAGCTTCACTTCGCTTCAAACAATACATTGAGAGATGTCCAGTACGTGAACGACCACAAGATGACAGACTATCTGTTCTCTTTATTGAGGGACTGAGGAACGACACTCTCAAGAAGGACTTGCACTTGAAAGCTTGTACAAGTTTCGAGCAAGTAACGAGAGAGGCATTGTACTTAGTGGATAACTGTACGGTTTATGGAGAGGTGTCAGCGGATACAGATTTTGCATCCAGTAGCTCCTCCTCCGTAGCGAGCGAGACTACCACTAAAAAGAATGTTCAAACAACAACCATGCCAAATGTAGAGCAAATGATAGAAGATGCTCTAAAAAGGATGGCACCATACCAAAAACCATTGCCAAAAACACTGAAATGGTGTGCTATTGAACAAAAATGGACAAATCATCCAACAGAGGAGTGCTATTACAACAAAGGGTATGTAAGGGAGCGCCAGTATGCACCTCCTGCTCAATTAGCACCACCTCAGATACATCCAGTACCTCGATACCCAACGGGAAATGTACCTGGACCTATGGGGATAGAAAGACCGCAACCGGTATTGGGACAACAACCACCTTTACCAGGAGCAAGACCAGTGGGCATTAGATATGCACCAACCTTAGAGAATCAGGAAGAACAAGCCTTAGTGCCTGTTCAAGCCTATTACGAAGAATCGGGTGCACACATGTCTCCGACAGTTATTACCCACCAGAAGAACCAAAACAACCAGAACCATGGGGCATGATGGGGAATGTTGGAATACCACAGTTACAAGTGCTTCTGATGAAGAGAGATACAATATGGACGCAAGAACCTTGATGTTCATAGCTCATGGAGGGTTAACAGGACAAAGACCATCCTATCCACAAAGGACGAATCAAGCGGGACCAAGACCAGCACTAGGACCCTGTTACAAGTGTGGAGGTGACCATCTGATGAATGTTTGCCCACATACGGAAATCATTAGAATTAACGCTTATTGCACTGAGTGTGGGGTTACTCACTTCATTGAGGATTGTTCAAAGAATCCAAACAAAGTGCAAAAGACGACATTGAATATGCTAGAAACTATTCCTACCAGCAGTGGGTCTGAAAATGAAACTCTGATACCAACGCAAGTTGTTACTAGAGCTCAAGCTAAGAAAACCACTAGAGAACCTGAGAATGGAAAGTTAGCGACTGAAGTGGTTAGTCAAGGACCGCGGAGTCAGAAAAACACATGGAAAGCTAGAAAAGCACGCATGAAGTTGAGAAAAGAACGTGAAGACGCTATTCTAGCTGAGGAACTAAAGCAAACTAAAGCTAGATTAGAAAAACTTGAGAGTCAAAACGGGAAACGAGAGATGAGCCCGGAAAGAACGAAACAAAAGAGTATCAAAGAAACAACGAGCTTAAGCTCAGGGGATCAGTGCTAGTCGACAAAGTACACGAACCATTGGACGCACTGATGAGAGCTTACGAAGCTAGGTTAAAGAACAACCAAACACAAGAACAGAGGTGGATGACATACCCAAACGCGGAATTGGAAAAGCAGAGACTTGAAATGTGCCAGAGAATGATCGAGACTGCACAAGCCTTATTAGAACCACCAAAAGAAACAATGAATTGTGGAAAGGAAAACCCAATTCAGCAAGAGACTATCGTTTCACGGGTAGCTGAAAAGACTCCCAGTGCACAAAAGCCTGAAAATACACAAAAGGATGACCGCATAGTATTGAACACAACCGATCAGGAGATAGAGAGTTTTCATCCAGTCATACAGAGGATTTACGGAAAAGATGAGGATTACAATGAATTTTGGAAACAAGTGAGAGAGGCAAACTTTGCAAACGAGCTAAGTTGCCAAGCTAATCAGACAAATTGGGAAAAGGACATCAGGAATCCTCCCATAGTGGAATTTGAGGCAGGATCTCAAGTGGACTTGGATCTGCAATCTTACTGGGGAGATGGGGGCTCTGTTAGAACAATGGAGAGCAAACCTCATTCACTGAAAACCTTACCTTCATACTTAGGAGAGTATGAAGCAAAATCCGAGATTAGAGCACTTCCCTCACGAAAAATCTCATCAGAAAAAGTCATGGACTCGCAAGGATTGATAGAGATTTTGTCAACACCAGTGACATGCACTATCACTCTAGCTGAGCTTTTGAGGCTAAGACCACATATGTGGACCACTGTAGGAAAATGCTTGGAGAAATTCGGGATAAAAGATCCAACATCGAGATTGCAAGAGAGCATTGAGGAGCTGAGCAAGCCACAAAAGAACGCTAAGCCTGTACCCTTAAACAAGGTCGGAGAGTATTGCGAAGGTGAAGAGGGGAATACAACCTTACCAGTTGAATTCCAAGGAGTGAAGACGATGGCAATACTAGACAGCGGAGCTGGGGTAGCCATTGCTACAAAAGAAATCTGGAAAAAATGGGGGAAACCAGCAATAAGGAAGACTAGGTTGAAACTCCAATTAGCAGATGGACACATGGAGAAACCTATGGGGTTATTAGAGAAAGTTGTAGTGACTTCTTGCGGCATTGAATACGAACATACTTTTGCTATTGTCGATTTTGGCAAGGAGAATAACTATGATATCATATTGGGAAGACCATTCATGAGACAGTTGAAAATGGTCCAAGATTGGGGCTACGATCACATATACTTGAGAAATATGGAAACCACTACACGTGTGAACCTGAAAGACCATAGCTACAAAGATGTGAACCGAACACCGGTAGAGGAGTTTGATTCAGCTACTTTGGCGGGATCCGAATTTCCAGCTTGGTTAGGTAAACCCAAGGAGTTATGGATGTGTGGAGCTTCGAAATGTGGAAGTCTGAAACGAGAAGAATGTGTTTTAGAAAGGGCTATCGAAGACGAAACTTATATAGGAGAACCCTTTCCAGAGGACACGTTTGAACCATTAGAATGGACACACATTCTAGCAACCCTAGATGTTTGTGCAATTCCGGATGGTCCCACAACGAAATTTTGCGACAAGGACGGGTACGACGTGGTTCCGTATTTCATGTTGAGAACTGTACTCAAAAAAGAAACTGAAAAGAACGATACACTGGAAAAGGAAGATGAAGAAGAGGTGTTTCACGACATTCCCAATCATCCAGAGTGGGGAAATGAAGCAGACAACGAGTCAACGGACAATTCAAGCGGAAACGAAGAAACTATAACGGATGTCCGATTTTATGATTTTCCGAACCAAACTAAACAACGCCAGAAACGCTATAGAGCAAAGAGAAAAACAAAGGGGGTTAGAACCAATCCGATGCCTAGAATAAGAGGAAAAAATCAATTCCTAATGCTAGTAAAGGCTGAAGATTGTGTTAAGGATAAGATTTCTGGAAGAATGAGAGGCAGTGATCAAAAGAGCTTACGAAAAGACAAAAGAGGCTCAAGAAATCAAGTTCAAAAGAATGGAACGAAAACTGAAACAGAAAAATCAGAAAAGAACAAGCGCAACAGAGAATACACGGAGTCCAAGTTAGAACGTAGAAACAAGTACAGAGAGCTCAAGAAAACTCTGAAAGAAGTTTGGACGACAGAAATTGAGAGTGGAGAGGACAAAAACGCCAAAATCAAGGAAAACATGGATGTTCCCTCTCACTATAGGAAATTCACAATAGAGGATAGGAAGGTGATATTAACCCCACCTATTCGAGAGAGGAAGGAGAACGAATCTTATGACGGACCGGAGGATGCAAAAAAAGTTGATTTAGCAGCTCCAGGTGAGCCACCTAGACCGGTGTACATAGCCACAGATTTGTCTCCAGGCGAGGAAGAGAGACTTTTGAGTCTTCTCAGAGAGTATAGGGATGTGTTTGCATGGTCTTATAAGGACTTAAAGGGAGTTGACCCATCGATATGCCAACACTCAATCCCACTGAAACAAGACGCAAAGCCTAGCAGACAGAGACCATACACATATAATGATACGTTTGCTAAGCGAATCAAGGAAGAGATAGATAAGCTAATGGAAGCTGAATTCATATACGAGATTGAACACACCGATTGGGTATCTCCGATTGTGGTAGTACCTAAGAAGAACGGAAAACTCCGAGTGTGTGTCAACTAAAGAAAGTGAATGCTGCAACAATCAGGGACAATTATCCCCTGCCGATAACTGATCATGTTCTAGAGCGTGTATCAGGGAAAACAGCATACTCCTTTCTTGATGGTTTTTCAGGATATAACCAGCTAGCCATAGCATGGAAGATCAACATAAAACAGCTTTTGCAACGGAGTGGGGAATTTATGCTTATCGGGTTATGCCTTTTGGTCTAACCAATGCTCCCGCAACCTTCCAGAGGCTGATGACGCATGCTTTCAAAGAATACTTAAGGCTGTTTCTAGAAATATACATGGATGACTTATGTGTACATTCTCTACTGAGAGATGAGCATCTAGAACACCTAAGAAAAGTATTTGAGAAATGTAGGACATATCGCATTTGTCTCAATCCTGAGAAATGTGTGTTTATGGTCCGACAGGGCAGAATTCTGGGACATATTGTCTCACAAAACGGAATATCCACGGATTTAGAGAAGATAAAAGTTATAGTGGATATGCCTAGACCAACCAATGCGAAACAAGTACAGAGCTTTATGGGACATTGTGGATATTATAGACGATTCATTTACATGTACGCTATAATAGGCCAACCACTTTACAGGCTAATAGTGAACTTTGAATGGACAGAGGAGTGTGAGGAATCATTCAAGAAATTGAAAGAGGCACTCATTACTGCTCCAGTCTTGAAATCACCAGATTGGGAGAAGATATTCCATGTGCACATAGATGCTTCGGCATATGCAATAGGATGCATTCTGGCTCAGCCAGAAGAAGGAAACATGGATTTTCCTATCTGTTACGCCAGTCGACAGCTCAACAATGCAGAGAAGAATTACACCACAACAGAGCGAGAAGGATTAGGAATGATCTATGCTGTGAAGAAATTTCGGCATTATCTTCTAGCCAACAAGTTTGTGTTTTTTACGGATCACCAAGCCTTGCTCTACCTAGTGAATAAACCATGCAATACCGGGAGAATAGTGAGATGGTTCATTATCTTACTGGAATTCGACTTCACGGTAGTAGTAAAGAAAGGAAAAACACATCTTAGAGCTGATCATCTTTCGCGATTGACGAATGGAGAAGACCCTATAGGAGTAGATGACGACATGCCAGACGCGTACTTGTTCAACATAGAAATGATACCTAAGTGGTCTCAAAATGTCGTTGACCTATTAACCTATGGAGGAGAGTTCGATAGAAGAGAATACAACCTGAAACATATTGCTATTCAGCAATCCAAGAATCTTCAATTGGTTGCAGGAAGGTTGTATCAATTGGGAAATGATCATGTTTTACGACTATGCATCAATCCTGAGGAATATAATATATATCTGTGCGAAGCACATGTTCAGGAATGTGCATTTCATTGTTCAAGAAGGAACACATATAGGAATTTGTTACAATTGGGAGTCTATTGGCCAGGAATGAAAGAAAGCGTACATGAATATGTCACTGTATGTATTGTATGTTCATCAAAACCGCCAGCCGAGTATTCAACATTATATCAGATAATGATCGCTCCAGAATGGAGTCAGTATATTGTTGAATATCTCACAAATAGAACTTTCCCAGAAGGAACGTCAAAAGCTCGTCAGAAATCTGTAGAGACAGAAGCTAGAGATTACGCTTTAATAGGAGATCAACTCTATAAGAGAGGTAAAGACAACCAGCTTAGGATTTGCGCATCAGAGTCTGAGTATGTGATAATCCTGGAGCAAGCTCATGGAGGAGTAGGTGGAGGCCATTTCTCAGGTGATAAGACAGCAAAACTTGTCTTAGCCGCAGGAATATGGTGGCCAACATTACATATGGACGCTGAGGAATACGTTAAAAGGTGTGATGACTGTCAGCGGACCAAAGTACCACTTAAAAGAGATGATATGCCGCTTAGACCAATGATGGGGGCAAGAGCTTTTGCAAAATGGGGGATTGATTATGTCGGACCCATTTCACCTCCTGCATATAAGACTCATGCACAATACATCATTGTGGCTACAGACTATCTAACAAAGTGGGTCGAAGCAAAGGCAACTCAAAAAGCAGATGCCAGGACCACGGCACAATTTCTGTATGAATACGTCTTTGTACGATATGGATTGCCAATAGAAATTGTGAGTGATCGAGGCACACATTTCATAAATGAAGTGATAGAGATCCTTCTAGATGAATTCATGGTAATCCATAGGAAATCAGCCCCGTATCATCCACAAGCAAACGGACAAGCTGAAGCAACAAACAAAACCATATGCACGGTCCTCACGAAGATTGTATCTGAGTCGAGAACTGACTGGGACCAAAAGTTGCATTCAACATTATGGGCATATAGGGTAGCATATAAAACATCAATAGGAACGACCCCATATAACATGGTTTTTGGGCTAAATGCTATCTTGCCAATAGAATTCTTGATTTCAACCTTAAGGGTGGCTAAGGATCTAGAGTGGACAGGGCACGAGCTCTCTGATAGAATAGATGACCTGGAAAAGCTAGATGAGCTTCGCCTAAAAGCAGTAGCTTCCATCTACGCTCAAAAAAGGCGACAAAAGGAATTTTTTGATAAGCATGTGCGGACTAAAGAGTTTAAAGTTGGGGACTATGTCCTAGTTTACACTCTGAAACAGCATGCTAAAAGCTTAAAAAGCGAGGGATGGGACCTCTGGTGATTAAAGATCTATCACCAAGTGGAGCCGTCAAGCTTGCTACATTAGACGGAGAAGAAATGCCCAATTGGATTAGTGGATGCAGAGTGAAAAAGTATCTTTTGCCGCTAACCCAAGACATGCTTCTCAAAATACATCAAGAAAAGCTGCGTGTCCAAAAAAAGAAAAAGATTGTAGAGGAAGCGCAAGCCGAGGCGAAGGAAAGAATGGAGAAAAGAAGACTACTGCGTCAGAAACAGCGCAATGAAGGAGCAATACGAATAAACGCAGTCAGTATAACAGAAATGGGGAATGACAAAGAAGAACCCATCATTGAATGCAAAGTAGGGACCAACCAAATCAAAGCCAGAGCACTATTGGATTCAGGAGCTCAAGCTAACCTACTTTCACTCAGTTTGTATAGACAATTGACAAATGACACTAAACTACAAACTGCCAAGCAAGAGTTAAAGAGTTACTCTGAGAATTCAATCAAAACTGTCGGATGCACAGTTTTACATATACAGATTAACCAATATGTGTATCCTCATATGTTTTACGTGGTTGAAGACCAAGCTACACAACATCCATTATTGCTAGGACAACCATGGCAGAAGCAATACAATGCAATGATTGACTGGAGTTCTAAATCAGTGCTTATCAAATACGAAGGTGAAAGTCAATCAGTTAAGTTCACCAAAGGAGCAGAGCCAACTCCAAAGGAAGAATCCACGGACAAGGGCAAACAACAAACAGAGAAAAAGAAGAAGCAATGGCAACCAAAAGTTTCTATACAACCGGATTACTCTTCGACGAGGAATTCTCAACATTGGATAAGGAAGACAAGCAATAATATAACAGCTCAACCTTGGAAAAAACGGAGTCAAAGTTGGTATGGAGACCAAAAAAGGCTGTGCCAGAGAACAAAAGGTGGAAAACAGAGTCTTCAATACCAGACAACAGAGTGATCCCAGACAATCAAGGACAGTGAAACAGATCTGGATTCCAAAGAAGTTCATGACGGCACAAAGCTACAGCAAGCAAATTTGGATCCCAAAGATTTGTAAACAGGAACTCCCTTCAATACAATCAACGGAAACTCCTAGGTATTTCAAGGCGAGGAAATCAACACACAGAACAAAGCAGGTTTGGGTCGCAAAGAGTTTGTGGCAAGCACAAGCAAGCGGAAGCAGATTTGGATTGTAAAAAAGACAACAAGGTAACGAAGAATCCATCTACTGATTCTACTACCGAAGTGCCAAAACCAACCCAAAACCCGACCACCAATCCTTCAATCAAACAAAGAGCAGCTTTATTGGAAAGACTGTTGTATCATCGCTCTACAATTGCATTGGGAACTTATGACCAAAACAACTACAATGCTTCACCCACAGACACTTCATAGTCGTCCGGGAGGACTCAGACTAGGAGGGGGGGAGGTATACAGGAGCTACAAAGCAGCTACAAGCGGAAAAAACAAAGAAAAACAAAAATTATATTACAAGGGCAGTGTCTTACATGATTTTGCAATTTTTTGTGTTTGATTGCGGATATTGATAATATTTATGCCCTTATATACCTTGTTTTGCAACAAGAAGAGATCAAATGATGAATTTGGGTCTCTAGATGTGTAAATATCACTAAATAAGAGTGTTTTTGGAGCTAAAAAGTGGAAAAAAGTGGTAATCCAAGTCCAAAAATCACAAAGAAGTGTATATTCATATACACAGGGTTACCAGCTATTTATCGTGTATGTTTGGAATTTTTTGGCTTCAATTTGCTATTTTCCTTTATTTTTTATGATTTTCTTAATAAAAATAAAAGAAAAATAAAAAAGCAGGTGAAATGAGATCGGAAAAAAGAAAAGAATAGACGGTGATGGTCCTAATGACAAGGGCAACCCATGGTAAAAATGGGTACAATTCTGAAAAAGTTGCGGAAAGCCCGAAATGACAGAATTTTGGCAAAGTGGACAGATTTCTCAGAAACAGGTCAAACGGAGTCCAAATTGAGAAATTTCAAATCCTAAAGTGCATTTCACGACGAGATAGGAGCACATGTCAAATTTGGTAACAAGTGATCCGGGAAGCCCGAAGTTAAGTATTTTTCACTTCACTATCAAGCTCATTTCCACTATTACCTTCTTGGAGAGAGCAAAGAGCACACAGGAGCATCCGACCTTCTACCGCCTTCTACGACTGCTACGAGAGCTCAGAGGACACCAGACATGAGAGGTAGACTCGTTGCCATAAGCTTTTGATGCTTATCGTTAACTTTTGTCGCGAAAACTCACCAAAACCAAGAAACAAGAGCAGACGGGGAATGGGGAAGAACGCTAGGTAGGGGCACAACCGCCTAACCAAACTTTGCAAGAACTTAGAGGTGGGTTACCCTAGTATAGGAGATGAGTTTCTAGCACTCAAAGCTCGAGAAAGAACGACTGGAAAAACCCTAGGTCAACAGAGCCTGCAAGAGGCAAACAGAAAAAAGTTGTCGGAACGACACAAAACTTCTCAGGAAGCTTAACAACATCGAGGGCAATGCAACCATGGAGTATCTCCAGGTTTGGACCACCAAAAGTAGGTCGGAACAACCGATTCGGCTGCGGACACACAAAGCGTCATTTTGGCATAACGGCTAAAATTGACGACCAAATGACATGAAACTTCACAAGCAGTTTCAATATACATGGATGACTTATGTTTGCAAGCAAAACCCAAAAGAAAGCTGATTCACTTACCGATGGTGAAAAAGACGCTTTCGAGCAACCAAATGGATAAAGATGGAGAACGGGGAGCCAAAGTCAAGTCCAACCAACTGGATGGCTTCACAACATATCCAATGAGCTGGAAATGCAACTCTCAAGAAGAAAAGTTGAAGAAATTCAACTCCAAGGCAAAAAGACGACTTCGGAGACTGAAATGCCTATAAGGGGGCTTTTTAGCTAAACTGATGACTTTTTAAGTTGAAAACTAGTTAGCAGGGCTTAGGGCACTAGCACAAAGCATTCTTTGCACAAAAAGACCAACATTTCAAGAAAAGACATCATACGCGTATGATGTCTCACAGCATGATTTTCACATCCATTTCAACATTTGAGTGCATAGCCTCATTCCACATGTTAATCACATCCTATGAACCAAGTATCATGAGAATTGGAGTTAGAAAACCCAAGGAAAACCAAAAAGACGCAAAGTAGGCCATAAAATTGATTTTTGGTCCTAATTTTGTAAAAATAACTCCAAACTCATTGAAACTTTGTAGGATTGTTGATTAACACATCTACAAGCTATCTGGAACCAAAAAGCACCATTTTGACAAAAAGACATCATACGCGTATAATGTCTATTTGCACTTACAGAGCCAAAAATGCTCATTTGTCATCATACATCCATTATATATATCTAATACATGCTACATATGAAGTTTGGAACCATTTGGTCAAGTGGATCACCCCATTAGCCCAATTAAGAGAAAATCCTTCATACAAAGCCTATTTTTGTCCCAAATCCAACATATTCAAGTCCAAACCAAGATTTGAGTATAAACAGTCCTTCACTAGCACATGGAGAGTCCACAGAACCAATCCCATGAAAAATTGATGAAAAAGACATCATACGCGTATGATGTCTCCAGAGCCATTTTTAGCCCAAAATCTATCCAAACTTCATAAATCCACTGAATAAGCCTATCTAAAGCCAAATCCAAGCTTATAGAGAAAATTGGTCCAAAAATGCACCAAAAGACATCATACGCGTATGATGTCTCACTATGTGATTTTGGCATCTAAGGGCTTCAACCACCAAACAGAAGTGTTCTACATGCCATTTGAAAGTAATCCACCAAGTTTTACCCAATTTGGATCATAAAATCCATTTCCCTTTCAAAATTTTGCCAAGAGCCTGAACTGGACTAAACTGGCCAAAACTTGACCAAATGGGATCCAAACTCAAATCCAAGCATATGATACTCATGTATACACTATCAGCTACAAGCACAACCAATATGAAGTCATTCTGACACAAAAGACATCATACGCGTATGATGTCTCAAGCATGTTTTTGAGCCCTGTTTGCATATTTTTTCACCTACATTGCATCCTTAGGCCCTGAATAGCTCATGTTTCAATTTTCAAGTCATTTGAATAGTTAAAAGCTTCATTTCGGCTTTCAGTACTAAAAAGACGCTAACTTCTGAAATTGGAGTTACAGGATCCATGGATTCCGCTAAGTCATCGGCAACTAAGAGAAAAAGACCAACCATCAAGGATGCTCTTGCAGAAGCAGAACCTTTTGATATTCCAACAGAAACCCTCAAGCCAACCAAGACTTGGGTGGAGGAAGCAGTACTAGAAAAAGAGGGAATAAAGATCTACCATGGGACTTTCAGAGATCCTCAAGGGCAATCGGTCGATGTACCTATGATCCCACGAGAATTAGTGGATTATAGCAGATCAGAGAACATCAGCAAATACCTGGAAAAGGCTGACTTACACAGATTCTTCACCTCGAGACCATCAGGTGTAGACACAAGAAGAGTGTATGAGTTGGCAACATCCATTCAGAAGGATGGGAAAGCCACGTTGACAGCCATGGATGGAGAAACAGTTGAAGTACAGATCACTCCACAGCTCATTGCAGATGCACTGAAGCTACACAACAAAGGGAGTTCTGTCAGAGAAAGAAGAGAGGCCATAGAGGTCTATGGATCAAAGAAACAAAATACAACCTACGGAGATATGGCAGATCAACGAGCGGCAACCCTTTGCCGGTTATACAACCAGTTTTTCCATGTGTGCAGTAAAAGACCGCAGAAGTATACTACACCACCCCATGCCATTGCGACAACCATCACATGGGCACTGAAGAGCAACATGCCAAAAGAGGTGAATTATGCTCAATACATCCACGAGCAAGTAATCGCCATGCACAACCAGAAGCCAAGGTACATAGGAGGAGGAGAAATCCTAACAAGAATAGCTTATGAAGCTATTGGAGCTAGGGATCAAGGGCCACAGATTCCCTCCCAGAATGAGTGGCTTAGAGAAGCCGATGAGGAGGAAGAACAGCAAGAAGTATCCAAGAGGGCGTCCACAAGAGCACGCCGAAAACTAGAAATAGTTTCAGAACCTGAAGAGGCTGTGGACGAGCCGCTCAAGAAGAAAGTGAAGAAGAAGGCCGATCCCAAGCAAACCAAAAGTCAAAAATACGCAAGAATGGAAAGGCTGGTGGAGCAGTTTAGAGCGGAAAGAGCTCTAAAGGGGGACTTCGAAGAAATGTGGGTGCCAGACCCCAGTAAAGTCGGAACCAGCTCAGCCAGGCCACATGTTGATCAATATGATCAATATATTAGAGCTTATGAGGAGTCGGAGGCCATACTGGAGCAGCAACCTGTAGAGCCTTATACTGAAGAGGAAGTACAGCTTTTAAAAGCTGAGCTGCAAAAGGACGACAAGGGGAAGAAGAAAGTAGATGAGTCTACTGAACCTCAAGAGAAAGACGGGCAAGCAAACAAAGGGAAAGCCAAGATGACTGAGGACAATCAGCCCTCTTTTACTGTTGTACCAAGCCCGAAGAAGATGGAAATTATTGTGGAGGAGACCACAATAGAAATAGAAACAGAAGTTATGGAAAAGCCGGAGGCCGGGACCAAGGAAAAGGAGATAGATCCAGTTCAGCAAAAGAAAGATGATTATGAGGATCTGGTAGCGATCGGATACAGTGAAGAAGAGGCCCTTGAGGCAGTTTATGGGATATCCCTATGGAAACAAGATGATCGGAAAGGGACGAAAGAAAAGACAAAGGGTACAATGGAGAGTGAAGAAAAAATGGACGAGCCGAAGCCATTGGAGGTGGTGGCAGAAAGAGCTGTCAAGTTGACAGATGAAGATGAAAAAGACATGCACATGGTGCATGAACTGCTCAGCAAGATTAAAGAAAGATCCAGAGCAAAGGAAGTAGCACTTGAGACAGCAAAACAAAAGGAAGCAGAGTTGCAGAAGAAGTTAGAGAATGCTATGACTGAATCTGAAAGTCATAAAGCATTACTCTACGACGCAGAAAACGAGAGGGACGGCTTGATACTCCAACTAGCCGAAGCTTCAAGAGAGGTAACAAGCTCACAGGAAGCAAAGGAGCGAATAGAAGATGAGTTGGAGGCAGCCAAGGATGAGCTCATTGAGCTAAGGGAAAGAGTCGAACTTCAAGAAAGATCAATCATGAGACTCAGGACCACCCCTAGAGCTAGCAGAGCAGGAACAGAACAAGAGGGAGCCCTCGTACCAGCTCTGGAAGATCAGGTAAGAAGTCTGCAAAGAGAGCTGAGGTTAGAGCAAGTGCAAAGATTGCACATGGCGGAGGGATCATTGGCTGCAGAGGAGAGGCTCACATCAGAAAACCAAACACTAAGGACAGAAAATGAGGCCCTCCGCAAACAGCTCCAAGACCTCCAAGAGCAACAAAGAAGAGAAACAGAGACACCACAAGAAGAAGCAGGGGGAGCAGCCATAGAGCTACCAGAAACTGGAGAGGCAACCACAATTGAAGATCCAGCCCCAGTTCAAGAAGTGGCCTCAACTTCAGGAATCTCTGAAGAAGAAGAACAAAGGCTCCAGGACCAAATAGAAAAGTCAACAGAGGAAAGTGCCAAGGCGGAAATGGAATGGGAAAGGAGACTCCTCATCTCCATTAGACTTCAAGGTTTAGACACAAAAGTGCTCCATGAAGAGTGGATGCAACCAAGCCTGCCTTTCCCTCTGATGAAATTTGAAGTGATAAAGACGAAAAAGAGAATAGAGGAGGAGCAGTATGTCGCTCTTTACGAAGGCGACATCACAAAGGATGAACAATCAAAGAGGATTGTAGACTCTCAACCTAGATGGAGGAAAGGTTGGCTGAACAAATACCCAGCCTACCTCATCTACTTGGTAGAGGCTCCAAAGGAGATTCGGGAGGATGCAACCTTCTGCCCGGTGCCAAGAGTCAGAAGCTGGAAAGAGCATGGCAGGATTGCAGAAAAGAAGCCAAATTGGCTTAATTACCCAAGGATGCCAGGACCAAAGGCAGGAGAGAGAATAGGTAAAGCCTATATGGTGAAAACCCTAACGGGCACCATCAAACTCTTTACTGGCTCTCCTGACCTTTCGTGTCAGATGCTAAAGAAAAT
This sequence comes from Adiantum capillus-veneris, assembly GCF_014529385.1. NCBI lineage: Eukaryota > Viridiplantae > Streptophyta > Polypodiopsida > Polypodiales > Pteridaceae > Adiantum > Adiantum capillus-veneris. The sequence continues at coordinate 74,069,475 of NC_140947.1, read as the reverse complement.
CTACAGGACTCTCTTAGCATGCATTGAAGTGTTCGCGCCAGATAAAGCCACGACCTCGAGTCTACTATCGACGGCCGACACAGTGACGGATATGATGTATGATCTTTCATTGCAGCCATCACCAAAGGTGTTACATCTCTTATACCAAAGAATTATGTTTTTGCCTAGCTTCCACATGCAAACATTCGAAGAAGCTTTCTACACCGGCTTTTTCACTCACGAAAGCAAAATATTCGGCCCAACCTTGACCATCGGCAACCTACGCTACGAATCACATTTGCAGATGCTCAAGACGACAGGACTCTATTGATCAAGTCTCAAAGTCATGTCAGGGACGACATGAACGCGGAGGGGGGGGAGTGTTGAGCCAGCAGAGGATCACAACCACATTTTTTTGCTCACACCCATCATTTTGTAACCATTGATTGTAATAAATGTCTTTCCGACATTAATTTTGATTTGAGCCATTCATTAAGTAACGGGACTCAATTGAGTTTCCAGCCTATAATCCCGACGTAATTTCACCTGCTGATGTAAATAATTAGAGATGTTTTCACCTCCAAGGCTGAGGTATATAAGCCAAAGTTTTGTAACCTAAAAGGGGGATTCAATTATTAATCAAAGTGAGTTTTGAGCGCCGTGACTGTGTCTGAGAGAGAGAGAGAGAGAGTCTTATCTTCTTGCTACGCGAGCTACGGGGCCACCATTGGAGAAGCGACACCGCCATTGTGTTAGCAACGGTGAGAGCTACGCACAGATACCAAGAGTGCGCGCTATCGGCTTCTACGTGTGGTAAGTTCCTACGAGCTTCGGTGTGAGTTTTCTTCCAACTCGTGTGTCGGAATAGAGTGTGCAGCATATCTATAGAACCACAACGAGTAGAGCTACACATTCGTACCATCGGGGTCAAGTTTCGGTCACCTGTATTTTTCGGCCTGTCTTCATACGCGTTTACCGCACGGAGTGGTTATAGGTTGATTTTGCAGTTCAAGTCTTTAGGGTGTTGTTCTTACCTAGTGTATAGACTTCCCCTTGAGTTTGAGATCGATTCGATGATTCTAGATCTTGTTTCGTATAGCATTCGTTCGTAGTACGGATTTCAGTCACTTGCGTATTTTAGAACTTAGATTTGATTTCCTTAGTAGTGATTGTCATTAGAAGGTCGAGTAGGTGATTTGACACCCACCTAGTTGTTTCCATGCGCCTGCGGGTCAAGCTTCGTCCTCGTCTGACAAATTCTGTTGTTGGTTGAGTTCTCGCTATTTAGCTTCCGCTAGCGGCGTAACCGCCTTAACAAAGTGTCATATTCTTCAGCAGTTGGCAGTTTGATGTACGCTATGGTAGCCACAAGACGAGACATTGCACACGCAGTGGGAGTGGTTAGTAGGTACATGGCAAACCCTGGCAGGAAGCATTGGGAATCAGTGAAGAAAATCCTCAGATACTTGAAGGGTACAACTAGCAAGTGTTTACACTTCGGAAACACTTGCTAGGTTGATGTACACTATGATAGCCACAAGACTAGACATTGCACATGTAATGGGAGTGGTTAGTAGGTACATGGCAAACCCTGGCAAGAAGCATTGGGAAGCAGTGAAGAAAATCCTCAGATACTTGAAGGGTACAACTAGCAAGTGTTTACGCTTCGGAAACAACGATGCATCTATTGTAGGTTACACGGATGCGGATTATGCGAGTTGTGTGGATTGAAGAAGATCCACATCTGGCTATGTGTTCATGTTTGCAGGAGCAGCTATCTCTTGGAGATCGTGTCTCCAAGATTGCACGTCTTCATCTACCACTGAGGCAGAATATGTTGTTGCATATGACACAAGCAAGGAATCCATACGGTTAGCTCGTCAAGTGGGAGATTTGGGCATGTACGAGGTTACACTAGTGCATTGTGATAGTCAGAGTGCAATTGCTTTGGCAAATAATCCGGTGTTTCACTCAAAGTCGAAACACATAGAGGTCAGATACCATGTCATACAAGATGTATTGGCTGGCAAGCGTATCGAGCTTGTCAAATTCCACACTGACGACAACCCTACAGATGCTCTTATGAAGAGCCTAGCCTCGGAGCGATTTACACATTGCATAGAACTTATGAGTGTAGGATGAAGCTTAGGAGATGCTTCATCAACTTTGTATAGACTAACTATACTGATGCCACTATTGGCCACCATGACCTTCAAGTGGGAGGTTGTTGGGGTGTAAGCCAGGTGGCCGTGGGAAACCACCCTTACCTTCTCTTTTCCTAATCAATATAGGGAGAGAAAGTGAGCTAATTGACTACTCTCTCACTTTCCTCTCTCTTAACCCAACTCCCTCCTCTTCTCCAATTCCCCCTTACACAGTCTCCCTTGCTAGTGCACCTATGCACACAGGCATCCGAATGCACGCGCACTCCACAGTGCCTGAGGGGCTTGAGGATTTCCAAAGTCAAACATGATCCCTACTCAAGGGGAGAGTGATTCCTCATTGTAGGAGCATGAGAGAGAACACACACACCCTCACACAAGGCAAGCTTGGTCTAAAGAAGCAGCAAGGACAATTGTCAAGTTCCTCTCCATGTTGTCCTCATGGTGTGTCTAAAGCCTATTGGTTGGCCTCTCAAGGGGTCCAATGATGCTTTAGCTAATTTAATTAATTGTTTATGCATTTTTCAAGTCCTCTCTCACAAAGGGAAAAGGGGGACACTTGTCTCAAGGCTAGCATGGTTGCTTGATTTAACTAAAGCATGTGATTGGCTAAGCTTGTAGGGGTCCAATCAAATTCTCTCATGAGCTACAAGCAGGGGTCGACCAAGTGAAGCTAGGGTGTGCGCTCCTTGCCGCACTGTTGAAGCAAGGGACTTGCCTAACACTGTGTGCGAGCCACAGACGGCTCCAAGCACACAACTAGTTTAACTAGTAAGCTCAAAAGAGGGCAATGGTGTGTCACTCACCGCTCTATGCTCCTGCCGTGGAGGATTCCTCGCCGCGAAGAAGAAGGAGACCCCACTACGTCGCGCTCAACCGCTTCACCGCCGTTGTGCCACCGCAATGCTCGATCACACTCTCTCTCTCTCTCTCTCTCTCTCTCTCTCTCTCTCTCTCTCTCTCTCTCTCTCTCTCTCTCTCTCTCTCTCTCTCTCTCTCTCAAGTACACACACACACACACACACACACTAGTACACAAGGAGATGGAGAAGGAGATGGAGCAAGAGCACTCTTCTTGCATTGCACAAATGAGAGAATGATACATTTTAGGTTTAGAATGACTTTTATATGGGCTTGCCCCATTCACACTTGGGCGCCCATGCTTAGTCAACTAATCCCTTGAATGTCCCAGTTAGAGTGCGCCTATCATCGGCGATCACTCTTACCCTTTTCCTATTGGACCGACAAGCCCGGTACCTGACTCTACCAAATAAATAATACAATTTCCGCCGTAGGTTACAACGTCCGTCGTAGGTAATAGGGTGTCCGTGAGCCGTGAGGGTTAACATGCCCCCCTTCCTGATGTAGATTCCGTCCTCGGAAGCTATTGAGTTGAAGCTCGTTCGTCGAGGTGGAAGAGCATTTGAGATGAATGTCCTTAGCCTTCTTCAGTCACTGCAAAATCAACCAACATTGGCACAGTAATTGCATTCTCATAAGCGATTAAAAAGCATATGCAGTTTTAGGCAAACAAATCGATTGGTAACAGAAATTTAAACAATTTGTCAGCAAATAAACATTAAATTGCAATATAATCAAATGCATAAACAGATGTAAAGGTAAAAAATTAAACAAGTCTGGGGTCGCTGATTTAACGGTCGCAAGGCACTAGATATCGACTATTAATACCATGGGTAAGCTTCTTAATTTTCTCTGGTTAATTAAGTTGTTTAATCGCGAGAGCCAAGTATTTCATGTTCGAGGGCTGACTAGAAGCTATACCTAGAGGACCTTGTAGTTAAGCTACGATAAAAGGAATTTCTCATGAAATCATCGCCTTACTGATTACCTTTGCTTTGACCCCCCAAAGTCTTTTCACAGTGATTCAATTTTGATGTGTGTGCTTATTTTGTATGCCTTGGGTTTTTTGCTTTTCAAGGAAAAGCGCCCACACTGGGAACCTCTAGGGCTCTAGTACCATAGGCGATACATGTGAGTGGAGTACCAATTTAAGCAGGGATTTCTCTTCCAGCTTAAAATTTTACATTGTGGCACTTTGATTTTTTTGTTTTGTTTGTTTTCATCATTTTAATTTTGTAGCTTTGGGGGGTCATATAACTCTGATACACCTCCCCAGGCTCATCACACTAGTAAACTCCCTTTATAATACTTAAGCTAAAGGTCAATAGGGTCAAGCCCACTAGAAAGCCCTAGTACATTTCACACAATGCTGCCTAAATCGGATTAAGAACCTAAGTAACCATTGCTTATTAGGAAGGCATTCCCCATGGTATTAAGAGAAGATTTCTAACACCTAGCTTGGTCAAACTAGCTTAGTCGGACTGCTTGATTTTTAAACCTAGACAAGTGATTATGACAAAAAATTACATTGAATTAAATGTTTGATACTAAGCAAATACGGTGAATATTAGGATACCAATCACAATTAAAGCAGACAAACATGGATGCAAAATAGATAGGGGCAATGCTAATGGACAAAAAACACCTGGTTGTGTTGATGGTCACGCTTGATCTGAAGTGTGAACGAGAGAAAGGTTCCATGAAGGTCCAAATCCTATCAATAGCAACACGCTCCTGTACACACTAGGAAACAAAAGGAATACCTCTAGGAGGCACATTAGTGGGAAAAGGTACCAACACTTATTGAACACAACAAAAAACATAAGGAACCCTAACCTAATTATTTGCACTCCCCCTAGAGAGTCAAGGGAATAAGATATTGTAGAGGTTGGGGGGAAACCCTAAGGTTAAACCCCTATCCTCGTCATCGAGATAAACAAAGTCATCATCCATGAGACCATATGTGCCATCCGTGTAGTCCTGTAAATTTTCTTCTTCATCATAGGTGCCCATGTTTACTAAGAAGGTCACTAGACGCCTATAGTCATCTTGGTCAAAAGGGTAGGCTTGTGCAATGGAAGAAACGCTCTCTACTAAGTATGGATCAGACGTGGTCAAGAGACGTATCAGCCATTCTAACTCCTCAAAATTCCTCTCACATGCTAGCGTACCTATCAAATCCCATTCACATGCAAGCACTGGAAAGACCATGTGAAATATTTGTAAAAAGTAACGAGGGTACCTCTCACCCAAGGCAGGAGTGGATGACTCTAGCGTATTAGCCATATCTGTACACGCAAATAGATGATGGTTAGAGTGCAAATATTACAAGGGTCGTGTTCTTGTGCATAATTTGTTTTTATGATTTTGTGTTATGGCTCTTGCTCTTTTACTTTTTTATCTTGTTTTTGTGAGTATAAGGCTTTATATATACATTCCCTAAGATTGGAGATTAAGAGGTCAGGGAGAAAGGTTGAGAGGGAAGCAAGTGAATAATGGATGTCCACAAATACTCCCCCCTTCCTTGGGTAGATCATACCGTTTGAAATGATGTTGTCGCCCTTTGAAACCAGTTGTTCCAAGTTGTTATAGGTGAAGATTTTTGCCAGTAGTTTTCTATTGCCTTAGGTGCCTCGTCGAGTTGCAAGGGTGGTAAGGTACTCTCCCAGGATCGAACTTGAAGTGGTTCATCAAGTGATTCTTGAACACTGGAAGGTGTGGATTCCTTTGTAGCTTCATGGAGGTCCACTATTGTAGGTGGAGGTTGTGTAGAAGCTTTTACCTCTATGGATGTATTACATGAGGAGCTAGAAGCTTCATGGAACTCCCCCCTTCCTGAGCTAGGTGGAATAAATTGGTTTTGCCTTGGAGCCCAAACTAGCTCTGGACTAGGTGTGTAGCATTCTGTGATCTTTCCCTTACCACGGTCTGCCATTGGCTTTAGCGTTACACTGTTTGACTCATATGGGTTTGTTGTCGATAGGGAAGGACGCATTTTACGTTTAGGTACCCAAATTTTCTCATTTCCATCATAGTAGCCTTGGGCTTCTAATAGTCGTTTTGGAATCCATCGTGATTTGGTCTTGACTCTCCTAGAGCGCGCTCTTGGTTTTCCAGGGAAATTTTTTCTTGGAATGGATGGGAGGGTTGAGGTAGTTGTAAGTAAGGCCTTGGGGACCCATTGATATGTACTCTTAGGTCGTGCAGGTTGAGTACTTGCAATATTACTGCTTGCTCCAACTACAAGTGTTGAAGTGCTAGGTTCATGGGTAGCCGGCAAAGACGAGTTAACCACCTTGGCTTGTGAATGTTGGCTATCCTTCGACTTTGCTAGAGTTTGCAACGTTGGTGACTTTGCTTGAATGATAGGGGTAAGAGTCGGTGGTCGCGTCGTGACACTACCAGTATCCCAATCAATAGTGCATTTGGTTGCCAACATCCACGTGCATCCCAGGTTTACGTTGCCTTCCATAGCTCCCGCGGGCATGACTAGAAACCTCTGCACCATGCTTCCATTTTCATAGACAACAGGGGTCTGAAGGACTCCAAGAATAGCAGTTTTCTTTTTATTAATGCCCTTGACTTGCATTGTACTCGGGGATAGGGTCGGTTTCCCTAATTGACACCAAACTCCATAGGATAACAAATTGTGTTTAGCTCCCGTATCTAATAAGGCATTGTATAGTACTTTCCCATAGGGGCTATTTAGCTCAATTGGGTATCGTAGGGGTGGCTCAGATTCTAATGAGTCATCATCTGTGTCCTCGAAAAATCCTTGTGTGATTCCCAGACTAGCCTCTCGTTGGCGTCTAAGACGTTGTTGTCGTTCTTGAGCCTCAACTCTTTCTTGGATTTTTCTAAGCTCTGCTTGTTCCTTGGCAGCCTTCTTTTGATGGATGGCTTGCAACTCTTCCTGGCTTAGAGGATCATAATATCTTTTGAATTTACTCCCATTAAGGAATCCAATGGTTTCAACTCCATCTAGAGTCTCCACACGAATGGTACCTTGCGGGGTAATTTCACACACTCGATATGGTCCCTTACCAGCGTATTTCAATTTCTTCTTTTCATTACGTACCCCGTACATAAGAACTTTATCACCAACCTTGATGTCTTTATCCTTTGAATGGCTATAAAACCACTTCTTTCTCCTATCCTTCTCCACTAGAGAATTTCGCACAGCTAATTGCCTCTCTTCATCTAGCTTTTCCACGATATATAATCGCTCCACTAAGGGGTTACCATCCCAACCTTCTTGAGAAGCTACTCGAAGACTAGGAATGACAAACTCCCATGGCATAACTGCTTCTTGGCCATACACCATCTTAAACGGTGTGCAATTAATAGCAACTTTATACGCAGTACGATAAGCCCATAAAGCTTATGTAAGCTTTAGGTCCCAATCAGTGCGATGAGCCTCAACTGTCTTTGTCAAAATGGAGATGAGAGTTTTGTTGGTACTCTCGGCTTGGCCATTTGCTTGGGGATAATAGGGTGTAGACTTGTGGTGAGATATCATGAAGTTTGATGTGAGTTCTTTTATTACTTCATTTATAAAATGAGTTCCATTGTCACTCACAAGTTCAAAGGGGCATCCAAAACGTGTGATAATGTTATCAAAGAGGAACTTAGCTGTTGTTTTTGCATCCGCCTTTCGTGTTGCTTTTGCTTCAGCCCATTTGGTTACATAGTCGGTAGCCACAATGATATATCGTGATTGCGTGTTACGTGCAGCCGGACTAATCGGTCCTACAAAGTTTAAGCCCCACTTTTCAAATGGTTGGGTTACCTTGATGGGATGTAGAGGCATCCTATCCCTTCTTTGTGGCTTGTTGAAGTGTTGGCATTCATCACATCCCTTTGCAAAAAGTGATGCATCCTTAAACAGAGTGGGCCACCAATAGCCTGACTGTAAGATCTTTCGGGCAGTCAACTTTCCTGAAAAGTGACCACCAGCTACGCCCATGTGTGCCTCTTGTAGAATATATAAATAGTCATCCTCGCGGGCACAGCATCTAAGAACATCATCTTTTACTCTCTTATAGAGAGTTCCAGCCAGTAAGCAATAGGGTTCGCATTCCTTGATTAATTTTCGAGCTATATCTTTTCACAGCTCTTTGGGTGGAAAACCATTAACTAAGATGTTAACAATCTTTTCACTCCATTCAGGCATTGTCTCAACAATGAACAAAGGAGTATCAGGCAATTCATCATCAACCCTCGTAGGAGCTTCGCCATTAGGGATACGAGATAAATGATCCGCCATGACATGTTTCCTCCCAGGCCTCACAACAACGGTGAAGTCAAACTCAAGAAGAATTAACAACCATCGTGTAATTCGACCTGTGGAACACGGATTGTTTACCAAATATAGCAATGCTTGATGATCAACATAGAACACAAACTTGTTGGCCAGAAGGTAGTAGCGAAATTTCTTCACTGCATATATCATTCCTAAACCTTCTCGCTCTGTAGTGGTGTAGTTTCTTTCAGCATCATTTAATTGGCGACTTGCAAAGATAATAGGGTAGTCCAATTTATGTTCTCCTGGTTGAGTTAGAACACATCCAATAGCAAAGTTTGATGCATCAATATGCACATGAAAAGGTACATTCCAATCAGGTGTTCGCAGGATTGGAGCACTTGTTAGGGCCTTCTTTAATAACTCATAAGATTGATGACATTCTTCCGTCCAGTGAAACTCGATAAGAAGCTTGTACAATGGACGCGCTATCTCGGCAACGTTTAAGATAAACCTTCGATAATAACCAACATGGCCCATAAATCTTTGAACTCCTTTATAGTTCGTAGGTGGTGGCAAATCGGCAATGGCTTTAAGCCTACTCTCATCTGTGGATATCCCGTTCTTGGACACTATATGCCCTAGAATGACTCCATGCTTAACCCAAAATTGGCATTTGAAACGGTTCAATGAGGTGCGATAAAATCTGCACCTTTCAAATTATTTTCGTAGATATAACAAATGCTTCTCCCAAGAATAATAAACACAAAGGTCGTCTAGGAAAGCTTCACAAAACTTCCTTAGAAATTCTTTAAACGCAGTGTTTATTAATCGTTGGAATGTAGTAGGGGCATTTTTTAAGCCAAAAGCCATAACACGAAATGCAAACACTACAAACTCTGTGATAAAAGCAGTTTTAGCTTGGTCCTCTAATGCAATTGTGATTTGATTGTAACCAGAGTACCCATCTAAAAAGCTATAAGCTTCCTTGCCCGCAACTCTTTCAAGCACATGTTCTGAATATGGCAAGGGATAATGATCTCTCCTAGTAGCTGCATTAACTTTCTTGAGGTCCATGCACACTCTTAGTTTCCCATTCTTTTTTGGCACGATGACTATTGGAGAAACTCGATCTGAGTGCTCAATAGGGTATATGAATCCACATTGGATAATTTTTTCAATCTCCTCTTGTACAATTTTGGCGTACTTAGGATTCATTGGATAGGGTCGTTGCTGGACGGGTTTAGCAATGTTGATCATGGGAATTGTATGTTGCGCCACAGAAGGTGGAAAGCCCTTCATTTCATGATATGTCCAAGCAAAGATATCCTTGTATTCCTTGAGGAGCTCCTTAAGTACAGCCTCTTCAATTTCGGTAAGGTCTTGAGCATCTGGTTCTGCTAATTCTATCTCTTTAACTACCGCTGGACCATCATAGACTCCACTGCTTCCATTGGTAGGTATTCGTTGGGCTTTTGGCATACACAACCTTTCGCTCCCCCGTGGTATAAGATTTAAAATGTTCAGGAGCCGTATGTAAGTCAGCAGGCTCTTGTTCTGACAGAGACCTTTCTTTCAGTTCTACCTCCTTTTGTTGTTGTGCTAACTCTCGATTTTGACATCTTCTTATAGTTCGACTCAATTTCGGCTCTGTAACCTCCAATTGAGCGAGGTCAATGGGTCGCGGGCTGCACCACATGACACTCTGGAGATGTTCACTCCAATTGTCTACTAGCTTTCGATGAGCATCACATGCCCCTAGATAGCTAAGCCATTCTACAGTAGATCTTTCCTTGTTTATCCTAGCTCTCACATTTGCTCGATATCGTCGTCTCTTATATGACCTTTGTTTCTTGTTAAGGTTTTGATTTTGGTAAATGTTTGAACTCGACTCGCCTGATAGGTCTTCGCTTGTATTTTCTTCACTCTCATATAAATTACCATAGATGGTCGTACTAGGCCTTGAGTGTTTAGTTTCTATACTTGGTTCACTCGATGTTTCCTCAGGTTCTGAATCCATTTCTCCCTGAGATTCCGTTTCTGATGTGTATTGGCCTGAAGCCTTTGAGGAATCATCAGTTTCACTCTCAGGTAGGTGTGCCTCTTTCTTATCATCGGATGTTACATGCGCTACACCTAACATGTTTACTGGTGCAATGTGTGGTATCTCTTCCCCATCTAGTGTTACCCAGGTTGTTCCTCTAGCTCCCCATGTATCTATAGTTGCCGCTAGGTGTACCCAATCGACATTGTCTGACTCAGCCATTCCGGGTAGGATATCCATATAAGGAGAGTTCTCCCCAATATCCGTGTCTTCGTTACACGTGTAACAATATTGTAATGGAGCTGAGTGAATTGTTGTGTCTGATCGATTATCAATGATGAATTTATTTCCTAGAGGATGCGTTCGACCACTTAAAAGATCAACTCGAATGACAGAGTCTTGGAACTCTAAGTAGACGTGGTTTTTGGACCAGTCATGCACCATTTTTGCTTCCCTCATGAATGGATGCCCTAAGATCATCTCAAATGACATAGGATGCTTGGAAAAATCCATAACAATGAAAGTCTGCCTTACCTTGTGTCCCAAGACCTTGATCCTGAGATCCTTTAGCATTCCAATAGGCGTAACAATAGATCCATTAGCCATTTTTACCACTACGCTTGTGGCTTCAAGGTGAGGTCTCCCCATAGACTCGCAAAAACTCTTTGTCACCATGCTGACTCCCGCACCACCGTCAAGGACCCCCTTTACAGTTAATCCTTTACTAGTGATTGGTAGAGTAGCATTAGATTCATCACCTTCAAAGTATTGCCCCAGCTTGTTAACAGGTATTTCTATAACAAGGTTCTCATCTAGGTTGGGTTGTGGATCTATGTGTTCCTCCTCTATTGGCATCTCCGTAGCTCCATCCATCTGTGCAAATTGTGGTAGCCCAAACTTTAGTTCTCCATTGAGGAAGGCTCGAAGAGCTGAGACTAGCTCAGGGTCTTTATATAGTTTGGACATGATGGTGGTTCTAACTTTTGAAGACATGAAATCCATCAATTTCGGAATGTTTAACGGCACCTTTTGGACTTCATTCCCTTGACGTGGGGAAGATGGGATCTCCATTTCTTCGATAGGATCAGGTAGTCCCTCTGTAAACATTCTTTCCATCAAGAAGTGAGTACGCCCACTTTCCCATGACTTTAAGTCACTTTCTTCTTGGATGACACTAGGTATGTCCAAGGGTCTATGGACTTGGTGAGGTTGTTGTTGTGTAGGGAACACGGTGTCTGTAATCTGGATCTTCCTAGGTACTGGTTCTAGATCCCTTTGGGTATCTTCTACCAAACTCCTTAAATGCTTGACTCGCTCAATCTCCTCTATAGGGTTTGGGTAAGTTCCTATCTTCCTTTTGGATCCTGGCCATTGTGGCTCATGAAGATCTTCCTTGTTGGTTTCTATGTTAGTGGTCGTTTTGGTCTCCATGGTTTCACCTGAATCAGAATCTTCTTCAGCGTCGTTCATATATACGGGGTCATCACCAGTCCCTATGTTGGTCTTTGAGTTGGGGTCTGACTTCGCTGCTTTTTGCGATCTCTTTCTTCGTGTTTTCTTCTTTTTCTGAGATTGGGCAATTGATGCCGTGTCTCTTTCCTCAAGAATATAATTTTGTTTTTGGAGCATCGATCGTGTGAGTGCGTTTACTGGTACTATGTTTATAGTTGGTGGTGTCCCATCAACAAACTCTATTAAGTTCAATGGTGTGATTTTCGGTGCGTTTGGATTGTTAGGACACTGTGCGATCAAATGATCTATGCCACAATGATTACAAGTGAGTATTGGCATTGCCAATGCACTCCCTTGACTTGTTTGCATTAGTGCAGCATTCTTTTGCATTCTAATGGGGCACTCAGCTACTCGATGTGGTCCACCACATTCGTAGCACTGAAGAGGTGGTCTCCTAGCAAAACTGTTAATGTTTTGGCCTCTTGTTGCTAGCGCAATAGCTTGATATACTGGTTTGATTTGTCCCCAATGGTCTTCCATATAGTACATGGGACACTCCTCAAGTATGTCGACTCCATAGGTGATACTAGAGTCTATGTCCTCTTCGCAATCTACATAAGTACTAGATGACTCGCAACCTATTTGGTTCATAGGTGTAACTCTTGGATGAGGGGGTTGCGGTCCTAGCACTGGAGGTGGAAACGGTGTGGTTTGGACCAAATTTTGGGTTCTAGGGACCATGTGCTGTAATGGCAACTGTTGCTCCATGGGTGGGGTAGGCATCAATACAGGAACTCGAGGTGAGTCTGCCCAAGCTATAGGCGGTCTATTTTCCATGATGCGTTTAAGCATTAGGAAATCCTTCGCTTGATGGCCATACCTACCACACGCGTTACAAGTCCCGTTAAACTTTACTCTGAAAGTAGGGCATTCACTCGTAGTATGTGGGCCCAAGCAAATTGAGCACCATTTTTGCTCCCTTCTTGGATACATATGAGTGTTTTGTGGAGCACGATTACCCCTAAGGCTTTCTTGGATGGCCTTGGTGAGATCTGCCAAAGTCATCTCAGATATCGTTTGCTCTTTCATGATTGGCTTTATCTTCATTGGCTCATGCCCTGACGCTTGCGAGCTACTAGACGTCGGCTCGGCAGACACTTTTTCTCCTGCAATCATTAAATTATCCTCCAATTGGATTGCATTCATGGTGACTGCTTCCCAAGTAGTGATACCTCTAATGACTAGGCCATTATAGATACTTTCATGTCGTAGTCCCCTAATGAATCTATCGAGCAATTGGTTGTTGTTAAATCGCTCGTTTGGATTGCATCGAGAATTCAAATTCTTTAGGCGACTAATGAAGCCTCTCACGGATTCACCTTCTTCTCGTTGGGCTTTCTGGAGCTGAGAGGCTACACCCCAAAGTACTCCCTCTCGTATGTGCTCTTTCAAGAACAATCTCCTAAGAGTAGAGTAGATCGTTTTCTCTTCTACTCTTAAGGTTCTATACCAATCTCCAGCCTTTCCGCTTAGGGTCAAACTCAAAGCCTTACACTTATGTAGCTCATTGTGCTTTTCCAAGGAATCGCACACATGTTCAAAGACTTCCATATGCTTTCTAGCATCTCCGTCTCCACTGAATTTCTGTGTGAGCTTAGCTACTTGAATTTCCTTGCTCCTAGGCTCTCTATCAGGTGCACTACGCATGTTTTCCGCAATAGAGCAACCGATAATTTGAGCAAATTCCGCCAAATCTCCTATTTGAGCAGGTATAATGGGTGTATGTGCTCCTGGAACCACATGTGAGATGGGAGTTGGCCTTGGCCTTGGCATACGCGCGGCTCTTGGGTCCCATATTTCGTATGGTGGTGTACCAGACGGTGGTCCAAAGTTTACAGGCGTGGCCCTAGGCATAGGGGGTGCCTGATATGGCATGTTATTATTAAATGGCATGGCTCCACTTGTATAAGAGCTTGGATAATGCCATTGTGGATTGTAAGCTCTTGGAATAATCGGAGGTGTAGGAGCTACATGAGGCTGAGGTACGACAGGTGCACATGATTGATACATATTTGTAGGTATAGTTGGGGGCACTGTGCTACTAGGCATCGGCGCAGTATTAACAAATGAACTCCATGGTGTACTTCTTGTCATGCTCACCACTGGGATATGCATGGTAGCCGTAGTGTCATTAAGAGAAAGATGAGCTAGATCTAGGAAGGTAAAGCTGCCACTTGTGGGCTCATATTGTACTGAGGCTCCCGGCGAAACAACATATGGAGGATCAATAGGGCTCACTGAGGGAGTCTCCATTTGTGATAGGGTTGGTTGGTTGGCCTTTCCCGTATCCAAGAATCTCATTAGGCCTGTTGAAGGCATGTTGATCCCTGTGTTCTGTCTTTCTAACTCGACAATCCTATGGAGGACATCACAGACTTTCTGTTGTTGCTCATCTATGCTAGTAGCACCCGATGTGGATTGTAGAACATCTAACCAACCCACATGATAGGTGTGTCCTGTGTACCGATCAGTTAAAGCTTCTTCTTGTAGGTCATACTCCCAATTTTCATTTAGGAATATCCCATCTAGGCCTGGCATGCTAGAGGTTTCCCTCGAAGTGGAAGCATTATTGCTCCCCATCGCTTGCCCCTCCGTGACTGCTACCTTGGGAGCACTCGGTTACTCGGCTGGCATGATTGTTGTCATAGGAGCCTTTGCTTTCAGGGCTCGACTTTGTTCTAGCCTTCGTAGGTTCTCAATTTCCCTCTCCCTTGTTGCTTGCATATAGCGTTCGATCTCTTGTACTTCGGCAAGACTCCTACCATCGGGTAGTAAAACCTCAGAGGGAGATAGTCCTAAAGGCTCAGGAGGTGCAGTGGATGGAACATTCACATGCACACTCTCAAGAAGCATAGGGTCTATTTTAGGCATGAATGACGAATTTACTTCCCCACTCCCTTCATTTATTTCATTAACCGCATGTTCGGAGCGAGTAGCTCTACTAAGGGTCTCTTTTAAGCGGCTAAACACGCTGGACCCGAGCCGTGGGCCCATGGCATGCATGTCTTGACTTGAACTATCAAGGTTTGGTGTATGATACCCCTCCATGACTTTGTAGTCAGAGGAAGAATCACTAGACGCGATATGAGGATCTTGAGTCGCGCTACCTTGAGTCCCGGCCGAAGGTCCAGAACCTAGGGTGGAGGAATAATGGGTGCCCGCGTAAATGGAGGCACTACCAATATGCTCGTGCTCTAACACTCATCCAGAGCGTAGGTTCATATGACTTTGATCCCCTAGAAGTGTCAATGAGTGCCCGTGAAGGCTGCTCACCTAGTATTTTTGGGTATTTTGCAACCCAAGTCTTTTCTTAATTTTTTTTTGATTTTTTGGTCCTTTTTTTTTGACCCACCTATAGAATAGAACGTATGATAGCTCAAAACGAGCGTCTCGATCAGAGGGACGTGCCGTGCTTTACAGCCCTCCGTTTGGTCACTTTATGCCCTTGGAATCCCTAAAACCGTCAATTTCTAGTAGGGAACTAGGCCCAAATTAGAAAGTCTAAGGGTGCAAGTGGGAAAAGAAGGGAGGAGAGTGGAGGACTTGCCCCACATTCTCTCATTCCCTCTTGAGGGGGTAGGGTATATATATAAGAGTGAGTCTAGTATATATCATAGGACTGAGGCTTGGGCTTGGGCTTGGGCAAATGATCCCGATCCCGATCCCGATCAAAATTTTAGTGTAGCCCCCTAGTCACTCACGCTTAATATTTTCGGTTTTTTTACAAATTTTTATTATTATTATTTTATTTTATTTTTAGGCGACGACCGCGCGCGGTTTAGGTGACCCTTTCTTAGCCACACACACTGTCAACACCTACCTAACCTCTCTGTCAACAGCTCACAGCTCACTATCTTATCTACTTACTAACACTGCTGCTAACAGTGCTGCTAACCACTAACTAATCTACTAACTAATCTGTTAACCACTCTGCTAACTGCTTACTGACAGTGAGCTAACTGTCCACCTACTTCCTCTCTCACTACCTTACTGTGCAAAGACTGTGTACAGGCAAACCTTAACAGAAAACTGTGTACGGACTGTGTGCAAATAGAAATTGCTAATTGTCTACCTACTTACTCATTCACTACGAACAAGCTAACGACTACTAATTGTGCAAAGACTGTGTGCAAACAGAAAACACAAGATTATGTAGAAATCACAGAACTTGCAGACAATACAAAAATTAACAACTTGCAAAAAAATAACTCATCCCTCTTCCTCTTCCTCTTCTTTCCTACTACAAACAACTCATAGAAGAAGCACAAAGTGCCTCTTGGGCTTAGTGCAGGGCGATTCCCCGACAGCGGCGCCAAAAATGTGCGCTCCTTGCTGCACTGTCGAAGCAAGGGACTTGCCTAACACTGTGTGCGAGCCACAGACGGCTCCAAGCACACAACTAGCTTAACTAGTAAGCTCAAAAGAGGGCAATGGTGTGTCAATCACCGCTCTATGCTCCTGCCGTGGAGGATTCCTCGCCGCGAAGAAGAAGGAGACGCCGCTACGTCACGCTCAACCGCTTCACCGCCGTCGTGCCACCGCAATGCTCGATCACACACACACACTCTCTCTCTCTCAAGTACACACACACACACACACACTAGTACACAAGGAGATGGAGAAGGAGATGGAGCAAGAGCACTCTTCTTGCATTGCACAAATGAGAGAATGATACATTTTAGGTTTAGAATGACTTTTATATGGGCTTGCCCCATTCACACTTGGGCGCCCATGCTTAGCCAACTAATCCCTTGAATGTCCCAATTAGAGTGCGCCTCTCATCGGGGATCACTTTTACCCTTTTCCTATTGGACCGACAAGCCCGGTACCTGACTCTACCAAATAAATAATACAATTTCCGTCATAGGTTACAACGTCCGTCGTAGGTAATAGGGTGTCCGTGAGCCGTGAGGGTTAACATAGGGGTGTGCTTGGGGGGTATACTCTCTCCATCACACACACTCACGAGCTCATTCTCGCTTGGCAAAGTGCAAGAGCTCCATCTCCTTCTCCAAGCTTGTTGAGAAGTTGAGAGCCTACACCAACACTCTTGGCTATGGAATGCAAATCCAACCAAATGCCATGCTCCAATGCTTGAGCTTGCCATCTTCTTCATCATCATTATTATGGTATTATGCTATGCTATGCAAGAAAAGTGATGATAAGTGAGCAACTATCTCTTTCTTGTATGTTACTTCTTCTTCCTCTTACCTACCCTCATTCCCCACTAGCTCTCTCCACCTTCTTCGAAGTGTTTGAGGCCTTGGGACTGATACCGGGGATGGTTAATGTTTTTTACAAGATTATGTTATGCTCGTGATGCATGAAGCTTTGCATCTTCATTGCATCACCTCGATCACAAAGAACACAAAGATTGTAATGTACCAAGTCTCCCTGATGGGAGAATCTATAATATAAAAGCCTATTGGAGGAGGGACCGGCTCTACATAAATCCAGTCCTCAACTGTTGTCAAGTTGTCTAACTCTCTCTCTTTCAAAAGTATTGTTCATCCCAAGTTAATTAAATATATGGTTATGTTGCTACCTCTAATTAAGTTCACCCTCTATGTTCTCAAAGTAGTCTTATGAAAATGCTCACTCTAATTCTCTTAATTCCTCTATTACCAAAGTTCATAGGCCATTTTCATTTTAAATTATGATATTTACCTCTAAAAATTATAATTTTCAAATTTTCATTTTGACCTTCAGAACAACTCAAGGTGATCGCACACAGGAAATGCAAAGATAAATGCATCGTGAAAATCTTCAAATATAACTTGAGAGTTGTAGTTCACTGCCCACAATTTGCTCACTTCCGCCTTCGTTCACTTGCCTTTGCTAGTCGCTTGCCACTTGCCTTCACCTCCCACCACCGCTCGTCTTCGCCGCTCCCCCTCGCTCACTTTCCAAAGAAGGACCATCGAGCTTCAATTGTTACAATTTTGGAATGGCAAAGAGTCCCTCCCCACCTCTCTCTCTCTCTCTCTCTCTCTCTCTCTCTCTCTCTCTCTCTCTCTCTCTCTCTCTCTAGCAAGCACTCGACCTGCTACTCAGCACCACACGGTGTTGTTTCTCACTCTCTCACACACGCACCCACTCAGTAGCTCAAGGACTTCGACGATGCTCTCTCTCACGCCGCCCATGAACTACTATTCTCCTTTTGCAGTTGCGCACACACACACATCGACGATTAAATGATGGTATAATCTTGCAAACTTTTACTTCACAAATTTGTGTGTGTGTGTGTGTGTGTGTGTGTGTGTGTGTGTGTGCGCGCGCGTGTGTGTGTGTGTTTTGTTTCTCACTCTCTCACCCACGCACACACTCAACAACTCAAGGACCTCAACGATGCTCTCTCGATGCTCTCTCTCACGCCCATGAACTACGGTTCTCCTTTTGCAGTTGCGCACGCACACACACACACACACACACACACACACACATATCGACGATTAAATGATGGTGTAACCTTGCAAACTTTTACTTCACAAATTTGTGTGTGTGTGTGTGTGTGTATGTATGTGAGTGAGAGAGAGAGAGAGAGAGAGAGAGAGAGAGAGAGTTGCACCACACTCTCATCCCTAATCATCGATGCTTAAGTAGGCGCTCAGACTCAAGTAGGCGCTTGCTATACAGTTCAAGATCAAGCGGCATTCATAGTATAGGTCTCATGATCAGTAGGCACTTAGAAGCTCCTCAGACCTTTGCAATGCGCACACGCGCAATGTCATGGACAACTCTTGATGGAGTTTCAAATCAACACAAAAAAATTTATGAAAATCCAATGCCATTTGACCCACACAAATGACAATGGTGATGCCAATAGACAGAGGTGGCTCGTCTATTTCGTGTGCTTTTTGTCGATGCACATTCATTAAGCTAGGAAAACATGCATTGCACTCTATCTTACACATACACATGTGCACACGAACACGCATGTACTCTATGGGCATTGTCGTGATGCTGTGTTGTACCCATTGTCGAGCTGATTGCCAGTAGTTGCCAGTCTTTGCAGCGTGCGTGCACACACACACACGGAGTCCGGAGACCAGATCTTGGACTTTCTCCAATTTACACGGTCTCTTCCCATGCAGATCGTCGAGGTCATCGGGCATAGAATGTGATCAAGTCTCGTGCAGTGCCCTTGGAGAAGTAAGGAGAGAGCAACACGTGGATGCCTCCTTTGGTCCTGAAAATCTCAAGTGGCATTATAAAGAGTATAGATGTTTATACGAAAAAATGATAAGTTTGACAAAAATTTGTCAACTTTCTATCCAATGTTGGTCGTTTCGTTGCTTCATTTCTAACCACTACCAAGAATGAACTCTTGCACCTGAGACATGATATGATTGTGATTGCTTCATTTCTAACCACTACCAAGAACGATCACTTAGCATTATTATGTATGTTTATAAGAAAAAATTGATAAGTTTGACAAAAATTTGTCAGCTTTGTATCCAATGCCCACCGTTTTGTTTCATTTCTAAAGAACAATCTCTTACACCTAAGACATGATATAATTGTGATCGTTTCACATTAATCACCTTTGTGATCTTGCATCTCTTCTCGCTAAAACTCTATTAGACCAGTTGTCGAAAGCCAAAACCATAAGCACATGGGAAAGCTATAGTAGACAACCGAAAATATCTACATCCTTTCTTTCATGCCATTTTTTAATTTTCCAACGATATGTTTGGTGTAGTGGAAAGAGCATATTGGTGGAATTGATGATTTTGACATGAAGCTTGCATAAAGCTTCTCGTTGGTTTAAATTACTCGAAAAGAGCAATCTTCACTCAAAGGAATATGTGTGAGTCTTCCGAGAATGACATACATATGATACCACAGCTCACTTTCACACATCTAGAAGTCATGAAACCACAATCCACCAAAGCATGCTCTGCATTATCAAACCCATTCTCTTGGACTTCTCTAAAGAGGTTATTGTTTATGGCATTGTACTTTGCAAAAGTACGTACCTAGGTCAAACCACTTAGTATACACATGTGTCAAACATTGCTCCCAAAAACCAAAAACAAAAAAATCGGCCATACAATTGTGAGTGGCTATGATGCTAAAAAAAACAATTTTATTGTCCTTGATTGTTTTTTTTTTCCCTTTTGTTGTGAATGTATAGTGGGAAAACAACGCCCTTTATCAACTGATGTATCTGACTTGGTGGATGTATCTGCTAATTACGTAGTTGGTTAATGCCATGGCTAGGAGCATGGTTTCTTTTGGCCTTGATTGCTAAGATGGAACTAAAGGGATATCTAAGATTTATCTACAAACCTCTGGTACTTATTAGGATTTATAACTAAAACGCTCAAATTTTTACCTTGAAAAGTACGATGCAATGAAGCTACAACCAAGATTTTTCCTTTTTAACGAAGAAATTTATACTACATATTGGGATATGTGTGAACACTGGCTCAAGCCATATGTTGTCTGAGACTGGCATTGCTACAAAGTGCATGTGTGAGATTCATCAAAGCCATACATGAAACTCTGTGTTTAAGCTAAATCATTCTCACATAATTGATCGAAGGTGATCGGAGGCATCTATAAGCTTGAACTTGGTGGATAGCAGGACGATTACACGAGATGATGACTATAACAAGCAATGGATAGGGTTTTTTTAAGTCATATACCTTACATCTATATATTATTTGAGGCTAAGCCTCAACTATCTTGGCAAATTTTGGGAATTTTACCATAATCAAGTGTAAAAATTAACTAATCTTTAAATATTTCTCATGTTATCCTCTTTCCCATTGGTTTACAAAAAGTGGTTTTGGGGAATGGCGGCTCCTCTATGTTCTATTTGTTTCTTCTCTTTACTCTCTAAACACACGCTACTACAAGCTACTACAAATAGCTAACAATTGCTAAGCTTTGTTAGATACTTCACAAATCCACCTCCTCAACCATGCATACAATTTCACTCTAGAGATTATTACATGTAACAATCAAACCATATTTTTCTTTTAAAGAAACAAATGTTTCAAAACTCTTCCGCTATTTTTGTCAATAATTATGCTTGTTTGCCCATCATCTCTTTGCCGAGGTCGTGGGGAGGGAGGGAGAGGATCTGCACCGTTCATCTCATGTCCATTCTCCTGCAGAATCTCATCAATGTGCAGCAGATGGTAGCCAGCTCAGCACTCAAAATATGCAGGTATCCAAACCAATAGATGTATCTCAGATTAGCACGTGGAATCGCTACTGCTGTGGACACCTCAGAACGCAGAATGTACGAGCTTAGAATCACGAAGGGGCTGCCACATTAGTGCCCAAAAAATGAAATTTCTTGTTGCCTTTGTGACTATCAATCTGTTGCAGTAGGTGTGTTGCCCCCCCTCTCTCACAACCATTGATGGCCAGGAATGGTCGTGCACAGACCATTCCCGTAATCACGGCTCTCGACTTTCGCCAATCGTCCATGATTAACGAGAATGGTCAGTGCATGACCATTCCTTACACCATCATTGTATCTTTCTCATTGTTATTTTCAAATTCGGATAAAGAAAATCTCATTACATTGAAAGATTTGATTATATTTGCAAGTTGTGACGTTATTTAATCTCGAGGTTGAATTAAGTATGTCAAATGCACCACATGAGTTCAAAAGAGAGGTTTTTTTACTACAAAACCCTAAAATGATTAATCATTTTAATGTAATATTGGGAGGGGTTATCCATTAAGTCTCAAAATGAACAATCTAACATGAAGAAACTATCAAATTAAGAAATTTTAAAAGGGGCATATTTTAATTACCCTCCGAATGCCTGTTAGCTACAAAGATTTCTTAGTGGTAAATTGACTAAAATTGAAGGTTTTTAGACCAATTTACAAACCACTGCTTGAAAATTACATTTTTCCTAACCGATCAAAATAAGGGGAAACTTGAAATTCTCCCAATTTTTAGGTCAAAATTTGAAGCTTTTGCCGGTAATTACATTAAAACTTGTGTAAACTTGTCGGTTTTCTTAAAAGCAAGCTCAAAATCTAACCGGGATTTTCTAATTTCAGTCGGTTAAAATACATTGCACCGTGGTTTTTTCTAGCTCTAGTACAAACACAAACCCTAGCAATCAAAGTTGTTCATCTAACGGCCTTGTATTACATTCAAGAGTACTTAAAGTACAATCACCACATATGCAGTAGATGTTCACGCAATGCTTGAAAAAAAAAAAATCCAAACACTCGGCAAACCTACATATGAGAAATAATAGAGGTAAATTGACTAAAATTGAAGGTTTTTAGACCAAGTTACACTAATTTTTTAAAACTTTTGTAGGTTTTCTCACCTTCAAGTATAAAATTTAGACGTAAATCTCAAAATTTGCAGGTAGGTTTTTTTCGAGCACTGTGTTCACGATGTACAAAACTTTGGGCCAATACGCAGCCAAAACGACTTTTTCACAAATGCATTAATTAGTTTGGGGAGGGGGAAGGGGGAAAAAGGAAAAGGGAAGGGTGGGGGGGGGGGGGGGGGGGGGGGGGGGGGGGGGAAGGGGGGTAGGGGGTATCCTTTTTTTTATGGCTCAAAGGGAGCTCAAGGATCAACGTAGGCATATAGCCTAGTGGTTTACGTTGAGTTTCATACTATGTAGGTGATGAGTTCAAGTGCTACTCATTAATATTGGTTTTAAGTGGTGACGTGCATGGGCATGCTAATTGGAGATGCTAAAGGATCTTGGGGAGATTCTATCTAATGAAAAACAAAAGTGGAGCGAGTAGCATAGAAGGATAATTTCATTGAGCTTTGTGTGGTTTTGCAGAGTAAATTTCTTTCATAGAACGTATCAAGCCAATAGGGATTTCTTTGAGTCCGCCAAATCGTAGAGGCCTTGCTATTACAAGATCATTTTCTATTGAGGATTAATACCTTAAGGACTAGTGTTTGTACACATTTATGTCCTAGTGCAAGTTGTTTGTGTGTGTCCCCGTCTGTGTGTGTGTCTGTGTGCGCACGCGCATGTGTGTTTTGGTGGTAGAATTAGGAGCTACTCAAAGTGTCAACTTTGCTGTTTTCCTAGATGAGTTGTCTAATCCTAGTTAAAGTCCAAAAAAAAATGTCCAATCTATTATAAGAAATGCACAGCGGCGTTGGGTGCCGAAGCGGTGCGAGGGAGGAAAGGAGCAAACACACAATGTGGATGGAGCTCAATATGAGAGTTATCCTCTCACGCTCCTTATTCTATATTCAAGTAAAGAGTGAGTGATTTAGTAATGATGGGTTAGTAACGGGCGTCTAGTCAGTTGGCCTGAATACCAACAAGAAAGCACATCTCATATGAGAAGCAAGGTTGCACTATGGAAGTCATTCAATACTTAACTAAGGGATTCTTCACAGTGAAAATTCACGACTTTGAAGGTCATGGAAAAAAGCACGCTCTTTCTCAATCGATCTCTAGTGTGCGTCCTCTCATGGGATCCCTCATTTGAGTCTCTTGAATCCTTCATGGGATCCCTCATTTGAGTCTCCTGAATCCTTCAAGGACATGTGCCAAGTATGGG
The DNA here is from genome assembly GCF_014529385.1 of Adiantum capillus-veneris. Taxonomy (NCBI): domain Eukaryota; kingdom Viridiplantae; phylum Streptophyta; class Polypodiopsida; order Polypodiales; family Pteridaceae; genus Adiantum; species Adiantum capillus-veneris. The sequence continues at coordinate 74,046,152 of NC_140947.1, read as the reverse complement.
TAGAATTTGTTGATCTTCCATTATGGGTCTAGGAGAATTTGACACATTTGGGAAACACTGTAGGAACCTCGTTTTTTGTACCATCAAGCACAAAGCCTGGGAAAGCAATGAAATCTCATACTGCATGTGTGTCTCGGTCCTTGGCTTGACATTACTCCCCCCTTGGAGAAGCATTTTTGTTCTAAAAAACAAAAGTGATGATTTTTTCTTAAGAGCACTAATGTTTCCTACAATGGCACCCCTCATGGGTCCAGCTATCCATTTGACCAATACACGATTCAGAAGGAGGTTCAATAAAACCAAGAAGAACATCTTGATTATCTACATTGTTCTCCCTTTGCAAACGATAGTGTAAATGGCTTCTATCCAAAATAGTGTGTAGACTCTATTTATAAGTCACTTTAGTATTGTAAATAAGTTATCACAACTAGCAGGTTATTAAATGAATGACCGATCTTTAGATTTTTTTAAGGCGTTGGAAAATGTAAAAATACATTTTTCTCCACTTTCTATGAAAGTAACTTGTCAAAAGCTAGTTTTGGAGAGAAATCTGCAAAATTTAGTAAGTTCAAAATTGTAAACTATAAGTTGAAATTGCTTATCGACTAGCCTAAAGCACCACATGGTGTGGTAATTTGTGTTGAATTCAACATAGCCTTGATTTTCAACAAATTTTTATGGTTGGCTTGTCTTGCTTAATTTCTTTAAAGGTTATGAAATCTATAACACTTTAGTTTATCCTCACAAGCCGGATTATGAGTAGCCTCGTGCAAAGTTGTGCTCCTTATTTAAAATATGACCAATGTATCCTAGCCGATCCTATGGCATTTTCATATTAGGCAGAGTGAAAACAAAATTAACCCTGTCGATTGTCGATCTTGTTGAGTAGGATACCAAAGTAGAAGCATAAAAATATTTAAAACAATTGCACACAAAAAGCATACATGAGTTTCTTAATATTGTTTGCATGCACCCATTGCCAATTACCCTCGAAAACCCGTCAACTTTGACTTGCCAACCATGGGTTGATCATGATCATTTTTTACTGCATCAAGTCCAGAAAACCTGCCTAGGAGCCATGCCCTAGCAAATCCAAACCCCGAACTAGAGGGAAAGATTCTGGCCGGCTTTGTGAACTAGAACAAATAGTCGACCATGCCAAGCATGTTCGACTACTTTTCCTAGCATAGGTATGATAGAGAGAGCTATGTCTCACCAACAAAGAACCAACCATGCCAAACATCTTTGCACCTTTATCCATTTGAGCAAAAGGCCTTGCCGTTGCGTCCAAAATTTACTTTGGAAACATTTTGAAACCTTCTTGCAATATACAATCATATATGAAGTCAGAAAAAACACAAAATGACTAAAATTGCCATTTTTATGGTCCTTGCTCCGTCATCTACTCAACATGATGCCTTGCACTCTCTCTAAATATTTTCGGTGCCTGTGATATTCAAAAAATATCTTTGCCTTGCTCCCTCGGTATCCTCCAAAATTTCAAGCACACTCTTGAAGCAAGACTGCCTTTGACGTCCTTGTCGGATATTGAGTAGAAGTCATCAAATTTGTGAATTTCAATGTCTCGTCGCAAGATCAATGTACTATTGCCAAGGCTGAAAAGAAATTTGTCCACTAAAAGATTAGAAGATAACGGCTGTCAATTTGCAATTGTGAGTTCCACGAAGAAGATCAAGAATTTTTGAAAATTTTAGATTTTTCTTTCTGAAAATCTCTGCAACTTTTTTTTGCAAATTGCTTGGTTGGACGACCGTGCAGATTTCCTTGCAATGTAGGCCATACCCAATCAAAACCATTGAAGACCGTAGGGCAAAGCCGTTGGTAAAGGAGGGTGCCAAAAATAGGGCACCCAAATGTTTGTGAAATCCTGGTTATGGCGTCCACAAACTGCAACACAGAGAAGGAGAATTTTACTCAATGTGCCCTCTGCTTGCATCCGTTGCAATCCGCCATGAAACCAAAATTCCACAACAGCCCAACGTGAATCCAAAGAGCTCAGCCTTGGCAAACTTGATGCAATTTGACTACGTGAAGAATGGTGTGTGATAGATTGTGCACACCCTTGAGCCTCGAAACGTCCTTCCTCTGTGCACCCACCTTGCAAGGGAGTTCCCACAACCACGACAAGATCTAGAGAAGGAAAGAGGGATCAAGAGAGAGACCCTGCCAAGAGAGGCCATGCCTTTATGCTTCTTTGAGAAGGAGAGAGAGAGATCATGAAAAGAGAGGCCAAGCCTCCATGCTTCTTCCCTCTTCTCCATTGCTCTTCTCCCATGTGCTTTGATACAAATATGAGAGACTAGGAATAGCACATGCAACTCTACCATGCCTAAAAAAGGCCATCCGCCTGCTAAAGATAGGCTCCCATGTACCGCATGTGTGTCCTGGCGCTTGGCCCTAGCCCGTTTTAACCTAGGCCTAAAAATTTATCAAAGGAATATCAATATATGAAAACATCTTGGCAACAATGGTTGGCATCAAGTATGAAAATTTCACCAAGAAAAAATGCATCCTTCTACAACTTGACCTAGACAAGGTGTCTAAAAAAATTTAGTGGTCATACATTGAAGCAGTCATGAAGGCATTGGGGTTTGGACCCAAAATATGTGCATTAGTACAAACCCTAGGGGAGGGTAGCTACTCTGAGCTCCTCTTCAACAATCTAGTTGTGAGAATGTTTGAAGTTAAGAGGTCAATCAAGCAGAGATGATCGCTTGCCTCTCTACTCCTTGCAATCGCTCTCATCCATTGGTAGTGTCGCTCTAGGACAACACTGCAAAACGGGGAATTCAAGGACTCTCATTTCCTAGGGGCAAACAACTGCTTGAAAATTTATTTCTCAAGGTTTTGTGCTATTCATAAAAGCCAACTCACATATGCTAGGAGGAACACTCGATATCATTCGTCTATTTGCAACATCCTTAGGCTCAAAGTGCAACATCGAAAATTTATGATTGATTTTGCTCACTGAAAATGACTCATTTGACCCCACCAAGTGGTCCAAGGAGATTGTTTCAAAAGGCCAAGTCTTTAGACACCTTGCAACACATACCAAACAAAGAATTTGATAGGTCCTGAAAAAATTAATAGTAAGATAAAAAGGTGGGAGTTCACACTCCCCCTCTCCACAGTAGAGTGACTATGATTAACTCCTTTATGATCACGTGCATTGGATGACGACACCTGCTATTGGAAGGATATAGATCAGTAGATGGTACATCATCTGTTGAATCTAAATGAAAGGATTCTTATCGATAGAGTTTTAGAAGCTTTGTCCAAGTGCCCTATTCATGCAACTAGGATAGAGTTTAGCATTGGCCCAAAGATAGGAATTTTACACTTCCCCAAATTGTGGAAACATATAGCAAGATCTAACCTATAGCTCAATAAGGTTCACTCCACTCTCCAAATTGTAGAGGATAAATTGTTCTAAAGATAAATGGCAAAAGAGCCTAAACAACATTTGGGAGGCAAAATGGCCAAGCGCAATAAAGATGTTCACTTGGAAGGTACTATGGGGGACTATCCCAATTGGAAACAAGAATCTTGTTAGAGGGCTTGGCACATACACTTGCTCTAGATGTAAAGCAGCTTCGAAGGATCCCTTGCATCTTCTTCAAGACTTCCCTTCTTCATCACACAGGGTCTTGTCGCAAAAATATTCAAATGAGTGCAAAGGACTTGGAAAGTGCTCTTCTTTAAAAATGGCGTGGTCTTGGGAGGGTGAAGGTTTCAAAACAAACCAATTCTAGTATGTTGCTACGATTTTGCAAGCACGTCAAATTTTGTGGTATCTTGGAAGATGCTCGCAATCTTTTGAGGGGAGAAGGGATGGACATGATACGTGACAGAGAGAAGGAGAGAGAGAGAGAGATACTTCTCAGGTTGGGAAAGGGAAAAACAAAAGAGGGGGATAATTTTACGAAGGCAAAAGGCCAGGGGATGGCGTGTGGAACACTGAGAGGGGCGACGTCTGTTTGGGGCGACAGGGCAGTGCGTCTCTCTCTCTCTCTCTCTCAGTCAATTCGCAACCGCGGACGCGCATGCTGGAGCAAGTTTGAAGGAGTGTCGCGATGAGTGAGTTTGGGGAATGCACAGAGTGCTGAGAGCCGAGAGTTAGGCTATGCAAGAAGAGGCGAGCCGTTAGAATTTGGTGGATCGCAGACAGGGGGAAAGGGGGAAAGGGCGGAGGTGTGGTCGAGCGGATGCTGCCAAGGGATGATGGTGGGAGGTAGAGCGCATCTCTGTGAGAGCTGAGAGTTGGGGGATGCAAGGCAAAAAGGGGGGAAGGACCGAGGTAGGAACAAGAGTGAGAGGGACTTTCCATTTGACATTGGGAGGAGGGGGGGAATCTTTACAATTAATTAATTAATGAGAGGTAGTCTATACCCATATACACACAAATTACTAGATATTGCTACCTAAAGCAAACCTAGAAATCAAGGAACATTTGGGTCTTTAAGAGAAACTTTGTAGTAGCCCAATTGAAAGATAGTGTGCGTGAAAGCATAGAGCTCATATTGATAATATGTTGAAGAGTTGAGTCTAATACACAAGCCTAAGAATGGAAACATGTGCTAAGTTGTATTAGTGACTCATGTTTATGAATTGTACACCCCCTTTTGTCAAAATGTTGTCCTCTCAAGGCACATGTAGCGCTTGAGATTCATTGTACATTCTTCGATGTTATAATATATCATCTCCGCTCACAATTGTGAGTATGGCCCCATGAAAAAAAAAAGGGATAAGCAAGAAGTTATTGAAACCTCTACTCCATCTCAAGCATGGTGGATCCATATTATAGCTTTCATTTATCGTGCAAGTATGTCATTACTATCATCCAAAGGTAAAATGGGTAGGCGTGATGGTTGTGGGGCCACATCAATAGAAGTTTCAAGTACCCATAATCATGGGTAATACAGTGCTTAATATTTTATATTTCACAAGCAAGGATTTATTTATCTTGGGGCTATCATAAAGGGATACACATAGGGAGCACAATGTAGCCACTAGAAAACCATGGACCACAGCATTAGCCCGTATACTAACTTCTCCATAGCACTTCCCTCCACTCCATGTCTCATGTTGATGCTTGGGATCCATGGTCGACAGAAGCTAGAAACCATCACCCACATACACTTCATCATCATTTAGTCACTAATTTTGAAAGAATTAAAACTTGCAATCTATTAATACATGGTTTTTGCTTAAGTGTGATTACTGTCACGACATATGTTAACATGGGGAGACCACTACTAGGGTTAGGGAGAAGCTCTCTAAGAGCAAGGCATCATATGCCTCCATGGGGGATCCCCACTAGGGTGATAAGGAAAATCTCTAGAGGAAAGCACCAATTCTAGCATGGGAGAACCTAACTACGGATACATAGAAGGTCTCCATGAACAAGGCACCATCGGTACCCTCATTGAGGGTATGCAATAGGTCTGCCGCCTGGCTTGGTAGAGAATGAGGGAAGTCACTTAAAATGCCTAGATTGGAAGGACCCTTCTAGAGTTTAGTTTGTAGAAGAAATCTGACTCCTCTTGTGTAAGCGCGCTACAACTCTACCTTCTTTATGTTTGTCCATAGCTTTGATACTGGACCATATGTACATGTGAGATATGAGGCAATAGCACACCAACCATAGTAAAATGCTTATCCCTCTAGTGCAGAGGGAAAGGTACAAACCAAGGGATCTATGGAGTCTAGTGTAAGCTCGAGGGTCATTGTATAATTATGTTAATATACCATGTGAGTTCAATAGGAGGGTTTTTTTAATTTTTGAAAATTTAAGCATTTCAATAGAGATACATTAACAAGAGGAATTTTTTTTAACTATTCTAAAAAAAAATTGTTGATTCTCTAAAAAAAGGTTCAATCTATTCATGTCATTATTTTAACCGAGATATTTTTCAAGTACTTTGCGAACGCACGTTATATAGAAGGGTTCTTAATAGTGGACCCGACGAGAGTGCAAGCTACACCCCTTGTGAAATTCCCACCTATAGAGTAAAATATAAGGTACAAACCAAGGGATCTAGTATTAATAAAAGAAAAAACATCCTTTGCATGAGTCATAGTTCGTATCATGTTCTAGAGGCATCTAGAATTAATTGCTTCTTTTTTTTTTTAGCAAAACTCACGATTGTGAGTGAATTATATTTATCAACCCAAATAATTACAAAATCTTGTCATGCTCGTGTTGAGCCATGACGTCATCCAGGGACCATAATTACATCGGCTATCAGGGCAGCCATCCCACCCGATTGGCCCCTTATCCTTGATACATAGGGTCCCTTGTCATGTTCTTCTGAGATCTTTTAATTACCGATAGCCAAGATTTTCCCCCGTCCTAGGCATGCCCTCTGCTGTCAACAAGGCACAAGTAGTCCTAGACCAATCCTCCGAGTGTTGCTTGCATCTGAGCATCCATATTAGCACTTTGCTTTCTTGTATAATTTCTACAAGCTTGCCACCTCAAGACCTCCTTCAAACACACGGCGTTCCTTACATTATGTAAGAAGACGTACCTGATGATTTGAGTGCTGATGAGGATGGCAAGACCACCTGAATTATTCCCTCCAAGGAAAAGATCAGTCTTGTAAAAACCAATTTTCCATGTTCTTTGGACCCACTTACATATTTTCCTTGTGAGGCCTTTGATAGTTGGGCAATCCATGAAGAGGTGAGCCAAATCTTCACTAGCCAACCTGCACCCCAAGCATCGATCGGACCCAGTCCCTCTTTCCTGAATCTTCACCCCCGTTGGTAGAGGACCCCAAATTACCTTCCACAAAAATACCTTCATGTGATGCGGAACCTTTGGCTTCCAGATGTTCTCCATTACTTGTTTCCACATTTCCTCCAGCCATTGTTTTTTCCTTATCTTGTTAAGGGGACTAGACCAATTCTTCTTATGCATCAGTGTCTGGTAAATGTCTTTAGGATGGGGTTTCTAGAAGAGACTGCTTCCGGGCCATTTCCAGGCATTCCAGTCAAACTCCGAATCACAGATAGGCATCACTATATTGTCAAGATCTTTCCTCACTTTGCGGACCAGCAAGACCTCCAAGCTATTCAGTTGGTACTGGGTAACCAGAAGGTCAATGGTTTTCCAACTCTTGTTGTCACTGTCCCAGAAGTGCCCCAGTCAATTCAGACCCTTATTATTTAGCTTCCTAGCTGTCTCTATCCAATAGGGAATTTGTGGCGGATCTACAACTTTGGAAAGCCAGGGGGATCAATGCAAAATGAAGTTCTTGAGGTATCTGTTTTTTTCCCCCCACTATAAGACTCCTGCTGCTCTATTGCATTTTCTTACCAATTCTCCTGCGCTGCCCCCAAGTCTTAGGGTAGTCCACGTCGGGGCTAACAGTTTGTCATGAACCTCCACCCCTCTCCACTTTCCCCCTTTAGAGCCAAGTTTAGCTGCTTCTATCATATCTTTGATCACAACAGCCCAAACTTGATCATGTTTAGCCAAGGAAACAAAAAATTTGGCACAACAAGCTTCTACATGGTCCACAGGGTTGAGAATTCTGAGGCCTCCTTATTTCACCAGCCGAGCAACTGATTTCCAACAGGCCCATTGCCATGGCTTGGAGAATTTCGTGTTGTTTTTCCATAAAAACCTTTTCACTGGTTTTAAGACTCTTTCCAGTGACACTTAGCCATCTTGAGAATCGGGCTAGTGAAGGCAATATAAGGAATCATAAAGGCATTTATTACTTTTATTCGACTTGGGAATGGGAGAAGATCATACTCCCACCTACTCATTTTTGTTTTGATTTTTCCAAGCACCCACTCAAATATTTGCTTGTGAGTTATGTCCAACCCCAAGGGGGCTCCCAGATGTCTGAAGATATTCCCTTTTGGGAAAATCTCCCCCGACCAGTCAGAAGGGTCAAATGAGTCATTTTTCGATAGGGAGATCAGCCTTGACTTCTGTGTATTACACTGGGACCCCAAAGCTACTGAGAATATTTGTACAATCTCCAGAGCTTTCCTGATGACATGGGGGCACGCCTTCAAGAAGAGCCAAGAATCGTCTGCAAAAAGTTTTGCTAGGAGTTGGCTATTTCCTGGCAAAGCCAAGCCTTGCAACTCCCCTCATTCCACACTAGCTTCAAGTTTCATGATTAAAGGATGTGATCCTATGGCAAAAATTAGGGGGGCCACAAGGCATCCCTGCTTAATAGACCTTTTGACCTCAAAAGAGCCCACAACTCTATCATTGAATAGGAGCTCTGACTGTCTTCCAGCTCCCAATACACTTACCAGACGACAAAGGTGCAGCCCAAAGCCCAGAGCTTCCATGACGGCTTCTATATATGTCCATGTTATTCTGTCATAAGCCTTATCCAGGTCCAACTGTAGCAGTACACACTCTTGCTTTGTGACAGTTGTGTACTCGATGCCCATCATTGCTACCAAGATGTTATTGTAAATGGACCTTCCTTTGATGAACCCATGTTGATGGGGAGAGATGATCTTGGTTAGTAAGGGGGTTAGTCTGAGGGCTACAGCTTTAGCAATAATTTTGTAGGCCACCGACATCATCGTTATAGGGCACCAATGTTTTAGTTGAGAGCAACAGATCTGTTTTGGGATGGGCTTGATAAGCCCTCTCTTTACACTTACCTCCAACGACCCTTTGACAATGGCTTTATTGGCCACCCTTGTGATTGGGACCTTGAGATTGTCCCAAAGCTCTCTATAGAATTCCATTGTCATCCCATCCCAACCAGAGGACTTTTCCTTGCCAAGGGCTTGCAATGCTAGTGAACATACGTCTTCAAAAAATGCCCTTTCCAAGAAATTAGCTTTTGAGTGGGGAATCTTCTCCTTGACACTCTGAAGTAAGGACCCTCTGGCTTCTTCCACTTCTTGGGATTGGATCTCTAGCCGTCCAATGATTTGACTAAGATAGCTCAGCATCAGACCAACCATCTCATCCTGGTTATGAACTGTTGTCCCTTTCTCATCATCGAGCGGGCGGACGTGGCCTCGGCTCTTCTTGATTTTTAAAGCCCTAAAAAAAAAGCTTGATTAGAGGCTTCAGGTTGTAGGAAAGTCTCCCTAGAGAGAAGCCTTCCCTTTCTGATATCTTCTAACTGCTCATTAGCAAGGTTAAATTTGGCTTTGAGCCATCGCTTGTGATCATCCTTAGTAGCAAGCCCATTGGCTTTTTTGGAGGTAAGCACATGTACCTCCGCTGTAAGATGCAAAAGGTGTACCTCCCTAGCTTTCTTGATTCGGGGATCCGAGGTTTTGATTGCTTTCTGGATGCTCCGAGAAAATATGTCCCACGCATTGTGTTTGTTGAGGTCGACATCTTTTTTGAGCTTACCTAGTGCTTTCTTGGTTATATTCCTGAAAAGAGGGTCTTTGAATAGGTGTGCCCTTGTTACTAACAGTTTTTTTCCACCTCTTGGGGTCTGCTCCTCCCCTGTATTCTTCTTAAAATGTATGTGCAGAGGTATGTGATCCAATAGACTTTTTGTTGGGACTACATTCATCTCCATCAACGATGGTATCCAGTCCACTTGGTGTGAGCAATAGCATCTGTCCAGCCTGGAGGTAGTGCGGGCATACTGGAGGCTTGTGTAGGTGAACCCGGGCGTGCTGCTCCATGGGCCGATTTCCCATAAGTAATTGCTTCTTAAATTGCTTTAGTCGTGGAACAAGGTTTTCATCTCTAGTCCTTATCTAAAACCTTTTTTTGGGGGGAGGCTATGGAGGCCCGAGGGTCATTCAAGAGGGTCTTGAGAGTAGCACTATGAAGCCGAATAATGGATGAAATATTATATTTAAACTAGAATGGCCGTGCGCCTCTCTCTCTCTCTCTCTCTCTCTCTCTCTCTCTCTCTCTCTCTCTCTCTCTCTCTCTCTCTCTCTCTCTCTCTCTCTCTCTCTCTCTCTCTCTCTCTCTCTCTCTCTCTCTCTCTCTATTTGTGTGCATGCTATCTGCATGTGTCGCTAAGGTTACAGGAAAGATGACCAAATCAAGATGCTTGTGATATGTGGCTAAGGTACGGGCTGAAAATCCTCCTCGCATATATATGGTTAGTATGGCCAGCTGCCTCTCTCTCTCTCTCTCTCTCTCTCTCTCTCTCTCTCTCTCTCTCTCTCTCTCTCTCTCTCTCTCTCTCTCTCTCTCTCTCTCTCTCTCTCTCTCTCTGTGCGCATGCTATCCGCTTGTGTAAGGTTGCAGGGAACACGACTGGATCAAGCTACTTATGACAGGTGGCCGAGGGAGGGGTCGAAAATCCTCCTCGCATATATATAGTATAGATAGTGTGTTCTTTTGAAGCAACCCATGTTAACTGAGTCAATGTCAGTTAACAGGAGATACTAAAGATCGAAGATGTACGGATGCACATTGGAGATCAACAGGAAGAAGCAGTAAATATTGGAGTTACAAATTTTTCATGTTTTCCCAAAATGGTCACGTATTGTAAATCACTACAAGAGGTTGTGTGCACTTGTGATGTTTTTAGGGACGGAAATACATTGGGTTTTTACACTCCCCGACGTCGCTAAGACCATCGCAAATAGCATCGCTATGGGAACATTGCTATAACCGTCGCTATACTCATCGCTATATAGCGACGCATATAACGACGCTTATAGTGATGCTTACAGCCTACCTATAGTGACGCTCATAGCGACGTTACAGAGCCTTATATAGCGAGCTTATAGCGACACCTGAGAGCAAAAAAATTTGGTGGTAGGGCATTCACCCGTCAACCATATTGAATATTTCAATAACAGAGTAAACCTAAATGAATCCAAGATAAGCCCAGATTCACCTTTGAAAGAAAGTACAAGGTATAGACCCAAAGTAGTCACCCACAAGACAATATAGCCATTAACTCCATCATCCATAGTATTGTTTGCAGAATAAAGATACAAAATTGACAAAAGTAAATTGATGAAAGTAAATCGATGACAATTGTACACATCATAGGAAAAATCACTTGATTGTTAAGCTTTGCAAATGTAATAGTTACAACACCATTGTCATTATTGAGAAAATATACATGGTTTTTCAATAGTTACAAAAAGACGTATACACGTCATCTCATTATACATATGCTATGACAAAAGGAAACTAATGCTATCTAGCTATGGCTAAACTGATGTCTTCTAATCAGACGTCTCATCGTGTCCAAGTGGCGTATCTATCGGATTCTACAAAAAAAAACAATAAGACAGCTTTCTCTAAGTATAAACATATAATTTACAAAACAATACAACAAATAGAAAAGAGTAAATCCTAATACTAACCATGTCGCCGTGAGAACTGTGAATGTCCATCAAGGCATGTAAGCCCTTTCTGCCTGCGTACTTGCGCTCGTACGGTGTGAGGTCACGTCCTGTCATCGACCACTGTTCAAAACACACAAAGAATTCATTATGTTAGAATTTAAAAGTACAAATAGACATAACTACCAAACATAAAGAGCAATGCAAAAACACTTACAAAATCGGCCTCAAATTATGCCCACCCGCCGCTCCCCAAGTGGTGCAAGCTCCCTGCCTCTACTCGCGCTTTGGCTACCTCCTTTTGTTGCTTCCACTTGTCAGGATTCTCGCGTGCTTCTCACTCCGCATTCTTCCAATCTTCTTTGGCAAACCAATCTGGTCTATTCCACCCATGCTTTATTGCTTTTTGCACTTTAGAACGCTTGTGCTTGCAGTATTCGCGCATTCGAACCTTCATCAGGTCTTCATTGAAGCAGTCATCCCGTGTTGACACGGGAAACTCGTCATGCAACATGCTGATGACTCTGTCTTTAATTCACTTGGTACTTCACTCCAGGTGTTTAGTATGTAGTGTCTAAATACCTGAGAGCAAAGACCGTGCATGTGCGAGATCACCTTCTTGCCTTCATCATCCAAGATGATGCCGTCGCTCAAGTCGACAAGATACGGCAAGCCCTCTTGCCTGTGACGCGTGAACCTGGGTGTCCCGACAAGGGTCTCTAGCGGTGTGTCGATGGGGGTATGGATGTAGGTGTTTCCACTGGAGTCTGGGCCCTGAAGCAAGGAGTGTCGACTGGGGTGACTCCCAGAGGAGTAGGTAGTGGTGTGTAGCCAGGAACGGCCTATAGCCGTGCAAAACCTGGCGTGGATGGAAATGACGTGGCTAGTGCGGGGGCGGGCAAAGAAGTAGAAGGTAAAGAGCCTCGTTGATTATGAGGCGATGTCGAGGCATCAGCGGCAGCATCCCCACAACAACCATCACCGCCACCTCTAGAGCGTTGATGCCTAGACGAGTGTGAAGATCATCTCATTGACACCGAAGCTTTGGAGCGCGCTGAATGCTCCGAAACAGAGGGAGATGCTAAAGGAGTAGAACGATGTGATGGTGCTCCAGAGTGATAAATGATCGTCGTACCACTGCCTCTGCTAGGGTGACAAAGAAGAAAGAAACTCATCATCATCCATACCTGCATTAAACACACAAACATTTAATCTTAATATTGAATGGATAAGGAAACATGGACAAGCAGAGAGAGAGAGAGAGAGAGAGAGAGAGAGAGAGAGAGAGAGAAAGAGGACTCATAAAGAGGGAGGGATTCCTGTGTAGAGAGATTCCTGTGAAGTTCTTGTGAATTTGTCTCCCGTGTGCATTCTACGTATCTTGTAAAAGCACTGCGCTCCGAGTGCGATGGAGACTGAGGCTGCAATCGCGAAGGAGGTGATCCATCTCTGCTCATAGATGCCGCTTGCCCCTCCACTAGATCTAGTTAATCGGGTGAAAGAGACGCTAAGAAGAAGTAGTAGTGCTTCTTAGCGTCTCTTTCATCCGATCCACTAGATCTAGTGGAGGGACGAGCGGCATCTATGAGCAGAGACGGATCACCTCCTTCGCGATTGCAGCCTCCGTCTCCAACACACTCGGAGCGCAGTGCTCGTCGGCATATCAGACTTTCACGACACACCGAGGAGTTTCCCTGCTTGTGAGAACATACCTGGAGCATACGTACCTGGAGTGGACACAATGACGATTAAACACAATTTAAATTTCTCAAGTATAGCCACGTGAATACAATATATATTATAAAACAGAGCAAAATTGTTCAAATACAATGTTTGTGGCTTTAAGAGGTCTCTCTGTCATCCTCGCATAGCTCAGCATAACTCCCTATATCTATATAGAGCTCTCCGTTTAGGCAGATGTCCTCCGTTTCATTCTGTAGATCCTCTGCATGCACCCCATAGAGAGGAGTGTGTTTTCTTAGCGAGCTTTTAATTTTGAGCTTTTGCAATCAAAACAATTTTTGCGAGCTTTTTTATATTTAATCTAGAGGCCTTTTTAATGGCACAAAATACTAAACCAAAAATCACACATTTCACATATGATAGACACCAAAAAACATACATAAGTTTCACAAAGTTCCAAATTTAAGCTTGAACATCTGGCAATGTATGAACCTCAAAGCATTCAAACAAGTGATGGTAGGTAGAGCTAGAAGGATGAAGCAAGAGCTAGACAATGGATATAGGCACTTTCAGGGAGGGGGGGATTAAAACTAGTAGTTAAAACATCACTTTTCTCTATCATGGAGCCATTTGTATTGGAAAAGAGAAAACGAGAGCCTAGTAGCTGGTACACAATGTGATAGATAGTGGATCCAGCAATTTTAAGCTTGGAAACTCATCTTTAATCTCTTCAATATCATAAAAAGTCTGCTGATAAGAAACTGAGGGGTATATGAGTGCAAGGATTTCCTACACGCATATCATTTATCATTTTATGTCATCTAGAGGAAACACTTAAGGAGCACTTTGCAATGCTCACCTAATAATAGCCCTACTATTTCAATTCAACGCTCTCGGGATCGATTTCCCTCCCTTTTTTTCCCTTTCTTGCCTTGTTGTTTTTTTGCTAAAATACACAACTCTTTGTGTGTGTGTGTCTGTGTGTGTGTGTGTGTGTGTGTGTGTGTGTGTGTGTGTGTGTAGCAATTTTAAATCTATATATATATATATATATACGCAAACGAACACTAACTGTTCACAGACTAACAATTCGAGAAAAGTACAGTGGCTTTGCACAATAATTTATTTGGAGTTGAAAATAAATTTTGTACAAGGTAATGAAGGTAACAAGATACAGCTCAAGAATCCATAACCCCAAAGTCTGAGAAAATTTGCGTCACACTAAGAGATCCACAATTTGTTAAGAACTGGACATTTTAATCAAGGAAGGTAGCCCTCACCTACACCCAGAGCCACAAGAAAACAATTCGTTAGCAGGTGACTGTACGCAGGTGATGCTGAGCATCCCAGTTGTTATCCATGTCACCATTAAAAAAACATAGTTATTAACTCATAATTTGTTCTTTTTGATAAAGAAGGTTTTTTTTTTTTTTTTAAGAATATATAGATCTTTGGCTTTTCTGCCAATCTGATACAGACGGTACATACCCCCATAGAGCAGCCATAAATTCTGATATATATTCTTTCTCAAAAAGCATTTTTTAAAAAAAACAATCTTAAGGTTTTTAACGGAGTTTTTTTAGAAAAACCATTTCAGAACTTCATCCTTAACTAGATAAGAGTGACTTATATCCCATTAGAAGTAGTCTCAAACTAGATCAAAACTACCCACTTCCTTGTATATCTACAACGTTTGTAATAGAACCTTTTATTCAGAACTATCTTTTTTAATCAGGCTGGGATATCCCCAAAAAAAACATTTGTATTTACCACTTATTACCTAGCCGAGGTACCACTTTCTTAGAGAAAATTCATAATCATTATTCCCAAAAATCCTTACTATTATGCTATGTCATTCCTACTGTTTCCATATGCCAGCAAACAAAAGTATACTACAAAATATTGGACTACTTAGTCTCAGTGAGTCAATTTAGACTCAGTTTGAAACAAATTTCCGGTCATGCCGAGATATAGGGAACCATATACCATATAATGCATTCATTTCTATCAAATATCAAAAATTAGGGCAATAACTCCGAAGTAATCTGTAAATTCAGAGTATCATTTTAGTTATATCAGTAAGATAAAAATGTCTGTAATTTAACAACCTCAGATTAACCAGCCAGGATCCACTAAAGGTCACTATAAGATATACCCTATAGTATCGAGATCACACCTACTAGCAAGATGGTAGGTAAGGACAAGTGCCTATAAATTCTGAATAAGAAAGAGAAGCCAGTAGAAGAAGGTGAGCATATAGAATTAAGTCGCCAAGGTTTGACCTAACCTCAGCCATCAGAAATATGTCACCATATTGAACTAGTGATAAGTTCGTCAGAACATATTGCTAATCTTCCTAGCATATGATGATGATGAGAAAAAACAGTAAATTAGAAACTTGCTATTATTCAACCCCAGTCCGGTATGTGCAATCAGCATATAGGGCACCATACCAGAAGCCTGTACTTAGTATATATACAAAATAACCTTTTTTGCTGATTCAGCCCAATAGGCAACTGCTAAAAAAGATCAGTCTATATAAAAAAATGGTCGAGTTAAGTTGAAAAAACATTATTTTACTCCTACAATCGGGTATGCGAAACACGTAATCAGTAAATTCAGAGTAACCTTTTGTCGATTCAGTAAGATCAACCAAATCAGTCCAGGATTCGTAACCTTACCAAGAGCACTACATCACATCGGTATTTCAACATACCAGGGTAACAGAACTTTCAGCACACTGTTTTGTGTTTTAATTTAATAGTATACTTTTATGCTTATTTTTTAAAAAAAAACATAAGGTCAAACAGTCTCAGCCAGCAGGAATCTGTAAATAGGCTGAAACTATGACTATCAAAGGGAACATACACTTATCTTCCATCTTGTGCTGTAATACGGAAAAGACGAGCGAGTAAAAAATACTTAAAATACCTCCAGAGTATCATCCAATATGGTCAGCAAACCTGAAACCAGTTTGTCGTTTATTCAAAGTCTCTTTAGACCATTCCAAAAATTCGGTACCAGTACTATGAGTTGAATTAGTCTGAGGTCAGCTCATGTACATAGTGTACTCCGACCCCCTCAGTATTACTGCAGACATAGGTCTCCAACCTTACATGCTCACTGTTTTGTAGATTTATTTTAAATATTTGTGCATTTCTGGATCTATGCAAAGACAAGCTATACATACATCAAACCATTGAATAATCCCAGCTAACTTTACCAATTCAAAACAAACATAATGCAGTTTGATCCTCAGTCAGTATCCAATATGGTCAGCAAATCTGAAAACAGTCTTTCATTTATTCAAAGTCTCTTTAGACCATTCCAAAAATTTGCTACGAGTATATTGAGTTTAATCAGTCTGAGGTTAGCACATGTACAAAATGTACTCCGACTCCTTAGTATTACAGCAGACATAGGTCTCCGACATTACATGCACACTGTTTTTAGCTTATTTTTTTAGATATTTGTGAATTTCTGGCTCTATGAAAAGACCAGCTATACATACATCAAACAATTGAATAATCCCAACAAACTTTACCATTTCCAAATAAACATAATGCAGTCCGATCCTCAATCACACCATTAGACATGCTCAAGTCATATTATTCCTTAGCCGATAGGGTCAGACTAATCCCCTCCAAAAAAAACTTATTGAACCAGTTTTTTATTTCCCATTCCACTTATTTCACAGACCCTTACAACGTAAGTCAGAGAGCACCATAACTTTCATCAATCCCTAACCAAACCAATCTTACAGCTCATCTTACACCCTATACACAAGAAAGGTCAGTATCCAATATGGTCAGCAAACCTGAAAACAGTCTTTCATTTATTCAAAGTCTCTTTAGACCATTCCAAAAATTCGGTACCAGTACTATGAGTTTAATCAGTCTGAGGTCAACACATGTACAAAATGTACTCCGACTCCTTAGTATTACAACAGACATAGGTCTCCGACATTACATGCACACTGTTTTTAGCTTATTTTTTTAGATAATTGTGAATTTCTGGCTCTATGCAAAGACCAGCTAGACATACATCAAACAATAGAATAATCCCAGCTAACTTTACCATTTCCAAATAAACATATTGCAGTCCGATCCTCAATCATGCCATTAGACATGCTCAAGTCATATTATTCCTTAGCCGATAGGGTCAGACTAATCCCCTCCAGAAAGGATATAGCATACAAAACCAGTTATTTATTTCCCCTTCCACTGATTTCACGGACCCATACCACATACGTCAAGGAGAACCATAACTTGCATCAATCCCTAAGCAAGCCAATCTTACATCTCCTCTTACACCCCTTACACAAGAAAGGTCAGTATCCGGAAACGAATTAACTGGTTTTTTTAAACTTTCTCAAAACAGTCTCAGCAAAGCTACACAGTATTTATAGAAATTCTCTAGAGCAAGACAGAAAATTTGTTTAACCTGTAGATTAGTGGACGACGAAGCTTCCACAATCTCCTTCCCATTATTTTTCGGCATGATTGAGCACATAGTAGAAAATATCTTCTAACCCACACAGTATAGAATGCACACAGGTGAATACAGCACGATGCTAAGTGAGTAAGAGTACTCACTTTTTTAAAGGGAATTTATACTTGCTGAAGCAAGATCCGCCATTGACTCGGACCAACTACAGCATTAGAGGGCGCCCATACGGGCCAAATAATATGGGATTATCCCGGCTAAAGATCCGGTTTGATCTTGATCAAACCATCAGCTCGCCCCAGGAATTGCTGCTACAATCACCTGCCAACTCAACCCTAGTGCAGGTAGTGGCGTGTTGCAGGCAGCCCGACACAACAGAGAAGCTTTTAAAAAAAGCTACTGAGTGTATAGAGAGAGAGAGAGAGATTTTATTTACCTTAAAGCAAGCTCAAGTCCAATAATACCAAGTCACACTTTGCATACCAACCAAAAAAACCAATGCCGTCGATACCTAGTTCGAATCAACTTACGAGATTTTTGAACCTAGCTCAGGTTGATCCCACACATCCCGTTACCAATTCAACTGAACCTTATACTGAGCTTAAGTCATGCAGCCATTCACTAGGGTACAGTATACCACCAATGATCTTACCGGTGTACGATACACTACATAGCAACAATGCTTTTTTGTGATTAATTATTACTTCCAATTCCGACTCAAAGTCAAAATGTGGGTCTATAAAAGCCAGATGACACTTATACATAAACACGTCCAAGGTAACAGTAAGGAGTAACTGTACTCAAGTAATTTACATATCCGTATATTAGCTCCTCAGGTGTGTTAATCAAAAAATGGCCTACAATCGAGAACTGGTTTTTTCCATAGCAACAGCACACCTTTATCAATTAGGTGACTCTACTCGAAGAGCTACTTTACTCCGTTATGAACTACATCTATTCCCGCAATTAGGAACCTCTGTTTCCCAGACTAAATGGTGGTCATATCAGAATCGAGTGACTCGTGTAACCCTTTGGGTTCGCGAGCATTTTAGAAACAATATCAGATTGACGATGGTAACTGAGGCTCTGGGCCTAGGGCCACAGTATTATTACATAGAACATTCATTGAAGCCAGGTTTTTCTGAGCGGTTATACCTGCTAGGCCAATTCCTTCCACCTCATAAGATCTTTTTGTATCGTAGTTATGGTCATCAATTAAGAGGGTATTTTAACAATACTCCACGCACCCGGGAGTATGGGTTAGTCTTGGCGACTCGTATCTGGCCTTCAGCAGAGCGTCCAAACATCTGCTTTTACTGCGATAGCTGTTTGTGTGATCATGTAATGGGCGGTTTAATAGAGATGTAGATGAGGGGATCCAAAAATACGTATCGGCCCTGCTTCTTTTTGTCCCATGTAATAGAAGAGTCAGATGAAAGACCTCATGCTATTTTGTGTGTGTGTGTGTGTGTGTGTGTGTGTGTGTGTGTGTGTGTGTGTGTGTGTGTGTGTGTGTGTGTGTGTGTGTGTGTGTGTGTGTGTGTGTGTGTGTGTGTGTGTGTGTGTGTGTGTGTGTGTGTGTGTGCGTGTGCGCGCGCCCACCCATTCCCAGGCACCAAATCCTATGAGGTAGTAGACCCCATAGAATAGGGGCCTACAACCTCAAGAAGTATTTGTATTAGTTTGCACCAGGTTATGCCGAGGTTAGATTCAGTCTGATTTAAGTAGACTAATCAGATTTTGTAAGTCAAATTTAAGGTAGGTCCAGTTGTGTTTTTCTAAGGAGTTGCAGATGCATGCAACCAGGTCTTTTTTTGTAAACCCGTTCTTAATGAACTTGGTAATCAAAGTATCTATCTCTTTATATGCTCTAAAACAGTCGGAAGAGGCATACATTATAAGAAAAAGCATTCCTAGACAAGTGTGTAGAGAAATTTTTTACGGTCTATTGCTTTTTTTCTTCGTAAATTCAGAGGACATAAGCTTAAGCTTTTCTCTTTTCCAAGAAAAACGAGTATAAAAGTTTCCCAAAATTGGGGAAATTAAAGTAAACTCAATATTTAGAAAGTGTGTTCTAGAAACGATCCATTTATCCTGCCATAGTACTCTCTCAGAGAATGTAGGTTCAATACTTAAGCAAGGTGGATAAATATCTTTAAGTGTAGTCTCAAATATGGGGTTGTTGATGCTACATAGGTCATCCATAAATCTGAATGAATGTGCAAAGTGTGTGAGTAATGAATTACTTGCTGGTTTAGTTAATATTTTTAGGAGCCATTGATATTCGAACTAACAGAGATAAAGATTACACATAATCGGAGAGCATGCAAAACCCATTGGGATCCCTAGAGTTTGTTTGTAGCAAGTATTACCTAATTGGATACAGCTGTTACTTAGTAGCCAAAAGATATACTTATATAGATCTTCCTCTTTAAAGATGAAAGGTGCAGATTTATTCGATTTTTTTACCCATCCTTTATTCCCTTTTTGTGAGATGCATGTATACCCAAGTTCCTTTTTGTGGGAAAAGGCAATCTTTATAAGACACGATAAGGTATAAAAAAGCCCAAATGGCCCATCTAAAGGGATATTTTCATAGCATTGAGTTATGTCTGCCGTGAAGATAGAGTAAATGCTTTCTGGGAGGTTGATAAATACCTCAGCTGCATTTTTTATGACCCAAAAAGGGCAATAATCTACATTTCTGAATCTCTTTATATCTCTGTGTTTGATGGCACAAATATTTTCGATTTCTAGTAGGACAAAGTTTAAGCAGTGGGTGATATCATTCGTAACACAAGAGAACAAGCTTTTTGAAGCGTCAGAAATCCATCTGAATTTATGCTTATGAATCTTGTATGTTGGGAAGAGTACGGGAATTTTCAGAGATTTAGGACTATAACCGAGTCCTGATAATTCATTGTTTAATGTTGTAGCTACGCAAAGTGGAGAGTAATCAAGTTTAAGAAAGTCATTACTATTAAGTCTTGAACTGGCAGCCTCAAATGCCAATTTTTTACATATAAAGGATGCAGTGTTTGATGCTTTATCTAGGCCAATAATGAGCCATTTATTTTTAATATCATAGATAGAGGTCTTTACTTTTGGCGTAAGCCAAGTAGTATCAGTGCTTAGCCATATTTGTGGCAAAAGACTGATCTTTTTCCAAAAAATTCTTTTGAGTGTTGATGTAAGTTGGAAGTGAACTTCCTCCTCCCGTTGGAGTTTTAAGGCCAAGTCGGCCAGGCATTCAAGTAGTGCAGATAAGGCACATTGAGGATTTAGAGGAAAAGGAGAAATATGATTCAAGCCATTACTCAAGAGACTCCTTACATGAGGATCCGAGATGATTTCTAAGTTAGATGTACAAACGTGTAAACCAAAGTGAAGTTTTTACAGAATTTTTGAAATAGATGACAAGAGCAGATAGGTATCTCATTATTATGGAGAAAGTCATTGGAATAAAATAGATTCTTAATAGGTGGTGAGTATTTCCAACCAATCATCACATCCTTTAGTAATAAATTCGACCCAAAAATATGTCCAAAACATTCTCAAAAGACCGCTTGGGAAGTAAAGAAATCCAAAATTTTGCTTGTAAACAAGCAATGTGAGAAAATCCTATTACACACTTCATCCTTTGGAGGTAGGTAACGTCTTCCGCAAGCAATCCTTCGATCCTGCATTTTACATATCCAAAAGGTTTCTGACAGGTAGGTTTCTTCCCCTACCTCTCACATAACTTCTACCTCTCCCTCTCCCAAACACTGATTCACTCGAGGAGGGAGTTAAGAAAGAGTTGTAAGACGCCGCCGGAGAGACAAGAGTATTAGGACGTTTGGAAACTTGAGATTCATCCTCTTCAATATTTGGTTTAATTTGGCCAACTATACTTTTGATACCTTTAAAGCCACCATAAGTGGTTAGTAGAGTCCCACATCCATCAGATCCAAGCTCTTCAAGTGTGTCACGCATAATTGATCTATACTGAATAAAGGCAATTTAGGCTAAGACCAGATCCTTCGCTTGTCCACCGAGCCACGAGCAAAAGAGGGAAAGGTGAAATTCTTCTGCTTTATCAGGAAAGATACTCGGCAGATTTTTGAGGGCATACCAAATAGCATGGTCAAACCAAATTATGCTTGACTCGCAAGAAGCTTTTGGGTCTAAGAATCTGCAAGCACACTTAAGGTAAGGCCTAAACACATTCCACACTGTCTCGGTGTAGTAATCAGCATTGCTTTTACTAAAGGTCATAACTCCTTTAGTTCTTGCATATAACCCAGTATTCGAACTAAATTTTTTATCATCAAGGAAACACATATTGAAAGGAGCTTTAATTAGATCCCCTTTGTCCAAGAGCTGGATTCCTTTCAACACTTTAAGTTTGCATTCCTCAATAGTAGCAGGGGCCAAGTTGGCAAGGAAGACCCAGGTTTCCATGGATATGGGTGAGGGAAATCCTTTATTTGGAAACATCCACAGCCTTTGCTCAACTCCCAAGGATTCTACCCTATAGAATTTTGGTACCATGTCCAAAAGCGAAGCTTCACTGAGTGAACAAAGGTCTTTCTAAAATTCCTTAACTGCTTCTAAGGCGGCTGCATCTCTACAGAAGAGGCTATTCGGTGGAGGGACAATAGGCGTAGAGGGAGCAGTAACAAAGATCGGACTAAGGCCACAAAATTTTCTAAGAAGATTGGACAGTTCAGAACCTTTGGAAGAAAAAGACGCTAAGTCTTGAATATGTGCTTTGGAAAGTCCGGCTAGATTCGAAGAAAATTCCATCAAAAGGTTGATACCATCAGATTTGTTTTTTACAAGAAGAGCTAGTACTTTAACCCATAGGTCAAATGAAATCAGCTGGACAAGAGATAGACTAGACTCCTTCAAAGCATCATAAATTAGGGCAGAAGCTTCTCTATCTTGTATACATTTTAGCACAAGAAGAGAGGCAAGGGAAAGAGGTTCCACAAGAAGAGCAAGTCCTTGGGAAAGGGAAACAATCTGCAAAAATATCATTAGTTAGAATTCCATAGTCTAGGAAGAGGAGTATAGACCTAAGGATCTAAAACAAAGAGTTACATCTTTTTGAATTTTACAGCCCTATGTAGATAGGGCCTAGCCCTATAAGAGATACAAGGGAAGGTCTTTTCTATTTCTTTAACTAGACGAAGTTTCTCTGAAATCGTAGCTCTTTTTTCTATGTCAGAGCAGACTTTCATTCTTGCAGTGAGCTTTCCCACGACCTGGTAAACAGAAGTAATAGATAATGTAAATGATAGTATCTAAAGTGTGTGAAAAATGAATATAAAGTGGTATGGTAGTGCTAGCAACCTTATCACCAGTCATGTTAAAAAAAACCACAGAGACTGTGTGTTAGCACCCCAGCCTATAAGAGTATAACCATTATACTATCATAGGCGAAAGTTTCTAGAGTCATAGTCTGAGAGAGACCAACAGTCAAGTCAATCTCCCTTTTGCGTTTATTGTGTGTGTAGAAATTTTAAATCTATAATATATATATATATATATATATATATATATAGATACGCAAACGAACACTAACTATTCACAGCCTAACAATTCTAGAAAAGTACAGTGGCTTTGCACAATAATTTATTTGCAGTTGAAAATAAATTTTGTACAAGGTAATGAAGATAACAAAATACAGCTCAAGAATCCATAAACCCAAAGTCCGGGAAAATTTGCTTCACACTAAGAGATCCACCATTTGTTAAGAACTGGACATTTTAATCAAGAAAGGTAGCCCTCACCTGCACCCATAGCCACAGGAAAACAATTCGTTAGCACGTGACTGTACGCAGGTGATGCTGGGCATCCCAGTTGTTATCCATGTCACCATTAAAAAAACATAGTTATTAACTCATAATTTGTTCTTTTTTATAAAGAAGGTTTTTTTTTTTTTTGAATATATAGATCTTTGGCTTTTCTGCCAATCTGATACAGACGGTACATACCCCCATAGAGCAGCCATAAATTCTGATATATATTTTTTCTCAAAAAGCATTTTTTTAAAAAAACAATCTTAAGGTTTTTAACGGAGTTTTTAAAAAAAAACCATTTCAGAACTTCATCCTTAACTAGATAAGAGTGACTTATATCCCATTAGAAGTAGTCTCAAGCTAGATCAAAACTACCCACTTCCTATATATCTACAACCTTTGTAATAGAACCTTTTATTCGGAACTATCTTTTTTAATCGGGCTGGGATATCCCCAAAAAAAACAATTGTATCTACCACTTATTACCTAGCCGAGATACCACTTTCTTAGAGAAAATTCATAATCATTATTCCCAAAAATCCTTACTATTATGTTATGTCATTCCTACTGCTGCCATATGCCAGCAAACAAAAGTATACTACAAAATATTGGACTACTTAGTCTCAGTGAGTCAATTTAGACTCAGTTCGAAACAAATTTCCGATCATGCCTAGATATAGGGAACCATATACCATATAATGCATTCATTCCTATCAAATATCAGAAATTAGGGCAATAACTCCGAAGTAATCTGTAAATTCAGAGTATCATTTTAGTTATATCAGTAAGATAAAAACATCTGTAATTTAACAACCTCAGATTAACCAGTCAGGATCCACTAAAGGTCACTATATGATTTACCCTATAGTATCGAGATCACACCTACTAGCAAGATGGTAGGTAAGGGCAAGTGCCTATAAATTCTAAATAAGAAAGAGAAGCCAGCAGAAGAAGGTGAGCATACAGAATTAAGTCGCCAAGGTTTGACCTAACCTCAGCCATCAGAAATATGTCACCATATTGAACTAGTGATAAGTTAGTCAGAACATATTGCTAATCTTCCTAGCATATGATGATGATGAGAAAAAACCGTAAATTAGAAACTTGTTATTATTCAACCCCAGTCCGGTATGTGCAATCAGCATATAGGGCACCATACCAGAAGCATGTACTTAGTATATATACAAAATAACCTTTTTTGCCGATTCACCCCAATAGGCAACTGCTAAAAAAGATCAGTCTATATAAAAAAATGGTCGAGTTAAGTTGAAAAAACATTATTTTAATCCTACAATCAGGTATGCGAAACTCGTAATCAGTAAATTCAGAGTAACCTTTTGTCGATTCAGTAAGATCAACCAAATCAATCCAGGATTCGTAACCGTACCAAGAGCACTACATCACATCGGTATTCCAACTTACCAAGGTAACAGAACTTTCAGCACACTGTTTTGTGTTTTAATTTATAAGTATACTTTTATGCTCATTTAAAGAAAAAAAACATAAGGTCAAACAGTCTCAGCCAGCAAAAATCTGTAAATAGGCTGAAACTATGACTATCAAAGGGAACATACACTTATCTTCCATCTTGTGCTGTAATAGGGAAAAGACGAGCGAGTAAAAAATACTTAAAATACCTCCACAGTATCATCCAATATGGTCTGCAAACCTGAAACCAGTTTTCCGTTTATTCAAAGTCTCTTTAGACCATTCCAAAAATTCGGTACCAGTACTATGAGTTGAATTAGTCTGAGGTCAGCTCATGTACATAGTGTACTCTGACCCCCTCAGTATTATTGCAGACATAGGTCTCCAACCTTACATGCTCACTGTTTTGTAGATTTATTTTAAATATTTGTGCATTTCTGGATCTATGCAAAGACCAGCTATACATGCATCAAACCATTGAATAATCCCAGCTAACTTTACTAGTTCAAAACAAACGTAATGCAATTTGATCCTCCGTCAGTATCCAACATGGTCAGCAAATCTGAAAACAGTATTTCATTTATTCAAAGTCTCTTTAGACCATGCCAAAAATTTGGTACCAGTACTATGAGTTTAATCAGTCTGAGGTCAGCACATGTACAAAATGTACTCCGACTACTTAGTATTACAGCAGACATAGGTCTCCGACATTACATGCACATTGTTTTTAGCTTATTTTTTTAGATATTTGTGAATTTCTGGCTCTATGAAAAGACCAGCTATACATACATCAAACAATTGAATAATCCCAGCAAACTTTACCATTTCCAAATAAACATAATGCAGTCCGATCCTCAATCACGCCATTAGACATGATCAAGTCATATTATTCCTTAGCCGATAGGGTCAGACTAATCCCCTCCAAAAAAAAATTATTGAACCAGTTTTTAATTTCCCATTCCACTTATTTCACGGACCCTTACAACATAAGTCAGAGAGAACCGTAACTTGCATCAATCCCTAAGCAAACCAATCTTACAGCTCATCTTACACCCTATACACAAGAAAGGTCAGTATCCAATATGGTCAGCAAATCTGAAAACAGTCTTTCATTTATTCAAAGTCTCTTTAGACCATTCCAAAAATTCGGTACCAGTACTATGAGTTTAATCAGTCTGAGGTCAACACATGTACAAAATGTACTCCGACTCCTTAGTATTACAGCAGACATAGGTCTCCGACATTACATGCACACTATGTTTAGCTTATTTTTGTAGATAATTGTGAATTTCTGGCTCTATGCAAAGACCAGCTAGACATACATCAAACAATAGAATAGTCCCAGCTAACTTTACCATTTCCAAATAAACATATTGCAGTCCGATCCTCAATCATGCCATTAGACATGCTCAAGTCATATTATTCCTTAGCCGATAGGGTCAGACTAATCCCCTCCAAAAAGGATATAGCATACAAAACCAGTTATTTATTTCCCCTTCCACTGATTTCACGGACCCATACCACATACGTCAAAGAGAACCATAACTTGCATCAATCCCTAAGCAAGCCAATCTTACATCTCCTCTTACACCCCTTACACAAGAAAGGTCAGTATCCGGAAACGAATTAACTGGTTTTTTTAAACTTTCTCAAAACAGTCTCAGCAAAGCTACACAGTATTTATAGAAATTCTCTAGAGCAAGACAGAAAATTTGTTTAACCTGTAGATTAGGGGACGACAAAGCTTCCACAATCTCCTTCCCATTATTTTTCGGCATGATTGAGCACACAGTAGAAAATATCTTCTAACCCACACAGTATAGAATGCACACAGGTGAATACAGCACGATGCTAAGTTAGGAAGAGTACTCACTTTTTTAAAGGGCATTTATACTTGCTGAAGAAAATCAGAAGCAGATCCGCCACTGACTCGGACCAGCTACAGCATTAGAGGGCGCCCATACGGGCCAGATACTACGGGATTATCCCAACTGAAGATCCGGTTTGATCTTGATCAACTCACCCCAACAATCGTTGCTACACTCACCTGCCAACTCAACCCTAGCGCAGGTAGTGGCGTGTTGCAGGCAGCCCGACACAACAGAGAAGCTTTTAAAAAAAGCTACTGAGTGTATAGAGAGAGAGAGAGAGAGAGATTTTATTTTCCGTAAAGCAAGGTCAAGTCCAATAGTACCAAGTCACACTATGCATACCAACTAAAAAAACCAATGCGGTTGAATCAACTTACGATCTTTTTGAACCTGGCTCAGGTTGATCCCACACATCCCGTTACCAATTCAACTGAACCTTATACTCAGCTCAAGCCATGCAGCCATCCACTAGGGTACAGTATACCACCAATGATCTTACCAGTGTACGATACACTACATAGCAACAACACTTTTTTGTGATTAGTTATTACTTCCAATTCCGACTCAAAGTCAAAATGTGGGTCCATAAAAGCCAGATGACACTTATACATAAACATGTCCAAGGTAACAGTAAGGAGTAACTGTACTCAAGTAATTTACATATCCGTATATTAGCTCCTCAGGTGTGTTAATCAAAAAATGGCCTACAATCGAGAATTGGTTTTTTCCACAGCAACAGCACACCTTTATCAATCAGGTGACTCTACTCGGAGAGCTACTTTACTCCGTTATGAACTACATCTATTCCCGCAATTAGGAACCTCTGTTTCCCAGACTAAATGGTGGTCATATCAGAATCGAGTGACTCGTGTAACCCTTTGGGGTCGCGAGCATTTTAGGAACAATATCAAATTGACGATGGTAATTGAGGCTCTGGGCCTAGGGCCACAGTATTATTACATAGAACATTCATTGAAGCCAGGTTTTTCTGAGCGGTTATACCTGCTAGGCCAATTCCTTCCACCTCATAAGATCTTTTTGTATCGTAGTTATGGTCATCAATTAAGAGGGTATTTTAACAGTACTCCACGCACCCGGGAGTATGGGTTAGTCTTGGCGACTCGTATCTGGCCTTCAGCAGAGCGTCCAAACATCTTCTTTTACTGCGATAGCTATTTGTGTGATCATGTAATGGGCGGTTTAATAGAGATGTAGATGAGGGGCTCCAAAAATACGTATCGGCCCTGCTTCTTTTTGTCCCATGTAATAGAAGAGTCAGATGAAAGAACTCATGCTATTTTGTGTGTGTGTGTGTGTGTGTGTGTGTGTGTGTGTGTGTGTGTGTGTGTGTGTGTGTGTGTGTGTGTGTGTGTGTGTGTGTGTGTGTGTGTGTGTGAGAGAGAGAGAGAGAGAGAGAGAGAGAGAAACAACGTCATTGTAAGGATCTTTTAATTACACTTGACATGCTCTACACATGGATCTACAAGACTACGAAAAAAATTCAACGTCATACTGTGTTGATAGTACTTATTATAATATCTGATGTACTATGAAGACTACTTTACCATTTTTACATAGATATTTCTCAATGTAGCTATTTTCAAAGTTTTTTTGAAGGTCGGATGTGGGCTACCACCATAGAAGACATGGCACAGTGGTCGTGGCTTAGGATTCAAGCCATGAATGTTGTGCTTGGTAGTCGATGTATCTTCTACTTGGGTTATGCACAACATTCAAGCCATGATGTTGTACTTGGTAGTTGATGTATCTTCCTCTTGGATTATGCCCATTTGACGATAGTATTTGTGAAAAAGTAACTTATGTGTCGTGTCCGCCCTATGTGACAAGTAGTGCACCCAAATAGGTATATTTTTGCCTTGTTTTTGGAAATTACTGCCAATGCTTACATTTCCATCTATGGCTCTCACAAGTACTCTAAGATCCGACTCAATACGGTGCAAGCATTCCAAGTCATGGGAACGGTGGTGGCACCCCTCTTGGCCACTAAGGTGTTTCTTTAAGAATGTTGGGAGTGAAAATCCCCAAAGTGTGCAATTTGTTCATATTGCAATTACTATCTTTGTCTTCACCAACATGTCCAACATGGGACATGTACCGCCGAAATACAATTTTCATCATGGTCAACAAAGCACTTCTGAAGATGAAGCAAACGGACTAGTTGGCACTTCATCCTTACTCGTGGAGACGAGGAAAACATCTAAAGCAAAGCGGTGAACATAAATGTCTGTGAAATTCTCCCTCTAAAAATAATGAAGCAATTCATCTCCAAAGCCCACTTAACCAGCTCAAATTTTAGTTTTAATATCTTTAATTGATAGACAGTGAGTCTTCTAATGAAAAGCTACGATTTTTTTTCATCTTTGGAGATATTTAATCTGACAATCAGGGGTATTTTGAGAAATTTTGATTCGGTGGGGATGGGTGGCCATGGCATGAGATCGAGGTTGTATCTCATGCGCCATCTTGCTGAAGAATGACGGGGTACACAAGCTGTTTGGGTCAATCAGAGGGGTCGCCATCTTGCTGAAGAAATGACGGTGCGCACAAGCTAAGACTAGAAGCACTAGCTAGTTGTTTTGATCAGGTGACACATTTTTATCAAAGCAAGGGTGTCTCTCATGTGCAAACACCTATGGTACTATAGAGCGGAATAAGCGGGACATAGGTTCACTTCTTTGACGAATGGGAGGAATGGCGGCTGCAGAGTGAGCACGTATTTATAAGAAATATAAATGATTGGGAGAGTGACAGTGTGTGGGTTTGCATGCGTGTGTGTGTGTGTGTGTGTGTGTGTGTGTGTGTGTGTGTGTGTGTGTGTGTGTGTGTGTGTGTGTGTGTGTGTGTGTGTGTGTGTGTGTGTGTGTGTGTGTTTAAGTATGAAAACTCCCTCCATATTTGAACCATACTTAGACAATTGTTTTAAATAATATATTAAATAACAATATTTTAAAACAAAATGTAATAAAATTCAATTAACATTTCATATATAGCAATACAACATTCTGTATCTAATGGATAATACAGTTAATTAGATCAAAAATTTGATCTCTGATCATTACAAATCGATATCTTAATGTTGTATCTCTGTGTGTCCACCCTTTGGGATGAGCTTCCACTACATCTACATGGAGAAGGATCCAGTTGTTACCTGCATCCATACAAAAACACTCAGTTAGAACTGGCTATGTTTGTGCGTTTTGCAGGTGTCGACACTGGATCCAGTTGTCATCCATGTCACACTTGTAGACCTAGTTTACCGCTTACCCTTAGGATTGACTGTTAAGTTGAGAATATAAGTGATGTAACCTCTGAGTGTAGAGTCATGTGTATCCCAATATTCTCTGAGTAGACTCAAAGTAGTGCTAGTATCTACGACCATGCATGATACAAAAATTGACCTAATTCTTCGTAGGTACCTGTCTATGTGTTTGTATGCCAAAATCATTTAAGAGTGTGTTTATAGCCTACTAGATGTTATGCATCCCATAGCAACAAGTGATATTTTATAATCATGATTATGAAAACAATTCAAAATTTTATGAATTACATAAACCCCGAATCTATCTCCAATCCCTGTCAGTCTCAAAGTTTCAAGAAGCTTACTTGCGGCATTTGTCTTACAAACAATATAAGCAATTCTATTAAAAATCGGATAGCATTTCATTTGTATTCTTAATGATTTTTCAAAAATTTCAGCAATCGCCATCTCCAAGGAGACCCTCACGGGAGGTTTAAGGCATTCAACAACATAGATTTTATTCCTTTGTCTCATACCATGGCAAAAAAAACCTCATGTTTTACCAGTTTCGAGTTGCAACTTCCACTTTAAACGTCAAACATTTTTTTTGTACGATTACAGACCAAAAATCTTCTTTAAAGAGTGCAAATTCAATGAGATCCAAATGTTCAACCAATTTCAGCAAACTATTTATGTTCACTATGCTAATGCTTAATGAGAAATAGAACCATTAGCTGCACAACCCAATGAAAGCAAGGCTACTAGAACAATTTAACCAATGTTTGGACAGAATCTTGATCGTATATCATGCCATTTTTCAAAAAAAACAATATATGCCATCTCACAAAGAGCCCCTCCATAAGAGTTCTGAAGCTTCGACTTAACTCATTCCAACTTTTTAGGAGCAAAAGTACCATTTAGTTCTATACAAAGAACAAAGTATCGAGATTTGCAACAGTACACCAATTTTCGTTGAGTTATCTCTCCCAGCTTTAAAAAATACCAGCATAACATCCTCTATTCCAAATGCATGAGCACATGCTTACCAATTACCACAAGGTTTGAGACATGGTTTATGAAGTCTTATCATCACCCGTACGCTACCAATCTCAAAGTCCATAAGGTGTTTACTGATAGCTAGCAAAAACCTTAATTATTATATAGAATGCATTATATGTATGTTGGCTTCTTATTAGTATGCCGCCTAAACCATTGTTTTTTGTTACAAAATGATCAAAGTACCGAATTATCACAGAAATTCTAAGTAGGTGAAAACACCTACCTGATGTATCTTCCCCTGAGAGCATCTCCCATGGCATCTAGTGTGAGTGTTATGCCGAAGACCGTGATGATACTCCAATACGATCAATGATTCCTTGGTTGAACGAGCTTCAACAAGGATGGAATTCCTTGATGATCATGCCTGCAAGTGTGTTTGTGTGTGTGTGTGTGTGTGTGTGTGTGTGTGTGTGTGTGTGTGTGTGTGTGTGTGTGTGTGTGTGTGTGTGTGTGTGTGTGTGTGTGTGTGTGTGTGTGTGTGTGTGTGTGTGTGTGTGTGTGGTCAGTAACCTTATGTGCAAGGAGCCAGGGTGGGCCTGACATGTACAGCATGTGAAAAAATTCCAGGTTCTGCACTATTCCCAGCCAAATACGCATAGTGTATGCATACGCATAGAGCCAAATATAGAGATAAAGACGGCAATCAAGGAAGCTTGGTAGCAAAAATTGATGAGCATGGGATTACCTCACACCGCTAATCCTCGACAAGGATATACGAGCAAAAAGAGAAGAGAGAGGATCATATCCCGTCCATCAGATGGCCCACCGAGTATGGTCATCCTTCAGCATAGCCAAAGAGCCAGCTTGTCATCCATTGATTCAAAGAGCCAGAAGAGTTGCCGAAGCCCAATATTGCTGATAAAGCTGGTAATGCAGAGAGCTCCAAACTCGCAAGGCAGAGAGCGATTCCCTTGTGTGTGTGTGTGTGTGTGTGTGTGTGTGTGTGTGTGTGTGTGTGTGTGTGTGTGTGTGTGTGTGTGTGTGTGTGTGTGTGTGTGTGTGTGTGTGTGTGTGTGTGTGTGTGTGTGTGTGTGTGTGTGTGTGTGTGTGTGTGTGTGTGTGTGTGTGTGCGCACGCGTGTGCGTGTGTGTGTGTGTGTGTGTGAGAGAGAGAGAGAGAGAGAAAGAACCTAAGAACTTCAATGTTGCATGCTACTGAGCCCTCTCACAAGCTGTACCTATGTGTTCTATGTGCATTCAATAGTGTGTGTGTGTGTGTGTGTGTGTGTGTGTGTGTGTGTGTGTGTGTGTGTGTGTGTGTGTGTGTGTGTGTGTGTGTGTGTGTGTGTGTGTGCACGCGTGTGTGTGTTGAGTGGTTCCTCTTACACAATCTCAACTTTTGTGCACTCTCAGAGCCAGGCTTGGTGAGTGAAACCAAATGCCCGCTTAAAAATCAAAGATACCCTTTCCATGTGTAGTTATGAGGTCAACGAAGTAGCTGAGAGGGAGAGTTATGAGGGCTCATGTGTGAGTTGATTTATATATGCACAACCTCATAAATTTTCCCAAGGATATACCATTATGTAAACTAGCCAGTTGCCAGCACGATCCTTCATGCGGTGGGTCGGTGGACAGAGTGACCCGATCTGTAGAGGAATTTGACGAGAGTGTTGGTTGCCTAAGGGAGGCATTTAAAGCTAGAAATACCAATATGTTACATAAGTATCATTAAAAACCCAATACCGCCACTCCTATGAGAATATTACATCTCAAGGTTTATGCAAATAATACAAAAATGAACTGATCATGTGCCATGATACTGTACGAGGGATAGTGTTAGAGAGAGAGAGAGAGAGAGAGAGAGAGAGATAATTTTAACATTGTCGGAAGCTATCCCAAGAGACCTCAATTATCCATCCAAGAGAGCTAAGTAGTGACTCATTACCAATTGCCTCATTGTTTTAAACCATTATGTAAGCGTGTGTGAGGCATAGGAGATAGCGAGAGTGAGATTACCAAAGAGGGAACCAGTCGGCCAAGGTTTAGTCCAAGAATTGTCAACTAGATAACTGTGTGTGTGTGTGTGTGTGTGTGTGTGTGTGTGTGTGTGTGTGTGTGTGTGTGTGTGTGTGTGTGTGTGTGTGTGTGTGTGTGTGTGAGAGAGAGAGAGAGAGAGGAAGAAGAAGAAGAAGGTAATGGTTATTCAGCTAATGAGCCTGTATCGGACCCAATAGCTACAGCAGCTCCTCTTGAAGAAAATAGCTGAAGATTCAAATAATATGGTGGATGGTCCATTGATGGTACCTCTATTGCTACTAATGATCAGTAGAATATCTTGATGTGCAAGATGTTAGTTACATGCTTGTTTTATTTGAAAAAATGTGCACGCTCCCTTGTAATTGGAGCTGATGAATTGTATTCTTATCAGTATGTTTTTGCGTACATTGCATCAGGTGGAAACTGCATTTTATCTTTAAGATTCTCATGGCTTGGGTCCTGCGAGATGAGAGGTCGGCAGCATTCAGGCCACAACGAAACTTGGGTGGAGAACGACAGGGACAAAACACAAACCCATATCTGTAAGGCAATGAGAAAAATCATAGGGCGGGAGATTTCTAGCCAGGCAAACTCAAGTACAAGTTTAGGTTTGAAAAACGAGGGCAAAAGCCTCTCGATCTTCTGCGTGCGCGCAGACAAGCAGGAGGCTCATACGCCGTGTTTTTGGCCACCCTTTCTGTTGCTCACCTTAAGGGCCGCATCCCACCTATGATAAGCGAAGTGAACATTTCTCGCAGCAAGAGCTCCCTGCACGCGGATGACCAAAGAACTTTTGTGCCCCTTTTTTCTTACTAGAGAGAAGATGTTGTTGACGTTGCCAAGCAACTTGCACGCGGATGATGAGCGGGCTCTTGGCCCCCTCAATCTTTCCAATCATGACCTCTAGCATGGGGAGAATTTCCTTTTAAAGCTCTCAAACATGTGCATGCGGACGATGGACGGTCTCTTCCCTCTTTTCCTTCCAAAAATGAGCTCCAAAATAAGGAAAATTTCCATTCAAGGTTCTCACACATAAATAATATGCTATTGAGACTAGTGGAGCATGCGTAAAAGGCCTTTTTTTTTTCAAATTGATTGCTCCTACTTACATTTATGTTGTAGTTTGAGAAGAAGCACTTAAGTGCTCCATAAAATTCACATACTCCCTTATAGTGCTCCTAAGACTCCTAATCTGGCTCAAAACAGGAGTACTCTGGAGAGACACCTTGTGCTCACTTGGTGTTCACATTGCTAGGGCTCTTGCCCTTGGACACTCAAGTGCATCCTCCTCCTGGGGTGGTTCACTCGAGGAGGACGTTCCTAGCTCCCTACTACAATTTCTCTCCATCATTCCTAGCACATGGTGCATCAATTAGGTGGCCATGGTGATGCCTACATGTGGCTCTGGCCTGATGGTATGCGGCCTTTAACCGATCGTGTTTCGTGGCTAAATTTTGGAAGTGATAAGCACCTCATCTATGAGCCCTCTAGTGAATTAAAAAAAATAGCACCTTCAACCAAATCAATTTTTATTCATCATTGAAGATATACCAAGGCTTGATATATAGTTTCCACACAAAGGGTTGATCTTTATATCAAAGATGGTGTGCCATGCCGAGAGAAAATACGCTTGATATTTGAAATTTTTTCTAAGAGCTTGCACTAGGTCCAATTCCATCAGGTAAGCTAAAATTTGTTTGTGGAAGTTTAGATTGCCCTAAATGTTTCTTTTTTGAGTTATTTTTTTGATGGCATGGTTGTTCCCAAGTGGAACTTATTCTCTAAAAATCTAGTTATTGGTAAGATGGTCTTACCACATGAGTACTTAGTAGATGAGGGGTTTTTTGTCACTATGTGCTTGGAAGAGTACATAGAGGAGCTTATCATGGATGCAACCAGAGTGAGCCTTTTGCTACATCATACTTGGATGTGGTTTTGTGAGTCCAAGATGTACTATGATCCTATGAATAAAAAGGTGGTACAATGACCGTGCAACTATTTCATTCAAGACTTGTCCAACCACACCATATTCTTGTGACATCATGCTAGCCATGTTGTATGCACCTAGAATAAGGAGCTTATTGACCCATTTTTTCCCATCCTATTGTATCTAGGTACTAGATAAATCGGTCTTTTTAATAGATGTTGACAGTGTCATTGTTAGAGGTGTACGAAGAGGTCTTTGCTATAAAAAAAATTGTCATTGCATTTCAATTTGATGGTATTTGAAAGTAATTACATGTTGATACACATTTGGGGCTTTGTTGTGTTATGGCTAGTTGGTTTGTGGCCACGGCCCACATTTACCAAATTTACTAATTGCCATCAATATGTTCAAGATGTGTTTGTTGGGTCTAGTGGTTTGGAACAAGGTAGTGCACAACAAGAGAAATTGCATGTGTTTAGATTATGTGCTTCATAGAGGGTGTTTCTGCACCATCGTATATATACCTATGTAATATAGAGAGAGAGAGCTTATGAATTCACAAACCTATCCAAACATATGCTTTTAGTTCAAGTTTTATGTTTGATGCATTTTTCAACATCATACCTTTGGTACTTACCATGTGACTCTAGCAAGTGACCTTTTTCTTCTCCAATAGTGGTTTCCCATGCTGGCATGGCTTTTGTATACATGGTGGATTCTTGTTTAACTCATTGGAATGAGATTTTTAATTGAATTAATTGCCTTCACACGATGAATCTTGCATTGCTAACAATTGTTTTTAAATTCTATTGTGGAATCCCATGCTAGATTGGTGGGTTTATGGATTGAAAAATAGACCATCAAACAAAGGGATCTAGCAAGAAGAATCTGAGTGTTCTTCACATGGTTGTGGTAAAGTTTTCTAACCAAAGTAGTAATTTGTGGTATAGCTTGTACAATCCCTTTAAATTTTATGTTCTGAGTTATAACTTTATATACATATGGGTTCTTGCTCTGGTCATTACTAAGAAGCTATGTATGTTTTTCTTTACATATATGGTGGATTCTTACTTTTATGCATGCTTTGTTTGATCATTTTGAATGTATCCACTCATGTTCCAATCACTTTGCACTAGCATATATGCACTTTTCACTAGTCTATATGTGTGTATGCATGTATGCTACAATCCCGTTTCACCACCCTTAGATTTGAGTCTCTTAATCCACTCCAATTCTAAAGTATGGTATAATCACTTTTTGATACAATAACTTATGTGCAAAGCTTAACATATGGGATTATGGGCAAAGAAGCTACATCAAAAAGCTCGATAAAAACAAAACGATTGGAAAAGCACGAAAACAAAATCTTGCAAAAATATAATCCCCCATAGAGAGTAGCAGCTCTGGCACCACCTCAGCAGCTTCTGACTGAGCATCTTCTCCAATCTCCTCCATTGATGCCGTTGTGATTGGCACATGGTAGCCCTCATACATCCGTGCACTACAAGTGGATATCTCTATGACGTACCACCAATTTGATGCAGACTTTGTAGGATGAAATATCACCTGCCAGAGCCACATAACTTACATGAGAGCTTCCAAGCACATAACTTACTTGTTCACAATGCTCGGGTAATACGAAAGTGTCTCTTAGGTCAGTCCATTTTTTAGTTGAATCCACCTCAAGGAAACTAGACTCTCCTCTACACACAGTAGCGTTGCGACCCTCCATGTTTATCTTGAACCATTGCACGTCGAAGAAGTTGACAAAAAATCCTCTATAATCGATCCTCAAAATCTCTTGAAGCGTGCTGAAGTAAGTG
Organism: Adiantum capillus-veneris; assembly: GCF_014529385.1. NCBI lineage: Eukaryota > Viridiplantae > Streptophyta > Polypodiopsida > Polypodiales > Pteridaceae > Adiantum > Adiantum capillus-veneris. The sequence goes on along the minus strand of NC_140947.1, from coordinate 74,009,605 downwards.
AGTTCCGCCACCACAGGATCTGCATCAGAGGACCGTCATCGACTATACTGTTCAAATTTTTCCATGATTCCAGAATCTTGAGTAAAATGCTTTTTGTCGATCCGTTCCACCCTAAAATGTCGACCTTTACACCATGCTACTGTGTATGACTTATACTACAATCAACAAAGATTATGAGTGGTCGTTCAAACATCTAGAAAGTCACTAGTCGTAGATTGCAAACTTACCTTGGTCGCGCAAGCCCTCTCGCCCAAGGTAAGTTTGCAATGAGGTAACTTATCTACGAAGGTTATAATCTCGTCTTTATTGTCAATGCCTATATTTGTGGGTACGAGAAATCTACACACCCACGTCTACATGATAGTGCGTGTAGTGGAAAAAACCCCTTTGCCTCTTCTCTAGCTGTAGCAATCACAACATCTTAACATCTCTTCATAGCAGATCTTTGTTCGATGGATTACTTAGCACATTACATATTGGCCTCCAATCTAAGTATCATGCCGTTGAAAGCTTTCCAACTTAAGGTCGCATCCGTCGTAGAGAGGAAGAGAGGGATCATCGTTCGCCTAACTCTAATTTTTTTACCGTAATCCCGAAGGTAGACTCTTATATAAAAACTTAATCCAAAATCTAATCTTAAATCTAACCTAATTGAACATGTGGTGATTCGTGGCTAATTGAATATGGTCAGTGTGTGAGTTAATAGGTGACAAATTCTAATGGGAATATACATATTGTTGTGTAACTAGTGTTTTCTCTTTGGGCAAAGCGCGCCTTCATTGACATGCACTAAAATCTAACATAAATCTAATCTAATCTTAAATCAAACATAAATCTAGATCTAATCTAACCTTAAACTCAAAATAAACCTAAATTTAATTTAATCTTAAATCTAACCTAAATCTAAACGTAATGTAACTTAAATCTAATTTTAATCTAGTAAATCTTAAATCTTGTTTTAATTTTAAATCTAAATTTAATCTAATCTTAAACTCAACATAAACCTAAATCTAATCCAATCTTAAATCCTAAACCTAAATGTAATATAACTTAAATGTAGCATAGCTAACTAATCTTAAATCTTGCCCTAATTTTAAATATAACTTAATCTTAATCTAAAGTAAATATAAATCTAACATAATCTTAAACTCAACATAAACATAAATCTAAATGTAATCTAACCTAATCTTAAATCTAATTTCAATCTTAACCTAATCTCTCTCTCTCTCTTTGTTTTCTCCCCTTACCTCTCTCTTTCGTCCTCTCCCCCTCTCTCTCTCGTTGGTTTTTTATTCTCTCTCTTTCTCCCTCTTTCTCTTTCTCTTTGTTTTCTCCTCTCTCTCTCTCTCTCTCTCTCTCTCTCTCTCTCTCTCTCTCAAAGACACAATGTGTGTGTGTGTATGTGTGTGTGTGTGTGTGTGAGAGAGAGAGGGAGAGAGAGAGAAAGTGGGGAAGGGAACATGAGAGAGAGGAGAGGGAAGGAGCATACCTGGCTCTCCTTCTTCTCCTCGTGTGTGTGTGTGTGTGTGTGTGTGTGTGTGTGTGTGTGTGTGTGTGTGTGTGTGTGTACGCACGGGGGGGGGGGGGGGGGGGGGGGGGGGGAAGAGAGAGAGAGAGAGGGAGAGTGCGGGTTACCTCTTTCGTTTGAGCGTCGAAAAACTCAGATCTGAGATCTGAGTTTCTGGCACTCTCGGTTTATTCTTTATCCCTGCCGGCGTCGCTATGGGTGTCGCTATAGGCTTCGCTATGCAACAAATAAAATAGCGACGCTTATAGCGACGTCGTGGATTTTCACTTTTGAGCGTTGGACTGCGAGCTCACTAATGTGAAGTACCTCTTGTAGTGAATTCCCGATTTATTTCAAGCCATTGTAATATTTCTAATGTGTTACGAGCTCAATGGGAGTTCCAAGCTGTAAAGGATAGGTCAGTTACTGTGCCTAAGTTGCAGATTCAGTAAGTGGTGGAAACCTAAAGGTTTGCTAACTTATGAATTTGCTAAGAAGGATTGGAGCATTCGACCATTCAATTGGTCTTCAATGGAAAGGTAATCAAGGTGGTATTCTCAACCTCCTTAGAATTTAAAGATGTGTAGAATTGTGTAGAGATCCCACCATGATGATGCAATGTAATGTTGATGCAATGTAATGCTATGCTACGTTGATGCAATGCAATGTTGATGTTATGGATTGAAAATTTTGCGATTATTCGTTTTCATGCCATCGTAATGCCGAAATTTTTAAGATTTGGTGGTGTATGAATTTGACAAGTTTCAACTGCTAATTGGTAAATGTGTGCTACTAATTTGGTGCTTAATTAAGTTAATTGCATGTTTGAATGGTCAATTTCAAGTGTGTGTGCATTCTAATTGAGTGTGTGTATGCCTAATTTTAGGTGTGTGCACTATTTTGCCCATGTTTGTGCACCTAAAAATCAATGTGTGCGTTATGATTTTTCAATTGTGATGATTGATTTGTGTTGTGCTCATGTCCAACTAATGATTTGTGAAGTCACATTGCAAATCCGACAAGTTTAACCCTTTTGTGTGCGCACCTAAAGATTGGTAAAAACTGCCAATTTTTTAGTGTGTGTGCGCCTAAAAAAGTGTTTAATTTGCATGATTAATTCAATGTTTTGATTGCATGATTGATGTGTGTAATGATTAATTTTTGCATTTTTGTGCTCAAAACAATGATTAACACACTCTAATTGCGTCAATTTTTTGCCTAATTTCATAGGTAATTTTGCGGTTTAATTGCCTAGTTTTGATTTTATTGATAAAATTGTTTGGCAATTGAATTGATGTGATTTGTGTGATTTTATTTGGCTGCACTATTCCCAATGTGTGGAAAATTTGAAAAAAAAATTGGGTATTTTTCAGATTATTTTTGTAATTTTTGCTAATTTTTGTATTAATTTTTTATTATATTCCATAAAAATTTGATATTTTGCGATCTTTACGAGCTATTTTGTGTGTGCGTATTTCCGGCATCATTTTGTTCGCATTCGTGTCCTCTGTGGTCGAGTTTTGAGCGTTTCGCTATTTTCGGGGACCAGGTTGATATTTGTGTCGTAAATTGCATTTTTGAAAAAAAATCTGCTATTTTGGGTGTGCTTTTGCGTATCAAAAATATTCGATTGTGAATGTCGGTGATTTTCTAAGATTCCTAGAATTTTTCGAGCATTTTTTGGACTTTTCCAACAATTTTTGGGATTTTTTTGAGTTTCAGCTAATTTTCGACCTATTTTTGGCATTTTTTGGAAATTTCACAATAAAAAATAAATAAAAAATAAAAGAAAGCCGGTTCGAGCTCAAGGCTCGTGCCTTGCAGCACATAAAATTTGTTCGTCGGCTAGATCTTGACGGTCCCTTGCAATAGCTTTTGTCGACATCAAAATACTCTTCTTCTTTTTTCTCGGTTTGTGTGAACGCTGCCCACCCCACACCTTCTTCTCTCTCTCTAACTTCCCATCTCTCTCTTTTCCTCTCTGTCCCCTGCTTGAACCCGCTCTCTTCTCCCACTCTCTCTCTTTGTCTTACTCTCTCTCTTCTCCCACTCTCTCTCTTTGTCTTACTCTCTCACTCTCTCTCTTCTCCCACTCTCTCTCTTTGTCTTACTCTCTCACTCTCACTCTTCTCCCACTCTCTCTCCTTCTCTTCTCTTCTCTCTCTCTCTCTCTCTCTCTCTCTCTCTCTCTCTCTCTCTCTCTCTCTCTCTCTCTCTCTCTACCTCTCTCTACTCCCGTTGTCAACACACACACACACTCTACATCGTATTGACCCGGCTTGACTTTTCCGTTGACTATATCCATGCCCTGTTGCCCACGCGCGTGCCATTAAATCTCCTCTTGCACGCGCTCCGTGGCGCTACCCCATTAACGGCCTGCTTCGCGCTGCCTTCGCACGTGCAATGTCAGCACCAGCAGCTGTCTACGCAGTGGAGCCAAGCCCAGGTGCCTTTTAATTAAATCAAAAAAGGTTTTTTTTTACACATAAAAAAAAAAGAAAAAAATCAAAGGCTCACAAAATTCCAATTAAAAAATAAAAAAGGCCTTTTAAAAATCACCAAAAACATTATAAAAACCATAAAAAGAAATTAAAAATCAAAAAAAGCAAAAAAAGGGACAAAAACATCTTTTTTTTTAATCATTAAAAGGGATTAAAAAATTACCAAAAAAATAGAAAAACATAAAATCCTCACAAAATTTTAAAAAAGAATTAAAAAAATCACCAAAAAAATAACTCACAAAAAAATAGAAAACATAGAAAATTAAAAGAAGAAATTAAAAAACCCTTACAAAAAATTCATTAAAAAATAGAAAATTGATCTGATAATTCACAAAAAAACACAATAAATCCTTTAAAAAATCAAAAATTCACAAACAATTCATTACAAATAATAATTAAAATTCCACAAAAATCCATAAAAAAACAAAAAGTGATTGAAAAAATTCGAAATAAATCATTAAAAAATCTTAAAATCTTAAAAAAATTCACAAAATATTTTGAAAAATTCACAGATTCACAAAAAATTATAAATAAATCAAAAATTTTCCAAAAAATCACAGAAATAACAAAAACATTAGAAATTTTAAAATTTCACAAAAAATTAGAAAAAATAAATAGAAAATCGTTGGAAGTGTCTGAAAAAGACAGAAAAAGCCAGAATGAGCCAAAAAAAAGCAAGAAATAGCGAAAGCAAAGCCGGGAAGAGTACCGTACACCGAGCAAACACCACAAACCGAGCACACCGTGCAAAGCAAATCAAATCAGCCAAAAAAAGAGAGCAAAACGACCAATTCGAAGCAGTAGAAGGGCAATTAAAATTCAAAAATTTTGCATGCGAGAAACGAGCAGGTGCAAGTGTAGCAGTGCAAATTAGAGTCCAATCGGACGAACAGGGACACAACTCACATGTGATTGCAATTTAATCAAAACCAAGTACCATGAATTCTGTTAATCAACCACAAAATCTGCTAATTGACAGGTTTTATAGATTGATCCAACATGGACTCAAATCGAGCCGAGAATTCAAGTACAGCAGAGCAAGCTAGTAGCAGTGGCAACACATGGACAACTGCAACGGAGCAGATTTTACAACTATATGGCTATAATGGAGATAAATTTTTGTACACAAATTCAGAAGGTCATAGGTATCTCATGAGCAGCGAAAGCAACACAGGAGCCAAGGATCCTATTGATCAGAGTAAAGCCAGATTCAGAGAACTCCCAGATGTTCACAGATTTCTATGGAGCCAGGTATTGCAAGCTCAAAGATGAAGTGCAGATAGAGGTGTAAAAAATCAACCCAAGTATTTATCTAGAAATTTGCACAAGCCAACATAACATACAGTTGGTGCATATGCAATCAGGGTCATTGTACATGGATTATAGTGGTCAGATCTAATAGAGAGCCAGAATTGCAAGATCCAACAGATCAACCAATAGACGCAAATCTAATTGGAGAACCAAGTCAAAGATGGTACAAAGGTCTAGATGGAGCAATCTACAGCTTGATGCTCAATGTTTTAAAACAAGATGCTGACAAGTTGGCAAGCATAGAAACAGAAACTCCTCAGCTAGAGCTTGACATGACAGAGCCAATTGAAATACCACCATCCATGGTGTATTGCTCAGATTGTGGACGAAAAGGTGGACATTTTGCTGAAGATTGTCCAAGAAATCCAAACAACAAGGACACATCAACCGCCAAGCAAGGTACAGAGCAAATTGGAAATGAGAATCTCGATGTAAGTGCATTTAACTCGTCACTTTTATTGCAATCAGATGATTCTGCATTACCATTAGAAGTACCAGTAAAAGCACTGCAAGTTCAAAATCAGCTTATAGATGTGCCTTCAACTGAAAAGCTTAAAATTGATTCTTTGAACAACAAATTCTTGCATGAATTTAGTAAAGGTGTCGAGATATCACCAAAGGGTGAAAAGACTATTAGGTTTGCAAATGATTCTGCATCCACTGCCACAAGTGTGCAATCATTCACGAGTCTAAGGGACACATCAAACAGAATGATGTTAGCTTTGTATGGTACACATAATTCATATGCACACTATGTAGACCAAAAAGGAAAACTGTACAAAAAGAAAAACTGTACAAAAAAGATCAACCAGTGTTTGAACGGCCCACATACCAACTCATAGAAGTGCGTCCAGTAATAGATCAAAATGTATAGTTCATTTCAGAGGAAAGAATCTATTATAGCCCATCCTCTCTAGAGCTAAGGATATTACACGATTAAACCCAGAAATCTGTTCAGAGCCAAACTCTTTTCCATCGAAAATTAAGGTTCGATGTTGTGACCAAACCAGCATATACTTTGACCAAAACACTCGTAGATATAGACGAGAGTCTAACATCTATGGTGCATTGGGTCCTGAAACCACAAAAGCTCAAATCATAGGAGACCCATGGGCTAAACAATATCAGGGCAAAGATCATGCTATCTACAACTTGACTTGGGGAATAATTTGTCATATCTCACGAAGATACATAGGAAACTATATAGAAGGTTTACAGATGCCAACCATCAACAATGCTACCCAAAGTGTACCTTCACAATCTCAAAAGGTGAAACTAAATTAGAGCCAAACAATTTTGAACTCTTACAATGAAGCAGGCTATAGTGATCACCCTGAAGTCGCGGAGCAGAGCTTAGATCGACTCACACACACACACACACACACACACACACACACACACACACACACACACACACACACACACACACATACACACAGATACACACACACACATACACACACACAGACACACAGATACATAGACAGAGAGTTTACACAGTACGCAGAGAAATCATTGAAGGGTTATCTCCCAAATCTTATTATTCACACAAGTATAAGTGAGTATATACAAAGAGTTAGTGATAAGCGAGTTAGGCGGCCGGCCGGCCATATCCGTATAAGAGGCCACTTGGGCTTCAATCCCAACAACCTCCCACTTAAAGTCCAATGTGGAACTTTAAGTAACTGTAAATCTATGAACATAAATGTGCAAAGATTTACATGGCTGACATCTATCCAATGCCCAATAACTCACGACAATGCACAAAGCCCTCTCCTAGAAGTCCCTTTGTGAGTAGATCAGCAGGATTGTCCTTGGTGTGGATCTTCAGCAGTTGTATCTGCTTGTCTTCAAGTACTTCCCTAATGAAGTGATATTTCACATCAATATGCTTAGTCTTTGAATGGATTCTTTGCCAATTGTATAGCACTTTGACTATCACAATATAACTCTGGCATATCTACTTTGATTCCCAAGTCTGCTACCAATCTACCAAGCCAAATAGCTTCTTTGCATGCTTCATTTGCTGCAACATACTCAGCTTCTGTAGTAGACTGCGTAATACAATCTTGTAATCAAGATCGCCATGATATGGCACCTCCAGCCAATGTAAAGACATAGCCTGATGTAGATCTCCTCTTATCCAAGTCTCCTGCATAATCTGAGTCAGTGTATCCTCTGACACTCAAATCCTGACTACCATAGCATATGCGCATCCTCTTTGTATGTTTTAAGTATCTCGTGATACCTTTCACTGCCTCCCAATGTTTCTTGCCGGGATTTGACATATATCTGCTAACCACTCCCACTGCAAATGCAATATCCGAACGTGTAGCAATCATTGCATACATCAAACTCCCACATGTAGACGCATACGGCACCGTATCCATTTCAACTTTTTCCACCTCAGACTGTTGGCAATCTTGGTTGCTTAGTTTCACATATGACGGCAATGGTGTCATCAATGCCTTTCCCCTGTCCATATGGAAACGTTGCAACACCTTGTCAATATACTCTTCCTGAGATAAGTAAAGCATCTTCTTTGACCTATCTCGCTGGATACGCATACTTAGTATATGACTTGCCTCACCCATGTCTTTCATGTCAAAAACCTTTGCCATTTTTGACTTAAGAGCTGAAATTTCTACCATTTGTCTACCAGCAAGTAACATGTCATCCACATACAAGATGAGGATTATCAAGCTACCATCCTTAGCTTGTCGAGTATACAGGCAATGATCTGGCTCACTTCTCTTGTATCCTTGAGAAAGCATAAATTGGTGAAACTTCTTGTACCATTCTGTTGGGTCCTGTTTCAAGTCATAGAGACTCTTTCTCAAACGACATACCAATTTCTCTTTTCCTTTCTCAACATACCCTTCTGGATGCTGCATATAAACCTCCTCATGCAAATCTCCATGAAGAAATGTTGTTTTCACATCCATCTGATGTAAATGTAGATCATGCTTGGCAACAAAAGCAAGTACACTTCTCAATGTTGTCCTCTTGACAAGTGGTGAAAAGACTTCATCAAAATCTATTCCGTGTTCTTGCTTAAAACCCTTAGCAACCAACCGTGCTTTGTATTTTGGTTGTCCATCATGAGGAGTAAGCTTATACCTGTAAACCCACTTACAAGGTAGATCTTTCTTGCCCTCTGGCAATTGAACCAAATTCCACATTTGATTCTTATGCAAAGCCGTCATCTCTGATTCCATGGCCAACTGCCATTTTTTTGAGTCAACCACTTGTAATGCCTCCTTGTAACAAGATGGTTCTCCGCAATCCATGAGCATGACATAATTTAGAGGTGGCACATAAAGATCAGGTGGTTTGGAGACACGCTCAGAACGTCTCACCACAACTAATTCTGCCTCTCTAGCCATTATAGGCTATTCCTGAGCCTGACCATGCTGTCTTGATGTGCTAGCACTAGGTCCATCTTCCCTGAAGACAACTCTTATGATCTCCTCTGTCTTTACTGGCTTAGCGTGAAACTTGGCTTCATTGAAAAGCACATCATTGCTATGAATAACTTTTCTGGACTCAGGATCCCAAAGCCGGTAACCCATCTCGCCCGATTCTCCGTAGCCAAGAAATACACTTCCTGCTCTTTGGTTCTAACTTATTCCTCAAATCCTTAGAAATATGGCTATAAGCTTCACAACCAAAGACTCTGAGATGCTTATACGAAGGTGCCTTGCCTGTCCATAGCATCTCGTCCACTTCACTCTTATCCAGAACCCTACTAGGAGACCTGTTGATCAAAATGGACTGTTGTAGCCACTGCTTCCACCCAAAATCCATCAGGCAACTCAGCATTTGATAACATGCTTTTGACCTTCTCTTGTATGGTCCTATTCATACGTTCTGCAACTCCATTATGTGAAGGATTGTATGGTGCAGTAAGTTCCCGCTTTATCCCTTTTGCTTCACAAAAGTCTTGAAAAGCCTTGGAAATGTACTCTCCACCATTGTCTGTCCTTAAGCATCTCAGCTTCTAACCACTCTGATTCTTCACAAGTTGCAAGAATGTCTTAAAGACCTTGAGCACCTGATCCTTGTGCTTCAAGAAGTAAACCCATACTTTGCGAGAATAGTCGTCTATAAAGGTACAAAAGTACGTTGTTCCCCCTAGCGACAAACTAGGCATTGGTCCGCATAAGTCACTGTGTACAAGAGCTAACCGTTCATCCTTACGATTTCCCTTTGATCTATGCGGTTCCTGTGTTTGCTTACCATAAACACAATGCTCACAAAACTCAAAATTATGAAATGAGAAACCATGCAAATAACCAGAATGAGACAATATGTCCATTCCCTTCTTTGACATATGTCCCAGCCTACGATGCCAGAGTGATACACTTGGCTGCTCAATCACATTAATTACATGGTTTTTGACCTTTGAAACATGTAAAGTGTACAGAGTTCCTGACTTGCTGCCATCTGCTACAATCATTGAACCTTTGGAGATCTTCCAAGCGCTCTTTCCAAAGACTGTCACATAGCCCGCATCATCCAACTTCCCTGTACTGATCAAGCTCTTTTGAATTGTTGGAACATGTTTGACATTCTTGAGCAATAAAGAAGAACCATTCTGAAATTTTAACTGCACATCTCCCACTCCAAGTATGTCGGGCAAACCTACTCATTGCCAAGTCTAACATAATCTTTAGTAGCCACATATGATGTAAACCACTCTTTGTGCGGAGAAACATGTAAAGATGCCCCTAAGTCGATAATCCAATCACTCACAGCATGTCCATCCTCTACAGTCAAGAAAACAGAATCAAAATTGCTTGTGAGGAAGATGTCACCAGCTGCTATACCAGAATCATTGTCTGAACTGGATCCTATGACATTCACCTCTTCAATCTTCACTGAACTCTTCTTTTCATCTTGCTCAGAACTCTTTGTTTTGCCTTTTTCTTGTTTCCACTTCGTACAGTCTCTCTTTATGTGACTCTTCTTGCGACAATGGTAGCATTCTATGTCATCCTTTGACTTTGAGTCACGAGACTTACTTCAATTTTGCGCCTTCTTACCCTTCTTCTCTTTAGACTGTTGTCTCCCTCGAACGACCAAAGCACTATTGCCTTTGCCTTTGCCTTTGTCAATGTTCTTCCTGTTCACTTCCTCTATAAGCAAGCTGCCTTCTACAAATTGGCACTTGTAAGACCCTCTGGCGCGACAGAATTACTTAATGCCGTGCGAAAAGTATCCCAACTGTCTGGCAAAGTGATTAAGAGAAACATGGCCTTCACTGAATCTAGAAAGACTATCTCATGTGTTGTTAATTGGTTGTGAAATTCAAATGATTTGACATGGCTGTCCCTTCCTTCATCTTCAAATCCACCAATTTCTTGAGCCAGTAAATCTGAGAAGCAGCACTTTTTTTCTGTACATACCACATAGCTTTTGCCATACGCCATACGCTATAGTCTCTTCTGCTACGTTGAAGTAAACATTTTCTGCCATTGTCAACATGATTGTGGAACAAGATAACTCGTCAAGCTCTTCCCACTCACCTTCAGCCATACCTTCTGGTCTCCCCCCTTTGAGCTTCAGTGGCTTCACTTGTTTATTCTGCACCAAAACTTGCCAAATCTGCTTCTTCCAGAATGGAAAGTTTGTGCCATCCACCTTCTTTATGTTGTAAAGAGTCTCACTTTGAGAAGATGCCATGCCTGCCAAACTGTTTACTCCTGGGAAAAATCTGGCAAAGTTTCCCCTGTAAACTGTTTACTCCTGGGAAAAATCTGGCAGAGTTTCCCCTGTAAACTGGCCTCTGTACACAATAAACAAGCTGTAAACAACAAGCTGAACACCTCTCCTCAAGAACTGTCAGTCTTTTGAAAATTTTTGACAGAGTCTCCCCTGTAAACTAAGCTCTGGAAACCAAAAAATAGCTCAAAAACAACCATAAATAGCTAACCATTGACAAATCTAAAAATCTATGTAATATGCTATCATGTAAGCATACACTGTCTCCTGTCTGGGCGATCACAGAACCTGTATCTGTCTCAAGACTGAACCCTGAACAATGCCTCAACGGCCTGACGCATAAGATGCAATCCAGTGTCTACAAAAAGTCATACATCCTATGGGATAAAGTCGCCAAAGAGGATGCGTCTAGAGGGGAGCTCCAGCAACCTAATCCACCTCACATTGGGTAACCCAGCCCCTAGTGCTTGGCTTCAAAAAACCTCACACACGACCCTCTCAGATGGCTCAGCAAACTGCCCAGAACTAGCATACATCCTACAATAGACCAATCACTGTCCTATGACCGCTGCGGCGGTCTATCTGCTAGCGTGACTCACAACTAGCAGACCCACAATCACAGTACATCAATCTGCAATACATGCCAGTGGTGTCAAGCCGTCGTATGGCCACACCTCCCCTGGAACCTGGCAAGCACAAGAAGTAGCAATGCAGACTGCAATATATATATCTGATGATATATATGTGTACCTGGTCTATAGATGATGCTTTAAAGACTAATGAGTGATGTATGTCGATGCTGATATTGATGCCGACCACCTCCTGCTTTCCAATCTACACAAGACGGGTTTCTTTGCGGCTGAAACCTATCTTTTGATGTAGTGCTTAGAACAAAATTCTGAGGGCATAAACAGCTTGGGGGGTAAAACCACAGGTCAACGCCGAGTGTGAATTTCCAAGCTCCGGATCCAAAATCTGCCTGAAAAGTGCACGTGCGCGCGATTATGCAAAAATGCAATGAACCTTGCTCTGATACTAATTGAAGTCGCGGAGCGGAGCTTAGATCGATTCACACACACACACACACACACACACACAGATACATAGACAGAGAGCTTACACAGTACGCAGAGAAATCGTTGAAGGGTTATCTCCCAAATCTTATTAATCACACAAGTATAAGTGAGTATATACAAAGAGTTAGTGTAAGCGAGTTAGGCAGGCGGCCGGCCATATCCGTATAAGAGGCCACTTGGGCTTTAATCCCAACACACCCTAGGAAGGGGGAATCTATATATCCATCAAGCTCAGCTTATGTGCCAGGAAATGCTACACCAGTTAGAAGCCCTAGAGCTTCTAGCCAAGAGACCTCTTCAAAGCAAAAACCATTGAAAGATCATATGGTTGTTGGAGTTTCCAATTGACCCAGATTCCATCAGAATCAGCAGAAAAATGCCTCTATGAAGATCATCAAGGACAGAAGTCCAGAAAGCTACACAAAGGTCACTACCAAAATCTCCTCCAAAGAGACAGATTCTGCCAAGAAAGTACAATGGATCTTTTAAGGTCAAAGGTTACTCAAATGCAGGAGGACAATGCTCAACAATTGCAAAAAGGTGCAATATTACATCCAATGGAGCCGACATCAATGGAAGCAGGTGATCAAAGCAAATAAAATGCAGATAAAGCTCAACCAAAGGACACTATCACAGCAAAAGCAATCGATTCAAACACAAATCCTGAGAAGATCAAGTGCAACATTGTTGGTGAAAACGAAGAGAATCTGTCAAGTGAAGTAAAGCTAGATTTTCAGTTAGACAAGAACCTCATGTCTTTTCGCACTTGGAAAAGATGTGGCCAACCACAGCTGGAAGATGCTCCTGAATTTGTGAGCATATGTGGAGACAAACAAGCGGAATGCTGGGGAATCATCTCCACCACCATTGAAGTAAGTTCACAGATCACCACAGCTCAATTCCATGTGATCACAGTAAAGGATATGACAGATGACATCATAATGGGAATGCCAATGGCCCAGAAGATGCTAGAGATACAGAATGCAAACAAGATGCAGTCTTCAGAGACAACCAAGAATAAAGACCAAGATTGGTCACCCACGAACGACAGCACGAAGTCAGTGCAATTAGAATGGAGACTGATATCAAAGCAAATCTTATTGAAGATGATTTATCTCCATCGGATAGAACTTCAGAAGAGCTTAAAGCAGATCAGGCAATAGCAAGTGCAAATCAAATAAAACAAAGAGCAATCATGAAAGCTATTGAGCAAAGAATGCAATCGAGACCAGAGGTAAAGAAGACAAATCTTGCAGACAAAGGTAAAGCTAAAGTAGAACTTCCACCGACTAGAAAAGAAGATGTGACAGAATATGCCTCTACATCAAAGAACCCTCATGGATCAGCTTCTTCAAGCAAGTCGGGCTTTCAAAATCTCAAGTCAATTGCTGACCCAACGGAAATCTCTAAGGAGACACCCAGAAAAGCAAAGATATATCAGCCAAAGTACTCAAGAAAGAAAAGAAAAGTTAAGCGAATGTTTGTTCCGAGTAGTTTAATCAAAGTCAATGATCCGATTTGGATTAAAGACAAGAAATCAACACAGAAAGACAAACACATGGGATGGATAACATCACAATGCAGCTTAAAGGAACAGGAGTATTATAGAGGTAACAGACAGATATGGGTACCAAAACCACAAGTTAGGGCATATGAAGTAACTTCAAGACCCTCCCAAGAAAGAAGGCCCACAAGGTATCAACCTCGACACTATCTTAGGATACCTAAGAAGCAAGTATACAACAGAACAACATTGAATGATGTTGAAGTCTACCACAACTGTCAAGAGGATACAGAAAAGAGACGGATCTCAAAGGATCTTCCTCTTAGACAAGGATTCTACACACGTTATACAAAGATTTGGCTACCAGTCAACCACAAGCCAACTGCAACCACACTAGACTTGCAGGAAGATCTCAATTGCTCAACAAGACCTAGAGCTCAACAAAGTTAACAAAGGAGATACAAAGGTCATCAAGAGATTTGGATTCCTAAATCTTCCAATGCTCTTAGTCAAAAACCAAAAGTCGACAGTCAACAAAGGCCTACAACAACATCAAAGACTCCTTCCTATCAACATGCCCAATTGGAGAATCAAACAGATAATGGAGTCTTCCCAGTCAAAGAAGGATAACCCAACCAACGCGAATGCAGATTCAAAGATGATAAAACACGTATGGCAAAAGAAACCTTCAATGCCAACTTGGTCCTTCACTAATCCTCTTTTTGAGGATTCAAGCTTACTTTTACCTGAAAAAATGTTTGTAGTAAGCACAAGAATGTAAAAAGTCAAGTCGCCAGGGTGCAAAAAACACTTTGGCATAGTCAAAGTCGGGCTGCTAAGCCAATAAATAAGCAAAGCATTAGACCCAAAGCTTCAAGTCATATTAAACTCTGTGCTAAGAGTCGTAGTTATTAGGCTTACGCTCAAGCTGGAAGAGTTGAGCATATCTAAAGTCATGTTGCTCATGCTGGATGAGATGAGCATAAGAGTTGAAGTCTATTAACTTACAATTGGTGGAGTGTCGTAGAGTTCAACACTCACGCACAGTGCACTGTAAGATGAGAGCACATATCCTCGTCAACGAAAACCATTCTTAAAGGGGTGCCAGCTTGCAAATCCATGTCATATGCTTTTACAGCTACACCATCTTTCTGGAGAACCTCTCAAATCTTTCTTGCAAAGCATATTGTTTTCCATGCATTTTTGTGTATGCATAAATAGAATGTCCCATCATTGGACATATGCATTAGACACTCTTTTTTGCTTCCACCTATGCACCTTGAGTGGACTACAACAAACAAACCAATGTTCCATCATGCTACCCTTTCATATTTGCTGCCTTTTTTAATTCCATATCTATCAGCAAATAATCCCTTGAGTACTTTATTGATGTTTCCCATGCTAATAAGTACTCCAATAATGCGCTTATCCCAAAGGCACTTTTTTCCCACTGGATTTTTTTCCTTTGGTCATTCAGGTATTAGACCCTAATTTAGAACCTCATCATTCTACTTCCCTTGTACATACTTTTCATAAATAAACAACAGCTTCATCATTATGCTATTACATCGAAAAATTGCAACATCATCTCTCACATCAGACATATTCGGACCAATGAAGATGCTGCAACAAATTGAACCTCATCAACAAATTCAACGACAAATGAAGACAATCAGTCCATCGAAACGACAAATGAAGACAACCAATCAAACACCTTCTCTTGCCTCCACGGACACCTTTCAACAGTGCCCGAAGACGGGCACTAAAATCGGAAGGGGGGAATGTTAACTGAGTTAACATCAGTTAACAGGAGCTGCTAAAGATCGAAGACGTAAGGATGCACATGGAAGATCAACAAGAAGAAGCAATAAAAATTGGAGTTACACATTTTTCACGTTTTTCCAAAATAGTCACATATTGTAAATTCCTAATTTATTTCAAGTCATTGTAATATTCCTAATGTGTTACGGACTCAATGGGAGTTCCAAGCTGTAAATAATAGGTCATTTATTGTGCTTAGGTTGCAGATTCAGTAAGTGGTGGAGCCCTAAAGGCCTTGGACACCCGGACATTGCATATTTTTACCCTAGGTACATAAGGCAGTGTGAAAGAAATCAGGGTTCTCAAGCTCATTTGTTGAGAGCACTCTTTGGTGAGAGCTCTTGAGGTGTGTAACTATGGAGTCCTTGAGCTTCTCCTTGCTCATGAGACTTGATTAACACTAATCAATGATTCATTCTCTTTCACTATGCCTCTCTCATGCTTCTTATGATTGCTTATGATGCTTAGATTAACTAGATCTTAACTAATTAGTGATTAATCCCTCTCTAATCTTGTGTGATTGTCCTCTTTTGTTTGTGTGTGCATGTAGGTTTGATTGGAGTGTGGTGCTCGATAGATCTATATGTGTGTGCTTGCGATTAGTGTGTTGTATGATAGGATTAGTGTTGTGTGCGTTTTGCAATCGTAGTGTGTGTGATTGGGTTGATTAGAGGTGAAGAGAAGTGGATATGAAGATTGCCCTTCATTGCAGCTTAGCTCCTCCATAGGCCGAAAAGCTCACCTCGTAGAGTTAACCATTTGTGTTGCCACGATTATCTCACTAACTGTGTGAGTGTTTCCATTCCATAGCCAGGTGGCTCATCCCTCCGTATTGACAGTTTTGTTGGTCATTGGAGATATTGCAACGATGGAACCCCCAACGACCCACTATCAACATCAACATGTATCATATTGCCTTGGTACAAATCCTTCTTCTCCCATGTCTCTCTCTGTGTGTGTGTGTGTGTGTGTGTGTGTGTGTGTGTGTGTGTGTGTGTGTGTGTTTAAAATAGCTTAGAGCTTCGTGACCTTGACCTTGCCTTTCCCTCCCCCCATTATAGAGCCTGAGCTATAGGCATCTTATTGTAGAGCTCCCCCTTCACCTTGCCATGTTTGCCTTCAAGATACAAGCGAATGTGATTGCATCTAGAGAGACACCCTCGCTTCACATCTGTTGAAAATATCACATAGCTTCTTGGCCCTACCCCAGTTGGACATATCCCATTAGTGCATTCTAAGAGACGACATCCCGGTCAGGAGGCTCCCCGTGCACTTTTTGTGCTTTATGAAGTGCACCACATTTATTGATACATGTCGACCAAGGCGGTGCTAATCACGATGTTTTCTTTCAACAACCCGAATATCATCATGAATTCTTTTGCCCATATGAGCATGTTGTGTTGTTGTGTAATGCCACATGCCTTCAATGTGCACGTGTTAATTAGAGGATGTTGTAGTAACATGCTAGCTGCGATCTTTTCCAAATTGGGTTGCTATTATAAGTGTTTCAATGGTTGTGCATCTATGCCTAATAAGAGAAAAGATCCTAATAAGAAAGACCCTCTTTCTTACTTTATGAAGTTCTTTTATACGTGGATTTTTGAGATTTATGAGAAGACCTCGAACGTGGAGGTCTGAATCCGTGGTGCGGATAAGCTAGTTGAGAAGCAGTGCATGCTGCTACCTCTGTGTGTGTGTGTGTGTGTGTGTGTGTGTGTGTGTGTGTGTGTGTGTGTGTGAGAGAGAGAGAGAGAGAGAGAGAGAGTGAGAGAGAGAGAGAGAGACTGCTCTCGCGTGTATCACCTTGCGCATTGTACAATGGTCTAAACTATCGTCGAAGGTGCATTCGACATCCCTCTCTCCCTCTCTCCCTCTCTCTCTCTCTCACACACACACACACGCACTGTGTGATTGCTCTCGCCTTTTGTCACTTTACACAGGATACACTCGTCTGAAATTTGCCATATGAACCTTGTGCGCCGGAATTCCTTCCTCCATTATAATAGTATAGATGAGTGAATTCCATTGTTTGTGTTTGTCTAGTGGGTCACTTTGAATGTTTAAGGATTACCCATGTACAATGACAACATTTTACCTCTCTTTTTTGGCCACTCTAAGAATTGTGAGTGGAGACGTTTTTTTCTCTTTTTTAAAAAAACCATAAACGCTAGGAAATTATACTAAGAAAGATTAGGAATTACGTCAAGTGAAGATCTTAGCAAAAAATGTAAAATGAACCTCAAGCATAACTTTTTTGAATTGAGAGGGCTATACAATTCATACATAGGAATACAACTTAGCGCATGTCTCCATTTTTTGGCTTACGCAACTGAAAATGGACTCAAAATTCTAAACACCATAAGGCAACCTTGAGGGGTGCACCAAGCCAATCCATTAAAAAAAAGGGGGTGCCCACAAGGAAGTGTAACTTTGCAACCGTGGCTCGCTTGTGAGCCCCCCTTTTTTTGCCTAGTTTATGTACCCTTGCTAGTGGCATCTCCCTAACTCATGAATTCAATGTTTTGTCACTAATAGATCCTCCCTCATCAGTTGATTAGAGATGTTAGTGACAATGCATCCTATTCATGAGCCTCAAGAGCTCCCACTTTCAAGAATATGAAATAGGCAAGAAAGGGGGTGCTCACAAGATAGTGCATTTTTTAAAACGAGAGGATTAGCCTCCTAAACCTAATTAGAGTTGTTAGTGAGAAAGCATTGAACTCATAAGCCGCAAGAGTTGCCACTAGCAGGAGTACGAAATAGGAAATAAAAGGGGGTGCCCACAAGGAATGAAATTTGTCAAAACGAGCAAGGGGGGAGGGAAAGAGGGAAGCGCACACGTGCACACAAAGAAAATTGTTTGGAAGGAAAAATGAAATATTTTAGAGGGGAAAAGATAAGTAAATGACTTAAGAGTGACGAGGCGTACAAAATTCTTCAAAGAAATGCATGCTTGATATATATATGGGTTGCGGAGAAGCTTTAAGCTAAAACTGATACTTTTTTTAGCCAGCAACAACAAACCACTTTCAAGGAACATGCCACTACAAAAACACGGCGGTCAGCTCCAAAGAGATTACTCAAGAGAGCAAGTAAGTGATCCAAAACATAAGAACTCTAAAGATTGAAGTCAAGCAATTGTTGCCTCTCAAGATTGGCTCCCACCAAGTGCCAAACTATATCACTCTAGGTACATATTGAATTGTAGGGAGTATGTATCTCCACATCATATATTTGGTCCCGCAAGGCACCCAACGTGCTTGAGGATGCTTGTACATTTCCTTTTGGGTTAATAGAACTCATCCACTCACAATTTTGAGTATGGTAGAAAAAAAAGATTTCGGAGTTTGTATAGCTAGACAGATGTGACCTAATACTTCAAATTAGTGTTTAATCCGCGTTGCCATAACTTTTGGCAATATTGCATATGAGTTTGTCGTATTCACTCCTCAAGGCTATCTCTTGCTCATCTTATTTTTTTGGCTATCTCAACGCAAGTGATGTTTTCCTTTTGTGGAGATCATTCATAGTAGGAGATTGCATCTTAGTTATTGTGAACACACTATTGGTTTGAATATAGCTAAGAGGACGTCCCATTGTAAGCGTGATAGCATGATTCACACACACACACACACACACACACACACACACACACACACACACGTGTGTACGCGCACGCGTGTTGCGACATGCAAGATAGAGAGAAATTGAGACCGGACGAGTCCGCCTTGCATGGCGCACGCTAGCTACTTATTTTAGCACTAAAGAGTACATGCCAAACCAAGCTCATACCAAGAACCCACACAAATACACTACACCTTCCCCCTTGGGGAGAAAAAGAAAGACATTTTTAGGATTTTTGAACTCCAACACCTCATCTACGGGGAGTGAACATTTTACTTTAATTTTTGGACTAGATGATGGGCTTATAATGACTCAATTTTGGGTCTGACAGGGGCAAAAAGGACTGACAACATGGCGAGTAGGATGTAGCATGAGTGGGGCGGCTAATTCCACTTGTGCCAATCACATTAAGGCGTGGAGAACATCCCCACATAAATAGATGCATGAAGACGCTATCTCAAGGCTAACTATTATGGGCGGTACAATGGGGCTGCGTTAGAGCGGCACGGTCGCAATCTTTTTGCAACATACATCCCTCATCAAAAGAGGATTAGTGTGGTGGTTCTAATTTATTTGACGAAGATGGACACTATGATGACGACTCCGCTGAAGGAATTTAACTTGAAGAAACTTTGGCTAGTGCCTCCATGGAAAAACACGTAAAATGTGAGTGCAATTGTACTACAGTGAGTGGAAAAGCGCTTGTCAACCTCTCCATAGAGATTTGCATGCTGTGTAAGGTGTAGGGAATGGTCACCTGGTGACCATTCCTGTAATGCCTGTGACCCCGTGACGACTGGCGGAGGCCGGGAGCCATGGGAGAGCAGGCATTGAGGGAATGGTCACCAAGTGACCATTCCCGGCCGTCAAGAGTCGGGGGGGAGGGGGGCCAATAGGGATGCGAGGCCAGAGGGCAGATGACAGTGGGACAGTGATGCTGCAAATCGGCTACTCTCCTGTACGTGCACACCTTGTGGCCTCTATGCTAGCCTGCGGCAGGCCCCACCACAATTAGCATCACTTCGCCTGCATGCAATAATCAACTGCTGCTAGCCACCAACTCAGTGACTCACCTTATTTCTTGCGCTGACTGGGTGCGCAATCATTGGAGAGCACATGCAATTATTCCGAGAATTGTCTTGCCATGCAATCATTCACTATGATGATTGGCAATGATTGGAGGAGGAAGGCAATCATTCCACATGCTGAGCTGGAAGTACACCTGATATTGGTCGACTGCACCTCTGAAATTCTGCGTGCTGAGGTGGCCTGCATCCGACAGCCCTGCAAGCTCATTCTGCTCAATAATGGGGTAGGGATGGACGGCCAGGATGGGCTGCCCCCGACCCCCGACCTTGATGGAGTGGGGAATAGTCATTTAATGACCATTGCCCATAATAATGACATGGGCAGAAGGGGGCCGAAAACAAGGTAGCTTAGGCAGGTGTGCTCTGATCGTCCTCATCATGCAGCATACTGTTCCTACTGTACGAGCACACAATGTTCCCACTGTACTTGCTGTCAGAACCTGCCAGATTCTGCAAGCTGAGTTGTCCAAAGCTCTGCGACTGTCCGACTGTCCAGTGCAGCGAATTCCGCATGATGGGTTGTGGAGTTCTGCGCTCATTCTGGCTGCTGAGATGTTCTTCTCTGATTCAATGCAGCTCAGCCATATTCTGGCTGCTAAGGTGGCTCTCATCCAACGGCTCTATGCCTTGATATGCTTAGGAATGGCAAGTGAATGGTAGGCCCAAATTGCCAGCCCCGACACCCGACCTTGACGGAGGGTGACTTGAATGCTGCAAAGAAGACTTAACCAACATATATTGTACACTTACAAATTGAAGGTGCACCTCATGAGGCACAAGCTTTATGTGCTTTTGGGTTTGTTACATGCTTGTGCAAAGCTTCCCAACCTTATCCTCTACTTTATGCATCCTTCCCCCACTCTTGATGCAGTGTTGGTTGGTGTCATAGGTTGCAAGGCATAGCATCGGGAATCCCACGCTCTTCCCTCACTTTGGTGGCCACTGGCCATGTCAATACCAACCTTAGTGTGCTAGTAGGGAATCTTTCAACTATTACAAAAGTTAGTAGCTTAAGCACATTACTTAAGAGACTTGACTATGGTAAAACCACCACTCACCAAGAGTACAATGATATTTTGTGCCAAAAGATTAGCATGTCCATACAACATTCATTAGTTAAATCCAAAGGCGAGGCCTAAAAGCTACAAAGACCCACATCATTGTTGTAAGGCAAGTCCCTTATTTTTATTTATCACGAGACATTAGATCCACCGGCAAAAAGGACAAATCCCCTTGCAAAATGAATCACTGCCCTTGCTCTCACCTCACTTAGCAAGCTGTTTTGACAGTATATCCTACATTAAGATTCATCATCAAAGTTCATAGTAGACCCCCAGAGTTGTACATAGGTATAAGAGACTATACCCACCCTTAAAGAGCCTTTATATAGTTACTGTGGGTTGTCTTGCAAAAAAAAGCAGAGTGCATAAAGTAGAGTGCATTGGAGACATCCTTCTGTTATAAATTGAGGGGAATGGATGAGCAGAAAAAAAATCGATGAATTAACATATGTTAATTAGCTCAGAGGAGCAGAACAAAGTGCGTTTTAGACGCCATTAGGAAGCACATCCGCTGGAAGAGAATCACTTGGAACATCTGGACCTGGAGGGCTTCCTCCAGCATAGTCCTCGGGAATGGCTGCACCCAAATCTCTGCAACCAAAGTCAAAATCAATCTCTCTCTCTCTCTCTCTCTCTCTCTCTCTCTCTCTCTCTCTCTCTATATATATATATATATATATATATATATATATATATATATATATATATATATATATATATATATATATATATATATATATATATATATATTAAAGGGAGTGCCCACTGAAGGGAAAGGAGTAGGGAGAGGGTGATAGATAGGCACCATCAAGCTGCTGTGAAGAGGACAACCACCCAGGAAGGTCTGGGGCATCATGCACGACTAAATAAGCCCAAGATAGTATCAAAGACACGCTGAGAAGCAACCATTGCACAAGAGGTTGAAGGATGAGCGGGAAGAGGCTGAAGAGGACACCAAAACTGCTGACACAGAAGGTACCCATCCAAGAGAAAAAGACAACACAAGTGGAGTGCTATGAAGGAAGTCGAGGAGACCTGGAGGAAACCACCAGATAGCCGCTAATAAGCACCACCAAAAGAGGAGACCAGTAAGGTCGGCATCGAAGCCAACAAAGCAACCATGAGCAAGGAAGAAAGAGATACTACCAATGAATGCCATGGAGGAAAGTGACGAGACATCAAATCTATCACCAGCCACTAAAAAGCACCAGCGAAAGAGGGTTTAAGAAGGTCGGTGTCAAAAACCAGGGGCAACCACCAGGGCAAGGATGATTGAAGAAGGGGAGCAGCAACGTGAGAAAACCACCGGTCCAAATGCACGAGTGGAGGCTCTGAGCTCCGTCAAGCAGCCTTCGTATGGAGGTGACAACCACATTGAAGAGCCCACCACCATCACCCCTGAAGAAAAAGAGGAACCAAAAAAAAAAAAAAAAAGAGACTTGCACACAAGCACCAACTCTCACTCACACACCCACACCCCCCCCCCCCCCCCCAAACCTGGATACAAGAAGAAAACCAAGAAACAAGCCACACACACACACACACACACAGCCTGCACATGGGAAACAAAAAGAAAAACATGATGCACACAGGAACACACCCATACCCACCCCGCACACGAAAGACGAACAGACAGGCATCAAACAAACAAAAAAACAAAGAAAACATGAAAGGAAGAAAGAATTGGGGGGGGCGAGGGGGGGGGGGGGGGTCACCACTGGTTGCAGAATCGAGACGAGTTGCCGACAACGAAAGGGTGCAGAGCTACTGCAAACCGTGCAGAGCAAGACCAAACAGCCAAGGCCAACTTCAAGATAACGATGATACAGCAGTGCCACTGCATTAAGTGGCCGCATTCCTTCTGAGTTATTGCGGCGGGCCCAGTTTCTTTTGCCTCTTCACCTCGTTCAGAGAACAGGGGACGGGAGAGATAGAGAGATAAGAGAGGGGCAGGAGGGAAGGGGAAAGAGGAAGGTATTCGACTACGCAATATTGCTGACTGCAGTATGTCATAGAAGAGGGTAAAGAAACGAGAGAGCGAGGTCGCCCAGCCATCCTTCATTGCTCTTTAGTTAGCTACTGATGGTTAGGTGTTTATTAAAGGCACCTCTAAAATTATCCATACTGAATTTTACTCCAATAATTTACCCAAGGCTCTTTAGGTTAAATAGTCCCAAGTCTAAAAATTATCACAAGGATATTAACCCAAGAGCATAATGCCAAAGCCAGACCGCCGCTGTTTCTTCATATCACTTAGCTATTATTACATGGTAAGGTGTCATTTAAGGCACCTCCAAAATATCAATTATTGAATTACCTACTATATTACACCCAAGACTCCCTAGGTCAATTAGCCCCAGTAAATTATGCCCAAGGATTTTTACACACTATCCTTCACTATCCTAGTTGGGCAACACGTCCACCCATTTTTACACCAGTACCAGTATCCCAATACACAAGTAGCACCAGTACCAGTTCAGTACAATACAGTACCCATACCAGTTCCAGTACAGCATTAGTACACCAGTGTCACCAGTACCAGAACACAAGCCGCGCCATTCCAGTCTTTTAACAGTACACAAACACTCATAGTACCAGAACCTGTTCAGAACCAACACATAATTAGCACCAGTACCAGTCTCATAAGCAGCCCCAGTACCCGTTCAATATAATACTTTACACAACCAGTACCGGTCCCAGGACCATTATATCATAGAAGTGGCATCAATATCAATTCAGAGTAATAAAATACGAGTACTAGTACCAGTGCTAGTCCAGTATACTACAGTACTAGCATCAGTACTAGTTCAGCACTAGCACCCCAGTGGCACCCGTACCAGTACACAAGTAGCTTCGGTTCAGTATTTATAGTTCACGGCAGTATCAGTACCAGTACCAGTACACAATAAGCAACACGTCATTAGTGACTAAGCCCAAAAACCGGAGTCGGAGACCATATGTAAGGTGGAAAGTGTTAAACCCAATATTCCATATTTCAATATTTGTTCAGGAATGCGCCACAAATGCCCATATCCTTAATGGAATTCACAACCTCATACTGCTATATGAACAGCTTAACCCAAAATTTCTATAATTCACATCCCATCTTGACCGTAGCAATATTCGGCCACCATCCATCATAACCAACCAGTCATTCATTGCATTTCATCAGTTATGCCCAAGAACAAAAGACGCCACAGTTCAGTAAAAATACAGTGTCAGTACACAGTTAGCACCAATTCTAGTCTCACAAGCAGCCCAAGTACCAGTTCAGTATAATACTGTACACAACCAGTACCAATCCTAGGACCAGTATATCCCACAAGTGGCAACAGTATAAGTTCAGCACAACAACGCACAGTAAAGTACGAGTACTAGTACGATATAGTACCAGTACACAAGTAACCTAGTATCAGTACATAAGTAGTATCAGTTCACAAGTAGTACCAGTTTAGTGCAGTAAAGTACCAGTACACAAGTAGTTCCATTTCGCTTCAATAAAGTACTAGTATCTATTCAATCCAGTACCAGTACCTAGGTAACACCAATCTAAGTACATAAGTAGTACCAATGCCAGTCTAGTATAATAAGTACCCTTACCAGCACCAGTTCATAGGTCGCACCAGTACCAGTACCAGCTCTAGTACCAGCACACCAATAGTACCAGTATCAGTATAGTGATTTTAACTTTATCCTAGCAATGTGTGTGTGTGTGTGTGTGTGTGTGTGTGTGTGTGGAGGCTGATTCTATTGCTTGAAAATCTCTCAGAACGCCCATATGGTGCCTATTCTGAGAGCAAGTACATCACTGTTTACATAGCAGGCCCGCAGGCATTAAACTCAAGACTATAAAACCAGATATCAGGCACATGGCCAAACTGAAAAGACTAACGGCCAGGGTTAAAAAAACCTCTCCTAAAGAGAGTAAAAAGTGCCCTAGCCAGCTAACTGGAGAGAGGATATAAGAAGTCTCTGAAAGATATGCCCTTCGGCCAAAAGCCCATTGAACAAAACTATGTCAAGAACCGCCATCCGCCACTTTTCAAAGACGGTTTTGGCTTTTTGGGACGCTTCAATCTCCGTTGTCTCAATTTGCAATCTTTTTTGCTAGGGTCAGATTTTGGGTTCTGTGGGCCATCTGGTACCATCACAACTTCTTGATGTTTCAAGGCATTGACGTTGCCCTATTTTGAATTGTCGCTTGGCCAAGCGCTGCATTTTGCTTATGAGGCTGGGGATATTACTCTTGATGCACACAGGATTTACTTTGACTGTTTCTAGCCCTCAGAGCATCATGAAGCTCCACTTTTTGTACCTCTTCTTTTCAGTGGGTTTTCCTCGATTTGAGGTTTCCCACTTGTAAATTAATCAAAATCCGATTTACAAAAAAAGTGTGTGTGGAAGCCTGTCTTAAGAGTTTTTGTGTACAAGTGTTGCTTGTTGCCCTTTCAAGGCTTGCTTTCGGGTGTGTGCGCGCGCATGAGTATGTGCATGGAAACTTGCCTTCTATTTTGTCTTTTTTGTTTTTTGTTTTTGTTGTTTTCATTTGTTTTGGTTTCCTTCCTTTTCCTTTGGTGTGCCTGGGTTGTTTTTGGCTTTTGGGTTTTGGTTGTTGCTTGTTGGCGGTTGGTTTGTTCTGGGTCTGCTTGCTGTTCTCATCTCTACTCTCTATACCAAGTTTGTTCGACAGATTTTCACCTGGAGGTTGTGTCAAGGCATCCATTCTCATCTCTACTCTGTGTACCAAGTTTGTTCGACAGATTTTCACCTGGAGGTTGTGTCAAGGCATCCGACACCATCTCCCAGAAATTCCATCTCCAGCCATGCTCTTCAGGAACCACCTTCAGCAAGTGGATTGTTTGATCTTCTAGATGAAAGCTCCTTGACGGCTTTGGTGCAGAGCTTTGTTACCCACCTTGTGTCTTCCTCCTGAAGTTTCTTGGTGATGTCAGTAACCTCTTCACCCTCATCTTCATCACCAACTGCTCTTTCCTTTCTGTTCCTCTATTGCCTCTTGCTGTCAGATTTTACCAGTTGGCGGACATTTGTCCGACACCGAGCTTCTAGTAGCTGCTCACTATCATCTTCACCGCTGGTGTGGCTTTTAGTGACTTGAAACAGAGCTGAAGAGCATCCGACACCTGTCGAATAAAGGATCTAGAGCAACGACAATCCCACAATAAGTGTGGTACAGTCTCCTCCGCTGTACGACATCTGAAACAACAAGAAGGCGCAATATGCCGTGTATGCAATGTGCTACCCACCACAGGTAAAACTCCCAGAGCCACAAGAAAATACGTTCGTTCAAAGGGAGATGACACTGCCCAATGGCCATAGGGATGACTTGGAGAGTGACCACAACTGATTACCACGACGCACAATCCACGCATTAGATTGCAGGAGAGCGTAGACAGTACCGGCTGAAATGCATTCCAAGCTGACATTGGCAAGATTCCAATCCAAACAGCGGGAGTCTTCCTTCATAGGAGGAATAGGTGAGAGATCAGCAAGCATGCCGCGAATTTCTCGCCAAAGGATAGAATAATGAGGTCCCAATCCAAAAAGAGAACTCTCAGCAGAGAACGAAAGAGCATGGCCAGTGTCATCTACCACCTGACGTACCTGGCATATCCCTTGACGAGGAGAGCGTTGGACCAAAGTAAAAGAGAAATCCTTGCTCCAATGCAGGCTCTCCAATCGGATAGAATTGCCAAGAGAAGATTGCCGGCCATTCCATCCAAATGCAACGTGACAGCCTTCCAATCAACAATGAGAGAAGAAGTAAAGGTACATCCAGGAATGTGTCCTTCAAGCTTGCCAAAAATGACCTCCCAATAGGTTGGCTGCCAATGACCAAAGGACGGAAAAGTGACCAAGGTTGTCATCGTGCCACCAAGACCGGCAATAGGGTAGCTTTCTAAACCAGAACATGACTACGCAAATCCAAAATATTCAGCCCGCCAAGGCGCTTGGGAGAACACAATTTGTCCAAAAATAAGAGCCGGAGACCCTTTTTGCGACTGAGGTGGGCAAGAAATGCTCCAAAATAGTAGACATAAGTGAATGCAAGCATGAACGAGACTATGATAACAGAGGCAAGTAAAATTGCACATAAGTCATAAGAATGCACTGGACAATCCTGAGTTGCACATGTAGAGGCCAAGTAGACAATTTCCAATAATTTAACTTGGAGTACAAACGTTGGAGCACCCAATCCGTATTCTGTGAAGCTGACACATTCCAAGCGAGGGCATAACCAAATGACGAACTATGACGTGTGGAGGAACAATCTCCACTAGCCACAACAGCTTATGCCAATCATACTTATTCAAAGGAAGCAGCTTAGATTTACGGAAATTAACTTTAAGGTCTGCCGCCAATCCAAACAAGTGAAGAGCATGCATAATTTGTTCCACATCATCATGGTGGTTACGAGGCATAAACAAAGAGTCATCCGCATAAGCCTGACCAGCAAAGTGTTGCCCAGATGGTAATACCAGGCCGTGCAATCTACAAGTAAAAGTCTAAACATCCAACTACATAAGCAGCGGTTGAGTGGCGATTGCATAAAGCAAAGCACTGAGAGGACATCCTTGCCTGATAGACCGTCCCAGAGGCCAGGAGTCCGTGAGAAATCCATCCAACAAACCTGCCGCAGTACTATGTGCATATAAGAAAAACACCACACCGGAAAGCCTAGGCCCAAATCCCAACTGACGCATGGTGTTCAAAATGTAGTCCCAAAGAACAGTATCAAAGGCCTTTTCAATGTCAACTTGCATGACCAATACATTCTGCCAAGTGTATTTCGCATACTCCATGCCAATGATGACATTCGCCAGGTTATCAGAAATTTGACGGCGAGGAATGAAGCCATATTGAGATTGATGCACGCCATCACACAGAAAGCCCTTGAGACGATTAACAAGCGTTTTAGCCACCAATTTATATACCACAGGCATGAGCGTCCAATGAGAGAACTCTTCACACAACGCATGCTTGGGTATCAACTTGAGCAAGCCTTCTTTCCAAGAGGCGGGCAATGCCTACTGTTCCCAGACTGTATTCATCATGAACAACAAGGGCACCTTTAGGTCATCCCAAAACAACAAGAAAAATTCCATAGTAAGACCATCCCAACCGGGAGCTTTTCAACGACCCAAGTCAAGCAAGCTTGCATACAATTCCGACTCAGTGAGAATGGCTTCCAAGTCTTGAGCCTGCTATAGTGAAAGAATGGGAGTTACATGCGATAGGAACAATTGACACGCCTGGCAAGCTTCTCGTGTGGGAGGCAAGGGAGCCTCAAAGAGCTTGCCAAAATGCGAGTGTAGAGCCTGTGCCAACTCTGGTAAGGAAGAGGTCCACTCCCCGGATGGAAGTTTAACTCTCTTGATAGCTTGCGACTGCAAGAATGATGCAAGTGCTCGAAGAACTGTTTCGAAGCACAACCTTTAAGGCCTTTATCAGTAAAAGCCTTTTGGCAAGTGCGAGTCTACCACTGTGCCAATTTCCTCTCATCATTATGACGTAACATAGTGCGGGCAAAAAGCAACTCAATCAACTCAGTCTCAGCAAGATAGGAAGTGTTGGCCAAGTGCATCAACCTTTGACAGGAGCATGATCTAGGAGGCACAGGGTGGCTTCCCCACACACACACACACGCACACACGCACACACCCATAAGCAAGCCAATAAAGGGACACACAGATCAAAAACAGAAAGCATAAATAACCACAAAAGAAAACAAAACTAGAGCCAAAGAGAAAAGAGCAAACCCGAGACTGAAGAGCACCAACAAACCAGCAGGATCGACATAGGGAGAAACGCACGAACAAGTACCAGAGACATACAGCATTTTATCTGCCAAGTGATACTACACAGCCAGAACACGAAGAGAAAGCACCAATGAGGGACCTAAACTGCAGCACCAAGTGGGACAGCTGGTGTGGGAGAAAAGCTGCTGAGGCAACCTTCTCCAAGCAGAAACATTTGTCCTGATAAGCTCCGTGTCGAGGCAGATGGGCGGTAGCATGGAAATCGGGCTTGCAGATGGAGAAGCTGAGGGAGAGGCTAGGAAGCAAAGACCGAACCCGAGAATGGAGAGCACCGACGAGCCAACAAGATCCACATAGGGAGAGACGCCCGAACAAGTGCCAGAGAGTCTGCAGCACCAGGTGAGGGCAGCTGCTGTGGGAGCAAAGCTGCTGAGGCTACCTGTCCCAAGCAGAAACATTTGTCCTGACAAGCTCCCTGTCGAGGCAGGTGGGGCATTAGCCTGGAAATCGGGGTTAAAGATGGAGAAGCT
The DNA here is from genome assembly GCF_014529385.1 of Adiantum capillus-veneris. Lineage (NCBI taxonomy): Eukaryota > Viridiplantae > Streptophyta > Polypodiopsida > Polypodiales > Pteridaceae > Adiantum > Adiantum capillus-veneris. The sequence goes on along the minus strand of NC_140947.1, from coordinate 73,980,080 downwards.
AAGGGAGAGGCTACGAAGCAAAGTAAAGCAAAGGCCAACGGCTAGGCGGCCATTGCAGGCTTTCTGGGCCGAGTTAATTACACTAACACGATTGCATTCATGGCAGCTCAGATCAGGCTAACAGGTTACAGGTGGCACTAGGCCTTCATTTGCCTTCGGCTGCCCGCAGTTGGAACCTTTTTTCACAATAAAGCACGGTCTTCACTGGCAGTACAGGCCACCTGTTTGGCTCTTTCCCCCTTCCATCTTGTGATGATGTCGTACATTCTATTTCCCTCGGAAAGTCTCCCCTCTTTGTGCATGTCCCTCTCGAGGGATTGATATAGCCTTTTGAGGATTTTCTATTGATAGAAGGATCTATTTGGTGCAGAAAGAAAAAGATGATGGCTGCCACTACGCAAATACCTGCTGATTAATGAAATAGGTGACCAACCCATAACCAAGGGCCTACACTCTATATTCCTCCATCACTAACGTTACTCCCTATGATTTTGCTATAAGAAATTCGCGTTGACAAGCTCAAAATTAACCACCAAACAATACAGAGACTGTGACAAAAATACACAATCCAGAACTGCTGCTTGATACAGCCCTCCTTTAACAATCACATGGTACCAAAAAGTGTGAGAAAATTTGGGACGAGCAACAACCACATTGTGGAATCATGTTTGACCATTTTACAGGAACAACATACTGATCCTAGTCCCGAAAAGTAATGCTCTACTTGTAAATCAGTACTAACTAGAAAGGCTTCTCAAAAAACTAACAAAAACTCCCTGTAACTCAACCTCACCCTCACCCACACCTCTCCCCCCTACCCCCCCCCGCCCAAAAAAAAGCACAAAAACCTACACACGCACACCCTTCCCAACAGTGCACCCGTTCACAGGCAAGCACAAACAATCAAAATAGTTTCTAAACATTTGCAAGTCAACAGGTGAATAGCAAAATCACAAGGACGGATAAGCTCATCCCTTGAAAGGTGCATATAATGCTACCAATCTTTTACTTCTTACAACTATAACGGAAAAATTAGTGGGTTAAGGAAGAGCACAAAATTGGTGGGTTAAGGAAGAGCAAACTTGAGGTGTTTACCTCTGGTTGACTAGAACAATACTCCGCATCTCGCAGTTGTTGAATCTGCAAATGCAAAGATGCAACCATTTATGTGGAATTGTGAGCAGGCTCAGGGTCCAGGGATACATGCATAGAAATTAAACACAATCAATCTTGGGAATCACAGCTGGAGCAGAAGCTTACCCGGCTCTCAGCTTAGATTGAATGGATACAGAACAATTCTGCCCCCAAATCCTCAATAAATGTGTGAGGAAGCCGCTATGAGATACTACTGCAATCTCTCTCTCCTCTCTCCTTGAAAGCCTGCTAAGAGATTAAACAAGTAGAGGTTAAGAGGGTCTCTAATCCCTTCGATCCTTGGTAAGAAGCCTGCTCAAAGGTATCCAAAGTAGACCACCATTCAAGGAAACGTGTCCCCCGATCGATCAATTCAGAGTTTGTCTCTCTTACATCCGGTTTCCACAGAGTGTCATCATCCACTTCTATCTGGCCACATGTGAGCAAAGGATGGTACAGATGCATAACACATGGATTGAGAAGTTAAAAATGACCACAATTGACAGTACACAAACCTCTGAAAAGTCAATAGATGGAAATATGGTGCGATAAGTGCTAACAGACTGTCGTTTGTCGCAGGGATGTACGCCCTGGAACCGAGTCAAAGAATGCAAATGTTATAGAATGAGATTGATCTGATGCAAACGAAATCTTGAACCACCTCAAAAGCAGTGGTAAACTAAAATACTCCGTTTAAGATTAGGAAAGCAGTGCAGTTTCTTACATAAGAGTTTCGCTTCATATACCTTAGAGAAGCATAAATTGTATGAGATAATTAACAGACAAGACTAAAAAAGATACAAGCATTGCTACATCACACATATGAGACTTCTTAAAATCCATATTGATTGTGTTACAAAACCAAGCCAAATAAAAACTTCAACAATTAAAAAATCATGTGGCTTGGCTAAACTGTGCATCCTCACCTTCCCAACTTACATCGGCCTACCATCCACAATACAGCCCCCCGTGGCTTCCATGTCACGTAGCGTTCAAGAGACAGCCACGAAGGAAACAAAAGATTTTCCAACTTCACCACACTCAGTGATACACAGAAATGAAGATTGTGTATCCTCAAAAACCAAAAGCAATATAAATCAATAAGAACATCTGTGTATTAGGTACCTCAAATGAGCAAAATGTACATCTTTGCCCAGGTAGGATAATTCTCAATGAGCAGATATGTGAGCTCAAACTTAGACGCAAACAGTAACAGAGAGGTACAAGAGTACAATTTGCAAAACGCTCATCTCCAGGCTCTCAAAGTACTCTTTTTTCATACTGAACTGGTCCAAACTAAAGCAATGAGTAAGTTAAGAGAGGGCTACTATTCATAGGGTTGAGTGGAAAACAGAGCTCTCAGCCTCTACAAGGTTACTATGGATTCCTAGAGTTTCAAAGCTAATTTCCTCCCTCGTTACTTCTCCATTCTGCAAAAATCTCTACACAATTATTAGCATTTTAGTAAAAAATTTCAGCTTCTCTCTCACTGTAAATATGCTCATTGAAATTCCGACTCTATTGTTATAATGTGCACCTATGGAGACTATTACAGTAGAATTTCGGTCAGTGGACTCTCAAAAAAATGTGAGGCATGATTAAGGCAATCATTATTGCAAATTTGAACATAAGTTTTGACTGTTTTTGTTTGCAATACCTTTGAAACCAATAGAAGAAGCTCCAAGAGAATATTCACATCACCCGTTGGGTGAACAGATAAAATGCTGTAGTCATTTCATCTTTTAGACACATACTCAAACATATGCACGCATGAGAGAGTACATGTAACAAGTTCTTTTTACGAATTCCCATTTTCAATGTACATTTTTCATGAAATCATTCCACTGAATACTGTCAGCCTGTCAATACCCTTAAATGTTGGGTATATGGCCTTTGGCATGTGCACCAACATATGGTGCGTACCTTCCCTAGTCTAGTCACTAGCCTATGTGGCAGCTTGTCATGTGACTTCCATGTATTGTGTATGAGTCTACTAGCATCCAAATGAGGGTCTTCATCCACATGGAAGCGACTTCAAGAAAAGGCTTTTTTTTAGAAGGCTCATCAAAGATTACCACGGATGCAAGCGGCGACCCCTCAAAGATAATTTAAGGGCTAAATCTCTCTCCCTCCATTGTTAAAATATCTAAAATTCTTGCATCCAAGCACAACCTTTCCAATGTATGCTTTGATTCTCATTTATGGAGATAACCTAATCATCCAGCTTTGATTCTCATTTATGGAGATAAAAGTTGGAACACGCCAACTGTTAAGAACCCTCTAATAGCACAATGGGTGAAAAGGTTGTTGAAAAGTTCAATGATGAGGGGTTTCACGCAGCACGAACAAAGTTGTAAGTTTCCATGAAGAAACAATTGTGGCCTGATGTCAAGCCTAGAGCACCAAATGAGCCATCCATAAGTAAAGGCACTCAAACTAGGGCACCAGGTGCACAAGCTCAAGCCAAGGATGAGCAAGCCTTAGGAATAATTATCATTGCACTTCATGGTAATTATGTGCACTTCATCAACACTTGCACCATTGCAAGTCAAGCGTGGGACATTCTAGAAGAAAACTTTGGTGCAAAGACAAAGCAAAGTAGAATAAGTCTCAATAAAATCTTGTACAAGCTAGTCATGCTTCAAGAGGGAGAATGTCTCTACTCTCATCCATAAACTAATGAGCATCACTACCAAACTCACATACATCAACTGTGAGGTTCCTAAAGAAGACAAAACACAGAGAAACTTTGCAGATAAAACCTGTAACGGGAATTGTTACAACTTACTTCAAACACACACAACTTGGAAGCTAGAGCGCTACCAAGCAGACGCCAACACCTATTGGCCCCCAAAGACTGGCGCCCCTTTCAGTATTTCTTTATTGTATTCAAAGAGGGAATAAAACCTGTGATTTCCTACAAGCTGCCCTGCATAATCCGGGCTAAAAATGACCTATTCTGGCCCGATTTCGGCAACATAACCGTACTACTACGCTTCACAGACAGTATCCCCACGTAGAAAGTGACTTTCCCGACGCATACGGACACTCTGCAAAACCTGACGAGAATCTGCAGCACACTGAATTCTCTGTTTTCTTCCCTGAAAATGCACCGTATCACCTACACAGCACTCGCCTCACGTCCCCGGACCTCCTAGGGGTATTAGGGACCGTTTAAGGCAAAAATCCTAAACCTGCAAAAATACACAGCAGGCTGTATTTCCCTGTTTTGGGCTCCGTTTTGCGAGCCGGTCACATCCGTAGCAAGTCCTCGAGCTCCCGCACCTGTAGGGCTATTTGCCCTTTGAATCGAACGAGATTTCTCGCGTGAAATCTCTCTAAATTCACCTGTACTTGCGGGGGATTAGCAACTAGCTAATCCAATACCTGTGCACGAGGCTCTTGCCTCGGCGAACGCGCATGAACCCACACAATTGTACATAGGTCAAATGAAAAGCCTTCTTGTGGGGCATCACATAACTTCACGGAGAGAGAGAGAGAGAGAGAGAGAGAGAGAGAGAGCAGTGAATGTTGTGCAAGGTTTCAATTCTTGCACTTCACTGTACATAGAGGGTAGGCAAGCACACAGTAGCTTTGGTACCTGCAAAATCCACCATACGGCTGAAAATGCAGCCCCACGTTTAATTTCAAGGCTTCTCTCTCTCTCAAGCTAGAAAGTGCCAAAAAATGTGCCAAATGGCACTCATGCATGGTTTTCCCCTTTTGTACCTTCCGGTCTAAAAATATATCAACCGGCTACTCAGTTGGGTTACTCAGTTGTCTTAGCGGCAGAGTAATAAAATGTTCCTCTTGTCATTCCGGAGCTAATGATGCGAATAGATTTCATGGCCCAAAATAACAGCTCCCTAAATTTCAGGATATGCTTCCATGGCACTTCCACTGGTCATCTGACCATCTATCACCATTGGGACCACATCCAAAAATGCGTTGTAGCCCAATTATCGGGTCTTCTCTTCAAACTTAGAGTAGAGCTTAGATATATTTTTACTGCTCGGATTCTAGTGCCGGTCGGTCTGACCAACTCGTGACGACAAGGCCTTGCTGTCTGCGGGTGAAACTCTCGGCCGTCAACCGTTTCACACTGGCCATACAATGTCCGGCCATTTGCAACTTCAAAAAGAGGGTCCCAAAAATTAAACAACAATCAAGGGACAGAAACCAACAACTAAGGTTAGCAATTGCCACGTCCTCGTGACAGCTGCTGGGTCTGTTGTCGCCCGCAGCAACAGCCCATCCCACCCAACCCCACTCCCAACCCCTCTTTTTGCTTGCCCTTCCTATCCTCGCTCAGTTTCGCCTCACCCCGCTCCCTGTGGCTGATTTTCGGATCGCCTGTGGGTCTTCTTCTTCGTCGTCCTCACCCGTCGCCCCCTGTCTTCTTCAGCATCATACACAGAGTGGCATTCACAGAGTGGCATTCCTGCTTCACCTCAGAGGGACTCTACAGAAGTCCCCCTCGTCCAACACCGCGGAGCCAGCCCTTCGATTTGCTCTTTCGCCAAAAGAGCAAGCGAGCTTGATGGCCGAGGTGGAATTGCTTTGAGCCACCTCGGTCATTTGCAAGATTGTTGGCACTCGGCCCAGCAGAGGCGAGGTTAGGGACTTGCTCCAAGCCCGACTCCTCACCAAAGTCGGCAAGATCACTAACGTGTAGATTCTTGAGAGAGGATATTATCAAATAGAGTTTGAGTCTCCAAAGACGGCCGCCAAGGTGATTTTGATGAGCCCGCTCAGCATTTGGGTGGCTCAGTCTTTCTCGAGCAGTGGTGTCACCGTTTCGACCCGACTACCAATGTACTCAAGGAGGAGGCAAATTATGCCTATCTCAATTTGCTTCATCGGACTGAGGCGGGAGTATCTTCCTCTGCTTTCCAAGATTGGCTCCATGTTTGGGACGATCCTGGAAACTCCGTGCACTCCAGCTTCAGTAGCGGCCAAGACCGCAGGACTACCCACTATGAGGGTTCACTATGAGGGTTCTTGTTCGAGACACACATACCATCCTGAAGGAGGTTTTTCTGCCTCGAGTAAGTGGTGGATGGCTCAGCCAGAGAGTGGAGTATTCAGGTCTGCCATGAGTGGGTTCCCACAAGAAACCGCTTCGGATCGCTTCAACAGGAGACCGACACAGACCCATCTTCTTTCCCCCCTCTAAAGCAAGAGGATCCCCCTCACCCTTGCCACCCCCCCTCGTCCCCTACTCCTCCAACACCTTAGCCCCCCTCCAACTCCCCCTCAGCCGCCTCTCCACCCCCCACCACAGCTCCCCCACCGCCTCCTACTGTTGGGTTTGTGCGTTCTCCTGCTACCCGCCGTTCCTTGGGCAGCTCCTTCGCTTCGAGTAAGTTGGCTCGGGAGAGCCAGCCCTTCCTTTAACCTCCTCTTCTGGTCGAGACTTTGGCCTTTGGGGCTGTTCCAGGGGGGCTCTCTAGCTTCGACATCAGCAGACGGTGGGACACCTTCACTATGCTTTCACCCTCTTTTTGGGTGACCCCCATGCTGACCTGGAGGCAGCCTGTTTTCGAGTGCATGTTCTGTTCCTTGCGGCACGTGGTACAGATGCTCTAGACTCGACAATGGGCTACTCCTTTCCACTATGCGAGACCAAGAGAATTGGACATTGGACTCACTTGGCTGGCTCCAGACTCAGACCCTAGAATCCTCCCACCACACAAGGTAGCTCGGAATTACAGATCTGGTGCAAACTTTGTGACCGTTGTCCAAGTTCACAGTAACCTTTCAAGCTGCTACAGGATGTAGACACATTCTATTTCACTTCTTTGCAGATGCACAGCTCTCTCCTTGTAATGTATATACTCATGAGGATTCATGGGAATAGGTTGTGGCTCAGAGGACTATACGGGCCTCTTGGACATGGGTTAAACATATCCAGTACCTTGGAGGTCCACAGTTTGTGCGCCATTGGGGCCGTCTGAGACAGGAGTTGCAGAGATGCTTAGTGGGTGGTCCAATTGATATTCTCATGTTGCATGAGCACCACCTTTGTGAGAGCGTATTCAGCAATGCGGACAGATTTTGTGTGGCCGCTATGAGACATTTTGGTCAGTTGCTTTTGGGCCAGGGAGGTGTATGTATGACCATTGCGGATTTATGGCAATAGGCCATTGTGGGCAGAGGCATTGTGATACCAGGCAACGTCCGGTGGGTCCCCATGCAAGTTCAAGGTAGCCTTGTAGGCTTCTTAAACATCTATGCGCCCAACCGGGCGAGTGCACGGGCTGAATTGTGGTCTTTCCTGTTGGAGGCCTTGCCTCACGCAGAGCAGTGGTGCATTGGGAGGGACTTCACGATTGGGGGCAGTGATGCTACTATTCATGGGACAGAGATGTATGGCAGCATGCAGGCTTTGGACAGCCCTCAAAAGCCTCTCTTTCTCTCGATTGGACCGTAGAGTCAAAAGCGTGATTCTATCTAGGATAGATCGCTTCTATACTAGTGACTACATTTGTGACATGGTGTTAGGTGCAGCAGAATGAATGTTTGCGCTTTGCTCAAGATGAGTGCTCCAAACTGTGCTCAAGGTTCCTTTTGTTCTTATGGAAGGTAGAGCCTTCCGTTATTAATGAGAGAGTGCTATGATCACAAACAAAGTGAATGGATATTGTGCGTGCAAGTGTATGAGACTGAGAGATAGAGAGAGAGAAGAGAGATACGACACCAGAGACGTTGTAAAACCCTCCTCCGAAGGCCCCACTCTCGTCGGCGAGAGCGGTCTACTTATGATTGCACAATCTGGTACAAACGGTATGCGTGAGACTGATGCGAGTCATGTTGACGATGACGACGGGGATGACGACGCCGACAATAAGGACTGAAATCTGCAATCTTTCTACTGTTGTCCAAAAACGCTATGGGCTGAAATCTGCGACTAGTCCAAAACCCTGATTTGGGGGGCTGTTTCTGTGGGTCTTTGTCGCTGAAAATCTGCAGGGTTAGGGCTAAAAACTGAGGTTTCTTTAGGCTGAAAACTGATGATCTTTCCGGGCTGAATCTAGTGCTCTTTAGGGCTGAATCTGCTACTCTTTAGGGGCTGGACTTGCAGGTGCTTCAATGCTGAAAACGCCCTGCTAAAACCGCCAAAAACGCTAGGTGATGAAGCTTCTCAAAAACGCTAGCTGATGGTATGTGTGGCAATGATGCTGATGCAAAACGCTAGGCTTGGGAAAGTCCTCGCGGTGATGCTGAATGTGAAAACGCTAGGGGATGCTGCTTGCTTCTGGCGATAATCTCCTTGATGAGAAAACGCTAGGGAGGGAGGTGGTCTTGCTCGGAGGGAAAGTCCACCACGGTCTTGCTTGAGAAGTTGCCTGCTGAGCTTGGCTCCTGTTGCCTCTTCTACCAAATAGTGCTAGTCTAGGTTTGCTTATATACAAACTTACTCAATTTGCCCTACCTACTTTCCAACAAAAGTCACTTAAAAATAATAAGTGAAAAATGTCAAAAATAGGAAAAATAGGCTAAATGCACTGGAAAATTCCAGGATTCTGATGGATTCTGATGGGAATGCTTATGATCATGTTGTATGCAACCAAAGGATATGCATCTACACTAGGTGACTGGGCATGCACGGTCTACGAATAGACTCACAAAAGTGCCAGATCACTTCTAAATCTAGACTGACTAGACTGACTGAACCCTTGTCATGATGTAGCTTGTCCACGGACACATAGGATTGGATGTGTCACGTGACATCCCCTCCTTTTCAAAGTGAGGTACTGGTACCGAACTGTATGGCGTCGAGGAAGATCGCCAATAGCATCCGGAATCCTGGAAGGGACTCTTCGCCGGCCCACTCTGATATGTGGGTCGTGCGGTACTTGAACTTCATAAAGGTCTGCAACGCTTGCTTCTTTGGGCCGCGTCGAAAGCGGCACAAAGTCTTCTGTGGCTCCTTCAATGCTTCAACTTCGTCGAGAGTCATGCTTCTTTCTTCTTCAAGAATCTCCATGACTGAAAATTCCTGAAACCATTTCCAACACAAAACCATGAACGTACCTATTCCGTGTAAAGTGAGTGGAAAAAATCTTGTCTTCCTCAAAGACTGTGCATGCAATGTAGATAAACAAAGAGACGGCGTGCGAAACCGTTCACCACACACACACAAACAATGAGATCGAATCTTTCTCTTATGATCTAGAGCAATCAACTGTGGCAATTCACAACGGAAATGCCCATGCTTGGTGCTCAAACTGTCATGTGCTCTTTCTACGACTGTGTCATGCCAAGGAAGAGACATAAAATGTGACTTCCTTGAGTGCATACTTTTCAGATTTTCATGAATAATCCGCATACATCCGTGCTCATCCATGAGTGAAACGTGCTCAACGTACACTATGTCATGCCTAGGAAAAGGGATCACATAAAGACGCTGACTAAAATACAGAAAATGATCACGAATGAAACACTTGTACAATGCGTGTGTATCAATCATGCGAACATATAATACTTCCTGTGAGGGTTCTTTGGACCTAAGCTCGAGAGCCAAGATCGGTTCTTCCTGAATGACGAATCGTCCTGTGGGGGTTCTTTGGACCTCGACTCGAAAGCCAAGATCGGTTCTTCGTGATTGATCGAATCTACAACGAGGTTAGCTTCGCTAGAAAAAGCATCCACTAACACATCATCCTTGTGAACAATCACGTCATCTTCATGCAAATCATCATGCTTGTGAGAAATCACATCTTGATCATGCAAAGCATCATGTTGGTGAGAAATCACATCTTGATTATGCAAATCATCATGCTTGTCATTGTCAACCAAATCATCATGCAAATCATTGGCATTCAAATCATCATGCTCATCATTATCATTCAATTCATCATGCTTCTCATAATCACGCAAATTCTGTGTGTCATGCTTGGGAGAAGAAGAGACTGAAAGAGTCTCCTTTTCCCAAATCTCTTGCATCTGTGCCTGAACTTGAGAAAAGAGTCGCAAGAATTCTTTCATATGTTGGTCGCTCTTTTCTTTGATGGCTTTGTTCTCGCGATCAAATTCTACTTGACTTTCTTTGATCTCGCGATCCAATTTGGCTTGTCTTTGTCTTCCAAGTCGTACTTACGCTCTATGGCTGCCATGCTTTCTTCGTATTCACGATCTATGGCTGCCATTTCTTCTTCGTAGGCCTTTCTTTCTGCTTCTCTTTTTTTTTTCCAAGAAAAAGATCCTTCTATTAGTTAATGAAAACTGCCCATAGGGCTACAACCACCTCTCCAAGAGAGGGCTACAACAAGCATGATGGGGAGACTCTCCCAATGAAAAAACAACATATATACAATGAGGCTAAATCAAGAGATGGGAGGAGGGAAGAGCCACACAGGTGGACGGTAGTGCCATCTGAGCACACCCTGGACTATGGTGTAGAAAGGCCCAGGGCGCAAGAGTCGAAGGAAAGCCTCGCCGCGCTCCCGCATGCGGTCGGAGCTGCCCTGTAGTCCCTCAAGCTGTCCTCTGAGAGTATGGATCAACTCTAGCCAAAAGTCACGAACAGTCTCTGCTAGTGGCACAGGGCGAGCCTCAAAGATGCGGAAACAACGGGCCGCCAGATGAACCAAAGTGTCAGGCCACTGATGAGCTCCCAACACTCCTCTCTCTCACTGCACCACTCCTGTGGAGTAAGCTTTGTAGCAAGCTGGGGTGTAGGTCGCCCCCCCTGCATCACTATCATCCTGCTGGTGGAAGATAGCTCAAACTGAAGTGCCAGGCCCATGAGGGTGGACCAAGCCGCTGCCCCCCAAGTGTATTGTCGAGCCGTGGAGAGAGCAAGCATCAGCTGAAGAACTCATAGCCACACCTGCTGGGCCGAGGGACAGTCCCAAAGACAGTGACGCTGACTCTCCACCAAATGGTCACAAGCTGCACATGTGGCCGCGAGACCACTATGCACTAGCCAGCTCCCTACTGCTGTAGCTCTATGAGCGACCAGCCACTGAAACAAGGTGACTCGCCTCGGCTGTCTGGAGTCCCACATCCTCTCCCAAAAGTCTGCCAAGAACTCGACTGTGAGACCCTCCTCCTGCCAATGACGTGCTGCAGCGGGGCGGGCCTCTCTCTGTGCTGCTAGTATATGACGTCCCAGTCGAACAGTGTACTGAAAGAACGGGACTCCTGGGTGGTCTGCAGAAGAGAAGGGGTCCCTCCATAGCCACTCACCAGGATCCCACTGTACTCGTGTCAGCGGACAACACTCCCAAGCCCGTAGCCTCCAGTGTCCTGTCTCAAGAACTGCTGGGTCAGGGTCTATGACGCAGGTCCTCCCATAGATGCCCACTACTCGGATCCTCTGAAAACAACACTCTGCTACTTGCGGGGCCTCTACTGCAACTCGTTGTAGTCGTCCCCCACCCTGAAGCTCGAAGAACAGGGCTGAGACAGACTCTGAGCAGGCCCTGACTGAAATGAGAGCCTCCAATCGTGTGAAGGCTCCCATCCACCGCGGTGCTACCGGCTCCAGAGGCGTGAGCCACTCAGCTGGAACTGACTCTAAGATGTCCTGACACATGCTCTGCACCCCTCTCATGCCCTGTAGCCGGAAACCCTGCACCTCCTCTGACAAACCTGTAACTCTAGCCAATCACCTAGAGAGCGCGCTAGACCTGCTGCCATGGGACCCCAAGAAACATGAGGCCCACTGCCAACCAAGTGGCCTCTCTGAGTGCTAACCATGGGGTTCCATACGAGGGGCTGCCGTAGGCACTCCTCCGTGCACGTCGGCTGTCTCTGCTCCAGGCCACGCCGTAAGAGCTCCCAAGATCGAAGCAAACTCGCAGCGAAGCGGTCCTCCAATCTCCTGCTCAAACCAACTCGGCGCAACTCTGTAAAGATCCATCTGGTCGAAGGTTGCCAAGGGCCTCCTGACTAAGGCACCCTGGCACGAAGCCTCTGCAGCAAGAACTCCTTTCAGGGCTCCTCTCCTTGAAGAAGTTCTCTGACTATAAACTTCCCAAGAAGGGCTCTGTTCTGCTGTGCTGGATCAATGATCCCAAGTCCTCCCTGAGAACAAGGAAGTGTGATGACCAACCAAGCCACCTTGGCTCAGGCAATCTGAGTGTCACGACCTGACCAAAGGAAGTTCCTGATCAGCCTCACTACCTGGCTGATACAAGAACTCGAGAAGATCCAGCAAGAAGTGATGTACCACATAGTCGCCAACAACACCTGGTTGGCAACTACTACTCTACCAGCCAGCGAAAGTCGTGCTAAGCTCCAATGTAACAGCTTTCTCCGGATGGACAGGAGAAGAGGAGCAATCTGTTGCTCGGGGGACAAGTCCAAACCAACCTGACAACCCAAGTACCAAACTACAGTCCCTGAGGGAATCCACCTGAAACCCTCTCCTGGCATCCAATCTGGCACAGGAGCACTGCCAACCGAGAAAGCCACTGTCTTTCTCCAGTTGATCAGTGCGCCCGATGCACAACAGAAGGTCTCCAAAGCCTGCTCATATCTGTGCAGATTGGCCTCCTGGCCCTCTAGGTACAAGGCTCAGTCATCGGCAAACTCAGCGTCCAGTAGCTCATCTCCCCGAATAGGGAGTGCTAAGCCCCGCAGACCAACCTGCTGTGACACCAAAAATCTGCTCATCGCCTCCGCATAGAACAAAAAGAGAAAGGGGGCAAGAGGACAACCCTGTCTGACCGAGCGTGTGAGCATGAAGCGCTCACCTCTACCTCTGCCAAAAGCACCTGACTGTGAGTCTGTCTGTACAAAGCTGACACCCCTCTGATCCAAGCATCTGAGAAGCCCATCCTGCGTAGAGTGCCCTCTAGAAAGTCCCAGTCAACTCTGTCGTATGCCTTCTCAAAATCGAGAAGAAGAATCACAAGGTCCTCCCCACGGAGCCGTGCCAGGGCAGAAGCCTCCCAGAAGTGAAGTTGTTGTCAAGGATACTGCGTTCCTTGACAAAACCTGTATGAGTCCCATGTATAAGGCTCTCCAAAAGTGGCTGAATCCTCAAACTCACAGCCTTGGCAAGAATTTTGTAGGCTGAGTTGAGGATGGTGATGGGGCGCCACTGTCGAATCTCATCCAAGGAGCCACCCTCCTTTGGAATGAGGTAGATCAGGCCCTCATTCATGCTATCAGGCATCATTCCTGTGTGCAAAATGTACTGAAAGGCACTACAAAGATCTAGGCCAAGCAGGTCCCAGTACTCCAAGAAAAAGCTGGGAGTCAACCCATCCTCACCTGGACAGCTACCACGAGGGAGGGCCCTAAGAGCCGTGTGCAGCTCCTCAAGCTGAAGTGGCATCTCTAGCCTCTGGCGCATCTCCTCTGTCACAAGACAAGGCATTTGTGCCCAAACCTGCTCCCTGCATGCATCCTGTCGCTCTGACTGGGGCTCAGCCGACAGTAACTCACAGTAAAAGTCAGTAGCAACTGCACGCATATCCTTGGGCTCACAAGCAACTGACCCATCAGGTCTCCTCAATTGATTGACCTTGGCATGCGAGTGCCGAGGTCCCACTGTCTCAAAAAAAGCACCCGTCACTCTGTCACCCACCTGAGTCCACTGAGATGCCTGTCGGTGAAAGGCAAACTCATGACGCCTCTCCTCTGTGCTAGCAAGCTCCTGTCGAGCCTGCTGTAACTGCTCCTCCAACCATGGACTATCTGGATGCTGCTCATGCATCCTCTGTAGTGAAGCAATGCCTCGTCTGAGATGCTGCTGCTCCTCTCTCGCTGCAGCCCGGCGAGCCAGAGACTCCTGAAGAAAAAAGTGGCTAAGCTGAGCTAGGCCTAAGGCCACTCTGTCTGCAGGTGGAACCTGGCTGTCCATGCCCTCTGTCCAGAGAGCCTCGACCCTCTCTCTGAGTGCCGAGTCCAACAAGACCCACTCTGGGATGCGAAGCATCGTGTTCCCATTCCTCTGCCTGTCTGCCACTGTGAGGATCACCGGTGCATGGTCTGAGAAGGATGTCCCTGCCAGGATGCCCACTGATCCCCCCAAGTCACTGAAGTGGTCACTAGTGTAGAAGCGATCTATCCGGGATAGATTCACTCCTCCCACTCTGCGGTCCGATCTAGAGAAGGCAAGACTGGCTGAAGGCCTCACAAAGCCAGAGTGCTGCCATGTATCCGAGACCCTCAAAGTCATACACAACCTCTCCCAAGCTGCTAACTCGACTCCATGCACAGTAGCATGGCTGCCTCCAATCCTGTCAGAAGGGTCCTCCAACATGTTGAAGTCCCCTCCTACACACCAATGGTCAGCCTGCAGCAAAGACTCAACAATCTGTGACCAGAACTCTGCACGAGCACTCGCCACATTGGACGCATAGATGTTCAGGAAGCCCACAAGGCCACCTGAACCTGCATAGAAATCCACTGAGCCCTGCCTGGCACAATAATCCCTCTGCCCACAATGGCCTGCTGCAATGAATCCGCAATAATCATACATACCCCACCCTGGATGCCTCCAAGTCCAAAAGCAGCTGACCAAAAGGTTGCATATCGTTCACGCAAAATCCGACCACATCGCCGAATGCAGCTCTCACACAGATGGTGCTCCTGAAGCATAAGGAGATCAATCTCTCCTCCCACAAGGCAACGTTGAAGCTCCTGACGCAATCGGTCCCGCTGTCGCTGAAACTGGGGCCCACCTAGTCCCTGCACGTTCTATGAGACGATCCTCATGGGGAGCGAGAGAGAACAGATGCTGCCGCAGCAGCAAGACGGGCTATCTTCGAGGCTGGCTTGGATGGGGAGTAATCCGCATCGGAGCGTCCTCTAGATAGGCGAGACTGCAGTGAGTGCCTAGCCCAAGCCCAAGCAGAGCGAGCCGTGCATAAAGCAACCTCCTCTGTCTAGGAGTCCTCATGAATGTATACATAGCAAGGCAAACATTGCATATCAGCAAAGAAGTACACCACAATGTGCCTACATCCTGCTGAGTCTGGGGGTGTCACCGCAAACTTGGCCAATGGCCACAAAGTCTGCAACAAATCTGTAACTCCAAGTTCTCCCATGTGATGAGAGAACTCGAGAACCTGTGTATGCAACCATCCCAACACTGAGTCGAGGGACCACTCTGTCTCGGCCCTACCACAGAGGGGGAAGGAGAAACCAACTGCTGAGTCCAAGGCCTCTGTCCCCCTAGCAGCGAGGAACAAAGCATGGACCCTGAAGCAGGCTGCCTCGTGGTCTGCTGCAGAATCGCAGAGAAAGCGAGTGAACCCGTAGTCGAAGAAGTCCCAGCGGCGTCGGAGGTCAATGCTCGTCAGACCACGAGGGATAGCTGTAAGGGAAGATATCTGAATCTGCAAAGGGGGCCGCAAGAAGGGCTGACCCTCTCTCGCTAGGCGACCCGTGGCAAAGGCGCTGCCAAGAGATCTCCTAGCCGCCGGAGAGGGACCAGTCTCCTGAGCCGACTGTGGAACTGGAGCAGGAGGGGGGGGGAGAAGGAGCTGGGGGGAGCGGAGGAGAAGAGGGGCGGGATGGGGCGACAGAGGTAGAGGGGCGAGGTGGAGAGGCGACGGGAGCAGAAGGCGGGGGGGAGGATGAGGAGGAGGAGGGGAACTCTGAAGGGGAGCGGCTGTCGAGGGTGAAGCGGAGGTGGAGGCTGGCGTAGGGGACTCCTCCTGCTCAAGAGGACCAAAGCAGTTCCCCGTGGGAACCCACTGCTACTGAGTACGCACCTGAGGCCCACTCTGAGTGCCACGCTGTCGCTGTGGCCCCTGGCGTCGACGGCCACGGGCCTGCTGCCACCCCTCCTCCGCTGGAGCCCCAGGCTCGAAGGGTGGCTCTGAATCTGTGCGCTATGCCGCTGACTATGGCTACGGCCCAGCCCTGGCAAGCTGGGGCTGAGGCTGTGGTGCAGGTCGCGGCCTCCTCCGTGGACACGCCTTCGCTAGGTGGCCCATCTGTCGGCAAATGAAGCACTGGTTCGGGAGGCCCGAGTACTCCACACTCTGTCTAAACCAACCCCCACTCACCCGAGGCAGAAGGATGACCTTCGAGAGCGTGTGGGTATCACTGACCAAAACTCGAACTGAGGGGATGCCAGCCACCTTGGCAGCTACCGATGCTGCCGTACGAGGTGTCTCCAGGACAGTCCCGATAGCGGAGCCAATCCTGGAAAGAAGTGGTAGGTACTCCCTCCGTAAACCCGGAAAGCAGACTGAGATGGGGATGTCTGCCTCCTCTACCAGAACATCCGAAGTCGGGTCAAAACCATGTCGCCACTATCAAAAGTGGGCGCGTGATGCTCGGATGGCCAGTGGACTCATAGCTATGACCTTGGACGCCATCTCAGAGGTCTCGAACTCGATCTGATAGTACCCCTGTCCGAGAATCTGGACATCCAAGATCTTGCCCACCTCTGCGAGAAGGCGGGCCTGAAGAAGGTCTCGCAGCTCTCCTCTGCTAGGTCGGGTGCCAAGAATCTTGCAGATGACCAAAGTCGCCTGCAATCACTCTACCTCTGCGGCAAGGCTCGCTTGCTCTGTTGGCGAGAGAGCAAGTCGAATGATGGGCTCAGCAGGGTCGGGCGAGGGGGCTTCTGGGGAGTCCCTCTGTGGCGAAGCTGGAGCCTCCATCTGTGTCTACTACTGTGTCGTAAGAAGAGGTCGACAGGTGGACGCTGCAATCAGGCGCAGGAGACACTGCCCCAAAAAAATAAAGGAATGCCGAGGAGGCCGAATTGCAGGGGTTGACGGGGAGAAACCGAGGCGGGCGGGAAGACGGGCGGGGGGGGGGGCAGCGGGTTGGGGAAGGTGGAAGCGCTGGCGGCAGCAAGAGGAGGGGGTGACGGGGGCGGTAGTGGCTAAAAGGCAGCGCGGGCAGGTAGCGGGCGGGCTGGCAGGCAACGCGGGGGTGGACAGCGGGGCAAAAGGGCACGGGGGGGAGGCAGCGGACTTAGGTGGGGGGGGGGGGGGGGGGGGAGGGGGGGGGGGGGGGGAGCGATGCCGTGCGCAGGTGAAGCAGCAACAACGAGCCCGTTTTTGTCGATTTTGCAAGGTTCTTTTTGCTTCTCTCTCTTCGCGTTCTAACTTTCTTTCCAGAAACAACTGCTTCAAAGCCTCCATAGGAGTTAGTGCAATCCTTGGCGTAGATGGGGAAGGGGGAGGGTCGAAAAAACCTCTTGGTGGGGAAAATTCTTCTTCGCCTCTCTCATGCTCATCACCTCTAAGCGAAGTATCCATTCCGCTTCGAGTGATGACCATCCACCGAAGTCGTGGGTTCTTGTGGGTTCTTAAGTTCACGAGGAACTTGGGTTCTTGAGGGTCTTGGGTTCTTGAGGTTCTTGAGGGTTTTCTTTCACTTGCAAACCGTGTTTGAGAAGGATCTTCTCTTCACCCGAGTTCTCCTCCTTTCTGCGAGCGCACCCCTTGGCGGCCTTGCGCTCACACCAAGGTTGCTTTTTCCCACCTCATGTCGATTGGCCGGCCGCTAAATGCACGGTCCGCTCTCAATGAGTGAAAAGAGACACAAGGGGAGGCTGGACCAAGCCCTTCTTTCTTGAGATTCCTATCACTCTTCATAAACACGATTAGGAATCGACACGCCCAAGCGAACTTGGGTTCGTGCAACCTCAACAAGCCCAAAAAAAAAAATTATGTGGTTCTTTCCTTGAGTGATACAGAACACTGCCAAAGCTCTGACACCAATGTTAGGTGCAGCGGAATGAATGTCTGCGCTTTGCTCAAGATGAGTGCTCCGAACTGTGCTCAAGGTTCCTTTTGTTCTTATGGAAGGTAGAGCCTTCCGTTCTTAATGAGAGAGTGCTATGATCACAAACAAAGTGAATGGATACTGTGCGTGCAACTGTATGAGACTAAGAGATAGAGAGAGAAGAGAGATACGACACCAGAGACGTTGTAAAACCCTCCTCCGAAGGCCCCACTCTCGTCGACGAAAGCGGTCTACTTATGATTGCACAATCTGGTACAAACGGTATGCATGAGATTGATGCAAGTCTAGGCTATGTTGACGACGACGACGGGGATGACGACACCGACAAGGGCTGAAATCTGCAATCTTTCTACTGTTGTCCAAAAACACTATGGGCTGAAATCTGCAACTAGTCCAAAACGCTGATTTGGGGGGTTGTTTCTGTGGGTCTTTGTCGCTGAAAATTTGCAGGGTTAGGGCTGAAAACTGAGGTTTCTTTAGGCTGAAAACTGATGGTCTTTCCGGGCTGAATCTAGTGCTCTTTAGGGCTGAATCTGCTACTCTTTAGGGGCTGGACTTGCAGGTGCTTCAATGCTGAAAACACCCTGCTGAAACCGCCAAAAACGCTAGGTGATGAAGCTTCTCAAAAACGCTAGCTGATGGTATGTGTGGCGATGATGCTGATGCAAAACGCTAGGCTTGGGAAAGTCCTCGCGGTGATGCTGAATGTGAAAATGCTAGGGGATGCTCTTGCTTCTGGCGATAATCTCCTTGATGAGAAAACGCTAGGGAGGGAGGTGGTCTTGCTTGGAGGGAAAGATTACCACGGTCTTGCTTGAGAAGTTGCCTGCTGAGCTTGGCTCCTGTTGCCTCTTCTACCAAATAGTGCTAGTCTAGGTTTGCTTATATACAAACTTACTCAATTTGCCCTACCTACTTTCCAACAAAAGTCACTTAAAAATAATAAGTGAAAAATGTCAAAAATAGGAAAAATAGGCTAAATGCACTGGAAAATTCCCCTGAAGGATTCTGATGGATTCTGATGGGAATCCTAATGATCATGCTGTATGCAACCAGAGGATATGCATCTACACTAAGTGATTGGGCATGCACGGTCTACGAATAGACTCACAAAAGTGCCAGATCACCTCTAAATCTAGACTGACTGGACTGACTGAACCCTTGTCGTGTTGTAGCTTGTCCACGGACACATAGTGTTGGATGTGTCACGTGACACATGGGTGCTCAGTTGGCATACTGGCAAGGACCACCTCTTCAAATCATCCACCTGTGATTCTCATAGTGGCAGACAGACAGAGAAGTGGTAGTGTCATGCTTTGCATCCAAGAGAGGATTTTGTTAATTACAAAGCTAAGAGAGCACGTTGTGGCACTGTGGACAGAGAGCATGGCCTTGCAAAAGGACCCTACTAATAGAGCGGCCAATGACCTTAGCGAGCGTAGCCGTTTCTTCCTCCAGGAGTCTGCAGCTCGCTTGGCTGCGACCAAGGAGGAGGAGAAGCGGCTCAGACGGGGCATTGCGTCCTTACAGCGGATGCAAGAGCGTCACATAGATAGCCCTTGGATGGAGGGACAAATGCAGCAGGCTCGGCAGGAGTTGATCACCATAGAGGAGCGCTGCCACGAGTTTGCTTTTCATCGGCATGCATCCTAGGGAGTTCTTTGAGATGGTGGATCCTTGTCATGCACACATCACGGTCAGTCAGTTGAGGAGGCCCGATGGGTCAATTGAGTCTGAGCCAGAGGATATGCGTTCCGTTGCTACTGACTTCTATCGTGAGCTACTTCAATCGAGCCACAGTCTAAGCGGTGAGAGGCCTGTAGAGAGCAGGTGTGGGCACAGAGCCTTGTTTAGTCACTGAGGAGTTGCACCAGAGACTTGAGAGCCCGCTTCTACCAGAGGAGATGCGGAAGGCCCTCAGGGCACTTCCTCAGAGTAGCTGTCCAGGGGAAGATCGCTCGACTCCCAGCTTCTTTCTGCTCTCTATAGGCAGGCACACAATGATCCAATGTAACACGGAACGGGGGGAACACAGCCCAAACATTCCGAAACGGCGTTCCGGACGAGTCCCGTTCCCAAAACGGAGATGGGAACGGAACGCCATTCCGGAACGGGGTGTAACCGGAACGGTGTTCTGGCGACGTTCCGGAATGGGGGGAACAAGGTGAAACATGAGGCGGAACGGCGAAACGCGGGGCGGAACGGGCAAAAGTAGGCATTTGGGGGAAAAAAAGTCGGCTTTTGGGGGCAGATTTGGGGCTGTTTGGGGAACATATTTGGTGCACTTTGAGGGCAGGTTAGGGGGCAGATTTGGGGTTCTTTAGGGGTTTATTTGGGACTAAGCTGAATGGAGGTAATTCAAGTCTTACTTTAAGTGGACCGTTCCGGCACCGTTCCCGTTCCGCCCCCCCCCCCCCCCCCCCCCCCCCCCCCCCCCCCCCCCCCCCCCCCCCGTTCCGCGTAACTGACACAATCAAGTGCTCTTGGCGAGGGGAAGAGGGGAGCGTTTCTTGCTCTCACGCTCGGTTCGCCAGGGCTGCCCTGTTGCCCCCTTCCTGTTTCTCTTCTATGCGGAGGCGATGAGCAGGTTTTTGACTTCACAGGAGGTTGATCTGCATGAACTACAATTGTCTATTCACGGCGAGGAGCTTCTGGATGTTGAGTTTGCTGATGATTCAGGTTTGTTTCTGGAGGGCCGAATGGCCAACGTACACAAGTGTGAGCATGTAAGGGCCTCTGTCACAAAGTGATGACGTGGCTACGGACAGCAAAAACCCTAATTTTTGCCAGAAACCCTAAAATTCCTGCAAACCCTAATTTTTGCCAAAAACCCTAATTTCTGAAAATCGCGGAGGGGTAAAAAAAATATTTTATTTTTGTTTTTATTTTTTTGGGAAATTTTGAGGGACGCAAATCTCTGCTTTTTCCTATGATTTGGGAGAAAGAGAGAGAAAAAGAGAACTTGCTTTTTTATTGGCTCTCATTGAGAGAGAGAGAGAATCTGCTTTTGCTTTCAAGCTTTTGGGGCTCTGCTTTTGGGCATCCCTTGTAACCTTTAAATTAGTGGTGAGGGCCTCACTTCTCAGAGCATCTGGACGCAAAGTCTGAGAGTGAAACCCTAGCCACTCTCTTGTACTTTGATTTGATTAATATAAAAAGAAATACCGAAAGGGGCGCCAGTCTTTGGGGCCAAAATCTCTAGGCACAGAACTCCGCCGGGCCAGTGCAAATCTATTGTGATCTGTGAATTGTTTTGAAGTGGTTATTTGGTGTTGTCACGATTGATTCTTGACTTGGAGTGTCCAAGTATGTTACAGTGGTATCAGAGCACGGCCGATTTCTCTTCTACGGGAAATCCGATCCCCGAAAAAAAAATTCCGCGGCACCTATGGCTTCAGGCAATGATCAATCGACTCCCTCTGCATCTGGAGATGCGGTCAGAGATTACAACGAAGATTCCGGCACAGAGTATGGCCTGCCTAGGCCTACTCAGGCGGAGCAGCAAGAGATGGAGCGTCGTCAATTGATTGGCGATGCAACAAAGATGATGCTAAATTTTGCCCAAGGACCCGAAGATGGCGAAATGTATGAACCAGACCTCTTTGGAAGAGGTACAGACGGAGTGGCAGAGAACCACAACACCACTCCCAAAACCCGCACTCAAGAAACCTTCTGCCTCCAAGAAATATACAGAGAAGTAACTGGAGAACGTGGTTGATGCACAGATTGCTCAGCTTTTCAACGCAAAAGAAAGACGAAAAACAAGTAGAAGAAAGGCACTGACTTCCCGGGATATTTGGGTCGTCGGTCGACATTCGACAAAGCAAAGAAATAGAAGAAGCGTATCAAGTTTGAAGGCTTACCCAGTTCTTCTTCTTCTTCTGACAGTTCTTCTAGCTCTTCAGACTCGAGCGAAGAAGACAGAAAAAGCAAAAAGCTTAGCAAGAAACAAAGCTTCGGAAAGGGCAAGAAAAAGGGAAAGAAGGCTACATCTCGCCCAGAGACTGACAGTTCTACTCAGGACTCGTCTATAGACAGCTCAGATTCCGATGACGGAAACTTTTATGCGAACAAGAAGAATTTTTTTACAAAGCTAACCAGTATGACTTTCTCGAACATAAAAGCAAGAAAGTCCGAGAGTTTAAGGAAGGTGGCCACTCGATCAAGTTTGATACATTTTCAGGATACTCGGATGCTTCGAAGGCTTTGTCTATTATACAGCAGTTTGGCATCGCTTTCGCGAGAGGACGCTATTCAGAGCACTCCAAGATTAGGAGAGCTGCCTCTTACTTTAAGAGGAATGCTCCTACTTGGTGGTCCACGCTTCTTTTAAACAAGACTGCGCCAGTTAAATGGTTGAAATTTAAGAAGCTTTTTATAGCTTCTTGGTTGACGCAAGAATATGAACGAGATATACGAGCTGCTTGGAACCATCTTCAAATGACCAAGAAAGATACTTATTGTGAAAGATTCTGGAGCTCTTTTCTACCCACCTCTTCATTCAAGAAGATCTCGTTCAGAGAACAGATTGAGCGGTTTACCTTGGGTCTACCTACAGAGATCCGAGATCACTGCTTGGAACAGAAGTCAGCTTCTATTCAGGAGTTGATGAGTCATGCGAAGCGGGGCTTTGCCATTCACTCTGGCAATCTGACCTACCCCACAGATGAGACCATGACACAACAAGCCGAACAGACTTCTGGGAATGAAAGTAGAAAGAAAAAAGAGCAACCCAGAGAAAAAGGATGCACATCCAAGCTTACTCCTGAGGAGAGAACTCGCTTCATCAGAGAGGGGAAGTGCTTTGGATGCGGGGAACATGGACATATCTCCGCGAAGTGTCCTAAAAAGGCACAGAAAGAACAGAATGATAAAGACGACGACAGGCCTGAGAGTTCGAGAGCAGCTGAGGAACGTGGCAGAAAAGGCAGATAGAAAAGCAGAACTGGTACCACATGGCGTGGGACTTGCACCGAATCAAATGAATGAAAGTACAAACTTTGCCGCTTTTTGGGGCAAAGTGAAGGATCAGGAAGCTCTTTTGAAGGAGCCAAGGCCAACTTCTTTTCACTTGGAATTGGCGGCTCGATTTGGAATTACGCCCGACAGACTGACGCCACAGGCAGAGGTGGTTCGACTGGCACCCGGATGGGATGTTGCCATTACACCGAGCATTGGCAAACTTCGTTTGCAATGACAGGGGTGTTCAGGGCACGCGAGTGACGTTCTACTCAGGATCCCTTGGTACCACAAGAACTACGCCGTGGTTGACTACCGGGCTGAGAAAGCGACTTTGATAAATGAAGGGCTTAGAGATTGTACTTGATGAACTTCAGTTTCTTACTCATTCTTTTGGGAGAGAACTGAACAATGGATAAAGGTTGAATATGTTTTGACCTGATCAAAAGAACGCCAAGATTTTTCTCCACACTCATGCCGATTGCTTTTCAGAGGTCCTGAAGATCAAACCATTGATCTGATACCTAGAAGCACGCCACCAAATCGGCCACCTTACAGTGTGAGCCGAGTACAGAATGAAAAGATTATGAACCCAGTGAAAGACCTCTTGGAAAAGGCTCTTGTCCAGCCTAGTACTTCACCGTATTGCTCTCCAGTGTTGTTGGTTTTGAAGAAAGACGGATCTTGGAGAATGTGCATCTATTATAGCACTCTCAACGAAATCACCATCAAGAACAGATTTCCGATTCCTAGGATCGATGATATACTCGACAAGTTACAGGGATCCTCGTGCTTTAGCAGGATTGACTTGAAGAGTAGATATCATCAGATCAGGATAGCGCCAGGAGATGTCTACAAGACAACTTTTCGGACGACTTTTGGGTTATTTGAGTTTTTGGTGATGCCTTTTGGCTTAACCAATGCTCCTGTGACATTTAACCGGATGATGGACAGGATTTTTCGAGAGTACAAGCTATTTGTTGGCACTTTCTTTGACGACATCATTGTTTTCTCCAAGAATGAGGCAGAACACAGAGATCATCTACTTCAAGTCTTTCAGGCATTACGAGATCACAAGTTAGTGATTAATGCAAAGAAAAGTGAATTTTTTCTACCAGAGATACACTTTTTGGGACACTTTGTGTCAACAGCAGGAGTGCAAATGGACCCGGCCAAGATAGAGATTATCCGTGATTGGCCTGATTTGAGGAATGTCCATGAAGTGAGAAGCTTCTTGGGACTGTGTTCGTACTACAGGCGGTTCATACGAAAGTTTGCAGAGGTTGCTTCCCCTTTGCATATCTTGACACAGAAAGGAGTACCTTTCTCGTGGGGACCCACAGAGGTGACTGCCTTTCAAACATTGAAAGAGAAATTGACTACAAGACCTATTTTTGACTTTGTCGGACTTGCAGAAGTCATTTGAAGTATATTGTGATGCTTGTGGTCGTAGTCTGGGTGCGGTCTTGATGCAAGAAGACCATGTCATAGCTTACGAGAGCCGTTTGTTCTCTAGGCCGGAGATGACAGCACAGATTTATGAGAAAGAGCTATTGGCGGTTATCCATGCTCTTACTCAGTGGTGGCATTACCTACTCGGAGTGGATTTTACTGTCTTTACAGACCATCAGAGTTTGCGCTACTTCTTGTCACAGAAACAGCTTTCGGAAAAGCAGATGCGGTGGGCAAACATATTGTCACAGTTCCACTTCCAGATTGTCCATGTGCAGGGACAGAAGAATGTGGTGGCAGATGCTTTGTCTCGGAAACCATTGGTTCTGGCTATTTCCGCGATACATCATAGGAGCTTCGAGGATATGGTCGATCAATATGCCACAGATACAGATTTTGTAGATATTTTCACACGGATACGAGATGGGGAGACAGTAGCTGGATACTCCCTTCGGGAAGGCTACTTGATGAAAAAGACTATGTTGTACGTTACACAGCCGTTGAGGGAAAAGGTTATGACTGAATGCCATTGTCCACCTTTTACGGGTCACCGCGGCATTGCTACCACCATGATAGGGGTAGAGAGATACTTCTTTTGGCCGTGACTCAAAAAGGACGTGGAAAAGTTGTGCGCAGTATGCTAGAAGGTCAAGTTTGACAGGCATAAGGCACAGGGATTGTTACACCCTTTACCCATACCCCCTCGCCCCTGGGAAAGTATTGAAATGGATTTCATTTTTGATCTCCCGATTACACAGAATGATCACGATGATTTTCCGATTACATGGCACGTCTGAGACGATTGTCTCCAACAGAGACCCCAGATTTATGAGTTTATTTTGGAAGGCAATTTGGGAGAACATTGGCATGCGGTTGCAGTTCTCGTCATCGTTCCACTTGCAGAGTGACGAGCAATTTGAGATTGCCAATTCAGTGATTTTAGATTTATTCAAGTCTTGTATCTCGGATTAGAAGACTCAATGGGAAAAGAACTTACCTTGGTGGAATTTGCCTACAATAACACGATATACTCTTCGAAGGGGAAGACGCCATGTGAGATTGTTGAAAGTGCTACGAAGGTTCCATCCTTCCTGAGCGCGAAAGATTAGATATTGGAAGCGGATGAATATTCGCGAGATTTGGATACGGCTTTTGCCAAGGTTCGCGAGACTTTGCAGGAGTCTCAAGAACGACAGAAAAAGACAGCGGATCGCCATTGTCGCGACTTGAAACTGAAGGAGGATGATTGGGTGCTCTTATGTTTTGAGAAGGCACGCCTAAGAAAGAAAAAGGGAAAGGAGAGGCTTTTTCCAAAGCTTAGTATGCGATACTACGGACCTTTCCAGATCACTGACAAGATAAATGATGTCTCCTTCCGATTGAAACTGCCAGATACTTGGAGGATTCACAATGCATTGCATGTGGATCTCTTGAAACTTGTTAAGGGTGATGTGCCTGATGATGGAGAGCTTGATGAGCAACCCGAAGTGGAAGAAAACGAGGAGATCCTTGTTCCTGAACAGATTTTGGCACATAACGATACGAAAAAAAGGTAAAGTCCGAAGGCGGTTCTTGTTTAAGTTCAAGAACTTTCCTGCATTTGATGCGAAGTGGATAGAGGAGGAGGACCTAGCAGATACTCCTCAGATTGTGAAACTTTACCTCGATGTTTTGGTTTAGCATAGTCTACTCCAAACGTAACCCAGAATTCAGCTTGGCCGGAGATCTGGTGCAGTGGGATGCACAAGAGGGGAGTCACTCCGCTCCTTTGTCAACAGATGCCTCGATTTTGATACTAAAGTCACTGATGTCTCTTTGAGCTTCAGGGATATTGAGAGCAGATAGTATTCTGCTGGATGACTTTATGAAATGGAATTCCTGATAATGATACTGATTTGTTCTTGACTTCTTGTAACTGCAGGAACTGATAGACGAAATGACTGCAGCATTTTGGTCTGATTGATCTCGAATAGACATGGTTGCAATAGGGGTTAGTCAATCAGACATCGATGAGGTCCCGATTGGACCTAGATGTGATTGCTAGCTACATTGCCGATAAATCATGGTCTAAGATCCGAATGAATGTTGAATGTCATGTGATGTCCTGTGATGTCTGGTGATGTGACTGTCGATTTTGTACATGTGCTAGATGTGTGTTCCTAGTACGTAGGTACTAACAGTCAGTGTCTGCTAAGACGGTTTATGGCTTTTGTCGGTTTTGCAGGCGTAATCGCAGTCGATTACAATGCTTTCAAGAGGGGGGTATGTCACAAAGTGATGACGTGGCTACGGACAGCAGAAACCCTAATTTCTGCCAGAAACCCTAAAATTCCTGCAAACCCTAATTTTTGCCAAAAACCCAATCCGAGAATCGCGGAGGTGTTTTTTTTTTTTTTTTTAAATTGAGCGACGCAAATCTCTGCTTTTTCCTATGATTTGGGAGAAAGAGAGAGAAAAAGAGAACTTGCTTTTTTATTGGCTCTCATTGAGAGAGAGAGAATCTGCTTTTGCTTTCAAGCTTTTGGGGCTCTGCTTTTGGGCATCCCTTGTAACCTTTAAATTAGTGGTGAGGGCCTCACTTCTCAGAGCATCTGGACGCAAAGTCTGAGAGTGAAACCCTAGCCACTCTCTTGTACTTTGATTTGATTAATATAATAAGAAATACCGAAAGGGGCGCCAGTCTTTGGGGCCAATATCTCTAGGCACAGAACTTCGTCGGGCCAATGCAAATCTATTGTGATCTGTGAATTGTTTTGAAGTGGTTATTTGGTGTTGTCGCGATTGATTCTTGACTTGGAGTGTCCAAGTCTGTTACAGCCTCCTTCTAGCCCTTACTCTTAACCAATGCATCTAAACCATCGACTCAGAAAAAAAAATGTTTGGGGTAAATTTGGGCTAAATCCAAACTCCAAAGTTTACCCACGAGTCACTTTAAGTTTACACCCAAGGAAAAAGGAAAAGAAAAAGATAAGGAAAAAGCAAAAGAAAAAGAAAAGCAAAATGTAAGGTGCAGCGGAAGTGTGTGTTGATTGCTCAAGATGAGTGCTCCAAACATTGCTCAAGGGTTCCTTTTACTTACGGAAGGGAGAGCCTTCCGTTCCTTAAGTGAGAGTGTGCAATGGACACAAACAAAGTGGTGAACACTGTGAATGAAGGTGCTGAGACTGAGAGATAGAGAGAGAAGAACACGACACCAGAATGTTGTCAAACCCTCCTCCGAAGGCCCCACTCTCGATGGCGAGAGCAATCTACTATTGATTGCACAAATCTCTACAATGCTTTGGACTTGCCGACGATGTCGACGACGATGAGGACGATGACGAGACGGATTGAGATTTGAAAATGCTAAGGGCTGAAATCTGCAAATCTTTATCTGCTGAATTCTGACTTATGTCAGTGACAGTGTCGATGGCGACAATGCGACGACGACGCACTGAAAACGCACATGTTGAAATCTGTGTTTTCCGGGCTGAATCTGCAAACTTCACTGGATCTGACCGTGCGCAGGGATCTGCTGCGAAAAGGTGAGATCTGCGAGGTTCGGGGGTTCTACTACGGAGTCTTGATGCTGAACACTGAAAACGCTGGTGCTAATTGAGGTTCTGTCGCGATGAATCTGCAAAACACTGAGTTGCTCTGCTAATCCAAAACGCTAGGCTGAATTCTGTCTTGCTGATGAAAATTTGCTAACGCTAGGGCTGATCTGTGGTCTTCTATCGCCAGGCTACTGCAATGCAAAACGCTGGGCTTGTTCTGCTGAAAACGCTAATTGTGTTGATGCAGAAACGCTAGGGGTCATCTGCTCCAAAAACGCTAGGTTTCCAGTGGGGGTCCTGCTGAGAAGGTGCCTGTTGAACACACGGTTCCTGCTGCCTCTTCTGCCAAAAAGTGCTAGCGCTAGGTTTTCTTATATACATCCTGACTCAATTTACCCTACCCAGTTTCCCAACAAAAGTCACTTAAAAATAATAAGTGAAAATTGGCTAAAATAGGGAAAATAGGTCTATGCACTTGTAAAAATGCTCCTGATGGGTACTGACTGTAATCTGATGGTCATGCTGTGTGCAACCAGAGGATATGCATCTAATCTAAGTGCCTAGACATACACGATCTGCGAACAGACACAAAAGTGCCAGAACACTTCCTAAGCTAGGCTAACTGAACTGAACTGAACCCATGTCATGAAGTAGCTTGTCCACGTACACATAGGGTTAGATGTGCACGAGACATCCCCTCCTTTTCAAAGTGAGGTATTGGTACCAACTGTATGGCGTCGAGGGAGATCGCCAACAACGTCTGGAATCCTGGAAAGGACTCTTTGTCGGCCCACTTTGATGCGTGGGTCACGCGATACTTGAACTTCATAAAGGTCTGCAACGCTTGCTTCTTTGGGCTGCGCCGAAAGCGACACAAAGTCTTATTGTGGCTCCTTCCATGCTTTAACTTCGTCTATAGTCATGCGTCTATCTTCTTCAAAAATCTCCGAGGATAAAAATTCATGAAACCACTTCCAACACAAAAACACGAGCATACCCATTCTATGTAAAGTGACTGGAAAAATACTATTCCTTTGAAAAAATTGTGCATGCAATGGAGATGAACATAGAGACGGAGTACCAAACCGTTCATCAAACACACGCAAACAATGGGGTCGAATCTTGACTTTCTGATCTAAATCAATCAACTGTGGCAAATTACAATGGAAATGCCCATGCTTGATGTTCAATCCTTCTTGTGCTCTTTCGGACACTGTGTCATGCCAAGGAAGAGACATGGAATGTAAATTCCTTGGGTGCAAACATTTCTTCTTTTCATAAGTAATCCGCATACATCTGTGCTCATTCATGAGTGGATCATGTTCAACGTGCAATATGGCATGCCTGTGGAAAGGGATCACATAAGGACGGTGACTAAATTACAAGAAAGCATCACGAATGAAACGCTCGAACAATGCGTACTGACTAATTATACGCATACACAATACTTCCTGTGGGGGTTCTTTGGAACTCGACTCAAGAGCCAAGATCGGTTCTTCGTGATCGATCGAATCTTCCTGTGGCAAGATCGATTCTTAGTGACTGATCGAATCTGCAATGAGGTTAGCTTCACTAGACAAAGTATCAACTAAACCATCATCCTTGTGAACAATCACATCATTATCCTGCAAATCATCATGCTCGTAAATAATCACATCTTGATCATGCAAATCATCATGCTCGTGAGTAATCACATCGTGATCATGCAAATCATCATGCTCGTGAGTAATCACATCGTGATCATGCAAATCATGTGTGTCTTGCTTTAAAGAAGACAAGACTGAGAGAGTCTCCTTCTCCTGATCCTTTGCAATCTGTGACTGCACATTAGAAAAGAGTCGCAACAACTCTGTCATGTGTCGGTCTCTCAAAGCTTGTCTTTCTTTGTGCGCGCGATACAATTCTGCTTTTCTTTCTTCGTGCTCACGATCGAATGCGGCTTTTCGTACTTGGACTTCCAAGCGTGCTTGCTCGCACTCACGCTTTATGGCTGCCGTTCTTTCTTCGTATTTACGCTCTATAGCTGCCATTCTTTCCGCTGTCCTTTCTTCGCGTTCTAACTTTTTGTCCATCATCATCTTGTCGAAAGCCTCCATAGGAGTTAGTGCAATCCTTGGCGTAGATGGGGAAGGGGAAGGGTCAGAAAAACCTCCTGGTGGGGAAAATTCTTTTTCGCCATTGCCATGCTCACCACCTCCATGCGAACTATCCATTCCGCTTCGGGTAATGACCATACACTGAAGTCGTGGGTTCTTAAGTTCACGAGGAACTTGGGTTCTTGTGATTCCTGGGGTCTTGAGGGTCTTGAGGTTCTTGAGTTCTTGAGGTTCTTGGGGTCTTGAGGTTCTTGAGGTTCGAGAGTCTTGAGGTTCTTCTTTAGCTTGCAATCTATGTTAGAGAAGGATCTTCTCTTTACCCGAGCTCTTCTCTTTCCCGCGGGCGCACCCCTTGGCGGCCTTGCGCTCACACCAAGGTTACTTTTTCCCACCTTACGTCGATTGGCCGGTCGCTAAGTGCACGGTCCGCTCTCAATGAGTGAAAAGAGAAGCAAGGGGAGGCTGGACAAGCCCTTCTTTCTTGGGTTTCCTGTCACTCTTCAAAAACACGATTAGGAATCGACACGCCCAAGAGGACTTGGGTTACGTGCGACCGCAACAAGCAAAAAAAAATTATGTGGTTCTTTCCTTGAGTGATACAGAACACTGTCAAAGCTCTGATACCAATGTAAGGTGCAGCGGAAGTGAGTGTTGAACTTTGCTTAAGATGAGTGCTCCGAACTGTGCTCAAGGGTCCCTTTTACTTACAGAAGGGAGAGCCTTCCGTTCCTTTAGTGACAGAGTGCAATGGACACAAACACACCAGAATGTTGTCAAACCCTCCTTCGAAGGCCCCACTCTCTATGGCGAGAGCGGTCTACTATTGATTGCACAAATCTCTACAATGCTTTGGACTTGCCGACGATATCGACAACGATGAGGACGACGACAAGACGGGCTGAAATCTGAAAATGCTAAGGGCTGAAATCTGCAAATCTTTATCTGCTGAATTCTGACTCTATATCAGTGACGGTGTCGATGGCGACGACGATGGCGTTGATTTTTTTTTTAGAATCTTCTCCATATCTGCTACCTCGTAATGTTAAAAACGGTTCCTTGTGAGCTCCAAACTCACATAAATTTCGACCATATCGATCCTTCAACAACTAAAAAGAAATTTAAAACGTATACACACTCTCATAGCATAATAATTTGATCTCTTACAAAAATAAAACATCTAAAACAAAATAAACATGACGCGCTCCAATATGTAATATAAAAAAACGTATATAAACAAAATAGCAACTTATCATTTGATGGGCAAGAAACAATTACCTCTACAAAGAATATTTCACATGCAATCCTTGGATCCTCGAATTTTTCCTTTATATTCAAATTTGGCTAAAATACTTTTAATACCCTGCAGGATAGACACCAAGTTGATCAAAAACGTTCTACACCCATATTAGAAAGTCGTAGCAGCACATGATCATTCGTACCAAATTACATTAAGCAAAAGACTTTTGAACCTTACGATAGAAAGTGAAAATACGGAAGAATAAACAAATATCTAAGAGGCAATCTAAAATATCATAAAATAAGTGCATTACAGCTCGTTAGGTACTTATGTCCCATGAGAGTAGGTACGAATGACCATATGCCTAAACAACTTTCTAGAATAGAATGTGGAACATTTTCAACCAACTTGGTAACGATCATGCATGTTGTCAAGGTATTTTAGATGTTATTGGTCAAATTAGAAAAGAGAAAAAGAGTTCAAGGATCCAAGGATTACATATGCAACAATTCATGTTAAGGTAATGCTTTCTTACCCTTCAATAATGAAAAGGTATCTTGCTTGTATATGTCTTCTTTATGTCAAACGCTCTTTTGTGATGGCTCTCTGTTTGACAAAATGTAGTTCAAAAGTAACCAAACTCATATGGTTATGGTTATTATCTTACGGTTATTAAGTTATGATCGCTATGTAATCATGTGATCAAGGCTATGTTAAATAAGAGGTTAAAAAAACTTGAGAACAAGTGTGATTCAAATATCATATGCATTGAGAACTTCTTACTTATCACCCTTGAAAGATTTTTACTTTTAAGTTTTAAATCAGTTTGTAGCTCACAAAGAATTGATTGCAACATGACAAACTAGAATACATAAAAGACACTTCATCAATGAATTCATAGTTGATTGAAGGTCAAAAAAAACTACTTGTTATCAATTCATTTACTTGTAATTCAAGTAAATGTTATTGCTATTTTAATACAATTATCAACATTACACAATCCTCGAGTGCACATTTTGGTGGCAATATGATGAGAAATACACTTCGTATAGTCTCTCAAACTATATAAATCTATAAATTCATTACTTACAAATTATAGTCTAGTTTCACAATTAGTTTGTTGTTTATTTTTGTTATTGAGACTCTAAGCACTGACGCACTAGACAAACACATATCCAGCACTTTCACAAAGACGACAGTCACTAAACATTCAAATCACATGCAAATCAAATCACATAAAGTCCATCGAGATATTGGACCATGATCTATTGGCAACGTGTTTAGCAATCGCATCTAGATCTATCCCAGATCTCACTGATGTCAGGATTGACTAATTCTTATTGCTATCATGTCCATCTCATCTAGAATCATAAGACCGAAATGCTGCAGTCATTTCATCTTTCAAACATACGCTGAGACACTACTTGCATGAGAGAGCACACGTAAGTCACATTCATTTTGGGAATCCCATGTCGAAGTACTTTCATAAAGTCATTCAGCTGAATAATGTCAGCCCGTCAATATCCCTGAAATCCATAGAAAAATCAGTGACTTTGGGTAATCTGCAATAAAGGAGCGGAGTAATTCCCCTCTTATGCAGTCCCATCTGCAGCAGATTCAACCCTGCTCATCCACGGGATCTCTCGGCGTAGTCGAGGCTAGACCAAAAGCCTCAAGGTAAAGTTCCAATATCTGAGGAGTATCTGCTAGGTCCTCCTCCATCCACTTCGCATCCAATACCGGAGAGTGCTTGACTAAGTAAGAATTGCCATTCACTTTCTTTTCCTAGTGAGTCAGTATCTGTTCCAGAATGAGAATCTCCTCGCTCTCTTCTACCGCCATTCACTTTCTTTTCCTAGTGAGTCAGTATCTGTTCCAGAACGAGAATCTCCTCGCTCTCTTATAATTTAGGTTGCTCCTCAAGCTCCCTGTCAAATGGCACCTCACCCTTGAAAGGTTTCAACAGACTCACATAAAACACATTGTGAATCCTCCAAGTATCTGGCGACTTCAGCCTGAAGGATACGTCATTGATCTTCTCTTGAATCTAGAAAGGGTCATAATATCACATACTTAGCTTTGGAAAAAGCCACTCTTGTCCCTTTCGTTTCCTCAAAGATGCCTTCTCAAATCGTAAGAGAACCCAATGATCTTCCTTCAGTTGCAAGTCGCATTGATGCTTGTCCGTTGCCTTCTTATGCCTTGCTTGAGACTTCTCAAGAGCCTAGTGCACCTTGGCTAAAGCAATATCCAGATCTAGATCATACTGATTCACTTCAAAAATCTTATCCTGGGTCTAGAGAATTCTTTGATCTACTAGCTGATTCCCTGTATACATTTCTGAGCATTGAGAATCTATAAAGAAATGTGAGCAAGATAAAAATTCTCACGGGAGGAGATTGCACCGCGTGTCTGTGTTCATCTTCTCTTCTCCCACCTCCCCTCTCTCTATGCTTGTGTAGCACTCCATTTTAGGAGGTGCACGTGCACATGTTTCTCTCTCTCTCTCTCTCTCTCTCTCTCTCTCTCTCTCTCTCTCTCTCTCTAACAAACTGCTGACGTGTCGACCTACTGAAGAACGGAGCTACCGGCCGAGGGGCCTAAACCCTAAGAAGAACAAGCAGCAGAAGAAGTGTCACAAAGTGATGACGTGGTTGCCTGAGTGCAGAAAACCCTAACCCTAATTTCTGCCAGAAACCCTAATTTCTGAAACCCTAATTCTAGAAGCCTAATTTCTGAAACCCTAATTCTGGAAACCCTAATTGCTGAAACCCTAATTGCTGAAACCCTAATTCTGGAAACCCTAAAACCTGCAAACCCTAATTCTGAAAAATCCTAACCCTAAAATTGCAAAAACCCTAACCCTAACCCTAAGGGCAGTAGGCTGATTTCCGAAATTTGCGCTGGCTGATGATGTGGCAAGCTGTACAGATTTCCGTGATTTATGCTGGCAGTTTTTTGGCTTTGCTTTTGGACCAGAAGCTTTTAAGTTTGAAGGCTTTTTACTGGCCTAAACCCTAAGAAGAACAAGCAACAGAAGAAGTGTCACAAAGTGATGACGTGGTTGCCTGAGTGCAGAAAACCCTAACCCTAATTTCTGCCAGAAACCCTAATTTCTGAAACCCTAATTCTGGAAACCCTAATTGCTGAAACCCTAATTCTGGAAACCCTAAAACCTGCAAACCCTAATTCTGAAAAATCCTAACCCTAAAATTGCAAAAACCCTAACCCTAACCCTAAGGGCAGTAGGCTGATTTCCGAAATTTGCGCTGGCTGATGACGTGGCAAGCTGTACAGATTTCCGTGATTTATGTTGGCAGTTTTTTGGCTTTGCTTTTGGACCAAAAGCTTTTAAGTTTGAAGGCTTTTTACTGTAAACTGCTTTTTAGGCCAAGGGCCTTTAAATATGAGGTTAGGGCTCATTCTCTTGCATGCTTTAGTACGAAGGTGCAGAGTCTGGAGTACTGGCTTGTACTGTGTTGATGCAATATAAAGAAATACCGAAAGGGGCACCAAGGTTTGGGGCCAATACTCTCTGGGGTGGAATTACGCCACTCCGTGTCGCGTGTCGTCTCTCTCTCTATTTCAGTTCAGTTGTTATTTAAGTGCTAAAAGTCTGTTCAGTCTGCTCTTTTATATTGGCACATGGTGCCCACCTTGTGACTCTCTCTCTCTCTCTCTCTCTATATATATATATATATTTATTTATTTATTTATTTATTTATTTATTTATTTATTTATTTATTTATTTATTTATTTTTACATATATTTTTTGCAGATTGTGTGTGGCTTTGATTATGTGATTGTGAAATTTGCTAAGTATGTAGATCCATTGGTTTTATTAGTTGCAGTATGCTACTTTGTGTAGATCTGGAAACTCGCCTTGCCTCCATTTGTAGTAGTGGTAGTAGAGCTATGGATATGTTCTTGGTAACAAGGTGAAAGCATGTATTGATGGTACCACTATTTCAATTTTTAGTGACCTTGGCTTAGCAAATCTTGCGCCCTGGGACCTGTGGATAGCTAGCCTCCCTTGTCCATCGGTATGTCAGTCTCAATCATCGGAACCTTGAGACGCACTTTTTTCTGATCCCCTTCTTCTTCGGAATCCTCTGATGAACTTGCATCTGGTTCCCTTAGTTCGTCGGAACCCTCGGATGTGCTACCATCGTATTTCCCATAATCTTGTGATGAGTTGTCATCCGGTTCCCCTCATTCATTCTCTTCATCGGTAGACTCTTGCCCTGTTGAGGTGAATACTATTCTATCCATAGGATAAGTCGATGAGCCGACATGCAATCCAAATCATTGCTTAAGATGTCTCATAAGTCTCTAAATAGAGACAGACTTCTGGTTTAGACAATAGTCTCGAATCTCTTTTGGTAATCCACAGTAAAACCGCTCAACCTGGTTTCTCAAAGTAATCTTCTGAAACGAAGACACTGGCAATTAAGTATCTAAAACCTCTGGCAGTAGTCATCCAGTGTATCTTTCTTAGTCATTCTCAAGTGATGCAAGCCATGATGACATCTCTTTCATATTCATCTGATATCCAAGTTGACGTAAAAATTTTCTTGAATTTTAACGACATCGCAGGTACTTCTCTTGCGTAACAACAGCGTAGACTACCATGTCTGTGCAGTTCCTTTCAAGTAAAGTGTCGCCCTTCGCACCTTGGAATGTTCTACAAACCGCCCTCCAGAGAAGGCAACGTCAAAGTGTTGTACAAACTCAAGGGCTTGATGGGTGTCCTGGTAGCCTGAGAACGTCTAAACCTGACAGCCTGACCCCTTCCTTGAACTCCTTGGTCTTCTTGCTCATCTAGTCACTGTCAGAAGAGAACGAGCTCTCCTCTGCATTGCTAGATGGCCTTCCAAGCTCTATACTTTTTCAAAATTCTGCTTTTCTTGCTTTTTCTCCGCTTCTTCCATCTTTTCTCATCCTCTCTGGACTAGAGGATGACGATATCAAAACTCTCTGAAGACAAAGAAAAATCTGAGTCATCCTCGAAACGAGCACGCTTCTTGGATCTGCTTGCCACCTCGAAACTCGACTTCCGGCCCAAATAACCGAGGAAATCCACCGATTTTCTCCTTTCGAGAGTGTTTCAAGCCTTTCATTATCTGGTTCATCTTTCGGTCAACAGCTTTGTCCAGCTCTTCCTGCGAGTACAGCTTCCGCTTTTCTGCACTCGTATGTCCTTTTAGCTTTCCTCTCAACTTGAGAGGAGAACCAATGGCCTCTCGCCATCTCGAGTAAATCTCAATCGGGTGATTCGATAAGTGTTTTACAAATCTCGGGTCTCGAGTACTTGATCAATCTTTTCACACATGTGTCAACCTGAACTTGACGCTTGTACTCCATTCTGGCAAGCTTCTCCGCCTTCTTCAGTTCCCGCGCCGGATTTCAACTTTTCTTCGCCCTCCCCCCAAGAGATGTTATCTTTGTCAAATTCTCCGCGAGAACCGATGTGTAATCTTCAGTTCTCTATGGCTTATGCACTGTAAGACAGAGTGAGCACCATGGACGTAGGGTGGAGTGGCTAGTAAATCCGGGGTCGGGACACGAAGATTCTTTCAAAAAAAAACCGTGTTGCAAAAAGGATCGGATCCTCCACAGAAGAAGAATCTTTTTGAGCTCTGATACCACTGTAACAAGCTTGGACACTCCAAGCGAGAAATCATTAGCAACACATGAACACAAACTTCAAAAATCACTGAACTTTAATATATATATAGAGAGAGAGAGAGTCGACACGATACGACAGAGTTTTGGGCCCAAAAGCATTGGCCTCAAAGACTGGCACCCCTTTCGGTATTTCTTTATTTATTGATCACAACAAGATACAACTCCCGAGGGTCCTTTACTCTCAAACTCTACGTCCAGATGCTCTGCAAAGTGAGGCCCGAAGGGCTCTTTTATTCTTACAAGGGATGCCCTAAAAGCAAAGCCCCAAAAGCAATCAGTTCATAAGCACTTCCCCCCAAAAGCATCTGCTCCCAAAAGCTAGCGCTAGGGACTCCCAAAGCAGACTTCGTAATTTTTGACAATCCGTACAGCCTGCCACAGCAGCGAAAAATTCGAAAAACCTATACAGTCCTGCCACGTCACCATTCGTACGAGCTGCCACGTCAGCATGTCAAAGCATTTTACAAAAAATCTTCTTCAGGGTTCGAGCTTCGATCTTTTAGGGTTTTGGGCCCCACGGCCGGTGCTTCATCCATTCAGTTTCTCTGGGGCTTGTCCAACCACATGCCATGTCATCACTCTGTGACACCCTCAATCGTCAGTGTCAACACCCCTTATTGGGTATTTATGGGTTGAATGTAGTTGTACATCAAAATCTTTTCTCCGAACGAGTCCATTAGATTAGGTTTTCCAGTTTTGGAACTCTCTTGCATAAATGGATTGTACAAGCGTATTGACAGATGTTGTTACAGTACAGTGGGCATCTAGCATAATGTGTGTGTAGTTTTAGGTTAGAGGAATCCAACGAGCCACTCCCTGCATCAATCGGATCTTCGGGTGGCTGATGTGCGATAGTTTCACCCAGAAACTTTGGCGAAGTCAAGTTTATTATTAAATCATTTTAATGATTTATTTTTATAACTGTCTACCAAACTTGCCATACCTAAGTCCTAAAGTTTACAACCAATATCCTACCCTATAAAGGGAGCAGTAGAGCCAACGTTTTGGGGCAGATGAGCGAGAGCCAGAGCTAGCCCCAATGTTTTGCATGCTCTTAGCGTTTTTGCTCCCAGATCTCAGATCAGCTCAGCACTTCCAATTAGCAACAGATCAGCCCAGAGTTTTCAGTTTTCACGCCTTTCCCTCGCCAGAACCGACCCAGGTCTGTTAATGTTAGCCTCTCCGTTACAACTTGGTACTTCGGCATCCCATTGAGCCTCTTCTCGGCCATTCCCTCGCCACGTCGAGTTCTCCCATGGCTGTCCATCATCCGCATCATCATCATCTGCGAGTTCAGCCTTGCATCCCGCGACAGAATGTGTTTTTTTAGCCAGATCTGTGTTTTTGCAACCAGCTTTCAACGAGACTGATCCAAAGGTGCATCAAATCAACCCCAAAGGTGCTTCATTTTGAAAAGTTATCACAACGACATTCCCAATTCGAGCCAGTAGAGTCTGCATTTGAGGTATTGCATGTGTGTACATTCCATTTACGCAATCAAAAGCAAATACCACATTGGCAATAGTGTGGGGGGCCCTTGAGAGGGTTGGTTGGGACCCCATCGGGTCTCTCTCTCTCTCTCTCTCTCTCTCTCTCTCTCTCTCTCAAAGAACAGTTGCTATACAGAGAGACTTCTAGAGATGCTCAAGAGAGCCTCTCTTCTAGAAGAAGTACAAACTGTGGATGATCAGTGGCAAGGCTGTATGTACATCAAGGTGGAAACTGGGAAGAATGATAAATAAACCGGCATAATGCCACGTGATCGTGCCTCTATTCATACTGAAAAGAACTATATTACGCACCCATAGTCGAAGAAACTAATGTCGTCTCCTCTCTGCTGCCTTAGAGAGGCCTGATGAAGAATCCCATTGGTTGTGCAAGGTATGCAAAAGCGCAGACCAAACTGCAGCCAAAGTAGTGGTCACATGGGAAGGACGACCACCCAGAACCTAGCACAACGAGCCTTCCATATAATCCACAATACTATGCCGCATATCGTAGCAAATAGAATATCACAAGGCTGTATGTCAAACTCGTGTACTAAAGCAAGCACCATGTCCATTGTGCCTCGTCTGTATCCGAGCCCGGATGTCACAAAAGCCAGGTGACGGCCCCCCATGTCACAAAACCTCCTGAATCCCAAGTCTACAAAAAAGGCAGCAAACAGCACGCCATACATAATGTGCATGGGGGGAGATCCAAAACCAATGGTGGAGCGTCTCCTCCACCTGTGTCGAACAACATTGACAAGCAGGATCGTGTCCTACCTGAGCAGCCCACGTCCCAACCGGGAGACCTGCATGCGCTAGCATCTAGAGGAAATACGAATTATGAGGCTGACATGAAGACTCCAAATGCATGACTTGACCAGTACTGATACATGAATGCATGAGAGAGCTTCTACTCCAACCAATGTTGTAGCTGGCGTGGCTGATGACGAACAGTCTGGTGGCAAAAAATGATATCTGCTAATGCGCTGTTGTACTCAAAAAACGACACCGTCTCCTCTGCAATATGTCCCGGCCACATCCACTCTCCTGGATCCCAGACAAGCTGAGCCGGTGGTAAACCTTCCCAAACCCACAACCTCCATAACGCTGCCTCCTCTGAAGAAAACACAGGGTCTACACATAAGCGCTTGCCAAACGCACCTACCATTCGAGCTGGCTCATAATGCAAATCAAGCTGCTCATCCAAAGGAAAAGAGCCTTGAAATGTCGGGCGCATGTGCCCTCTACTGTCCTTGATCTGCAAGCGAGAAGACAAGAGTGCCTTTGCACACCAAGCGTGGATGTCTGTCATCATCAAAAAAAACCCACCAGCCCTCATGCATGGGCCGACCCGAGTCACTGAGGATAGCATGCCACCAATCTAGAGGAAGAGCATCCTCAAACTCTAGCATTCGGGTGGCAACTCCCCTGCGTATACCGCATCCGCATCAGGCAAACCTGCCTCTAACCAGATCCATACAAAAGCTGTTGGCCCATCATCCCATCTGGCCAGTCAATATGAGTCCGCTCCCCTAACTGACGTCCCTCATGATCACGAACATATGCATTGCAAATCAAGGGTTGTCTCTCAATCTCCTCAATGCATCGCGGTCTTCGGTAAATCATACTCTAACGTACAATCAACCAAATCCGTAAAAGTGATCTCATAAAAGGAGATAACTGAAAGGAGCATCAATGAAGATGAAACGGAGAGTCGTTTGCCAAGGCCCCTCTGCATCTAATGATCCAAAATGTGGCACTGCACAACACAAAGCATGATACAAAAATTGTTTCCAAGGCTCGGCCCCAAGAAATAAGTCTCTTAACTATAAGTTTGGACAGCAGAGCACCACTCTGCATCTCTGGATCAATGATGCCCAACCCTCCCTCTTTGCGAGGCAATATAACGGTAGGCCAGCTAACTCTGGGACGCGTGTCGTGCATGCCATCTGAACCTCCCCACAAATAGTTGCGCACCAAACGCCGAAGCCGAATGAATACCCCAGAATGCATAGTCCAGCAAGAAGCGGTGTACCGAACAGTTGGCAGGAGAACCTAGTTCACAATCAAGGCTCTGTCCACAAGAGAGAGATGCATAGACCACCAATGACAAAGCTTCCTCCTAACTGACTATGGAACTGGCTCAAATTGCTATTCCGGTGATACATCAATGCCAACCTGAAAGCCCAAGTAACGACATGACTGTCCAGGAGCCAACCAAGTAAAACCCATCCTACACACCCCATTGCGGAGCTTCATCAACACCAATTAGAAAACCAAACGATTTATTCCAATTGATAAAAGCCCGCTCGCAATGCAAAAAACAGTAAGAGCATCCCACAATCTATCCAACAAATAAGGTGCATATTAAGAGCAAACCAAGGTGTCGTCTGCGTACTCCTGATCCAATAAATCTGGTTCCCCTTGCACTGGCATGTGAAGACCGTGCACGAAGGAGTCCTGCCACGCAAGTATAAAGACATAGCCTCCGCAAAGAACAAGAAAAAGTAAGGAGCCAAAGAACATCCCTGTCGCACAGATCTCGAGAGGTGAAATCAGCGACCAATACGACCATTGATACCAACTACACTATAAGAAAATTTGTATAACGAAGAAACCCCCGTAATCCACCGTGTAGGAAAACCCTCTCTCTCTCTCTCTCTCTCTCTCTCTCTCTCTCTCTCTCTCTCTCTCTCTCTCTCTCTCTCTCTCTCTCATATAAGAACCATCATTTGTGCTAAGTGGCACACATTCAAGCAAGGAAAGAAGTAAAGATTTGTGGAAGTGTAAAGTCTAGATCCTGTCACCATTTTAGTTATGCTGAACCTGACATGGATATCAGAGCTTTGTGAGTTTTCACTAATCCGCTAATCTTTGAATTGATTTTTTCTCTGATTGCTTGAGTGTGTGTTTTGGCGGTTCGCCCAAGGACGCTTCTCTCACTCAGGGAACTGCAGGACCTTCCATTGCGCGTACCTTGAGCATAGGAAATGCAAACACTGTATACCGGGCGTTACAATTGTGGTGCACCTGCGAGAGGGTGGTTGACTAGAGTCTTGGCATTGTTTGCACAACCATCTCTCCCACTTGCTTGCCACCTCTGCAACCACGACCTCCCTAATATTCCCTGTTTTTGGGAGGGAATTCGTCTTATTACCAGGTTGCATCACTTGCTCCACCAATGCTTAAAACGTTCAAAGTTGTGGATCAAAGTTGTGGATCCACTGTAACATTCTTTACTTTTTTTAAGGTGTTCAAGGCTCTATAAATGCTCTATAATTTTTCAAGAGTTTTAGACCAGGAGGCAATGAGGGTAACAATGGAGGTTGAACCTCATGAAAGGGAGGTGGTCACTTGACACTCACCCAAAGCCATGTGTTTAAACAAAGCTTCCAAGAATTGAGAGGTAGCGTAACCCAAAGAGATATTAAAGGTATTATGAGAAGAAAAGG
Source organism: Adiantum capillus-veneris (assembly GCF_014529385.1). Lineage (NCBI taxonomy): Eukaryota > Viridiplantae > Streptophyta > Polypodiopsida > Polypodiales > Pteridaceae > Adiantum > Adiantum capillus-veneris. Next base: position 73,938,362 of record NC_140947.1, on the reverse strand, counting down.
AATCGTCAGTTTTTCAAGACTTAGAGAGTAGAGACATCTTTTGCTTAGGTCATTGAGGCTCTTCAAAAATCCCAAATCAGCATTCAAGAGCCACGAATGAACACAGTCAATTACTTGAGCTAAAAGTGACGGTTAGATGGCGAACGATATAGCGTAAAGAGAATTTTTTTCAACGTTTTAATCTGCCCTCTAATGTCAATCACCTTCAGAAGACTTACAATAGATCTTATGTCTCTTCTAAGACCTTTTGATTTCTTGGATGATCAAGTGGATGTTGAACAATTGGAGGCTGGTAAGACAAAGGAGATTCTTCAAATGGAGTGGACTGACACGTGAAAAACAAGTATATCAACACCATAATACTTGTACACACTTGGTTAACTTTAGGAGCTTTCTTATTCAGATGTACAGCGAATAGAGGAGCGTGAATTAGCATATAGCCCTCATCCCAAGTTCGCACCTTTACCGCAAGACTAGTACACTCCAATACTCATGCCACTGAGGGAAGCAGCCTATAAGCTCTTTCACCGCAGCATTGTACTCTCCAATTATATCAATCATTTGCCGACAACTAGCTGATAATGTTAATGTGGTCAATGTGTTAAACGACGCACATTTGTCAATTTAACCTTTTTAATCTTAGATTGCCAAGAGACGAACTTGTTAGGAGGTTAGCATTAGTGCTCACTCAAAGCATAAAATCAACCCCAACAAAAACCTAACTAGGAATATGTATTGTGCTATTCCAATGGAAAGCAATTTTGTCGGAAGTTTAGAATCTCTTCCAAAAGGGAAAGCAATGTCACAAGAGCTGCGGCATGCACCTTTGACGATAGCACGTGTAGAGCATTCTTCCTACAACATGGTACCATTCAGCTTAAGGTAGAGGATTTGAACGTAGCTCACCCTAAACAAATCCAGATAAAAGACAATGAGCATTGTCCAGTGTCCACAAAACATTATCTCAAATCCTATTCTTGTGTGAATCGGCTAAGCTAGGAGTTCTCAACCTCTAGGACATGGGACATTGAGTTCCATAGGAGCTTAATGCACAGGCAAGCTCCTAGCACAATGGCACACTAGAAAACTTGTGGCCTTCTCAACTACACAAGTGGCTAGCCTGCCTATCTTCCCCAAATTTGACTGCAAACAATAACCTTGTTCAGATTGAAAATTTACGTGAAGTCAGAATTGAAATAAGAAGCTTGAGGTATGCAAGGCTTCTGACAGAGAATTGACCAACTCAGGCAACCTCACCATATGCTCTCTGCATAACTCCACAGCAATGAAAGGTGGGCATCCTGAAGAAGAGACAGCAGGACAATTGCTTCCGCCACCATTTTGCACCATCAAGGGAGGTGACGAGTCACTTTCATCAAACTTGGGCCCACCAAAAGCTCCTACAGCAGTCTGCATAGTCCTGGGGGTTACATTGCAACCAAAAAGAATTTTACAATTGGACTTACAAGAATAAAGACTTCGGCCATGCACTCCACTACAATACCTCATCAGCGGGGACGTGACTACTAGCTCAACTTTTTGGGTTAAGTTGATTTTTTCCAAGTGTCTACGAAGCCTATCCACCTGCACCAACGTTTGGCCTAGCTTATTACCACTCTAATAATGCAACAACAATCGATCGCAATACCTGGTCCCATCCCAAGGGCGTTACGCTTGCATCCACATAGTCATATGACATATAAGCCTCGTAGTCCTGCTCCCCAACCACATTATGATAGCCTTGTGCATGCCTAACCTGATCATAAGGCATAAAGGCTTGAAGTACATTCCATAAAATGTACGATATAGACTCCATTTAAAAGCACGCGATTATGGGCAGCAAAGTAGACAGCCTGATTGCACTTACAAGATGTATAATCTTACAGTTCCGCAACGAATGCACAGAGAGATTGCTTGGAGCTCCAATCGTACCTGGAGTTTAAAAGTAACAGGATTCAGAACCACTTCCTAGTTTAATCAAAACCATTTTCCTCGTACACCAAGATGCTTCAGGAGATATACTTTGGCATCGCCAAAAAATACAAAGAGGAAACTCGGCTATGGAAATTGGTCTGCTTTGACATCAACAAACACCTGCAAACAGGAAAATTCGTTGGCATGTGTACCTGCAACTGTCACGTGGCTCATCTTCTCTACGCCTGCTCGAATTGCAGCCCAAATGAGACGAGCGCTCTCTCTCTCTCTCTCTCTAGAGTTCAACTTGGTCGGATAGATCTTTGAGCTCTCTTGAGATAGTTCCCTACGACGTTAAAATTCTCTTCTTCTTTTCTCTCTCTCTCTCTCTCTGTGCGTGCCGCTGCTGCTGAATGCGCACTTCGTGTCAAGCGGACGAGCAGACCGGGCACCCTAGAATTTCAATGGACCAATGCCAATGTGGACAGGCAAATTTCCTCGTAGCCTTTCCAAAGGTCCGTTTTGGCTTGCGGAAGGCCATAGGGTTTTAGATGCAAAGTTGTTGCAAACTCCGGGCCGTTCGATATGATGAATGGCTGCCACGTGTTATTAGGTTTTTTAAGGTTCATTTGACCCATCTGCAACCCCTTTTTGTGCTACTCCTGGCAGGTCTCGGTCCTTTTTGCCCTGCTCCTACCAGAGAATGTGGCGCGCGCGACGGGTGCTGTCCTTCCGAGAAGACGGCGCACAGCAGGTATGTTCTTTTCGTGCTGCCCCTACCAGAGCACCAAGAGGTGTTCGATATGCAACTTTGCTTGTTTAATGCCACGGGGTTTTCAAGATTATTGAAGGCGACTGCATTCAATGGGGTTGCTATGTAGGCTCAGGTGGCGAGGACGTGGCAGCAAGAGGTGTTTGATGCGTTGTCCTGCTCGTTTAATGCCGAAGGCGGGCTTCTCAAGATTTTTGAAGGCGATTGTGTCGTTGTGGAGGCTGAGGTGACGAGCACTGCTCGTGTTGTTCTTTATGCTTTAGTGCACGTGTTGAAAGGCACGGGAGATGTAATTCTTAGAAGAATCCATGTGCTTATTGTAGCTTACGTAAGAGGCTAGAAAGGGCAGAAAAATGCACTGTAACAAGTCCTTGTCTCCGGTGGTTATCATTATATTGTGTCATGCTTTTATAGATATGGCAGCAAGTCTGAAGATTTGTTTTAATGTTTGAGCTTTTGAGCTACATTATCTAGTGGAAGATTCTCTCTCTGTCCTGCTTTTGTACATGTGCCAGCAAGTCTCAATCTTTGTTCTAACGTTTGAGCTTTGACCTATCTCTTGCTATTCAATTTGTCTGTGCTGATATGCTGCAATTCCAAATTTAAATCAGTCGAGGAGTTAAAATTTGTTGAGCGTCTGCTGTAGATTAGTTTGAGGGTTTGAGTCTTGTGCCTTCAAGTAGTTGCATCAACATTTCTTTGGAGATCCTCTTTTATCATGGCATCTGATGGTGGCATTGCCGGTGGTGGTGAAGGGAGTGCAAGCAATGCCTCACCCAACGACGGTGAGAGCATGGACTTCTCTGGAGGTTTGTTTCTCTGCCTCCTGTGCTGGTGTTGTTTTCCATTGTCGGTCCTGGTTTCTTCTTGCTTGCGAGCGACGCACTCGAAAACGTTTGTTGCGTTGGTGTTGTTCTCCCGGTCCTGCTGCTTACTTTTTGTTATGCTTGCAAGTGATGTAGTCGTGACGGTTGCAGCGACATCATTTCATTCACTGCTTTTTTTGAGTTGGTCTTGCCTACAGTGGCCTAGTGTTGCTCCATTTGCTTCTATTGCATTAGGAGCACTACTGGTTGAGCTCGTTGTATTCTCCCTTGGCGACTAGGTTTGGCATTTGTTGACCCTATTTTTGAGCTTAACTGCGTGTTCGATCTTTTTGATTGTTGGTTCTGGCTTATTTCTGCTTGTGTGCGACACACTCGAGAACTTGTCTTTTCGGGGATGTCCATAGATGTTTCCTGGATATTTAATGAAGAAAAAAGTGCTTGTTTTGTGGAGGTTGTTGCTCCTTGCCTATGTGAATTCCCCATTTGTGAACTTGTATTGAAAGAAGTGACTGTGCTATGGTTCGATCGAAGAATAGGGGCTGTTGTCACACTTTGAGGCTTTGATGAGAATGCTTGCTGCCAATCATGAGAGGCTCCTCTGGGCGAGTTGCCTCTTGAGGAAGGCGCACTTGTGGAAGGCTGAGGCCTTGCTTTACTAAAAGAGGAGGATCTTGAAACACCAGCAGAAACGGGTTGGCTTTGTGCATGCAAAGGTGATAGCCTCTTAGCTGATGTGCTGCAGGGGAGAAAGGAGATGTTTTTTTGGTTGTCGTCGAAGATGAGAGAACAAAGTTGCCTCCACCTTTTGATGCTACAACTGCTGTGTGTCTGCTTGTGGGTGTTGTGGGTGAGAACCAGGTGCTGATAAAGGTTTATCTTTGCTCTTTGGTGTTGTTGGGTTGATTATGTGTGCTGAGGATACTGGGGTTCTTCTAGAAGGGCTTGCAAGCCTTAATGCAAATCTAGACCGCAGAGTAAGAGGTGTCTTTTTGGGTGCCAATGTGGTCACATTGGTGGTTGAATACATTGAGTTTCTTGGCAGCCCATTGGATCTAGCCGCACCATTGTGCCCCTTTCTATAAGCCAATTCTGGATCTTTCAATAAAATAGCACCTTGGTTTCTTGAGTTCGCCTCTGCTTGGTTGCTTGAAAACTACAAGTATGAACATAAAGTGAGGGATGAGTGTTAATACAGCAAGAAACCTAAAGCTTTCTTCCACTTTCTTTCAAATAAATGTCGAGACACACAGATTTATTTATCAAAATTATGCACAGAAACTTACTCGTGATGTTTTAATACTAGCTACAGATTGAACCAAGCTAAAAGACTCCAATTGAGATAGGGAGTCGTCTTCTAGCGTTGAGTTGAGTTTTGAATGGTTTCTTAGAGGGGTACCAGGAGGAGTAAGCAAACTTATGACAGAGACCAAATTTTAGACAAAGAGTGATCGAAGACTGTTATTAAAATTAACACAAGAGGCTAAAGTAGAATTACCAGTCATAGTCATTCTTGCCTAACTCTACTGTAAGAAGGTCATCGTTTTTCACATTCAAATCTATAGTTTGGGAGTTATCAACAGCTAACTTGGGATTCTCCGCCTAGCATCCCGGCGTGCCGGCGCAAGCTTCTCCAGATCCTCTCAAGAGCTTCGTTTCTGCGGCTCGTTCTTCCTTGTCTTTTCCGAGTGTCTTGCATGTTGGACGTTTTTTACGTCCTCTTTGCTATGCTCAACTAGTCAATGCTACGCTTATTGGATGCTTCCTTTTCTTGTCCTCTTGCAGAGTTGCGCAGGTTCGTTGAGTCTGCTCCATGTCCTGCAAACAAACGTTCATCGCAGTTGGTGTTGTCGAGCTCTGCTAGGTCGCCCCCAAGTCCGAGCTTCAAGGAAACCGCAACTGGGAAGAGGTGTAGGCGTGCCTTGCTTCAAGGAAGCCCTGCAAGCCATCCGGTTGGTAGTGCAGGTATGGCCAGCGTGCACATTCATTTTTTGTGGAACAGGCTTGGCGTGTCTACGATGTTCTGTGTTGCAATGCACTGTTGAGTGTTGAGCTACATTAAGATGGTGCTCTGCTTTCTTTTGTAGGCAAAGGATACTCTCCACTAGGGGAGGAGTGCGCACAAGCACCGTCTTCGTCTCAACAACAACTTCCTTGCCCAACTCGCGAATTAAGCAAAGTTGTAGCCTCATTTTCTGAAATTGGCCAATCTTCAACTGCTCACAATATCTTGGACAGTGGCAAGCTACTGGACAAAGGGAAAAGCCTAATAGTCAAGGAAACCTTGCCGCTATTTGTGATTAGTGATATAGATGAGAGTAGTAAATCTTTCTCTATAGAGGGAAAAATCTTGAATTGGTACGGCACATACTGTTCCATCTCCCCTGGGCAAAAGAAAAATGCACGTTACTTCAAGTTCCACATCGTCGATGCCAATTGCACCAACACGATCACGATCGTCATTGTGGATCCCTTCATTGAGAGCTACACCAAGGAGCTCAAGATCGGCTTGTTCGTCAGGATTGACTGTCCTCTTGTGAGGGCTAAAAACCATAATGATGCTGGCTCAGCTTCGTTCTCCTTGCATGTCGATGCGTCGACAACCATTCGACCTTGTGACCCATTCCCTGTTTCTTTAGCTTTCTATCCTGAGACAAAGATAAGCACATTTCTTGCTGACGCTGCAATTTTTGAGACTACTAGCCGATGTCCGCCCTTGACGACACTGGCGTTTTTTGTCTTGCAAAGTCATAATTTCCATGAGAGAATTGGCACTACATTCGGGGATTTGGTTGTTGCCAATGGCCCGACCCCAAACGAAAAAGAAGTTGTACGTATCAGAAGCATTGGCTTCAATGCTTCTCCCTTTCATTGTTGACAAACCTTTTGTTATATGTAGGTGAGCTTTGTCAACTCTAGAAAGCATGACTATGATCAAGTCATGGCCCATATGGCTAGGGAGGACATTTTTATGTTTGTGGCTAGGAATATTGGCCTCTTTGTTGCACACATTGTCTGTTCTAGACATCACAACTTTGGTCCCCGTGCAAGGATCACGCTTAAAACAAGAATTGACCACATCATTTCATAGACAGTGTGAGATTCTCGGCTACAATAGAGAGGTGACTTTGCATGCTTTGTAGTCAACTAGATAAATATATCTTTAGTGGTCTTTATACGTTTGTTTTTTTTGTACGTTGTGGGGACTTTGCGCTTTGTGAACTTCAATAGAGCTCTCTTGCATTCCCAGTGCTCAGTTTGTGACTCACCGAAGGTGAAGAAGGTTGAAGACCGACTGCGTTGTTCTCTTTGCGATAAAGATCACGTCATCAACACGACTCTCACACTGGAGGCACAAATCCGAAGCAGCATTGACAGACGTGTTGTGGCGGTTCAAGTGTCAAGGTCTACGGTGGATCGCCTTCTGGCCTTGCCAAGGAGCTTTAAGGAGGTGTCCATGGAGAGCATTCTAGAGGCGAGGGATATTTTATCGACATCTGTTGTCGAGGGTGTGTTCAAAATTGGCACAAATGGGTCTATGATATCTTTCACTCCTCTGTGGGAAACCTAGATGCTGTGAGAGCATGGATTTCGATAGCTTTTGGATTTCACCACGAATAACTATGCTTCCTTACCTAGATCCCTCTACAATCGATGAACTAAATTTTGGCTTGTCCATTGTATATCGAGTTTCATAAGAAAGTGGTATCCTGTTTTTGAGTCTTGTTGCCGTGGTGTCTCTCCATAACTCACTTTCTACTCTTCCTTCCTCTCCATATTTTCAACCTTCCAAAGCACAAACTCTCTCTTTCTCTCTCTCTCTCTCTCTCTCTCTCTCTCTCTCTCTCTCTCTCTCTCTCTCTCTCTCTCTCTCTCTCTCTCTCTAACACACACACACACACAAACAAACACACAAGACGGCTGAATAGTTACAATCTTCACGTGCCTTTGCAATGACTCACTTGCCCGAACGCGATGTTGATACCGTTTTTGCGGCACTGTTTCCGAACAATTCAGACATCTTTCTCGTGCTACACCATCTCCAAAACTCAACAAGTGCACCGCATGACCTTAGATCAAATTTTCTCAATGATTTGTTTGAGAGCTTCTTGCTTGAAAGACATGCTGTCCCGGATGCATGCCTCTTCTTCCCTACTGACAGGGCCACTAGCGCAATGATGGCCACATAATTCTCATCTTTGTATTCAACATGTGCCAATTCACTTGCTCTTAGCCTCGACGTGTTAACGGCCTTTGCTTGCTTTGCGAGCTGTAGGTTAAAAGTGTATTTGAAAAGAAATGGAAGCATGAGAACAATCATCTTGGGGATGCCATCGAAACCATTTCTTGCAAAGGGCATTTTGCTCTCCGAAACAAGCAATGGCATCGCATACCTTCCCACCTTCACAATGTGCTCAAGCCGTGCACGTGCTGGATGGAAAGAAGATGAGGTGGCCACTTTGCATCGGCTATCCTTGTTGCATGAGGCTTTTCCTTATGTTGAGGTGGTCCGCATGTTCTAGGCCAAGCACCCACACACGTTGCACACAACCCAGGCCGTGAAATGCAAGCTTTCACGCCTAAAGAAAGAGAAGGGCTTGGTCACTGGTGCTCAGATACGATGCACCCATGCCAAGTTGAGCAAGCCCATTAAGAGATACAACAAAAGCATCAAGGACAAGCCCATTACACCCTGCGAAAAATGTGGACACTACTACAACCGGATGCGTGGCCGCCCTACCAAATATCGGAAATAACACAATAAACAACATAAAACCGACTAATCGGCATACCTGGCACAATCACGTGATCGCATGATCGCAAGATACACGAACAAAGAGAGATAGAGAGAGGGAGAGAGTAAGCGAGCACGTGCAGGCGCACCTCCTAGAGCGGAGTGCTACGCCGGCACGGCGAGAGAGAAGAGAAGAGAGGAGAGAAGAATACACAGACACTGGGTGCAATCTCCCCCCGTGCAAGAGTGACCATTTCCCTCTTGCACGTATTTGTTTTATAGATTTCTTGAATGGTCAAATTGGTTACAAACTAGCCGGCCGGTCATAAATGGCCAAAGCTCATAAAAGAGCACTTGAATAATAAAATGTACATGATATACAAATACATTTGCATAGGCCAAGCTGGGTCTAGTCTTTTCCACCTGTCAGCTGCAATAAATAGTAAAATGTCAATTTTATAACATACCTCTCCGTTGGAAAGCAATTGTCCTCAGTTGCGAAGATAAAAATCTGCAAACAATAATTGTCAAAAACAGTGATTAGTATGTTGTGTCAAAAACATCACATAATAAAAGAAAAATTTATGAAACTAAACAACATTAGCTTATGCCTTCCGTCATCCACATACTACCTATTCTAGTGTCCCATACCACTAGAATAAGCAGTATATGTCATACCCTGGTGAATCAGGATATCATTAGTCACACTCATCATTAATCTCATAATGTCAAGTCTCATCATATAAACACTGCCATAATAATCACCAGATACCAAATCCCAATCCAATTCCAAGTCTCGGTGTGTGTGTGTGTTGGCGAACAAGAGGTGCTTGGATCACATAACAGGGAGAAAACGGGACTGGTGGGTTGTAACTCCTACTGCATGGTTGTCCAAAAAAACAGACAGCAGGGTGGGTGTATGGGCGCCGTTAGTCATCGACGTCGAGAGAGAGAGAGAGAAAGAGAGAGAGAGAGAGAGAGAGAGAGAGATAGAGACGAGATTGAGACAGATAGTCGCTGTGATGCGGGCCGCTAAAACGGGTGGCTGGGATAGGTTGGCGGCACCTCCGCATGCTAAACTGGCGGATGATCATGCTGCTATTGTGTTGCCAGTAGGAACCACTGCGGTGTTGATGACGACAGGCTGCATTGGTGTGCTATCGTAGAGGCCTGTATTGTGGTATTGGCGTCCAGTGGTGGCCGCCAATGACGACCGGGGGGGGGTTTGAAGACGAGGCAATCGACCTGTAGAGTACGATGGTTGTGTGTGTGGGTGGGTGTGAGAGAGAGATAGAGACGAGAGAAAAACAAAAAAATGTTTTACTTTACTCAGTGGGGCCGTGATTTGAGAAATAGAGAGTGATTGGGTGGGATGCGCATGTCATAAGTGAACGAGGAGAAAGAGAGGGAAGAGAGTAAGCGAGCACGTGCAGGCGCACCTCCTAGAGCGGAGTGCTACGCCGGCGCGGCAAGAGAGGAGAGAAGAATACACAGACACTGGGTGCAATCTCCCCCCGTGCAAGAGTGACCATTTCCCTCTTGCACGTATTTGTTTTATAGATTTCTTGAATGGTCAAATTGGTTACAAACTGGTCGGCCGGTCATAAATGGCCAAAGCTCATAAAAGAGCACTTGAATAATAAAATGTACATGATATACAAATACATTTGCATAGGCCAAGCTGGGTCTAGTCTTTTCCACCTGTCAGCTGCAATAAATAGTAAAATGTCAATTCTATAACAGACACTTGCTATTCCGACGCCAGCTAACACATCAGCTTCTGCCTTTAGTTGCAGAATCCACTTCGAGGAAGCGAAGACGCTATGGGGATGTGTATGTTTGCAGCCAGTGCAAGAAACACTTAACAAGCGATAACAATCACCTATGGAGCTTGCAAGAGACAGGGTTTAATCCAGCACTTCCCTTTGTGTCAGATCTAAACCCCGTAGAGGCACGCTTGGTCTCCATTCGTATCCCCTTCGCCAAGATACGCGAACTAACATATGATGGTCAGTATGGGCTTAGAGGTAGCGTTGTCAATGTCCTTGCCAACTTGGAGAAGAGCTAGGATGTGCTACCTCGCTTCATTGAGGATGAGGCCTCTGTGCTTGTGGGAACCAAACGGAAACTAGAATACGGTAGATGTTACCTAAGTGGCGTTGTGCGACCCCTGCTCACAATGCGTGCAACCACTACGCTACTATCAACACGACTCTACACGAGAGAAGGTGTCACCATCAACAATAAGTGACTTGCACACCTTTCTAGTCTAAGTATGGCTCCTGTGAATACCCTTAACGACGATGCGCACGATGTTGAGCTTAAGGATGAACAGACTGATGTCATGCTCCATGGGGTCACAAGTGCTGCAAAGGTTGTTGATTACAGTGGCAAGATTCTTCATGTTGCACCTTGCGAGGGCAACTCACCGTTGAGCATCTTCATGGACGAGTATTGCGAGGAGTTGAGCTTCCCAAATCTTTTCTTCGGGTCCCCTAGAAGATATAGAGAAGCCGCAACCAAAGATTATCAAACGGTTGCAAAGTGGGAGCTCCTGAACATCGACAGAAGATTCACCCTGGACATTGAGAATTTATTTTTCAAGTCTATCAAAATCATGTCGGGACAAGTTGCATCCTCTATTTGGGTGCGAATGCGCAAGGGAAAGCTAGGAGGTGCAGCAAGGCAAGTTGTAGAAGACACAAACATAGAGAGTCTTCTCAACTCAAGGTTAGGCTTTAGAGACTTCGAGGCACTGCGCACATCCCCCGACTACAAGGAAAAGATGAAAAAAAAATGTCTTCGCAATGATCCGACAACTTGGACCGCCCACATTTTTTGTCACGTTCTCCTCTGTAGAGAGAAGATGGAAAGAGCTTCTTGCTGCACTAGAGAAGTTAGTCCCGCTGAGCCAAGAGCCCGAGGAGAGCCTAAGCTCGTACCAACGTCGCCTCATTTGCGTCGATCCCATTACAACTGCTCGTTTCTACGTCAACAGGTTCAACGCAATGAAATGGTTGTTGCGGACTGATTCCTCCATATGTGGCAAAATACGAGACTTCTTTTTCATCATGGAGTTCCAAAGTCACGGTAGCCAACATGATCACGGTTTGTTGTGGCTAGAAAATGCTCCATCACTCACAACGTACTCGGATCAAGATATTGTAATGTTTGTAGATACCCACATTAGCACAGATGGATCCATCTTGCCCAATGACCTTTCTGAAGTTTACAAGCACAAGCACCATATGACTTGTCGAAAGAAGAGCAAAAGTTGCCGTTTTGGATTTCCCCATGCCATTCACAACTATTATCCGGCAAGGAATACTTGAGTCGAACATAGCTAGACAAGGTAAGCTTTACTTGCAACAAGTTGAAAGACAACTCAGCCAAATTGATTTACAAAATGCCCCTACATTTGAAGAATGGCTAGAACAAGTACAACTCTCCATGGAACAGTACTTGTTTGCATTGCAAGCAACTATCTCAGGACCCACTATTTTTCTCGAGTGCAAACCAAGCGATATATTCACAAAAAACTTCAACAAGTCAATAGTTTCACTTTGGAATGCAAACACAAATATACAGTTCGTGCTAAATGCACATGGAGCTGCGAGCTACTGCACCTTATACATGACAAAAATGGACAATACATTAATAGGAGCAATCAAGGCACAGGTTGATCACTGTGTTGCAAACAATGCAACAACGTTAGAGAGACTACGAAAATTTGGTAGTACAATCCTTAACACACATCAGATTAGTTCACAGCAAGCTGCTTACATATGCCTCTCACTTCCATTACATAGCTCGTCTAGAGAATTCATATACATAAATACTAATCCACCTGAAGAGTGAGCTCTGGTCCTCAAAAAAGAGAATGCCTTGCAAAAAATGCACCTTGACACGACATAAATCTTCTCTGCCTCCATCATTGACAAATATGCCTCCAGACCACACTCGTTCTTTGCCATGTGCTTGGCCCAATTCGCTTCCACAACAAAAATCCCTCTAGGCCTGACACATTTCTGCGGAGGGCACGCATCATACGGTACGTTAGATACAGTAAAGCCAAAGACCCTGACAACCATTACAGAGAACAATGCCTTCTCTTCTTGCCGTGGTCAAGCCATGAGAATGAGCACCTTTCCCGAAGGTTCGTCTTGGATCGATGTCTACACTTCGAACATTGAGACAGTGAAAAACAATGAATCACAATTCGTTGTCGAACCAACTCCACTCGACAGATTCGCAACAGCCGTCACAACCTCACGCAACACGAGAAGTGTGAGTTCCTTGAACGATTTCAACAATGCCAACGTGATGATCAACACCCCATCAAAGCAACCGACGAAGAAACCATTTGCTTTGCATTTTTCCAAACATATTGCCATGACCAATGAGGATTTCCACGCATCAATAAAGAAGCTAAACCCACAACAGCGACTCATCCTCGATGATGTCATGCTCAAAAAACGCATAGTGCCGTCAGAAAAGATACATCTCTTCCTCACAGGTGGAGAGGGCACTGGAAAAACATTCACGCTACTCTTGCTAGTCGAAGCCCTCATTCGCTTCTACACACATAAGTCGGGCCACAATCCTGACTTTCCTAAGGCACTCCTGATGGCATATACAAGCAAGGCAACATTCAACATTGGTGGTACAACTATACACTCAGCTTTACATTTGCCTTTGATAACTACGGCACACACAAGCCTCGGAGCAGAAAAGCTAGATGCACTGTCCTTACTTTATCAAGATTTGGAGCTTGTGGTGTTTGATGAAGTCTCCTTGATAGGATCGAGTGTCTTCTCATTGGCTGATTCACATCTTCGTGCCATCAAGAGAAAACACGACCAACCTTTTGGTGGACTTGATGTCATACTCTGTGGTGACCTTTGCCAAGCTAGCCCAGTCAAAGACTCTGGGATATTCACAAGCAAGCAGGCTCTTCTCGAGGCGGTCGCACCTTCGTACTGGCATGAATTCCCTAAGTGCTATGAACTAACGATCACAATGAGACAAACAGATGCACAGTTTATAGAGGTGCTCAACCGAATGAGAATTGGCTCGCACACCAGTAGCGACCTTGCATACATTAACAACTCCTTCCACAGAGAGTTGCCTGTTGACATAACCATATCACACCTATTCTACTCTAACAAGGCAAAGGATGAACACAATGAAAAGGTCTTCACACAATTGCCTGGTGAGCCACACATGTTCAAAGCGATTGACAAGCGTGCCGCTTCTTGCAGCAAAACAATAGCAATTCCATTGGATGCCAGGCAAACTACGGGTCTCCAAGCAACATTGTGTCTGAAACCAGGGCTAGTGGTCGAGCTATGCGCTGGAAACCTAGACATTCTCGACGGCCTCATCAATGGCACAGAAGGCGTCTACAAGCTCTGCACTACATTCTTCGACACGACATGCCTCTGGATTCATTTCACCAACCCTAGCATAGGGAAAAAACAAAGGTATGACCACCGTCATCTTCGCAACCCACTCACATTGCCTGGTTTGACGCCAATTCTTCGCATCGCATGCGAATTCCAAATTGGAAAAAACTACTTCAACACCCTCACACGCAAGCAATTCCCAGTTCAGCCTGCTGCAGCCCGCACAATTCATCGATCACAAGGGCTTACACTCAACACACTGGCTTTCAACCCCAAAGGAATTAGGTCTCACGGCCTCACATACACTGCTCTAACACGGATTCGTGACACTGCAAATCTATATTTGATAGAGAGGTTGCTACCCTGCAACATTCACACCGACGCATCTGTCCTCAAAGAGCTCCACAGGTTGAGAACGGAAGTAGCTTATTCCCCCATCCAGAAGCATCTCCATCTCCACCAAGATACACATTACATTGTCCAATCACTGAACGTCGTCTCCCTTGGAAAGCATGCAAACGATATCATCCACGACAAAAGCCTGATGGCCTTCGACGTCCTTTGCCTGCAAGAGACTCGACAACATGCGACAACCATTCCAGGCTTCCACAACATATCCTCAACAGAACTACACGACATCTCCATTCTCCATAAAAACAACCTAATACCTACACAAATACACATCTGCATAAATCAAACGCTTGAAACGATCCATGCAACTTTCCACTGCGCCAACAATTGCATGTGGCAACAGTCATTTCACTCTACAGGGCACCGGCATCATCACTCCCACGGTTCCTACAGAGCATCTCCAATCTTCTTGATTCAACCCGCACCATACGACCACTAATCATAATGGGAGATTTCAACATTGACGCACTTGAGGAAAGTAGCACATATAGAACCCTCTCCACCCTCATTCTCCAGCACGGGCTCCACCAATTGATACACCATCCAACCACAGTACACAACTCTACGCTAGACCACATATGGGTTAGCAATGACCTGCCGCAAACCATGTCTAGCACCAGCTACAACTATTGGTCCGACCACTCCACTACATACCTCCTCATTGCCAAAAGCTAACCTTCTCTTGCTTTCTGCAGGCCATTGTGAGTTCTCACCTTGTTTTTTTCTTTTTTGGCTGATTCCAAAGGTCTTTGTCTACTTTTCTGCAATAAGAAGTTCACATCTACTGCACTCCAGTAGTGCCTATATGGCTCCCACCGCCACCGGCCTATTGTGTGATGTCACATGCCTTCAAGGTGCAAGTGTACATGATTGCAGTTGGAGAGATTCCCTTTCTCTTCATCGGCTAAAAACAAGCCAAATCTTTCAAGTTTGACCCTTGCCTTCAAGATGCAAGCGTATGTGATTGCATCTAGAGAGACACCCTCACTTCGCATTTGTTGAAAACAGCCCAGAGCTGGCCCTACCCAAGTTGGGCATATTCCGCAATGAGTGCATTCCAAGAGACAACATCCCTCCCTCTCTCTCTCTCTCTCTCTCTCTCTCTCTCTCTCTCTCTCTCTCTCTCTCTCTCTCTCTCTCTCTCTCTCTCTCTCTCTCTCTCTCTCCCCTCTTTCAACTTCAAAAATTAAAGCTTAAATTGGTGCGATTTAGATAATAACAACATGAACCGTGCGCGTGTCTGATAGGTCATATCTAATTTCCATCAATTTAAGCTTTATTTTTTGAACCTGAAAGGGGGGGGGGGAGAGAGAGGGAGAGATGCTTGCATGACAAGCTCAAATGTTCAAAGGCTGAGATAGTGAGAGAAAGAGAGAGCCACTCACAAGAAAAGCTTGAATGTTCAAAGGCCTCCTCGTGTCATCCAAAAATTTGTTCTCTCTCTCTCTCTCAGGTCTTTGTGTGTGTGTGTGTGTGTGTGTGTGTGTGTGTGTGAGAGAGAGAGAGAGAGAGAGAGTGAGAGAGAGAGAGAGAGAGCTACTCGCAAGAAAAGCTTGATGTTCAAAGACCGCTTATTCACTACTTTTCCAATGGGCACACAGTCCGACAATGATGGTTGTGATCAGACTTGTTCATGCTACACCTTGCATGTGGATAAGACTATTATCCATTGCCTTTGAGGTTTGCCCATATGTGCACATGGTCATCATGCAGTTCATGCCCTACTATGTTACGTAGGTGTTTACACATATTATGTCTCTCAAGGTTTGGTTTGCTGGCTATTACGGTTTTTGGGTTCTCACCTTGGGAAGGAGAGGACCTTGTTTTCTTTGACAATTTTTGAAAATTGGGATTTTAATATTGGTGAGATGCATCTCGTAACTTAAATCTCCCTCTCTCTCTCTCTCTCTCTCTCTCTCTCTCTCTCTCTCTCTTTGCGTCCTAACCCTAGCCCGTCCACCATCGAAAGCCACATAGGTCCTCCTCTTGGGCGAGGGGCTGCCCATGGGGGAGGGCGTTAAGCCTTTAGCTCTTGCCCCTACCCTAGCAAGGCAATAACGGCACCCCTACAGCGATGCAACAACGACAGGATAACGGGCACGCTCGAGTTTGACAAGCTCAACACCGACCTTAACCTTCCATCTGCAACGTAACAACCACAAGCCCAACAACGACCTCGACCTTCCCTGTGCAGCGATCTCGACCCTCTGCGCAGTGACGACCCGAAGCGACCTCGTTGCCATTTCTTTGCACATTAGTTGAGTATTTGGGCCTTTGGATTAGAGAAAATGTTCTCACCAAATCCACCTCCAACAGGACGAAGCAAGACGATGGTGACCAAAGGTTGCAAGGCCAACATCCCGAAAACACCCGGGAGAACATGGGATAGCTTTGCCACTGTCCTAGTAGCCCCAAGCAAGACAGATTGCATTGGACAATTGCAAGCCACCCTTGACATGGTCATGGAAGAAAATCGCGTCGACCTCATTGCACGCCTCAGCACGTTCGAGGCACGATTTGATGCCATGGTCAGCCTCACAACAGACAGGGTAAAGGAAGTCGAAGCAAAGGTCACTCACTCTCACACAATCGCACTCGCCAAAGTGGAAACTTGTGTGAAGTCAGAACTACAGGAACGCTAGCTCCAAGAAGAGAATGCCCTCAAGGTTCGCATTGGAGGGCTGCCCCAAGCATGGAAGGAGTGCAAACAAGACTTCTCTGAATGCATTAACCTCCTCAACGAGACTCTTAAACCAGTCCAAGTCGACTATGATGTGGTAGAATGTATTATCAACAATCACAACACCAAGCACACACCAAGTGGACATGCCATTCTTGAGTTCAAAGACGAGGAGGAATGGTTCCAATTACTCCAACAATCGCATCTTCTCAAAGACACCAGGTTTTGGATTGCTGAAGAACTCACCCCGACACAAGTCAAGCACAAAGGTAAAGAGCTGAAAAAAGTACGTGCAACACAAGCCAAAGGCAAGAGGCAATATACCGCGTAGGGAAGGCCATCATCCAGGAGTTTCGTAGTCCCAAAACAGCTCTCGCCTCACAGGACCCCCTTTAGTTTTGTTCTTTTCTTTTGATGGACTCTCAATCCCTAACTGATATGTACCGATTGCCCTCACCTACAGGAAGTGGTTGTAATGTTTTGTTTGGGTCCCATGAGTTATATCTGACCTCCATGGAAAATAATTCAATCTCTCTCTCTCTCTCTCTCTCTCTCTAATATGACACGTAAGACATGCAAGCTTCATGTTGTTCTAAATCGTGCAATTTCAAGCTTTATCTTTTGAACCTAATAGAACACACACACACACACACACACACACACACACACACACACACACACACACACACACACACACACACACACACACACACACACACACACACACATAGAGCTTCTCGCAAGAAAAGCTCGAATGTCCAAAAGCCTCCTCATGTCATCTAAAATTTGTTCTCTCTCTCTCTCTCTCTCTCTCACACACACACACACACACACACATTTTCACCTCCTTTCTCTCTTTATTTTCTAGATGCTCTATTTACTTATCTGTAGAGAATATACGCGCTCTTTCTTTGTGTCTCTCTCTACCTTTGATTTTATATATCTTTCTCTCTACACTCTTTCTTTTTCTCTCCTTTTGGCAATCTCTCTCTCTCTCTCTCTCTCTCTAAGCAGTGCGTGACTTTTTGGATTAGATGGGTGTCCACAATGTGGGATCTAGATTGATAGTTGACCAATCGAACTACCTCGGCCACATTGTAGGGGGCTAAGAGCGCTCCCCCATAGGGGCCTTGGAGGCGGTTGTGGAGGGACCTCTCCGCATGGTGTGGGAGTCCCATATAGCGTTTGTGGAGGGCCTGCCACCGAGATTGGAGGAGATACTTGGAGTTTCGCTTTGGGGGGGGGGGGGGGGGGGGGGGGGGGGGTACCTCACCCACCCTCCACACCACTCTATCACCCTCTAGACTGCCAAGTGGTAGAGGTGATTGCATTGTCACCGGAAACAAATTTGGAAACCATGCACGAAGGAAATAAATTGATGAGTGCGATCTTCCCACTGCACGCTTACCTTCATCCACCTCGCGGCTTTGTGCTGTTGAAAGTGCACCATAGCGTCTACAACAATTGCACGATTGCAAGCCAACAAAGGTATTTCTCTCTCTCTCTCTCTCTCTCTCTCTCTCTCTCTCTCTCTCTCTCTCTCTCTCTCTGCTATGTGCAACCTGCAGCGCTCTGCATCTCCCAACACGGTTGTCTGCAGCTCCCTAGCTCTGCCAGAACGACACAAACTGCCATGTCTACAGCTCCCTAGCTCAGCCCATCAACTAACTGCTGTGTGTGTGTGTGTGTGTGTGTGTGTGTGTTGTGTGTGTGTGTGTAGCATGCATCGACTTCATCTCCTCCAAAGTGGCGTAAATTTTAAGGCGCTGCCTCCTCTGTAGGCAGTTTCAAAAGCGTTTGTGGTTTAATTTTTATAAATGAATGCCATTATTTGGCTTTGCTGAGTAACTAATCATTTGTGTGATTTCGTAAATGTAACCAAAATGAGCTTCTGCTTTGCTGCAATTATTTTGCTATGCTAAGTGGTTAATTATTTCCATGATTTTGATAAAGAAATCAACCTTAAGTTACTTGTGCCACTCTTTTCGGTTTGGTGCATGGGAGATACTTATAAGATCCACTCCATTTTTATGTAATGTTTCTCTAGGTTTTTCTGTAGCCATGTCTTCTCGAGAGAATTTGCCGATGGATCTCAACAACGAATGGAGCGACGATGGCGAGGAGGTGCCTTCTTCTATCCTGCCCACGGAGTCCCTACTCGATGAAGCGATGCGGACGATCGAAGAGCTGGCTGCGACAATCCATCCAATGGCGCCACAAAAGGGATCACCTCAACAAAACTCCTTGGTAATGGGGTCTAGCTTACATCCACGACAAGTTGGATCGTCAATTGGAGGCCTGGGCGGCTCATGTGCTTGGGGGTCTTCAATAACACCGCCCCGATCGGCCTTCATAGACATTGGACTACGCCCTGATCCACCCATCCTCTTACCTCGGGTGCGGCCAGTTCCGGTAAGGCCATCCTTGCTTTCCGCGTCCACTGCCGACCACAATGTCACTGCCATTGTCTGCACGTCCAACATTGCCTCTACCAACACCAATCAAGCATGCCTCCCATCAGGGCCTACCGCCAGGCAGCAGGTTAGCTCCGATTGCTATCCCTAGTGATAGCAACACCTCAGTTGAGGAGCACCGGTGCCTTCATTGACCCATACGCCACAAACGACTGCACGAACTAATTGGAGGCTCCATGAGATCATCACTTTGGTCGAGACCAAGAAAGAAGTACAGGTACGTCACAGTGAAGGAGGGGTTTATGAGCGTACTCGTCGCGACCGCTGGCAAATGGTTGCTGAGACCTATCAGGCACGAGGCGTCATGCGTAATAAGGCACAATGCAAAATGAAGTGGGATAAAGTACACTCCCTATTCAATAGGCTCAATGACTATGAGAGGAAGATTCCCTCAGGGTGGTCTAGCTATTGGCAAATGACTCAAACCGAGCGGTGCACAAAAGGACTACCTGTAGAAGACTTTCCATTCGAACTGTACAACAAAATGCAGATGCTTTTTGGCGGGGACCGCAATGCCGACATCGGGGGATAGTTGGTTGACTCTATGGAGGATGACACGACGCCACTAGGTATACAAGTCCCATTGGAATTCGGTCCATAAATTTATTTTTGCTACTGTTTTTATTTGTTGCTCTAACCCTAATTTCTTTATTTCTTCGCATGTAGGCGACGAAGAAGACAACCATACCATGCCACGTGATGGTGACATCACAGGCGAGCAACAAACACCACCTCTTGCCATGAACGATGGTGGTGGACCCAGTGACGCATCAGCAGAAGGAAGCTCAGGAGGGATCAAGCAAAAGCGGCGCTTGTGGGTGAATGGCAACAACATCGAGGAGCTCGTGGACTCGACGAAGAACGTGGCGATGGTGTTGCAAAGGTCAAAGGACAGGAAGGACGCACGTGAAGACGCTAGGGGAAAGAGATTGCTAGAAATCGAGGAGGCGAGAAACGAAGCCACTCGTGACAGTGCAAATGCAATTTGTGGCTCCTCGAACCGAGTGGCCGACTCCATTGCCTCCCTGGCGATACGAAGAGAGTAATACTTGTGGGTTGCATTCCTAGGTGTTTGTTTATTTATCATTGTCTGCATTGAGTAGTTGTTACTGGTGTAAACATCTTTGGCATTGCATGACTGTGGATGTGATATTCATTGTTGAGATACTATTTGAATTGGACAGTAAAGCTTTTAGTTTGTTATTTGGTTCATCAACCATACTGTATCGGATTTTTTGTGGGACTGCCAAATGCCAAATATTGTTTGTGTCTAACTTGATTCCTACACACTGTGCACCCTGCATTGTCTCTCTCTCTCTCTCTCTCTCTCTCTCTCTCTCTCTCTCTCTCTCGCCCCCCCCCCCCCCCTTTACAGAAGGATAGGGAGCACTACTTAATATGTAGATGCATTGATTTAAAACTTGCAAACACTTTATTGGCAGTAAGAAATTGAAATTGCTTGCTCTCATTAACCCTCACTATTTCTGTCCACCTGCCCCCGCCCCCCCCCCCCCCCCCCCCCCCCCCCCAAAAAAAAAAAAACAAAAAAACTTAATGAAGCATTGGGAGCTTTTACTTTGTTATTTGGTTAAGTTATTTAAATGCTTCATAGTGTCTTTTTGAATTATCAAGCCTACTAAGCCTACTGATATTTTGTGTGGCTGCCAAAGGCCTTGCTTGCTCTCATTATTGCTCACTATCTGTGTCCAAACCCCCCCCCTCCCCCCACCCCCCAAAACTTAATGAAGCATTGGGAGCTTTTAGTTTGTTATTTGGTTAAGTTATGTAAATGCTTCATAGTGTGTTTTTGAATTATCAAGCCTGCTGACTGCCATTTTTCTGTAATGTTTCGCTAGGGTTTTTTGTAGCCATGTTGTTTGGAGAGAATTTGCCGATGGATCTCAACAATGAATGGAGCGACGATGGCGAGGAGGTGCCTTCTTCTATCCCGCCCACGTAGTCTCTACTCGATGAAGCGATGCCAACGATCAAAGAGCTAGCTGCGGCAATCCATCCAATGGCGCCACAAAAGGGATCACCTCAACAAAACTCCTTGGTAATGGAGTCTAGCTTACATCCACGACAAGCTCGATCATCAATCGAAGGCTGGGCGGCTCACGTGCTTGGGGGCCTTCAATAACACCGCCCCGATCGGCCTTCGTAGACATTGGACTATGCCCTGATCCACCCATCCTCTTACCTCGGGTGCGGCCAATTCCGGTAAGGCCATCCTTGCTTTCCGCGTCCACTGCCAACCACAATGTCACTGCCATTGTCTGCACGTCCAGCATTGCCTCTACCAACACCAATCAAGGATGCCTCCCATCAGGGCCTACCGCCAGGCAGCAGGTTAGCTCCGATTGCTATCCCTAGTGATAGCAACACCTTAGTTGAGGGAGCACCGGTGCCTTCATTGACCCAAATGCCACAAACGACTGCACGAACTAATTGGAGGCTCCACGAGATCATCACTTTGGTCGAGGCCAAGAAAGAAGTACGAGTGTACTCGTTGCGACCGCTGGCAAATGGTTGCTGAGACCTGTCAGGCACGAGGCCTCATGCGTAATAAGGCACAATGCAAAACGAAGTGGGAGGAAGTACACTCCCTATTCAATAGGCTCAATGACTATGAGAGGAAGATTCCCTCAGGGTGGTCTAGCTACTGGCAAATGACTCAAACCGAGTGGCGCACAAAAGGACTACCTATAGAAGACTTTCCATTTGAACTGTACAACAAAATGCAGATGCTTTTTGGCGGGGATCGCAATGCCGACATTGGGGGATAGTTGGTTGACTCTATGGAGGATGACAGGACGCCACTAGGTATACAAGTCCCATTGGAATTCGGTCCATAAATTTATTTTCGCTACTGTTTTTATTTGTTGCTCTCACTCTAATTTCTTTACTTCTTCGCATGTAGGCGACGAAGAAGACAACCATACCATGCCTGGTGATGGTGACAGCACAGGCGAGCAACAAACACCGCCTCTTGCCACGAACGATGGTGGTGGACCCAGTGATGTATCAGCAGAAGGAAGCTCATGAGGAATCAAGTGAAAGCGGTGCTTGCGGGTGAATGGCAACAACATCAAGGAGCTCGTGGACTCGACGAAGAACGCGGCGATGGTGTTGCAAAGATCAAAAGACCGGAAGGACGCACGTGAAGACGCTAGGGGAAAGAGATTGCTAGAAATCGAGGAGGCGAGAAAAGAAGCCACTCGTGACAGTGCAAATGCAATTTGTGGCTCCTTGAACCGAGTGGCCGACTCCATTGCCTCCCTGGCGATATGGAGAGAGTAATACTTGTGGGTTGAATTCCTAGGTGTTTGTTTATTTATCATTGTCTGCATTGAGTAGTTGTTACTGGGTAAACATCTTTGGTATTACATGAGTGTGGATGTGATATTCACTATTGAGATACTATTTGAATTGGATAATAAAGCTTTTAGTTTGTTATTTGGTTCATCAACCATACTCTATTGGATTTTTTGTGTTACTGCCAAATGCCAAATATTGTTTGTGTCTAACTTGAGTCCCACACACTGTGCACCACCTGCATTCTCTCTCTCTCTCCCCCCCCCCCCCCCCCCCCTCTCCCTCTTTTTAGAAGGATAGGGAGCACTACTTAATATGCAGATGCATTGATTTAAAACTTGGAAACACTTTATTGGTAGTAAGACATTGAAATTGCTTGCTCTCATTAACCCTCACTATTTTCGTCCACACACCCCCCCCCCCCCCCCCCCCCCCAAACACCACCACCACCACCACCAAAAAAAAACTTAATGAAGCATTGGAAGCTTTACTTTGTTATTTGGTTAAGTTATTTACATGCTTCATAGTGACTGCCAAAGGCATTGCTTGCTCTCATTAACCCTCACTATCCCCCCCCCCCCTCTCTCGTGTCTAAACTTAACGAAGCATTGGGAGCTTTTAGTTTGTTATTTGATTAAGTTATTTAAATGCTTCATAGTGTCCACGTGTCCCCCTCCCCCCCCTTCCTTTCTCTAAACTTAATGAAGCATTGGGAGCTTTTAGTTTGTTATTCGATTAAGTTATTTAAATGCTTCATAGTGTGCTTTTGAATTATCAAGCCTACTGATATTTTGTGTGACTACCAAAGGCCAAACTTTTTGTGTGTCCACCATTTTGCCACACATTGTGCATTGTGTCAATATCTCTCCACCCCCGCCCTTCCCTCCTCCAACACACAACTTAATGAAGCTTTTTTTTTTATACTATGGGCCATCTTCCCCCCCCCACCCCCCCTCCCCCCCTTCCCAACACACAACTTAATGAAGCATTTTTTCCTATGGGCTCTCTCTCTCTCTCTCTCTCTCTCTCTCTCTCTCTCTCCCTCTCCCTCCCTCCTCCAACACACAACTTAATGAAGCATTTTTGTACTATGGGCCCTCTCTCTCTCTCCCCCCCTCCTCTTCTCTCCCAGCACACAACTTAATGAAGCATTTTTTACTATGGGCCCTCTCTCTCTCTCTCTCTCTCTCTCTCTCTCTCTCTCTCTCTCTCTGGATGCAATCAAAGACAAGGAAGTTTACTTGGAATGTTCACACACATACAAAGCACTTGTTCAAAAGAAGAGGAGAAGGTGGGAAGTCGAAAAACAACTTCTTTTAGCATAAAAGAAAGCACATGCATGTGGCAAGTTTTGGCAAAATCTAAAAGGCAAGCGCGTTGAGAGCTTTGGTGACTTGACTCTTGAGGATATGTATATGCATTGTAAGAACCTCTATGAGCAACCCAATGTTGATAAGATGGAGGGTTGTAGCTCCCTTCCATTTATGTCTCCCTTCTTTACCATTGAAGATGTATGCCGCGCGCTTGAGAAACTTGCTACTCGCAAGGCAGGTGACCTTCAAGGTGTCAAGGCTGAAATGATTAAATGGACAAGCAAGAAAACACGATATTGGATATGCGATATGTTTAACCTTGCACTTCAGTATGGCATGCCTCATGATTGGAGTGCAAATTGGATCAAACCTTTGCACAAAGGAAGAGATGTAAACAATGTGAACAACTATCGCACTATAATGGTTGGTTCTTTGATGGCAAAGTTATTTGGATGTATCATGGAGATGAAGATAAGTGAATGGGCTGAAAAGAATGGCAAACGTGCGCTTGGCCAAGCAGATTTTCGAAAGCATCATAGCACTATTGATCACCTTGTCACTCTTCGAGTTCTTATGGAAGCGTCTCGATTGAAAGGAAAAAAGTTGTATTGTTGCTTTGTGGATTTCAAGAAAGCTTTTGACATGGTACCGCGAGGAAATCTTTGGAGACATATGCAAAGCCTTCAAGTGCCGAGAGAATTTATGCATGCAGTCTTTCGCATCTACCAAAAAGTGATATGTCGATTACGTATGGGAGATGGAATTTCAGAATTTTTTGCAAGCACTATTGGTGTCAAACAAGGATGCCCACTTTCCCCAACCCTCTTTGGGCTACTCATTGATGAATTGGAATACATGGTTCTTGATTTTATGCAGCAAGAAGGCATAGAAGAGGTTAAGATTGGAAATGCGGTGATCATGCTTTTGCTTTATGCCGATGATGTAGTGCTCTTGGCACATACCTTAGAAGATGCACAAAAGCTTATGAGTGTCTTGGAACGCTTTTGCCTACATAGCGAGCTGATTGTGAATGGATCCAAAACCAAGGTTATGCTTGTAAAGACCCTCAATGACGAAAATCCATGCATTGTATACAACAATGAGAAACTTGAAGTGGTAGATCACTTCAAGTACCTTGGCCTTGAGGTTCCATCCAATCATAAATGGAAGGATTGTGCAATGCGTCGCTTGGAAGCCGGAAAGAGGGCTTATTATGCATTTGAGAACATGTGCAATGCAGGAGAGATCAAGTGTTGGGCTCTCAAAAAGTACCTCTTTGACACATTGGTGACACCGGTGCTTCTTTATGGAGTGGAGGTGTGGGGTGGAAGCATCGGGAAGTCTACTTGGAAAGAGTTTGAGAATGTCCAAAAGCGTTTTCTCACCCACTTTCTCCAAGTCAAGACACAAACACCCTACATGCTCTTACTTCTTGAGTCCGGATCGCTTCCCATTGAGGTCTTGGGCATGGAAAGGATTGTGGAGTACATGCGTAAGACACAACGTAGCCCTTTGCATCGACTTCCTAAAATCGCATATGAAGCAAGTCAAAAGGTTCAAAAGACATGCAAGAGCAAAATACTAAGTTCGGGGTGGATGCTTGATATCAAGAAATGGTTTGGAAGATGGGATGCATGTCACTTGGTCAAGGATGCGTCGATCGACTCCCAAGTTAATGAGGCCTTCTTACAACGCCAATGTATCATGGCTTGGGAGAAATCCGGAGGTTCTCGCTTCAGCCATTACACCACACACGTTGCCCCAAACTACAAATCTCTCTTCTTCTCGGAACGAGGTAACCGAACCCATTCCTACATCCTTGAGCCCATCCCGTTGAGTGCGATCCGCACCATTGCCTCCATTCGTCTTAGCTCCCATTCTCTACGCTGTGAGACAGGACGTTGGGGCACTGGCGAAGAGTGTCATCGACTTTGCACCTTATGCCCTTGTCAAGTGCGAGAGAGTGAGTACCACACACTACTTGAGTGCTCAGCTTTTGACCACATTAGGTCCTCTTTTCCCCATATATTCAGCCATGAGCTCTCCCTACATACCTTCCTCTCCCAACCACGATGTGGACTCTCTATTGCGACGCTCATTTCAGCCATTTTTGAGCATCGAGAGTCACTTATGAACTCCACTCACACCACGTGACATGTTCATTTGGTCCCATAGGTCATATTTGACCTCCCAGGACGATAATAGAACTATCTATCTATCTATCTATCTATCTCTCTCTCCCCCTTTCCCAAGATGAAGGTGCAACGTTTACAAATATGGATACACATTATGAACCTGGCATTGTCTCCCTCTCTCTCTCTCTCTAACAATTTGACTCAATGACGCATTCAGATTATGAATTATCAACAATAAAGTATAGATCAAATTATAGACAGCAAAGCAATGTATCGAGTGCAAAACAATGTCCATATCAAATTATAGGTTACTGAGTGCTACAAACTAGTCCATGTGACCATCTACATGTAAGCGAGCAGGACGTCTCTGGTAGTCAATCCCCTGACTGCAACTCCTAAAGGTTGTGGAACTTGCTCCACGTCGACAATGATATCATCATCGAAAGGTACACCAAAGTCCACCCATATGTTGTGTAGAATGCAGCAGGTGGCAATGACTTTTGGCAAGAGCTCCACGTCAGGTTGTCTCACCCGTTGTTGTAGATAACCCCACATTTGTTTCAACCTACCAAATGCTCGCTCCACAACAATTTGTGTACTTGATAGTTTGTAGTTGAATTGTTGCAAGATATGATCGCGCTCCGTAGCAGGAAATGGTATGACAAGCCATGGCAGGTTCAGGTAACCACCATCTCCTAGAATGTATTCTCGAATTCGATGCCGCTCCACCGTAATTGCTGGTCCATCGAGAATCACATTGGTTTGTGCTTTCCTGTACAATGATGAATTCCGTAGCACACGGATGTCATTGCAGACACCGGGCATACCACACATGACATCGAGGAAATGCAAGTTGCTGTCAACCACGGCCTGCAATATCATAGAGTAATTATGGCTCCTATCGAACCAATGTGTGTGTAGCTCACCAACTGACAATTCCTCTGCACAGTAAGCACCCTTGTGGGCACCGCAGCTACTATCTATCGAGGAATCGGTTTTTGTCGAAGGTCGCCTTGCACCAAAGCGCAAACGAAGTCGAAGCAGTGTCGTGGAATTCGCAAGTTTTCTTCGAAGCAAATGTCGTCACCCTCTGTGTAGTCGAAGAAAGTATGCCAAAAATGCTGGCTTCGAGGTTTTACGTACCATACACTGACAACAGAACTCTTTCGTTGCCGGTAAGATACCGCAAAGGCGAGGATGCAATTGATTGTGGAAATTGTAGCTTCAATGACCAGGTCGTCGTCATTGCAAAGAGCGGATGAGCTGTCGATTGGGGGAAGACCATGTCTACCGATGCTTGACACCCAAAAGTGCAGAGCTAAAGAAATTGCCATTATCGCGTCGCCAAGAACTTCATGCAAGGTGTCCATACTTCAGAATGGACCACCGCAAACGGAGTGGGGGGGGCTTCTGTGTGTGCACAATCGCTATGGTGAAGGCGAGCATGAAAGAGAGGATTTATTGTGACAAATAGGAAGCATGCCCCTGGGGACGAGCGAGAGTGATCTAAGAGAGAGGGAGAGATAGAGAGAGTGACTTCAGTTTCTGCAACTAACGTATCCGAGATGCGTATTGAGTGCCGAAGAGATAGAGAGGAGCTTCAACGTGCGCATGTGTGTGTGTGTGTGTGAGAGAGAGAGAGAGAGAGAGAGAGAGAGAGAGAGAGAGAGAGAGAGAGAGAGGGGCAGAATGGAGCATGGCTGGCTGCAGAGCAGGCACACGAGCCGGAGCAATGGAATCTGTGTAGTAGGGTCGCCATAGTGTCGATGAAGTTGGAACTCGGTTGTCATGCCTTAGGTTGGCGGGCTAAAATTTGACTGACTGCCTGGAGTTAGCTCGCTTTATGGGGCGTCGTTTACCATTGGAGCAGAGGTAGAAAAAAATCGGGGTCCTATGTATTTTAACCGATTGAAATCCTAACATCCCGGTTACATTTTGAGCTTATCTTTAAAAGAACCGAGAAATTTTCACAAGTTTTAGTGTAATTACCGACAAAAGCTTCAAATTTTGACCTAAAATCCGAGAAAGTTTCAAGTTTGCCCTTATTTTCTACGGTTAGGAAAAATGTTTTTTTCTAGCCCTGCATTGGAGGGCCCTCCAAGGAAAAACAGGACGTCTGCTGGACGCGCCTCCACATTGGAGCTATGGGGGAGCGCTCTATCTGGATTGTTGTAGCCCACCACCATCGCTGGTCGTCACTGCCATGTGCCGCCTCCTGAGATTGCCATCCTTCCACTCCGGTACCTTGGCCTTGCCATGCGCTGCCTCCTGATGGTGCCACCCCTTCACTCCAGTACCTTGGCCCTGCAATTTTTCGTGTCCCGCTCAGCACAAAGCCCTGCGATCATCCCTAACATATACATTCACCATTTGTCCGGCAACCTGCTCCACCAAGCACTCCAGCTCGGCTTCCGCGTCCTCGCTCTGAACTTCCTCCCTACGTTCGGCCTTACTCCACAGATTGCTCATCAATTAGTTATGTCGTTTGGAGTGTAGCGAAGGATGCAGCTGGGCACAGGTGCCTGCAGGGCCCAGGCTGCCCGAAGTTTCAGACCCAAGCATGAGTAATTTTGTGTATTGTGGTATCGTCTATTCTCCCAAATGTGTTGTCCTCCAATACCGTCTTGCAATATATGTTGCGTACCTGTGGACATGTTGCCTTGAAGTTTCCACCTTGGGTGTTTTTCTGAAGCACTTGGAGCCCTTCCCCCAATCTTGCTAACCCCGATTGCCATGTATTGTTTGTTATGGTCGAGCCCCACTCCAAGTGCGTCTTTAGGCCCAATTGATTGCGCCACCCTCGCTTTGCGACAAAGATTTCTCTCTCTCGCTGATTGCACGTCCCACACCCCGTTGGCAGTTATGTGTCTGTCTCATGAACATTCCTTCTTGCTTGGCAAGCTCTCTATGACTAAATGAGAAGGCCGATTAGCTTCTTGCCTTTGTTTCCTCCAAATCCGCCCTGTCTTTTGGACATGTAGCTCGATGTATTTTGAGAGAGAGAGAGAGAGAGAGAGAGAGAGAGAGAGAGATGCTTGTAAGATAAGCTCAAATGTTCAAATGCTGAAATATACAGAGATGGTGAGAGAAAGAGAGAGCCACTCGCAAGAAAAGCTCGAATGTTCAAAGGCCTCCTCGTGTCATCAAAAAATTTGTTCTCTCTCTCTCTCTCTCTCACACACACACACACACACAAAGAGTTTGAGAGAGAGAGAGAGAGAGAGAGAGAGAGAGAGAGAGAGCTGCTCCCAAGGAAAGCTTGATGTTCAAAGGCTTCTCTTTCCCTTAGAACATTAAGCTTTCCTTGCGAGCAACTCTCTCTCTCTCTCTCTCTCCCCCTCTCTCTCTAGCGTTGCTCGCAAGGAAAGCTTGATGTTCAAAGGCCTCTCTCTCTCCCCCTTAGGTTTGAGAGAGAGAGAGAGAGAGAGAGAGAGAGAGAGAGAGAGAGAGAGCGCTACTCACAAGAAAAACTTGATGTTCAACGACCGCTTATTTGCTACTTTCCAATGGGCACACGGACTGACAATGTTGGCTAGACTTGTTCATGCTACACCTTACATGTGATAAGACTACTAGCCATTGCCTTTGAGTTTGCCCATATGTGCATATGGTCATCATGCAGTTCATGCCCTACTATGTTACGTAGGCGTTTGCACATGTTATGTCTCTTGAGGCTTGGTTTGCTGGCAATTACGGTTTTTGGGTTCTCACTTTGGGAAGGAGAGGACCTTGTTTTCTTTGACAATTTCTATGGATTGGGATTTTACTATTGGTGAGATGCATCTCGTAAGTGAAGTCTCTCTCTCTCTCTCTCTCTTAAATATGACATGCAAGACATGCAAGTTGCATGTTGTTCTAAATAGTACAATTTTAAGCTTTATCTTTTGAACCTAAAAGAACACACACACACACACACACACACACACACACACACACACACACACACACACAGCTGCTCCGCAAGAAAAGCTCGAATGTCCAAAAGCCTCCTAAAGTCATCGAAAATTTGATTCAAAAGAAGAGAAGAAGATGGGAAGTAAAGCAACAAGAATTTCAAGTCCAAGAAAAGGCACATGCATGTGGA
The DNA here is from genome assembly GCF_014529385.1 of Adiantum capillus-veneris. Classification (NCBI taxonomy): domain Eukaryota; kingdom Viridiplantae; phylum Streptophyta; class Polypodiopsida; order Polypodiales; family Pteridaceae; genus Adiantum; species Adiantum capillus-veneris. The sequence goes on along the minus strand of NC_140947.1, from coordinate 73,908,300 downwards.
AGATTTTGGAGAAACTTGAGAGGCAAGCGGGTTGAGAATTTTGGTAACTTGAGTTTAGTGGATATGTACACACATTGTAGGCAATTATATGAGCAAGAAAATACTGAAAAAATGCCATTTTATGGTTCACTCCCATGTATGCCGTCTTTTTTTACTATTGAGGATGTATGCGGTGGGCTTGAAAAGTTGGCCACTCGCAAAGCGGGAGATCTTCAAGGTATCAAGCCGGAGATGATCAAATGGACGGGAGATTTTACCCATGAGTGGATGTGTGATATGTTCAACCTTGCACTTCAACATGGTATGCCTTATGATTGGAGTACTAATTGGGTTAAGCCTTTGCATAAAGGAGGGGATGTAAAGAATGTAAGCAACTACCGGACTATATTAATGATTGGGTCTCTTATGGCAAAGTTGTTTGGGTGCATAATGGAGATGAAATTGAGTGATTGGGCTGAAGATAATGACAAGCGTGCAAAGGGACAAGCGGGTTTTCGTCGATGCCATAGCACCATTGATCATCTTGTCACTCTTCGTGTTCTCATGGAGGAAAGTCGGTTGAAAGGCAAGCGATTGTATTGTTGTTTTGTGGACTTTAAGAAAGCCTTTGATATGATTCAACGTAACAATTTGTGGAGAAGGATGGAAGAACTCCAAGTGCCAAGTGAGTTTATGCTTGCGGTTTCTTGAATCTATGAGAAGGTGATTTGTCAATTGCGCATGGGAAGAGAAATTTCAGAAATTTTTGTAAGCACTATTGGGGTTAAACAAGGATGTCCATTGTCACCAACTCTCTTTGGTCTATGCATCGATCAATTGGAACAAATGGTACTTGACTTTATGCAAGAAGAAGGCATTGAAGAGGTCACTATTTGCAATGCGGTAATCATGCTTTTGTTGTATGCGGATGATGTAGTGCTTCTAGCACACACTTTAGAAGATGCACAAAAGCTTATGGTTGTCCTTGAGAACTTTTGCTTGCATAGTGGGCTGATTGTAAATGAATCCAAAACAAAGGTTATGCTTGTGAAAACCAACCATAAGGAGAAGCCATGCATTGTGTACAACAACGAGACACTTGAAGTTGTTGAGAGCTTTAAGTACCTTGGCCTTGAGGTTCCATCCAATCACAAGTGGCATGAATGTGCTATGCATCGTTTGGAAGCGGGAAAGAGAGCATATTATGCATTTGAGAACATGTGTAATGCGGGAAACATCAAGTGTTGGGTTCTCAAGAAGTATCTTTTTGATGCATTGGTGACACCGGTTCTTCTTTATGGAGTTGAAGTGTGGGGCGGGAGCATCTCAAAGTCTACTTGGAAAGAGTTTGAGAATGTCCAAAAGCGTTTTCTTACAAACTTTCTCCAAGTTAAGACACAAACACCATATATGCTCCTACTTCTTGAGTCGGGATCTCTTCCAATTGAGGTTATGGGCATGGAAAGGGTTGTGGAGTACATGATAAAGATGCGTCAAAACCCCTCACATCGACTTCCTACAATTGCATGGGAAGCAAGCAAAAAAGTTCAAAAGACGCATAAAAGCAAGATCTTGAGCACGGGATGGATGCAAGACATAAAGAAGTGGTTTGGGAGATGGGATGCATTACACTTGCTACATGATGCTTCAATTGACTCTCAAGTGAATGAAGCTTTTCTACAACGCCAATGTATTACGGCTTGGGAGAAATCCAGTGGGTCACGCTTCATACATTACACCACCTATATTGCCCCCAACTACAAAACCATGTTCTTCGCCGAGAGAGGAAACCGTACTCACACTTACATGCTTGAGCCTATTCCCTTGTCCGCGATACGCACTATCGCAGCAATTCGGCTTAGCTCCCATTTCCTTCGATGCGAGATAGGGCGTTGGGGCAATGGAGAAGAGTCAAATCGATTGTGCACATTATGCTCACCGCAAGTTCGAGAGTCTCAGTACCACACACTACTAGAGTGCTCAGCTTTTGATCACATCCGAACTTGCTTCTCTCACATTTTCAGCCATAACTTAGACCTACACACTTTCCTCTCCCAGCCAAAGTGTGGGCTCTCCATTGCGACTCTCATCACTACAATTTTGGAGCATTGAGAGTCACTCATCAGCCATACACATACTACATCACATGTAACTTTGGTCCCATAGGTCATATTTGACCTCCGAGGACGATAATAAAATCTATCTATCTATCTCTCTCTTTCTCTCTCTCTCATTCCCATTTTCACCTCCTTTCTCTCTTTATTTTCTAGGTGCTCTATTTACCTATCTATCTCTCTCTCTAGAGAATATACGCTCTCTCTCTCTCTCTATCTTTGTTTATTTATATCTTTCTCTCTACACTCTTTCTTTTCCTCTCTCTCTCTCTCTCTCTCTCTCTCTCTCTCTCTCTCTCTATCTCTCTCTCTCTCTCTGTGTGTGTCTCAGCAGTGCGTGACTTTTTGGATTAGATGAGATGGTTTGAAACATCCCCTCCTCACACAATGTGGGATTGAGATCGATAGTTGAGCAACCGCACTACCGTCGGATATTCACATTGCACGGGCCTAAACTTATCTCGTTGGAAATTATTTGCGATCGAGTGGGCCAGCTCAACCGCATTGGTTGTAGCCCACCGCCATCACTGGCCGTCACTGCCATGCGCCGCCCCTTGAGATTGCAATTTGCCATCCCTTCACTCCGGTACCTTGGCCCTGCCATGTGCTGCCTCCTGATAGTGCCACCCCTTCACTCTAGTACCTTGGCCCTACAATTCGTAGTGTCCCTCAATGCGAATCGTGCGCCATAACCTCTTCTGCTCAGCACCCAACTTTGCGATTAGCCCTAACATATACATTCACCATTGCTCCGGCAACCTGCTCCACCAAGCACCCCAGTGGAGACCAGCTAGCTCTGCACCAGTGCTAACATATACATTGACCATCGCTCCAAAGACCTGCTCCACCAAGCACTCCAGCTCGGCTTTCGTGTCCTCGTTCTGAACTCCCTCCCTACGTTCGGCCTTACTCCAAAGATTGCTTGTTGATTACTTATGTCAGGTTTGGAGTGTAGCGATGGATGAGTTGGGCACAGGTGCCTGTAGGCTACCCTAATTAGTTTTAGACCCAAGCTTAAATAATTTTGTGTATTGTGTTATCGTCTATTCTCCCAAATGTGTTGTCCTCCAATACTATCCTGCAATATCTGCATTAGGAAGGGAATGGGGTATAGGAGGGCCTCTTTATTTGGCATTTAAGGAAATGCTTAAAGCTTAAGTCAAGTTTGACCAAGCCTAAAAGAGAGGGCAAAAAGACCTATGCTGAGATTTTTAAAAATACCATTTGTATATTTTGTATTTTGAAAATAGGTTACTTTAACACAAAAGAGAGGTGGGTAACTGAATTTTAAAATGTCTTTCCCTATCTCTCTCTCCTCTCTCTCTAACATATAAACACTCTCTCTCACTTAGTTCTCATTAAAATAAGCACTTTTCAGCCTCCCCTGCCCAAAAAGCAGATTTTGCATATTCTCTCTCTGCATTCTCTCTCTAAAACGTGAGCCAACTCTTTCTCTTTCCCCCCCTTTTCTCTCTTGTCACTTCCACCTCCCAATCATGAAGAGGACATTCTATGCTGCCTACATCTGATAGAAAGTGCAGATCCTCCAAGGCTGCAGATCTACTCTCTCTCTCACTCTCTTCCTTTATGTCTTTCTCTCTCTCTCTCTCTCTCTCTCTCTCTCTCTCTCTCTCTCTCTCTCTCTCTCTCTGGCTCTCTCTCCTCCCATTCTAGCTTCAGGTGAGAGCAATGGAGAACTCCATTACCTCTGTGTGCAGCTGTATTTCTCTCTCTAAATCCCTCATGATCAATATTTTGAATTCAAAAGAGATTGAGCTACACTCCCTCTCTTTCTTCCCTCCACAACATAATCCTTCTCTACTATCTCTGAGTACCTTCCACTTTTTCCCTCCATAACCAGATTGTCTTGCTTGTAGCAGTCACCATTACACATTCTCTCACTATTTTTCTTGATTAGCTAACAAACATGTCATTCAATCTCCCTCCACTGCAAGACATTACTAACAAGCCAAAACGATATCAATTAAACACTGATTTGGAGCAGGAGTATGCTACTGTGCGACTTGGCACATCGAATCCCAATGCTGCAGATCAGCTACGAAGCATTGGGTGCAAGGCAATTAACTTATGGGTTGATGGCCACATTTATCCAGGTGATCCAACGACTAATGCACCACTACCCTTTCGTAATGTCACTGAGCTTCTGCGTTTTATTGGAGATGGAAGAGGCGGACTGTTTGGCTACTGCTGGAGATTGTATTCAGCTTTTGTCAATGAAAGGGAAGCAAGTAAACATCTCTTGGCTGCCTATTCATCACTACAAGAGAAGTCTGCGAAAGATCTACAGCAAGTTAGAGAGGAAGCCAACAAGAAGATGAAGCAACTGAACGATGAGATGGCGAATCTCAATGAAAAAGTACAGCAACAAAAAAAAGAGCAGGAGCATCGACTAGACAATTATGTTCAACTACAACACACTTCACGCAATATGCGTCGGCAAATCAATCATCTCACACACATTCCTCTCGGCTACCACATTCGTAAGCGCAAAAGACAAGCGATGTCCTTGCTATCCTCAAGTGGTGGAGCTCGAAAGAAACGTGTCCGTCAAACTCGGTAAGAATACTGATGTGATTTCCTATATGTTCTACAGGTTTGTGTAATGGTAATTCAATATGTAGAAACTTGGCTCGAATGATGATGGGAATTGATCCCAATGCTCAAACAACCGGACGTGCTCTGCAGCAGCATATCAACAAGCCAAAGGAGTTGATTGAGCTACTGGATGATCCATCCAATGCTGCCACTCCTAATGTTTTGTGGCAGAAGTATTTCAGTGAGCTAAAGGACATTGTGTCGCCTCAAGAGATGACGGGGTGTGTGATAGCGCAGGAATAAGTTTCAAGGCCTATGAAGCTTTGTATAAAAGTGTCACACTCGGTCATCGGACAAAAGGTTTGTTTCGGCTTTTGCCAATGCCTTACAGTGTCAGTGTTGCAAAAAAGTGCACCAATAATGATGTTGCAAGCTTGTTGGGCGGATTTCAGTATGTGAAGGACATGCCATTAGATGACAACAAAGTATTCCGCTACAACGAGCTCAACAATGTGTATGTTGACGTGTTGAAGCTCCAAGAGTCAATGATAAGATTTTATGGGTTGACACAAGAAGAGTGTGATGGGAAAGTGATATTTGTTATGAAACTTGATGAGTGCCAAGTTGTTAAAGGTCAATGGCTCAAAAGGGTAAGTGTTACGTTGATGAGCAAGGCCTTGGTGGGTGTTGATGTGGAGCTAAATGCCAATGAGAAGGGAAACACTTGTTTAGGTGTTCAGTCATAGAAAAATATTTGGTGGCTGGCAGCTTTTCATCTCCCACATGAGACACATGAGACTCTCAAATGGTATTTCAATCACACAGCAATCATTGATGTCATTCGACAACAGCAAGAAGGATAGAGATTGCATGTTTCAGGTCTGGGAACGTTTCAAGTTGAGTGGCATTTGGCAGGAGACTTGAAAACACTCAAGTGTATGTTAGGGTGCAAGCAAGGTGCAATGACCCTCTTTCCATGCATTTATTGCTGCCACAATAAAGTCTCAATGGGAACTGATGGCAAGGGTGCAAAGGCTAGCAAGTTGAAAGGTGGTAAGGGTAAGGGAGGCAAAGTTATAGTCAACTCTGCAAAAGGTGTACCCACTACACAAGCAGTGGGTAAAGCACTACAACAATGGTTTCAAGGTATCCTCAGTTGTGACCAGTAAGTACCTCCTAATCGAAACATGGATGATCCAAATTGGGATCCTATTCTTTCAATACCACTGATAAATGTGCATGTGTGCACCCTTCATGCCCGTCTACGAATTCTTGACAAGTTGCTTATGCTCCATATTAATTACGCTTGGAATATGGAGCCTGCAGAAAGAAGAGAAGAGTGTATACGAGAACTAGAATCTATTCTATCGAGTGTTGGTCTACATGGGGGTGCAGTTGAGCTATCAAAAGACAAGAAGGCGTCTGGAAGTACACAAGATTGCCCTAATAAAGTTTGTATGGGTGGTAGTAAAGTTAGACATTTGCTTTCAAATATGACCCTCCTCAATGGGTCAAACAAGCGGCTCCTCCACCACCGCCAATAGCGCAGAAGAAAAGGCGATGGAAGCCTGGAACAGATGCTCTATGTGAGATCCACAAATATCAAAAGAGCACGGAGCCAATAATACCAAAGGCAGCTTTTTCTCGGGTGGTAAGAGAAATAATGGACGAATATTCAGATTCAGTTACACGTATCCAGCATGCGGTTCTTTTGGCTTTATAGGATGCCACCGAGGACATTCTGGTGCAGTTGTTCCAAGATGGTGTATCTTGTATGGTGTATTCAAAGCGAGTTACATTAAAAAATACAGATCTAGCTCTAGCGCGCAATCTGAGGAATGAAGGGTGCCTCCATAAGAATTAGTTTTCCCATGTAATCTCCGTTTATTAGATTTGTAATCTTTCGATATAATATAAACACCTCGATTTTCTCTCATTCGGTGTAACTCTAATAGTTAATTGTGTACTTTCTATTGTTGAAGTATTTGAATTAATCAAGTAGTTAGATTTCACCTCCTCGACCATCCAAGCACCCATCTGACGTGGGACGTCCATCGGTGAATAATTTGTGAAACGGAGCCGTTTCGGGTGCGTACGGAGGCCGTGGGATGACCAAAAGCCACGTCAGACAGGTGCTTGGATGGTTGAGGAGGTGTGAATGCGTTGAAGAAAAAGATTTATTGGCCAATATGTGCAATAGAAAAAAAAAGTACATGAAGTGACAAACAAAAGATAGAAGACAAAATTAATGTATATTGCTCTGGATATTACATCATGGTTGGTTGGTTTTCTTGTAAATTAGATCTTTTGGTATAGGGCGAATGGCCGACTTGACACCAAAAGTTTTGACAATCTCCTCTAGGTTTGTCACCCCTTGACCTAGGCTTAAGGCATAGTGGGAGAGGACTGACCCAGGGTGCCTTCCTGTAAAAGCATACAATGCGGCCTCTCGATCCACCAAGATACACTTGTGAGCATTAAGGGTAAGGGAATCTTCAACAAGGATGGCACTTAATGCCTTGCACTTGAGCAACTCCACAGAACCATGCTTGGAGAACTCTGTGTGTGCAACTCAAAGAACGGATGGCCCCAGATGGCCAAGGTAGTGCCACAGGGAGCTATCTCTACCCATAGGATTGCTGCGTGAACCTCTAGTACGCATTGCAAACTTATCAACATGGTATGCTGTTTGCAAAACATTTTAAACAACTCAACACTTGCTATAGGAAACAATTTACTATCGATAAAGTTAAAAAGTGGATACCTCAGTTTCCTCATCCATCTCTTCAAGAGTTTTCCTTGTAAGGTCGATGCTAGAGCGATCTTCTCCACCCATAATGGTCAGCGGTTTGTATGGAAGAAAAGCGCTTTCTGGGATGCTTTCATAAAATGAGGCACATGATTTGATTTCCATACGTGTATTTGCCACGGTTTGTACCAAATTCTGTTCGTTTTCACTAGGGAGGAATGACAGGCTTGGTGGGAGACCTTGGTCTTCAAAGTCAATTTGAAAGTTGACCTTCTCTTGCCTTATACTAGGATCTTTCATGTCTGCATAGATAGCGAGCACTGAGAGCGACTCATCTTCTCTGAGTCCTAGTGTCTTTCCAATGTCATCAACGAACAAAAAGTGATGACCATCCACCACCACTGCATGCAAAGTGAGAATTTGGAGGCCAGGAGCTTCTTCCAGCACCTCGTCTCCCTCTATCATCCCATCTTCCTCCTTAGTGGAGTTGGGATCTTGCAAGAGGACAAGTGCCATATATGCTTCAGCTTCCTCATCAACCTCTTCAACAAATTCATTTGATTCCTCCACAATGGTTACAGGAGGTTCCTTGTAGGCCTTTTCCTTTGATTTTCCCTTCTCCATGCCCTCAAGCACAAGCAATACCAGAACCATGTCCCAAGAGATGAATTGGGTGCCTATGCGCCCCATGCCCAAGTCTATGAGGTCATCCTCATCCTCTGTCCTGTAGTCCCACTCAGTAAGCCCTTTTATAAACCTCAACAAGCGATAGCGAAAGTTTTTCTCAGCCGCATAGAGGTGTTTGAGAAAATCCACTGGCAACCACGCCATGTTAGATCCCTCGAAGACTATTGCATATTCTTCCATGTGCTCCATCATGTAGTCAAGAAAGCTCTGGAATCCCTCTACATGAAGGTTAGCAGTGGCATGCATGTCGATCGTCCCCTCAAATACACTGACTAGTTCATGTGCGCGATCTGCAAGTCCTATCTTCTGTAATTGTGTGAGAAGTGCATCAGAAGATGTTGCCATGGGTCTGTTCGCGAAGAAGATGGGAAGAGAGCTGAAAGCTTGTGTTTGGTGAATGTGAGAAATGAAGTTTAAAACCTACAAAGTGACTTCTATACTCAGTGTCACTTTTTTAAAGCACTTAAAATTAACATCATATTAAATTAAAACTATAATTATAAACAAAACCACGCGATAAGCATTGAAAGACACCAACATTGAAAGTCTTCATGCTCGAAACTAAAAAACTTGCATATTTCAAACTTAATCTTGAACAAATTAAAAAATGAGACAGAGATTCAAAACGCCATATGTATTAATGGGAGGGAAATTTTTTTAGTTACAAGCTTTTACATTAATACATCACGGAAAACCAATGTTTGCACACAGAAAGCTCTTCTCTTTTCTGGAACAAAAAACCTTTTCATTGATTACAAAAACATATTGATTGGGCAAGGTATATCTAAGATTAAGATACTCGCGAAGGTGACTGAGATTCCAGTCGTTATTCACCGAGATGTTATACACTGCATTATTATGGAGGCATATTTGCAGATCAATTGATTCTCTAGGAGCAACATCAGAGTCTAGTGCCTCCCATTCTCCCTTCATCAGCTTCCATCTTCTGTAGGGAAAGACAATTGACAAGCTCTGCTTCGCAATATGGTATCTGCACACCACATTCTCAGCAACTACAGAGCACTTGATTGTATCTCACTGGTGGTTGACCACCTTAGTTTTCCATCCAACTGCAAGGAAACTGTTGATGGCACTTTCCCCTTTGCAAGTCCACATTGTTGGTGTCCTGTGAACACTCTGTAGTCGAAAGATAAACATGAACACATGAAGGGACATAAACCAAGTTAGGGAAGCTTTATGCGAACCATAGGTGCACTTCATTGCTGAATACACATCCGCCTCGATTCTCCTTTTGGTTGCTGTGATCAAGGCACTATCAGGCTTAGGCCATTCCATGCTCTACAAGGCTGGTGGATGAACTAGAGAAAGATTACCATACCCAGTTTGCCTAGGCGTTACATAAGTATGGTTATGAAAAAAATAATCCCGTGAGACAAGCTCCACGGATGGACAACCAGCATAGAGCAGCTTGCCAAGGTCAACGTGGATGGCCTCAAAAGTTCTTGTGAAGGACTCTAATGGCTCCTACTCTACAAAATTAGATGGGAATACATTTGCAAACATGAACAAGCAATGAAAGCCTTATAGACATCAAAGCAATATATACAACACAAATACAAAATATACAATCTAAAAAATTGACAGAGCAGTGAAATTACAGTTTGTAGGAAAGCTCGATGGAGCCATTGTTGTCTCTAGCTTCAGTTGTGAAGCAACATACACATGTTGCACCTTTGGAAGACGCTTGCCATCATGGGTTTTCTTGAACTCCATGATCCTTCCCTTCCAATGGTGTGCTCGAGAAGCCATGTGTCTCCTTGAGACCTTGTGTGCACCTCTTGAGCTGGGTTGCATTGTCACCCACATCAATCGTTTGAACTCCATCGTCACCCAACATCCACTGTCGTCTTGTACATTGCTACATGAAATGGAGTCAATGACACTCTTAGGTCATCGAGTACCCGATGGTGCCATGGAGAATAGTGGCACAACCTGCAGACAAACACTTATGATTAGAGATTGCACATCCATGTTCTCAGTTGTATAGAGCAAGATTCTTGATGGTACATCAGATGAAGGATGCCACTTACTGCTATACTGCTCCACCTACTTGTTGGCTTAATTGGAAAGATAATGTTGCAAAGCTTGAGAGGAAAGTAGATCCTCTCTAGAGAGCACAATGGACAAGGAGTAGGAAACCTGTTGAGGAAAGAAAGAGGGATGGTCTAGCAGAAGAATATGCAGCAAATCTTCAGCTTTAGGTAGAGGTGTTTAGTGAGACTGATGGAGAAATGGAGAACTTCAGCTTGAGGAGAATGTAGTAAGCTTGAGGAGGAAAAGAAGGTTCAAACTTCTGCTGCAGAGCTTTTGGGAGGGAAAACTGAAAAAAAGGAAAGAGAAGCAGAGCTTTTGGGAGGGAAAAATGAAAGTGAAGTGAAGAGAAGTGAGAGATGGTATAGTAGAGAGAGAGGGAGGGAATGATCAACACGTTTTTGGAGGGACCCCTTTTTAGGAGAGAGGGGGGGAGAAACTGACAGCCACTAGAGAGAGAAAGTATTGGTTCTTACTCAACTATTTAGAGAAAAGTTCATTTTTTAGAAATTATAAGAGATTTTCTCTTTGTATTTTGTAAAAGAGCACAAGTTTGACCACTTACTTTTAGGACTTGCCATACCCACCATTTCAGTCCACATGGCATCCACTCATTTGCCCCTTCCATAATCTCCTTTTTAATCCCATGGCAAATAAAGAGGCCCCCTTAGACCCCATTCCCTTCCTAATGGCTGCCTACTTGTGGGCATGTTGCCTTGAAGTTTCCACCCCACCTTGTTTTTCTGAAGCACTGGGAGCCCTTCCCCGGTTCTTGCTGACCCCGATTGCCATGTATTGTTTGTTATGGTCGACTGTCTAATTGCATGTCCCACACCCCGTTGGCACTTCTATGCCTATCTCATTAGCATTCCTTCTTGCTTGGCATGTGTTGTCCTCCCATATTGTCCTGCAATATCTGTTGCGTACTTGTGGGCATGCTTCCTTGAAGTTTCCAGCATGGCTTGTTTTTCTGAAGCACTTGGAATCCTTCCCCGGTTCTTGCTGATCCCGATTTCCCTGTATTGCTTGTTATGGTTGAGCCCTACTCCAAGTGCCTATGCAGGCCCGATTGATTGTGCCACCCTCGCTTTGCAACAAAGATTTCTCTCTCGCTGATTGCACGTCCCACACCCCGCTGTCAGTTATATGCCTGTCTCATAAACATTCCTTCTTGCTTGGAAAGCTCTCTATGACTAAGCGAGAAGGCCGATTAGCTTCTTGCCTGTGTTTCCTCCAAATCCGCCCTGTCTTCTGGACATGTAGCTCGACGTGTTCCGAGAGAGAGAGAGAGAGAGAGAGAGAGAGAGAGAGAGAGAGAGAGAGAGAGAGAGAGAGAGAGAGAGAGAGAGAGAGAGAGAGAGAGAGAGAGAGAGAGAGAGAGAGAGAGAGAGAGAGAGAGAGAGAGAGAGAGAGAGAGAGAGAGAGAGGAGCAAAAGAGCCTTAGCTTGAAGAGAGGATCTACGATGTTCTATTTTATGCCTACACCACGAGAGAGAGAATCTATTCACGCATCTCAATTTTCCTTTTTTTTGTTGTGGTGCAGACATACTTACTTGGCTATGTATTAATACTTTTATGCACATATCTTAGGGCCGGTTCATATTGCATCGGAACAGTCTCACAACATCCATGTTCTTGTTCGGTTCACATTAGAAATGAATGGGCTCAAACTTTATTTTTTACCCTACACCAACATCAAATGAGATTGGGCCTCATGTTTAGAGGTAGCGTGTTCTTTTGGGTGGGGTCTATGGTTTGAACTCTACTCGCGACTTAAGCTAAAAGTTAAGTTGATGGACTTTGTGTTTGTCCGGGGGGGAATGTCTGCCCGTTGCATAGCACGTTCAAAACCCAAGATTTTGTTTGATCCTCCAACCATTATCTGCCACGACGGATGTGCGTGCATACCTCTTTTCCTTGGCCTGACAATTTGAACCCAAGCTTATTGAATTCACATCTAGTGTAAATATTTACTTTTATTAATTTTATGCACATATCTTACGAAGTTCACATCCAGTGCACATGCCTGGTTGATAGCAAGCCCTAGTGTAGACTCGATGGAGCTTTACTTGCATTGAGAGCATGAGCACCATAGGAGGAGCCTCTTGATATGGGGCCAGTGGACTTTGTTTTCACGTCAAAAGGCAGAAAGCAAGGCTCCAAACATTGCTCTTACACAGAGGTTCATGAGAAAGATTTCTAGCCAACCCCATTCAGCGAGTGCATTCTAATAAAAAAGCTTCTACACAGGGTGAATGTATTCAGTCAAGGAAAAGGTATTGATGGCATGACATTGCAAGTTAACTTCAATTTGGACGTTTCTCTCTAGAGCTTGATGGCTAAAAGTTGTAGTATTGTCATTCATGGGCAAGCGGATGACAACCCAAGGACTCTAGGATTTGTTGGAATTAGGGTTGCAAGGAAACGCACACGGCTTGGAAAAGATGAAGGAAGCCCAAGGCACACATTAGAGAGTGTATTACTGAAAGGGCATAGGGAGATAGACATGCCAATAACCATCCAACCATACCTTTATATAGGCCCTTGGCCCTCTGGCTCATAGCTATATAGAGCCCCTGTATCGCATGTGTATCCGTCTGCCCTTGGCCGTGCCCTCCTATAGTCCTACCCTTGGCATGACATTACTCCCCCCTTGGAGAAGCGTTTTCATCCGCGAAAATAGAAGTGATAGGATCTTCATAAGATCACTAATGTTTTTCCACAATGGCATCCCTCATGGATCCAGCTGTTTGTTTGACCGAAACATGGTGCAGTAGGAGGTTCAATGTAATCAAGAATAACATCTTGATTTTGCACATTGTTGTCCATTTGCAACCATCTTGTGTTTACCGGTTCCAACCAATCATAGTGTGTAGACTCCATTTAGAGTGCACATGAGCATTCTAAACGAGTTATCACAACAAAGATGTACCTGAAAGAGTACCGCTTTTCACTTTTCATGAAGGTAACTTGCTGACATAACTCATTAGCCAAGTGGAAGTCCTTGACTTGTTCTCAAATTTCATCAGTAAACAACCCCACCATAACTAGTGTTCAAGGTTGAGAACCTGACTTATACATGAAGAGACTAAACCTAGTTGCAAACATGCGTTAACTGATAGTGAGTAAACTCCAAGTAGAGCAATAAATGCTTTATTGATTGGAGTGCTTGGTGCTAATGTATGCACTTTGCATATCCTTTAGCCCAAGATTACACTTTGTAATCTACCTATCCACTTGGATAACTGACAATACTGAGGTGTGTTTCCCCCATGGTTTACAGACAGTCTTCCCAGATGACTCGTAAATGGGAATCACAATATTGTATAACATTGTTGAGGAATCACAATGTCCGGAATAACCATTAACTTGAAAAATCCACAAACACCCAAACCGAGCCATGACCTCTATTGGTGATTAGTAGACCCAAAAGTAATCTCATAGAGATACTGCACATAGAGTGCAAAATGTTTCATAAGCAACAACTTGATGAATACGCATACCGTTCCAAATCAGCCTTTGCTAAACACTAGGGCCCATAACACCTAGTGTGCATGCATTTATCAAAAAACATATCCGAACCTGTATATCCATGATCATCCTTGCCAATACTTATGGCAAATGTGATGTGCCTAGCACACATTAAAGAGGAATGTAAATAGTTTTGAAAAGAAACTAAATACTTTCAGTTGCAATCATTTGCAAGCCTTGCTGAAACGTGTGAACCATAATAGAAGGTGAAACTGTGATCACTTCTTGGTACAAACAATGAAACTTTTTCATTAACAACTCATAGCCTTTCTATATGTAAAACAATGATCTGTAATGTTGTTTAACAACACTTGTACCTTAAGAAGTCATTCTAAGTATCCAACAATTTTTGGCCACCGAAATTGCTCCCGATACGTCTGCTGAAAATGGTCTAGAAAACAGATTTGACCAGCACCTAGGGACCTTGTCGTGACACATACTTGAAATAGTGGGCGCCAGTGTCAATCCCAGAGACTCATATTTGCCACATGTGGAATGTGTCTCAACTAAGGATGTCTGAAAAAGGAACATCCTACAAGTACAAGATGTACTTGCGTGTGGAGGTAACTGCAAACACTCTACGACGGGAGTGAGAGGGACCCTCATTAGCCTTGCTCCACACTGGCTAAACCGAACTCCTTGAGTTCCTAGACCATGTTGCATCCCATGTGACAACATGTGCCAAGTAAAACCTTACAAATAGGTTCAAAACTGCGTAATGCAAAAAATGTATTTTGGACACAACGGTCCAAAAGTCTTGGCTTTTACATGACCTTGTCATCTTGCTGAAGAGCAAAAATGGATGAAAACATAGAAGTTTATGCATCCTACTTGGAAAAGCAAACAAAGGAACATAAAACCAAATCAAATGCATACCTCGAGGGTGAACATGGTGTTCACGTATTCGTAGTGAAAGGAAGCTAGCCAAACTTCTTGCCTGCAAAGGCCTAGGAACACTAATTGAAAATTAGTGAAATGCAACTAGTATTGCACATGTAACCTTGGGTGTTGCCTTTGCAATCCAGACCCCTTGGTTAAAACAACATTGTCAAACCCCTTGGTTAAATGTTGCATGAAAATGGCTCAACGAGCAGCAGTCCTTGGCCTTGTACGTGACCCCCGTTGGGTTTGCCCCTGGCATTTTATTACTTTTGAAGTTGAAATATGTCAACTATCCCTTGGCAGTTTATGGACTTCTTTCTTTGAAACTGCAAGTGTGAAGGTTCCAAGAATGGACCATCAACGCTTACTAAGTGATTTAGTAATCACGTGCTGGGTCTTACCCCAAATTATACTCATATAAGCACACTTAGTGCTAATAGGAGCTCTATTGAAATTGGAGTCGTATGCACAACTAGATCTTTGTCACACCAAAAAATCCATAATGTGGGGTTTTCGTGTGCAAACGTACGGTCTAAAAATGCTGGCGTCATCCTTCCACCATGGTAGAGATAAGCCTGTACGAGTTTAAGACGTTCAAAAACTCGACGTGACGTGTACGCTTAAAGTGTGGAATAATGTCCAGAAAATCACTAATGACAACAGATGGCTCTTAGCCATTCCAAAATAGGTGGCAATAGATGGCTCGTAGCCCTTCCTGTTGGCTGTAGCCCTTCTTGTTGGCTCGCAGCCCTTCCTGTTACTGTATTGTCTTAGAAATATTCCAAGAAAGTCATGAAATATTTCCATAAAATATGCCTAGTTAACCTTTCCCTCATAGAAGTTTGAGAGAGAGAGAGAGAGAGAGAGAGAGAGAGAGAGAGAGAGAGAGAGAGAGAGAGAGAGAGAGAGAGAGAGAGAGAGAGAGAATGCTGGGATGAGGAAAATCCCTTATGCAAATGTTGTGAATGTCCCGTGCATGCACTAGTCAAAGCTAGATCCCAGACCATACAAAGCAGAGCATGCCATCCCTATATAGGATATCCAAAAGTCAAAATCTAATAGCATATGTGAAAAAATTCCAAAACAATCCCTTTTGAAGCTAAAGATACATCCGCCCTAGTAACCAAAAAGTAACCAGCCAAAAGACCTTGGAAAAAATCCAAGTATCAAGTCGAGACTATTAGTCAAAAGACCAGCAATAGCCAGAGTCTGACCTTGGGAAAATTTCCAAATATCAAGTCAAGACTATCATATTGAATTCACTATACACCAGTAACCACCATGTTAGTAGGTCAAAGCTAATCAAATCAACAAAACCACGCCCAATGGCCAAAGCAGAAGCATAGTAGACCTAATGTGTGTGCTTCAAAAAAATGTCGAGCAGTAAACCATTAGAGTCAATGTCCATAGCAAAATCCTAAGCAATTGCTCATGTCAAAATTTACTATCTCCAAAAAACCTAACAGGTATAAGCTAGAATCATTGAAGCCTGATGAGGATTAAACTACCTCAGCTAAACAATCGAGGATGAGTAACAACCAAACCTAAGAACTAAGGGACATCAAGTAGATAACCAGCACATTAGTAAATTTCACATGGAACAATTTTCCACATCAGAACAAGGGATTAGTTGCTAGAATTCCATTCAAAACCTATTACCAACAGAGTAATGCCTATAACCTAGGAGCCAGGTAAAACATTTAGCAATAACCAACGATAGGAATGGTAGCCCATGCCAAAATCCATATGGTATATCTTCTGATGCAACCAATATACCAACTTAAAAAGTACTAGTATCGTTAGGACCAAAAACCAATACCAAGAAAAACTACGCATGATCATGCCACTAGAACCAATCTAAATCATTTGAGCAATGTTTAAGGACAAAATCACACCAATTAACCAGGAGTCAAAATCTCATAGTATTCCACGTCATTAGCATAACCTAAGACAAGAATCATGGAGTAGGAAGAAAAATTAACCCTTTAGGAGTAGAAAAACCACAGTCCAGCAGAATTAAACAAAAAAATTCATACCAACATTCTTAAGTCAAGATCCATCTCCAAAGCAACCCCATGTTCAAATCCACAAACTTCAAAATGGGTCAGGCCATGTTCCAAAGAATGACACCTTAATGTCCAACCCTAGTCTCACCCTCTGCAGCTTTGGCATGAAGAGTAGTTGGCCTAACTTGGCGGCAATAGTCTGACCATGATCATGCAGCCAAAGCAGAAGACTTTTGAGCGTATAATCTCTTCATCTGGGCACAACTCAGGGATCCATGGCATGATGTAGTGAACGATGAAGTTCCCCATACTCCTCCTTTAATGATATAATCTTGGATCGCCTGCTCAGAGACACATACACAGCTACATAAAACCCTTTACCCACTGTTGTAAAATGTTGCTCCTCATTTCTATTGTTGAGAGATGCAATTGCCCAATCCTGTTACCATATACATGTGGTAGTGATGTGTGTGAACACACTAGGACCGCCGGGGTATTTTTTTCCTCTTTACGAGGTTTTTTCCCCCATGCATTGTATATACGCCCATCACTCTAGGGCAATCTATCTTTCCATTGCACACTAAGTAATACACTCTCTAATGTGTGCCTTGAGCTTCCTTCATCTTCTCCAAGCTATGTACGTTTCCCTGTAACCGTAATTCCAACAATTGGTATCAGAGCAGGTCACTTCCTCCCGAGCTTAGTCGCCAGAACACCCCTGCTTGTTTTCATAGATTTCAATGAGCTTTGGTGAGCGTCAGTAGGTCGACAAAAAATTTGGGATAGCTTGTAGAGCTGAATCTACTCAGAATTTCATTTCGGGCTCATTTCGACCTCCGTTTCCACTACAGCCAGGTCTGCATAGGTAATTTCTTCATTTTGTGCAAAATTTTTGTCAGTGCCAATCACTGCATAATAGGTCCATACGGTCTACTACGGGTTGTGCTATATAGCACATGCTAGTCTCACTCAGTTTCTCCTCATTTTGGGCAGTTTTCACATCAGGTGCATGCATTTTCCATAGCTGACAACAACTCAGATGTTCAGGATGTTTGTTGCTGACAACACGTTGGATGGGGACAACTACCCTATGTGGCCTTACATGATGCAACATGTATTTGTATCAAAGGGAGTTTGGAACATTGTGCAGGGAATTGATGTACGTCCTGGTACTGTGGATGCAGACGATGTTGAAGATGCTCCAGGTTTTGCTGCCAGGGTTGCTGCTGTCATAGTTGTTTTGCCTACGGTTGATCAGGCTTGTTGGGATGTAAGAGATGCGCAGGCTCATGCATTAATTGCATTGTCTGTGAAGCGCACTATCACTCCTCACATCCGTTCAGCAAAATCTGCAAAACAGGCTTGGGATATTCTAGCAGGTCTTTATGCAAGCCACAATGAGGCTGAAATTGCTTTGCTGCCCACGTAAAGAGCTGGAATCGAAGACTATGCATGAGGAAGATGAAATGCACACTTTCCTTATTGGTGTCAAGGATGTTAATGAGCAACTAATTTTTGCAAGAGAAGTCATTTCTTACAGTTCACTTGTGCAGAGTGTTTCTTGATGCTTTGCTAGATTCTTACCAGACTTTTGCTAGTACTTGGAGACTTATGACCCAAGGAAATCCTAAAGTTGTCAAGTTTGATGCATTATGCACATTGTTGTTGCAAGAGTCACTTTCCAGAAAAAACAGGACTAGGAAGCATGCAGTTGAACAGGCTTTTATTGCAACTCAAAGAAAAGATGGGAACAGCAATGTAACCACTTCTTATGATTCTGCTACGAGTGGAAAAACTTATGTTCCTAATGCTTCTACTAGCAGCACTTCGTCTCGCAATTCTGGTGAAAAGGGAAAAAAGAAGATGCATTGCCATTATTGTAAAGCTAATGATCACTTGATCAAGCAGTGTCTGAAATTGAAGGCAAAAAAGGCTAAGAAGAAAGAGGCTGGATCCATTACAGGGTCCAATACAAGTGCATCAATTCTAGAGTCTTCTGTCAAAGGAGATTGTGATGCTGATGTTGATGCAGAATGGGCATTTAGTGCAGAGTGCACTTATGATCCTATTGTCCATGATGCATGTATGTCAGTTGCTACAGATTCACATGTGTGGTATTTTGACAGTGGTGCTACAAAGTACATTACCTCACATCTTGATTTGTTTACCTGTATTGAGTCTGTCCCTCATGGGAATACGGTGACTAGTGCCAACAATGCCTCTTATCCTGTTCAAGGAGTTGGAAAGATTGTGCTTACTGATGCAAATGGCAGTTCTTTCACACTTGTTGATGCATTGTATGTATGTGGGATCAAAAAGAACCTTTTCTCTGTATCTGCACTTGCTAGACTTGGTCTCGTAGTCGAATTTGTGGATGACAAAAGTATACTTCATGATCTCAGTTTTGGTGATGAAATTGTTGCATCTGGCCTTTTGTGTCGTGGACTGTTAAACTCACTTTGTACGACAAGTGTGGACAAAATTTTGCAAATGCAGCTGCAGATTCAAAGGTATTTTCTAATGCAAAACTATGGCATGCACGTTTTGGGCACCTTAATTTTGCCAGTTTGCTGCATTTGCAAAAATCTGATATGGTTGCTTTTTTGCCGCCTCTTGAAGCACATGTCCAACATGTTTGTGAAGGCTGTACTTTGGGTAAAATGCACCGTGCTAAGTTTCCAAAGGATGGGTGCTACATGTAGATTCTTGTGCATAGTGATGTTTGTGGGCCTATGCAAACTCCGTCCTTCGGAAATTACTTGTACTTCATGACTTTCATTGATGAGTACTCGAGGCATGCATGGGTATATCTGTTGAAAGCTAAGTCCGAAGTGTTTATGTACTTCAAGCAATATCTTGCTATGGCTAAAAATGTCTCGAAATATACTATGGGCACCCTCCGTTCCAATTGAAGGGGGGGGGGGTATATATCTCATGAATTTAATGCATTTTTGGCTAGTCATGGGATAAAACAACAATGTAAAGTGCCGTATACACCTCAACAAAATGGTGTTGCTGATAGGAAAAACGGGTCTCTTACAAAAATGGCACGATGTATGGTCAAGAGTCAAGCTTTACCACATTGGTTTTGGCTTGAGGTTGTCATGCATGTGTGCCACTTATGTACTCAACAGGTGTCCTACGAAAGCGTTGCAGTCTATGACTCCATATGAAGCATGGCATGATAGAAAGCCATCTATTGAGCACATGCATGTTTTTGGCTGTGTGGCTTATGGTTTAGTACCACAAGTGCAACGCAGAAAATTGGATGATAAGGCTATCAAGTGTATTTTTGTTGGTTATAGTGCTGAAAGCACAGGTTACAAGTTGTACCATCCACAAACAAAGCGTATTTTGGTCTCTTGTGATGTTGTGTTTGTGGAAGATTCTATTCAGCCTTTGTTGTCATATACTAGAGATAGTAATGTAAGCTCATAGGACATTTATGACAATTTATTGCCTCTTTCAACGGTGAAAGTTTGAATGTGAATTCAAATGAAGCAAATGTACAGTCTATGGGGGTTTTGGAAAATGTTACAGATCAGCCTATTACTGATGTAGATGTACATGATGTACTTGATGAGGAAAGGGCTGCAAATGAGCAGGCTAGAGGTATGCCAAAATGGCTGGTGCACACTTCGTATGGCAGTAAATTGGATGCCCCTTTGTCTAGTCGTACTCATTCAGGTTCTCGCCATGCCTCTTATGCATCAGATTGTTATGCTTTGGTTTTGTCTAGCTTATGTGATATAGAGGAATCCCTATCTTTTGATGAAGCACAGAATCCGGCAAATTGGATGGCTGCCATGCAATCAGAATATGATGCACTTATAGAAAATGAGACATGGACTTTATGTGATTTGCCTCCTGGAAAAAAGGCCATTGGTACAAAGTGGGTTTACAAGTTGAAATGCAAGCCGGATGGTGAGGTTGATTGCCATAAGACTCGACTTGTTGCAAAAGGGTATGCCAAGCAGAAAGGCATAGATTATGAAGAAACTTCTGCTCCCACTTGTCGTATGACTACTGTTTGTTTTCAGATGTACATCAATCCGATATTGTTACTCCTTTCTTAAATGGTGACATTTTTTAGGAAGTCTAATGCAGCCTCGCGGTTTTGTCAAGAAAGGACAAGTGGACAAAGTGTGCAGATGTAAGAAGTCTTTGTATGGGTTGAAGCAATCTCCTCGTGCTTGGTATGAGAAAGCTGAAACTCATTTGTTCAAATGAGGCTTTCGTAACAGTCCAACAGAAAGCACATTGTATGTCAAGTGTGAGGGCGATGTATATCTCATTGTTGTTCTTTATGTGGATGATTTGCTGATCACTGGTCCCAATGAGGCACATATTGCTGAATTTAAGGTTGATTTGAATTCTACTTTCAAGATGAAAGATTTGGGGCTGTTGCATCATTACTTGGGCATACAGTTTAAGCAGTGTGATGGTGGTATTGCCTTGTGTCAGAAAAGTTACATAGAGACATTGCTATGTAAGTTTGGACTTGAGGATTGCAAACCTATCGCCACTCCCATGGAAACATGTTTGAAGTTGAGTCTACGTGATGTTGTTGATCCTGTTGATGTCACTCTTTACCAAACTGTTGTTGGCTGCCTCATATATGTATGCAACACGGCCGGATATTCAATTTGTAGTCTCACAGGTCAGCAAATTTATGCATAGCCCAGGGTCTAAGCATTGGCAGGCAGTCAAGAGGGATTTTTGCTACTTGAGTGGCACTCTGCATCTTGGCTTGTTTTATCCCAAGGTGGGATCAATTCTGCCAGATTTACATGATTTTTCAGACTCAAATTGGGCTGGTTGTTATGACACGCGTGCACAAGTGGTTTTTGTTTCATGCTTGGTAGTTCATGTATTTCATGGTTGAGCAAGAAGAAACCTACTATGGCCACTTCCAGTTGTGAAGCTAAGTACACGGCAGTCTTCATAGCTACGGTTGAGTGTGTATGGCTCAGACGCCTTATGGCTGATTTGGGTGTTGGACAAGACATTGCCAACATCATCTACACTGACAGTCAGAGCGCATTGGCAGTTGCAAGGAACCCAGTTTTTCATGCTTGCACAAAGCACATTGAGGTGCATTACCACCATGTCAAGGAGAGGCTCAAAGGAGAGATCAGCTTGGCTTATGTGCCAACACAGGACAACCTTGCATATCTTTTCACAAAGGCATTGTCTCGTGAGAAGTTCGAAGCTCTCTGCAAAGCTTTTGGCTTGCTCCCCTTTGTGGATTAATCTTGTCCTTAGGGCATGGCACTTCCGTATACTCTTCGTGCCAGCTCTTGTTCACCGCATCACTCCCAGGGGCATTTGTTACCATAATGTGGTAGTGATGTGTGTGAACACACTAGGACCACCGTGACATTTTCTCCCTCTTTAGGAGGTTTTTTTCCTCGTACATTGTATATACACCCATCACTTTAGGGCAATCTATCTTTCCATTATTGCACACTATGTAATTGTGATGCCAAGGGTAGGACTATAGGAGGGCACGGCGGTACAAGGGCTATATATAGCTATGAGCCAGAGGGCCGAGGGCCTATATATAGGTATGGTTGGGTGGTTATTGGCATGTCTATCTCCCTATGCCCTTTCACCGGTATCAGAGCCAGGGGAGAGGGGAACCAGGGAGGAGGGGAAGAAGCAAGGTCTCGATTCTCTCTCTCTCTCTCTCTCTCTCTCTCCCGCGATTTTCCTTGGCATGGATCATTGTTCTTGCTTGGGCTTGATTGTCAAGGTTCCATGGAAGCAAAGAGGCTTGGTATCTCATCTTGCATGAAGGCATGCAAAGCCATGCAAAAGTCGGGAAGAAGAACCGTGGGCAATAGCGCTTGACAGGCGGGGAAAGAGGAGTCCCCTATGTAAGGTCGCTTGCGGTGGGGAGGGAGCAAAGCTCAAACAGAGCCAAACCGCTCGTCTCGCAGGTGGACTCAATGGGAGCGCAAGGGGGAGACCATCAACTCCTGACATAGGGCCGCGGCTGGGCGAGCACCGTAGTGGGCGCGATTTCCTCCACGACATACGGCACATTTGGCCGCCATCGCTCACAATAAGCTGCTATTTTTTTATTAAAAAAAATCGTTATGCTTTTTTACTAGGGCATCCAATTTTCCCCCTGCTAAGAGGCACACTCCATGCGGAGTGCCGGGAGCAACCGTTTGTGAGCATTTGCAGCATCATTATTGCCCCGATTCATCCAGGGACTTCATCTTCATCATCTGCAGATGAGCATTACCTTTTGCATGCAGTTCTTACGCAGGATGTGCATACAATTTTAATTTACGTCTTGACTCATGCACGAAGTCAAACACGGATTGTGACGGCCTTTAGGCCCGCACGCACTCGTGGTGCAAAAGGAACATCTTGACAATGGTACGGTAGGCAATTGAGCATCAACCACATGTTAACTCTATGCATGGCATGGTGATCATCCAGCATCATGGCCATGCATGGAGGATGCTTTTGTGACCCTTATACCTGCAGCAATGACCTGGACCATATAAGCGAGCTTACCTTCAGCTCAACTATGACCATGGTAATACATCATGTTCACTTCAGTTGGGCATTATCGTACTTTGGCCGAGGGAGCAAGGCTCAAACAGATACAAGACAGAGGTAATCGACAAGGCCGATTATTGGTTTAATTCTAAGAAGTCGGCCGCCAAAACTGGTTAATATGGTATATTCGAGCTATATGGTACCTGCCAGTAATATTGGGCAACACATGACATTCCACAATGCCAACTATGTTGCTTTAATCAAGTGGAGTTTGGCAATAGGTGACACTTGATAGCTCAGTTGTAGATGCTATCTCTAACAATACTGGGCAATATCATGATGCTCAATACAATGCATGATTCGGCAAGGCCTATTCTCCATGAACTTTTGACACGGTTGATGTTCTCTACTTGGACACGTGTGTGCCACAAAGAGTATATGTTTGCTATGAGCATTTAGTATCAGTTTTGTCTCATCTTATTAATAGACTTCTCGGGAGCAAGGCTTTCCCTTACGACATATGGCATATCAGTTTTTGACATTTGGAATATGCTATTAGCATATACACTTGGGAGTCTTTGCATGTTCTCTCAATAGACATCGGATTAAACCAAGCCAAGAAGGCATGTACGGGACATCCACCAGCTCTCAAGCTATTCGCATATATGGCTATGAGCCAGATTCGAGCGCACTACCAGACACCTGCCCGCACGTGGACGACAAGGTTAGTCAACTTCAAGTTATGATTGTTTATGTTTTACTTTTCATTTTGAAAAAAATCTCTCTGTTGTGCAAAGCAAAGTGCTTGGGCAGACTCCATAAGAAGCCATTGTACAAAAAACAGTGCCTTGTTGGTCTTCATGAGAAGCAGGGCTTCTCGAATGTGCCCGATTGACTACTATCATCACACATCTCTGGCCCTATATGGACATAAGCTCATAGTCTATGCAACGGCACACTGTGATGTATCCAAGCTAGTGTAATCGTGCACGACAGTATACCAGAGGCTCACATGGTTGAGACTGTCATTGCAGCCAAGGGCTTATTATTCTATTTTCAGTTTGGTATGCATGGCATACTAGTACGATGGCCGTACAAAACCCATCATCGTATACGCTTTCGCTATAGCACTAGCTACTCTGGCACGGACGAGCTCAGCTATTGATGTTTGAAAATATTTTGTTTTTAAGTTTATTCACAGGCAACATGCCATACATATGCACCCCACGATCACATATACTATAAGAGCGTCAAGATGAGATTTATAGCACTTCTCTCTACGAGGGCGTGGTACAAGTACACAGTTGGCCGCTTATAGGATAAGCTAAGCCTTTCTCTACAAGGACGTGTACTTGTCTGCTTATAGACTAAGCTACGCCACAAAATTAAACTAGCGATAACTTAGTGACCAGATCTCCGATTTTCTGATCTGAAATGACCAATGTGCTCCACAAAGTGAGCACTTTAGGCCCATGCATTCACTTCATTTATGTCTCCTCAGCTGCAGTTGCCCAATCTGGTACGGATTTGCAATTGACTCAAACTTCAAACTGCCATAACGTTTCCACCGTAGCTCCAATCGACGAGCACTGTAGTTCTAGATCATAAACTCCCATCTATGCTCACTTTAAGCATATTATTTCTTAGCATCATCAAGGCATCAGTTGGCCCTTTGAAGCCGCATCTAGCATATATTTAGCATTAAAGTTGGCATGCTAACAAGCCCTAAACACTGTTCATTAATCAAGTAAGCTTCAAATAATCTCGACGTGTATTTTTATGGTATCTTTCTGAGCATGGAAGCGGAGTTGCACGACATCCACCCCCTCTGAACCTGCACAGTCTCCGGTTTGTGCCAACTGCACTTAAGAAGCATCATCAACCTCATCGTCTGATGAATACATAGCATTATCTTTAGGAGATTGATCTGTGTTGAAGTCTTTATATTAATCTCACCTTCTCGTTGCTTAAACAACTTAAATCTTTTTCCTGCGGTAGGCACCTTGAGCTCAGTGCCATCAAGCTCACATAACTTATAGGTCGCATTATTATAAACATGAAGTACTACATATGGTCCAAACCATCGTTTAACCATCTTCTACATTGCAGTGTACTGGTTCTCCAGGCTACTATCATATACAAGGACCCAATCCCCATCTTTGATAGCATGAGGTTGTAGTCTGTGTTTATTATCAAATGCTACTTTATTCTTTAACCTTGCTTTCTAAGCTTTACTTTAGCCTGTCCAATATCTTCCCGTAGCCTGTCAAGTTGGCGAATGCACAAAGCAAGAAAATCTTCTATATACATTCCTTCCTCCCATGGCATTATGATCCAAGAATAACCGCTTCCTTTGTAGGCATAATTATCTCAAATGGAATAAAACTTGTAACAGAACTATGCGTAGTTCGGTAATCCCATAAAGCAAATGGTAGGAGTTTAGGCCAATCACCAATATGTCCCTGGCATGCCTTTGCTAAAGCTTTAACAATAGGCAGATGCCCTCTTTCACTTTTGCCATTACCCTCTGGATTGTATGCTGTAGTGAGAGCCAATTTAATGGCCAAGCAAGCAAAGAAATCCCGAGATTCATCTACATCTAGCTCTCCTCTATCAACAGTAATTTTACCGACACATCCATACCTGGAAATAACATCCTCAAGCAAGAACTTGCATACAAAACAGGTAGCTTTGGTACGCAAAGCTCTACCTTCTACCTGATTAGTAAGATCTTCTCTAGCAAGAACAATATACCACATCTGCCAAACACCTACTGGCATGGTAATCAGGTCCACCACCCACTTGTAGTGCATAGCCAGTGGATAGGTGGGATGCAATCCATCTCGATGTCGCACATTAGAATACTGTTGGCATATTAAGCATGTCTCCACAAACTGAGCCACATCTTGATACATACCTTTCCACCAATAACAATCCTTAATCTTGACAAAAGTTGCTAAGACCCCTCTGTGTCTAGCCCATAAACTTTCATGAACTTCTTTGATAACCTGTTGTCGAGTCTCTTTATCACATAACCCATTGCAATACCCCTCTAGAGCGCTTTGGTTGGTTCCATAAATGTCCATCCTTCAGAAAATAGCCGTAAGCCTTCTTTCTGATCCTTTTATACTCTTGATCCATCCACCCTTCATGCTTAGTAAGAGTGCTAAGGTAGCTACCGATCAAAAGCCATTCTCCATCATAGAACTCCTCAGAAAATACCTAAAAAATATGAGCAATATTACTGCAATTTTCATGTAGATAAGAAGATATATAGAACTTCAAGCCAACATCATCACTCATGGTAAGCATCTCTTCTTCATCTTCAAATCTAGCCCTTGATAACATATCTGCAATAGCATTATCTCTTTCTACAATATGACAAAATTCAGGGTTAAGAGACTTAATATAGGCTATCCATTGCAGCATAGAAATATCCAGAGTAGAGCAGTTTGCAATCATCCCTATCAGTGGAAGGAAATCTGTCTCTATCACCACTGAAACCTCAATAAAATATTCTTTATCAGACCTTAGAGCAGTAGAAACACCCCAAAGTTCTCTCTTAACCTATGGTTAGCCTCTTTGGTGAGCATTGAGCACTTTTGCTCCAAATTGAACCGCATACCTGTGCCCTTCATCATCATCTTGTCTTATAGCCCATCCAATACCTGTCGGGCTATTGTCAACTATTAAAATTACTGGCCTTCTGTATTTGTAGTCGACTTTTCTCAAGGTCGGAGCCTCGAGAAGCATCTTCTTTAATTTCCTGATAGCATGTGTGTGAGATTCTTTCCAAACAAATCTTTTACCTTTTCTTAGCAGTTGATAAAGCACTTCTGCAACATGAGCAAAATGTGGCAGCCAAATAAGATAGAATATCCATGCACCCAAAAATTGGTAAACTTAAGTAATTGAAGAGCACGTTTCTTTCATCTTTTGAATAACTTCAACTTTAGCCGGACTTGACCTTCTTTCTTTTGGACTGCACATATGCCCCACAATTAGAACCTCTTTAGCACCAAAAGGTGATTTTTGCCCTGAAAGTGTTAACTTCGTCAAGCGTGGACAAAATAACATCACATTCAACAATATGTTGAGCAACAAACTTTCGGCACTCCCTCTGATCTTTTACCTCATTTTGAGCCTTCCTCACATCCTTTAATTGGTAGATCATCAATAAAAGGCATAGTAACATGAGGGATAAAGTCCCTTAATACCTTATTCATGCCGTTCATCATATGAGCTACAGAATTAGTAGCACCTTGTGGAAAAGTGCACATCCTTACCAACCCGAGAGGTGTACGCATCGTAGTAAGATCCCCGCTCTCCAAAGCTAACTGAAATTGATCATATCCAGAGTAAAGATCACCCATAGAGTAAATTGATCTACTTGCAAAGGTCTTAGCAAATTCATCCACGATTGGGCCAATACCCACATTGCAGATTGTTACCTTATTAATCGGCTGCATGTCATGTATGAACCTTAAAGTACCATTTTTCTTTGGAAGAGTGAACCATTGATTGGAGTATGGTGCACATGATGGCTCCAAAATTCCCATTTGTATCTTCTCATTAAGCAAATTAATAAGCTTTGGCAAGTGAGCTTTAGGTTTTGGTATGGGACGTAAGCTCCATGGTATGTGAGGAACAGTGAATATAACCATAGGTGAAACAACACTTGGATCCACACACCCAATCTCACTTGGCTCAAAAGAAAAATCTTTACCGTGTTTTTCGAGCATACCTTGAAAACACTTGATTTCGTCTTCGTTGAGAAAACCATCTTCTCCAACCTTCAACTGTTGCAATGACTCCTTAGTGAATTTATGCCCAATGTTCTTTGGATTCCTGAGCATAGGTTTGCGAGAAGCTTCTTTAATCACCCCACCACTTCCTTCTGGTAGAGGTGTAGCCACTGGTCTCACTTTCTTTGCAACTATCTTGTACTTTGTCTCTACCTGTGCTTCAAGTGCTTTACCCAAGTCATCCTCAATATGAAAAAGTGCTTCGTATATGTCCAACTCTTCATACATGTCTATTGAGTGCACTTTAACAACCCTTTGTACTCTATTTTGCTTGATATCCTCAAGCTCTGACATAGTGTCAACATAAGAAATCTCTTCGAAGATTTCTGAAATCACATCATATGGTTCAGGCACATCACATCCCTGCAATTCACTTTGAACACTTGAAACATATTGTTTCTCCCATTTAAATAAATCATTAAATTTTATATAAGATACTGAACCCTCATATGTCAATCCCAAAAACCCTGAAGAGAAGGTTTCTCTTTCTGAGAACTTCTCCTCACTTGTGCCACCATAGTCCCGCTTTATAGTGCCACCCCAAGAAAATCCCGAGCAAATATTTGTTCTTTGAACTCTTTGCGTATCTTTGGCACTGAATGATCACGTAAACTCTCTTTGTTTTTGGAATGGTCAACACATACAGTAAAAAATTGAACCACTTTCTTACCATCTCGGCTCCGAACCTTGGTGTAGGCCGAGCCATTATTTAGCACCTTAGTTTCCATCCGCATAGCCATAATGTAGGGCTGTCCTAAAATCAGTGGGTAGGAGGAATGCTCATATATAAAGAAGTTTTGCTCATCACAGACATCCCCAATAGTTACCTTGACTTTGCACATGCACCTTAAAGCGCCTGGAAGCATGTTGGTAGCTCGAATCCGCCACCCGTGGTCCACATCAATAGGCCACTTCCCCTTCTGGTGCAAATTCTTTGCCATCAGATTGATTTTTGAACCATGGTCTATAAGGGCTAAGACCAGCTCCTCAATGTCGCCAACCTTTACCACAGTCTCAGTCGTTGCTCTTGCCCAATGAGTCCTTGAAAAGTGACCCTTGGGTATAGTTTCTTTATCTTCCTCGTCATTCAAATGCATGTTTCTTACCTTGGGTACAATCGGGTTTGAAACCACCATAAGCTTTGACTCTTCTTCTTCAAGATCTGCTAAATATTCTTCATAATCATCCAAAATTGCTTCAATGTGTCAAACCACTTGGCTCTTAACTGATTCTGCCTCTTGCTCACTCGGTATCCGTTGCTTCCTTTTTATAATGTCGATGATCTCCTCATGGAACGCGTGCTTGGCAATTCCCAAAATATCCTTAATGTGAGCTCCACTTTACTATTCAGGAGACTTCAAAAACCTTCTTCAGATCTGTAGCCAATTCAATATCAGATTTAAGTTTATATGAAGCTCCCTAGGCTTAACTTGCTTTTTTTCCTTTGGACCCTCCTCCAGAACCACTTCAGGAGCAGGCCCTTCTTATTTCTTACTATTGGATCTCGTTGGCCTTTTCGATGTCCCGGCAACCTCTTCATCCCTTTTTCGCTTCTCTTCCACCATAGCTTCATTTGCTTGAGCTTTAGCTATATATGCATATACTGAAAGAGAATCTACTGGACCGGTCCACCCAGTAGTTTCCCGAATTGATTTCCCTACCTGTTGTAACTTCCCATATGTTACCTTACCTGCTTTTGCTGTCTTTAAAGCATACGGCCACAATTGGCCCTTTGCACCTGTACCATCATCATCTCCCTTACCACAAACCTGTAGCCCATATGTAGCTGCATCCACAAGAGCAACATTATGTTGTATTCTTCCACTAGCTTCTTCTCATGCCGCCCTTGCCAAAGTTTAAGTGGAGCATCTCTCCTGTTGCGCTCAGAAGAATCTTTCTTTCTTTCGAGAAAACCACATTCTTCTTGTAAGCTTCATCAAACTCATCCCACTCTTTCACATACCTATGGTCTTCACTATCGCACAACATGCATTGATTATCCCAATTTTTACATGGTGGCTACTGCTGCTTAGGTTCGAAAGTAGAGGCTTTTGCAGCTAACCCTTCAAATTTAATAGTTTTGAAATTTAGATTTAGCTCTTGAATACATTTTACCAGATCGTTGAAAATAGGCCCCTCCACCTTGGGTACTGTCGAGGGTGATTTCTCTTTAATCTCTTCTTCGACATCATCTATTACCTCGACCAATGATCTCCTTGTCAACTTGCCCCTGCCAAAGTTTAAGTGGAGCGTCTCTCCTGTTGCCCTGAGATGAATCTTTCTATCTTTCCAGAAAACCACATTCTTCTTGTAAGCTTCATCAAACTCATCACACTCTTTCACATACCTATGGTCTTCACTATCGCACCACATACATTGATTATCCCAATTTTTATGTGGTGGCTGCTGCTGCTTAGGTTCAAAAGTAGACGCTTTTGCAACTAACCCTTCAAATTTAACAGTTTTGAAATTTAAATTTAGCTCTTGAATAGCTTTTACCAGATCGTCAAGAATAGGTCCCTCCACCTTGGGTACTGTCGAGGGTGATTTATCTTTAATCTCTTCTTCAACATCATCTATTACCTCGACCAACGATCTGCTTGTCAACTTGCTTCTGTCGTTTTACAATCATATTCAGCGCTTCAACGACTATTTTTCAATCTGATGTCAACCCCAGTTCGCCTGTCGGATCCTTCAATAATTGCACCAAATTCTTTTGAAGTCATGGATCAATAGCTTGAATAAACAATTCCACCTTCTGATCCTTCAAAGAACGTTGTTGTGCTGATGACAACTGATCAAACTTCTTTTCAAATTCTCGTAATAGTTCTTGTGCAGATAAATTTTTACTCTTCTTCTGCACCCACTTGATAAAACTCTGTCTGATCACCCTCTGAGAATCTTCCAAAGAATATTCCTCTTACAGCGCCTTCCTGAAGTCCTGCCAATTTGGTCCTTGAGCCGCCTGAATTTGTTTAATTCGGGCCCTAAGTTCCGGTATTGCAATCAGGTGAAATCCTTCCACCAAGTCTTGGTCCTCAATTCCATTATCTTCCATAGACTGCTCATAAAGATTGTAAAATTTTGAAATATCTCGGCCTTCAAACTGTTGCAACTTTTTTGTAACAGTTTTTCAAGCTTTACGAATCCGTTCCTGCAGATTATGTTCCTGTTAGACAGCGTGTTGCTACTGCAAGTACGTTGCAAACTACTGCATCATTTGCTGCATGGATTCCTCTTGCAGTGTAGACATAGGCTACAACTACTTTCCCACCCCGGCTCAGTTTCACGTCGGGTTTAGCAGGTTGTCAGGGGATATGGGTTCGAAACATGAGCCAAGTGCCAGGCTACTGGCTATGGTAAAATTGAGAGCCAAGAAATGCTAACGACCCACAAAAACCGCTTGAAAATTGATAACACTGTCAAAATTGATGCAAAATTTGAGGCAGTGTCGTTAATGACACCTGCTACACAATTCTATTGATGTTGTAGGAGTTTAAACTCCCCTTACAGTTTCCTCCGAGCCGTTATCGGCTCCGTCATTTATCAAAACAGATTATTTAAACCTAAATTGGCCAAAATTTCCTCCGTATCTGATTTCCCTGCTTTGAATTTTGTCGAGCTCTATATATTTTCACTGCTTTCTCTTACCGAGCTTGAGCTCAAGAGAGTTTGGAAATTTTAGCTTGCTATCCCTGGTCTCAATCGAATAATTTCCCTTGGCCGAGTCCTTGCTTCAAGTACCTTCTACTTGCCTTTGCTTAGAGTGGTCGTCAGAGCTTCTTGAGCCTTTGTTTTCCCTTCTCCAACTCTTCTTGCCTCGAATAACTACACAACAACAATTGCCTCGAGAGCTTTCTTGGAGTTTCTTTCTCCTCCAAGCTTCCTTCAACTCTTGCTTCGAGGCCTTCCTTGCCTTGCTTCTCAAGCACGAGAGAGAGCCTCCCTTTGCTAGTCAAGGACGAGAGAGAGAGAGAGAGCTCTTCTTTCTTCCTTGCTTCTCCGACACGAGAGAGAGAGAGAGTCGTTCTCTTCCTTTGCTAGCCGAGAGAGAGAGAGAGAGAGAGAGAGAGAGAGAGAGAGAGAGAGAGAGAGAGAGAGAGAGAGAGAGAGAGAGAGAGAGAGAGAGAGAGAGAGAGAGAGATCCCTTTGCTTTGATTCACCTCCTGTTTGTCTCCCTCTTTGCCTACCCTAAAACAACCCCTTACATTCTCCTTCCCTCCCTTTAGCTATTTTTAACCCCCTCTTTAAAAATACCCCCTTCCCTCCTAAGCAATGACGGCACCGTTGTTGCTAGGTGTAGGAAAGGGTGCTTGATGATGTGGTAGTGCTTTCCAGGGTACGCCATTCTACGTGCGAGTGATACCAAAAAGGGGCGCTAGGACACGAAGAGAAAACTTTGTTTCATGCTCGTCTCCATCTGCGGCCCGTGCAGACCACTGCGTGCCTTCTTCTCCCTGTGCAGCTTGTGCTACCCTGTTTACGCCATCCCCCCTTCTTGTTTTTCCTTCACACTCAATAAGGCAAAGCCCTTATGCGCGGCATTCTTTGGACGATCGGCTTTAAGTTAAATTTTTAAGTGGCCTTTAATCGGTTGAATTGGGCGGCCACCCTTTGTGTGACCATTAAACTTTAATTACCAAAGCATTGCCTAGCAGCACATCTTTCTCCAACTTGACATGGTTGCACATTGTAGGAGACACATTTGGCATATAATTCACCAAAACATTCCTGGACTCCAGATGTCCTCCTGAAGCCCTCGGCTTGCATATCATCATGAATTTAGTTGCTCATTTCAATTCCTTGGATATGGTGCCACTGGCCTTCATGATGCAAGTATAAATGATTTCATTTGAAGAAAGGCCTTCTCTTCGCATTCGGTTACGGACACCATCATGGCAACAACGAGCAACAGATTGGCACAAAATCATCTGCTAATATGCGGTCAACAATTGGCACACACTTTAACTTGTTATATCTTTTTGACCCGGGTTCCGATTGATGCACAATCACTTTCTGATGACCCCATATACTGAGTAATACCCTCTCAAATTGTGTCAAACTCCATAAAACACCAAATAGCACATCGATTGAGGCGACCGACCTGGCATGGAATTGGCCCTCGAGGAAACTTAAACTGGCAATAACTTGGCGCCCAGATCTTCGATTGTTGATTTGAAAAGACCGATGTGCTCCACAAAGTGAGCACTTCAAGCCCATGCATTCACTTCATTTATGTCCCCTCAGCTGCAGTTGCCCAATCCGGTACGGATGTGCAATTGACTCAAACTTCACACTACCATAACTTTTCCACCGTAGCACCAATCGACGAGCCATAAAGACAAGCCGGCAGAGCACTTCAAGCACTATAGTTCTAGATCATAAACTCCCATCAGTGCTCACTTTAAGAATATTATTTCTTAGCATCATCAAGGCATCAGTTGGCCCTTTGAAGCCGCATCTAGCATACTTTTAGCATTAAAGTTGGATTGTTAACAAGCCCTGAAAACTGTTCATTAATCAAGTAAGCTTCAAATAAGCTCGACGTGTATTTTTACGGTATCTTTCTTAGCATGGAAGCGGAGTTGCACGACAACGGTACCTTTGCCATCACTGCCTTATCAGCATCCGATTTGGGACAATCGTGCTTGCTAATTTCTTTGTATGCAGCCATTGGGGTACTCAATGCTTTCCCCCCTTGCATATTAAAATGTTGCAAGGCCTTGTGAATATACTCTTCCTGTGAAAGTTCAAGTATACCACGTTTGTGATGTCCCTTGATACACATACCAAGAAAGTGATGTACATTGCCCAAACCTTTCATAGCAAACTGCTTGCTTCAGGCATCCTTGAGAAGTGCAATCTCACCTTTTGTCTTCCTGGCTATGAGGATATTATCAATGTACAAAATTAGAATGATGAGGGAACCATTGTTCAACATCTCTATGTACAAGCAGTGACCCTCTTGGCTCCTTACGTAACCCTGGGACTGAATGTACTTGTAAAACTTGATGTACCATTGCCTTCAGCCTTGCTTTAATCCATACAAAGCTTTCTTGAGTCTACACACCAATTCTACTCATGTTGGCTTTTCAAGCTTTATTGCAAAACCTTTTGGCTGTTTCATGTAGACATCATCTTCAAGATCCCCATGAAGAAAAGCTCTCTTTACGTCCATTTGGACCAATTCCAAGTCCTTGATGGTTACTAGATCAAGCACAAGACGTAAGGTAGTCATCTTGACCACTGGAGAAATGATTTCATCGAAAACCATGCGTATCATTTTCTTGAACCCTATTGCAACCAATCTTACCTTATAGTTAGGCTCGGGATCAGGTGATATACTTCTTCTTGTACACCCATTTGCATGGCAATGGTTGTTTACCTGCTGGTAACTCTGTCAAATCTCAAGTTTCATTGGCTAAGATCGAGTTATACTTAGATCCCATAGCCTCTTCCCACTCATGTTATCATTCATTTGAATGGCCTCTTTGTAGTAGCAAATGGTTCACCACAATCAGTGACTAGTAAATAGTCCAATCCTGGCTTAAAATGCTCAGGTACCAGATGTACCAGTAGACCTCTGAAGTGCCTCACTGTTGGATTCCACTCTCGCTGGAGCAACATGTGTGTGTGTACTAGTGGAAGGTGCATCACTAGCACGCCCAACATTCTTTGTAAATGGCGATGAGGAAACATCCTCAAATCGTACTCTGTGATACCCAATGTCTTTTGTTGCCTTTCTATGCATCTTAGACTCGTTGAATATCACATGTGAGTTGCATATGACCTTCGTTGATTTTGAGTGCTAGAGACGATATCCCATCTCTCCGTCTACACCATATGAAGATGCACTTGTGTGATATGGGTCCAACTTTTTTCTAAGCGCTTTTGGTGAATGTGAGAATGCCTCACACCCAAATACACGTAAACTGTCATAATTGGGCTCTTTGCCCGTCCACATCTCCTGCAAAACCTTGTACTATAGTGGTGTACTAGGTGATCGATTGATCAAGTAAGCAGCCATCGTAACAGCTTCTCCCCAAAATTCTTGAGGTAAGTTGGCTGTAGACAACATAGAAGTGACCCATCCTTGAATGGTTCTATTCATCCTTTCAGCCACACCATTTTGGGTGGGTGTGTAAGGTGTGGTAAACTATCTTCTAATGCCTCTTTATTGCAAGATTCCTTGAACTCGGAGGAGATGTACTCACCTCCATTGTCAATGTGCAAAGCTCTAGACTTCTACTCGATTGGTTCTCTACCAATGCTAAGAACTTCTGAAAGACACTAAAGGCATTGCTCTTGTGTTTCGAGAGATAAACCCACACCTTTCTAGTAGAGTTATCTATGAATTTTAGGAAGTATAATGCTCCCCCTAGAGACTTGACTGGCATAGGTCCGCACGAGTCAGTATGTGGACTCCCTAACTCCTTGTCCAAAGGCACTAATGTCTAACCTAGCCTACTTGCCATATATACAATGCTCACATAAAGAGAAATTAGAGTAACCTAGCAAATGGATATAACCAGAACACTACAAGACTTTCATTCCTTAACTCATATGTCCTAGCGGGTTATGCCATAACTCTGAGGACGACAGATTGGCTACATAAATAGAACTCTCTTTCACAAAAGAGACATAAAGTGAGTACAATGAGCCAGACTTCTGGCCTTTAAGCATGAACAAATTTCCGTTCTTGATAATCCAAGAACCATGAGCGAATATGGTAGTGTAACCCAAATCATCCACCTATCCAACTGACATTTAACTCTTTGTCAATCTGGGTACATGTATGCAACATAAACTCAGTGCCATTACACATAGTAAACTTGATGTTGCTAACACCGCATATATCAGGCTCATAAGAATTTCCTAGCTTCACTGTGCCATGCACAACAGTGTATGTAGAAAACCACTCCTTGTGAGGAGTCATGTGAAAGCTAGCACATGAGTCCACAATCCAATTTTGCACATAACACTCATCATGAGCTAGAAATGCATCAGGACTAAAATTTGATGTGAAAATCAACACATCATTTGACACTTCATAAAATTTTTCAATGGCTGGAGACTCAACCACATTAAGCTCTTCAGGCTTTTCTTTCTCTTTGCCCTTATCACGCTGCATTGTGCGGCAATCTTTCTTCAAGTGTCCCTTTTTATGGTAGTACTAACACTCAACATTTCACATGTCTTTGCCGTGACTCTTGCTATGACCTTGCTTGCCTCTTGAGAATGATTGTAGCTACAACCACGCTGCCTTTGCTTGTCACTATTGCCACTAGCCACATATGCATCACCATGTCCACTCGCATGAAAAGATTGACGTCAAATCTCCTCAATGAGCAATGCACCAACAACACCGTTGAAATCTAGCTTGCCATTGGGTGCAAAGGTGCTTATGGTTGTGTTGAAGGTATCCCATGACGATGGGAGCAAACATAGAGAGAAAATGGCCTTCACTTCATCATCAAAATTGAGACCTTTGAAGTAAGCTATGAAAACATGTTGTTGAACTCGTTCAAGTAAGAACTAACATTACTGCCTTCTTTCATGTTCATGCGTATCAATTTATTCATCAAGAAAACCTTGTTTAAGGCATTGTTGCCATCCCATGCCTGACATAGAGCATCCCACAAACCTTTGGCATTGGTCTTATCCATTATGGTAAAGTAAATAGATTCACCAAGATACCGCCAAATCGACCTCAAAAGCACAAAAAAATGTCCAGATACATGTCCTATGGCGAGGGTATCGTAAAGGGGGGAACTCTAGCTACCTGTATCACCAAAGGTATCTTAACATTTGCGAATACCCCAGCTCAAAAGAAACCTCATGCTATCGACCCTCCAAAGGCTAAAGTAGACACAAAAGGACTAGCCACAGTCTCAAAAAGGTCTCTTCCGGTCTGAGTCTCAGAACTGATAAGGAAAACTACCAAAATAGCAAAAAAATGGCTCCACGTGTAGTAGTATGGGCTGTGTCCGCAACTCAACGTACATGAATGACTGTCCTCAAACAGGCACCAAGAATTTTTGTATGAAATAAAAGTGATCCCTGCGAGGATATCTGCTCTCAAAAGAGCTCAATAGCAATATGGTGTGCTAAAGCAAACATACATCTATCAACTCACCCGTCTGCAGAGAAATTGATGTCAAAATGACTGCTAAATCGCCTATAAAAGCGTTGTGTCTATAAGTGTTTAGAAACCTGGAGAATCTGTGTGTAAATAGTCTTAAAAGCCCCTTGTACCTAGCATGTCGGTGTGGATATGTCCCAATTTCCATTGTTGGTGCTAGTTGAATAGCCACCAAAGGTGCACGGAGTCCAAAAAATGTCATAGAGCTTTGAAGTGCCTGACTGTTGGATTCCACTCTCTCTGGAGCAACATGTGTGTGCGTACTAGTGGAAGGTGCATCATTAGCATGCCCAACATTCTTTGTAAATGGTGATGAGGAAACATCCTCAAACCGTATTCTCTGATACCCAATGTATTTTTTTGCCTTTCTATGCATCTTAGACTCGTTGAATATCACCTGTGAGTTGCATATGACCTTCGTTGATTTTGAGTGCTAGAGATGATATCCCATCTCTCCGTCTACACCATATGAAGATGCACTTGTGTGATATGGGTCCAGCTTTTGTCTAAGCGCTTTTGGTGCATGTGAGAATGCCTCACACCCAAATACATGTAAACTGTCATAATTGGGCTCTTTGCCCGTCCACATCTCCTGCAAAACCTTGTACTATAGTGGTGTACTAGGTGATCGATTGATCAAGTAAGCAGCCATCGTAACAACTTCTCCCCAAAATTCTTGAGTAAGTTGGCTGTAGACAACATAGAAGTGACCCGTTCTTAAATGGTTCTATTCATCCTTTCAGCCACACCATTTTGGGTGGGTGTGTAAGGCGTGGTAAACTATCTTCTAATGCCTCTTTATTGCAAGATTCCTTAAACTCGATGGAGATGTACTCACCTCCATTGTCAATGTGCAAAGCTCTAGATTTCTACTCGATTGGTTCTCTACCAATGCTAAGAACTTTTGAAAGACACTAAAGGCATTGCTCTTGTGTTTCGAGAGATAAACCCACACCTTTCTAGTAAAGTCATCTATGAATTTTAGGAAGTATAATGCCCCCTCTAGAGACTTGACTTGCATAGGTCCGCGCAAGTCAGTATGTGGACTCCCTAACTCCTTGTCCAAAGGCGCTAATGTCTAACCTAGCCTACTTGCCATATATTAAATGCTCACATAAAGAGAAATTAGAGTAACCTAGCAAATGGATATAACCAGAACACTGCAAGACTTTCATTCCTTGACTCATATGTCCTAGCGAGCTATGCCATAACTCTGTAGACGGCGGCTTGGCTACATAAATAGAATTCTCTTTCACAAAAGAGACATAAAGTGAGTACAATGAGCCAGACTTCTGGCCTTTAAGCATGACCAAATTTCCGTTCTTGATAATCCAAGAACCATGAGCGAATATGGTAGTGTAACCCAAATCATCCACCTGTCCAACTGACATCAAACTCTTTGTCAGTCTGGGTACATGTATGCAACATAAACTCAGTGCCATTACACATAGTAAACTTGATGTTGTGAACACCACATATATCAAGCTCATAAGAATTTCCTAGCTTCACTTTGCCATGTGCAGCAGTGTATGTAGAAAACCACTCCTTGTGAGGAGTCATGTGAAAGCTAGCACCTGAGTCCACAATCCAATTTTGCACATAACACTCATCATGAGCTAGAAATGCATTAGGACTAAAATTAGATGTGAAAATCAACACATCATTTGACACTTCATAAAATTTTTCAATGGCTGGAGACTCAACCACATTAAGCCCTTCAGGCTTTTCTTTCTCTTTGCTCTTATCACGCTGCATTGTGCGGCAATCTTTCTCCAAGTGTCCCTTTTTATGGTAGTAGTAACACTCAACATTTCACATGTCTTTGCCGTGACTCTTGCTATGACCTTACCTGCCTCTTGAGAATGATTGCGGCTACGACCATGCTGCCTTTGCTTGTCACTATTGCCTCTAGCCACATATGCATCACCATGTCCACTCGCATCAAAAGATTGACGTCGAATCTCCTCAGTGAGCAATGCACCAACAACACTGTTGAAATCTAGCTTGCCATTGGGTGCAAAGGTGCTTATGGCTGTGTTGAAGGTAGCCCATGACGATGGTAGCAAACATAGAAAGAAAATGGCCTTCATTTCATCATCAAAATTGAGACCTTTGAAGTAAGCTATGAAAACATGTTGTTGAACTCGTTCAAGTAAGAACTAACATTACTGCCTTCTTTCATGTTCATGCGTATCAATTTACTCATCAAGAAAACCTTGTTCGAGGCATTGTTGCCATCCCATGCCTGAGATAGAGCATCCCACAAACCTTTGGCATTGGTCTTATCCATTATGGTAAAGTAAATAGATTCACCAAGATGCAGGCGAATGGTCTCCATAGCACGCTCATTCAAGTCATCCCACTCATCATTAGTATACACATTCTCTCTTCCTGCACACAAGAGTTGTATCAAGCCTAATATTGCATACGCTGCCACCAAGTGACAAAGTTTGAGCCATCAAAGTTTTTGATGTGTACTCTTCTTTTTCAAAAGCACTACTCGTAGCCATGATTAAGAGAATGTAGCCAAAAACTTTATGGAGAATTTCTTGGGATAATTTTGACAGAGTTTCCCCTAGAATAGGAGCAAAGACTTAAACCAAAAGCTCCACCCGTAGTAGTATGGGCTGTGTCCGCAACTCAACGTACATGAATGACCGTCCTCAAACAGGCACCAAGAACTTTTGTATGAAATAAAAGTGATCCCTGCGAGGATATCTACTCTCAAAAGAGCTCAATAGCAATATGGTGTGCTAAAGCAAACATACATCTATCAACGCATCTGTCTGCAGAGAAATTGATGTCAAAATGACTGCTAAATCGCCTATGAAAGTGCTATGTCTATAAGTGTCTAGAAACCTGGAGAATCTGTGTGTAAATAGGTTTAAAAGCCCCTTGTAACTTGCATGTCGGTGTAGATATGTCCCAATTTCCATTGTTGGTGCTAGTTGAATAGCCACCAAAGGTGCACGGAGTCCAAAAAATGTCATAGAGCACGATCGATGCGCTTGATGCAATGCCGGGTGTCACTCCTCTATGGTGGAGGCACCTCACCCGTGCGTGTGGCAAGCACAACCATCTGCGAGAATGCTGGCATGGAATATTGGGAATTCGCTTGTGTAAAGATTGTTGCCAAAATCGGTGTCAAACCGAGTCGAATCGGCGCTAGACTCTAAAATCGGTGTCAAAACGGTTCTAATCGCAGATGTCAATGTCGTCACTCACTGCCGGATGGGAGCCTCCAAAGCCGAGATGAACGGTGCACTATGATGTTTGAGAGTGGCCCTGGGAGATGTTGCAAAACCCTGCTCTCTCGCTCTCTCTCATCCACTCGCTCGCTCTCTCTCACAACTCTGTATCTCTCAAGCTCTTTTCTCACAAATTTTGCTCTCTCACTCTCACTCAAAAAGCTGTCTCTCAATCTCTCTCACACGCTCTCTTTCTAAGCTCGATTTGCCTCAAGCTTTTGAGATATTGTCGACCTACTGCCGCGCGGCCCGTGGGAGCCTCTACCGCTGTGGGGAGAGATGTGTGTGATCGGGGTCGGGGAGTCGGGGGGGACTGGTGGGAACAAGGCCTTGCACACACATTCAATGTGTGAGTTCAAAAGATTAAAAAAAGAAAAATCAAATTTAGTTGACTGCAAAACTCTTGAGAATTGCTACAGGTTCTGATGAGAATTGATGAGTTGTAGGGATGGGTGTGTGTGTGTGTGTGTGTGCTACAGGTTCTGATGAGAATTGATGAGCTGTAGGGATGGGTGTGTGTGTGTGTGTGTGTGTGTGTGTGTGTGTGTTTTCAACTCGATTTCTCAAACCTTCCTGCTGCTTTTGATTCCCTTTCAAGCTTGCAGGCTTTGATTATCTCCCAAGTGCCCTCAATCTCTTGAAGCTCCGATTCTCGCTTTTCTCCATGCATTGCTCCCCAAATTCCAAGCTCAATTTACTGCAGAAAGCTTCAAAGCTCTCATGCATCCCTCACTCGGGGTCGCTGCACGTGCAATTAGCTAGGGCTCGAGAGCCGTGCTCCTAGGCTCTGATACCACTTGTAGATGCTATGGAATGCAAGGGAAGGGATGGAG
Organism: Adiantum capillus-veneris; assembly: GCF_014529385.1. Taxonomy (NCBI): domain Eukaryota; kingdom Viridiplantae; phylum Streptophyta; class Polypodiopsida; order Polypodiales; family Pteridaceae; genus Adiantum; species Adiantum capillus-veneris. The sequence goes on along the minus strand of NC_140947.1, from coordinate 73,867,200 downwards.
AGAAGGGGGAAGGAGATGAGAGGAGACATGCTGTGTTTTAGTGGAGATTGTGAGAAGAACCTCTCACTCTTATTACTCATTATAACCAAAGAATGAAGTAAGTGGGCGGGCGCCCCGGCCACGGGCCCTAAAAGCTAACAGTTCTGATGTGGAAAATTGTCCCATGTGAAATTTACTAATGTGCTAGTTATCTACTTGATGGGCCTTAGTTCTTAGGTCTGGTTGCTACTCATCCTGGATTGTTTGGCTGAGGTAGTTCTCAATCCTTAGCAGGCTTTTAAGATTCTAGCTTATACCTATCAGGCTTTGTGGAGATAGTAAATATTGACATGAGCATGTATACTTAAAAATTACTTGGGATTATGATATGGACATTGACTCTGATGGTTTATTGCTTGACATTGTCTTGAAGCATACATTAGGTCTACTATGCTACTGGTTTGGGCATTGGGCGTGGTTTTGATTTGATTAGCTCTGACCTACTAACATGGTGGTTACTGGTGTATAGTGAATTTATATGATAGTCTTGACTTGATATTTGGACTTTTTTCAAAGATCGGACTCTAGATGTTTTTGGTCTTTTGACTAATAGTCTCGTGTTGATACTTGCATTTTTTTCCAGGTCTTCTTATGAGTTCCTGTTTGGTTACTAGGGTGGATGTTTCTTTAGCTTCAAAAGGCATGGTTCTGACATTTTCTATCATAGGGCTGGCATGCTCTGCTTTGTATGGTCTGGGATCTAACTTTGACTAATGCTTCAATACTTTGATTGTTTGATCATATGGGATTTCGGTTTTGTTGTAACAATGGATACTAACAGACTACTGGTTCTGCTAAGGACTGGGTCCTCGTGAATGGCACGAGCCTTTTGCTGGTTCTGTTGACCCTAAAAGCAATATTGATGCTGCTTTTGCATACAAGTTTTAATTAGCTTATGGAGTGTTTGACAAGAGTAAACTCTTGGATATAGAAAAAGGTTACTTTGAAAGTGGTTTTTAGATCATATGGTTATTTTTTGAGGATATAGTCTTGACAAGGTTACTTTAACTCAGGTTCTATACATTTTTCACTCACCACTTGGCCTTAACTCATGAAGAACCTAAGTTATAGACTATGCATTGGTTTTTAATTTGTTCAAGAATGATAATCTAAAAATAATTTACATGAAGCAGTAAAATATAGTGATGATCAATTATAAAATATGAAGATGATCAAATGGACTTTACCTCGTGAATATAGCTTGGAATCTCAAAAACTAACTAAAAAAAATCTTTTACTAACAATTTTGTTAGACCTTGTAGTAAGGAAAGGATGGGTTTTTGTATGCTTAAAGAATAGGACCATTTTTTTTCACATATAGGATTGTAGCTTGTCTAATAATTTTTAAGTTTGACATGGATAACAATTTATAGGTTATTGGACACCTGTTATACGTAGCCAAGTCCAATAGATCTGTGGACTTGTCTATATGGATGCATGTGAGAATTCTATCTTGGGTTAAAAAGGTTTAGCATGCTACATTATGACTCTAAAGATCCCTACTAATTCAACTTGGATGACCTTGACATCCCTACTGAGTCAACTTGGATGACCTTGACATCTCTAGTACTTTTAAATAAGATCATTGGAATGATGCCTCATTCATATTATGTTGTACAAAAATGAATCTAAGACTTAGTCATTTTTGTAAAAATTATTGTTCAATTATCTAAAGTTAGTTGTCTTTTGAACGTTATGTTCTTTTGTGTATATATATTAAGTTTAATAAAACAACACACACACAGAGCATCTTAGGCTGCCTCCATTGCTTTGCTTCCCATAGCTCCAACATGATCACCGCCTAAATCTCCCTCGCCGCCTCTCTTGTCATTGTCTTCGCTTGCTGTAGCTCTAACAAGATCGCCTCCTACTACTAGCAGCAGCAACCCCCCCGGAGTCCCCTACCCAAGTAGCTGCAAATTTTGTCAATGTGTGATCACACCCTATCTGATTTTTGCTGGTTGCAATGTGAGACCATGCTTAAGGTAGCTAGGTCCTTGTTAATATCATGGGCTACCATGTTAGATCTACACCACTCTGCTGCTTCACACAGGTCTAGGGCACTTCCTTGTACGGCTAGTGTCTCTGGGCTAGCCACCCATAGTCTAGGTTGTACCTTGTCTGACCGCCCGAGTTTGGGGCCGGCCCCCCACTTGAGTTGGGCGCCCACCTTGGGAACTCATATAGGGAAAATATCATAGATTGACATTATACTGGTCTTGCACTCTAGCAGTCAGGGGGGTTGATCACCCCCTCTTCCCCTACATCATTGTTTTGGTTTGTGCCTCTCCTCTCTCTCTCTCTCTCTCTCACACACACACACACACACACACACACACACACACACACACACACACACACACACACACACACACACACACACACACACACACACACACACACACACACACACACACACACACGTGCGCACTTCTGCACACGTGCACTCTCACATGGTATCACAACTTTATCTCTTCATGGTCTTGAGAGCGGGCCCATTACCTCTGCTTCAAGTTTTCTCCTAGGGTACTAAAGATATGCAAGTGTTTTCAACATGGAGATGGGGCCCCTGCCCCTAGGAAGATTTCATTGTGATGAATTGCCTCTTCCCTTGTGTTTTTGGCTGTGCATCTCAAATCTACCCTTCCTCCATCAATGCCCCTCCTTTTGGGATAGATTCGTCACCAGAAGTACCTCTTATATACCTGTGTTTTTTCTGTCTCCTGCGTTTTTGGGGCTGGACCTTTGTTTTGGCTTGGGGTGGGCAGTGCTACATAGTGGGGATTCAGATCTTGCCATTCTCTACCCGGTTAGGTATCCGATGCCTGGATCAGCCCAGATTTCTCTCCTTTGGCACTGTTTTGCAAGAATTTTGGTGCTGTTTTTTCTCAGTTTTCAGCCCTCTGACGGTTGTGCACATAGAGATAAACCCTTTTTGGACCCTCTGCACCTCTCCAATCCGTTTTGGGAGCATACGAGCACACTAAAATTTGCTAAATAACAACGTTTTCATCACCTTGCAGTTGCATTTTTGGGTGGATTGCAGCCTACATGCTTGCATTTTGTGCATTGGAGGATGCTACATCTTGATAGGACACCATTGGTATTCCATGCGGTCTCTTGGTGATTGCTACAACACATGGCAACTTTTACATCGGCTTGATCATCTATGGTCATACGATCCTTGGGAGATCCATTCATTCCAGCCATCATTCGGCGGTTGCGCACTCCAGAGGGGGTGATGACTTGTGGTCTGCTATGGACACACCTATGCACTCATCAGAGGAGTTCACACGAGATTGTATGGCCATGCTCATGGCATATGGGATTCCAAAATTCCGAGAGAAGACACCACCATCTTTGGTGGACATACAATTACCACTTGACCTTGACTCATCAGATCACTTGCTTACATCAGGAGCATCTACATGGACTTAGGGAGAGGATCTTGAATCTCTTCTTGGACAAGTTCATTGCTTGGATCTATAAAATGGAGTGTGACTTTAGTTCTTTGGACTCTCTTGGAGAAATTACTGGCAAGATTCGGGACATCAGGCATCATTATGCAACTACATCTTGAGTCACCCGGAGCTTGGCTTGGATGGTAGTGCAATTTCTCTTCTATACTCTTGATAATTTGGATTGCTATTTTCAAAGTTGCTTACACACCCTCAATAAACTTACAGCAGATTATCCCCCAACCTGGGCAGTAGGCCACTCCCAGCTCATTCACACTGAGAGCCACACCAACATGCGGTTTGGTGGCATCGTGGATTTTTTTTTGGTTGACACTGGAGGATTGGTGGAAGGAGATACAGGCAAGACGACACAAACACATTAGTTTGGCCTTTCCTCTTCTTAGAGGTTCTTCAGAGCACATACTTCTTAGTCTGGATTCCTACTTCTACACTATGATCATGGTGCAGACAACTTGGTCTAGCCACACCTCTTCTCAGAGGCCCTTCATAGCGCAAACTATTGAGTCTGGCTTTCCCCTCATCTTGGGTTACCCTACCTACTATCTGGACACCATCCGGTGGTGGTCCATGCGATCTCCCCGTGACCTGTAGCTTATGGTAGCTTCTATAGTGCAGATTGTTTAGTCTAGCTTTCCTTGTTTTGGAGGATGTTAACGACACAAGTTGCTACATCTAGCCTTCCTGGAGTTTTTCACAGCTTACCCACCTGGCCACACTGGGTTGCAGGTTCATGCATTGACAAGCTTCCGTTTACTCTCATGACGGTTCCTGGACTTCCCCATTTTCTCCAAATAGTTTGACTATAGACACTTGCAAGTTTACTGGCACTTCTTTCACAACAAGGAGTTGTTTTCACACTGAGTATAGGAACTTCATGTAGTACCTTCACACTGCATTATCCGAGTACAACAATTTGCTACACTGCTTGTGACGACACTTAACCATGGAAATCTCTCACAAGTGGGGACACACTAGACTGTTGCAGACATCTCAATAGACATCTTCATCATTTGCCTCACATATTTGGCTTTATGCGATTTGTTTAGCATTAGGTGCTGAGAGGGGGTGTTAGATTTACACCACTCTACTGCTTCATACAGGTCTAGGGCACTTCCTTGTACGACTAGTGATCCGGGATGGCCACCCATAGTCTAGGTTGTACCTTGTACGACCGCTCAAATTTGGGGCCGGCTGCCCACTCGAGTTGGGCGCCCACCTTGGGCACTCGTATATATGGGGTCAAGGGGGGTACACATATCATAGATTGACATTGTACTGGTCTTGCACTCTGGTAGTCAAGGGGGTTGATCACTTCCTCCACCCCTACATCAACGCTTTGTACTCAGGGGGGGGTATACATATCATAGATTGACATTGTACTGGTCTTGCGCTCTGGTAGTCAAGGGGGCTGATCACTTCCTCCACCCCTACATCAACGTTTTGTACTCCTGAGAGACTTGAGTAACATTTGCAATGTTTGTTAGGTGATGCCTCCTCTCATTTAGATCGCCTCTTTTCAATGCAACTTTCTTCCTTAAGCTAGGTGAGTAACTCCATGATTAAGTGAAATATTCTTGTTCTTTCTTGTAGCAAAGGAGCCCACATACTGCAAAGATGATACGAATTGGGTGGGGATGGGATAATAGCCACAATGGAAGATCCAACAAAAATTGGAGCTGACATGTGGAGAAACGACAGTTGAGGAATGGGATAGAAATGACAATTAAGGAAAATTGACTCCAAACGATCTTGATGTATACATAAAGCAAAGGAAAAACCAATTATTCAACTATGTATAGTAGGGAGGACATACAATTACAACAGCATTCCCAAAAGATCATGATGCTTGTTTTGCAAAAAGGGAAGATATAACGAAGCCTTTTTTGATACTTGATAATAGGAGGTTGCCATACCTGTTTTACGTAATGTGTTTGTGTGAGTCTTGTTTTCTTGGATTACACAAATAGGTGAAGCCGAATGGTGACGTTCACCCTTTGAATGCATGCCTTTTGTTGACTTTCTATTTTTTAGACATAAAAAGTGCATGCCCTTATCGTTGTGGAAAAACTGCAAGCTATGTGTTGCATGGCCCTGGCTACATTGACCCCCTAAAATGGGATGCTAATGAAGCTTGTCCCGTTACAACAGTTTGATGAGAGAGATCTTGTTTATCGTCCTTTTTTGTTCTCCTCTTTGTGCAGTTGCATGGTCCTACTTGCCAGATTACCTCTCCTACGCATCTCAAAGACTTCATTCGCTCTCGAATTGCTTTCACGTGCTTGCAAAATCATACTACATTCTCGTGAGGTTTCATCAAGAGTATGTGGTTCAATGTCTAAGGGCTCTTGTCCCACTCCATGTCACCCTCATTTAGCAGTGCCACAATTGTAAAGAGATAGAGAAGGAGAGAGATTGAGCTCTTGCAAGCAAAACACACAACCAAGAGAGCGCACAATGGAGATGGAGGCACAAAGCTGCTTCTTCTTCTTCACTACTCAAAATGATGATAAGATCTACAAAATATAACAGGGAAATACAACATAATAAGAGGTATGTATAATGGTCAATGTGAAACTGCTAGCGAGTGAGCTAGCTAAATAAGTGGACATCAGTCTCGGTAGGTAGACCATGTCGTGAAGTCCATCTGTAGTACTACTGGTGGTAATCCTCGTGTCTTCTACCTCATGCCACTGATAAATGGAGGTGAGAAGTCATCCAAGCATGCCATGTGTTCAGTTTGATATCTCAACACTCCTTCTCAAGCTCAATGCCATCTCTTGTACTCCAAGCATAGCTTGAAATCGCCTCAAGTTCTCTGCTCCCAAGGCCTTTGTGAAGATGTTCACAATCTGCTCATCTGTCCTCACATACCTAAGATTGATGTCACCATCCAAGACCCTGTGAAGTGGTAGTGCACCTTAATGTGCTTTGTCCTTGCATGGACCACTAGGTCCCGTGCCAGCTATATGCTAGTAATATTGTTGCAATAGATGGCAGTCAACCTTTGAACTTGTATGCCCAACTCTGTCAGTAGCATGCCATCGTCACTCGTAGATCGTCTATAATATAGACTACCATCCCAATTTGCATCTATGTAACCATAGAGCTACACATACATGCTAGCCTCATAAACGAGTGCATACGCCAAGGTAGCACTCACATAGCGCAATGTGCACCTCACTAAATCCAAATGTGGCTTCCTGGAAACCTGCATAAATTGACTCTCAAGCCCAACAATGTAAGTCGAACCTGATTGCGAGATTGTTAGGTAGATAAGGTTACCTACAATCTTTCTGGCATTCTCAAGCACATCATCTACATCAGCTCACACCTTCAAATTTTGATCCAAGGGCATCACAATTGTTTTACAATCAGCCATACCATACTTGGACAGCATATCCAATGCATACTACCTTTGTGACAACCATGTGCCCTCTTCTGTGCAAATAATTTCAATGCCCAAGAAATAACGCAGCTCCCCCAAATCTTTCATGTTAAGTTACTGCTTCAAGAGTCCCTTTACATGCTCAACTTTAGCCTCATGATTTCCATCAACAATCAAATCAGCCACATAGACACATATGATCACAATATTTGTCACATTCTCCCGCACATATAAAGATTGATCCGCATCATCCATATGAAAACCAATAGTAACCAAGTAGGTTGCAGTCCTATCATGCCAATCTCTAGGTGCTTGCTTCAATCCATAAAGTGATTTCCTCATCTTGCATACATATTTGGGATGTCTCAGATCCTCATATCCCTACGACTGATCTATATACACCTCTTCTTGCATGTCACCGTGCAAGAAGGCGTTCTTCACATCCATTTCATGCAACACCCAACCTTTTGCTGCAGCCAATGCAATAATGGTACAAATAATTTCCATCTTAGCTTACGGGGATAAATGTATCCTCGTAATCAATTCCATAAGTTTGTGCATAACCTTTGGCTACCAATCTAGCCTTGTACCTGCTCACAATGCCATCCATGTTATGCTTCACCTTATAAACCCATGCACATCCAATCATATTATAACCTTGAAGAAATGGAACCAACTCCCATGTCTCATTAGCATCAAGGGCATCCATCTCCTCATCCATAGCTTGATCCCATTGGGATCTCCAACAACATCCTCAAAACAAGTAGGCTCTACATCCTGTATAATCTTTTCCATAAATGCATAATGGCGAGCCACATAACTATTAGAAATCAACCTTTGCACACGATTTCTCACTTTCCTGAATCTATGTGGCCCATGATCACTACCAGTCAGGTGCCTTATTTTTAGTATGCATCCTTCTTACACCCAAAGTTCTCACAGAGGGTATACCGAACTCCTCATCAAGACTTTGTTCTGAGCCACTTGAATCACCACCATCATGGCTTGCACTTCAATTTGGCATCCTTGGAGCATCATCAAACTTCTCCTTACCTTTCTTTGACACATTTGAAGAGCCTGCAGGACTTAGTCTTCCACATAACTTGCCACTCTATGGATTTTCAAAACTACTTGTGCTAGGTGACCCTTGCGGTCTACTCAAAACCTATGATTGCGTAACTGTAATTTTGGCAGCCACTTTATTCTTTACATAAGACCCAAATCCATCATTTATATCAGCATACCAGCTCTTCAACTCATCAAAAACAACATCCCTGCTCACCCTTTCTTGACGCATGACAGGGTTGTAACATTTGTAACCTTTTTGCTCAAGGGAACATCCAATAAACACATATTTTTCAACCTGTTGTCCAACTTTTTTTGCAACTCATCCGTCCAAACACTTTAAGGTGTCCCATATCAGGTTTCTCCTCGGATGTCATATTGTGTACATTAGCAGCAAGAGTCTTGTTCATAATGTAGACAGTTGTAGAGACTGCCTCAACCCAATAATAATGAGAAAAATTCTTCTCATTTACAATATCTCTTGCAACTTCTGCTATGTGCTTGTTTTTCTTCTCAGCAACACCATTTTGTTGCGGAGTTGCAAGAAAATCACCTTGGAATTCCATACTTCCTCAAAAAATCGTTGAACTCATTGGAGACGTACTCTCCCCCTCCATTTGATCTCAGGCACTGTACATACTTTCCTGTTAAAAGTGTATAAAAGAGCAAGGATAATTGCTAGCTAGCCTATCTTGATCAAATGTGGAAAACAAAGGGGGTTGATTAAAGAAATTATAGGAGTCTAAAAATAGAAACTAGCTTTCTAAATTTTAAGTAATAAAATTTACTCTTTAGACTTTAAGTATGAAGCCTGGGAAGTATTGGGGTAATATTAATATTTGCCAAAAATAGTCTAAATTTAGGAGGTCTAAATTTAACAGGTTTTGGGTCTAGTTTCTAAGCACCTCCAAATTACTGTGCTAAGGGTTTTGCACATGAGGTGAAGCTCCAAATTTTAAGGATAAATGTTATTTTTGCTAGAGTATGTCCTAATTTAGCAGGTTGACTCTAGTCCGGGTCAGCTTCATACCAACCTCCAAAGGATAGTGCAAAGGTCTTGTACATGAGCTAGTTTAATTGAAATCAAATCTAAGGTTTTCAATTATTGAAAGGAAAAAGAAAAGGACTAAGGTTAGATCAACCCTTCCATTATTAGAAAGTTGACCCTAGTCCTTCTTTACCAAGTTTGGCTAGGACACATATCCAAAGTAGCTTCCAAATGCCTAATTGGTAATTAGGGCTAGTGTGTATGACTTCTAATCTTGCTTACGTCAAAGGATAAGTGTGAAGAGTGCGCGTGCAGGAGCGTGAGAGTGTGAAAGATTGCAGGAGGCACGATATAGTGGAGCAACCATAGTACAAGCTAATGTGCTCCTTATTCTTTCATATATATTAAAGAATAAGAGATAAAGGAGATGGGCGTCTGGCCAGTTGGCATGAACCCTAACAATCTCCCACTTGAAGGCCAATGTGGCCCAAGTGGCTATAAGTGTAAGCGTTGATATGTAGAATAGTATCGTGTGCTCCACCCAAATCTCTTGCTCTCCTTCTTCTCTAGCACACTCACACTCTCATGCTCCCACACTCGCACTCTTCACCATTGTTGGGGGTGTGCTTTGTCTTAGAACATATGGTGGGAATGATTTCTAGTCTACTAGGATTGCTTAGGTGGCTTAGGGAACATATGGAAGCTTATTCATATGCTGTGTGGATGTACTTTGACCTCATCGATCATATCAGCCAAAAGCCTAGCTCATGGCTATAAATTGAGCATCATTGTAGTCTCTTTTCAAGTGTGCTGTTAGTTCATATTAATCAAGTTATTTTCCAGTGTCTAGAATCCCTCTAATTGTTATTACGTAATGATGAATGCTAGTTTAGTTAATCCACTTTGATCCCATCAATTGGTATTAGAGCTTATGGTATCATTTGGCATTCCTTAATGTATCTCAAAATCTCGCTAATTAGGTCCATTAGCTTTTTTCTAGTATGCCAATGCTCGATTAAGCTCTCCCTTAACTAGTGTGAGCATGTTCTTAGGTTCAATTCCCTCGAATCACTACTCGCCTAGCTAACTACAAGGCTACTTAGCATTAGGGTTCAATTAGTGTTGGAATCTTGTATTTAGACTTGCGTTAGCACCATTTGGCCTCATTTTTGCACGTTTTTAATCTTTTAATTAATCCTAGTGCAAGCATTCATTTGAAGCATTACTGAAGTGTGGAAGCAGACCTCAACAACAAGAGCTTGACCACCTTTGTAAACATGTCTGCAGGATTTTCACTTGTATGCACCTTTCCTAGCTTTAGCTGTCCCTCTTCCAAAAGAGTGCGTATGTAGTGATATCTCACCTCAATGTGGTTTGTCCTTGAATGAAAGGCTAACCTCATCTTTCACACACCATTAGCTTAGTTAATCGAGTTCCTGGTCTATTACTATCGATAGGTGTGTGTGAGTATTTTGTGTGTGTGTGTGTGTATGTGTGTGTGTGTGACTATCAAAGAGCTGGGAAAATAAAAGCCATTAAGGCTTGGAGTTAGAAAGTTGACCCTATTGAGGGCATCATTTTCTTTTGAAGGAAATCTACTTTGGGCCGTCATGTGAAAGAAGTCTATTCTTGGAAGCCTTTTTGTGAAAAGATGCCTGCCATAGACTTCACCCCACCTCCGCTCGTGACCTGCCCTTTTCCAACAAACTTGCAACCCCGATTTCCTGATGACTTCTTCAACCAGCTCCAACCCCTTCTCAGCTCGCTTCCGCTCTGAATAACCCCCTCCATTTTCCAGTAGTCAAGATCTTAGACAATTGAATTTCTTGGTCTTTGTTATTGTCAGGACGAATAACAATAATTGATTCTTTTTCATCTGTTGCAAGTTGTACAATCAAGGTAGTTCTATACAATGGCTGAAATTCACCCGTTGGCAGGATATCAATTGGTAAGAAGATGTGTGTTTTGCTGCACTCATTGTTGGAATGGACAACTTGCTGTATAGCTCTTAGTGCAATATCATCATCATAAGCACCTTTCAATACCAGATTCAGAAAGTTTTTAGATGCAAGTGGAGCTGAATAACCATCTAAAACAACCTCAAATTGAGCCAATCCGCACACCCCAACTATTCGGTTCCAGTCGCCCCCCGCCTCCCAAGTCCCCCTTTCCCACTAAATAAACCCTCCCCCCCGGCAAATAGTTCAACCCTGCCTGATGTAGATCATCTCTGTTGAATCGTGCAATTCATACGCTCAACAATGCCATTATGAGCAGGTGTGAACGGCATGGTAAATTGTTGCCAAATCCTTCATTTTATATATAAATTATTGAACTTTGTGGAGACGTACTCTCCACCATTGTTAGTTGGAAAGGCCTCGATCTTTCTACCAGATTGGTTCTCAACTATGGCTAATAATTTTTGGAATGTGGCAAACACTTCGTCCTTCCTCTTCAAGAGGTAAACCCACACCTTCCTTGTAGAGTCATCTTTGAATGTCAAAAAATATAGTCCTCCCCCTAGTGATTTATGTGGCATAGGGCCACATAAATTGCTATGAGCAGAGTCTAGAGGATTTCTCTGAATGTAATGGTAAGGAAGTTTGACTAGTTTGTTTCCCATAGATACAATGCTGACATAAATTAAAATTGAAATAGTTTAAGATAGGTAAGTAGCCCAAACGTTGTAGTATTTTCATTCCTTTTTGACTCATGTGTCCTAGCTAGCTATGCCACAACTCTGTAGAAGGCTGCTTAGTGACATAGATAGAATTCTCTTTTACTGCAGAGATATATAAAGAGTGCAATGAGCCAGATTTTTGGCCTTTTGATAATCACCAAATTTGCCTTACTCACCATTCAAGAACCATTGCCAAAAACAGTAGTGTAGCTTAGATCATCAAGCTGACCTTCCTTGTAGAATCATCTTTGTATGTCAAAAAATATAATGCTCCCCCTAGTGATTTATGTGGCATAGGGCCACATAAATCGCTATGATCCGAGTCTAGAGGATTTCCTAACTCTCGATGTAATGGTAAGGAAGTTTGACTAGTTTGTTTCCCATAGATACAATGCTCACATAAATTAAAATTGAAATAGTTTAAAATAGGTAAGTAGCCCAAACGTTGTAGTATTTTCATTCCTTTTTGTCTCATGTGTCCTAGCTGGCTATGCCACAACTCTATAGAAGGTTGCTTAGTGACATAGATAGAATTCTCTTTTAATGCAAAGACATATAAAGAGTGCAATGAGCCAGATTTTTGGCCTTTGATAATCACCAAATTTGCCGTATGCACCATCCAAGAACCATTGCCAAAAACAGTAGTATAGCTTAGATCATCAAGCTGACCAACTAACACCAAAGTTTTTGTCAATTTAGGAACATGTTTTGACCCCATGAAGTATAAATTCAATGCCATTTGTCATGCATAATTTGACATCTCCCATACCGCTTATATCAATTTGATAAGAACCATTCCCTATGGGGAGTAACATGAAAACTGGCACCTGAATCAATGATCTAATTTTGCACATAACACTCAACATCAAGAGACCATAATGCATCTGGACCCAAGTCGACAGTGAAAACAAGTACATCTAACGGTTGTTGCACGTCAAGAACAATCTTAGGAGGTGAAGATTCAACCACATCTATCTCCTCTATCTTTACGTTTCTCTTTGGAGTGTCAGACTTCACAATGACTAGACCTTTTTTGCGTTGTGAAGCACGATAATCTTTCTTTAGATGGACTTATTATCACAATGGTAGCATTCTACATTTGTTAAGTCACTGCCTCGACTCTTGCTACGATTCTTGTGATCCTTGTGAGCCTATGAACGACTGCCACCGCGACTACGGCCACCTCTTTGTCTATGGCGATTATGACCGCTTGCTATATATGCATCTCCATGCCCACCACTATCTAGAGATTGACATCTAATCTCCTCAGTGAGCAATGTATTAGTAACATTATTGAATGCAACCCTACCGCTTGGTGCGGAGTTGTTAATGGCAGTGTTAAACGTATCCCATGAAGAAGGCAACGAGCATAGGAAGAAAATGGCTTTCATTTGGTCATCAAAATTTAGTCCTTTAGATGTAAGCTGAGTAAATATGCTATTGAATTCATTCAAATGCGCACTAACGATGCTACCCTCTTTTATGCTTAAGCGCATAAGTTCTTCATCATCAAGAAAACTTTATTAGAAACACTTTTTCCATCCCATGATGCGCATATAGACTTCCATAGCTCACGTTTAGTAGTCTTGTTCATAATTGTAAAGAATATGGAATCACCAAGATGTAATCTAATCGTGGCCATAGCACGACATTGAGCTCTTTTTACTGATCATCAGTGTATGCATTCTCTCTACGCTCTTTCAATGGCGCTACCAGGCCCTTGTTGACCAAAATATCAAACTTACACTGTTTTTAGATTGTAAAGTTTGTGCCATTAAACTTTTTGATATAATACTCTTCCTTTTTACAAGAACCAGCCATATGTTGACAAGAGGCAAATGCGAGAGAATGTGACTAAGTTTTTATGGCAAAATTTTTTCCTTCTTTTAAAAAATGTCTACTTTGATTCAAGAATGTACATATGTCAAGTGTCTCATCGCAGTGAGCTCACCTCACCTAGAAATTTCAATGTGGGCAAAAACTGCCAAAACGAGTAGCTAGCATGCACCTCCATCACAAATGTGTCAAGAGGTCATGACAAGTTAAAAAATCATGTTCATCATGAAATTGAGCTGCAGGAAAATTTTCCATAAATTTAGGGACTTTTTCCAGCTCATTTGGGTTTTTAATGTTGAAAAACGATTATTTTTTAATCAAAATGGTTTGAAAGTAGTCCAAAATGGCTAGTTTTAATGGGAAACGACACATCCGCAATTTAGCCATGGACAAGCAAGGGGAGTGCTTCTATGCATCAAGAAACATAGAAGGTGGCATAAAAGTTGAATTTTACATAATGTACGTGCCACACCACGACATTCAACCCCTCTCAACCTGCACATCCTCCGACATGTGCCACTATAAGATTTTTAAAAGCATCAAAACTCAACGTCAGGTATTTCATCTTCACTTTCATCCTCACTTTGTGAACAATCAGATACATCTCTTTCTTGAGTTGTTTGTGTATCAAATGAGTCCGCATCTCCTCTTCTTTCAAACAACTTAATTCTTTTACCCGCTATGGGAATCCTCACTTCTGTCCCATCAAGCTCACACAAAGTGTAAGTTGCATTCCCATGCACATGGTTGACAACATATGGTCCATACCACCGTTTTGCAAGTTTCTTATTGTAAAGTGTTGGTTATCAACATACACCAACACCCAATCACCCTCTTTAATAGGCTTGGGTCTAAGCTTGTGTCGCTTATCAAACCTATCTTTATTTTTCAGCCTTGCGTCTTTCAATCTATATTTTGCATGCTCAATATCTTCAGGCCTTCTTTCCAATTGCCTTATGCGCAATGCAAGGTCTTCCCTACTCATTTCATCATCCCATGGCAATGCATTCCATGTAGATAAGTGGCTTTTCGACACTTATAGCAACACCCACTTTGATGTATGCAACAGCCATATGGACCCCTGCTTTGATAGCCACAAGGTGGACACAAATAGAGAGACCATAGATCATGATGTTGTCAGGCTCGATCTGCAGCAAACCCTCAATGCCACATGATATTATTATATCAAAGCTAGCTACACCATCAATGTGAGTAGAGGCTCTCTTCCAGAAGTGTGCCTCATTCAGCGTATGAGAGAGCTACCCCATGATAGACTTACATGTAGAGCTTTAGACAGCTGGCACAGGGAGGAGAGAGCAGATCATGGTATGCCCAGGTGACAGTGGTTTAGCACACATCAGCTGGACATAGAGCAGCTGCTGCACTTTCAGTATAATCCTGACTTTCCCATCATCCACACCTCTCACAGCGAGAGGAATCCAATCCTCCGACAGGACCTTTGGCAGCTATATATCAGGAGACATGGGTCACACCTAGACAGCCTCTTTTTCCCAAAGATGTTGTGCTACAGAGACCACTTCCTGACCTTTACAGAGGCTAGCTTCATATATAAAGGCTAGGATACATGGATACATATTTGCCACACGGGGCAACTGGGTAGCTCAAAGCGTCATCACACATATTAGAGATTGAGGCAAGCAAGGCAGCACACATGTTCATAGACCAGCCCGGGCTGTTTTCTACTAGAGATATAGAGGCACAAAGTGACACTCCTCCAGGTGCCCACCACTACCATGATTTTTTCCTGAGGGCTACTCCCACACCCTCTCCTCTCACTCAGACAGAGACCATACGATCTGGTAGTCGTCCATGGGCGCTTGGACACGGAGCTACCATAGTACATGAGAGACAGATCACAGTGATCCGACAACAACATCAGCTGGCTCAGTGGAGAGGATTACGCAGGTCTTATCGGATCCGTCAACTTTACTTTCAGGGCCCTTCACCCCCTACCCCCCATGTCTTATATCCTACGCTCTCATTTTGGTACCAGATGGAGCCAGTTAGATGCCTGCATTTCATGCTTGTATATCCCTGAGCACATAGTTCTCACATCCATAGACTTCGTGCTCCATCCCCTCCCAAATACACACATGTACCACCACCACACACATCAGTCTACACAGTCACACCTTTTTTTTATGCACCTTTATCCTTATTTCTAAATGACCAAAGGAACATAATATGTACTTCGATACATCTCGATACACCAGCTTCCGCCTCTAGAAGTCCATTGACAAAGATTCTCTATAATCTACAAATATTTATACTCCTTTAGTAGGCCTTCATTATTTAAGAATCATTATTCCAATGCACAATCAACTGCAGCTTCTGTTTTTGCGCGTTCTCAAAACATAACATTGCCCTTTCATTAGGGCAATGCCAAAAAAGACAACCTTAAATTTGGCACATGAAGTTCATTATTTAAGAATCATTATTCCAACGCACAATCAACTGCAGCTTCTGTTTTTGCGCGTTCTCAAAACATAACATTGCCCTTTCATTAGGGCAATGCCAAAAAAGACAACCTTAAATTTGGCACATCAAGTCACATAACATCATTGACATGTTGTACTGATGAGAAATGCACTTTTACCAAAACCTTCTCATTTCCCATCCAGGAGACGTGAATAGAAGAAAGCAAATCTAGCAATTATAACCATACAACAAGCATCCATATTAGCGTTTTAGCATAAAATTTGTCCTCATCATTCTGGAACATTCATTAATGATAATCACCACAAGAACACTTCCCACTTTCGAAGATGTGAAGGCGGGCTGCATCTTTGACCATTATTTTACGCTTCTCTATTTTTGATATGAGTGAGGTAGCATCATGGCAATCCCCACATACCCGCATATTCTTTGTGACACGTATATCTGTTCCTTGAGGCGTATTGATGATTGCACAAGCAATGGCCAACTTTTCACTGTGCTGGCAAAGCAAAAGCGTTTTGGAATCAGCAGAGAGGTTTTGTGAGACCCAGTGCAGACTTGGGGAATATCCTTGTTGCGACAATTTAAGTTCGAGGTCTTGCAACTTCGCATAAATTTCTCTGCTTTGTGGATGCTTGGAATCGCCAACAACAAATTTATGAACATTTCCACTCACATCAATCCAGCAGGTACATCCTGGCTGCTTCCAAGCAGCATTTTTTATTCTCATGCATTCAATGTTCTCTGCCTCCTCCTGCATGCCAGCAGCTGCATATATATTACTCATTAAGACATATGCTGCCGCATTACATCGGTCTAGTTGTACAAGGCGCTCAAAAGAAAACAATGCAAGCTTCACATTTCCCCATTTGCGACAAGCACCTAGAAGAGCAGACCAAACTGAAGGATGATCTGACGATGGCATCATCCTAATTACTCTCATTGCTTTGTCAAATAGCTTTGCACGTCCAAAAAGATCAACCATACAAGTGTGGTGTTCTACGTTTGGTGCAATGCCATGTTTTGTCCTCATGTTATCAAAACACATCTGGCCCTCATCCACTAGACCTGAGTGACTACATGCATTGAGCACATTAACAAAAGTGATTGCATCCGGGGAGATGCCCTCCTGTTGCATCCATTGAAAACAGTCCAGAGCTTCCTTGGCCAACCCTTGCTGAGCATACCCTCCTATGAGTGCAGTCCAGGAGACTACATTTGGTGAGAAACCCATGCTGCGCATGAGCTGAAAACAGTGACGAGCTTCTTGGCCTTGCCCATATTGGGCATAACCTGCAATCAATGCATTCCAAGAGATCACATCCCGCACTGGAAGAGTATCAAAAACCATTTGCGCTTTCAAAAGTACACCACATTTGGCATACATGTCAATCAAAGCATTGCCGAGCATGATGGTGTTTTTCAACAGCCCCTGACTAACAATCTCATCATGAATTTTCTTCCCTACGTCAACGTCTTGTGTGATGCCACATGCCTTCAAAATACAAGCGTACGTGATTGCAGTTGGAGCGAATCCCTCACTTCGCATTCGCTGAAAACAGCCAAGAGCTTCCTGGCCCTGTCCTTGTTGGGCATATCCTGCAATTAATGCATTCCATGAGATCACATCTCGCACAGGAAGTGTATCAAAGGCTATTTGTGCTTTCAAAAGGGCACCACATTTGGCGTACATGTCTACCAAAGCATTTCCAAGCACGACATTCTCTTTCAACAAACCCTGACTAACAATCTCCTTATGAATTTCTTTGCCCATTTCAACGTCTTGCATAATGCCACATGCCTTCAAGATGGAAGAATAGGTGAAGGCACTTGGGGAGAGGCCCTTGCTTTGCATCCGATAGAAACAACCTAGAGCTTCTTCGACTTGTCCATGTTGGACATACCCTGTTATAAGTGTAGTCCAAGCGATTGCATCCGAGACAAGAAACTCGTCGACAAGTTGGTGTGCTTTGACAAGTGCACCGCACTTGGCATACATGTCAACCAAAGCGGTGCCAAGCACAATGTCTTTTTTCAACAAACCCTGATTAACAATCTCATCATGAATTTGTTTGCCCACATCAACATCTTGCATGATGCCACATGCCTTCAAAACATAAGCATAGGTCAAAGCATCTGGAGAGATATTCAGGCTCTGCATTCGCTGAAAACAGCCCAAAGCTTCTTGGCCCTGACCTTGTTGAATGTATCCTCCAATCAAGGCATTCCAGCACACTGCATCCCGAATAGGAAGCCCATCAAAAACACTTTGTGCTTTCAAAAGTACACCACATTTCGCATACATGTCAACCAACGCTCCGCCAAGAACCACATTTTTTTTTAATAGCCCCTGGCTGATAATCTCATCATGAATTTGCTGGCCCGTGTCAATGTCTTGTGTAATACCACATGCCTTCAAAACACAAGCATAGGTGATTGAATTCGGACGGAAGTCTTGCCTTTGCATTTGCTGAAAATAGCCTAGCGCTTCCCGGCCTTGCCCTTTTTGGGCATATCCTGCGATCAATACATTCCAAGAGATCACATCTCGCACAAGAAGCCCATCAAAAACTTTTTGTGCTTTCAAAAGTACACCACATTTGGCATACATATCAACCAAAACATTGCCAAGCACAACGTTGTTTCTCAACAACCCTTGACTAACAATCTCATCATGGATTTGCTCTCCCATGTCAACGTCTTGCATGATGCCACATGCCTTCAAAACGCAAGCATATGTAATTGCACTTGGAGAAAATCCCTCGCTCCGCATCCGTTGAAAACAGCCCAGAGCTTCTTGGCCCCGGCCTTGTTGGGCATATCCAGCTATCAATGCATTCCAAGAGACCGCATCTCGCACAAGAAGCGCATCAAAAACCTTTAGTGCTTTCAAAAGTACACCACATTTGGCATACATATCGACCAACACATTGCCCAACACGACGTTGTTTTTCAATAGTCCTCGACTAACAATCTCATCATGAATTTGTTCGCCCATGTTAATATCTTGCATAATGCCACATGCCTTCAAGATTGACGAATAAGTAAAGGCATTTGGAGAGAGGCCCTCCCTTTGCATCCGGTAAAAACAACCTACAGCTTCTTTGCCGTGCCCATGCTGGACATACCCTGCAATAAGCGCAGACCAAGAGACCGCATCCCGTGCAGGGAGCTCGTCTATCACTTGTTGTGCTCTGACAAGTGCACCACACTTCGCATACATACTAACCAACGTGCTCCGTAAGTATGCGTCCGTTTCTAGCAACCCACTAGCGCGAATATCAGCGTGTATCCTACTGCCTTCATACAAATCCTTCTTCTTGGCACAGGCTTTTAGTGAGGTCACGAGAGAGAGCCTCATTTCTTTTTCTAAAGGAATGCAGCTACTCTGTGAACGCGAAACCTGCTTCACTACCACCGAAGTTTGAGCGCCATCTTTTCTAAAACCAAAATGTTAGAGGTTTTTGGACAAAAGTTGCTTTAAACTACACTATAGTCCTTTAAAATTTGTAGGTTTTTGGCCTTGCCCCAGAGGGTAAGGCCTAACATCTTCAAAAGGCCAAAGTGACCTATGAGACAAAAGAGTTTACAAATGGTGAATCTGATACAATGTCTATGTAAAAGATCGAAAAACTGAAAACTCAAAAACTGAGACTGAATTGAGCTAAAGTGAAATAAAACGAAATGAAATGTTGAGATGTTGGACTCAACATCCTATCCTATGATATCCAACATCGGTCTTTGCGCAGCTCATGAATGTCCTCCTCAATGAGTACTCTGATTGGGCGTCTCCTATGTTGTGCCAGAATAGTTCGGACCCTCTGATGCAGCTTCCACCAATGTCTCGATGACCCTCGCAATCGTGGGCGTCCTTGATCTCCTACGCTCAGTGGCCGTGTCAGCCAGTGTACCTCTGGTACAGGTGGACTCTGAAGTCTGTTGTGATGCCTGCTGATCTGAATGTCGGAAATGTAGTCTGAAAAATTTAGTGATCTCCCTCTGTGAGTGTCTCCTACTTTCTGGTCTCCTCAAGAGGCTCTCCCTATGTCTGCGAACTCCAATAAAAATAGCTCAAGGCATCTCTGAGCTTGATATCTGATAACTTTGGCCAATGTTCCAAAACCCTCTTTGAATAGGCAATGAAAATGGCCTTGTATCTCATAGTAGAGAGAGAGCTGCTCCTGCCATCCATACCTGTGCAAAAAGGGATGCAACCATCAAGAAGGCCACAACCCATAATTGAGGATAACACCCTCTTGCTGCGAGGAGGTGTTAAAATTAGAGAGAAGAGCATCCCGTTGCCCCGATACAAATTAAGAGCATGCCACATCTCTCGATAGTTGCAACTTGCAGCATGCGATACCAATAATTAAGCGCACATTTGCAAAGACAGGTGATTGATTTTTGTGTGTGTGTGTGTGTGTGTGTGAGAGAGAGAGAGAGAGAGAGAGAGAGAGAGAGAGAGAGAGAGAGAGGAGCATAATTAACCAAGCTCTAATGCACATGTAAGGCACAATGACAAAGAAGAAGAAGAAGAAGAAAGTGAAGCGCCTTGTATCGAAGAGAATCTCAAGATATTGAAGATTCTCTATCTCTTGCAAAGAAGAGCCACTTCTTTCAGAGGCAACGCGAGCTAATTTCGCTACTATATTGTGCCTGGACTTCCATAGGAGAAAGCCCTTGCTGCTTCTCTATCTGCTAGTTGCTGTTGTTGCTTATCACCCTGGTCTTGCTGGCGTTCACACTGTTTGCACTGCAAGTGACCACTCAGAATAGCTTGGGTGGCGGCTCGCCTTCACAAGTCCATCAGTATAGAGTTTTTTTGCCTAGCTACTGCGGAAAAGAGGCCCCCCCTCACTAGACCTCCATCCCCTCCCTCGTGAAGCGTGGTCACATGTGTCGGGACCTTGACAAATACACCACTCAAGATGATGAGCACCTTAAGGTCCCACTGCTTCAACTCTACGTAGCACTACGCTCATGTGTGTGCGCTTGAAGCAACGCTAATAGCTAGTGAATAGTTGTTGGCCCTCTAAGCTAGCACCCAAGCTGTCGTTGCATCCAACAATATCCACTTGGTTTAGAAATTCCACACATGGAAACATGAAAATGTACATTTATTTGAAGCCATTAAGTCAAAAACACTACAAGAGGTACTTCACACTAGCGCCGCACAAAAGTGAAAATCCACGGCGTCGCTATGAGAGCCGCTATTTTCTTTGTTGCATAGCGACACCCATAGCGACGCACATAGCGACGCTGACAGTGGTAAAAAATAAATCGAGAGAGCCAAAAACTCAGATCTCAGATATGAGTTTCGACGCTCCAGCAAAAGAGGTAAACCTGCACTCTTGCTCTCTCTCTCTTTCTTCTCCACACACATACACACACACACACACACACACACACACACACACACACACACACACACACAAGGAGAGGAATGAGAGCCATGTATGCTCCTTCCCTCTCCTCTCTCTCATGTTCCCTTCCCCTCTTTCTCTCTCTCTCTCTCTCCCTCTCTCTCTCTCTCTCTCTCTCTTTCTCACTCACACACACACACACACACACACACACACATTGTGTCTTTGAGAGAGAGAGAGAGAGAGAGAGAGAGAGAGAGAGGGGAGAAAACAAAGAGAAAGAGAAAGAGGGGGAGAGAGAAAGGAAAAAAAAACAAAGAGAGAGAGGGGGGGAGAAGACGAAAAGAGAGAGATAAGGGAATAAAACACAGAGAGAGAGAGAGAGAGAGAGAGAGAGAGAGAGAGAGAGAGAGAAAGATAGATAGATAAAAAAAGTAAAGAAAATATGAAATAAAATGTCATATTAAGCTTTAGGGTTAGGTTAGTTAAAATTACATTAAAATTAGGTTAGATTAAGATCTAAGATTAAATCAGATCACATTTAACTTATATTTAAAATTTATGCTAAATCTAAAATTAGGTTAGACTTAAGATTATGTTAAGATTTAAATTAAATTTAAAATTAGGTTAGATTATATTTAGGTTTATGTTAGATTTAGGTTTATGTTGAGTATAAGATTAGGTTAGATTTAAAATTAGAGCAAAATTTAAGATTAGCTAGGTTATATTACATTTAGGTTTAGGATTTAAGATTGATTTAGATTTAGGTTTATGTTGAGTTTAAGATTAGATTAAATTTAGATTTAAGATTAAGGCAAGATTTAAGATTAGATTAGATTTAGATTTAAGTTAGATTACATTTAGGTTTAGGTTACATTTAAGATTAGATTAGATTTAGGTTTATGTTGAGTTTATTATTAGATTAGATCAAGATTTATGTTAGATTTAAGATTAGATTAGATTTAGTTAGATTTTAGAGCATGTCAATGAAAGCTTTGCCCAAAGAGCAAACACTAGGTACACAACAATATGTATATTCCCATCAGAATCTGACACACATGTTAACTCACCCACTAACCATGTTCAATTAGCTCAAAATCACCATATGTTCAATTATGTTAGATTTAAGATTAGATTTTGGAATTAGTTTTTATATTAAAGTCTACCTTCGAGATTACGAAAAAAAATTAGAGTTAGGCGAATGGTGATCCCTCTTTCCTCTCTACGGATGCGACCTTAAGTTGGAAAGCTTTCAATGGCATGATACTCAGATTGGAAGCCAGCATGTAGTGTGCTAAGTAATCCCTCGAACAAGGATCTGCTGTGAAGAGATGTTAAGATGCTGTGAATTGCTACAGCTAGAGAAGAGACAAAGGGGTTTTGTCCACTACATGCACTATCATGTAAACGTGGGTGTCTAGATTTCTCGTACCCACAAATATAGGCATTGACCAATAAAGACTAGATTATAACCCGCTGGTTCTGATCTCAGTGCACCTCTAGACCGAGGTGTGCGGGGATCGGACATGACTAGAGAATGTGAGGTAGTTTACAGTGTGAACAAAGAGAGAGAGAGAGAGACAGAAAGAGAGAGAGAGGGGGAGAGAGAGAGGGAGAGATAAAAGACGGAGGACGCCAATAGAAGATTAAATTTATGTCCAAATTATAAGGTTTTTACATTCATTATGAGTAGTGATGAGGATGTGGAGCCGTCCAACCAAAACACCTATCTTTCAGCAAGGATCTTATGTCCTTGTATTCAATGCAAGCATGTTGTGCGACGGACAAGACACATTTCGTTGCAGCACATTCGAACGGAAGTCTTGCCTTTGCCTTTGATGAAAATAGCCTAGCGCTTCCCGGCCTTGCCCTTTTTGGGCATATCCTGCGATCAATACATTCCAAGAGATCAAATCTCGCACAAGAAGCCCATCAAAAACTTTTTGTGCTTTCAAAAGTACACCACATTTGGCATACATATCAACCAAAACATTGCCAAGCACAACGTTGTTTCTCAACAACCCTTGACTAACAATCTCATCATGGATTTGCCCTCCCATGTCAACGTCTTGCATGATGCCACATGCCTTCAAAACGCAAGCATATGTAATTGCACTTGGAGAAAATCCGTCGCTCCGCATTCGTTGAAAATAGCCCAGAGCTTCTTGGCCCCGGCCTTGTTGGGCATATCCAGCTATCAACGCATTCCAAGAGACCGCATCTCTCACAAGAAGCGCATCAAAAACCTTTTGTGCTTTCAAAAGTACACCACATTTGGCATACATATCGACCAACACATTGCCGAACACGACGTTGTTTTTCAATAGTCCTCGACTAACAATCTCATCATGAATTTGTTTGCCCATGTTAATATCTTGCATAATGCCACATGCCTTCAAGATTGACGAATAAGTAAAGGCATTTGGAGAGAGGCCCTCCCTTTGCATCCGGTAAAAACAACCTACAGCTTCTTTGCCGTGCCCATGCTGGACATACCCTGCAATAAGCGCAGACCAAGAGACCGCATCCCGTGCAGGGAGCTCATTTATCACTTGTTGTGCTCTGACAAGTGCACCACACTTCGCATACATACTAACCAACGTGCTCCGTAAGTATGCGTCCGTTTCTAGCAACCCACTAGCACGAATATCAGCGTGTATCCTACTGCCTTCATACAAATCCTTCTTCTTGGCACAGGCTTTTAGTGAGGTCACGAGAGAGAGCCTCATTTCTTTTTCTAAAGGAATGCAGCTACTCTGTGAACGCGAAACCTGCTTCACTACCACCGAAGTTTGAGCGCCATCTTTTCTAAAACCAAAATATTAGAGGTTTTTGGACAAAAGTTGTTTTAAACTACACTATAGTCCTTTAAAATTTGTAGGTTTTTGGCCTTGCCCCAGAGGGTAAGGCCCAACATCTTCAAAAGGCCAAAGTGACCTATGAGACAAAAGAGTTTACAAATGGTGAATCTGATACAATGTCTATGTAAAAGATCGAAAAACTGAAAACTCAAAAATTGAGACTGAATTGAGCTAAAGTGAAATAAAACGAAATGAAATGGGATGAAATGAAATGTTGAAATGTTGGACTCAAGATCCTATCCTATGATATCCAACATCGGTCTTTGCGCAGCTCATGAATGTCCTCCTCAATGAGTACTCTGATTGGGTGTCTCCTATGTTGTACCAGAATAGTTCGGACCGTCTGATGCAGCTTCCACCAATGTCTCGATGACCCTCGCAATCATGGGCGTCCTTGATCTCCTAAGCTCAGTGGCCATGTCAGCCAGTGTACCTGTGGTACAGGTGGACTCTGAAGTCTGTTGTGATGCCTGCTCATCTGAATGTCGGAAATGTAGTCTGAAAAATTTAGTGATCTCCCTCTGTGAGTGTCTCCTACTTTCTGGTCTCCTCAAGAGGCTCTCCCTATGTCTGTGAACTCCAATAAAAATAGCTCAAGGCATCTCTGAGCTTGATATCTCATAACTTTGGCCAATGTTCCAAAACCCTCTTTGAATAGGCAATGGAAATGGCCTTGTATCTCATAGTAGAGAGAGAGCTGCTCCTGCCATCCATACCTGTGCAAAAAGGGATGCAACCATCAAGAAGGCCACAACCCATAATTGAGGAGAACACCCTCTTGCTGCGAGGAGGTGTTAAAATTAGAGAGAAGTGCATCCCGTTGCCCCGATACAAATTAAGAGCACGCCACATCTCTCGATAGTTGCAACTTGTAGCATGCGATACCAATAATTAAGCGCACATGATTTGCAAAGAGAGGTGATTGATTTGTGTGTGTGTGTGTGTGTGTGTGTGTGTGTGAGAGAGAGAGAGAGAGAGAGAGAGAGAGAGAGAGAGAGAGAGAGAGAGAGAGAGAGAGAGAGAGAGAGAGAGAGAGAGAGAGAGAGAGAGGATTCCCTCAAAAGAGGAGCGTAATTAACCAAGCTCTAATGCACATGTAAGGCACAATGACAAAGAAGAAGAAGAAGAAGAAAGTGGAGCGCCTTGTATCGAAGAGAATCTCGAGATATTGAAGATTCTCTATCTCTTGCAAAGAAGAGCCACTTGTTTCAGAGGCAACGCGAGCTAATTTCGCTACTATATTGTGCCTGGACTTCCATAGGAGAAAGCCGTTGCTGCTTCTCTATCTGCTAGTTGCTGTTGTTGCTTATCACCCTGGTCTTGCTGGCGTTCACACTGTTTGCACTGCAAGTGACCACTCAGAATAGCTTGGGTGGCGGCTCGCCTTCACAAGTCCATCAGTATAGAGTTTTTTTGCCTAGCTACTGCGGAAAAGAGGCCCCCCCTCACTAGACCTCCATCCCCTCCCTCATGAAGCGTGGTCACATGTGTCGGGACCTTGACAAATACACCACTCAAGATGATGAGCACCTTCAGGTCCCACTGCATCAACTCTACGTAGCACTACGCTCATGTGTGTGCGCTTGAAGCAACGCTAATAGCTAGTGAATAGTTGTTGGCCCTCTAAGCTAGCACCCAAGCTGTCGTTGCATCCAACAATATCCACTTGGTTTAGAAATTCCACACATGGAAACATGAAAATGTACATTTATTTGAAGCCATTAAGTCAAAAACACTACAAGAGGTACTTCACACTAGCGCCGCACAAAAGTGAAAATCCACGGTGTCGCTATGAGAGCCGGTATTCTCTTTGTTGCATAGCGACACCCATAGCGACGCACATAGCGATGCTGACAGTGGTAAAAAATAAATCGAGAGAGCCAAAAACTCAGATCTCAGATATGAGTTTCGACGCTCAAGCGAAAGTGGTAAACCTGCGCTCTTGCTCTCTCTCTCTTTCTTCTCCACACACATACACACACACACACACACACACACACACACACACACACACACACACACACACACACACAAGGAGAGGAAGGAGAGCCATGTATGCTCCTTCCCTCTCCTCTCTCTCATGTTCCCTTCTCCTCTTTGTCTCTCTCTCTCTCTCTCTCCCTCTCTCTCTCTCTCTCTCTCTCTCTCTTTCTCACTCACACACACACACACACACACACACACACACATTGTGTCTTTGAAAGAGAGAGAGAGAGAGAGAGAGATAGAGAGAGAGAGAGAGAGAGAGGGGAGAAAACAAAGAGAAAGAGAAAGAGGAGGAGAGAGAAAGGAAAAAAAAACAAAGAGAGAGAGAGGGGGAGAAGACGAAAAGAGAGAGGTAAGGGGATAAAACAGAGAGAGAGAGAGAGAGAGAGAGAGAGAAAGATAGATAGAGAAAAAAAATAAAGAAAATATGAAATAAAATGTCAAATTAAGCTTTAGGGTTAGGTTAGTTAAAATTATATTAAAATTAGGTTAGATTAAGATCTAAGATTAAATCAGATCACATTTAACTTATATTTAAAATTTATGCTAAATCTAAAATTAGGTTAGACTTAAGATTATGTTAAGATTTAAATTAAATTTAAAATTAGGTTAGATTATATTTAGGTTTATGTTAGATTTAGGTTTATGTTGAGTTTAAGATTAGGTTAGATTTAAAATTAGAGCAAGATTTAAGATTAGCTAAGCTATATTTAAGTTATATTACATTTAGGTTTAGGATTTAAGATTGATTTAGATTTAGGTTTATGTTGAATTTAAGATTAGATTAAATTTAGATTTAAGATTAAGGCAAGATTCAAGATTAGATTAGATTTAGATTTAAGTTAGATTACATTTAGGTTTATGTTACATTTAAGATTAGATTAGATTTAGGTTCATGTTGAGTTTAATATTAGATTAGATCAAGATTTATGTTAGATTTAAGATTAGATTAGATTTAGTTAGATTTTAGAGCATGTCAATGAAGGCTTTGCCCAAAGAGCAAACACTAGGTACACAACAATATGTATATTCCCATCAGAATCTGACACACCTGTTAACTCACCCACTAACCATGTTCAATTAGCTCAAAATCACCATATGTTCAATTATGTTAGATTTAAGATTAGATTTTGGAATTAGTTTTTATATTAAAGTCTACCTTCGAGATTACGAAAAGAAATTAGAGTTAGGCGAATGGTGATCCCTCTTTCCTCTCTACGGATGCGACCTTAAGTTGGAAAGCTTTCAATGGCATGATACTCAGATTGGAAGCCAACATGTAGTGTGCTAAGTAATCCCTCGAACAAGGATCTGCTGTGAAGAGATGTTAAGATGCTGTGAATTGCTACAGCTAGAGAAGAGGCAAAGGGGTTTTGTCCACTACATGCACTATCATGTAGACGTGGGTGTCTAGATTTCTTGTACCCACAAATATAGGCATTGACCAATAAAGACTAGATTATAACCCGGTGGTTCTGATCTCAGTGCACCTCTAGACCGAGGTGTGCGAGGATCGGACATTACTAGAGAATGTGAGGTAGTTTACGGTGTGAACAAAGAGAGAGAGAGAGAGAGAGAGAGAGAGAGAGAGAGAGAGAGAGAGAGAGAGAGAGAGAGAAAGGGAAAGAGAGAGGGAGAGATAAAAGACGGAGGATGCCAATAGAAGATTAAATTTATGTCCAAATTATAAGGTTTTTACATTCATTATGAGTAGTGATGAGGATGTGGAGCCGTCCAACCAAAACACCTATCTTTCAACAAGGATCTTATGTCCTTGTACTCAATGCAAGCATGTTGTGCGACAGACAAGACGCATTTCTTTGCAGCACGTTCGAACGGAAGTCTTACCTTTGCATTTGCTGAAAATAGCCTAGCGCTTCCCGGCCTTGCCATTTTTGGGCATATCCTGCGATCAATACATTCCAAGAGATCACATCTCGCACAAGAAGCCCATCAAAAAAAAATTGTGCTTTCAAAAGTACACCACATTTGGCATACATATCAACCAAAACATTGCCAAGCACAACGTTGTTTCTCAACAACCCTTGACTAACAATCGCATCATGGATTTGCTCTCCCATATCAACGTCTTGCATGATGCCACATGCCTTCAAAACGCAAGCATATGTAATTGCAGTTGGAGAAAATCCCTCGCTCCGCATCCGTTGAAAACAGCCCAAAGCTTCTTGGCCCCGGCCTTGTTGGGCATATCCAGCTATAAACGCATTCCAAGAGACCACATCTCGCACAAGAAGCGCATCAAAAACCTTTTGTGCTTTCAAAAGTACACCACATTTGGCATACATATCGACCAACACATTGCCCAACACGATGTTGTTTTTCAATAGTCCTCGACTAACAATCTCATCATGAATTTGTTCGCCCATGTTAATATCTTGCATAATGCCACATGCCTTCAAGATTGACGAATAAGTAAAGGCATTTGGAGAGAGGCCCTCCCTTTGCATCCGGTAAAAACAACCTACAGCTTCTTTGCCGTGCCCATGCTGGACATACCCTGCAATAAGCGCAGACCAAGAGACCGCATCCCGTGCAAGGAGCTCGTCTATCACTTGTTGTGCTCTGACAAGTGCACCACACTTTGCATACATACTAACCAACGTGCTCCGTAAGTATGCGTCCGTTTCTAGCAACCCACTAGCGCGAATATCAGCGTGTATCCTACTGCCTTCATACAAATCCTTCTTCTTGGCACAGGCTTTTAGTGAGGTCACGAGAGAGAGCCTCATTTCTTTTTCTAAAGAAATGCAGCTACTCTGTGAACGCGAAACCTGCTTCACTACCTCCGAAGTTTGATCACCATCTTTTCTAAAACCAAAATATTAGAGATTTTTGGACAAAAGTTGCTTTAAACTACACTATAGTCCTTTAAAATTTGTAGGTTTTTGGCCTTGCCCCAGAGGGTAAGGCCTAACATCTTCAAAAGGCCAAAGTGACCTATGAGACAAAAGAGTTTACAAATGGTGAATCTGATACAATGTCTATGTAAAAGATCGAAAAACTGAAAACTCAAAAACTGAGACTGAATTCAGCTAAAGTGAAATAAAACGAAATGAAATGGGATGAAATGAAATGTTGAGATGTTGGACTCAAGATCCTATCCTATGATATGCAACATCGGTCTTTGCGTAGCTCATGAATGTCCTCCTCAATGAGTACTCTGATTGGGCGTCTCCTATGTTGTGCCAGAATAGTTCGGACCCTCTGATGCAGCTTCCACCAATGTCTCGATGACCCTCGCAATCGTGGGCGTCCTTGATCTCCTAAGCTCAGTGGCCGTGTCAGCCAGTGTAGCTCTGGTACAGGTGGACTCTGAAGTCTATTGTGATGCCTGCTCATCTGAATGTCGGAAATGTAGTCTGAAAAATTTAGTGATCTCCCTCTGTGAGTGTCTCCTACTTTCTGGTCTCCTCAAGAGGCTCTCCCTATGTCTGCGAACTCCAATAAAAATAGCTCAAGGCATCTCTGAGCTTGATATCTCAGAACTTTCGCCAATGTTCCAAAACCCTCCTTGAATAGGCAATGGAAATGGCCTTGTATCTCATAGTAGAGAGAGAGCTGCTCCTGCCATCCATACCTGTGCAAAAATGGATGCAACCATCAAGAAGGCCACAACCCATAATTGAGGAGAACACCCTCTTGCTGAGAGGAGGTGTTAAAATTAGAGAGAAGAGCATCCCATTGCCCCGATACAAATTAAGAACACGCCACATCTCTCGATAGTCGCAACTTGCAGCATTGCGATAGCAATAATTAAGCGCACATTTGCAAAGGCATGTGAATGATGTGTGTGTGTGTGTGTGTGTGTGTGTGTGTGTGTGTGTGTGTGAGAGAGAGAGAGAGAGAGAGAGAGAGAGAGAGAGAGAGAGAGAGAGAGAGAGAGAGAGAGAGAGAGAGAGAGAGAGAGAGAGAGAGAGAGAGGATTCCCTCAAAAGAGGAGCGTAATTAACCAAGCTCTAATGCACATGTAAGGCACAATGACAAAGAAGAAGAAGAAGAAGAAAGTGGAGCGCCTTGTATCGAAGAGAATCTCGAGATATTGAAGATTCTCTATCTCTTGCAAAGAAGAGCCACTTGTTTCAGAGGCAACGCGAGCTAATTTCGCTACTATATTGTGCCTGGACTTCCATAGGAGAAAGCCGTTGCTGCTTCTCTATCTGCTAGTTGCTGTTGTTGCTTATCACCCTGGTCTTGCTGGTGTTCACACTGTTTGCACTGCAAGTGACCACTCAGAATAGCTTGGGTGGCGGCTCGCCTTCACAAGTCCATCAGTATAGAGTTTTTTTGCCTAGCTACTGCGGAAAAGAGGCCCCCCCTCACTAGACCTCCATCCCCTCCCTCATGAAGCATGGTCACATGTGTCGGGACCTTGACAAATACACCACTCAAGATGATGAGCACCTTCAGGTCCCACTGCATCAACTCTACGTAGCACTACGCTCATGTGTGTGCGCTTGAAGCAACGCTAATAGCTAGTGAATAGTTGTTGGCCCTCTAAGCTAGCACCCAAGCTGTCGTTGCATCCAACAATATCCACTTGGTTTAGAAATTCCACACATGGAAACATGAAAATGTACATTTATTTGAAGCCATTAAGTCAAAAACACTACAAGAGGTACTTCACACTAGCGCCGCACAAAAGTGAAAATCCACGGTGTCGCTATGAGAGCCGCTATTTTCTTTGTTGCATAGCGACACCCATAGCGACGCACATAGCGACGCTGACAGTGGTAAAAAATAAATCGAGAGCGCCAAAAACTCAGATCTTAGATATGAGTTTCGACGCTCAAGCGAAAGAGGTAAACGTGCGCTCTTGCTCTCTCTCTCTCTCTCTTTCTTCTCCACATACATACACACACACACACACACACACGGGGAGAGGAAGGAGAACCATGTATGCTCCTTCCCTCTCCTCTCTCTCATGTTCCCTTCCCCTCTCTCTCTCCCTCTCTCTCTCTCGCTCTCTCTCTCTCTTTCTCACTGACACACACACACACACACACATTGTGTCTTTGAAAGAGAGAGAGAGAGAGAGAGAGAGAGAGAGAGAGAGAGAGAGAGAGAGTACACACATGCATAAACAAAAAACACATACACACACACACACACACACATGCATAAACAAAGAATGCATATACACACACATTGAGAGAGAGAGAGAGAGAGAGAGAGAGAGAGAGAGAGTGAGAGAGAGAGAGAGAGAGAGAGAGAGAGAGAGAGAGAGAGAGAGAGTGAGAGAGAGAGAGAGAGAGAGAGAGAGAGAGATAGATAGATAGATAGATAGATAGATTGAATTATCGTCCACGGAGGTCAGATATGACCTATGGGACCAAAAAGGGGACATTACAACGGTTGCACATTAAGCGAAAGATGACGATACATATCAGTTAAGGACTGAGGGTCCGGTAGGAAGATGAGAGAAGAAAATAGAAACCTAGGGGGAGTCAGCTGTGGGGGGAGCCGGTTTGGGATTTCGAAACTCCTGGATGATGGCTTTGCCGCCTCGATAGACTGCCCATTTGCCTTGTTTGCGGGCTTCATGTACCTTCTTGAGCTCTTCACTTTTGTGTTTGAGTTGTAGCGGAGTTAGTTCTTCTGCAATCCAAAGCTTGGTATCTTTGAGAAGACGTGATTGTTGAAGAAGCTTGAGTCGACCCTCTCGGCTTTCGAATTCAAGGATGGCTTGTCCACTTGGTATTGGCTTGTTAGGGCCTCCCGACATGATGCACTCTATTGCATTGTAATCGAGCTTGATCGGTTGGAGAGTTTCGTTGAGGAAATTGATGCACGCCGAGAAGTCTTTCTCGGTCGTATCCCATGCTTGAGGTAGCCCACCAATGTGGACCTTGAGGGCATTGTCTTCTTGGAGTCGTCGTTCTCGAAGTTCTCCTGCCACGCATGTTTTCACCTTCGCAATTGTTGCCGAGTGTGTTTCGACGGCCTTCACTTCGACTTCTTTCACTTTGTTGGTGGCGAGCTCGACCATGGAGTCAAATCGTGCCTCGAGCTTGCAAAGGCGAGCTTTGAGGTCACGATTCTCTTCCATGACCCGGTCAAGGGTTGCTTGGAGGCGCTCGATTCGGTCAGATTTCTTCGGAGCTGCTAAAACGGCGGCAAAACTCGGCCGTGTTTTTGCG
The DNA here is from genome assembly GCF_014529385.1 of Adiantum capillus-veneris. Classification (NCBI taxonomy): domain Eukaryota; kingdom Viridiplantae; phylum Streptophyta; class Polypodiopsida; order Polypodiales; family Pteridaceae; genus Adiantum; species Adiantum capillus-veneris. The sequence continues at coordinate 73,834,903 of NC_140947.1, read as the reverse complement.
GGGGTCTTCGGGGTCGTCATGTCTGCAAGCACCGATTCACAGAGAGTCGAACCGGATTGTTGGGGTATTTCTGTGCAATGCAGCTCAAGGCTTGTGCGGAAAACTCCGTTTCACTGATTTTCTGTGTTAAAATGGTGAGATGCCTTGTGTGGAGATCTCCCTTCGTAGAGGGTCGTTACCACAGTTGAGTCGAAGCCGGTCGGGCATCAACACCCTTGGAGTCGAGGACAGGGTCGGCTTTAATCCGGTTTCGCTAATGTTAGGGTCGCTGTGTTAAAATGGTGAGATGCCTTGTGTGGGGATCTCCCTTCACAGAGATTCGTCACCACAGTTGAGTCGAAGCCGGCAACACATTTCTGCACAAAGCTGCCCGTGCCGCAGACCTCAAGCAGGTTCGAAAACCACCCTTGGGGTCGAGGATAGGGTCGGCTTTACTCCGGATTGGCAAGGTCGGCAGCAAGTCCTCGGCACAGTCGCCACTTAGGCAACTGCGGCAGAACGTCGACACCAGAGCAGGGCTGTGAGCTGGGAGAGGGAGGGCGAGGCTGATGAGTAACGCCCCCCCACAGGGCTGCCCTCGCCCAGGGGGAGACTGTGCAGGCAGCTGTGTTGAGAAGGGTGAGAGAGAGAGAGAGAGAGAGAGAGAGAGAGAGAGAGAGAGAGAGAGAGAGGGGGGAGAAAACAAAGAGAAAGAGAAAGAGGGGGAGAGAGAAAGGAAAAAAAAACAAAGAGAGAGAGAGGGGGAGAAGACGAAAAGAGAGAGGTAAGGGGATAAAACACACACACACAGAGAGAGAGAGAGAGAGAGAGAGAGAGAGAGAGAGAGAGAGAGAGAGAGAGAGAGAGAGAGAAGAGATAGATAGATAAAAAAAGTAAAGAAAATATGAAATAAAATGTGATATTAAGCTTTAGGGCTAGGTTAGTAAAAATTACATTAAAATTAGGTTAGATTAAGATCTAAGATTAAATCAGATCACATTTAACTTATATTTAAAATTTATGCTAAATCTAAAATTAGGTTAGACTTAAGATTATGTTAAGATTTAAATTAAATTTAAAATTAGGTTTATGTTAAATTTATGTTTATGTTGAGTTTAAGATTAGGTTAGATTTAAAATTAGAGTAAGATTTAAGATTAGCTAGGTTATATTTAAGTTATATTACATTTAGGTTTAGGATTTAAGATTGATTTAGATTTAGGTTTATGTTGAGTTTAAGATTAGATTGAATTTAGATTTAAGATTAAGGAAAGATTTAAGATTAGATTAGATTTAGATTTAAGTTAGATTACATTTAGGTTTAGGTTACATTTAAGATTAGATTAGATTTAGGTTTATGTTGAGTTTAATATTAGATTAGATCAAGATTTATGTTAGATTTAAGATTAGATTAGATTTAGTTAGATTTTAGAGCATGTCAATGAAGGCTTTGCCCAAAGAGCAAACACTAGGTACACAACAATATGTATATTCCCATCAGAATCTGACACACCTGTTAACTCACCCACTAACCATGTTCAATTAGCTCAAAATCACCATATGTTCAATTATGTTAGATTTAAGATTAGATTTTGGATTTAGTTTTTATATTAAAGTCTACCTTCGAGATTACGAAAAAAAATTAGAGTTAGGCGAATGGTGATCCCTCTTTCCTCTCTACGGATGCGACCTTAAGTTGGAAAGCTTTCAATAGCATGATACTCAGATTGGAAGCCAACATGTAGTGTGCTAAGTAATCCCTCGAACAAGGATCTGCTGTGAAGAGATGTTAAGATGGTGTGAATTGCTACAGCTAGAGAAGAGGCAAAGGGGTTTTGTCCACTACATGCACTATCATGTAGACGTGGGTGTCTAGATTTCTTGTACCCACAAATATAGGCATTGACCAATAAAGACTAGATTATAACCCGGTGGTTCTGATCTCAGTGCACCTCTAGACCGAGGTGTGCGAGGATCGGACATTACTAGAGAATGTGAGGTAGTTTACAGTGTGAACAAAGAGAGAGAGAGAGAGAGAGGGAGAGAGGGAGAGATAAAAGACGGAGGATGCCAATAGAAGATTAAATTTATGTCCAAATTATAAGGTTTTTACATTCATTATGAGTAGTGATGAGGATGTGGAGCCGTCCAACCAAAAGACCTATCTTTCAACAAGGATCTTATGTCCTTGTATTCAATGCAAGCATGTTGTGCGACAGACAAGACGCATTTCTTTGCAGCACGTTCGAACGGAAGTCTTACCTTTGCATTTGCTGAAAATAGCCTAGCGCTTCCCGGCCTTGCCCTTTTTGGGCATATCCTGCGATCAATACATTCCAAGAGATCACATCTCGCACAAGAAGCCCATCAAAAAAATTTTGTGCTTTCAAAAGTACACCACATTTGGCATACATATCAACCAAAACATTGCCAAGCACAACGTTGTTTCTCAGCAACCCTTGACTAACAATCTCATCATGGATTTGCTCTCCCATGTCAACGTCTTGCATGATGGCACATGCCTTCAAAACGCAAGCATATGTAATTGCACTTGGAGAAAATCCGTCGCTCCGCATCCGTTGAAAACAGCCCAAAGCTTCTTGGCCCCGGCCTTGTTGGGCATATCCAGCTATCAACACATTCCAAGAGACCGCATCTCGCACAAGAAGCGCATCAAAAACCTTTTGTGCTTTCAAAAGTACACCACATTTGGCATACATATCGACCAACACATTGCCGAACACGACGTTGTTTTTCAATAGTCCTCGACTAACAATCTCATCATGAATTTGTTCGCCCATGTTAATATCTTGCATAATGCCACATGCCTTCAAGATTGACGAATAAGTAAAGGCATTTGGAGAGAGGCCCTCCCTTTGCATCCGGTAAAAACAACCTACAGCTTCTTTGCCGTGCCCATGCTGGACATACCCTGCAATAAGCGCAGACCAAGAGACCGCATCCCGTGCAGGGAGCTCGTCTATCACTTGTTGTGCTCTGACAAGTGCACCACACTTTGCATACATACTAACCAACGTGCTCCGTAAGTATGCGTCCGTTTCTAGCAACCCACTAGCGCGAATATCAGCGTGTATCCTACTGCCTTCATACAAATCCTTCTTCTTGGCACAGGCTTTTAGTGAGGTCACGAGAGAGAGCCTCATTTCTTTTTCTAAAGGAATGCAGCTACTCTGTGAACAGGAAACTTGCTTCACTACCAGCAAAGTTTGAGCGCCATCTTTTCTAAAACCAAAATATTAGAGGTTTTTGGACAAAAGTTGATTTAAAATACACTATAGTCCTTTAAAATTTGTAGGTTTTTGGCCTTGCCCATGAGGGTAAGGCCTAACATCTTCAAAAGGCCAAAGTGACCTATGAGACAAAAGAGTTTACAAATGGTGAATCTGATACAATGTCTATGTAAAAGATCGAAAAACTGAAAACTCAAAAACTGAGACTGAATTGAGCTAAAGTGAAATAAAACGAAATGAAATGGGATGAAATGAAATGTTGAGATGTTGGACTCAAGATCCTATCCTATGATATCCAGCATCGGTCTTTGCGCAGCTCATGAATGTCCTCCTCAATGAGTACTCTGATTGGGCGTCTCCTATGTTGTGCCAGAATAGGTCGAACCCTATGATGCAGCTTCCACCAATGTCTCGATGACCCTCGCAATCGTGGGCTTGATCTCCTAAGCTCAGTGGCCCTGTCAGCCAGTGTACCTCTGGTACAGGTGGACTCTGAAGTCTGTTGTGATGCCTGCTCATCTGAATGTCAGAAATGTAGTCTGAAAAATTTAGTGATCTCCCTCTGTGAGTGTCTCCTACTTTGTGGTCTCCTCAAGAGGCTCTCCCTATGCTTGCGAACTCCAATAAAAATAGCTCAAGGCATCTCTGAGCTTGATATCTCATAACTTTGGCCAATGTTCCAAAACCCTCTTTGAATAGGCAATGGAAATGGCCTTGTATCTCATAGTAGAGAGAGAGCTGCTCCTGCCATCCATACCTGTGCAAGAAGGGATGCAACCATCAAGAAGGCCACAATCCATAATTGAGGAGAACACCCTCTTGCTGCGAGGAGGTGTTAAAATTAGAGAGAAGAGCATCCCGTTGCCTCGATACAAATTAGGAGCACGCCACATCTCTCGATAGTTGCAACTTGCAGCATTGCGATACCAATAATTAAGCGCACATTTGCAAAGGCAGGTGATTGATTTGTGTGTGTGTGTGTGTGTGTGTGTGTGAGAGAGAGAGAGAGAGAGAGAGAGAGAGAGAGAGAGAGAGAGGGTGCTCTCGTTTTGGTAGATGACGCACAATACAATATACCTTTCACACCTACGTTGGCTGTCATACTGATGTCACCCCAATCTATTGATGCTCCAATGTAGTGCCCTCAGTTGTGCTTCCGCGTTATCTTCCAACCGGGCATTCCTTGCAACCGGGCATAACCTCTTGTAGCAAACGACATTGCAGCCCCTTCTTGCCATATATAAGGCCACAAACAATATTGTTGATGTCGAAGCAGATGCAAGCATAGCCTCCCTTGCTGGTAATATGTGTGTGTATGTGTGTGTGTGTGAAGAAGCCCGCATGGCTACATCAAAAAGCTCCACATCGAGAGAGACATACTGAGCTTAAAGATTCTCTTTCTACGCTCAAGCTCAATATTGTGTGCGAAGAAACCAAGTGTCCTAACATTGGAGAGGTATGCGGGTTTCAAATCTTTTGACATTGTAAGCTCATCGTGTTGTTGTTTTCAAGTGTGTGTGTGTGTGAGAGAGAGAGAGAGAGAGAGTGTTTTAAATTTGACAGAACTGTAGAGAGAGAGAGAGAGAGAGAGAGAGAGAGAGAGAGAGCGCACATGCTATGGCGAAACTGAAAAGAGGTAGAGGGGGAGAGCTGGTCGCTATGCCTCGTCTATGCCAGAACTGCAGTTGACCAAACTGTAGAGAGAGAGAGAGAGAGAGAGAGAGAGAGAGAGAGAGGGTGCGTGACGGTCCAAGGCCCAGCCCTACCTCACCTCTGCGCGCCTTTCGCCTTGAGCTGGTTTTGCCTTGGCTTGGCCGGCCGTCTCATACTCATACTGTATACACACAGTTTCTCGTAGAGAGAGGTGCTCCCCTATTTGCAGCCACCCGACATTGTCCAACGACTCTGTGGCTTCTGGCCACATGTAAGGTGCCCATTTTTCCTTCCATTTTTGCAGATTCCGTCTTCGCGGCCCTCATATCCCCCCTCCTCCTCCTCCTCGATTCCGATTCATTCACGCGAACTGGGAACTATCATCTTCTACTCTTCCCCGTACTCATCAGCGTGGCTGTGGAGTACCCTTCTCATCGCTATCATCTATGGTATAACTGCAGAGAGAGGGGGGGACCCGGGGCCCGGGGGAGAGCGGGAACTGCAGAGTCGTGCAGACTTTGACTCGCCATTATGAGGTCCAACTCAATTCCGGTACATGTCTCGCCGGAGCGAGGCAGGCTGCCAATTTCGAAGGCGACTGGCTCCGGGCGAGTAAAATACATTTTCCCTAACCGGCAGTGTTTGGGAAAAATCATTTTCCCAACCATACAAAATTCCTTTCCTTGAATTTGCCAAGAAGAAATTTTAGAAAATTAGGCATATTTTGCCGGCTTTTACTCTATATTGGGGCGGAATTTCTCCCTTTCCCCTTGCCCTCAACCGGCATTTTTGAAATTGAAAACGACACGATATTAAGTTGAGAGTAGAGACACATTTTTCTCGAACACTGCTAACCGGTCAAGACAAGAAGAAATCTAAAATTCTCTCGCTTTTTAGGTCAAAATTTGAATCTTTTGCCGGTTATTACACAAAAACTTGTGTAAATTTGCCGGTTTTCTTAAAAGCAAGCTTAAAATCTCACCGCAATTTTAAACTTTTGTCCAATTAAAATACAATGGACCCTGGTTTTTTTCTAACTAGAGGTGTTAAGCGTGAGAACGTCAAAGCCTTCAGCCTCATGCATTAGAAAAAGTTTGGACTAAAAAATGGGCCTTGTAAGAAATGCCAGGTCAGCTTAGAGAGAGATAATAAAAAGTCCCTAATTTCATTTTTGATATTCACTTTCAAAAAAACTCGGATATCAGATTTGGGGGGTACGTTTATTAAAACTCTCAAAAAGTGCTCAGACGATGATAACATACGACGGCTCCGAATTGAATGCCGATTATCTCAATCTTTTGGATTTTTCAAAACTAAGATTTGGCGCTCAACTAGGTGAATTGAATGTTATTCTTCTCCTCAGTTTCGCGTCTCTCTTGCTTTCCGCCTGCGCGCAGTCTCTTCCCTTGAGCTCTCTTCCAGCTGCTCCACTCTTGCACTCTCCTCTGTTTTGAGCTTTCTCATTCACCAAGTCGTCTCAATGTCATTATCATCTTCACAGAGAACTCACACGAGGAGTCAAAATGATGTGTATCATATGCATATCGAACTGTTCAGAGAATACGAGCCCCTCCAGAAGAAGAATAAGCGAGGCATCCTTTCCGAAGCTTCAAAAGAGAACTTCAGACTTCAAGGTAAAAAAAGTGTCGATCTTTTGATGGATGGCAGGATGTATCCTGAGCATCCTGTCACCAACTCAACTCCACCGTTCAGAAACATAACGTCATTGCTGAACTACGTAGGAGATGGTTATTCTGGTTTATATGGCTACACCAAGCATTTGACGGCCAGAAATGATATTCTTAAGCTTGAGAGTGACCTTGCACACAAAGAAAACTTTTGCTTGAAGCAAACTGTGACAGAGTACGCTCAACAACTGAAAGGCAAGGACGAAAGCACCACGCAGCTCACGCAGGATCTCAGAGAAAAAAATACTGTCTTGGGTCCTTGGTTAAGAGAACGACGCTTACGAGACATTGAACAACTGAAGGTTGGTTCTGGGGGTTTGAAGAAGAGGGTTAAAGCAATCAAGTAAAATTACCATTCAAGCAGGTTTAATTCATCTTTACATTTGTAGTTTTATATCTTACTTTTCATATTTATGCTTAGATCGTTGCTACATCCTCAGTCAAATATTGACAGCAACACACCAACTTCTTCAATTCCTTATGGTCTCATACTAAAACGCAAAGATGTCGCCGGAATTTTGGACGATAAGCGCTACTGCAAGATTGTTGCTAAGCAACTTGACACTCTTTTGAAACAGAATCAACTCCAAGCACGTGATGTTCAGTCAATTCTGGATGAAGCCGGAATATCCAACAAAGGTTATTCTGCAATTTTTAGGTATGTCTGGTGTTTGAATCAATTGTCTTCACCTGTCAAATCAAATGTCTGCAATTTTTAGGTATATTGGGTATGTGTAGCATTTGAAAACTTGAAAATAGTCCATTTACTTAATTTTCTGTTTACAGAACTATGCAGCAACAAAGTAAGAAGTTCAATCTCAAACACACGTTGCTGCCAAATCCTTTCTCCATTCGAAAGACAAGATTGGAGGTCAACCAGGAAGTGCTTCGGACATTGGGCACTCCTTTTCACATTGAAGCAATGTACAGATCGCCATCAGCAGAGGAAGTGGTCTATGACAAATACAATAATATATTTTATAATTTAGTAGCTTTGCAAACATATATTGTTCAATTGTTCGAGGTTTCTCAAGAGGAATGCAATGGAGTTTTGAAGTTTGTGTTTAAATTGGATGAGTGTGAGCTAGTGAAAGAGACAAAGGTTGAGCGTGTCACAATAACACTTATGAATAGAGCATTAGATGAAAGCATTGCTTCAGACGACCCTAGAAACTTTAGCGTGCAATCCGAAAACAATATATTGTTATTAGCCACATTCAAGGTTTGATATTAACAAGTTTTTGCTAAAAAAAATGGTTAGACATGTTTCATTTGATTGGTTTGGTTTTCCCATTTCAGGTGCTTGCAGAGAATTTTGATATTCTTAACTGGGTTTTCCATCAAACAAGTATTCCTGAAGTCATAAGAGAATAGAGAAATGGAAAGACACTCGATGTATTAGGCATGGGTTCATACACAGTAGACTGGCATATGGCTGGAGATCTCAAAACCCTAAAGTGTATGTACAACATCTCAAAAAGAGCAACAAGTAAAAGCCCTTGTTTGTATTGCATGGGAGGAGTCATTGGTCTTGACAAAAGAAATTGGAGGAGAGCACCGGACAGGCACTTGCAGGACCTTAACTTCCGCCCAGTGTTGGATATTCCACTATCCACAATACATATTTGCACGATGCATGCACTCTGCAGAATCATTGAGAAACTTATATTTCTGTACATTTATTTTGCTTGGACCACACGGCCAGCATCAACAAAACAAAGGGCTATATTATCATTGGAAACAGTTTTCTCAGATATGGGCTTGCATGGAGGACATGTGAAAATAGAGTAGGACGAGAAGAGGTCTAAGAATGGTCGAGATTTGCCAAAGAAGTTGTCTATTGGAGGTATGAAAGCCCGTCTCTTCTTGTCGATGCCAACAAGTGGCGGACAACGCAAAAGCCAAAGTGCTCAGGAAAGGTTGACATTGAGATACAACCGGTGGAGAAACCTGCACAATGCAGTGGTTGACCACGCAGACAATGATCAGCAAGGACTCACAAAGTGAACGTGTGGAAAAGTTTGGATTCCATATTCAAGTTTTGTGAGCTCAATACTTGGAGAGATATTGACTATACATTGTTTCAAGACGCTCTTTCATAGCTGCATGGACAAATCAACACATAACTCATTACATGGTATATTAATTTATTTGATAAAATTGTGATTATATATCTACATATAAACAATAGGCTGGTCTTTTTTGCAACATATCATATGCAACCACATGCCTTGGTTTGCTAGGCAGTATGGTAGCTTGGCTATATGGTCTACACAAGGTATGGAGAAAACCGTCACGTAGGTGGTGCAAACAAAGCCAACAGTTTGGAGGAACTACATCCATGGACTTATCGAAAACTTATGCATAGAACACACGAAAGGAATGTGTCAAAGACAGTCAGATTGGCTAAGCAATGAGATTAGCAAGCAAACAACAGAAGAAGGAAATATGGGAGGCATCTTCTACGGCATCGCGACATGCAGAGTGGTGACTTCAAAAAGAACGCATTGGAAAAACTTGGACAACTCCGACCCAAGTTGTTTGAGACTTCCTAAAGATAGCACATTGTAACACAATATAATTTTTTGTGCCAAGAGAAGACAACGAGTCACAAAAGTGAGAAACATAATGTACTCATTGTTTTGATAGAAAATGTACTATTTTTTGGCATTGACAATATACATTGGAGCTTCTCTATTCCTCATCTTCGTCAGGAAAAGTTACAAAATATTCTAGTCTTTTTGCCTGCTGTGTGTTATCGTCTTCTTCTTGCCTTGGTCTTTTGCAACCGAGTCCTGCAGGTTCGTTTGTCGACAGTACATTTGTCTCCACCTCCATAGCCACAAGAGACATTTCTTTAGTAGGCAGATGTACAATTGGTTGTTTATTGAGAAACATAGCATGCTTGTCATACTCTAGTAATTGCACAGGGTCAGTGATTCCGCATGCCAAACCATATGCTGCTTGGGTCAAAAAATAGCGACTACGCAAACCATACATTGATGGCCCTTGGCCAAACATATACAATGCGGACTTTTTTTCTAAAAGAATTATTTTATCTGCATTCCACCTAATGACGGCCCCTCCTAAATATCTTGAAAGTGTCTTCAACGTCATCAAGGGTAGCTCCGCGTTGTCATTGGAGAAGGACGAATGGAAGACCAAAAAACTCAGATACTTAAGATTCTTTAAGTATTGGCCGAGAGAGGAATTCTTCCTTAAATCTCCCATGCCTCGTCCACGAGGGCGAGGAATGAAGATATCATCATAGACCACCAACTGCAATAGATTAAAGTTATGAAATGAGATAAGTAGAAACCAAAAAGGTAAGGCAAAAAAAAAAGATTACCTTCTGGTTTTCATCTTCCTCAAGTAAGTCCTCATTCCATAGGTTGATGCCGCCCTGACCTCTAGTGGGCGCATTGGAGGTTGAGGCCAAAGATGATGAAGAAGTCCTTGCCTTACCCATTTCTTCAATCCCTAGCTTTTTTTGCACTTCCATGAACTCCTTTTCTGTTGGAAGCGTGCGCTCATACCTAGCAACATCATTGTAAATCATCACAAGTGCACTTGCGAGGTCAACGAACTCATCCTCATTTACATGGGCATCTATAACAGAATACTTGCCGTGCTCAGTGTCAATGACAGCATCATCCTGTTTGAGATTCTGTGCCACAATGGCAAGGCAATAGTCCTCTCGAAGGTCAAAAAAATCCATAATGTCATTAAGCATGACATACTGCAAATCACCAATAGGTATGATAGGTAGAACACTAGTAGGCAAAGCACCCTCCTGAAGCTGGACTCCCTCTGAAACCTGCAAGGCAAGGCTTCCACGAGACTTGGGCTCTTGACCCTTCCCAGTTTGATCCTCTAGCGAGGCCTCTGTAGCATCAACATGCTCATCCAAAATTAAATGCAAATATAAAATAAAACCTGCATAATATTCAGCCACTCGACACTTGCGGTTATGAAGTGTACACTTGTAGTCTGTTATCCGCAAGTGCACTGGCAGCTTAAGGCAACTCCTAGAAAATATGTGTTTCTTGGAGGAGTCCGAATTTATATCCTTCATGTGAACAAAACGAACTCTTTGTATCTCGACAATGCCACCGGACGTTTGCTGCTGATAGGTCTGCTCAAAACCTGATAGGTAATGTTGCACGGAGACAATCCACTCATGCAAAGAAAAATCTGGATTGATCATCGGCCTGATCTCTGTCTCATGCTGCTGAAGCCCAATGCGGTATAGAAAATGAGATAGTTTGTCTTGGGGGGCATCCTGAGAGCAAGGCACTTCCTCCTCTGCTTCAACATTGAAGGGGTCCATAACGGAAATTCAAAAGCGAAGATAGACGAGAGAGCACAACATTCAAACAAAGGGAAAATGGGGGAGCAAGTCATATTTATAGGACTCCCGAGGACATTGATGACATCGATTGACGTGCATCATGCGGCCGCTGTGCATCATGTAGCCGCCGTGATGATTACGCCACCTATCAGCCGTCATGGAACGGTCACGCCACAACGAGAAACTGGTGCCGCCACTCCACAAAAGCACTGCTATCGCATTTTGGCGCGACAGCTTCTTGTCGTGTCATAACGCGATCGCCAATCCAGAGTACTCAGGAACGCCCCATATTGTGTTGTGACGCGACACCTTTTTGTCGCGCCACAACGCGATACTTGTGGTCAAACTAACCGAGACCTTACTTATCGCGTTGTGAAGCGACAACATTTTGTCTTGCCACAATGCAAACACTGCAATTTGGAACCATCAGGGTCTGCCTCCTCGCGTTGTGCTGCGACATATCGTTGCTGCTAGGGCAACCCGTTGGGGTGCTTCTTTCCTCGTCGTGCCACACCGCGAATAGGCAGTGCCACTAATTTCGGCACCATCAATATCGCGTTGAGTCTCGATGTGCCACGTGGCGCTGTTAAGGCGGTTACGCCGCTAGCGGAAGCTAAATAGCGAGAACTCAACCAACAACAGAATTTGTCAGACGAGGACGAAGCTTGACCCGCAGGCGCATGGAAATAACTAGGTGGGTGTCAAATCACCTACTCGACCTTCTAATGACAATCACTACTAAGGAAATCAAATCTAAGTTCTAAAAGACGCAAGTGACTGAAATTCGTACTACGAACGAATGCTATACGAAACAGGATCTAGAATCATGGAATCGATCTCAAACTCAAGGGGAAGTCTATACACTAGGTAAGAACAACACCCTAAAGACTTGAACTGCAAAATCAACCTATAACCACTCCGTGCGGTAAACGCGTATGAAGACAGGCCGAAAAATACAGGTGACCGAAACTTGACCCCGATGGTACTAATGTGTAGCTCTACTCGTTGTGGTTCTATAGATATGCTGCACGCTCTATTCCGACACACGAGTTGGAAGAAAACTCACACCGAAGCTTGTAGGAACTTACCACACGTAGAAGCCGATAGCGCGCACTCTTGGTATCTGTGCGTAGCTCTCACCGTTGCTAACACAATGGCGGTGTCGCTTCTCCAATGGCGGTCCCGTAGCTCGCGTAGCAAGGAGATAAGACCCTCTCTCTCTCTCTCTCTCTCTCAGACACAGTCACGGCGCTCAAAAACTCACTTTGATTAAATTGAATCCTCCCTTAGGTTACAAAACTTTGGCTTATATACCTCAGCCTTGGAGGTGAGAACATCTCTAATTATTTACATTAACAGGTGAAATTACCTCGGGATTACAAGCTGGAAACTCAATTGAGTCCCGTTACTTAATGAATGGCTCAAATCAAAATTAATGTCGGAAAGACATTTATTACAATCAATGGTTACAAAATGATGGGTGTGAGCAAAAATGTGGGTGTGATCCTCTGCTGGCTCAACACTCCCCCCCTCCGCGTTCATGTCGTCCCTGACATGACTTTTAGGCTTGGTCAATAGAGTCCTGTCGTCTTGAGCATCTGCAAATGTGATTCGTAGCGTAGGTTGCCGATGGTCAAGGTTGGGCCGAATATTTTGCTTTCGTGAGTGAAAAAGCCGGTGTAGAAAGCTTCTTCGAATGTTTGCATGTGGAAGCTAGGCAAAAACATAATTCTTTGGTATAAGAGATGTAACACCTTTGGTGATGGCTGCAATGAAAGATCATACATCATATCCGTCACTGTGTCGGCCGTCGATAGTAGACTCGAGGTCGTGGCTTTATCTGGCGCGAACACTTCAATGCATGCTAAGAGAGTCCTGCAGATTTTCTTTAGCATCTGACACGAAAGGTCAGGAGAGCCAGTAAAGAGTTTGATGGTGCCCGTTAGGGTTTTCACCATGTAGGCTTTACCTATTCTCTCTCCTTCCTTTGGTCCTGGCATCCTTGGGTAATTAAGCCAATTTGGCTTCTTTTCTGCAATCCTGCCATGCTCTTTCCAGCTTCTGACTCTTGGCAACGGGCAGAAGGTTGCATCCTCCCGAATCTCCTTTGGAGCCTCTACCAAGTAGATGAGGTAGGCTGGGTATTTGTTCAACCAACCTTTCCTCCATCTAGGTTGAGAATCTACAATCTTCTTTGATTGTTCATCCTTTGTGATGTCGCCTTCGTAAAGAGCGACATACTGCTCCTCCTCTATTCTCTTTTTCGTCTTTATCACTTCAAATTTCATCAGAGGGAAAGGCAGGCTGGGTTGCATCCACTCTTCGTGGAGCACTTTTGTGTCTAAACCTTGAAGTCTAATGGAGATGAGGAGTCTCCTTTCCCATTCCATTTCCGCCTTGGCACTTTCCTCTGTTGACTTTTCTATTTGGTCCTGGAGCCTTTGTTCTTCTTCTTCAGAGATTCTTGAAGTCGAGGCCACTTCTTGAACTGGGGCTGGATCTTCAATTGTGGTTGCCTCTCCAGTTTCTGGTAGCTCTATGGCTGCTCCCCCTGCTTCTTCTTGTGGTGTCTCTGTTTCTCTTCTTTGTTGCTCTTGGAGGTCTTGGAGCTGTTTGCGGAGGGCCTCATTTTCTGTCCTTAGTGTTTGGTTTTCTGATGTGAGCCTCTCCTCTGCAGCCAATGATCCCTCCGCCATGTGCAATGTTTGTACTTGCTCTAACCTCAGCTCTCTTTGCAAACTTCTGACCTGCTCTTCCAGAGCTGGTACGAGGGCTCCCTCTTGTTCTGTTCCTGCTCTGCTAGCTCTAGGGGTGGTCCTGAGTCTCGTGATTGTCCTTTCTTGAAGTTCGACTCTTTCCCTTAGCTCAATGAGCTCATCCTTGGCTGCCTCCAGCTCATCTTCTATTCTCTTTTTTGCTTCCTGTGAACTTGTTACCTCTCTTGAAGCTTCGGCTAGTTGGAGTATCAAGCCGTCTCTCTCGTTTTCGGCGTCGTAGAGTGATGCTTTATGACTTTCAGATTCAGTCATAGCATTCTCTAACTTCTTCTGCAACTCTGCTTCCTTTTGTTTTGCTGTCTCAAGTGCTACTTCCTTTGCTCTGGATCTTTCTTTAATCTTGCTGAGCAGTTCATGCACCATGTGCATGTCTTTTTCATCTTCATCTGTCAACTTGACAGCTCTTTCTGCCACCACCTCCAATGGCTTCGGCTCGTCCATTTTCTCTTTACTCTCCATTGTACCCTTTGTCTTTTCCTTTGTCCCTTTCCGATCATCTTGTTTCCGTAGGGATATCCCATAAACTGCCTCAAGGGCCTCTTCTTCACTGTATCCGATCGCTACTAGATCCTCATAATCATCTTTCTTTTGCTGAACTGGATCTATCTCCTTTTCCTTGGTCCCGGCCTCCGGCTTTTCCATAACTTCTGTTTCTATTTCTATTGTGGTCTCTTCCACAATAATTTCCATCTTCTTCGGGCTTGGTACAACAATAAAAGAGGGCTGATTTTCCTCAGTCATCTTGGCTTTCCCTTTGTTTGCTTGCTCGTCTTTCTCTTGAGGTTCAGTAGACTCATCCACTTTCTTCTTCCCCTTGTCGTCCTTTTGCAGCTCAGCTTTTAAAAGCTGTACTTCCTCTTTAGTATAAGGCTCGACAGGTTGCTGCTCCAGTATGGCCTCCGACTCCTCATAAGCTCTAATATATTGATCATATTGATCAACATGTGGCCTGGCTGAGCTGGTTCCGACTTTACTGGGGTCCGACACCCACATTTCTTCAAAGTTCCCCTTTAGAGCTCTTTCCGCTCTAAACTGCTCCACCAGCCTTTCCATTCTTGCGGCTTTTTGACTTTTGGTTTGCTTGGGATCAGCCTTCTTCTTCACTTTCTTATTGAGCGGCTCGTCCACAACCTCTTCAGGTTCTGAAGCTATTTCTAGTTTTCGGCGTGCTCTTGTGGACGCCCTCTTGGATACTTCTTGCTGTTCTTCCTCCTCATCGGCTTCTCTAAGCCACTCATTCTGGGAGGGAACCTGTGGCCCTTGATCTCTGGCTCCAATAGCTTCATAAGCTATTCTTGTTAGGATTTCTCCTCCTCCTATGTACTTTGGCTTCTGGTTGTGCATGGCGATTACTTGCTCGTGGATGTATTGAGCATAATTCACCTCTTTTGGCACGTTGCTCTTCAGTGCCCATGTGATGGTTGTCGCAATGGCATGGGGTGGTGTAGTATACTTCTGCAGTCTTTTACTGCACACATGGAAAAACTGGTTGTATAACCGGCAAAGGGTTGCCGCTCGTTGATCTGCCATATCTCCGTAGGTTGTATTTTGTTTCTTTGATCCATAGACCTCTATGGCCTCCCTTCTTTCTCTGACAGAACTCCCTTTGTTGTGCAGCTTCAATGCATCTGCAATGAGCTGTGGAGTGATCTGTACTTCAACTGTTTCTCCATCCATGGCTGTCAACGTGGCTTTCCCATCCTTCTGAATGGATGTTGCCAACTCATACACTCTTCTTGTGTCTACACTTGATGGTCTCGAGGTGAAGAACCTGTGTAAGTCAGCCTTTTCCAGGTATCTGCTTATGTTCTCTGATCTGCTATAATCCACTAATTCTCGTGGGATCATAGGTACATCGACCGATTGCCCCTGAGGATCTCTGAAAGTCCGCTGGTAGATCTTTATTCCCTCTTTTTCTAGTACTGCTTCCTCCACCCAAGTCTTGGTTGGCTTGAGGGTTTGTTGGAATATCAAAAGGTTCTGCCTCTGCAAGAGCATCCTTGATGGTTGGTCTTTTTCTCTTAGTTGCCGATGACTTAGCGGAATCCATGGATCCTGTAACTCCAATTACAGAAGTTAGCGTCTTTTTAGTACTGAAAGCCGAAATGAAGCTTTTAACTATTCAAATGACTTGAAAATTGAAACATGAGCTATTCAGGGCCTAAGGATGCAATGTAGGTGAAAAAATATGCAAACTGGGCTCAAAAACATGCTTGAGACATCATACGCGTATGATGTCTTTTGTGTCAGAATGACTTCATATTGGTTGTGCTTGTAGCTGATAGTGTATACATGAGTGTCATATGCTTGGATTTGAGTTTGGATCCCATTTGGTCAAGTTTTGGCCAGTTTAGTCCAATTCAGGCTCTTGGCAAAATTTTGAAAGGGAAATGGATTTTATGATCCAAATTGGATAAAACTTGGTGGATTACTTTCAAATGGCATGTAGAACACTTCTGTTTGGTGGTTGAAGCCCTGAGGTGCCAAAATCACATAGTGAGACATCATACGCGTATGATGTCTTTTATTGCATTTTTGGACCAATTTTCTCTATAAGCTTGGTTTTGGCTTTAGATAGGCTTATTCAGTGGATTTATCAAGTTTGGATAGAATTTGGGCTAAAAATGGCTCTGGAGACATCATACGCGTATGATGTCTTTTTCATCAATTTTTCATGGGATTGGTTATGTGGACTCTCCATGTGCTAGTGAAGGACTGTTTATACTCAAATCTTGGTTTGGACTTGAATATGTTGGATTTGGGACAAAAATAGGCTTTGTATGAAGGATTTTCTCTTAATTGGCCTAATGGGGTGATCCACCTGACCAAATGGTTCTAAACTTCATATGTAGCATGTATTAGATATATATAATGGATGTATGATGACAAATGAGCATTTTTGGCTCTGTAAGTGCAAATAGACATCATACGCGTATGATGTCTTTTGTGTCAAAATGGTGCTTTTTGGTTCCAGATAGCTTGTAGATGTGTTAATCAACAATCCTACAAAGTTTCAATGAGTTTGGAGTTATTTTGACAAAATTAGGACCAAAAATCAATTTTATGGCCTACTTTGCGTCTTTTTGGTTTTCCTTGAGTTTTCTAACTCCAATTCTCATGATACTTGGTTCATAGGATGTGATTAACATGTGGAATGAGGCTATGCACTCAAATGTTGAAATGGATGTGAAAATCATGCTGTGAGACATCATACGCGTATGATGTCTTTTCTTGAAATGTTGGTCTTTTTGTGCAAAGAATGCTTTGTGCTAGTGCCCTAAGCCCTGCTAACTAGTTTTCAACTTAAAAAGTCATCAGTTTAGCTAAAAAGCCCCCTTATAGGCATTTCAGTCTCCGAAGTCGTCTTTTTGCCTTGGAGTTGAATTTCTTCAACTTTTCTTCTTGAGAGTTGCATTTCCAGCTCATTGGATATGTTGCGAAGCCATCCAGTTGGTTGGACTTGACTTTGGCTCCCCGTTCTCCATCTTTATCCATTTGGTTGCTCGAAAGCGTCTTTTTCACCATCGGTAAGTGAATCAGCTTTCTTTTGGGTTTTGCTTGCAAACATAAGTCATCCATGTATAGTTGAAACTGCTCGTGAAGTTTCATGTCATTTGGTCGTCAATTTTAGCCGTTATGCCAAAATGATGCTTTGTGTGTCCGCAACCGAATCGGTTGTTCCGACCTACTTTTGGTGATCCAAACCCGGAGATACTCCATGGTTGCATTTCCCTCGATGTTGTTAAGCTTCTTGAGAAGTTTTGTGTCGTTCCGACAACTTTTTTCTGTTTGCCTCTTGCAGGCTCTGTTGACCTAGGGTTTTTTCAGTCGTTCTTTCTCGAGCTTTGAGTGTTAGAAACTCATCTCCTATACTAGGGTAACCCACCTCTAAGTTCTTGCAAGGTTTGGTTAAGCGGTTGTGCCCCTACCTAGCGTTCTTCCCCATTCCCCGTCTGCTCTTGTTTCTTGGTTTTGGTGAGTTTTCGCGACAAAAGTTAACGATAAGCATCAAAAGCTTATGCCAACGAGTCTACCTCTCATGTCTGGTGTCCTCTGAGCTCTCGTAGCAGTCGTAGAAGGCGGTAGAAGGTCGGATGCTCCTGTGTGCTCTTTGCTCTCTCCAAGAAGGTAATAGTGGAAATGAGCTTGATAGTGAAGTGAAAAAATACTTAACTTCGGGCTTCCCGGATCACTTGTTACCAAATTTGACATGTGCTCCTATCTCGTCGTGAAATGCACTTTAGGATTTGAAATTTCTCAATTTGGACTCCATTTGACCTGTTTCTGAGAAATCTGTCCACTTTGCCAAAATTCTGTCATTTCGGGCTTTCCGCAACTTTTTCAGAATTGTACCCCATTTTTACCATGGGTTGCCCTTGTCATTAGGATCATCACCGTCTATTCTTTTCTTTTTTCCGATCTCATTTCACCTGCTTTTTTATTTTTCTTTTATTTTTATTAAGAAAATCATAAAAAATAAAGGAAAATAGCAAATTGAAGCCAAAAAATTCCAAACATACACGATAAATAGCTGGTAACCCTGTGTATATGAATATACACTTCTTTGTGATTTCTGGACTTGGATTACCACTTTTTTCCACTTTTTAGCTCCAAAAACACTCTTATTTAGTGATATTTACACATCTAGAGACCCAAATTCATCATTTGATCTCTTCTTGTTGCAAAACAAGGTATATAAGGGCATAAATATTATCAATATCGCAATCAAACATAAAAAATTGCAAAATCATGTAAGACACTGCCCTTGTAATATAATTTTTGTTTTTCTTTGTTTTTTTTTCCGCTTGTAGCTGCTTTGTAGCTCCTGTATACCTCCCCCCCTCCTAGTCTGAGTCCTCCCGGACGACTATGAAGTGTCTGTGGGTGAAGCATTGTAGTTGTTTTGGTCATAAGTTCCCAATGCAATTGTAGAGCGATGATACAACAGTCTTTCCAATAAAGCTGCTCTTTGTTTGATTGAAGGATTGGTGGTCGGGTTTTGGGTTGGTTTTGGCACTTCGGTAGTAGAATCAGTAGATGGATTCTTCGTTACCTTGTTGTCTTTTTTTACAATCCAAATCTGCTTCCGCTTTGCTTGTGCTTGCCACAAACTCTTTGCGACCCAAACCTGCTTTGTTCTGTGTGTTGATTTCCTTGGCTTGAAATACCTAGGAGTTTCCGTTGATTGTATTGAAGGGAGTTCCTTTTTACAAATCTTTGGGATCCAAATTTGCTTGCTATAGCTTTGTGCCGTCATGAACTGCTTTGGAATCCAGATCTGTTTCACTGTCCTTGATTGTCGGGGATCACTCTGTTGTCTGGTATTGAAGACTCTGTTTGTGTTTTCTGGCACAGCCTTTTTTGGTCTCCATACCAATGTTGACTCCGTTTTATCCCAAGGTTGAGCTGTTATATTATTGCTTGTCTTCCTTATCCAATGTTGAGAGTTCCTCGTCGACGAGAAATCCAGTTGTGTAGAAACTTTTGGTTGCCATTGCTTCTTCCTTTTCTCTGTTTGTTGTTTGACCTTGTCCGTGGATTCTTCCTTTGGAGTTGGCTCTGCTCCTTTGGTGAACTTAACTGATTGACTTTCACCTTCGTATTTGATAAGCACTGATTTAGAACTCCAGTCAATCATTGCATTGTATTGCTTCTGCCATGGTTGTCCTAGCAATAATGGATGTTGTGTAGCTTGGTCTTCAACCACGTAAAACATATGAGGATACACATATTGGTTAATCTGTATATGTAAAACTGTGCATCCGACAGTTTTGATTGCATTCTCAGAGTAACTCTTTAACTCTTGCTTGGCAGTTTGTAGTTTAGTGTCATTTGTCAATTGTCTATACAAACTGAGTGAAAGTAGGTTAGCTTGAGCTCCTGAATCCAATAGTGCTCTGGCTTTGATTTGGTTGGTTCCTACTTTGCATTCAATGATGGGTTCTTCTTTGTCATTCCCCATTTCTGTTATACTAACTGCGTTTATTCGTATTGCTCCTTCATTGCGCTGTTTCTGACGCAGTAGTCTTCTTTTCTCCATTCTTTCCTTCGCCTCGGCTTGCGCTTCCTCCTCAATCTTTTTCTTTTTCTGGACACGCAGCTTTTCTTGATGTATTTTGAGAAGCATGTCTTGGGTTAGCGGCAAAAGATACTTTTTCACTCTGCATCCACTAATCCAATTGGGCATTTCTTCTCCGTCTAATGTAGCAAGCTTGACGGCTCCACTTGGTGATAGATCTTTAATCACCAGAGGTCCCATCCCTCGCTTTTTAAGCTTTTTAGCATGCTGTTTCAGAGTGTAAACTAGGACATAGTCCCCAACTTTAAACTCTTTAGTCCGCACATGCTTATCAAAAAATTCCTTTTGTCGCCTTTTTTGAGCGTAGATGGAAGCTACTGCTTTTAGGCGAAGCTCATCTAGCTTTTCCAGGTCATCTATTCTATCAGAGAGCTCGTGCCCTGTCCACTCTAGATCCTTAGCCACCCTTAAGGTTGAAATCAAGAATTCTATTGGCAAGATAGCATTTAGCCCAAAAACCATGTTATATGGGGTCGTTCCTATTGATGTTTTATATGCTACCCTATATGCCCATAATGTTGAATGCAACTTCTGGTCCCAGTCAGTTCTCGACTTAGATACAATCTTCGTAAGGACCGTGCATATGGTTTTGTTTGTTGCTTCGGCTTGTCCGTTTGCTTGTGGATGATACGGGGCTGATTTCCTATGGATTACCATGAATTCATCTAGAAGGATCTCTATCACTTCATTTATGAAATGTGTGCCTCGATCACTCACAATTTCTATTGGCAATCCATATCGTACAAAGACATATTCATATAGAAATTGTGCCGTGGTCCTGGCATCTGCTTTTTGAGTTGCCATTGCTTTGACCCACTTTGTTAGATAGTCTGTAGCCACAATGATGTGTTGTGCATGAGTCTTATATGCAGGAGGTGAAATGGGTCCGACATAATCAATCCCCCATTTTGCAAAATCTCTTGCCCCCATCATTGGTCTAAGCGGCATATCATCTCTTTTAAGTGGTACTTTGGTCCGCTGACAGTCATCACACCGTTTAACGTATTCCTCAGCGTCCATATGTAATGTTGGCCACCATATTCCTGCGGCTAAGACAAGTTTTGCTGTCTTATCACCTGAGAAATGGCCTCCACCTACTCCTCCATGAGCTTGCTCCAGGATTATCACATACTCAGACTCTGATGCGCAAATCCTAAGCTGGTTGTCTTTACCTCTCTTATAGAGTTGATCTCCTATTAAAGCGTAATCTCTAGCTTCTGTCTCTACAGATTTCTGACGAGCTTTTGACGTTCCTTCTGGGAAAGTTCTATTTGTGAGATATTCAACAATATACTGACTCCATTCTGGAGCGATCATTATCTGATATAATGTTGAATACTCGGCTGGCGGTTTTGATGAACATACAATACATACTGTGACATATTCATGTACGCTTTCTTTCATTCCTGGCCAATAGACTCCCAATTGTAACAAATTCCTATATGTGTTCCTTCTTGAACAATGAAATGCACATTCCTGAACATGTGCTTCGCACAGATATATATTATATTCCTCAGGATTGATGCATAGTCGTAAAACATGATCATTTCCCAATTGATACAACCTTCCTGCAATCAATTGAAGATTCTTGGATTGCTGAATAGCAATATGTTTCAGGTTGTATTCTCTTCTATCAAACTCTCCTCCATAGGTTAATAGGTCAACGACATTTTGAGACCACTTAGGTATCATTTCTATGTTGAACAAGTACGCGTCTGGCATGTCGTCATCTACTCCTATAGGGTCTTCTCCATTCGTCAATCGCGAAAGATGATCAGCTCTAAGATGTGTTTTTCCTTTCTTTACTACTACCGTGAAGTCGAATTCCAGTAAGATAATGAACCATCTCACTATTCTCCCGGTATTGCATGGTTTATTCACTAGGTAGAGCAAGGCTTGGTGATCCGTAAAAAACACAAACTTGTTGGCTAGAAGATAATGCCGAAATTTCTTCACAGCATATATCATTCCTAATCCCTCTCGCTCTGTTGTGGTGTAATTCTTCTCTGCATGGTTGAGCTGTCGACTGGCGTAACAGATAGGAAAATCCATGTTTCCTTCTTCTGGCTGAGCCAGAATGCATCCTATTGCATATGCCGAAGCATCTATGTGCACATGGAATATCTTCTCCCAATCTGGTGATTTCAAGACTGGAGCAGTAATGAGTGCCTCTTTCAATTTCTTGAATGATTCCTCACATTCCTCTGTCCATTCAAAGTTCACTATTAGCCTGTAAAGTGGTTGGCCTATTATAGCGTACATGTAAATGAATCGTCTATAATATCCACAATGTCCCATAAAGCTCTGTACTTGTTTCGCATTGGTTGGTCTAGGCATATCCACTATAACTTTTATCTTCTCTAAATCCGTGGATATTCCGTTTTGTGAGACAATATGTCCCAGAATTCTGCCCTGTCGGACCATAAACACACATTTCTCAGGATTGAGACAAATGCGATATGTCCTACATTTCTCAAATACTTTTCTTAGGTGTTCTAGATGCTCATCTCTCAGTAGAGAATGTACACATAAGTCATCCATGTATATTTCGAGAAACAGCCTTAAGTATTCTTTGAAAGCATGCGTCATCAGCCTCTGGAAGGTTGCGGGAGCATTGGTTAGACCAAAAGGCATAACCCGATAAGCATAAATTCCCCACTCCGTTGCAAAAGCTGTTTTATGTTGATCTTCTGGTGCTATGGCTAGCTGGTTATATCCTGAAAAACCATCAAGAAAGGAGTATGCTGTTTTCCCTGATACACGCTCTAGAACATGATCAGTTATCGGCAGGGGATAATTGTCCCTGATTGTTGCAGCATTCACTTTCTTTAAGTTGACACACATTTGGAGTTTTCCGTTCTTCTTAGGTACTACCACAATCGGAGATACCCAATCGGTGTGTTCAATCTCGTATATGAATTCAGCTTCCATTAGCTTATCTATCTCTTCCTTGATTCGCTTAGCAAAAGTATCATTATATGTGTATGGTCTCTGTCTGCTAGGCTTTGCGTCTTGTTTCAGTGGGATTGTGTGTTGGCATATCGATGGGTCAACTCCCTTTAAGTCCTTATAAGACCATGCAAACACATCCCTATACTCTCTGAGAAGACTCAAAAGTCTCTCTTCCTCGCCTGGAGACAAATCTGTGGCTATGTAGACCGGTCTAGGTGGCTCACCTGGAGCTGCTAAATCAACTTTTTTTGCATCCTCCGGTCCGTCATAAGATTCGTTCTCCTTCCTCTTTCGAATAGGTGGGGTTAATATCACCTTCCTATCCTCTATTGTGAATTTCCTATAGTGAGAGGGAACATCCATGTTTTCCTTGATTTTGGCGTTTTTGTCCTCTCCACTCTCAATTTCTGTCGTCCAAACTTCCTTCAGAGTTTTCTTGAGCTCTCGGTACTTGTTTCTACGTTCTAACTTGGACTCCGTGTATTCTCTGTTGCGCTTGTTCTTTTCTGATTTTTCTGTTTCAGTTTTCGTTCCATTCTTTTGAACTTGATTTCTTGAGCCTCTTTTGTCTTTTCGTAAGCTCTTTTGATCACTGCCTCTCATTCTTCCAGAAATCTTATCCTTAACACAATCTTCAGCCTTTACTAGCATTAGGAATTGATTTTTTCCTCTTATTCTAGGCATCGGATTGGTTCTAACCCCTTTTGTTTTTTTCTTTGCTCTATAGTGTTTCTGGCGTTGTTTAGTTTGGTTCGGAAAATCATAAAATCGGACATCCGTTATAGTTTCTTCGTTTCCTCTTGAATTGTCCGTTGACTCGTTGTCTGCTTCATTTCCCCACTCTGGATGATTGGGAATGTCATGAAACACCTCTTCTTCATCCTTCTTTTCCAGTGTATCGTTCTTTTCAGTTTCTTTTTCGAGCACAGTTCTCAACATGAAATACAGAACCACGTCGTATCCGTCCTTGTCGCAAAATTTCGTTGTGGGACCATCCGGAATTGCGCAAACATCTAGGGTTGCTAGAATGTGTGTCCATTCTAATGGTTCAAACGTGTCCTCTGGAAAGGGTTCTCCTACATAAGTTTCGTCTTCGATAGCCCTTTCTAAAACACATTCTTCTCGTTTCAGACTTCCACATTTCGAAGCTCCACACATCCATAACTCCTTGGGTTTACCTAACCAAGCTGGAAATTCGGATCCCGCCAAAGTAGCTGAATCAAACTCCTCTACCGGTGTTCGGTTCACCTCTTTGTAGCTATGGTCTTTCAGGTTCACACGTGTAGTGGTTTCCATATTTCTCAAGTATATGTGATCGTAGCCCCAATCTTGGACCATTTTCAACTGTCTCATGAATGGTCTTCCCAGTATGATATCATAGTTATTCTCCTTGCCAAAATCGACAATAGCAAAAGTATGTTCGTATTCAATGCCGCAAGAAGTCACTACAACTTTCTCTAATAACCCCATAGGTTTCTCCATGTGTCCATCTGCTAATTGGAGTTTCAACCTAGTCTTCCTTATTGCTGGTTTCCCCCATTTTTTCCAGATTTCTTTTGTAGCAATGGCTACCCCAGCTCCGCTGTCTAGTATTGCCATTGTGTTCACTCCTTGGAATTCAACTGGTAAGGTTGTATTCCCCTCTTCACCTTCGCAATACTCTCCGACCTTGTTTAAGGGTACAGGCTTAGCGTTCTTTTGTGGCTTGCTCAGCTCCTCCATGCTCTCTTGCAATCTTGATGTTGGATCTTTTATCCCGAATTTCTCCAAGCATTTTTCTACAGTGGTCCACATATGTGGTCTTAGCCTCAAAAGCTCAGCTAGAGTGATAGTGCATGTCACTGGTGTTGACAAAATCTCTATCAATCCTTGCGAGTCCATGACTTTTTCTGATGAGATTTTTCGTGAGGGAAGTGCTCTAATCTCGGATTTTGCTTCATACTCTCCTAAGTATGAAGGTAAGGTTTTCAGTGAATGAGGTTTGCTCTCCATTGTTCTAACAGAGCCCCCATCTCCCCAGTAAGATTGCAGATCCAAGTCCACTTGAGATCCTGCCTCAAATTCCACTATGGGAGGATTCCTGATGTCCTTTTCCCAATTTGTCTGATTAGCTTGGCAACTTAGCTCGTTTGCAAAGTTTGCCTCTCTCACTTGTTTCCAAAATTCATTGTAATCATCATCTCTTTCGTAACTCCTCTGTATGACTGGATGAAAACTCTCTATCTCCTGATCGGTTGTGTTCAATACTATGCGATCATCCTTTTGTGTATTTTCAGGCTTTTGTGCAGTGGGAGTCTTTTCAGCTACCCGTGAAACGATAGTCTCTTGCTGAATTGGGTTTTCCTTTCCACAATTCATTGTTTCTTTTGGTGGTTCTAATAAGGCTTGTGCAGTCTCGATCATTCTCAGGCACATTTCAAGTCTCTGCTTTTCCAATTCCGCGTTTGGATATGTCATCCACCTCTGTTCTTGTGTTTGGTTGTTCTTTAACCTAGCTTCGTAAGCTCTCATCAGTGCGTCCAATGGTTCGTGTACCTTGTCGACTAGCACTGATCCCCCTGAGCTTAAGCTCGTTGTTTCTTTGATACTCTTTTGTTTCGTTCTTTCCGGGCTCATCTCTCGTTTCCCGTTTTGACTCTCAAGTTTTTCTAATCTAGCTTTAGTTTGCTTTAGTTCCTCAGCTAGAATAGCGTCTTCACGTTCTTTTCTCAATTTCATGCGTGCTTTTCTAGCTTTCCATGTGTTTTTCTGACTCCGCGGTCCTTGACTAACCACTTCAGTCGCCAACTTTCCATTCTCAGGTTCTCTAGTGGTTTTCTTAGCTTGAGCTCTAGTAACAACTTGCGTTGGTATCAGAGTTTCATTTTCAGACCCACTGCTGGTAGGAATAGTTTCTAGCATATTCAATGTCGTCTTTTGCACTTTGTTTGGATTCTTTGAACAATCCTCAATGAAGTGAGTAACCCCACACTCAGTGCAATAAGCGTTAATTCGAATGATTTCCGTATGTGGGCAAACATTCATCAGATGGTCACCTCCACACTTGTAACAAGGTCCTAGTGCTGGTCTTGGTCCCATTTGATTCGTCCTTTGTGGATAGGATGGTCTCTGTCCTGCTAACCCTCCATGAGCTATGAACATCAAGGTTCTTGCATCCATATTGTATCTCTCTTCATCAGAAGCACTTGTAATTGTTGGTATTCCAACATTCCCCATCATGCCCCATGGTTCTGGTTGTTTTGGTTCTTCTGGTGGGTAATACACTGTTGGAGACATGTGTGCACCCGATTCTTCATAATAGGCTTGAACAGGCACTAAGGCTTGTTCTTCCTGATTCTCTAAGGTTGGTGCATATCTAATGCCCACTGGTCTTGCTCCTGGTAAAGGTGGTTGTTGTCCCAATACCGGTTGAGGTCTTTCTATCCCCATAGGTCCTGGTACATTTCCCGTTGGGTATCGAGGTACTGGATGTATCTGAGGTGGTGCTAATTGAGCAGGAGGTGCATACTGGCACTCCCTTACATACCCTTTGTTGTAATAACACTCCTCTGTTGGATGATTTGTCCATTTTTGTTCAATAGCACACCATTTCAGTGTTTTTGGCAATGGTTTTTGGTATGGTGCCATCCTTTTTAGAGCATCTTCTATCATTTGCTCTACATTTGGCATGGTTGTTGTTTGAACATTCTTTTTAGTGGTAGTCTCGCTCGCTACGGAGGAGGAGCTACTGGATGCAAAATCTGTATCCGCTGACACCTCTCCATAAACCGTACAGTTATCCACTAAGTACAATGCCTCTCTCGTTACTTGCTCGAAACTTGTACAAGCTTTCAAGTGCAAGTCCTTCTTGAGAGTGTCGTTCCTCAGTCCCTCAATAAAGAGAACAGATAGTCTATCATCTTGTGGTCGTTCACGTACTGGACATCTCTCAATGTATTGTTTGAAGCGAAGTGAAGCTTCCTTCACTTTTTCGTGTTCTCTCTGTTTAAAAGCATATATTTGTGAGACCGTATTGTGCTTAATCCCTCGTTTTGAGAATTCCTCAGCAAACTCTCTTAGCAAATGGTCGATGTCATGGAATCCCCCTATGTTCATTGGTTGAAACCATGTCAATGCAGTACCTTCTAGAGTAAGACCAAATCCCTCGTATTGTGTATGGAAATCTGTTATCTGCTCAGCTCTTAAGACTTGCTTAAAGAGTGTCACATGTGCATACGGATCTCCTGAACCACCATACTTCTTTGGCATACACTTGGTTACTTGAGATGGTCTCATACGTCTATGATCTGCTACCAATCTCATTGCTCCTGTGTCTCGGCTAAGCTTTCTCTAGCATCATGGACTTCATGGGTTACCCTTGTCGGTTCCTCTGCCCTGAATCTACTACTGGGAGGTAAATGTGATGGTTCCGCTTCAAACCTTGGACCTGGAGTGGTATAGGTGGGGATTGGAACTGCACTACCTCGATTCGTCTCCATTGACTCTCTGGAATGTAATGATCCCATTGGTCCGAGCTTCGAGTCCCAAGGTTGACTGAAAGAGTCAGCAACCTGAGTTCTTTGTCCTCCTGTTGTCATTGAGTTTTGCACTCCATTTGTTGGTGCTGGTCTATGTGAGCTAGAAGTAACATAATACTGATGTAGTGGTCCCCCAAAGTATGTATATCCTTCTAATTCTTTCTTGCCCATTGTTGAGTATTGCCTGCCATACTTATCGTAAGCGGCAATTTTCACTTCCGATCCCTCTGTGTAGGTAAAGACATAAAGTCTTTTTTGGTCTGTCAACTCTCCGGTGTAGGGTTCTTCACATCTATAATAGAGATCTTGCTCCCCATTATTATATTTGTACAGCCGCACATAGATGTTATCAGTGTTGATCCTTGTAGTTTCATTCTCTCTTCTTAACCTCGCATTAGGGAAGTTCATTATTGGTGCTTTCTCCTCGAGTTCTTCATCTATTTTGGCTTTGGTGCCCATCAATCCCCACTTGTCCACAATGTTAGGGTTTAGGACTACCAAGTACATGGTACCCTCGTCATCTAGATATCTATCTCCGCTATAGCTCACAGGCACTAAGTCCTTGAACTCACTAGGTCTATCTTCTATCTTTACACAGTAGCGGTCCATTCCATCTTTGTAGATCTTGGCACCTTGCTCATTGTCGTACTGGTATTTTATGAACAATAGCTTCATGGTGGCGGAAGGGTTTGATGATCCTGCTGCCATATTTACTCTGTTGTTCAGGTTCAAGTGTTCCAAGTTTTCGGTGAAAATCTCGTAAGATCTCTCCGAAGAAGTATCAGAGACACTTCCTTCAAAGATCGGCTCTAATGGTTGCACCCAACTTTGGTTTACACTTCCCTCGGTTGATATGACACTTGCTGGTTCCCCTTGTTTTGGTTGATTATCCCGGAGATTCCTGCCCGATCTCAAATTCATCAATTCCCCTGAAGGACTTTAACTTTTCTGTCTCGGCAATTTGTTTTCCCAGGTTTTTGTGGTCAGAATTGATCCAAACTGATTGATTCTTTGTCAATTGTTTAATCTTGTCAGTGGGACAACTTCTGTTTCATCAGGTGAGAATTTTGTTACTGTTATGCTGAAAAAGACATTATACGCGTATGATGTCTTTTTTCACGGATTTTGACTATTTTGGTTATGCTCACTCTCAGTGACCCCTTTATGCTCTGTTCACTCACAAAATTCAGTTTGAACTCTGTTTGAGCAAGTTATGGCTAATTTAGGCTTTTCTTGGCAATTTTCCGCTTTTGACTTGTTTTTTGGGTCAATTGTGATCCAAATGGTATGAAACTTGAAATATAACCTCTAGACAGCTATTACAATGGATCTGTGTTAGCAAAGTATCAAAATATGTCCAAAATTAGGTCAAAGACATCATACGCGTATGATGTCTTTTTCATCAATTTGGGTCCAAACTTGATATTTATGCTTTCTACAGTGTTTGTAACAATCTTGTCAGGTCAGATTTAAAAAATAAGCAGTGGATGTGCCAAAAGACATTATACGCGTATGATGTCTTTTGTCCCAGATTTTGACAATTTTTGGTTTTAAGCCTTCTCCAATGTTTATAATTGAGTTTCAAGTGTTTTTGTCAGGTTTGAATGTAAAAACAAGATTTGAATCCAAAATTTCCTATTCTTTGCGTTTCTTGGACTCCGACTTGTCTTTTTTGGGTTTCTTTAAGTGTTAATGTTCTTGTTTTAAGTTGATCTTAGGGTAAAACCCCCCTTCTAAACACTCTGGCAATGTCAAATTTTCAATTTTAGTCTCTGTTTAGGTCCTAAGACATCATACGCGTATGATGTCTAAAGTTGCAGATTTCCAGTTTTTCAGCACAGAACTCTTCCAATAGCTCTTTTAAGTGCTCAGCAACAATCAGTTACACAGAAAATTTTTCTGAACTTTGTTTATTGCATATTTCACTACCAAAGAGACTTTTTCAGTGATCTAACATGCAATCAAACACATCAAGCGAATAGAACACCAATTGATAGCTCTAGATCAGGATCAAATCAGGCCCTACCTAAGCTACTTCTAATCATAAAATGGATTTTTTGCAATTGAAAATATAAAGAGATTTACTACCACACAAGGAGTAGCAAATGCTTTTTATGTCAACAACCACTTAAACACCATCAAAAACAATCTAATCTAAGCTAGACTAAAAATACTGTCAACGCGGAAGACCCAGGAATACCCCACTTCCTAGTATCTCTCGAGACCTTCGGAGTCCACCACTCCTAGATCTTTTCTAACTAAAGTATACAAAGTAGTTTATACGACTCACCTTGTAGGATTAGTCTAAGGTCACCTACTTAGGGCTCTCGTCCCCGACAGCAGCGCCAAATGTTAAGGCGGTTACGCCGCTAGCGGAAGCTAAATAGCGAGAACTCAACCAACAACAGAATTTGTCAGACGAGGACGAAGTTTGACCCGCAAGCGCATGGAAACAACTAGGTGGGTGTCAAATCACCTACTCGACCTTCTAATGACAATCACTACTAAGGAAATCAAATCTAAGTTCTAAAAGACGCAAGTGACTGAAATCCGTACTACGAACGAATGCTATATGAAACAGGATCTAGAATCATGGAATCGATCTCAAACTCAAGGGGAAGTCTATACACTAGGTAAGAACAACACCCTAAAGACTTGAACTGCAAAATCAACCTATAACCACTCCGTGCGGTAAACGCGTATGAAGACAGGCCGAAAAATACAGGTGACCGAAACTTGACCCCGATGGTACTAATGTGTAGCTCTACTCGTTGTGGTTCTATAGATATGCTGCACGCTCTATTCCGACACACGAGTTGGAAGAAAACTCACACCGAAGCTCGTAGGAACTTACCACACGTAGAAGCCGATAGCGCGCACTCTTGGTATCTGTGCGTAGCTCTCACCGTTGCTAACACAATGGCGGTGTCGCTTCTCCAATGGCGGTCCCGTAGCTCGCGTAGCAAGGAGATAAGACCCTCTCTCTCTCTCTCTCTCTCTCAGACACAGTCACGGCGCTCAAAAACTCACTTTGATTAAATTGAATCCTCCCTTAGGTTACAAAACTTTGGCTTATATACCTCAGCCTTGGAGGTGAGAACATCTCTAATTATTTACATTAACAGGTGAAATTACCTCGGGATTACAAGCTGGAAACTCAATTGAGTCCCGTTACTTAATGAATGGCTCAAATCAAAATTAATGTCGGAAAGACATTTATTACAATCAATGGTTACAAAATGATGGGTGTGAGCAAAAATGTGGGTGTGATCCTCTGCTGGCTCAACAGGCGCGTAATCATTATGCTCGCACGCTTCCCGTCATACCTCGCAATGTCATGATTAATGCAGCCGCCTCTTCTCATGATTAAGATGTGATTATACTTATTCCGCTAATATAAACACCCCCCCCTTTTTTCTCATCGTTTTTTCCGAAGTGTCTCTAGTCACTCTGCGTTTTTACCCACATCCAGATTTCCATATTTCCTCGCAGTCTCCTCGTTCAGGTCATGGCCCGCACAAAGCAAATAGCAAGGAAGGTTTATCCTGGCCAGTCTGGTCCGCAGGGCCAGGCTAGCTCGTCTGCAGTGCAACCGTCAACATCGCAGGTGATTTTGGGCAAGACCATGCCGCAGTTACGGGCAACAATGCGAAGAAGAAGATATGAGCAGAATGGGAGCGTTCTATGCGAACTTCGTAAGCTCCAAAAGCACATTTCATTGGCAATACCTAAACTGCCATTCCAGAGAGTTGTTCGCGAGATTTGCGAGCAACACAACCTGAATTTTCGGTGGTCTCGAAGTGCAATGGGGTGCTTGCACAAGGCCGCCAAGGACTTTTTGGTGAGCTTTTTCAGGACAGCTACATTCTCTCGGCCCACGTCCATAGGGCAACATTGATGCCGCGAGACATCAACACACTTCGCCTTCTTAGGTTCAGGTATGACAAAACAATATTGCCTGCCGGTATTTCAGACCGAAAGATGGACAATATTCTTAGAATACCACCTATTGACAAGGTCAAAGTTCATGAAGTGTCTACACAAATTCATCGATACAGCACCCATCTCAACACCGAGCGGGACACAACAGAAGACGATAGTGAAAGATTGGAGAAGTTACGCCTTGAGATGATGGAGGAACAAATGGTAGATGCCATCAGTGACGCCAACACTGATGATTTGTCATTGCTGTTTCCCTATTTCCATTTTGGCCTTCCTCTGTGGGGACGCATTCTGTATTTTTCCTATCACCCCCACGAGATTGCAATTTTAAAGAACCGGACGAGGGAACTCACAGACTCAATCATTAATTGATTGCTTTGGTGCGTGCTATTCTTTTTTTCACAATAAATTCTTTTAATATATTGAATTTTGTATGACACGAATTTCTTTATAGTTTTGTAGTTTCAAATTTGCCTTGGAATATGCAAAATGATGTCATCGTCCTTGACTCGAACCTCTCAGTCGTTTTGACGGCCGAGAATACATCTTTAGTGAAAGTAGTTGACTGATTCCAGTCAGTGAACATGGAGACGGCAACATTTTTTGTTTTGACTTATCATGAAGGGTACACAATGTTTTCAATAGTAAAATTATTTTATCTTGAACTCTAATTTGTTGTGATGACATATGTTTTGCTTATGTTTATTTGTAACAACGATCATTGGAGTCTTGTTCTCTTACACCTTGAACGAAACCGGTGCTACCTTGCTAATTCATCATGTGGATTTCATGATGAAGTACGTAGGTAAGAGGTTTTGTATTTTGTTCGACATCGCATAGAATTTTGTTAAAAGTCGCTTATGAAATTTAATTGTATTTTGCGCAGATCTGTTCGGAAGCTCGTGTCTGCTCTTGAAGCTTTAACGCAAGAGTAGATATATGATAATCTTACGATTATTAGTTGCAAAGTCCCTAAGCAGGACGATGCCTACTCTTGTGGATGGCGGGTTTTAATCAATGCAGAAATTTTGTTAGGGGTCATGCTTGATGGAAGTCGTAGAAGTGTAAGCATTTGACACTCGTTTACATATTTGTATCTTAATAAGTTAGTAGCTATGTTAATAAACATGATGTTCTTAACGCAGGTAAGAAATTTGACAGATTATTCAAAGGATGATGTTTCTTCGTTTAGAAACAGATTGATTGAAAACTTGATCAATTGCGTGACCATGCGTCTAGACGGAGCACGTGATGATTTTATCCCACCAGCACCAAGGCCCACGCCTAGGCCTCCGCCAACAAGATACCCCTTGCCTGCCATACCAACACAAGCACATATCAATATCTCCCCAGATGCCTCCCCAACCCAAGCTCCCACCAGCTGTCGTCCTCAAGAAACAGCTCCAGAACCCTCAAACCCCCCACCCAGCACCTCTCCTGCTCATGAAGCAGCTCTAGAGCCCCCAAACCCCCCACCCAACACCTCTCCTACTCATGAAGCAGCTCCAGAGCCCCCAAACCCCCAAGCCACCACCTCTCCTCAACCTCAACCAACAGCCCCCACATCACCGCACACACAAGATTAGAAAGAGATTATGAAATGTACTTTTGACAAATTGATAACAAGCAGTGGATCGAAGTTTGATTTTTGTTTTGATTATGGTTCAAAGTTTACAAAATGTTGTGTACAGCTTTCCAAAAAAATAGGAGAGTGAGGATCCAATGGTGTTTGGTAATGTAGAGATCTGCCTTTGTCGAGTAATCTTTGAGAATAGTATTTGAATCATTGTGTACAGTTAGTTCACTATTTCAAGTCTGTCGCTGGTAATCTGTGCACAAAGAGTCGTATTTTCTTGTCTGTGAGGTACCTGCAATGCAACGTACGCGATAAGACATTGGGATACATGAGCACGATAGAAACATTAACGTATAAAAGTAATACATGTAGCTTAGTACCTTTCGCATGTTACACTTGAAAACAAATTTTGAAGGCAAACTGAGATCGGACTCATTTAACAGATCCTCTCGAACCTGTCTTAAAGTGACATTTGACCTGACCACAACAACTATAAGAAAATATTTTGAAAACCATATCTGGATGGACATCAAGGGATTAAAAGCATTGTCACTTAAATCTTGATCCATAGCTACCAACTGACCATTCACTCGATGCCACCTCATGTAGTAGAAAGAAACTATAAAATTCTGTGATGCTATCATACACTTGCACACAACCGAGCGCTTGTCAACTTTGCACAAAATGCCTTCAGAATCACTGACATCCCAATTATCATCCAAAAAATCAAGGCAAGTTTGGGATTTGTAGATGAACATGGTTTCTGTTTTTCTAACCTCCTCATCGTGGAAGAAATCTATAAAAACATGTAATCGCATAAATAGACTGACTCGTACTTGAGATAAAAATCAAATAAATTGGAGCTACCGTTGTGGTGACTCAAACTCTATTGGTCGAACAACATTCTCTCTCTAATGCCAAAAAGTCATTTTTTGAGTCCAAACTTTTCCTAATGATTAATGGTGAAAGACCCTAGACTCGTAGGGCTAGTGAAATACATTTCCCTTACCGATAAAAATAATGGCAAACTTGAAATTTTCCCGGTTTTTAGGTCAAAAATTGAGGCTTTTGACGATAACTACACTTAAAATTGTGTAAATTTCTCGGTTTTCTTTAAAACAAGCTCAAAATCTAACTAGGATTTTATAATTTCAACCGGCTGAAATACACTGGACCTCGGTTTTTATCTAGCCCTGCAAGTCCAGGGTCTTTACAACAGCCCTCCAAGCTGCCATCACCACGTTTTGAGTTCTACAAAGATCCTCTTGCGGCCTTCAACGGTCGGGAGAAGAATAAGAAGTCGATATCTTCCTTGTGAGCCTCCCGCTTCTCCCTTGCGGTAGTCGAGCTTTAATTTGTGCCTCTATACCCTCCAGGCAGTACCATTAACTCTCCTTTCCTGACCCCTAACTCGAACCCAACCTTAATTCTACCCTTCCTAGTAGATTAAGTCCGCCGGCTAAGCATGGCCCTAATCATCAGCCTAGCATGCGTCACTTTGGCATGGTTGCAACTTGTGGACCCAACACCTTATAGTCACAATGGGACTACCCATTCAAACTCCCTTGCATTCTCACATTACAATGGTGGGAGAGGTAGTCTTTCACACACACACACACAGAGAGAGAGAGAGAGAGAGAGAGAGAGAGAGAGAGAGAGAGAGAGAGAGAGAGAGAGAGAGAGAGAGAGAGAGAGTCTGACAACAAGACCAAGCCATCTCACTTGCACACACTCCGAGCGGAGATGTGTGACAGAGGCCTTATAATACATACGTTATAAATGATATACATATATATGTAATTATTGTACTATAATTATTATGTATAATGTATATCCTTGTGTGTTTTTGTACTAAATAATACATACATATGTGTGTACATACACGTGTGTGTGTGTACATATATATCCCGTATGTATGTATGTATGTGTACATATGTATATGAGCTAGTGTGAGGCAGTGCCACTAATTTCGGCACCATCAATATCGTGTTAAGTCCCGATGTGCCACGTGGCACGTAATCATTATGCTCGCACGCTTCCCGTCATGCCTCGCAATGTCATGACTAATGCAGCCACCTCTTCTCATGATTAGGATGTCATTATACTTATTCCGCTAGTATAAACACCCCCCCCCTTTTTCTCATCGTTTTTTCCGAAGTGTCTCTAGTCACTCTGTGTTTTTACCCACATCCAGATTTCCATATTTCCTCGCATTCTCCTCGTTCAGGTCATGGCCCGCACAAAGCAAATAGTAAGGAAGTTTTATCCTGGCCAGTCTGGTCCGTAGGGCCAAGCTAGCTCTTCTGGAGTGCAACCGTCAACATCGCAGGTGATTTCGGGCAAGACCATGCCGCAGGTATGGGAAACAATGCGAAGAAGAAGATACGAGTAGAATAGGAGCGTTCTACTCGAACTTCGTAAGCTCCAAAAGCACATTTCACCACTTTGGGGAATCTTGTTGGGGAAGAGGGAAAGGTTTCATAGTGCCAAATCCATGGACAGAGCAAGGGGCGTTGTAAAAGTAGTCATAAAAGAAAACTTCCCTCTCTGCAAGAGCTCTTCTCGCACTAGTTCTGTACATAAGTTCTCCCACCGAAGCATGAAAAGCATCAAAAATACCAATTATGCACTCAACTGGTTGCCTGTCTTCTTTGTTAGAAGGATAAATATCTGCAAAAACAAAAGATAAGAGAATGGTCATAAGAAATAGTCAACAAAATAACTTGAAGGATCTTTAAAGACTTTTTAGCAATATAGTAGTCACACAGTTTGGTCTATGAGCAGGAAACCCCAAAGGTGACTGTTGTAGTCGTAGTTCGGAGTGCATATATGGATGCTCAATGAGCACCTCTTTCACTGTCTTTCTCGTTTGAGACAAGCAAAAATCTTTCACACGTCCTTTGTAGCTGTTAATGAATTCATTTTCGATCCGTTTTCTTCTTCTTGTTTGAAGCAGAACCCAACTACCAATGGTGACTGTGGTAGACATCCAGCGACCATGGTCTAAGTCAAAGGTGTTGAATAGTTCCACAGATTTAACAGAGACGGATGGTCGTCGTGGTCGTCTTCCTTCCATCTCTGCTTCTATTAGCTGCGAAGTGACACTACGCAAAAACGGTAGAAGAAAAGAGGCTCACTAGTTTACACAAGAAGTAGTACCTTGAAAAGTGTCCATCAAAAGGTGTGCCTCATTGAATGTAAGTTATGGCACATTCGGCGTTCGTTTGCCATGGCAGAGGAATAATTTGCACAAATCGCGTCATATCTTCTTATTCGGATCTTTTTAACAGAAAAAAACTCTTTTTTGAAAACGAAAAAATTTGAGATAAAAATCAAATAAATTGGAGCTACCGTTGTGGTGACTCAAACTCTATTGGTCGAACAAAATTCTCTCTCTAACCCCAAAAAGTCCTTTTTTGAGTCCAAACTTTTCCTAATGATTACTTTAATAAGGTGTTAGAGACGATATTTTTGAAATGAAAGATCATCCAAAACTTCATGTGCTTCCGTACGGGCACCACATTTGACATATGTAACTTCCAAAGCATTGTATAGCACATCATATGTGTCTCCATTAGCCGTCCAACATACAACTCAACTAAAGAACTGCCAAACACGACATACTTTTCTGGCATTCCTTGGTTGAAGCCCAAAACTTCCAGATGGAACACTAACCAAGCTGACCAAAGTGGTACAAAACAAGCCCTCGATGGAACTTAAACTGACAATACACACCCAACAGTACCTGTGAAGACTACCCTGCACTCCACCTCTTAACTAGAAGTGGCCACAGTAGATTGCTTCTTGATAAACCATGAGTTACATGAAGTGCCGAGCATGAAACAAAAACCACTTGTGGACACTCCTGTGCCAAAACAACCAGTGCAATCTGAGTCCAAAAAAGCATGTAATTTGGCGACAATGATCCCCCCTTGAGATAAAACAAGCCAAGATGTAAAGTGCCACTCAAGTAGCAAAACATACTCTTGACAGCCTACCAATTCTTAGACCCTGGGTTATGCATAAATTTGCCGACCTGTGAGACTGAAAACTGAATATCCGGCCTTGCATTGCATACATAGCAATGTCTCTATGTACCTTGTCTGACACAAGGCAATACCAGCATCACATTGATTAAACTGTATACCCCAGTAATGATGTAACAACACTAAATCTATCATCTCGAAAGTAGCATACAAAGTAGCCTTAAATTCAGCAATATGTCACTCATTTGGTCTAGTGATCAACAAATCATCCACATAGAGAACGACAATGAGAAATACATCACCCTCACGCTTTACATACTATGTGCTTTCTGTTGGACTAATACAAAAGCCTTGTTTGACCAAATGAATAGCAAGTTTCTCATACCAAGCACAAGGAGATTGCTTCAACCCATACAAATCTTTCGTACATCTGCACACTTTATCCTCTTGTCCTTTCTTGACAAAACCGTGAGGCTGTGTTACATAAACTTCCTCAACTATGTCACCATTCAAGAAAGCAGTAACAATGTCTGATTGGTGTACATCCCAACCAAAATGAGCTACACATGCACATAGAAAATGCACAGTAGTCATGCGACAAGTGGCATCAAAAGTCTCTTGATACTCTATGCCTTTTTGCTGTGCATAACCCTTTGCAACAAGTCAAGCCTTACAACGATCAATCTCACCATCCAACGTGTTTCAACTTGTAAACCCAATGCATACCAATGGCCTTTTTGCTAGGAGGCAAATCACATAAAGTCCATGTGTCATTTCTTATAAGCATCATATTCAGATTGCATGGCAACCATCCAATTTTTTTAATTATGTGCTTCATCAAAAGACAGAGGTTTCTTAACATCACATAAGCTAGACATAGCCAAAGTATAACAATCTGATGCATAAGATGCATGGCAAGAACCTGAACGAGTATGACTAGACAAAGATTCATCCAATTTATTGTCACACAAAGTATGCACCAGCCATTTTGGCATACATCCAATTTACTGCCACACAAAGTATGCACCAGCCATTTTGGCATACATTTTGGCAATGGTTGTTTACCTGCTGGTAACTCTGTCAAATCCCAAGTTTCATTGGCTAAGATCGAGTTATAATCAGATCGCATAGCCTCTTCCCACTTCATGTTATCATCCATTTGAATGGCTTCTTTGTAGTAGCAAATGGGTTCACCACAATCAGTGACTAGTAAATAGTCCAATCCTCGCTTAAAATGCTCAGGTACCAGATGTACCGGTCTGAAGTGCCTGACTGTTGGATTCCACTCTCTCTGGAGCAACATGTGTGTGTGTACTAGTGGAAGGTGCATCATTAGCACGGCCAACATTCTTTGTAAATGGCGATGAGGAAACATCCTCAAACCGTACTCTGTGATACCCAATGTATTTTGTTGCCTTTCTATGCATCTTAGACTCGTTGAATATCACCTGTGAGCTGCATATGACCTTCATTGATTTTGAGTGCTAGAGACGATATCCCATCTCTCCGTCTACACCATATGAAGATGCACTTGTGTGATATGGGTCCAGCTTTTGTCTAAGCGCTTTTGGTGCATGTGAGAATGCCTCACACCCAAATACACGTAAACTTTCATAATTGGGCTCTTTGCCCGTCCACATCTCCTGCAAAACCTTGTACTATAGTGGTGTACTAGGTGATCGATTGATCAAGTAAGCAGCCACTGTAACAACTTCTCCCCAAAATTCTTGAGGTAAGTCGGCTGTAGACAACATAGAAGTGACCCGTTCTTGAATGGTTCTATTCATCCTTTCAGCCACACCATTTTGGGTGGGTGTGTAAGGCGTGGTAAACTATCTTCTAATGCCTCTTTATTGCAAGATTCCTTAAGCTCGACGGAGATGTACTCACCTCCATTGTCAATGTGCAAAGCTCTAGATTTTTACTCGATTGGTTCTCTACCAATTCTAAGAACTTTTGAAAGACACTAAAGGCATTGCTCTTGTGTTTCAAGAGATAAACCCACACCTTTCTAGTAGAGTCATCTATGAATTTTAGAAGTATAATGCTCCCCCTAGAGACTTGACTGGCATAGGTCCGCACAAGTCACTATGTGGACTCGCTAACTGCTTGTCCAAAGGCGCTAATGTCTAACCTATCCTACTTGCCATATATTAAATGCTCACATAAAGAGAAATTAGAGTAACCTAGCAATGGATATAACCAGAACACTGCAAGACTTTCATTCCTTGACTCATATGTCCTAGCGGGCTATGCCATAACTCTGTAGACGGCGGCTTGGCTACATAAATAGAATTCTCTTTCACAAAAGAGACATAAAGTGAGTACAATGAGCCAGACTTCTGGCCTTTAAGCATGACCAAATTTCCATTCTTGATAATCCAAGAACCATGAGCGAATATGGTAGTGTAACCCAAATCATCCACTTGTCCAACTGACATCAAACTCTTTGTCAATCTTGGTACATGTATGCAACATAAACTCAGTGCCATTACACATAGTAAACTTGATATTGCTAACACCGCAT
Organism: Adiantum capillus-veneris; assembly: GCF_014529385.1. Lineage (NCBI taxonomy): Eukaryota > Viridiplantae > Streptophyta > Polypodiopsida > Polypodiales > Pteridaceae > Adiantum > Adiantum capillus-veneris. The sequence goes on along the minus strand of NC_140947.1, from coordinate 73,795,626 downwards.
ATATCAAGCTCATAAGAATTTCCTAGCTTCACTGTGCCATGTACAGCAGTGTCTGTAGAAAACCACTCCTTGTGAGGAGTCATGTGAAAGCTAGCGCTTGAGTCCACAATCCAATTTTGCGCATAACACTCATCATGAGCTAGAAATGCACCAGGACTAAAATTTGATGTGAAAATCAACACATCATTTGACACTTCATAAACCTTTTCAATGGCTGGAGACTCAACCACATTAAGCCCTTCAGGCTTTTCTTTCTCTTTGCTCTTATCACGCTGCATTGTGTGGCAATCTTTCTTCAAGTGTCCCTTTTTATGGTAGTAGTAACACTCAACATTTCACATGTCTTTGCCGTGACTCTTACTATGAACTTGCCTGCCTCTTGAGAATGATTGCGGCTACGACCATGCTGCCTTTGCTTGTCACTATTGCCACTAGCCACATATGCATCACCATGTCCACTCGCATCAAAAGATTGACGTCGAATCTCCTCAGTGAGCAATGCACCAACAACACCGTCGAAATCTAGCTTGCCATTGGGTGCAAAGGTGCTTATGGTTGTGTTGAAGGTATCCCATGACGATGGTAGCAAAAATAGAAAGAAAATGGCCTTTATTTCATCATCAAAATTGAGACCTTTGAAGTAAGCTATGAAAACATGTTGTTGAACTCGCTCAAGTAAGAACTAACATTACTTCCTTCTTTCATGTTCATGCGTATCAATTTATTCATCAAGAAAACCTTGTTCAAGGCATTGTTGCCATTCCATGCTTGAGATAGAGCATCCCACAAACCTTTGGCATTGGTCTTATCCATTATGGTAAAGTAAATAGATTCACCAAGATGCAGGCGAATGGTCGCCATAGCACGCTCATTTAAGTCATCCCACTCATCATTAGTATACACATTCTCTCTTCCTGCGCACAAGAGTTCCATCAAGCCTAATATTGCATACGCTGCCGCCAAGTGACAAAGTTTGAGCCATTAAACTTTTTGATGTGTACTCTTCTCTTTCAAAAGCACTAATGGTAGCCATGATTAAGAGAATGTAGCCAAAAACTTTATGGAGAATTTCTTAGGATAATTTTGATAGAGTTTCCCCTAGAATAGGAGCAAAGACTTAAACCAAAAGTAGTAAAATCACTATGTAAGAACAGCTAGAAGTGCCAAGAACCTATAAAATGGACTTGCGAGAAAAATCTGACAACGTCTTCTTTGTATGAGGAGTCAAAACTCAACTCAAAAATGCATAAACTCCTCAAAAGAACCAGTGGACATCAACTACTCAAAACCACTCTTGTGTGACCGCCAACTCTACGTCAAAAGCACAAAAAACTGTCCAGATACATGTCCTATGGCGAGGGTATCGTAAAGGGGGCAACTCCAGCTACCTGTATCACTAAAGGTATCTTAACATTTGCGAATACCCCAGCTGAAAGAAAACCTCATGCTATTGACCCTCCAAAGGCTAAAGTAGACACAAAAGGACTAGCCACAGTCTCAAAAAGGTCTCTTCCGGTCCGAGTCTCAGAAGTGATTAGGAAAACCGCCAAAATAGCAAGAAAATGGCTCCACCCGTAGTAGTATGGGCTGTGTCCGCAACTCAACGTACATGAATGACCGTCCTCAAACAGGCACCAAGAACTTTTGTATGAAATAAAAGTGATCCCTGCGAGGATATCTGCTCTGAAAAGAGCTCAATGGCAATATGGTGTGCTAAAGCAAACATACATCTATCAACGCATCTGTCTGCAGAGAAATTGATGTCAAAATGACTGCTAAATCGCCCATGAAAGTGCTGTGTCTTTAAGTGTCTAGAAACCTGGAGAATCTGTGTGTAAATAGGCTTAAAAGGCCCTTGTAACTTGCATGTCGGTGTAGATATGTCCCAATTTCCATTGTTGGTGCTAGTTGAACAACCACCAAAGGTGCACGGAGTCCAAAAAATGTCATAGAGCACGATCGATGCGCTCAATGCGATGCCGGGTGTCACTCCTCTATGGTGGAGGCACCTCACCTGTGTATGTGGCAAGCACAACCATCTGCGAGAATGCTGGCATCGAATATTGGGAATTTGCTTGTTTAAAGATTATTGCCGAAATCGGCGTCAAACCGAGTCGAATAGGCGCTAGACTCTAAAATTGGTGTCAAAACGGTTCTAATCGCAGATGTCGATGTCGTCACTCGCTGCCGGATGGGAGCCTCCAAAGCCGAGATGAACGGTGCACTATGATGTTTGAGAGTGGCCCTGGGAGATGTTGCAAAACCCTGCTCTCTCTCTCTCTCTCTCTCTATCATCCACTCGCTCGCTCTCTCTCACAACTCTCTATCTCTCAAGCGCTTTTCTCACAAATCTTGCTCTCTCACTCTCACTCAAAAAGCTGTCTCTCAAGCTCTCTTACACACTCTCTTTCTAAGCTCGATTTGCCTCAAGCTTTTGAGATATTGTCGACCTACTGCCGGGCGGCCCATGGGAGTCTCTACCGCTGTGGGGAGAGATGTGTGTGATCGGGGTCGGGGAGTGAGGGGGGACTGGTGGGAACAAGGCCTTGCACACACATTTAATGTGTGAGTTCAAAAGATAAAAAAAAGAAAAATTAAATTTCGTTGACTGCAAAACTCTTGAGAATTGCTACAGGTTCTGGCGAGAATTGATGAGTTGTAGGGATGGGTGTGTGTGTGTGTGGTCGGCCCTGCTCAAGTCACCCGAGTGTTGTTATGGATTCCTTGCTTGGTGCACCTTCAATTGCAAGCCTCTGCTCGGATCTGCAAAGGTGTGATCGCTCTTGCTACCTCGTCTCCTGCTCTTGATGCCAAGCTTAAGCCTTTGTGCTATGTGCTCTATTCTCAAAACCGATTTGCTTCTCTGCATGAGCAAACCTTTACAACTCCCTTTCTCTACCCAACTTGACCTCTCTGCTCGCTATTCGGTCCGCTCAAGGCTTCTTTTGCTTGCAATTGCTCGACTGACTTGCATTCCTACATGTGAGTGCGCGGATGCAGTGCGTGTGCGCAGAGAGTGCAAAGGGCAAAGAGGGGGAGAGAGAGAACAACACAGGATATGGGGTGGAGCTCCCAAATCTCACTGTGTGAGCACCATGTGAGAATGTGAGTGAGAGCTCCTTATTCTTTGTATGTATAAAGAATAAGGAGATAAATGTGGGCAGCTGGACACTGGCTGGCGGACACGGGCAAAGCACGGTGAGGCACACCGCCTTTACCTAAAATTCTCCCACTAAAGGCTGTGTGCCGATAAGTGGCGAGAAGACTAGCCTACAACTAGTATATAGAAGAGGTGATAGAAGACGACTCTCAACCTATGCCCATTGTTTCACTCCAAACATGCTCTAGTGTAGATGCAACATGCATACCACTATGGCTAGAGCTACGATGACACTCCTGATGTAGTGATGGGGGCTTTTCACAAACCAAGCTCCCATACCCCTCTTCTCTCGTCCCCACCCCATGGAAACCTCCTCTTAGGGAGGGAGTGATAAAAGGCATTGGAAAAAGTAAGAAAAAAAAATAAAGTATGATTATGTAAATATATGAGAAAGGTAAAATAGGCCACCTCATGCCTGCGGGGCAGCCCATCCCCACCTTGCCTCCTTTTTCTTCATTGTTGCCCCGCCATGTGTCCCTTTTCCTCTCCTCCACTCAAAAGGTCAACCCCCTCTCTCTTCCCCTTGTCCTTTCTCCTTTCTCTCTCCCCTCAAGCTACCCCACCTCTCACCAATAATGCATTCTAACTCACCAATAATGCACCATAACTCACATGCAACTTATGCTATCTTCCAAAATAGTATACCCCACCCCCCCTTTCTCTCTCCTATCATATCCCATGACCCAAATACCCCCCCCTCTCTCTAAAGGGTGCCATGTCTCTTGTCTTGTAGCTAAATAACCTTCCCCACACTCACACACACTCAGTTTCATTGAAAAAGGTGCCCACATACCCATCCCCACCCGGTGGTTACCTGATTTTTCTTGTGTTCACACACATCTGCACACAGATTCACCTCTGAACACACTCCCCTCTTGTAATTACTTTATTCTCCATGTCACCTCTCACTTTTTTTCATCAACCCATCTCTCTCTCTTAGTCTCTCTCTCATGAGACTGCTGTTCTGGCACATATACACACAGCCAGACAAGTGGGGCCCACAGTCACATGGCCTATGTAGATAATGATTTCTTCATTTTTAAATTCTAGAATTTCTCCCCCCTCCTCCCCTATATAAAGAGGGGTCACCATCACACTAAACACACACACAACATCACCAAAAGAACACACTATGCACTGTGTGTGCCTAGTGCACACACACACACCCACACCATCACCATCACCATCATCGCAATCACCATGCTTGTCTTGAGCATGACCTCTACACCCTTAGCTATGGAAGATGAAGGGCAACTAAATGAAGGATGATGGCCATAATCCTCGTGCGAGTCTTCGCCATCAACTCCCACCTATCCGCCATGTGCTCTACCACTCTCTCCCTTCTCATTCCCCTACCCTATGCTCCCCATTTCATCGCCTAATTCTCTAAATAAAGCTTGAGGTTTTGTGAGTATGTTTTCTTGCAATGTTTTGCCCATGTGAGGTGTGCGGAATCGCCACCTAGTCTTGTGTTTTGGAGTGAGCTTGTGTATATGTGAAGGGTGTGCGGATTCGCCATCCTTTTGTGGTGCCTAAGTACTAAGCCGCTATACCCCCTCCCTCACTCTCTCTCTCTCTCTCTCTCTCTCTCTCTCTCACTTGATCTCATTCCCTTTCCTCTTCATCATTACTCCCAAGCATCCATCTCTCTTGGATGAAAACTTTGTTATGGTGGTGTGTTGTTTGCGTCCTAGCCGCTGAAGCTAGGTGGTGCCCCCCTGTTTGCTTTACCATGACAGGCTCGAGGCGTGCCATTCGGTCCCCGGTGTTTTAGAGGCCGTCGGGGGTTCGGGGTTCGTTTTGCACCTGTCATTTGGTGCCCCCACTGAGGAGGGCTTTCTAAGACCCTTCAGTTTACAATGCTAAAAGTGACGCCCGCTATCAATCATGGACGAATGGCTGAAGGAATTTTTTAACTGGAGGACGGAAGAAGAAGGGACGAAGGAGGCACTAGCCGCCTTCATTGAGGTGCTACTGCCAGGCTGTAATGTCGTCAGCATTCAAGAGGTAAATTCTCCATCTCGTGTCGCTCGTTCTAACTATAAATTGAGAGCATCAGGTGGGAGGTCGGTGAAGTGCCATCACTGTTGTCAACCAAGGCACACTGTCACTGAGTGCCACCAACGAAGGCAGCGAAAGGGCTGAAGTCATCTACATCGACATTCATCGCAAAGAAGTCATTCACATCAAGGAAGGGAAGCAAATGGTGAGACCTCTTTTCCCTAAAGAAACTACAGTCAAAGTTATAACTCCAAAGTGGCCTAAAGGGGCTGCTCGAGCCAAAGGCAAGGAGAAGATAAGCAAGTCTGGAAACACATGACCCCGAAGGGAGAAGCATCTGGCCAAGAAAGTGCTTCAAGCTCAGAAAGCTGGGTTGTACCCAGTTTGCCAAAGAGAAAGTAATCCGAAGCTAAGCGGCGAAAGGTCGCCTACCGATTTGCACGACGCATGCGAGTGCTACCAATCCACTTCGACAATCCGGAAGAAGAAGTGGTAAGAAGATTCCCATGTCCTAGAGAAGAGTGGTTCGGCTACTGCTCTCGCTGTTTTGGAAAGAGAGTGGAGGATCTTCCTCCTCTCCCTGTACAACTTATCCTGAAGAAGCTCTCTACCACGGGAGAAACCCAGTGGGCTGGGGACGAGTTGCAACTGAATGGAGTAGAATTCATGCAACACGCCGACTACGGAAATTACCTGCAATTGTTGTTAGCCAAGAGGCTGGGAGTGGTCAGACGCGTCGCCATCACCCCGTACGTGCTGAGCAACGAAGGAAAGGTAGAGCCCATGAAAGGCGACGACCTCTTGTGGATGTGCCGACTCATCAACACTGGCACGATAAGAGTATAAGTAAGTATTTCATCCTCTGTGCATGATGGAAAACGGGCCAACGACATTCCCATTCAGATTCTTGCAGCATATGCATGTGAATATCTATGTAGATAGGAAAGTCTTCTACCAACAGAAGATCGTACACCTATTCGGTGCGGCGGTACTAGGAGAAATCCTCAATTCCCCGAACCCTATCATTCTCCCCATATTAGATTACCATCATTCCTTTAATGTTTCTATCTTTATCTTGTTTTAACCTATCCACCCACCCTTGTAAAAAACCTTCTATGAGCCGCTACTGTTAATGTAATGTTAAAAAAGAAAAAAAGAAAAAAAAGAAAAAGAGGTTTGTAATTTCCTGAGTCACTACCATGGCAAGTGTTTCTTTCCCCACGTTCAGTGGAAAGAAGGGAGAGGATCTCACCACCGACTTTTTGGATGATTTCGACATTGCTTGTATCGTCTCCAACAAAGATGACGACGCTTCACGACTTAGAATTTTTCCTCTACTGATGAAAGTAGAGGCCAAGTCCTGGTATAATGCATTGCCCCAGGCCACCAAGAATGCATGGGATGTGTTAATGGCTGCTTTTGTAAAGAGGTTTGGTGGAGGCACAACCTCGGAGAGGCTATGGCAGTTACTGACAGAATTAAACCAGGGAGGCCTGCTGGAGTATGCCACCTACGAGTCTAAATTTGTGGACTTATGGGAGAGATGGGTTGCCTCGCTGGAGGAAGGTGAAGGAGCGCCTAGTTTCCTAAAGAAGGACCGTTTCATTGCTGGTCTATGGTCGCCGCTTAGAGAGAAGGTGAAGGGAAGGTTTCCTGCAACATATGAGTTGGCAGTCGAAGTAGCCCGTCTTAAAGACAAGAAGCTACGCATGCAAGCAAGAGTAAACGAGTCAGAGGAAACAAGCTCGGCCCAACCAACCCCAGTGACTGCAACAGCCAATCATAGAGTCCAACCACAAGAGGCATCAGAAGAGCAAGACCTGTTGAGTCGCATCACCACCCAACTAGAGAGTTTATCTGTGCATCTGGTGCAGCAAGGGCATACACCTGGAAGGAACCCAGAACAAGGAAGAGGACAACGAAGGCAGAACCCAGAGTACCATTGTTACAACTACGGGGAAGATGGCCGTGGAATTTACTACTGCCCACACCCGAGGAGGCAGAATTTCAATAGAGGGGGGAGACAGAATCAGATCTCTCCACTGAGAACACCACCGCCACTCAGGCAACCAATCCCACCTGTTCAAATCCCACCACCAGCGGTGCAACCACAGCTAGCCACACCAGTTCAACTCCAGTCACCAATGCAACCACCGCCACAATCACCACTTACAATCATCCTACGCCCACCATCAATTGGTACCCGCACACCAAGTATCATTGGTTTTGTAGAAGAGGTCAAGATGAAGGTAACCGAAAAAGGATCAAGCGAGAAGTTTATTCAAAGAACTGAAGCAGTGGAACAAGAGGTTAAAGAATCAAAAGATGCTACCCAAGTGGGGGAGGTAAGTCAAGAAAATTGTGTTACAAATGTGAGTACATCTTTAACCTTGAATGAAATAGGCACCAAAGCGATCAATCGACAACATTGGGCAGTAAGCGTAAGAAGGTGTAAAGTGTTGATTAGGCCTCGTCAGAGTAAGAGGAATGCAAAGGGCATGAAAGATACAAGAGAAGAGGAAAACCAGCCTGCTAGCAAGGCTTTGCAGAAGGTGGGCAACATATCAAGCAAAGGGGAGGGCTTTGAAAACGGAAGCCTGTGCACCAGCATGGACCCAGGACAGTGTAGCAAGCTAAAGGAATCTTGCATCAAGGCAGTTTCACTTAAGGACCATAACGAAGAGGTAAGTATGACTGAAGGTTTGGAGTTGGATATTTCTCCAGAGGCTTGGCAGCCGAGCAAGACTTTATTGTGTAGTGTTATAGACTTAGAGATGGGTAATGCCTCTAGTCTACTGAAGTGTGTTATAAACTTGGAGATGGGTAATGCCTCCAGTTTATGTGAGGGTGTTCAGAGTAAGTTTGATGATCAATATGCTGCCAACCTTTTAAGGATGTTCCAAACTCCTCCACAACACAGCATTGTGTTTGCATGGGATGCATCAGACTTATGGCTATGGCTAGCCGCTATAACATATAGAGAGAAGATCAGCATGGAGATAAGAGCAAAGGAGCCATGGATAGACAAAAGCCTGATAGAATGCAAGAATAAAGACCTCATTCGCAATTTGGTACAATTTTTTACAAATAGTGCATCCTCTCTTTGGAGAAAGGTAAGTGGATTACGCTTGTATTTAAGCCTCAAGGTAGGTGGCTTGCTATTAGCATCAGTAAAGGAAGCTGACATGTTTCAGCACACCCAAAAGAAGCATGATATGCTTGCAGCTTTTTCCAATCATGGCAGTAAGCAGGACTCTGAAGACAACTTGAGCTCACCACACCAACAAGGCGGCCATATATGGTGGATTCTTGGTACACTCTTGGGAATCATAATTTTCAGTTCTGTCTTTGCAAGAGCCAAGATGCTTATTTTCCCTCTCGCTACTGGTGATTACAAATTTGGTCCAATTTGGCATACAAATTTAATTGTCCGGAAACTACAGACAATGATCCTATTTTTCACTTGGGATCCAGGAGGACACTGGCACAAAGTTCTGGAAGCCATGGTCTTCCCCTTTAATCAACCGACACTATTCCAAGGAACAAGCTATCACCCGGATGTGTTACAGATTCATGAATATCCCAGAAATCTCACCAATGGCCAAATGGAATGGCTAATTCAGAAGGCAACTCGATATCGGATCCTAAAACTAAGCGGAAGAAGAAACAGATGAGCTAGAGGCATGAATGCCTCTAGCCAAAAGGGGAGGGCTAATGATGGGGGCTTTTCACAAACCAAGCTCCCATACCCCTCTTCTCTCGTCCCCACCCCATGGAAACCTCCTCTTAGGGAGGGAGTGATAAAAGGCATTGGAAGAAGTAAGAAAAAAAATAAAGTATGATTATGTAAATATATGAGAAAGGTAAAATAGGCCACCTCATGCCTGCAGGGCAGCCCATCCCCACCTTGCCTCCTTTTTCTTCACTGTTGCCCCGCCGTGTGTTCCTTATTCTCTCCTCCACTCAAAAGGTCAACCCCCTCTCTCTTCCCCTTGTCCTTTCTCCTTTCTCTCTCCCCTCAAGCTACCCCACCTCTCACCAATAATGCATTCTAACTCACCAATAATGCACCATAACTCACATGCAACTTATGCTATCTTCCAAAATAGTATACCCCACCCCCCCTTTCTCTCTCCTATCATATCCCATGACCCAAATACCCCCCCCTCTCTCTAAAGGGCACCATGTCTCTTGTCTTGTAGCTAAATAACCTCCCCCACACTCACACACACTCAGTTTCATTGAAAAAGGTGCCCACATACCCATCCCCACCCGGTGGTTACCTGATTTTTCTTGTGTTCACACACATCTGCACACAGATTCACCTCTGAACACACTCCCCTCTCTCCCCTCTTGTAATTACTTTATTCTCCATGTCACCTCTCACTTTTTTTCATCAACCCATCTCTCTCTCTTAGTCTCTCTCTCATGAGACTGCTGTTCTGGCACATATACACACAGCCAGACAAGTGGGGCCCACAGTCACATGGCCTATGTAGATAATGATTTCTTCATTTCTAAATTTTAGAATTTCTCCCCCCTCCTCCCCTATATAAAGAGGGGTCACCATCACACTAAACACACACACAACATCACCAACAGAACACACTATGCACTGTGTGTGCCTAGTGCATACACACACACCCACACCATCACCATCACCATCACCGCAATCACCATGCTTGTCTTGAGCATGACCTCTACACCCTTGGCTATGGAAGATGAAGGGCAACTAAATGAAGGATGATGGCCATAATCCTCGTGCGAGTCTTCGCCATCAACTCCCACCTATTGAGGCCGGTCCGGGGCGGGCAACAAGAAGAGCAACCTCTAGACACCCTTCAAGGCTCCCGTGCTGCTCAATGGGGCTGGGGCACAACACAACACAAACCAAAACAACAAACCCACAGCCAAATCCCAACTACACAAGGGGCACCACCTAGTTTAAGAGCGAACTAGGACGCAAAAGAGGAGAATCGTTAGAGCAACCCACAAACAAGCAAGGAATTTACACTAACCCTAACACCAATGGAACACTCTCACACACTAAAACACGAGAGAGAGAGAGAGAGAGAGAGAGAGAGAGAGAGAGAGAGAGAGAGAGAGATGGTGCTCGGGCTGCTTTGAAGTGTATCGTTAATGATCAAGCAAACATCAATATATATATGTAAGAAAGAGAGAGAAAGGGGGAGGGGGTGCTTGTTGCATTAATACCTTCTTACAAATCTGTCATGACAAATCAAAGTGAGATTAGTATTTGTTCAACATAGCTTGCGTAAATTTCACCACAACACATCACAAGAAAAGCCACCCCAATCACTGTCTTAAGGCCAGGGGAGTCCTGTCCACCCTGTCGCCCTCTTACAGTATGTGGGATTTATGGCTAGATTGATGACAACACTAGAGACAAGCTATCAAGAACTTAACAAAAAACACCAAGACACTTACGCATCATTGTTGTCCATTACTTCACGTTGGAAGGGAGACAAAGTATCCAAGCTTAGTCCAAATCCACCCTCCTTGATTCAGCGAATGTTGGGCTTACACTAGTAGGAGAAATGATAAATTTCCTACTCTCAATTGAATGATCACTCTCTCTCTTACAATGGCATAGAGTTCCCTTGCTAATACCCTATTACAACACATGCACATGCATAAGACAATGAGCTTCCACTCAAGAGCTCCTTCTAGAGAGGTTGAGCTTGGCTTCTCAAGCTATAGCATAGTGCTCTTGCTTATGGCTCCCCCCTTTTTGTGCTAGCTACACCCTCCTTTTATAGCAATTTTGAAGGCTAGGGTTACTCCTCTAACCATGGTTGGGTTAGATTTTCAGCAATTTATCTAATTTCTTTTGCTTGGAATTTTCAAGAAGTTGGTGGGGAAAGAGAGAGGAGAGAAATGGAGGTGATAGGACTTTTCATAGTGGGTTAGTGTTAGTAGAGTTAGTTATTTATTTACAAATGGAATTGGATATTTACAATGGGAGTATCCATGTAGGATACAAATAAGGAAGAAAACTCTTAAAAGGTAAGAAAAGGTGGATTTCTTACAAGGTTGATGCTCCAAGTGTCTTGAGTAGGGCCAATTTTGACGCTTGTTGACGGTCCACTAGCTTTGACGGTACATTTTTTCTCCACTCTTGACCTTCCTTGAGAGACAAGGTAATTGAAGCTGAGTAATCAACCACCATGATGCTGTCTTTTAAGAGAAGAGACTGAATTTTGTGGTTTTTTTGATAGATATGGGTAATTTGGAAGAGGAAAAATGAGACTAGGTGGTCAATTTTGGAATGGAATTGTGTGTGGGAGGTATGAGTTCACCATGGTTTCTCTTATTCTTCATGGTTGAGGAGAAGGTGAGTAGGGTGCAGAGAGGAGTGGTGAGAGAGGTGGGGATGATGAGTGGAGAAGTGTGTGTGAAAGAGGAAAATGATAAAGTGGAAGAGAGAGTGTGGCTGCATAGCATGGGAAAACTGGGGTCCACTAATAAAATCATAGCTCACAGCTCGTAGCTCAAAAAAATATGAAAAAATTTGAGGCAAAAGTTCAGCCCACGAGCTACAACTTTTGTTTGTATCACCTTTTCAAATTCGGAGAGCAAGTGAACTTTAAAAATTCAGCAAAACCGACCGTTTTTTTCCACTGCACAAGGTCCTTGTGGGGTCCTTCTTTGGATGATTTTTTTGAATACCTCCAAGAGTGAGCCCTCCATAGTGCATGTATGCATGTCAGCTACCCTTGACCTTATTTGGTAGGTCTATAATTGAAGTTATTGTTGAGATTATGATATAAGTGAATAGTACAACTAAGAAAATCAAATATTGAGGGGTCTAGAAAATATGTACATGTCAAATATAAATAATATAAGTGGAAAAATATAAAGGGGTCAAAATAAATCTCTCTCATTATAAGTCTACCATAAAAAGATGAATATTTTTGGTGGTCTAATTTATGAGAGTAATAGAGAATATATGTAGGAAGGAAAAAATCACAATAGTGAAAAAAATATACACATAAATAGAACTAGTTTTTTTGGATTTTTGTTGGGATGGAGTTACACCAAAAATAAGAGAAGCTTACATGAAAATATTTCTATATGGAATAAAGAATATGAAAAATGGTAAGAAAAATTGTGGTAATGGTGAGGCAATGTACAGAGCATAAATAACACACACCTAGGTAGAAATATTTAAATAAATACCAAAATAATTATGAAAAAATCTTTTATTTAGGTCCTATATACAAAGAAATATTTACATACGCATGGGCCATAATATACTTATATTTTTTATTTTTTTTATTTTTTTGGCTCAACTAGCCCAATGACTAGCTAATTGAGGGTTTTTTAAGAAGATATGGAAAAAGTCCCGTGACTCACACACGCCTATGTACAGTGAAATGGTAGGGATAGCCACAGTGTTTAGGTGATTTTGGTAGGGTGAGGTAACTCACTGTGGCAATTACAAAGAGCCGAAAAACGGCTATCACTATCCGCCATGTGCTCTACCACTCTCTCCCTTCTCATTCCCCTACCCTATGCCCCCATTTCATCGCCTAATTCTCTAAATAAAGCTTGAGGTTTTGTGAGTATGTTTTCTTGCAATGTTTTGCCCATGTGAGGTGTGCGGAATCGCCACCTAGCCTTGTGTTTTGGAGTGAGATTGTGTATATGTGAAGGGTGTGCGGATTCGCCATCCTTTTGTGGTGCCTAAGTACTAAGCCGCTATACCCCCTCCCTCACTCTCTCTCTCTCTCTCTCTCTCACTTGATCTCATTCCCTTTTCTCTTCATCATTACTCCCAAGCATCCATCTCTCTTGGATGAAAACTTTGTTATGGTGGTGTGTTGTTTGCGTCCTAGCCGCTGAAGCTAGGTGGTGCCCCCCTGTTTGCTTTACCATGACAGGCTCGAGGCGCGCCATTCGGTCCCCGGTGTTTTAGAGGCCGTCGGGGGTTCGAGGTTCGTTTTGCACCCGTCAGTAGGTATCGAGTGACAACTTGCATGGATCCACAATGCACAATGCGAGTCTCAGTCATCCCACAGCTGACAACTCCCACTGCAAATGCACAAACCGCATAAGCAAGATCAGGTCTCAAGACCAAAAGGTCAGACCTGAGAGACCCGAAAGCTGACAAAACATGCACTATGTGTGCCAACCTATCCCTGTCAGCAACCTCAGTGCCATATGTATCCTCATCAGGAGCCACCTGACTATGCATCACCCTATCAGCATCCTCTGGCAAAGACATATCTACTGAGAATGACTGTAAAACCAAAAAATCAGCACCACTGCAATCACACACAGCTGTCTGAAGGACACTGTCGCCCTCAAACGTATCAGACCCATCATAGAACAATGCATCGGTCTCTGGCTCAACTGATGTCACCTCAACTGATGACTGACAAAGCTGTGCATCCCCAAAGATACCAATGTCTGCATGAACATCACCACAAGACAAATGCACAACCTGCTCTCCATGCAACACATCCGCAAAAGAGACAAGCCTCGTCTCTCGCTCCAAATATGGCTGCAAATACACAAAGACTACACCGGCTCGTGTGTCAGAAATATACAAAGGGTATACCGGACCACTCCTAGCACCTCTAGCTATCACCAGTGATCCCCTATGCATCTGAAATGACCGCTCTCCAAGCAGTACACAATGTCCACTACTCTGCAACTGACGCACTGAAATGAGACTCTGACTGAGTCCTGGTACATAACGTACATCTCGTAGCGTAAGCAATGCACCGCTAGGCAAGGACATGCATACATCTCCAGCACCCTCTATGTCATATGCTGAATCATCAGCAAACTGCACACAACCAAGTCTTCCACTAGAGAAAGAGCAAAACAAATCATGATGTGGCGTCACGTGAAAAACTGCATACTCGTCTAGTAGAAAACGCGTAGACAATGTGCTATCCCAAGACACAAAGTAGTCTGAAGGCAAGCTAGACTCAAAAGTGACATGCCCGTCACATGCATACTCTCTAGCATCTGTCCTCATAGTAGCACCATGCATCTGCCTCTTCCGCTGCCTCATACGCCTGAAGCAATGGCGCGTAATATGCCCCTTATGGCCGCAGTGCCAACATGTCAATCACGATCGTGAATGAGAACCGTCTCTAACGTGAAGCGTTTCCATGCCAAAACTATGGCAAACAATGCTTGAGATCACAAGACTCTCCCACCCAAGAGCAAACCACTGTCTCAAGCAAAGAAGGATACACAACTCCTCACTCTTGCGAGAGTGGATACAAAAACACAAAGCTGTGTCCAAACTGACAAAACCTGTCAAAGTGAGAGTAAACACACGATCACAAACTATGGCGAGAATGTGGGAAAAATCCGGCAGAGTTTCCCTTGAAAACTGAGCAAAAACTCAAGTACAATCTCTACCATAAACATAACACTACTCAATGCCAATGAGTAGAAACGACAAAATGGCTCCACATTTTCACATACAATGGCAATCCGCACTCAACGTACATCAACAGAGTGACCGCGCATAAGCAAGCGCCAAAAGAGTTGCAATCCGGAAACTTGATCAATGCGAAAACAATGCTCTTAAGAGAGCTCACCGGCACTTGAAAGTGCTCACGAAAATGCATGTATAATGGGCATCAACCATGCGCCATAACCATATGCAAACCATCCGCAAAGACCATGAATCCAAGCACAAAATCACTGCCAAAGTATAGTGTGAAAACCAGTGAAAGAAGCTCAACTTGTGTGCTCCAAAATACTGCATCTCTCAAGAGACCACTTCGGTGGTGTGTAAACGCCTCCGTACTTCGTTGCCCAAATCTACCAAAAACTCTCAAACCATAAGCTCTGCACAAGCTGAAATTGCATCTTCAACTCAGAATTGATGCACCTAACTTCGAGCACCTGCCGTGCTTCCAAAAGTGCATAACTCGCACACTATGCGAAAACAAAAAACCTACAATGTATGTATACAGTCAATCTGAGCTGAAAATCAGCAAAACGGTGAGGATTTGCAAAATATTTCTTCTGCAAAGTTGTAGACCACGTCGAAACGGATGTGCTTGACAGACAGAATTCTTAGATCTGCATTCTACAAGGAGAAAAACGAATCTGAAAACAGTGCTTCTGCGCACACAGTTTTTAGGGTAGCACCTTCACTTACACACAATCTTCCACACTCCTTTCTGAGCTTCCACAAGAGCATACATCACTCTCAACTGAGCTCACAAGCTCCCATTGCATTCTCACAAAGCTTCCAAGCTTTCTTAATCTCTCCACCGCCAAGAGCGAGCGAGCTATCGCCTCGAAGCTCTCAAAGCCGTCGTGCTCTCCGCGATCACCATGGCTCTGATACCAATTGTGAGTGCGCGGATGCAGTGCGTGTGCGCAGAGAGTGCAAAGGGCAAAGAGGGGGAGAGAGAGAACGACACAGGATATGGGGTGGAGCTCCCAAATCTCACTGTGTGAGCACCATGTGAGAATGTGAGTGAGAGCTCCTTATTCTTTGTATGTATAAAGAATAAGGAGATAAATGTGGCCAGCTGGACACTGGCCGGTGGACGCGGGCAAAGCACGGTGAGGCACACCGCCTTTACCTAACACTACATACACAGTGAGCTTCAACTCGATTGCTCAAACCCTCCTGCTGCTTTCGATTCCCTTTCAAGCTTGCAGGCTTTGATTATCTCCCAAGTGCCCTCAATCTCTTGAAGCTCCGATTCTCGCTTTTCTCCATGCATTGCTCCCCAAATTCCAAGCTCAATTTGTTGCAGAAAGCTTCAAAGCTCTCATGCATCCCTCACTCGCGGTCACTGCACGTGCAATTAGCCAGGGCTTGAGAGCCATGCTCCTAGGCTCTAATACCACTTGTAGATGCTATGGAATGCAAGGGAAGGGATGGAGAGAAGGGGGAAGGAGATGAGAGGAGACATGCTGTGTTTTAGTGGAGCTTGTTCCCTGCATTGCTCCCCAAATTCCAAGCTCAATTTGCTGCAGAAAGCTTCAAGGCTCTCATGCATCCCTCACTCGTGGTCGCTGCATGTGTAATTAGCCAGGGCTCGAGAGCCGTGCTCCTAGGCTCTGATACCACTTGTACATGCTATGGAATGCAAGGGAAGGGATGGAGATAAGGGGGAAGGAGATGAGAGGAGACATGCTGTGTTTTAATGGAGCTTGTGAGAAGAACCTCTCACTCTTATCACTCATTATAACCAAAGAATTAAGTAAGTGGGCGAGCACCCCTGCCACGGGCCCTGAAAGCTAACAGTTCTGATGTGGAAAATTGTCCCATGTAAAATTTACTAATGTGCTAGTTATCTACTTGATGGGCCTTAGTTCTTAGGTCTGGTTGCTACTCATCCTGGATTGTTTGGCTGAGGTAGTTCTCAATCCTTAGCAGGCTTTTATGATTATAGCTTATACCATCAAGCTTTGTGGAGATAGTAAATATTGACATGAGCATGTATACTTAAAAATTACTTGGGATTCTGATATGGACATTGACTCTGATGGTTTATTGCTTGACATTGTCTTGAAGCATACATTACGTCTACTATGCTACTGGTTTGGGCATTGGGTGTGGTTTTGATTTAATTAGCTCTGACCTCTAACATGGTGGTTACTGGTGTATAGTGAATTTATATGATAGTCTTGACTTGATATTTGTACTTTTTTCCAAGATCGGACTCTGGATGTTTTTGGTCTTTTGACTAATAGTCTCGAGTTGATACTTGCATTTTTTTCCAGGTCTTCTTATGAGTTCCTGTTTTCTTACTAGGGTGGATGTGTCTTTAGCTTCAAAAGGCATGGTTCTGACATTTTCTTCATATGCTATTAGATTTTTACTTTTTGATATCCTATATAGGGCTGGCATGCTCTGCTTTGTATGGTCTGGGATCTAACTTTGACTAATGCTTCAATACTTTGATTGTTTGATCATATGGGATGTTGGTTTTGTTGTAACAATGGATACTAACATACTACTGGTTCTGTTGAGGACTGGGTCCTCGTGAATGGCACGAGCCTTTTGCTGGTTCTGTTGACCCTAATATTGATGCTGCTTTTGCGTACAAGTTTTAATTAGCTTATGGAGTGTTTGACAAGAGTAAACTCTTGGATACAGAAAAAGGTTACTTTGAAAGTGGTTTTTAGATCATATGGTTATTTTTTGAGGATACAGTCTTGACAAGATTACTTTAACTCAGGTTCTATACATTTTTCACTCACCACTTGGCCTTAACTCATGAAGAACCTAAGTTATAGACTATGCATTGGTTTTTAATTTGTTCAAGAATGATAATCTAAAAATAATTTACATGAAGCAGTAAAATATAGTGATGATCAATTATAAAATATGAAGATGATCAAATGGACTTTACCTCGTGAATATAGCTGGGAATCTCAGAAGCTAACTTAAAAAAATCTTTTACTAACAATTTTGTCAGACCTTGTAGTAAGGAAAGGATGGGTTTTTGTATGCTTAAAGTATAGGATCATTTTTTTTCACATATAGGATTGTAGCATGTCTAATAATTTTTAAGTTTGACATGGATAACAACTGATAGGTTATTTGACACCTGTTATACTTAGCCAAGTCCAACAGATCTGTGGACTTGTCTATATGGATGCATGTGAGAATTCTATCTTGGCTTAAAAAGGTTTAGCATTCTACATTATGACTCTAAAGATCCCTACTGATTCAACTTGGATGACCTTGACATCCCTATTGATTCAACTTGGATGACCTTGACATCTCTAGTACTTTTGTATAAGATCATTGGAATGATGCCTCATTCATATTATGTTGTACAAAAATGAATCTAAAACTTAGTCATTTTTGTAAAAATTATTGTTCAATTATCTAAAGTTAGTTGTCTTTTGAACGTTATGTTCTTTTGTGTATATATATTAAGTTTAATACAACAACACACACACGGAGCATCTTAGACTGCCTCCATTGCTTTGCTTCCTATAGCTCCAACATGATCACCACCTAAATCTCCCTCGCCGCCTCTCTTGTCATTGTCTTCGCTTACTATAGCTCTAACAAGATCGCCTCCTACTACTAGCAGCAGCAACCCCCCCCGGAGTCCCCTACCCAAGTAGCTGCAAATTTTGTCAATGTGTGATCACACCCTATCTGATTTTTGCTGGTTGCAATGTGAGACCATGCTTAAGGTAGCTAGGTCCTTGCTAATATCATGGGCTACCATGTTAGATCTACACCACTCTGCTGCTTCACACAGGTCTAGGGCACTTCCTTGTATGGCTAGTGTCTCTGGGCTAGCCACCCATAGTCTAGGTTGTACCTTGTCTGACCGCCCGAGTTTGGGGCCGGCCCCCCACTTGAGTTGGGTGCCCACCTTGGGCACTCATATAAGGCAAATATTATAGATTGACATTATACTGGTCTTGCAGTCTAGCAGTTAGGGGGGTTGATCACCCCCTCTTCCCCTACATCATTGTTTTGGTTTGTGCCTCTCTCTCTCTCTCTCTCTCTCTCTCTCACACACACACACACACACACACACACACACACACACACACACACACACACACACACACACACACACACACACACACACACACACACACACACACACACACACACACACACACACACACATGGTATCACAGCTTCATCTCTTCATGGTCTTGAGAGCGGGCCCATTACCGCTGCTTCAAGTTTTCTCCCAGGGTACTAAAGATCTGCAACTGTTTTCAACATGGAGAGGGGGCGCTAGCCCCTAGGAAGATTTCATTGTGATGAATTGCCTTTTCCCCTGCGTTTTTGGCTGTGCATCTCAAATCTACCCTTCCTCCATCAACGCCCCTCTTTTGGGATAGATTCGTCGCCAGAAGTACCTCTTATATACCTGTGTTTTTTCTGTCTGGTAAGTTTTTGGGGCTGGACCTTTGTTTTGTCTTGGGGTGGGCAGCCCTACACAGTGGGGATTCAGATCTTGCCATTCTCTACCCGGTTAGGTATCTGATGCCTGGATCAACCCAGATTTCTCTCCTTTGGCAGCGTTTTGCAAGCATTCTAGTGCTGTTTTTTCTCAGTTTTCAGCCCTCTGACGGTTCTGCACATAGAGATAAAACCTTTTTGGACCCTCTGCACCTCTTTGATCCGTTTTGGGAGCATACGAGCACACTAAAATTTGCTAAATAACAACGTTTTCATCAACTTGCAGTTGCATTTTTGGGTGGATAGCAGCCTACGTGCTTGCATTTTGTGCGCTGGAGGATGCTACATCTTGATAGGACACCATCGGTAAACCGTGCAGTCTCTTGGTGATTGCTACAACACATGGCAGCTTTTACATCGGCTTGATCATCTACGGGCATACGATCCTTGGGAGATCCTTTCATTCCAGCCATCATTCGGCGGTTGCGCACTCCGGAGGGGGTGATGACTTGTGGTCTGCTATGGACACACCTATGCACTCATCAGAGGAGTTCACACGAGATTGTATGACCATGCTCATGGCATATGGGATTCCAAACTTCCGAGAGAAGACACCACCATCTTTGGTGGACATACAATTACCACTTGACCTCGACTCATCAGATCACTTGCTTACACAGGAGCATCTACATGGACTTAGGGAGAGGATCTTGAATCTCTTCTTGGACAAGTTCATTGCTTGGATCTATAAATGGAGTGTGACTTTAGTTCTTTGGACTCTCTTGGAGAAATTACCCGCAAGATTCGGGACATCAGGCATCATTATGCAACTACATCTGGAGTCACCCGGAGCTTGGCTTGGATGGTAGTGCATTTTCTCTTCTATACTGTTGATAATTTGGATTGCTATTTTCAAAGTTGCTTACACACCCTCAATAAACTTACAGCAGATTATCCCCCAACCTGGGTAGTAGGCCACTCCCAGCTCATTCACATTGAGAGCCACACGACATGCGGTTTGGTGGCATCGTGGATTTTTTTTGGTTGACACTGGAGGATTGGTGGCAGGAGATACAGGCAAGACGACACAAACACATTAGTCTGGCCTTTCCTCTTCTTAGAGGTTCTTCAGAGCACATACTTCTTAGTCTGGATTCCTACTTCTACACTATGATCATGGTGCAGACAACTTGGTCTACCCACACCTCTTCTAAGAGGCCCTTCATAGCATAGACTATTGAGTCTGGCTTTCCCCTCATCTTGGGTTACCCTACCTACTATCTGGACACCATCCAGTGGTGGTCTGTGCGATCTCCCCGTGACTACTGTAGCTTATGGTAGCTTCTATAGTGCAGATTGTTTAGTCTAGCTTTCCTTGTTTTGGAGGATGTTAACGACACAAATTAATACATCTAGCCTTCCTGGAGTTTTTCACAGCTTACCCACCTGGACACACTGGGTTGCAGGTTCATGCATAGACAAGCTTATGGTTACTCTCATGACGGTTCCTGGGCTTCCTCATTTTCTCCAAATAGTTTGACTATAGACACTGCAAGTTTATTGGCACTTCTTTCACAACAAGGAGTTGTTTTCACACTCAGTATAGGAACTTCATGTAGTACCTTCACACTGTATTATCTGAGTATAACAGTTTGCTACACTGCTTGTGACGACACTTAACCAAGGAAGTCTCTCACAAGTGGGGACACACTAGACTGCTGCAGACATCTCAATAGAAATCTTCATCATTTGCCTCACATCTTTGGCTTTATGCGATTTGTTTAGCATCAGGTGCTGAGAGGGGGTGTTAGATTTACACCACCCTACTGCTTCATAAAGGTCTACGACAGTTCCTTGTACGACTAGTGATCCGGGCTGGCCACCCATAGTCTAGGTTGTACCTTGTACGACCGCTCGAATTTAGGGCCGGCTGCCCACTCGAGTTGGGCGCCCACCTTGGGCACTCGTATATATGGGGTTAGGGGGGGTACACATATCAAAGATTGACATTGTACTGGTCTTGCACTCTGGTAGTCAAGGGGCTGATCACCTCCTCCACCCCTACATCAACGTTTTGTACTCCTGAGAGACTTGAGTAACATTTGGAATGTTTGTTAGGTGATGCCTCCTCTCATCTAGATCGCTCTTTTCAATGCAAGTTTCTTCCTTAAGCTAGGTGAGTAACTCCATGATTAAGTGACATATTCTTCTTCTTTCTTGTAGCAAAGGAGCCCACCTACTGCAGAGATGATACGAATTGGGATGGGGATGGGATAATAGCCACAATGGAAGATCCAACAAAAATTGGAGCTGACATGTGGAGAAACGACAATTGAGGAATGGGATAGAAATGACAATTAAGGAAAATTGACTCCAAACGGTCTTGATGTATACATAAAGCAAAGGAAAGACCAATTATTCAATTATGTATAGTAGGGAGGACATACAATTACAACAGCATTCCCAAAAGATCATGATGCTTGTTTTGCAAAAAGTGAAGATATAACGAAGCCTTTTTTGATCCTTGATAATAGGAGGCTGCCATACCTGTTTTACGTAATGTGTTTGTGTGTGTCCCGTTACAAGAGTTTGATGAGAGAGATCTTGTTTATCGTCATTTTTTGTTCTCCTCTTTGTGCAGTTGCATGGTCCTACTTGCCAGATTACCTCTCCTATGCATCGCAAAGACTTCATTCGCTCTCGACTTGCTTTCATGTGCTTGCAAAATCATACTACATTCTCGTGAGGTTTCATCAAGAGTATGTGGTTCAATGTCTAAGGGCTCTTGTCCCACTCCATGTCACCCTCATTTAGCAGTGCCACAATTGTAAAGAGATAGAGAAGGAGAGAGATTGAGCTCTTGCAAGCAACACACACAACCAAGAGAGCGCACATAGGAGATGGAGGCACAAAGATGCTTCTTCTTCTTCACTACTCAAAATGATGATAAGATCTACAAAATATAACAGGGAAATACAACATAATAAGAGGTATGTATAATGGTCAATGTGAAACTACTAGCAAGTGAGCTAGCTAAATAAGTGGACATCACTCTCGGTAGGTAGACCATGTCGGTGAAGTCCATCTGTAATACCACTGGTGGTGATCCTCGTGTCTTCTACCTCATGCCACTGATAAATGGAGGTGAGAAGTCATCCAAGCATGCCATGTGTTCAGTTTGATATCTCAACACTCCTTCTCAAGATCAATGCCATCTCTTGTACTGCAAGCATAGCTTGAAATCGCCTCAAGTTCCCAAGGCCTTTGTGAAGATGTTCACAATCTGCTCATCTGACCTCACATACCTAAGATTGATGTCACCATCCAAGACCCTGTGAAGTGGTAGTGCACCTTAATGTGCTTTGTCCTTGCATGGACCACTAGGTCCCGTGCCAGCTATATGCTAGTAAGATTGTTGCAATAGATGACAGTCAGCCTTTGAACTTGTATGCCCAACTCTGTCAGTAGCATGCCATCGTCGCTGGTAGATCGTCGATAATATAGACTACCAACCCGATTTGCATCTATGTAACCATAGAGCTACACATACATGCTAGCCTCATAAACGAGTGCATAGGCCAAGGTAGCACTCGCATAGCGCAATGTGCACCTCACTAATCCAAATGTGGCTTCCTGGAAACCTGCATAAATTGACTCTCAAGCCCAACAATGTAAGTCAAACCTGATTGTGAGATTGTTAGGTAGATAAGGTTACCTACAATCTTTCTGGCATTCTCAAGCACATCATCTACATCAGCTCACACCTTCAGGTTTTGATCCAAAGGCATCACAATTGTTTTACAATCAGCCATACCATACTTGGAAAGCATATCCAATGCATACTACCTTTGTGACAACCATGTGCCCTCTTTTGTGCAAATAATTTCAATGCCCAAGAAATAACGCAGCTCCCCCAAATCTTTCATGTTAAGTTACTGCTTCAAGATTCCCTTTACATTCTCAACTTTAGCCTCATGATTTACATCAACAATCAAATCAGCCACATAGACGCATATGATCACAATATTTGTCACATTCTCCCGCACATATAAAGATTGATCCGCATCATCCATATGAAAACCAATAGTAACCAAGTAGGTTGCAATCCTATCATGCCAATCTCTAGGTGCTTGCTTCAATCCATAAAGTGCTTTCCTCATCTTGGATACATATTTGGGATGTCTCAGATCCTCATATTCCTACGACTACTCTATTTACACCTCTTCTTGCATGTCACCGTGCAAGAAAGTGTTCTTCACATCCATTTGATGCAACACCCAACCTTTTGCTGTAGCCAATGCAATAATGGTACAAACAATTTCCATCTTAGCTTACGGGGATAAATGTCTCCTCGTAATCACTTCCATAAGTTTGTGCATAACCTTTGGCCACCAATCTAGCTTGTACCTGCTCACAATGCCATCCATGTTATGCTTCACCTTATAAACCCATGCACATCCAATCATATTCTAACCTTCAAGAAATGGAACCAACTCCCATGTCTCATTAGCATCAAGGGCATCTATCTCCTCATCCATAGCTTGATCCCATTGGGATCTCCAACAACATCCTCAAAACAAGTAGGCTGTACATCCTGTATAATCTTTTCCATAAATGCATAATGGTGAGCCACATAACTATTAGGAATCAACCTTTGCACACGATTTCTCACTTTCATGAATCTATGTGGCCCATGATCACTACCAGTCAGGTGCCTTATTTTTAGTATGCATCCTTCTTACACCCAAAGTTCTCACAGAGGGTATACCAAACTCCTCATCAAGACTTTGTTTTGAGCCACTTGAATCACCACCATCATGACCTGCACTTAAATTTTGCATCCTTGGAGCGTCATAAAACTTCTCCTTAACTTTCTTTGACACATTTGAAGAGCCTGCAGGACTTAGTCTTCCACATAACTTGCCACTCTATGGATATTCAAAACTACTTGTGCTAGGTGACCCTTGCGGTCTACTCAAAACCTGTGATTGCATAACTGTAATTTTGGCAGCCACTTTATTCTTTACATAAGCCCGAAATCCATCATTTATATCAGCATACCAGCTCTTCAACTCATCAAAAACAACATCCCTGCTCACCCTTTCTTGACGCGTGACAAGGTTGTAACATTTGTAACCTTTTTGCTCAAGGGAACATCCAATAAACACATATTTTTCAACCTATTGTCCACCTTTTTTTGCAACTCATCCGTCCAAACACTTTAAGGTGTCCCATATCAGGTTTCTCCTCGGATGTCATATTGTGTACATTAGCAGCAGGAGTCTTGTTCATAATGTAGACAGTTGTAGAGACTGCCTCAACCCAATAATAATGAAAAAATTCTTCTCATTTACAATATCTCTTGCAACTTCTACTATGTGCTTGTTTTTCTTCTCAGCAACACCATTTTGTTGCGGAGTTGCAAGAAAATCGCCTTCGAATTCCATACTTCCTCAAAAAATCGTTGAACTCATTGGAGACGTACTCTCCCCCTCCATTTGATCTCAGGCACTGTACATACTTTCTTGTTTGCTTCTCAACCATAACCTTGAAATTTTTAAAGCAAGTAAATGCCTCACTCTTCTCCTTCATGCATCAAAGGCTTGGGACCAAAGGGAAAAAGTCTATAAAAGAGCAAGGATAATTGCTACTTAGCCTATCTTGATCAAATGTGGAAAACAAAGGGGGTTGATTAAAGCAATTATAGGAGTCTAAAAATACAAACTAGCTTTGTAAATTTTAAGTAATAAAATTTACTCTTTAGACTTTAAGTATGAAGCCTGGGAAGTAATGGGGTAATATTAATATTTGCCAAAAATAGTCTAAATTTAGGAGGTCTAAATTTAACAGGTTTGGGTCTAGTTTCTAAGCACCTCCAAATTACTGTGCTAAGGGTTTTGCACATGAGGTGAAGCTCCAAATTTTAAGGATAAATGTTATTTTTGCTAGAGTATGTCCTAATTTAGCAAGTTGACTCTAGTCTGAGTCAGCTTCATACCAGCCTCCAAAGGATAGTGCAAAGGTCTTGTACATGAGCTAGTTTATCAAATATAAGGTTTTTAATTATTGAAAGGAAAAAGAAAAAGACTAAGGTTAGATCAACCCTTCCATTATTAGAAAGTTGACCCTAGTCCTTCTTTACCAAGTTTGGCCAGGACACATATCCAAAGTAGCTTCCAAATGCCTAATTGGTAATTAGCCCTAATTGGTAATTAGGGCTAGTCTGTATGACTTCTAATCTTGCTTAAGTCAAAGGATAAGTGTGAAGAGTGCGAGTGCGGGAGCGTGAGAGTGTGAAAGATTGTAGGAGGCACGATATAGTGGAGCAACCATAGTACAAGCTAATGTGCTCCTTATTCTTTCATATATACTAAAGAATAAGAGATAAAGGAGATGGGCGGCCGGCCAGTTGGCATGAACCCTAACAATTTCCCACTTGAAGGCCAATGTGGCCCCAGTGGCTATAAGTCTAAGCGTTGATATGTAGAATAGTATCGTGTGCTCCACCCAAATCTCTTGCTCTCCTTCTTCTCTAGCAAACTCACACTCTCATGCTCCCACACTCGCACTCTTCACCATTGTTGGGGGTGTGCTTTGTCTTAGAACATATGGTGGGAATGATTTCTAGTCTACTAGGATTTCTTAGGTGGCTTAGGGCACATATGGAAGCTTATTCATATGCTGTGTGGATGTCCTTTGACCTCATCGATCATATCAGCCAAAAGCCTAGCTAATGGCTATAAATTGAGCATCATTGTAGTCTCGTTTCAAGTGTGTTGTTAGTTCATATTAATCAAGTTATTTTCCAGTGTCTAGAATCCCTCTAATTGTTATTATGTAATGATGAATGCTAGTTTAGTTAAACCATTTTGATCCCATCAATTGGTATTAGAGCTTATGGTATCATTTGGCATTCCTTAATGTATCTCAAAATCTCGCTAATTAGGTCCATTAGCTTTTTTCTAGTATGCCAATGCTCGATTAAGCTCTCCGTTAACTAGTGTGAGCATGTTCTTAGGTTCAATTCCCTCGAATCACTACTTGCCTAGCTAACTACAAGGCTACTTAGCATTAGGGCTCAATTAGTGTTGGAATCTTGCATTTAGACTTGCATTAGCACCATTTGGCCTCATTTTTGCACGTTTTTAATCTTTTAATTAATCCTAGTGCAAGCATTCATTTGAAGCATTACTGAAGTGTGGAAGCAGACCTCAACAACAAGAGCTTTCAATTGAGCCCTTAACCTCATCTTTCACACACCATTAGCTTAGTTAATCGAGTTCCTGGTCTATTACTATTGATAGGTGTATGTGAGTATTTTGTGTGTGTGTGTGTGTGTGTGTGTGTGTGATTGTCAAAGAGCTGGGAAAATAAAAGTGATTAAGGCTTGGAGTTAGAAAGTTGACCCTATTGAGGGCATCATTTTCTTTTGAAGGAAATCTACTTTGAGCCGTCATGTGAAAGAAGTCCATTCTTGGAAGCCTTTTTGTGGAAAGAATCAAAGAAAACAAAGGCACCATTTGTATTTTCCTACGATATCTAAAACTACTACACCCGGCTCATCCTGTAGTAGCAGGCTTAGGCTCCTGTAACTGTCCCAACGGTTCAACCCCTCAGCCTGCCATAGACTTCACCCCACCTCTGCTCATGACTTACCCTTTTCCAACAAACTTGCAACCCCGATTTCCTGATGACTTCTTCAACCAGCTCTTACCCCTTCTCAGCCTGCTTCCGCTCTGAATAACCCCCTCCATTTTTCCAGTAGTCAAGGTCTTCGACAATTGAATTTCTTGGTCTTTGTTATTGTCAGGAAGAATAGCAATAATTGATTCTTTTTCATCTGCTGCAAGTTGCACAATCAAGGTAGTTCTATACAATGGCAGAAATTTACCTGTTGGTAGGATATCAATTGGTAACAAGATGCCTGTTTTGCTACACTCATTGTTGGAATGGACAACTTGCTGTATAGCTCTTAGTGCAATATCATCATAAGCACCTTTCAATACTAGATTCAGAAAGTTTTTAGATGCAAGTGGAGCTGAATAACCATCTAAAACAACCTCAAATTGACCCAATCCGCACACCCCAACTATTCTGTCCCAGTCCCCCCCCCCGGCAAATAGTTCAACCCTGCCTGATGTAGATCATCTCTGTTGAATCGTGCAATGCATACGCTCAACAATGCCATTATGAGCAGGTGTGAACGACATGGTAAATTGTTGCCAAATCCTTCATTTTCTATATAAATTATTGAACTTTGTGGAGACGTACTCTCCACCATTGTTGGTTGGAAAGGCCTCGATATTTCTACCAAATTGGTTCTCAACCATGGCTAAGAATTTTTGGAATGTGGCAAACACTTTGTCGTTCCTCTTCAAGAGGTAGACCCACACCTTCCTTGTAGAGTCATCTTTGAATGTCAAAAAATATAGTCCTCCCCCTAGTGATTTATGTGGCATAGGGCCACATAAATTTCTATGAGCCGAGTCTAGAGGATTTCTTAACTCTGGATGTAATGGCAAGGAAGTTTGACTAGTTTGTTTCACATAGATACAATGCTCACATAAATTAAAATTGAAATAGTTTAAGATAGGTAAGTAGCCAAAATGTTGTAGTATTTTCATTCCTTTTTGACTCATGTGTCCTAGCTGGCTATGCCACAACTCTGTAGAAGGCAGCTTAGTGACATAGATAGAATTATCTTTTACTGCAGAGACATATAAAGAATGCAATGAGCTCGGTCCCCCTCCAAAAGGATTTGTATCATAGGTTGGAGCTCGGTCCCCCTCCAAAAGGCTTTGTATTATAGGTTTTCCCCCATCAAGGGAGACATTTTACAATACAATACTTTGTGTTCCTTCAATAACTTGCTGGTACAATGAATATGGAAGCTTCAAGCACCAAGATTACACTTGAAAAACACAACATCAGTCCCTCACGGTCTCAGACCCAAGACCTCACACACCTTCGAAGATGGTGAGAGCTAGCGGGGTATGAGAGTAGATCTAGAGGAAGAAGAAGTATTCTTACGAGAAAGAAGTATTTCTTCTCACATAATCACTCTTAATAGCTTAGCATAGCTTAGTAATTAGCATGGTAGAGGAGATGAGAATATATTGGAGCTTGGTTCTTGGTTGAATTTGCATCACAAAGCCAAGAGTTCTTGGTGTAGGCCTCCCTTCTCACAAGCTTGGAGTAGATGACGAGCTTTCCATTAAAGCTTGAGAAGGAGATAGTCTTCTTTACTTCAAACATGAATTTGTGTGAGTGTGTGTGCCATAATGCCTTTGCAAAATCAGTTCCCTCTCTCTCTTGGTCGGCCCCTCTTGCTATTTTCTCTTGCTAGCCCCTCATTGGCTCATGCCAAGCTTAGCCAATAGGAAATTAGAGGTCAAATGGAGACCCTTGTGACAAGTGTCCCTCTTTCCCCTTTAGTGAGAGCTTTAGGTAATTAAATAATTCAATTAAACTCTCATTGGACCTCTTAGTCTTCTGGCCAATAGGAATCAGGCAAGCCATTGGGTTGTTGAATGCTCATTGTACCCCTTGGTACACTGTCCAATAGTCTTCTACGGAGCTTAATTTTCATTGGTTCTTTTATCAAATATTTTTAAATTAATTAGACTAAATTTACTCTAGCCTAATTCTCATTGGTCCACCTCTATGGCCATCCAATAAGATTTGAATGAGGGTTTGGGGGCAACTGGCCTAGGAACCTGACATGTGTCCACTATGCCCTTTGTGTAAAGGGAGCTTGGGGGGGGGAGAGAGAGAGAGAGAGAGAGAGAGAGAGAGAGAGAGAGAGAGAGAGAGAGAGAGAGAGAGAGAGAGAGAGAGAGAGAGAGAGAGAGAGAGAGAGAGAGAGTTTCTCTCACTTCCTCTCTATCTTTCCCTACCTTTAGGGCTCGCCGCCTGCTTGATAGGGATGTGGGAAGACTTTTGAGTCTTCCCACAAGCATCCAAATTTCCTAAAATTTGCCAATGGAATTTTTAATTGAAATTTTGAAACCTTACCTTTTGGAAGTCTTAATGGGCTGAACCTTAGAGTCTTTATATCACCATTGATGCACATTGCTCTTTTGCAGATGGTCCCTCTTCGGATCCCTATTTTCCCTCCTTTGGATCCCTACTGTGACCACTCTGCTAGCCTTACCAATATTCTAGCTTTTTCTCCCCTGGTACTTCCCCATATTAAATGATCAGTTTAACCTGAGAAAATCATTTAGGAGAATTAGATATTAGTTATTATGACACGTAAAATAGTAGTATCTGCAACACAATGTACATATATTGTGTATAAAACAATCAGCTTTCTAAGCTTATTGAATGGCTTGACCTTAATTTCTAGCTTAAACTTTGGACAATTTTCCTCATAATCAAAAGGAATCTAATTGCCTAGGTTTGCCCTCCACCTTCTATAATCATTCCCCAAGACTAGAAATTATTGAAAAATTTGGTAAGAGATGAACATACAATTTGAGCTTTCCCTACACTTAATAATGTAACCTATGTGAAAATACTCTTTAGAACTCCAATCTCCTCCTAGTACATTGTGGGAGAATTTCTTGTCCACCTATGAGAGTTTGCAAAGCAAGCAATCACAAGCAACTAGTTGGGAAGGTACGTAACCTCTAGTTGTGAGAGTAAGCAAAGGAAACAATCACAATTTCACTCCTTAGAAATCCCCACCAAAAGCCTAGGAACATCTGTGTAAAAGAGATGACAAACTCTAATTTGCAAGATGATTAAGAAACTACGGGTGTAGGTCAACCAAATCATGAACACCTTTGATGCCGTGCCACACAAGTAAAAAAACCATTCAAAACCTCAATCTTTTCCATGGAAATTTGTAGCCTCACCTCCAATTACATGCTTATGGCTTCAAACAACTGAAAGAAAAACACGAGCTTCCACCTTCAATTCGATCATTTTTTGATTTTGCAGAGCTTATTGAAGCCCACACATGCTTTTGATAAAAAAACACGAGATTCCACCTTCAATCCGATCATTTTCTAATTTTCTAGAGATTTAAGAGCTTCCATATTGATCTTTTGATGAAGGGAATACCTAATTCACAGTTTCACAAGCTCAAAAACAAGAAAGTAGAGAGACGAGACTGCACTACACATTCATGGAGAATCCATGAAGTGAATACACACAAAGGGGCAAAGTTCGGGTTTCTTTTTCATAAACAAGCACCCCCCTTGCTTGTCCATGGCTAAATTGCGGATGTGTCAATTTTTTTAGCGTTTCCCATTAAAACTAGCCATTTTGGACTACTTTCAAACCATTTTGATTAAAAAATAATCGTTTTTTAGCATAAAAAACCCAAATGAGCTGGAAAAAGTCCCTAAATTTATGGAAAATTTTCCTTCAGCTCAATTTCATGATGAACATGATTTTTTAACTTGTCATGACCTCTTGACACATTTGTGATGGAGGTGCATGCTAGCTACTCGTTTTGGCAGTTTTTGCCCGCATTGAACTTTCTAGGTGAGGTGAGCTCACTGCGATGAGACACTTGACATATGTACATTCTTGAATCAAAGTAGGAATTTTTGAAAAGAAGGAAACACCACATCCAACGCCACGACTCCCCGGATAAGTATGCACATGACAGCATCCACGGTAGCCGCTTTTGCACATATCACACTAGGTACATTGTAGCATTTTTTCCCATGCATCAAGAAACATAGAAGGTGGGGTAAAAGTTCATAATGTATGTGCCACACCACGACATTCAACCCCTCTCAACCTGCACATCCTCCGACACGTGCCACTATAAGATTTTTGAAAGCATTAAAACTCAACGTCAGGTATTTCATCTTCAGTTTCATCCTCACTTTGTGAACAATCAGATACATCTCTTTCTTGAGTTGTTTGTGTATCAAATGAGTCCTTATCTCCTCTTCTTTCAAACAACTTAATTCTTTTACCCGCAATGGGAATCCTCACTTCTGTCCCATCAAGCTCACACAAAGTGTAAGTTGCATTCCCATGCACATGGTTGACAACATATGGTCCATACCACCGTTTTGCAAGTTTCTTATTGTAGAGTGTTGGTTATCAACATACACCAACACCCAATCACCCTCTTTAATAGGCTTGGGTCTAAGCTTGTGTCGCTTATCAAACCTATCTTTATTTTTCAGCCTTGCGTCTTTCAATCTATATTTTGCATGCTCAATATCTTCAGGCCTTCTTTCCAATTGCCTTATGCGCAATGCAAGGTCTTCCCTACTCATTTCATCATCCCATGGCAATGCATTCCATGTAGATAAGTGGCTTTTAGACACTTATAGCAACACCCACTTTGATGTATGCAGCAGCCATATGGACCCTTGCTTTGATAGCCACAAGGTGGACACAAATAGAGAGACCATAGATCATGATGTTGTCAGGCTCGATCTGCAGCAAACCCTCAATGCCACATGATATTATTATATCAAATCTAGCTACACCATCAATGTGAGTCGAGGCTCTCTTCCAGAAGTGTGCCTCATTCAGCGTATGAGAGAGCTACCCCATGATAGACTTACATGTAGAGCTTTAGACAGCTGGCACAGGGAGGAGAGAGCAGATCATGGTATGCCCAGGTGATAGTGGTTTAGCACACATAAGCTAGACATAGAGCAGCTGCTGCCCTTTCAGTATAATCCTGACTTTCCCATCATCCACACCTCTCACAGCGAGAGGAATCCAATCTTCCGACAGGACCTCTGGTAGCTATATATCAGGAGACATGGGTCACACCTAGACAGCCTCTTTTTCCCAAAGATGTTGTGCTACAGAGACCACTTCCTGACCTTTACAGAGGCTAGCTTCATATATAAAGTCTAGGATACATGGATACATATTTGCCACACAGGGCAACTGGGTAGCTCAAAGCGTCATCACACATGTTAGAGATTGAGGCAAGCAAGGCAGCACACATGTTCATAGACCAGTCCGGGTTGTTTTCTACTAGAGATATAGAGGCACAAAGTGACACTCCTCCAGGTGCCCACCACTACCATGATTTTTTTCTGAGGGCTACTCCCACACCCTCTCCTCTCACTGAGACAGAGACCATACGATTTGGCAGTCGTCCATGGGCGCTTGGACACGGAGCTACCATAGTACATGAGAGACAGATCACAGTGATCCGACAACAACATCAGCTGGCTCAGGGGAGAGGATTACGCAGGTCTTATCGGATCCATCAACTTTACTTTCAGGGCCCTTCACCCCCTACCCCCCATGTCTTATATCCTACGCTCTCATTTTGGTACCAGATGGAGCCAGTTAGATGCCTGCATTTCATGCTTGTATATCCCTGAGCACATAGTTCTCATATCCATAGACTTCGTGCTCCATCCCCTCCTCCCAAATACACACATGTACCACCACCACACACATCAGTCTACACAATCACACCTTTTTTTATGCACCTTTATCCTTATTTCTAAACGACCAAAGGAACATAATATGTACTTCGATACATCTCGATACACCAGCTTCCGCCTCTAGAAGTCCATTGACAAAGATTCTCTATAATCTACAAATATTTATACTCCTTTAGTAGGCCTTCATTATTTAAGAATCATTATTCCAACGCACAATCAACTGTAGCTTCTGCTTTTGCGCGTTCTCAAAACATAACATTGCCCTTTCATTAGGGCAATGCCAAAAAAGACAACCTTAAATTTGGCACATGAAGTTCATAATGCCATTGTAAGATTCCTCCGTCATACTACATAATTGTCCCGCACAAAAGAGCCACTACTTGAAAGGTATAAACTCCATTTTTCTAACATAAGATCACCACAAATTCTAACATGTCATCAAGCCTGGCTCACCTATAAATTCACTTTACCTTGCTTCTACAATCAAGTCACATAATATCATTGACATGTTGTACTGATGAGAAATGCACTTTTACCAAAACCTTCAAAATCTGCTCTTGATGAGGACATTGACCTTGCCATATATTCCATCCAGTCGAGCGAGTAACACTTCAGCAATGCCATCCCTCTTTGCAGCCGAGGTAGCCATGCTTGATACCTTGCAGGGTCGCCCACCTCTTGGAAATGCTCTCGTTTTGGTAGATGATGCACAGTACGATATACCTACCTAATTTCACACCTACATTGGCTGTCATACTGATGTCGCCCCAATCTATTGATGCTCCAACGTAGTGCCCTTAGTTGTGCTTCCGCATCATCTTCCAACCGGGCATAACCTCTTGTAGTTAACGACATTGCAGCCCCTTCTTGCCATATATAAGGCCACAAACAATATTGTTGAAGTCGAAGCAGATGCAAACATAGCCTCCCTTGCTGGTAATATGTGTGTGTAACTGTGTGTGTGTGTGTGTGTGTGTGTGTGTGTGTAAGTGTGAAGAAGCCCGCATGGCTACATAAAAAATCTCCACATGGAGAGAGACATAAGCTCCACATGGAGAGAGACATACTGAGCTTAAAGATTCTCTTTCTACCCTTAAGCTCAATATTGTGTGCGAAGAAACCAAGTGTCCTAACATCGGAGAGGTATGTGGGTTTCAAATCTTTTGACATTGTAAGCTCATCGTGTTGTTGTTTTCAAGTGTGTGTGTGTGTGTGTGTGTGTGTGTGTGTGTGTGTGTGAGAGAGAGAGAGAGAGAGAGAGAGAGAGAGAGAGAGAGAGAGAGAGAGAGAGAGAGAGAGAGAGAGAGAGAGAGCATGCTATGGAGAAACTGAAAAGAGGTAGAGGGGGAGAGCTAGTCGCTATGCCTCGTCTATGCCAGAACTGCAGTTGACAAAACTGTAGAGAGAGAGAGAGAGAGAGAGAGAGAGAGAGAGAGAGAGAGAGAGAGAGAGAGAGAGAGAGAGAGAGAGAGAGAGAGAGAGAGAGAGAGAGAGATAGAGAGAGAGGGTGCGTGACGGTCCAAGGCCCGGTCCTACCTCACCTCTGCGCGCCTTTCGCCTTGAGCTGGTTTTGCCTTGGCTTGGCCGGCCGTCTCATACTCATACTGTATACACACAGTTTCTCGTAGAGAGAGGTGCTCCCCTATTTGCAGCCACCCGACATTGTCCAACGACTCTATGGCTTCTGGCCACTTGTAAGGTGCCCATTTTTCCTTCCATTTTTGAGAGATAATAAAAAGTCCATAATTTCATTTTTGATATTCACTTTCAAAAAAACTTGGATATCAGATTTGGGGGGTACTTTTATTAAAACTCTCAAAAAGTGCTCAGACAATGATAACATACGACGGCTCTGAATTGAATGCCGATTATATCAATCTTTTGGAGTTTTCAAAACTAAGATTTGGCGCTCAATGAGGTGCATTGAATGTTATTCTTCTCCTCAATTTCGCGTCTCTCTTGCTTTCCGCCTGCGCGCAGTCTCTTCCCTTGACCTCTCTTCCAGTTGCTCCACTCTTGCGCTCTCCTCTGTTTTGAGCTTTCTCATTCACCAAGTCGTCTCAATGTCATTATCATCTTCACACAGAACTCAGACGAGGAGTCAAAATGATGTGAATCATATGCATATCGAACTGTTCAGAGAATACGAGCCCCTTCAGAAGAAGAATAAGCGAGGCATCCTTTCCGAAGCTTCAAAAGAGAATTTCAGACTTCAAGGTAAAAAAAGCATCGATGTTTGGATGGATGGAGGATGTATCTTGAGCATCCTGTCACCAACTCAACTCCACCGTTCAGAAACATAACGTCATTGCTGAACTATGTAGGAGACGGTTATTCTGGTTTATATGGCTACACCAAGCATTTGACGGCCAGAAATGATATTCTTAAGCTTGAGAGTGACCTTGCACACAAAGAAAACTTTTTCTTGAAGCAAACTGTGACAGAGTACGCTCAGCAACTGAAAGGCAAGGATGAAAGCATCACGCAGCTCACGAAGGATCTAAGAGAAAAAATACTATCTTTGGTCCTCGGTTAAGAGAACGACACTTACGAGACATTGAACAACTAAAGGTTGGTTCTGGGGGTTTGAAGAAGAGGCAATCAAGTAAAATTATCATTCAAGCAGGTGTAATTCATCTTTACAATTGTAGTTTTATATCTTACTTTTCATATTTATGCTTAGATCGTTGCCACATCCTCAGTCAAATATTGACAGCAACACACCAACTTCTTCAATTCCTTATGGTCTCATACTAAAACGCAAAGATGTCGCCGGACTTTTGGACGATAAGCACTACTGCAAGATTGTTGCTAAGCAACTTGACACTCTTTTGAAACAGAATCAACTCCAAGCACGCGATGTTCAGTCAATTCTGGATGAAGCCGGAATATCCAACAAAGGTTATTCTGCAATTTTTAGGTATGTCTGGTGTTTGAATCAATTGTCTTCACCTGTCAAATCAAATTTCTGCAATTTTTAGGTATATTGGGTATGTATAGCATTTGTAAACTTGGAAATATTTTATGATTTAGTAGCTTTGCAGAAATATATTGTTCAATTGTTCGAGGTTTCTCAAGAGGAATGCAATGGAGTTTTGAAGCTTGTGCTTAAACTGGATGAGTGTGAGCTAGTGAAAGAGACAAAGGTTGAGCGTGTCACAATAACACTTATGAATAGAGCATTAGATGAAAGCATTGCTTCAGACGACCCTAGAAACTTTAGCGTGCAATCTGAAAACAATATTTTCTTATTAGCCACATTCAAGGTTTGATATCAACAAGTTTTTGCTTAAAAAAATGGTTAGACATGTTTCATTTGATTGGTTTGGTTTTCCCATTTCAGGTGCCTGTAGAGAATTTTGATGTTCTTAACTGGGTTTTCCATCAAACAAGTATTCCTGAAGTCATAAGCAAACAGAGAAATGGAAAGACACTCGATGTATTAGGCATGGGTTCATACACAGTAGAGTGGCATATGGCTGGAGATCTCAAAACCCTAAAGTGTATGTACAACATCTCAAAAGGAGCAACTAGTAAAAGCCCTTGTTTGTATTGCATGGGAGGAGTCATTGGTCTTGACAAAAGAAATTGGAGGAGAGCACCGGACAGGCACTGGCAGGACCTTAACTTCCGCCCAGTGTTGGATATTCCACTATCCGGAGTACATATTTGCACGATGCATGCACTCTGCAGAATCATTGAGAAACTTATGTTTCTGTACATTTGTTTTGCTTGGACCACTCGGCTAGCATCAACAAAACAAAGGGCTATATTATCATTGGAAATAGTTTTCTCAGATATGGGCTTGCATGGAGGACATGCAAAAATAGAGCACGACGAGAAGAGGTCTAAGAATGGTCGAGATGTGCCAAAGAAGTTGTTTATTGGCGGTGTGAAAGCCCGTCTCTTCTTGTCGATGCCAACAAGTGGCAGACAACGCAAAAGACAAAGTGCTCAGGAAAGGTTGACATTGAGATACAACTGGTGGAGAAACCTGCACAATGCAGTGGTTGACCACGCAGACAATGGTGCAACAAGGACTCGCAAAGCGAACGTGTGGAAAAGTTTGGATTCCATATTCAAGTTTTGTGAGCTCAATACTTGGAGAGATACTGACTATACATTGTTTCAAGACGCTCTGGAGACCTTCCACAGGTCTTTCATAGCTGCATGGACAAATCAACACATAACTCATTACATGGTATATTACTTTATTTGATAAAATTGTGATTATATATTTACATATAAACAATAGGCTGGTCTTTTTTGCAACATATCATATGCAACCACATGCCTTGGTTTGCTAGGCAGTATGGTAGCTTGGCTATATGGTCTACACAAGGTATGGAGAAAACTCACTACCAAGATCATACTGGCTATTTCAACCACACTCGTCACGGAGGTGGTGCAAACAAAGCCAATAGTTTGGAGGAACTACATCAATGGACTTATTGAAAACTTATGCATAGAACACACAGAAAGGAATGTGTCAAGCAATGAGATTAGCAAGCAAACGACGGAAGAAGAAAATATGGGAGGCATCTTCTGCGGCATCGCGACATGCAGAGTGGCGACTTCAAAAAGAATGCATTGGAAAAACTTGGACAACTCTGACCCAAGTTGTTTGAGACTTCCTAAAGATAGCACATTGTAACACAATATAATTTTATGTGCCAAGAGAAGACAACCAATCACAAAAGTGAGAAACATAATGTACTCATTGTTTTGATAGAAAATGTACTATTTTTTGGCATTGACAATATACATTGGAGCTTCTCTATTCTTCATCTTCGTCAGAAAAAGTTACAAAATATTCTGGTCTTTTTGCCCGCTGTGTGTTATCGTCTTCTTCTTGCCTTGGTCTTTTGCAACCTAGTCTTGCGGGTTCGTTTGTCGACAGTACATTTGTCTCCACCTCCACAGCCACAAGAGACATTTCTTCAGTAGGCAGATGTGCAATTGGTTGTTTATTGCGAAACATAGCATGCTTGTCATACTCTAGTAATTGCACAGGGTCAGTGATTCCGCATGCCAAACCATATGCTGCTTGCGTCAAAAAAGAGCGAGTACGCAAACCATACATTCCTGGCCCTTGGCCAAACATATACAATGCGGCCTTTTTTTTTTCTAAAAGCATTATTTTATCTGCGTTCCACCTAATGACGACCCCTCCTAAATATCTTGAAAGTGTCTTCAACGTCATCAAGGGTAGCTGCGCGTTGTCATTGGAGAAGGACGAATGGAAGACCAAAAAACTCGGATACTTAAGATTCTTTAAGTAATGGCCGAGAGAGGAATTCTTCCCTAAATCTCCCATGCCTCGTCCACGAGGGCGAGGAATGAAGGTATCATCATAGACCTCCAACTGTAACAAATTAAAGTTATGCAATGAGATAAGTACAAACCAAAAAGATAAGGCAAAAAAAAAAAGATTACCTTCTGGTTTTCATCTTCCTCAAGTAAGTCCTCATTCCATAGGTTGATGCCGCCCTGACCTCCAGTGGGCGCATTGGAGGTTGAGGCCAAAGATGATGAAGAAGTGCTTGCCTTACCCATTTCTTCAATCCCTAGCTTTTTTTGCACTTCCATGAACTCCTTTTCTGTTGGAAGCGTGCGCTCATACCTAGCAACATCATTGTAAATCATCACAAGTGCACTTGCGAGGTCAGCGAACTCATCCTCATTTACATGGGCATCTATAACAGAATACTTGCCGTGCTCAGTGTCAATGACAGCATCATCCTCTTCAAGATTCTGTGCCACAATGGCAAGGCAATAGTCCTCTGAAGGTCAAAAAGCTCCATAATGTCGTTAAGCATGACATACTGCAAATCACGAATAGGTATGGTAGGTAGAACACTAGTAGGCAAAGCACCCTCCTGAAGCTGGACTCCCTCTGAAACCTGCAAGGCAAGGCTTCCACGAGACTTGGGCTCTTGACCCTTCCCAGTCTGATCCTCTAGCGAGGCCTCTGTAGCATCAACATGCTCATCCAAAATTAAATTCAAATATAAAATAAAACTTGCATAATATTCAGCCACTCGACACTTGCGGTTATGAAGTGTACACTTGTAGTCTGTTATCCTCAAGTGCACTGGCAGCTTAAGGCAACTCCTAGAAAATATGTGTTTCTTGGAGGAGTCCAAATTGATATCCTTCATGTGAACAAAACGAACTCCTTGTATCTCGACAGTGCCACCGGACGTTTGCTGCTGATAGGTCTGCTCAAAACCTGATAGGTAATGTTCCAAGGAGACAATCCACTCATGCAAAGAAAAATCTGGATTGATCATCGGTCTGATCTCTGTCTCGTGCTGTTGAAGCCCAATGCGGTATAGAAAATGAGATAGTTTGTCTTGGGGGGCATCCTGAGAGCAAGGCACTTCCTCCTCTGCTTCAACATTGAAGGGGTCCATAACGGAAATTCAAAAGCGAAGATAGACGAGAGAGCACAACATCCAAACAAAGGGAAAATGGGGGAGCAAGTCATATTTATAGGACTCCCGAGAACATTGATGACATCGATTGACGTGCATCATGTGGCCGCCGTGCATCATGCAGTCGTCGTGATGATTACGCCAGGTGTCAGCCGCTGTGGAACGGTCGTGCCACAACGCGAAACTGGTGCCGCCACTCCACAAAAGCATCGCTATCGCGTTTTGGCGCGACAGCTTCTTGTCGCGTCATAATGCGATACGGCCAATCCAGAGTACTTAGGAATGCCCCGTATCGAGTTGTGACGCGACACCTTTTTGTCGCGCCACAATGCGATACTTGTGGTCAAACTAACCGAGACCTTACTTATCGCGTTTTGACGCGACAACATTTTTTCTTGCCACAACGCGAACACTGCAATTCGGAACCATCAGGGTCCGCCTCCTCGCGTTGTGCTGCGACATACCGTTGTTGTTAGGGCAACCTGTTGGGGTGCTTTTTCCTCGTCGTGCACACCGCGAATAGACAGTGCCACTAATTTCGGCACCATCAATATCGCGTTGAGTCTCGATGTGCCACGTGGCGCGTAATCATTATGCTTGCACGCTTTCCATCATACCTCGCAATGTCATGATTAATGCACCCGCCTCTTCTCATGATTAAGATGTGATTATACTTATTCCGCTAATATAAACACCCCCCCATTTTTTCTCATCGTTTTTTCCGAAGTGTCTCTAGTCACTCTGCGTTTTTACCCACATCCAGATTTCCATATTTCCTCGCATTCTCCTCGTTCAGGTCATGGCCCGCACAAAGAAAATAGCAAGGAAGGTTTATCCTGGCCAGTCTGGTCCGCAAGGCTAGGCTAGCTCGTCTGTAGTGCAACCGTCAACATCGCAGGTGATTTCGGGCAAGACCATGCCGCAGTTACGGGCAACAATGCGAATAAGAAGATACGAGCAGAATAGGAGCGTTCTACTCAAACTTCGTAAGCTCCAAAAGCACATTTCATTGGCAATACCTAAACTGCCATTCCAGAGAGTTGTTCGCAAGATTTGCGAGCAACACAACTTGAATTTCCAGTGGTCTCGAAGTGCAATGGGCTGCTTGCACGAGGCCGCCGAGGATTTTTTTGTAGAGCTTTTCCAAGACAGCTACATTCTCTCAGCCCACGTCCATAGGGAAACATTGATGCCGCGAGACATCAACACACTTCGCCTTCTCAGGTTCAGGTATGACAAAACAATATCGCCTGCCGGTATTTCAGACCGATAGATGGACAATATTCTTAGAACACCACCTATTGACAAGGTCAAAGTTCATGAAGTGTCTACACAAATTCATTGATACAGCACCCGTCTCAACATCGAACGGGACACAACAGAAGACGATAGTGAAAGATTGGAGAAGTTACGCCTTGAGATGATGGAGGAACAAATGGTAGATGCCATCAACGACGCCAACATTGATGATTTGTCATTGCTGTTTCCCTATTTTCATGTTGGCCTTTCTCTGTGGGGACGCATTCTGTATTTTCCCTATCATCCCCACGAGATTGCAATTTTACAGAACCGGACAAGGGAACTCACAGACTCAATCATCAATTGCTTGCTTTGGTGCGTGCTATTCTTTTTTTCACAATAAATTCTTTTAATATATTGAATTTTGTATGACACGAATTTCTTTACAGTTTTGTAGTTTCAAATTTGCCTTGGAATATGCAAAATGATGTCGCCGTCCTTGACTCGAACCTCTCGGTCGTTTTGAAGGCAGAGAATACATCCTTAGTGGAAGTAGTTGACTGGTTCCAGTCAGTGAACATGGAGACAATAATTTTTTTTGTTTTGGCTTATCATGAAGGGTACGCAATGTTTTCAATAGTAAAATTATTTTATCTTGAACTCTAATTTGTTGTGATGACATATGTTTTGCTTATGTTTATTTGTAACAGCGCTCATTGGAGTCTTGTTCTCTTACACCTTGAACGAAACCGGTGCTACCTTGCTAATTCATCCCATGGATTTCATGGTGAAGTACGTAGGTAAGAGGTTTTGTATTTTGTTCGACATCGTATAGAATTTTGTTAAAAGTCGCTTATGAAATTTAATTGTATTTTGCGCAGATATGTTCGGAAGCTTGTGTCTGCTCTTGAAGCTTTAAAGCAAGAGTAGATATATGATAATCTTACGATTATTAGTTGCAAAGTCCCTAAGCAGGACGATGCCTACTCTTGTGGATGGCGGGTTTTAATCAATGCAGAAATTTTGTTAGGGGTCATGCTTGATGGAAGTCGTAGAAGTGTAAGCATTTGACACTCATTTACATATTTGTATCTTAATAAGTTAGTAGCTATGTTAATAAACATGATGTTCTTAACGCACGTAAGAAATTTAGCAGATTATTCAAAGGCTGATGTTTCTTCGTTTAGAAACAGATTGATTGAAAAATTGATCAATTGCGCGACCATGCGTCCAGACGGAGCACGTGATGCTTTTATCCCGCCAGCACCAAGGCCCACGCCTAGGCCTCTGCCAACAAGATACCCCTTGTCTGCCATACCAACACAAGCACATATCAATATCTCCCCAGATGCCTCCCCAACCCAAGCTCCCACCAGCTCTCGTCCTCAAGAAACAGCTCCAGAACCCTCAAACCCCCCACCCAACACCTCTCCTGCTCATGAAGCAGCTCTAGAGCCCCCAAACCCCCCACCCACCACCTCTCCTACTCATGAAGCATCTCTAGAGCCCCCAAACCCCCAAGCCACCACCTCTCCTCAACCTCAACCAACGGCCCTCACATCACCGCACTCACAAGATTAGAAAGAGATCATAAAATGTACTTTTGACAAATTGATTAGAAGCAGTGGATCGAAATTTGACTTTTGTTTTGATTATGGTTCAAAGTT
The DNA here is from genome assembly GCF_014529385.1 of Adiantum capillus-veneris. Lineage (NCBI taxonomy): Eukaryota > Viridiplantae > Streptophyta > Polypodiopsida > Polypodiales > Pteridaceae > Adiantum > Adiantum capillus-veneris. The sequence goes on along the minus strand of NC_140947.1, from coordinate 73,753,840 downwards.
TACAAAATGTTGTGTACAGCTTTCCAAAAAAATGGGAGAGTGAGGATCCAATGGTGTTTGGTAATGTAGACAGCTGCCTTTGTTGAGTAATCTTTGAGAATAGTATTTGAATTATTGTGTACAGTTAGTTCACTATTTCAAGTCTGTCGCTGGTAATCTGTGCACAAAGAGTCGTATTTTCTTGTCTGTGAGGTACCTGCAATGCAACGTACGCGATAAGACATTGGGATACATGAGCACGATAGAAACATTAACCTATAAAAGTAATACAAGTAGATTATTACCTTTCGCATGTTACACTTGAAAACAAATTTTGAAGGCAAATTGAGATCGGACTCATTTAACAGATCCTCTCGAACCTGTCTTAAAGTGACATTTGATCTGACCACAACAACTATAAGCAAATAATTTGAAAACCATATCTCGATGGACATCAAGGGATTAAAAGCATTGTCACTTAAATCTTGATCCATAGCTACCAACTGACCATTCACTCGATGCCACCTCATGTAGTAGAAAGAAACTAAAAAATTCAATGATGCTATCATACACTTGCACACAACCAAGCGCTTGTCAACTTTGCACAAAATGCCTTCAGAATCACTGACATCCCAATTATCATCCAAAAAATCAAGGCAAGTTTGGGATTTCTAGATGAACATGGTTTCTGTTTTTCTAACCTCCTCATCGTGGAAGAAATCTATAAAGACATGTAATGGCATAGATAGACTGACTCGTACTTGCCTGCTTGCAATGTTTGGTCGCAAACACTTCAAAATTTCCTGATGAAGCTTGAGTCTAAAACACTCAGAGGTTTTTGAAGTTGGAACTGGCCACTTTGGGGAATCTTGTTGGGGAAGAGGGAAAGGTTTCATAGTGCCAAATCCATGGACAGAGCAAGGGGCGTTGTAAAAGTAGTCGTAAAAGAAAACTCCCCTCTCTGCAAGAGCTCTTCTCGCACTAGTTCTGTACATAAGTTCTCCCACCGAAGCATGAAAAGCATCAAAAATACCAATTATGCACTCAACTGGTTGCCAGTCTTCTTTGTTAGAAGGATAAACATCTGCAAAAACAAAAGATAAGAGAATGGTCACAAGAAATAGTCAACAAAATAACTTGAAGGATCTTTAAAGACTTTTTAGCAATATAGTAGTCACACAGTTTGGTCTATGAGCAGGAAACCCCAAAGGTGACTGTTGTAGTCGTAGTTCGGAGTGCATATATGCATGCTCAATGAGCACCTCTTTCACTGTCTTTCCCGTTTGAGACAAGCAAAAATCTTTCACACGTCCTTTGTAGCTGTTAATGAATTCATTTTCGATCCGTTTTCTTCTTCTTGTTTGAAGCAGAACCCAACTACCAATGGTGACTGTGGTAGACATCCAGCGACCATGGTCTAAGTCAAAGGTGCTGAATAGTTCCACAGATTTAACAGAGACGGATGGTCGTCGTGGTCGTCTTCCTTCCATCTCTGCTTCTATTAGCTGCGAAGTGACACTACGCAAAAACGATAGAAGAAAAGAGGCTCACTAGTTTACACAAGAAGTAGTAGCTTGAAAAGTGTCCATCAAAAGGTGTGCCTCATTGAATGTAAGTTATGGCACATTCGGCATTTGTCTACCATGGCAGGGGAATAATTTACACAAATCGCGTCGTATCTTCTTATTCAGATCTTTTTAACAGAAAAAAACTCTTTTTTGAAAATGAAAAAATTTGAGATAAAAATCAAATAAATTGGAGCTACCGTTGTGGTGACTCAAACTTTATTGGTCGAACAACATTCTCTCTCTAACGCCAAAAAGTCCTTTTTTGAGTCCAAACTTTTCCTAATGATTACTGGTGAAAGACCCTAGACTCGTAGGGCTAGAGAAATACATTTCCCTTACCGGTAAAAATAAGGGCAAACTTGAAATTTTCCCAATTTTTAGGTCAAAATTTGAGGCTTTTGCCGGTAACTACACTAAAAATTGTGTAAATTTCTCGGTTTTCTTAAAAAAAAGCTCAAAATCTAAGTGGGATTTTAAAATTTCAACTGGCTGAAATACACTGGACCTCGGGTTTTATCTAGCCCTGCAAGTCTAGGGTCTTTACAGCAGCCCTCCAAGCTGCCATCACCACGTTTTGAGTTCTACAAAGATCCTCTTGCGGCCTTCAACGGTCGGGAGAAGAATAAGAAGTCGATATCTTCCTTGTGAGCCTCCCGCTTCTCCCTTGAGACAGTCAAGCTTTAATTTGTGCCTCTATACCCTCCAGGCAGTACCATTAACACTACTTTCCTGACCCCTAACTCGAACCCAACCTTAATTCTACCCCTCCTAGTAGATTTAGTCCACCGGCTAAGCATGGCCCTAATCATCAGCCTAGCATGCGTCACTTTGGCATGGTTGCAACTTGTGGACCCAACACCTTATAGTCACAATGGGACTACCCATTCAAACTCCCTTGCATTCTCACATTACAATGGTGGGAGAGGTAGTCTTTCAGCAGAGAGAGAGAGAGAGAGAGAGAGAGAGAGAGAGAGAGAGAGAGAGAGAGAGAGAGAGAGAGAACAAGACCAAGCCATCTCACTTGCACACACTCCGAGCGGAGATGTGTGACAGAGGCCTTATAATACATACGTTCGTGACTATATAAATGATATACATATATATGTAATTATCGTACTATAATTATTATGTATAATGTATATCCTTGTGTGTTTTTGTACTAAATAATACATACATATGTGTGTACATACACGTGTGTGTGTACATATATATCGCGTATGTATGTATGTATGTATGTATGTATGTGTACATATGTATATGAGCTAGTGTGATATACGTATAGCTATATATACATATATAATTATGTATATTATAATACACATGTTTGTAGAAACATTAGTATATATGTTTTTTGATATATATCTATATATATTACCATATCAAAAACATATGTGTGCATATATATATGTCTCTCTCTCTCTCTCTCTCTCTCTCTCTCTCTCTCTCTCTCTCTCTCTCTCTCTCTCTTTCTAACCCTCACTTTTATCCACCCGGTCAAGCTTTTGTGGAATAATTCCCCTCACGCGAGTGAGTTTTATACCGCTCTCTCATCTCTTCCTTGTCAATGGCTGACTCATTCTTTCCCTAATGTACCAACATCTCTCTCTCTCTCTCTCTCTCTCTCTCTCTCTCTCTCTCTCTCTCTCAAATTTTCCTACAAGGTCAAAACATTAATGAGAATGCTTCTCCTCAGTCTCTGTAAGTTAGTGACCTTAGCCTCCTCTCTCTCTCTCTCTCTCTCTCTCTCTCTCTCTCTCTCCCCCCCCCCCCCCCCCCTAAACCTCTATTTTATCCATTTTGTGAATTCTTCAATGTGGATGTTTTGATTCACTCTCTAAGTTAGTGAGTGTATTCCCTCCTCTCTCTCCCCTTGTCAATGGATCCCTCATCCTTTTCGTATCTCCCTCTTATCTCTCTAGCCCTCTGTTTTGTCCACGTGGTGAAGACTATGGGAAGACATTTGTCCTTACTCTCCCTAAGTGAGTTTGGTCTCTCTCTCTCTCTCTCTCTCTCTCTCTCTCTCTCTCTCTCTCTCTCTCTGTCTCTCTCTCTCTCCGTCCCCAGCAAAAAACGCAGCCATTTTTTGACATAGTAGACATCAGTTCACTCTTTTGATCATAACTTCTTCATCCAAACTACGATTTGGGTGATCTATAGCCTCAATTGAAGAACACAAAGCCCTCTACGCAATGATGTAAAGATAGAAATATTTAGGGTGATGGAAGGCATTTCTGTAACATTATTTCTGAAGTGAACACGTTCAAGAAAATTGACTCTCATCTCTTATTATGTCTTCCGGCACTCGCAAGGGTTCTTCTTCTTCAACAAGGTCCACAACCATTGTGGAAAATGATCCAAGATCTCATAAGTGTGGAGATAGCAACACAACCACCCAACCAACCAGATCGGAAACCATGATCATGGCATACTTGGTATCATTGCAATAGACCATAAACAAACAAGGCGAAGACTTACGAGCACTTGCAATGGAGAATGGCACACTAAGGGTACTTGTGGTTGAGAATGAGAATCTCAAGAGGGCGCTTGAGATGCAAACAACATGTTTGATGCAACTTGAAGAGGAAGTCAAAGAATGTAAACGCTCTCTTGTGGACTTGAATGCTTTGAAGGAGCGGATGAGCAAAGTAGAGCACGACCATGTATTGAAAGAGGAGAAATTTGACACCATGAGCCGGGATGTATTCGACATGAAAAATGTATGCACAAACAAGTCTTGGACTGATGTATGTGGTAGCAATGTGGTTTCTAATTCCTCATTCATGCAATATATGGCTCAAACAAAGAATGTTGAGAATGTGGATGTGGAGGAGTTGAAGGAACGAGAGCGACGTTCCAAGAACATTGTTATTCGTGGAATTTCCGAAGAGAAGCTAGAGACACCTCCTTCTCTTGCCATTGTTATTGAAGATTTCTTCAAAACCCAATTTGGCATGTCCGGAGTTATGGTCTATGGAGCAGATAGAGTGGGGAAGCAAGGAGCTCCTCGCTCAGGAGAACGGCCAATTGTATGCACCATGCCGGATAAGACCAAGCAAAAGATTATCCTTGATAATAGTTAGATCTATTTGAGGGATACAAAATGTTTTGTATATGAAGATCGCACTATTAAGCAACAAAATATGCATTGCAAGGCATATGAGAAAAAGAATAAGAAAAACAAGGAGATCTCTCATGAAGAAAATGTGCCCAAGGAGGAGGCAAGTCCCTCGAGCAAATACGGATGCGTGACCTATGAGACCGAGTTACAATTGAAAATATGCTTTTGGAATTGTAATGGATACCCATGGAATGCGGGGGTTGACATTGATGAACTAACAAGCAAAGCCAATGTTGTACTTCTTGTTGAAACTTGGGAGCATGATACACAAAGGATTAACGGCTTGGACAATTACAATGTACATTCATTGATGTGGTCAAATAATCTTAAGCAACGAAGAGGACAAGGAGGGATAGCATGTATGGTTAAGAAAGGATTGGAAGATCTTGTATCAATTGTGAAAGATGACAAGTACAAATGTTATGTATGGCTGAAAATTATGACACAAAAAAGAGCATCCATTTTTGTAGCCGGTTGCTACATTCCTCATCATGATTCTCCCTTTTATGCTTGCATAGATAGAGATCAGCCATTTTTTGATTTAGAAGAGGACATTGCTTATTTTAAAGGTGAAAGTGATGTTATTGTATTTGGGGTAATGAATGCTTGCACAAAAACATTGCAACATGATACTCAACAATTTGATATGCCATACATTTCAAGGGAGTTGGAGGAAGTTCACTTGTATGATCGTTCTTCAATGGATGAGAAAGAGTCGGATCACTATGGAAAATTACTTTTACACATGTGTAATAGCATGGGTATGCTCATTGCCAATGGTGTATCTTTGTGGAGTGAAACCAATGGATTTACATGTAGGAGACATAATGGGGATAGTGTGATTGACTATATGCTACTCTCCAAAGCCATCATGTATCGCATAAAGAGTTTTATATTTGGCCAATGGACCCCGAAATCTGACCATCACATCTTATGTATTGACCTTTCATGTGGAGAAGCAACTAAGCATGATAATCTCAGCCAAAGAAAAGTGAAACTATCACTATGTATGGATTTCAAATGGACACCAATGTACATTGAAATGGTTGAGCAAAAATTATGGATGAAAAAGCTTCAATATGATGTACCATTGGAAACTAAATGGGAAGCTTTCAAGAAAGTTATTTGTTCTTGTGCCGAAGAATGCTTTGCTATAAAGTATCTCCATGGTATCAACAAAGATAGATCACGCAAAAGGTGGTTTGGTAAAGAATGTCAAGATATTCTAAAGTCCTTGATAAATCTTGATGCAACTATGGACAAAGCCAACTATCAAAGTCATTTTCATACATACAAGGCATTGATTCAAAAGAAGAGAATAAGATGGGAAGTAAAGCAACAACTTTTTTAAGTACAAGAAAAGGCACATGCATGTGAAAGATTTTTGGAGAAACTTGAGGGGCAAGCGGGTTGAGAATTTTGGTAACTTGAGTCTTGTGGATATGTACACACATTGTAGGCAATTATATGAGCAAGAAAATGCTGAAAAAATGATATTTTATGGTTCACTCCCATGTATGCCCTCTTTTTTTACTATTGAGGATGTATGCGGTGGGCTTGAAAAGTTGGCCTCTCGCAAAGCGGGAGATCTTCAAGGTATCAAGACGGAGATGATCAAATGGACATGAGATTTTACCCATTAATGGATGTGTGATATGTTCAACCTTGCACTCCAACATGGTATGCCTTATAATTGGAGTACTAATTGGGTTAAGCCTTTGCACAAAGGAGGGGATGTAAAGAATGTAAACAACTACCGGACTATAATGATTGAGTCTCTTATGGAAAAGTTGTTTGGGTGCATAATGGAGATGAAATTGAGTGATTGGGCTGAAGATAATGACAAGCGTGCAAAGGGACAAGCGGGCATTCGTCGATGCCATAGCACCATTGATCATCTTGTCACTCTTCATGTTCTCATGGAGGAAAGTCGGTTAAAAGGCAAGCGATTGTATTGTTGTTTTTTGGACTTTAAGAAAGCCTTTGATATGATTCCACGTAACAATTTTTGGAGAAGGATGGAAGAACTCTAAGTGCCAAGTGAGTTTATGCTTGCGGTTTCTCGAATCTTTGAGAAGGTGATTTGTCAATAGTGTATGGGAAGAGAAATTTCAGAAATTTTTGTAAGCACTATTGGGGTTAAACAAGGATGTCCATTGTCACCAACTCTCTTTGGTCTATGCATCGATCAATTGGAACAAATGGTACTTGTCTTCATGCAAGAAGAAGGCATTGAAGAGGTCACTATTTGCAATGCGGTAATCATGCTTTTGTTGTATGCGGATGATGTAGTGCTTCTAGCACACACTGTAGAAGATGCACAAAAGCTTATGGTTGTCCTTGAGAACTTTTGCTTGCACAGTGGGCTAATTGTGACAAATCCAAGACAAAGGTTATGCTTGTGAAAACCAACCATAAGGAGAAGCCATGCATTGTGTACAACAATGAGACACTTGAAGTTGTTGAGAGCTTTAAGTACCTTGGCCTTGAGGTTCCGTCCAATCACAAGTGGCATGAATGTGCTATCCGTTGTTTGGAAGCGGAAAAGAGAGCATTTTACGCATTTGAGAACATGTATAATGCGGGAAACATTAAGTGTTGGGTTCTCAAGAAGTATCTTTTCGATGCATTGGTGACACGGGGTCTTCTTTATGGAGTTGAAGTGTGGGGCGGGATGGCCTCTTTGTAGTAGCAAATGGGTTCACCACAATCAGTGACTAGTAAATAGTCCAATCCTGGCTTAAACTGCTCAGGTACCAGATGTACCGGTAGACCTCTGAAGTGCCTGACTGTTGGATTCCACTCTGTCTGGAGCAACATGTGTGTGTGTACTAGTGGAAAGTGCATCATTAGCATGCCCAACATTCTTTGTAAATGGCGATGAGGAAACATCCTCAAACCGTACTCTGTGATACCCAATGTATTTTGTTGCCTTTCTATTCATCTTAGACTCGTTGAATATCACCTGTGAGCTGCATATGACCTTCGTTGATTTTGAGTGCTAGAGACGATATCCCATCTCTCTGTCTACACCATATGAAGATGCACTTGTGTCATATGGGTCCAGCTTTTGTCTAAGCGCTTATGGTGCATGTGAGAATGCCTCACACCCAAATACACGTAAACTTTCATAATTGGGCTCTTTTCCCGTCCACATCTCCTGCAAAACCTTGTACTACAGTGGTGTACTAGGTGATCGATTGATCAAGTAAGCAGCCATCGTAACAACTTCTCCCCAAAATTCTTGAGGTAAGTTGGTTGTAGACAACATAGAAGTGACCCGTTCTTGAATGGTTCTATTCATCCTTTCAGCCACACCATTTTGGGTGGGTGTGTAAGGCGTGGTAAACTATCTTCTAATGCCTCTTTATTGCAAGATTCCTTCAACTCGACGGCGATGTACTCACCTCCATTGTCAATGTGCAAAGCTCTATATTTCTACTCGATTGGTTCTCTACCAATTCTAAGAACTTCTGAAAGACACTCAAGGCATTGCTCTTGTGTTTCAAGAGATAAACCCACACCTTTCTAGTAGAGTCATCTATGAATTTTAGGAAGTATAATGCTCCCCCTAGAGACTTGACTGGCATAGGTACGCACAAGTCACTATGTGGACTGCCTAACTCCTTTCCAAAGGCGCTAATGTCTAACCTAGCCTACTTGCCATATATACAATGCTCACAGAAAGAGAAATTAGAGTAACCTAGCAAATGGATATAACCAGAACACTGCAAGACTTTCATTCCTTAACTCATATGTCCTAGCGGGCTATGCCATAACTTTGTAGACGGCAGCTTGGCTACATAAATAGAATTCTCTTTCACAAAAGAGACATAAAGTGAGTACAATGAGCCAGACTTCTGGCCTTTAAGCATGACCAAATTTCCGTTCTTGATAATCCAAGAACCATGAGTGAATATGGTAGTGTAACCCAAATCATCCACCTGTCCAACTTACATCAAACTCTTTGTCAATCTGGGTACATGTATGTAACATAAACTCACTGCCATTACACATAGTAAACTTGATGTTGCTAACACCGCATATATCAAGCTCATAAGAATTTCCTAGCTTCACTGTGCGATGTACAACAGTGTTTGTAGAAAACCACTCCTTGTGAGGAGTCATGTGAAAGCTAGCACCTGAGTCCACAATCCAATTTTGCGCATAACACTCATCATGAGCTAGAAATGCATTAGGACTAAAATTCGATGTGAAAATCAACACATCATTTGACACTTCATAAAAATTTTCAATGGCTGGAGACTCAACCACATTAAGCCCTTCAGGCTTTTCTTTCTCTTTGCTCTTATCACGCTGCATTGTGCGGAAATCTTTTGTGAAGTGTCCCTTTTTATGGTAGTAGTAACACTCAACATTTCACATGTCTTTGCCGTGACTCTTGCTATGACCTTGCCTGCCTCTTGAGAATGATTGTGGCTACGACCATGCTGCCTTTGCTTGTCACTATTTCAACTAGCCACATATGCATCACCATGTCCACTCGCATCAAAAGATTGACGTCGAATCTCCTCAGTGAGCAATGCACCAACAACACCGTTGAAATCTAGCTTGCCATTGGGTGCAAAGGTGCTTATGGCTGTGTTGAAGGTATCCCATGATGATGGTAGCAAACATAGAAAGAAAATGGCCTTCATTTCATAATCAAAATTGAGACCTTAGCAATAAGCTATGAAAACATGTTGTTGAACTCGTTCAAGTCAGAACTAACATTACTGCCTTCTTTCATGTTCATGCGTATCAATTTATTCATCAAGAAAACCTTGTTCGAGGCATTTTTGACATCCCATGCTTGAGATAGAGCATCCCACAAACCTTTGGCATTGGTCTCATCCATTATGGTAAAGTAAATAGATTCACCAAGATGCAGGCGAATGGTCGCCATAGCACGCTCATTCAAGTCATCCCACTCATCATTAGTATACACATCCTCTCTTCCTGCGCACAAGAGTTCCATCAAGCCTAATATTGCATACGCTACCGCCAAGTGACAAAGTTTGAGCCATCAAACTTTTTGATGTGTACTCTTCTATTTCAAAAGCACTACTCGTAGCCATGATTAAGAGAATGTAGCCAAAAACTTTATGGAGAATTTCTTAGGATAATTTTGACAGAGTTTTCCCTAAATTAGGAGCAAAGACTTAAACCAAAATTAGTAAAATCACTATGTAAGAACAGCTAGAAGTGCCAAGAACGCATAAAACGGACTTGCGAGAAAAATCCGACAGCGTCTTCTTTGTATGAGGAGTCAAAACTCAACTAAAAAATTCATAAACTCCTCAAAAGAACCAGTGGAAATCAACTACTCAAAACCACTCTTGTGTGACCGCCAACTCGACGTCAAAAGCACAAAAAAATGTCCAGATACATGTCCTATGGCGAGGGTATCGTAAAGGGGGGAACTCTAGCTACCTGTATCACCAAAGGTATCTTAACATTTGCGAATACCCCAGCTCAAAGAAAACCTCATGCTATCGACCCTCCAAAGGCTAAACCAGAGACAAAAGGACTAGCCACAGTCTCAAATAGGTCTCTGCCGGTCCGAATCTCAGAACTGATCAGGAAAACTGCCAAAATAGCAAGAAAATGGCTCCACCCGTAGTAGTATGGGCTGTGTCCCCAACTCAACGTACATAAATGACCGTCCTCTAACAGGCACCAAGAAATTTTGTATGAAATAAAGGTGATCCCTGCGAGGATATCTGCTCTCAAAAGAGCTCAATAGCAATATGGTGTGCTAAAGCAAACATACATCTATCAACGCATCTGTCTGCATAGAAATGGATGTCAAAATGACTGCTAAATCGCCTATGAAAGCGCTGTGTCTATAAGTGGCTAGAAACCTGGAGAATCTGTGTGTAAATAGGCTGCTAAATTGCTTTTGTTGGTGCTAGTTGAACAACCACCAAAGGTGCACGGAGTCCAAAAAATGTCATAGAGCACGATGGATGCGCTCGATGCGATGCCGGGTGTCACTCCTCTATGGTGGAGGCACCTCACCCGTGCGTGTGGCAAGCACAACCATCTATGAGAATGCTGGCATCGAATATTGGGAATTCGGTTTGACGCCAAAACCGGCGTCAAATCGAGTCGAATCGGTGCTAGACTCTAAAATCGGTGTCAAAACGGTTCTAATCGCAGATGTCGATGCCGTCACTCACTGCCGGATGGGAGCCTCCAAAGCCGAGATGAACGGTGCACTATGATGTTTGAGAGTGGCCCTGGGAGATGTTGCAAAACCCTGCTCTCTCTCTCTCTCTCTATCATCCACTCGCTCCCTCTCTCTCACAACTCTCTATCTCTCAAGCGCTTTTCTCACAAATCTTGCTCTCTCACTCTCACTCAAAAAGCTGTCTCTCAAGCTCTCTCACACGCTCTCTTTCTAAGCTTGATTTGCCTCAAGCTTTTGAGATATTGTCGACCTACTGCCGGGCGGCCCATGGGAGCCTCTACTGCTGTGGGGAGAGATGTGTGTGATCGGGGTCGGGGAGTCGGGGGGGACTGGTGGGAACAAGGCCTTGCACACACATTCAATGTGTGAGTTCAAAATATTAAAAAAAGAAAATCAAATTTAGTTGACTGCAAACTCTTGAGAATTGCTACAGGTTCTGACGAGAATTGATGAGTTGTAGGGATGGGTGTGTGTGTGTGTGGTCGGCCTTGCTCAAGTCACCCGAATTTTGTTATGGCTTCCTTGCTTGGTGCACCTTCAATTGCAAGCCTCTGCTCGGCTCTGCAAAGGTGTGCCCGCTCTTGCTACCTCGTCTCCTGCTCTGGATGCCAAGCTTAAGCCTTTGTGCTATATGCTCTATTCTCAAAACCTATTTGCTTCTCTGCATGAGCAAACCTTTACAACTCCCTTTGTCTACCCAACTTGACCTCTTTGCTCGCTATTCGGTCCGCTCAAGGCCTCTTTTGCTTGCAATTGCTCGACTGGCTTGCATTACAAGTTCTTCTTGGTCATTACTTCATGACTCTTCTTCCTATATGTTCCTTGCAGCAAACTCTCTCCTCAGTCTGAACCTTGTGCCATATGAGTGTTGTGGTAAGTTGGACCTTGCCCTAACCCACTCATACATTGTTTCTTCTTTTATGTCTTAAATATTGTACCAACACTTTCCTTTCATATAGAGCCTGTAACATGAAGGTAAATTGCATGTCCCAAAAGGTAAAAATGAAGTAACTACCTTGTCAGCAATTTCAATTTTGATTGTCCCTAGCAGATTCAGGAAGAACTCCTCCAAGAACTTTGTTGCATATTCCTCAGACTCTTCCTGCAGGGTTACCCAATTTGAAAATTCATGCAGGTGTTCTATATCAACCAACATATTCCTACACACACAGTGAGCTTCAACTCGATTGCTCAAACCTTCCTGCTTCTTTCAATTCCCTTTCAAGTCTGCAGGCTTTGATTATCTCCCAAGTGCCCTCAATCTCTTGAAGCTCCGATTCTCGCTTTTATCCATGTATTGCTCCCCAAATTCCAAGCTCAATTTGCTGCAGAAAGCTTCAAAGCTCTCATGCATCCCTCACTCGCGGTCGCTGCACGTGCAATTAGCCAGGGCTCGAGAGCCGTGCTCCTAGGCTCTGATACCACTTGTAGATGCTATGGAATGCAAGGGAAGGGATGGAGAGAAGGGGGAAGTGTTGAGATGTCGAGCTCTACACCTTGAGTTGGCATCCACTACGGGTCTTGGCCGCTTACGGCATTTACTCACTGGCGCATTAGGTGACCGACACGGAGGATCTCTGCCAGTGATTCTACAGCTAGACTACACTTATAGTGCCAGCCTAGTACGCTTCTAGCGAGTTCACACTTAGTGACCGCATGTACATATGTGCTACTTTTGAGCTTTAGCACTTAGTCATTTTGTACTCTCTTTTCTGTGAAGAAGAAGAAGAAGCTCTCCATCTCTATGTGCTTTGTGCTTGTCTTGTGTAGCTCTCTTGCATCCTCATTCTTTCCATGGTATCAGAGCCTGGTGCAGGCAAGAGAGGCTAAGAGAGCAAGAGCATCACAATCCCTTCGTTCGCAATCCACGACCAGATGCCGAAGTTTTTCGCACAAGTTTCTGAACAGGTCTCCAAAGTGCAGAATACAGAGATTTACTGTACAAGTACAGTGGTTGTATGTACGCTTGATTGTGGACACTCATTGAGTGTAGAAAGCGTTACAGATACCACGATAGCAGGTTCAGCAGATTTGCAGATTTTTGCAGATTGCAGCTATTTTGTCTTAGTGCTTCAAGATGTCTAAGAAGCTTGAGAAAAATAACTACCCTACATGGAAGTTTAGAATAACAAATTTCCTAAAAGGAAAAGGTTATTGGGACTATGTAGAAGGAGACAATGAAAAGGAACCAGAGATTCCCGAGGCAAATGCTACAACAGAACAAAGGAAAGCTTTGAGGGACTGGCAACAAGGCCAAAGCAAAGTGATGTATTGGCTTTCTATGAGCATCATAGATGGCATGATGGGCTATCTACAGGATGCTGAAACCCCCGCCATTGCATGGAGAAACTTAGGCAGAGTGTTCGAGGTGAACACCAAGGCCAGGAAGCTTCAACTAAAGTCGGAGCTAAATCAAGTTAAGGGGAACAACCTCTCAATCAATGATTATGCCTTGAAGATCAAAAGTATCATTGAGGCTCTTGGATCTATTAAAGTCTTAGTGGAAGATGATGACATTGTCCGTGCATGCTTGGATGGTCTAGGAGATGAGTATGTACATTTTAGGTCTTCCATGAATACAAGAGACGACATCCCCGTGTTCCAAGATTTGATTTCTATGCTTATTCTTGAGGAGAAGAACCTTGACACATCTTCTGCTCATGGCAGAAATAATTCTGAACAGGCCTTCTATTTTAACTCCAACAGAGGTAGAGGTAGAGGTCGTGGTCGAGGCCCAAGGGGTTGCAGGGGCCAATTTCTGGAAGGTCAATCAAATCAAAACAATACAGGTGGCAGGGGAAACCAGTCTCAAGGCAGGGGGAGTCAAAGAGGTCGTGGTGCAGGATCAAGCAGGCAGCAACATACTCCAGATAGCAGAGAATGTTGGACTTGTGGTGAAAGAGGTCACATGTCACGTGACTGTCCAAAGGGAAAAGCAAGTGGAAAGAGAGAACAGGGCAACTATGCATCTACTAGCAGAGATGCAGATGACAACAAAAACGAGCGCATGTTTGTTGTGTAGCATGTAATCAATACAATGACTGCAGAGAATTCCACCCAAGATGATGTTTGGTATGTGGATTCAGGTGCCTCTAATCACATGACGTCTCGTGGAGAGTGGTTTAGAGATACGCGCAAACCAGATGTGTCAGGCTATGTGCAGACAGGAGATGACACAGCTCACCCCATTGCTCATGTAGGGGACATACCTCTAAATACGAAGAGTGGGAAATCAAAGTACTTAGCAGATGTAATTCATTTCCCAAACATTACAAAGAATCTTGTTTCTATTGGACAAATGGTTGAGCAGGGTTTGCAGGTTTGCTTCAATCCAAATGGCTGTTATGTAGAAGATTTCCAGAATGGATGTAAGCTGATCATAGAGGGCAAATGTGTGGGCAGAATGTTTACGCTGAATGTAGACATGCCTGAGGTAAAAGTTGCATTATTTTCACAGGGCACAGGTGTTGTGGCTGATGTTGACATTTGGCACAAATGCATTGGCCATGTCAATGAGCAGAGATTGCACAGCATGCAATCAAAACAGATTGTAAAAGGTTTGCCCAAATTCAAGGTGGATGGTATGCATAAAGTGTGTGCAGCATGCCAGTTTGGAAAACAGTCAAAGGGATCATTTCCACATGAGCTCAATGTATGTAAAAAGCCACTTGAGGTGGTGCACACAGATGTTTGGGGTCCAACCGATACTGCAAGTATACATGGTTACAGGTATTATGTCTCTTTCATTGATGACCATACAAGGAAAGTATGGGTCTACTTCATGCGTAACAAAAGTGAAGTGTTTGGTCACTTTCAAGACTTCAAAGTCATGATTGAGAAGGAGACAGATATGCAAATCAAGACATTGAGGTCAGATGGAGGGGGAGAGTACTTCTCCAATGATTTTTCAGATTTTCTGCGAATGCATGGTATACGCAGGCAGTTTACATGCAGATATACTCCACAACAGAATGGGATCGCAGAAAGGAAAAACAGGAACATTGCAGAGGTTGCACGTGCATTGATGAATGAGAAGAACATGCCTCATCATTTCTGGGCTGAAGTCGTAAATATAGCTGTGTACATTATGAACAGGACACCTACAGCTGCGGTGCATGATGTAACACCTGAGGAAAAGTTTACAGGTACAAAGCCTGATTTGGCACACTTGAAAGTGTTTGGCTGCATAGCTTACGTGCATGTACCAGATGAGTTGCGTAGGAAATTGGATCCTAAAGCAGAGAAATGTATTCTTGTGGGATATTCCCTTGAACAAAAGGGGTACAGGTGCTACAATCCTACTACACGAGAATTACGAGTGAGCAGAGATGTAGTCTTTGATGAGATGAGAAGCTGGTACAGTAATGCACATGGCACTATTGGGGCTGATGTAAAAGATGATGTGGTTGTACAAAATGTGAGGCCACAGTCACAGGTTTTGAGTGGACCACAAGAGTCCTCTTCTCGTGGCTCTGTTGAGAAACCATGGAATGGTAGACTACGTACGCAGGCTACTCCACCAATAGGTACAGGGAATGTATCACGAAAAGGAAAGGAAAAGGTTGATGAACCTCCCTTTATGGCTGATGCATCATCAGGTTTTTCACATGTAGACATGGATTCAGATGGTTCTGAACAAAGTCTTGATGAGGAATTTGGAATTCCGGCTGTCAGGACACCTGGTGTAAGGAAAGTACAAGAAGATGCTAGAGGGCAAAGGAGTGACCCAGGACTGCACAGATCTAATAGAGTCAGAAATCCAGTTCAAAAATTGACTTATGATGGGTATCTAGCGCATCACCAAGCCTACATGGCTAAGGTGATACAGGATGTGGAGCCCACATGTTTTGAGGATGCAGTTGGAAATGTGCATTGGGATGATGCAATGAATGAAGAGATGGCTACATTGGAAGCAAACGACACATGGGAGTTGGTGCCATTGCCAAGTGGCAAGAAAGCTATTGGCTGTAAATGGGTGTATAAAACCAAGCATAAGGCTGATGGTAACATTGAGCGTCACAAGGCAAGGCTGGTCGCAAAGGGTTATGCACAGACGTATGGCATAGACTATGAGGAGACCTTTGCTCCAGTGGCAAAGATGACGGCTGTGAGAGCTGTCATAGCAGTGGCTGTATCTAGAGGATGGATTATGCATCAAATGGATGTAAAGAATGCCTTCTTGAATGGTGAGTTGCAAGAGGAAGTGTATATGGATGAGCCACCTGGTTATGTCGATCCAGGTTACCCAGATTATGTATGCAGACTTCTCAAAGCTTTGTATGGTTTGAAGCAGGGCTCTAGAGCATGGTATGACAGGATTGCCAAGTATCTTGTCAGTATTGGTTTTAGGAGAGCTCATGCTGATCATTCACTCTATGTACGTGAGAGTGATGTGGGGATTGTGGTCATTACCATATATGTAGATGACCTTATTATTGTTGGTGACAATGCTATGGAGATTCACCATGTGAAGGGTCTTCTCAAACAGGAGTTTGAAATGAAAGATTTAGGCGAGTTGCGCTACTTTCTTGGCATTGAGGTGATCAGGACTCCAGAGGGTGTATGGCTATCACAGAGACAATATGCTTTGGACATGTTGTCAAAGTATGGTATGGCTGATTGTAAGCCACCCCTTGGATGTGAATGCAAAGCTGAGTGCAAAGAAGGGTGATGTTGTTGAGGATTTCAACCTGTACAGGAAGATTGTGGGTAGTCTAATCTACTTGACTATCACGAGGCCAGACTTGAGCTACACAGTAGGCTTGGAGAGTCAGTTCATGCAGCTTCCGAGGAAGCCACATTTGGATGGAGTACGATGCACACTTAGGTATGTGCAAGGTACTCTTGACTACGCATTGTTCTATGCAGCAGATGCACCATTAGCATTGTATGGGTATACAGATGCAGATTGGGCAGGTAGCATTGTTGATAGGAGATCTATGAGTGGCTTCATGTTCTCTTTTGGGAGTGCTGCTGTTACTTGGAGCAGCAAAAGGCAGCCTATGGTTGCTTTATCGAGCATAGAGGCCGAGTACAGAGGTGCAGCAGTTGCGGCGTGTGAGGTAGCTTGGCTACGCACATTACTTGAGGACTTGGGAGTGCAAGCGGACCAGCAGATTTTCATCCATTGTGACAACCTCAGCAGCATGCAGTTGGCTAGGAACCCAGTGTTCCATGCCAGGACCAAACACATAGAGGTCCATTACCACTACGTTCGAGAGCGAGTGTTGGCGGGCGACATCGACTTGGTCTACGTCAGCACAGAGGAGCAGATAGCGGATATCTTTACCAAGGCCCTCGGAGGTGAGAATCTTCGACGTTTCCGGACTATGCTTGGACTCTGCGACATGCAGAGCTCGAGGGGGAGTGTTGAGATGTGGAGCTCTACACCTTGAGCTGGCATCCACTACAGGTCTTGGCCGCTTATGGCATTTACTCATTGGCGCGTTAGGTGACCGACACGGAGGATCTCTGCCAGTGATTCTACAGCTAGACTACACTTATAGTGCCAGTCTAGTACGCTTCTAGAGAGTTCACACTTAGTGACCGCATGTACATATGTGCTACTTTTCAGCTTTAGCACTTAGTCATTTTGTACTCTCTTTTCTGTGAAGAAGAAGAAGAAGCTTTCCATCTCTGTGTGCTTTGTGCTTGTCTTGTGTAGCTCTCTTGCATCCTCATTCTTTACAGGAAGGAGATGACAGGAGACATGCTGTGTTTTAGTGGAGCTTGTTCCCTGCATTGCTCCCCAAATTTCAAGCTCAATTTGCTGCAGAAAGCTTCAAAGCTCTCATGCATCCTTCACTCGCGGTCGTTGCACATGCAATTAGCCAGGGCTCGAGAGCCGTGCTCCTAGGCTCTGATACCACTTGTAGATGCTATGGAATGCAAGGGAAGGGATGGAGACAAGGGGGAAGGAGATGAGAGGAGACATGCTGTGTTTTAGTGGAGCTTGTGAGAAGAACCTCTCACTCTTATTACTCATTATAAGCAAATAATGAAGTAAGTGGGCGGGCACCCCAGCTACGGGCCCTGAAAGCTAACAGTCCTGATGTGGAAAATTATCCCATGTGAAATTTACTAATGTGCTAGTTATCTACTTGATGGGCCTTAGTTCTTAGGTCTGGTTGCTACTCATCCTGGATTGTTTGGCTGAGGTAGTTCTCAATCCTTAGCAGGCTTTTATGATTCTAGCTTATACCTATCAGGCTTTGTGGAGATAGTAAATATTGACATGAGCATGTATACTTAAAAATTACTTGGGATTCTGATATGGACATTGACTCTGATGGTTTACTGCTTGACATTGTCTTGAAGCATACATTAGGTCTACTATGCTACTGGTTTGGGCATTGGGCCTGGTTTTGATTTGATTAGCTTTGACCTACTAACATGGTGGTTACTGGTGTATAGTGAATTTATATGATAGTCCTGACTTGATATTTGGACTTTTTTCCAAGATCGGACTCTGGATGTTTTTGGTCTTTTGACTAATAGTCTCGAGTTGATACTTGCATTTTTTTCCAGGTCTTCTTATGAGTTCCTGTTTGGTTACTAGGGTGGATGTGTCTTTAGCTTCAAGAGGCATGGTTCTGACATTTTCTATCATATGCTATTAGATTTTTACTTTTTGATATCCTATATAGGGCTGGCATGCTCTGCTTTGTATGGTCTAGGATCTAACTTTGACTAATGCTTCAATACTTTGATTGTTTGATCATATGGGATTTTGGTTTTGTTGTAACAATGGATACTAACATACTACTGGTTCTGTTGAGGACTGGGTCCTCGTGAATGGCACGAGCCTTTTGCTGGTTCTGTTGACCCTAAAAGAAATATTGATGTTGCTTTTGCGTACAAGTTTTAATTAGCTTATGGAGTGTTTGACAAGAGTAAACTCTTGGATACAGAAAAAGGTTACTTTGAAAGTGGTTTTTAGATCATATGGTTATTTTTTGAGAATACAGTCATGACAAGGTTACTTTAACTCAGGTTCTATACATTTTTCACTCACCACTTGGCCTTAACTCATGAAGAACCTAAGTTATAGACCATAGGTTTTTAATTTGTTCAAGAATGATAATCTAAAAATAATTTACATGAAGCAGTAAAATATAGTGATGATCAATTATAAAATATGAAGATGATCAAATGGACTTTACCTCGTGAATATAGCTTGGAATCTCAGAAGCTAACAAAAAAAAATCTTTTACTAACAATTTTGTCAGACCTTGTAGTAAGGAAAGGATGGGCTTTTTTATGCTTACAGAATAGGATCATTTTTTTTCACATATAGGATTGTAGCTTGTCTAATAATTTTTAAGTTTGACATGGATAACAACTGATAGGTTATTTGACACCTGTTATACGTAGCCAAGTCCAATAGATCTGTGGACTTGTCTATATGGATTCATGTGAGAATTCTATCTTGGCTTAAAAAGGTTTAGCATTCTACATTATGACTCTAAAGATCCCTACTGATTCAACTTGGATGACCTTGACATCCCTACTGATTCAACTTGGATGACCTTGACATCTCAAGTACTTTTGTATAAGATCATTGGAATGATGCCTCATTCATATTATGTTGTACAAAAATGAATCTAAAACTTAGTCATTTTTGTAAAAATTATTGTTCAATTATCTAAAGTTAGTTGTCTTTTGAACGTTATGTTCTTTTGTGTATATATATTAAGTTTAATACAACAACACACACACGGAGCATCTTAGGCTGCCTCCATTGCTTTGTTTCCTATAGCTCCAACATGATCACCACCTAAATCTCCCTCGCCGCCTCTCTTGTCATTGTCTTCGCTTACTGTAGATCTAACAAGATCGCCTCCTACTACTAGCAGCAGCAACCCCCCCTGGAGTCCCCTACCCAAGTAGCTGCAAATTTTGTCAATGTGTGATCACACACTATATTATTTTTGCTGGTTGCAATGTGAGACCATGCTTAAAGGTAGCTAGGTCCTTGTTAATATCATGGGCTACCATGTTAGATCTACACCACTCTGCTGCTTCACACAGGTCTAGGGCACTTCCTTGTACGGCTAGTGTCTCTGGGCTAGCCACCCATAGTCTAGGTTGTACCTTGTCTGACCGCCCGAGTTTGGGGCCGGCCCCCACTTGAGTTGGGCGCCCACCTTGGGCACTCATATAGGGCAAATATTATAGATTGACATTATACTGGTCTTGCACTCTAGTAGTCAGGGGGGTTGATCACCCCCTCTTCCCCTACATCATTGTTTTGGTTTGTGTATCTCTCTCTCTCTCTCTCTCTCTCTCTCTCTCTCTCTCTCTCTCTCTCTCTCTCTCACACACACACACACACACACACACACACACACACACACACGCACGCACGCACGCATGCGTGCACACTTCTGCACACGTACACTCTCACATGGTATCACAGCTTTATCTCTTCATGATCTTGAGAGCAGGCCCATTACCTCTGCTTCAAGTTTTCTCCCAGGGTACTAAAGATCTGCAAGTTTTTTCAACATGGAGAGGGGGCGCCAGCCCCTAGGAAGATTTCATTGTGATGAATTGCCTCTTCCCCTGCTTTTTTGGCTGTGCATCTCAAATCTACCCTTCCTCCATCAACGCCCCTCTTTTGGGATAGATTCGTCACCAGAAGTACCTCTTATATACCTTTATTTTTTCTGTCTCGTGCGTTTTTGGGGCTGGACCTTTGTTTTGGCCTGGGGTGGGCAGCGCTACACAGTGGGGATTCAGATCTTGCCATTCTCTACCCCATTAGGTATCCGATGCCTGGATCAGCCCAGATTTCTCTCCTTTGGCACTGTTTTGCAAGAATTCTGGTGCTGTTTTTTCTCAGTTTTTAGCACATAGAGATAAACCCTTTTTGGACCCTCTGCACCTCTCCGATCTGTTTTGGGAGCATACGAGCACACTAAAATTTTCTAAATAACAACGTTTTCATCACCTTGCAGTTGCATTTTTGGGTGGATAGCAGCCTACATGCTTGCATTTGTGCATTGGAGGATGCTACATCTTGATAGGACACCATCGGTATTCCGTGCAGTCTCTTGGTGACTGGTACAACACATGGCAGCTGTTACATCGGCTTGATCATCTACGAGCATACGATCCTTGGGAGATCCATTCATTCTAGCCATCATTCGGCGGTTGCGCACTCCAGAGGGGGTGATGACTTGTGGTTTGCTATGGACACACCTATGCACTCATCAGAGGAGTTCACACGAGATTGTATGGCCATGCTCATGGCATATGGGATTCCAAAATTCCCAGAGAAGACACCATCATCTTTGGTGGACATACAATTACCACTTGACCTCGACTCATCAGATCACTTGCTTACACAGGAGCATCTACATGGACTTAGGGAGAGGATCTTGAATCTCTTCTTGGACAAGTTCATTGCTTGGATCTATAAAATGGAGTGTGACTTTAGTTCTTTGGACTCTCTTGGAGAAATTACATGCGAGATGCGGGATATCAGGCATCATTATGCAACTACATCTGGAGTCACCCGGAGCTTGGCTTGGATGGTAGTGCAATTTCTCTTCTATACTCTTGATCATTTGGATTGCTATTTTCAAGGTTGCTTACACACCCTCAATAAACTTACAGTAGATTATCCCCCAACCTGGGCAGTAGGCCACTCCCAGCTCATTCACATTGAGAGCCACACCGACATGCGGTTTGGTGGCATCGTGGATTTTTTTTTGGTTGACAGTGGAGGATTGGTGGCAGGAGATATAGGCAAGACGACACAAACACATTAGTCTGGCCTTTACTCTTCTTAGAGGTTCTTCAGAGCACATACTTCTTAGTCTGGATTCCTACTTCTACACTATGATCATGGTGCAGACAACTTGGTCTAGCTACACCTCTTCTCAGAGGCCCTTCATAGCACAAACTATTGAGTCTGGCTTTCCCCTCATCTTGGGTTACCCTACCTACTATCTGGACACCATCCGGTGGTGGTCCGTGCGATCTCCCCGTGACTACTGTAGCTTATGGTAGCTTCTATAGTGCAGATTGTTTAGTCTAGCTTTCCTTGTTTTGGAGGATATTAATGACACAAATTGCTACATCTAGCCTTCCTGGAGTTTTTCACAGCTTACCCACCTGGCCACACTGGGTTGCAGGTTCATGCATTGACAAGCTTCCGGTTACTCTCATGACGGTTCCTGGGCTTCCCCATTTTCTCCAAATAGTTTGACTATAGACACTGCAACTTTATTGGCACTTCTTGCACAACAAGGAGTTGTTTTCACACTCAGTATAGGAACTTCATGTAGTACCTTCACACTGTATTATCCGAGTATAATAGTTTGCTACACTGCTTGTGACAACACTTAACCATGGAAGTCTCTCACAAGTGGGGACACACTAGACTGCTGCAGACATCTCAATAGACATCTTCATCATTTTCCTCACATCTTTGGCTTTATGCGTTTTGTTTAGCATCATGTGTTGAGAGGGGGTGTTAGATTTACACCACTCTACTGCTTCATACAGGTCTATGGCACTTCCTTGTACGACTAGTGATCCGGGCCCTCGAATTTGGGGCCGGCTGCCCACTCGAGTTGGGCGCCCACCTTGGGCACTCATATATATGGGGTCAGGGGGGGTACACATATCATAGATTGACATTGTACTGGTCTTGCACTCTGGTAGTCAAGGGGGCTGATCACTTCCTCCACCGCTACATCAACGTTTTGTACTCCTGAGAGACTTGAGTAACATTTGGAATGTTTGTTAGGTGATGCCTCCTCTCATCTAGATCGCCTCTTTTCAATGCAACTTTCTTCCTTAAGCTAGGTGAGTAACTCCATGATTCAGTGTCTTCTTTCTTGTAGCAAACGAGCCCACCTACTGCAGAGATGATATGAATTGGGATGGGGATGGGATAATAGCCACAATGGAAGATCCAACAAAAATTGGAGCTGACATGTGGATAAATGGCAATTGAGGAATGGGATAGAAATGACAATTAAGGAAAATTGACTCCAAACGATCTTGATGTATACATAAAGCAAAGGAAAAACCAATTATTCAATTATGTATAGTAGGGAGGACATACAATTACAATAGCATTCCCAAAAGATCATGATGCTTGTTTTGCAAAAAGGGAAGATATAACGAAGCCTTTTTTGATCCTTGATAATAGGAGGCTGCCATACCTGTTTTACGTAATGTGTTTGTGTGTGTCCTGTTACAAGAGTTTGATGAGAGGGATCATGTTTATCGTCCTTTTTTGTTCTCCTCTTTGTGCAGTTGCATGGTCCTACTTGCCAGATTACCTCTCCTACGCATCTCAAAGACTTCATTCGCTCTCGACTTGCTTTCATGTGCTTGCAAAATCATACTACATTCTCGTGAGGTTTCATCAAGAGTATGTGGTTCAATGTCTAAGGTCTCTTGTCCCACTCCATGTCACCCTCATTTAGCAGTGCCACAATTGTAAAGAGATAGAGAAGGAAAGAGATTGAGCTCTTGCAAGCAACACACACAACCAAGAGAGCGCACAATGGAGATGGAGGCACAAAGCTGCTTCTTCTTCTTCACTACTCAAAATGATGATAAGATCTACAAAATATAACAGGGAAATACAACATAATAAGAGGTATGTATAATGGTCAATGTGAAACTACTAGCGAGTGAGCTAGCTAAATAAGTGGACATCACTCTTGGTAGGTAGACCATGTCGGTGAAGTCCATCTGTAGTACCACTGGTGGTGATCCTCGTGTCTTCTACCTCATGCCACTGATAAATGGAGGTGAGAAGTCATCCAAGCATGCCATGTGTTCAGTTTGATATCTCAACACTCCTTCTCAAGATCAATGCCATCTCTTGTACTGCAAGCATAGCTTGAAATCGCCTCAAGTTCCCAAGGCCTTTGTGAAGATGTTCACAATCTGCTCATCTGACCTCACATACCTAAGATTGATGTCACCATCCAAGACCCTGTGAAGTGGTATTGCACCTTAATGTGCTTTGTCCTTGCATGGACCACTAGGTCCCGTGCCAGCTATATGCTAGTAAGATTGTTGCAATAGATGACAGTCAGGCTTTGAACTTGTATGCCCAACTCTGTCAGTAGTATGCCATCGTCGCTGGTAGATCGTCGATAATATAGACTACCAACCCAATTTGCATCTATGTAACCATAGAGCTACACATACATGCTAGCCTCATAAACGAGTGCATAGGCCAAGGTAGCACTCACATAGCGCAATGTGCACCTCACTAAATCCAAATGTGGCTTCCTGGAAACCTGCATAAATTGACTCTCAAGCCCAACAATATAAGTCAAACCTGATTGTGAGATTGTTAGGTAGATAAGGTTACCTACAATCTTTCTGGCATTCTCAAGCACATCATCTACATCAGCTCACACCTTCAAGTTTTGATCCAAAGGCATCACAATTGTTTTACAATTAGCCATACCATACTTGGACAGCATATCCAATGCATACTACCTTTGTGACAACCATGTGCTCTCTTTTGTGCAAATAATTTCATTGCCCAAGAAATAACGCAGCTCCCCCAAATCTTTCATGTTAAGTTACTGCTTCAAGAGTCCCTTTACATTCTCAACTTTAGCCTCATGATTTCCATCAACAATCAAATCAGCCACATAGACGCATATGATCACAATATTTGTCACATTCTCCCGCACATATAAAGATTGATCCGCATCATCCATACAAAAACCAATAGTAACCAAGTAGGTTGCAATCCTATCATGCCAATCTCTAGGTGCTTGCTTCAATCCATAAAGTGCTTTCCTCATCTTGCATACATATTTGGGATGTCTCAGATCCTCATATCCCTACGACTACTCTATATACACCTCTTCTTGCATGTCATCGTGCAAGAAGGCATTCTTCACATCCATTTGATGCAACACCCAACCTTTTGCTGCAGCCAATGTAATAATGGTACAAACAATTTTCATCTTAGCTTACGGGGATAAATGTATCCTCGTAATCAATTCCATAAGTTTGTGCATAACCTTTGGCTACCAATCTAGCTTGTACCTGCTCACAATCACTACAAGAGGTTGTGTGCTCTTGTGACGCTGTTAGCGACGGAAATAGACTGGGTTTTTATAACCCCCGACGTCGCTAAAACCGTCGCTAATAGCATCGCTACGAGAGCGTCGCTATATGCGTCGCTATAAGCGTCTCTATATAGAGACGCTCATAGCGACGGTCATAGCGACGGTTATATCGACGTTTACACAGAAGTCTATAGCGACGCTACAGAGCCATAAATAGCGACGGTTATAGCGACGCCCGAGAGAATTTTTTTTTGGTGACAGGGCATTGAATGCCCTCCCACCCATCAACCATATTGTACTTGATTCACTTTTTAAAAAAAGTGCAAGGGTAGATAATAGACCCAAAATAGTCACCCACACGACGCATTGTTTGCAAAATTGACAAGCGTAAAATTGACAATTGTACACATCATAGGCAAAATGAATTGATTGGTAAATGTAATAATGACAATTGTACAACATCATAGGCATAAAGAATTGATTGGCAAAATGAACTGCGGTGACAAATGTAATAATATACATGGTTCAAAAAGACGTATAAAATCCGTCTCATGATACATAAGCTATGAGAAACCCTAAACTAATGCTATCTAGCTACGGCTAAACTGACGTCGTCTAGTCAGACGTCTCATCGTGTCCAAGCGGCGTATCTGTCGGATTCTGCAAAAAAAGACAATAAGACAGCTTTCAGTAAGTATAAACATATAACGACATTTATAAAACAATACAAAAAATAGAAAAGAGTAAACCCTAATACTAACCATGCCGCCGCGAGAACTGAGAATGTCCATCAGGGCGTTTAAGCCCTTCCTGCCTGCATACTCGCGCTCGTACGGTGTGGGATCACGTCCTGTCATCGACCACTGTCAAAACATACAAAGATTTCATTATGTTAGAATTAAAAAACTCATAAACCCTAAACTATCGAACATAAAGAGCAATGCGAAAACACTTACAAAATCGGCCTCAAATGATGCCCATCCACCGCTCCCCAAGTGGTGTGAGCTCCCTGCCTCTACTCGCGCTCTGGCTGCATCCTTTTGTTGCTTCCACTTGTCGGGATTCTCGCTCGCTGCTTTCTTCGCATTCTTCCAATCTTCTTTGGCCAGCCAATCTGGCCTGTTCCACCCATGCTTGATTGCTTTTTGCACTTTGGAACGCTTGTGTTTGCAGTACTCGCGCATTCGAATCTTCATCAGGTCTTCATTGAAGCGCTGATCCCGTGTTGGAACGGGAAACTCATCATGAAGTATGCTGATGACTCTGTTTTTTAAATCACTTGGTACTTCACTCCATTTGTTTAGTATGTAGTGTCTAAACAGCTGAGAGCAAAGACCACGCATGCGCGAGGTCACCTTCTTGCTGTCATCATCCATGATGATGCCGCCGCTGAAGTCGACGGAGTAAGGCAAGCCCTCTGGCCGGTGACGCGTGAACCTGGGTGTCCCGACAGGGGTCTCTAGCGGCGTGTCGATGGGGGTGTGGACGTCAGGTGTCTCCACCGGCGTCTGGGCCCCGAAGCGAGGAGTGTCGAGTGGGGTGGCTCCTGGCGGAGTAGGTAGAGGTGTGTAGCTGCTAGGAACAATCAGCCACGCAAAACCTGGCGTAGATGGCGATGTTGTGGCTGGTGTGGGGGCGGGCAAAGAAGGGAAGGGTAAAGAGCCTCGTCGAACACGAGGCGGTGTGGAGGCATCGGCGGCGGAATCCCCACAACAACTGCCACCGCCACCACTAGAGCGCCGGTGTCTAGACGAGTGTGAAGATCGTCTCGTCGACGCCGAAGCTTCGGAGCGCGCCGAATGCTCCGAAAGAGAGGGAGATGCGGATGGAGTAGGAACGCGCGATGATGCGCCAGAGCGATGACGCTCCACGTACCACTGTCTCTGCTGCGGTGACAAAGAAGAAAGAAACTCCTCATCATCCATACCTGCATTAAACACACGAATATTTAAACTTAATATTGAATGAATAGAGTAGACAATGACGTAATGACGCATATAAATACAATGACACAATGAATTGAGTGATAGAAGAGGCAAGTCGAAAACTCATAATTTTCAATCAAAAGATGTGAGCGCGAGTATAAAAGAGCGTTATACACTATGGAAGGTACTTAGAGAGCCAGAGCTTTTACAACACGGAGCAAAATTGTTCAAATACAATATTTGTGGCTTTAAGAGATCTCTCTCTCATCCTCGCATCACTCAGCATAACTTCCTATATCTATATAGAGCTCTCCGTTTAAACACATATCCTCTGTTTCATTTTGTAGCTCCTCTGCATGCACCCCATATAGAGTAGTAGCATCTTGATGCTCGTCTGGCACCACCGCAGCGGCTTCTGATTGAGCATCTTCTCTGATCTCCTCCATTGATGCCGTTGTGATTGGCACATGGTAGCGTTCATACGTCCTTGCACTACGAGGGGCTACCTCTATGACGTACCACCAGTTTGATGTAGACTTTGTAGGATGAAATATTACCTGCCAGAGCCACATAACTTACATGAGAGCTTTCAAGCACATAACTTGTAAAAGGGAGATGTTAACTATTTACATACTTACTTGTTCACAATGCTCGGGTAGTACGAAAGTGTCTCTTAGGTCAGTCCATTTCTTAGTAGAATCCACCTCAAGAAAACCAGACTCTCCTCTACGCACAGTAGCGTTGCGACCCTCCATGATTATCTTGAACCATTGCACGTCGAACAAGTCGACAAAAAATCCTCTGTAATCGATCCTCAAAATCTCTTGTAGAGTGCCGAAGTAAGTGAGTTCCGCCACCACAGGATCTGCATCATTCCACCATTGCACGTCGAACAAGTCGACAAAAAATCCTCTGTAATCGATCCTCAAAATCTCTTGTAGCGTGCCGAAGTAAGTGAGTTCCGCCACCACAGGATCTGCATCAGAGGAACGTCGTCGACTAGACTGTTTAAATTTTGCCATGATTCCACAATCTTGAGTAAAACGCTTTTTGTCGATCCGTTCCACCCTAAAATGTCGACCTTTACACCATGCTGCTGTGTATGACTTATACTACAACGAACAAAGATTATGAGTGGCCGTTCAAACGTTTAGAAATAAAGTCACTAGCTAGTCGTACATTGCAAACTTACCTTGGTCGCGCAACCCCGAGAGTACTCCCACTCTTCCTCAGTCACTTCGTCACCGCATTGTTGTGCGCTTTTCAATTGGTTGTGCAACCATCTTAAGCTCATGAATGTTGGTAGGCTCTCCAGAACCGTTGGATAGTGCATCGGTGGTCGTCTTCCCCGTCTCCACTCGATTCGTGACCTTTGTCGCTCTTGCTTTGCATCCTCATATTGTGAAATCCACTTTTACATCACTGGATTGTGAAGCATGCAAAATCGGTTGATTTTAGCCTCTAGATCTTTTGTCATCTTCTTCTCAACACCGAGATTGCACATGACAATCCCAGATATGCGCTCATCATCTATGGTTCGCCATAGCGTGTCCCGGGCTTTATCAAATCCATCTAGCCACTCTCCAATGTACACTAGGGACTCTGATACCAACCAACCTTCTGCCATGCTACCCTCCGGACGTGCCTTTTGACGCACATATCCCTTAAGCGTTTTCATGAAACGTTCTAAGAAGAACATCCATCTGGAATGAACTGTGCCAGCTATTTCCACCTCATCAACTATGTGAACAAGAAGATGCACGTGAATGGTTAGCATGGTAGTAGGAAAATGTTTCTCAAACATACACACAAGCTCCGCAGGACGAATGGTATGGAGTCTACGTTGATCTCCTTTTGTGAGATCCATTGCACCAGCTTTGCAAGTTTGTAGATTGTGTTACGGATGTCGAGAGACAAACATCCCTCAATGGCAACCGGTAAAATAAACTGTAAAGTATGTGCAGCAATGATATTAAAGTCCACATTTTATGCAATGATATTAAAGTCCACTATGAACGTACCTGACACATTTTATGCCAATCGTGTGACTTCAAACCGGTAAGCTTTCCTTCTTTAGTAAAACACGTTCGGAGCGAGTGCATTACGCCAGTGGGGGTCCGCAAAGATCGAATGGTCTCTTTTGCTTTGCATTCTTGGGCTCCTGTGAAAATCCATGGTGCTTTAGGGAGTTTTATCGATCCATCAGACGCTGTTTGTGGCCAATATTGCTCCATACGATCCACATTTCTAAGGTCAACTCTGGCTCCCAAAGTATCTTTCTTGCTGGTTAGATGGTCCCATAGTAGATTACCCACATTCTTGAATATGTGCATTGGATCGAGCAAGTGATTGATCATGAGTCGGGGCCAGTATGGTAACTCGTACCATAGAGATAGTCTCTTCATCCCTGGAGGCAATCCGTCATCGCACATCTCCTTCTGCTCTAACCATGCTTGTGCAGACATCCTTGGTGGCTCTCTTCCCAAAAAGCCATCGCGTAACACATGATTCTCTGGAAGATACACTTGATGACCTTCGTAGATTTGCTTCTTCAGTGAGGGCGCCCTACGTGCATTCAGTCTAGGTCCACATGTGACACATGCTCTGTATCCGCTTGTTTGAAGCCCTTCATGTATACACATGATAATAGATCAACTATGGGAAAAAACAAGATTTACAGTTTCTGAGTGAGGAGTGTCAATAGATCACCTGAGCATTCTGTTAGCCCGGGATAGTCATGCATGGTCCACATTAGAATGCCTCTGATCAAAGCATTCCGTCGTCTTGTGTGTCGGCTCATATCCACCACCTCTATGCCAATCCACAATTGTTGTAGCTCTTCCAATAGTGGACGAAGATACACATCCATATTCTCCACTATATATATTGCCTTGGCACAATCAAGCTTAGCCATAGGTGCCCCTTCTTCGTAGTCAACCACGGGGGAATGTTGTAGTTGACGATGACAACGGGCCATACACTGTAAGATGTTGATCTTTGACCAAATGGATTTACGCCATCCATAGCCAGGCCTAAGCGCAAATTTCGAGCTTTCTTGGCAAAATCCGACCATATTTCATCTATATGTTTCCAGGCTGCGCAATCTGCAGGAATTCGTAGTGAGGCGGTCCGGGGCGGGCAACAAGAAGAGCAACCTCTAGACACCCTTCAAGGCTCTCGTGCTGCTCAATGGGGCTGGGGAACAACACAACACAAACCAAAATAACAAACCCCCCAGCCAAATCCCAACTACACAAGGGGCACCACCTAGTTTAAGAGCGAACTAGGACGCAAAAGAGGAGAATCGTTAGAGCAACCCACAAACAAGCAAGGAATTTACACTAACCCTAACACCAATGGAACACTCTCACACACTAAAACAAGAGAGAGAGAGAGAGAGAGAGAGAGAGAGAGATGGTGCTCGGGCTGCTTTGAAGTGTATCGTTAATGATCAAGCAAACATAAATATATATATGTAAGAAAGAGAGAGAAGGGGGAAGGGGGTGCTTGTTACACTAATGCCTTCTTACAAATCTGTCATGACAAATCAAAGTGAGATTAGTATTTGTTCAACATAGCTTGCGTAAATTTCACCACAACACATCACAAGAAAAACCACCCCAATCACTGTCTTAAGGCCAGGGGAGTCCTCTCCACCCTGTCGCCCTCTTACAGTATGTGGGATTTATGGCTAGATTGATGACAACACCAGAGACAAGCTATCAAGAACTTAACAAAAAACACCAAGACACTTACGCATCATTGTTGTCCATTACTTCACGTTGGAAGGGAGACAAAGTATCCAAGCTTAGTCCAAATCCACCCTCCTTGATTCAGCAAATGTTGGGCTTACACTAGTAGGAGAAATGATAGATTTCCTACTCTCAATTGAATGATCACTCTCTCTCTTACAATGGCATAGAGTTCCCTTGCTAATCCCCTATTACAACACATGCACATGCATAAGACAATGAGCTTCCACTCAAGAGCTCCTTCTAGAGAGGTTGAGCTTGGCTTCTCAAGCTATAGCATAGTGCTCTTGCTTATGGCTCCCCCTTTTGTGCTAGCTACACCCTCCTTTTATAGAAATTTTGAAGGCTAGGGTTACTCCTCTAACCATGGCTGGGTTAGATTTTCAGCAATTTATCTAATTTCTTTTGCTTGGAATTATCAAGAAGTTGGTGGGGAGAGAGAGGAGAGAAATGGAGGTGATAGGACTTTTCATAGTGGGTTAGTGTTAGTAGAGTTAGTATTAATTTACAAATGGAATTGGATATTTAGAATGGGAGTATCCATGTAGGATACAAATAAGGAAGAAAAACTCTTAAGAGGTAAGAAAAGGTGGATTTCTTACAAGGTTGATGCTCCAAGTGTCTTGAGTAGGGCCAATTTTGACGCTTGTTGACGGTCCACTAGCTTTGACGGTACATTTTTTCTCCACTCTTGACCTTCCTTGAGAGACAAGGTAATTGAAGCTGAGTGATCAACCACCATGATGCTGTCTTTTAAGAGAAGAGGCTGAATTCTGTGGTTTTTTTGATAGATATGGGTAAATTGGAGGAGGAAAAATGAGACTAGGTGGTCAATTTTGGAATGGAATTGTGTGTGGGAGGTATGAGTTCACCATGGTTTCTCTTATTCTTCAAGGTTGAGGAGAAGGTGAGTAGGGTGCAGAGAGGAGTGGTGAGAGAGGTGGGGATGATGAGTGGAGAAGTGTGTGTGAAAGAGGAAAATGATAAAGTGGAAGAGAGAGTGTGGCTGCATAGCATGGGAAACTGGGGTCCACTAATAAAATCATAGCTCACAGCTCGTAGCTCAAAAAAATATGAAAAAATTTGAGGCAAAAGTTCAGCCCACGAGCTACAACTTTTGTTTGTATCACCTTTTCAAATTCGGAGAGCAAGTGAACTTTAAAAATTCAGCCAATCCGATCGTTTTTTTCCACTGCACAAGGTCCTTGTGGGGTCCTTCTTTGGATGATTCTTTTGAATACCTCCAAGAGTGAGCCCTCCATAGTGCATGTATGCATGCCACCTACCCTTGACCTTATTTGGTAGGTCTATAATTGAAGATATTGTTGAGATTATGATATAAGTGAATAGTACAACTAAGAAAATCAAATATTGAGGGGTCTAAAAAATATGTACATGTCAAATATAAATAATATAAGTGGAAAAAATATAAAGGGGTCAAAAGAAATCTCTCTCATTATGAGGCTACCATAAAAAGATAAATATTCTTGGTATTCTAATTTTTTAGAAAAAAAAACAAAATAGATGTAGGAAGGGAAAAACCACAATAGTGAAAAAATATACACATAAATAAAACTAGTTTTTTTGGATTTTTGTTGGGGTGGAGTTACACCAAATATAAGAGAAGCTTACATGAAAATATTTCTATATGGAATAAAGAGTAAGAAAAATGGTAAGAAAACCTGTGGTAATGGTGAGGCAATGTACAGAGCATAAATAACACACACCTAGGTAGAAATATTTAAATAAATACCAAAATAATTATAAAAAAATCTTTTATTTAGGCCCTATATACAAAAAAATATTTACATACGCATGGGCCATAATATACTTATATTTTTTGGCTCAACTAGCCCAATGACTAGCTAATTGAGGGTTTTTTATTTCAGTAAGGAGATATGGGAAAAGTCCCCTAACTCACACGCACCTATATACAGTGAAATGGTAGGGATAGCCACAGTGTTTGGGTGATTTTGGTAGGGTGAGGTAACTCACTGTGGCAATTACAAAGAGCCGAAAAACGGCTATCATTAGCCCTCCCCCTGGATGATGGTATATTCATGTACCATCATAGAGCATCTTTTCCAAAGAGAGTGCTTCAGAGTCCTTGACGAGATCTTTATTGTTTGGCCCCTCAGAATTTTGGCTAGAGTTACACTCATGCTTCATGTAACAATACTTACATGAGACAGTGGCCTTTTGACAGATCTTTGGTAGATCCTTTGGTAGAAGGCGACTCAAATAGGGCTTCAAGCGATACCCGTTTACTTTCCTGGAGTGCTCTTTACCATTCAAGTCCATAAGCTGATAGTAACTTGAATTGAAAGCCTTCTTGACTATGTATGGCCCTTGCCATCTTGTTTCAAATTTGGCATCAAAACGATTATCGAGTCGATTGTCATACCTTAGCACAAGATCTCCTTCATTGATGCCTTTGTCCTTCAGTTTCTTGTCAAGCTTCTCCTTTGTCTGTGTGGCTTTCCTCTTATAGTACTCGTATGCTGCTTCTCTTTTCCACTCAAGCTCAGCTAAGGTAAGAAGTCGATCCATCCATGCTTCTTGATCATCTTGTGCTGATTTGCTATGAAGTCGCATTGTTGGAATGTTTAGCTCAATTGGTTGTAAAGCCTCTTGACCATAGACCAAGTGAAATGGTGTGAACTCCGTGGCTTCCCTATATGTGGTTCGATACGCCCACAAGGCACCATCCAAGAAGTCATCCCACAACTTTGTCTTGTTTTTCACCATCTTTCTAATGATGCCTGCAATGACACCATTAGCTTTTTCTACCAAACCATTTGATTGGGGATAGTAGGGTGTACTGTGACGATGTAGAATGTGAAGTTCTTCACAGACTTCTGTGAGCAATCCCTTTCTAAACCCTGGACCATTATCAGAAACAATCTCCAAAGGTGTGCCAAATCTACAACAAATGTGAGTGTAGACGAATTTGCTCACTGTTTTCTCATTTACCTTTGCCACACTCTGTGCTTCCACCCACCTAGTCATATAGTCTACAGCCACTAGAATGTAG
Organism: Adiantum capillus-veneris; assembly: GCF_014529385.1. NCBI lineage: Eukaryota > Viridiplantae > Streptophyta > Polypodiopsida > Polypodiales > Pteridaceae > Adiantum > Adiantum capillus-veneris. Next base: position 73,720,208 of record NC_140947.1, on the reverse strand, counting down.
AGTTTACCATTTTTTGTCCTAGGCAGAGGACCCATAGCATCAATGCCCCACTTTTCAAACGGTCCATTTGCAAGCACGATTTGCCTTGGACCATAAACCGATCTTCTATTCCCATTTACCTGACAATTGTGACAACTTTTACACCAATGTTGGACATCCACATGCAGACTTGGCCAAACATACCCCGCAAGAAAAATCTTCTTCAAAGTTAATTCTTGGGCAAAATGACCACCACATGCTTCTTCATGCAAACCTTTTAGAATGGCTGGAATTTCCTCAATAGTTGGTACTCTTCTGCATACTTGATCCCTCCCTCTTTGATAGAGGGAGCCTTCTAGGAAGAGATATGCGCTTGCCTTCTTCATGAGTCTCCTCTTCTGAGCCTTCGTGAAGTCTTGTGGAAACTCGCCCTCCAAAATGTAGCTAATAATGGGAGTCAATGACTCCAGTCCCTGGTATCTCGGTTGCTTGACAGTTGCTGCCACCATGATGACCTGCACTTCTTTCTCAACACATGTAACTACTTGCTGTGCAAGTAAATCGGCATCTTCATTCTGTTTCCTAGGAATATGATATAGTTGCACTTCTTCAAATTGATTAAACAATCTACGAATGGCATGAACTTTTGTCCGTAAGCTTTCATTCTTGCATGCCCAAATACCTAAAATCTGTTTAACAATGAGAAGTGCATCTCCCTTTACCATGAGGCATTGTATCCCTTGGCCAATGCACATCTTCAAACCATGAAGTAGTGTGTCGTATTCTGCTTCATTGTTGCTAGTTGAACCTGGTAGATTGACCTTCTCTTTCATGACCACCTCTCCACTTGGGTTGAGCAACACTAGCCCTCCCCCTGCTTTCCCTGTGGCTCGTCGAAAAGATCCATCAAAGAACAAGGTAAAAGCATTGGGAATACTTTTTGGTGGTGGCAATGGTAGGGTCTTTACTTGAGGCACCTTAATTTCCTTCTCATGTACCCTATAAGTGAGAATCCCTGCCAATTGTGCACGCACACTATCTTCTACCTTGAAAGAGTATTGGAACTCTTGCAACTCCATAATCCACTTTGAGATCCTAGTACTAAGATTCATTTGAGAGGACACCCAAGGGAACAAATTTTCTACAGTGAGAATTACAAAAGGTTTTGGTAGCAGGTACGATCTAAACTTTCTCACCGCAAACATGAGAGAAAGCATCACGAGTTCTGCTTTTGTGTGGTCTCTCTCCAAAGCATTCATGACCCTACTAGCAAAGTAGATCGGTCGCATCCTTGTACTGTGGGGATCTTGTTGTAGCAACACAGCACCAATTGTTTTCCTTCCAACACTAGAGCTAACAAAGAATGTGTACTCCCAACAAGGAGGCATGAGTGTTGGTAGCTCTGACAAAATGACTTTAATGTTACAAAAATACTCTTCAAGCTCATCAGACCATGCAAATTCTACTTGTTGTGTCAACTTTTGCAAAGGATGAAGCAACTCCGAAGCCAAGTGAATAAAGCGTGACATATACTTCACTTTTTGAATGAATGATATGACCTCTTTGAGATTCTTGGGTGAGGGGAGCTCAATAAGAGCCTTTGCCTTTGAAGGATCCACCTCAATGCCTTTGTAAGAAACTTTATGACCGAGCAAGATTACTTCATCCTCACCTATATGGCACTTGTCGGGTTGAGTTGACCTCCCATGTCGTAGAGCTTCTTTAAACCTTCTTCTACCCTTTGTAGATGCAATGATTTTGAGCTATAAATACAGAAATCATCAATGAACACCCTAATTGACTTTCCAAAGAATGCTTGAAACGCCATATTCATGAAACGTTGGAATGTTTCAGGAGCATTTGTCAGACCAAATGGCATGACTCTAAAAGCATAACAACCCCAAGGAGTGATAAAGGTTGTTTTCAATTGATCCTCCAATGCAATCCCTATTTGAAAGTAACCTGAGTAACCATCGCACACAGTGTACTTCTCATGACCAGCTACCTCATTTAGTATCTCATCCTGGAATGGGAGGGGAAAGTGATCTCTTTTTGTTGCCTCATTGAGGGGACGGTAATCCACACACACCCTCCACTTGCCATTTTTCTTAGGAGTGACAACAACAGGAGAGACCCACTCTGAATTCTCCACTGGATAAATGAAACCTACTGCTAGAAGCTTTCTTACCTCCTTGAGTAGAGCCTGTTCCTTTATAACTCCTAGCCTTCGTAGCTTCTGAGCTTTAGGTGTGGCCTCAGGCTTTAACTCAATCTTGTGTTGAACAACATCTACCCCACGCACGTCGGTGTAGTCTTTAGCAAAAAGCCTAGGAAACTTCCTTAGCACACATTCGAACTCCTCTCTTTCATCCTTTGTAAGTGTTGTTGATAGCAAACCTTCCAGCATCCCTTCATCTTGAACACCTTCATTCTCTTGAGGACCTACCTCCTCCAAGCCTTGACAAGAGGTCTCTTGGTTGCTTGGCTTAAACCTTACCCCCATGACTTCGATGGAAGACTCCTCTTCAGTAATGCTGCCGCTACTTTCTTCTTCTGAAGTGCTATCGGTCCAACCTTCTTCCGTCTCACTTTGAGATGATTCTTCATGGAGCTCCTCTTGGCGTTGCTCCTTCATGTCAAAGACAACCTTCTTGTGATTGTCATTTCTGCAAATTAGCTTTCCACTCTCCCAATCCTGCAAAGCTCGCATTTTCATTAGCCATGGTCTTCCTAGGATAAATGGGTAACCATTTCCCTTGGTAGACATGACATAGAAATCCACTACCTTCTTAATGCCAAAGGCCTCCACAAAAACATTTTTACAAATGCCTACGCACCTAGCCTTGCTATTGTTTGCCATTTTCACTTTGATTTCAGGTGTCTCATGGATGTGCATGCCTAGTCTTTGCATGAGCCCTTCTGTCATGATGCAAATTTGTGCACCCCCATCCACTAGACCTTTCCTAACCAATCTTCCTTTTATGTAACAATCTAGCACAAGTGTAATATCCTCGTTCATTTCAGCATGTGCAATTTTCACAACAGGAAAACTCTCTTTTACCTTTCTCCTAGTGCTAACTGCCTTTGTTAAATCCCTCCTAACTTGTGGGCATAATGCAAGAAACTGAGGCCATGAGATATCAGGACCCTTACCTTGCATGTCTTCCAACAGGTTGTATGGAGCCATACCATGACCAAGAGGGAAGTCTTGGAGATTGATACGACGTCGAGTCCTCTTAGCTTCCTTGGTCTCCTTTGCCTTCTTGCCTTGTCCATGGTCACTCTTTGATGGGACACCCTCTTTCTCTTTACCTTTTTCTCAGCCACGCTTAATGCCATTTGCTTCCATGTCAAACTCATTTGAATTTGTCACCTCTACCACATGAACATTTGGATCTGGCAAAGGTGGAACTCCTTCTACCCCTTGTGGAGGTGGTCTTGGTCCATTTGGCCTTTGTAGAAGCCTTGGTTGTTGACCAGCTCCTTCTCCTGCATTCATCACTGGGTAATTCAAGTTAGGTCTCCCTGGCTCTCCACGGGGCCAAGGAAAATTATACATCCCATGTCTAGACTCTCCGCAATTCCAACATTGCAAGACTCTCCTAGTTCGTGGCTCTCTCTCTTCTGACTTCTTTGCTTGTCCCTTTGGACCTACAGCTTGTGCAAGGTGAATTGACAGGCTGCTTAAAGATTCGTTTAACTTCTCAGTTACTTCCGCCATTACCTCAGGAAGCTCCCTCGATGTTGATGCTTGTGACTTACCTTTGGGTCTAAGACCTTCTATTGGAACCTCTCCCCTTAAGCACTTGAGTTTCCTATATTTCTCAGCAGCCCTAGTTTCAGCTGCATCAAAGGTAGCAGGTGCACCCGCCTCAACTTTTACCTTAAGGTCAGGAAAGAGTCCGGCTATGAACCTCTCCTTCTTTAGAAATTCTGCACCATCACCAGGGTTAGCAACATTTCGTATCCATAGAGCCCAAAGACGTAGAAACTCTTGCTTGTACAAGTAGCAGTCATCTAAGTCTTTTTGCTTATGAGAAACAATGTCTTGCCATAATTTTTGAGTGTTTTGGGGATCAAAGAAGTATTTCTTGAAACGATTCAAAACTTCTGTGTAATTCCCCTTAACTTCCTCAGGCAAAGAGTCAAACCAAGTGCTAGCATCTTTCCTAAGGACCACCTCAAACATTTCTACACGTTCTTGATCAGTTATTATCCTCTTGATACGGCAAGACATCTTGAAATTTGCTAAAAATAATTATGCATCCTCTCCATGCTCTCCAAAGAAAAGAGGATACCCAGACATTTGGCGTTGGCTTTCCATTGAATTGATTTCAAAGTGACACCCGTTTTTGTTTTTCTTTCTTAAAAAGATTTACACAATAATGTTTTCTAGCCTGCAATCTATTCTACAACAAAATAAAGATATTCACATCAAACGACCTATGATAATCAATAAGAGGTAGGATGACAGGGTTTGGTGATGCGAGAATTTCCCCTACTCTTTGGGCACCAAACATGAACACCATACGTTGTTGAAAATGAATTTTCCTACTAATTGCAATGTTTATTCTAATGTGTGGAGTGAAATGGAAGGGGAAAACCTCTATTCCTGGGCCATTATCCATGGTCTATGCATGACCTAATGCTTAAAACAAAACAAAAATATAGACGTCCAAACTAAGGTCGTACCTAATGAGAGGCAAAATAAAAGGATTTACTGAAGTGTTTATCTCGGCCAAACTAAGAGGACCTAAAATTCTACAAATGACACGTTGAAATTGCAACTTAGTACTAACAATTATGTGTACCTTTTGCCTTGCAATGGGAATGAAGGGATCATATAAATTTTCGTGATTCATGCAAACTACTTGACTATGCTAAAGGTTGATTCTACACAAAAATACACAACCGTTCCTCAATGGGGGCACCAATTTGAGGCGGTCCGGGGCGGGCAACAAGAAGAGCAACCTCTAGAAACCCTTCAAGGCTCCCGTGCTGCTCAATGGGGCTGGGGCACAACACAACACAAACCAAAATAACAAACCCCCCAGCCAAATCCCAACTACACAAGGGGCACCACCTAGTTTAAGAGCGAACTAGGACGCAAAAGAGGAGAATCGTTAGAGCAACCCACAAACAAGCAAGGAATTTACACTAACCCTAACACCAATGGAACACTCTCACACACTAAAACACGAGAGAGAGAGAGAGAGAGAGAGAGAGAGAGAGAGAGAGAGAGAGAGAGAGAGAGAGAGAGAGAGAGAAAGATGGTACTCGGGCTGCTTTGAAGTGTATCGTTAATGATCAAGCAAACATAAATATATATATGTAAGAAAGAGAGAGAAGGGGGAAGGGGGTGCTTGTTACACTAATGCCTTCTTACAAATCTGTCATGACAAATCAAAGTGAGATTAGTATTTGTTCAACATAGCTTGCGTAAATTTCACCACAACACATCACAAGAAAAACCACCCCAATCACTGTCTTAAGGCCAGGGGAGTCCTCTCCACCCTGTCGCCCTCTTACAGTATGTGGGATTTATGGCTAGATTGATGACAACACCAGAGACAAGCTATCAAGAACTTAACAAAAAACACCAAGACACTTACGCATCATTGTTGTCCATTACTTCACGTTGGAAGGGAGACAAAGTATCCAAGCTTAGTCCAAATCCACCCTCCTTGATTCAGCAAATGTTGGGCTTACACTAGTAGGAGAAATGATAGATTTCCTACTCTCAATTGAATGATCACTCTCTCTCTTACAATGGCATAGAGTTCCCTTGCTAATCCCCTATTACAACACATGCACATGCATAAGACAATGAGCTTCCACTCAAGAGCTCCTTCTAGAGAGGTTGAGCTTGGCTTCTCAAGCTATAGCATAGTGCTCTTGCTTATGGCTCCCCCTTTTGTGCTAGCTACACCCTCCTTTTATAGAAATTTTGAAGGCTAGGGTTACTCCTCTAACCATGGCTGGGTTAGATTTTCAGCAATTTATCTAATTTCTTTTGCTTGGAATTATCAAGAAGTTGGTGGGGAGAGAGAGGAGAGAAATGGAGGTGATAGGACTTTTCATAGTGGGTTAGTGTTAGTAGAGTTAGTATTAATTTACAAATGGAATTGGATATTTAGAATGGGAGTATCCATGTAGGATACAAATAAGGAAGAAAAACTCTTAAGAGGTAAGAAAAGGTGGATTTCTTACAAGGTTGATGCTCCAAGTGTCTTGAGTAGGGCCAATTTTGACGCTTGTTGACGGTCCACTAGCTTTGACGGTACATTTTTTCTCCACTCTTGACCTTCCTTGAGAGACAAGGTAATTGAAGCTGAGTGATCAACCACCATGATGCTGTCTTTTAAGAGAAGAGGCTGAATTCTGTGGTTTTTTTGATAGATATGGGTAAATTGGAGGAGGAAAAATGAGACTAGGTGGTCAATTTTGGAATGGAATTGTGTGTGGGAGGTATGAGTTCACCATGGTTTCTCTTATTCTTCAAGGTTGAGGAGAAGGTGAGTAGGGTGCAGAGAGGAGTGGTGAGAGAGGTGGGGATGATGAGTGGAGAAGTGTGTGTGAAAGAGGAAAATGATAAAGTGGAAGAGAGAGTGTGGCTGCATAGCATGGGAAAACTGGGGTCCACTAATAAAATCATAGCTCACAGCTCGTAGCTCAAAAAAATATGAAAAAATTTGAGGCAAAAGTTCAGCCCACGAGCTACAACTTTTGTTTGTATCACCTTTTCAAATTCGTAGAGCAAGTGAACTTTAAAAATTCAGCAAAACTGACCGTTCTTTTCCACTGCACAAGGTCCTTGTGGGGTCCTTCTTTGGATGATTCTTTTGAATACCTCCAAGAGTGAGCCCTCCATAGTGCATGTATGCATGCCACCTACCCTTGACCTTATTTGGTAGGTCTATAATTGAAGATATTGTTGAGATTATGATATAAGTGAATAGTACAACTAAGAAAATCAAATATTGAGGGGTCTAAAAACTATGTACATGTCAAATATAAGTAATATAAGTGGAAAAAATATAAAGGGGTCAAAAGAAATCTCTCTCATTATGAGGCTACCATAAAAAGATAAATATTCTTGGTGTTCTAATTTTTTAGAAAAAAAAAACAAAATAGATGTAGGAAGGGAAAAATCACAATAGTGAAAAAATATACACATAAATAAAACTAGTTTTTTTGGATTTTTGTTGGAGTGGAGTTACACCAAATATAAGAGAAGCTTACATGAAAATATTTCTATATGGAATAAAGAGTATGAAAAATGGTAAGAAAAATTGTGGTAATGGTGAGGCAATGTACAGAGCATAAATAACACACACCTAGGTAGAAATATTTAGATAAATACCAAAATAATTATGAAAAAATCTTTTATTTAGGCCCTATATACAAAAAAATATTTACATACGCATGGGCCATAATATACTTATATTTTTTATATATTTTATTTTTTTGGCTCAACTAGCCCAATGACTAGCTAATTGAGGGTTTTTTATTTCAGTAAGGAGATATGGGAAAAGTCCCCTAACTCACACACACCTATATACAGTGAAATGGTAGGGATAGTCACAGTGTTTGGGTGATTTTTGTAGGGTGAGGTAACTCACTGTGGCAATTACAAAGAGCCGAAAAACGGCTATCAGTAGCACACCATCCGAAGATTTATTCTCCTCATGCCATGATGCTAGGGCGGCCATGGACTTACATTCGAAGAAATGCTTGATGCGAGGAAGCAGAGGAAAATGTCGCAAAACCTTTTGTGGAATTTTTGTCCCGTGGAGATCTACTCGATATCTTTCGGAATCACATTTCGGACACTTCTCCATGTCTATGTATTCCCCTTTGAAAAGAATGCAGTCATTAGGACAAGCGTGGATAGAATTGTAATCCATCCCCAAGTTTCGCAAAATCTTTCTTGCTTCATCTCGGGAATCTGGCATCACATTGTCAGCTGGTAGTATGTGCTCTTTAAGCAATCTACACAACATAAAAATACGATAGAGTCGTGTAAAAATCTATCAGATCATTATACATTTAGAGTTTTATTAAAGTAAACTAATTGTAATAGATCACCTGAAAAGTGATGTGACGCTAGTGTCACTCCATCCAAACTTTTTCTGCATGTTGAGAAGAACCAGGAGTGCTTTCAATCTAGACATACGTGCTCCATTATACAATGGCGTATCGGCTTCACTTTTCATATCATCATAGATAAGCCTTTCTGAATCCATGATCGTCTCGATCATTTCATCAATCTCGGGCTCAAACATTGCCTCGTTGGGAATGTGCTCTGCATGATTATCCCCCGAGCTGTGAGAGGCTACATCTTGTGGCCTCACATATGCTGCTTGACCAAAGCGCCTGCGAACACGTCTATTGGGTTGCAAGATTGCTGCTTGTTGGCCAGCGTCAGAGTCCGACGAGTTATAATTGGCAACAACTCGATCTATAATAGATGGATCGAACTTGCCAAATTCGCGAACGTGCTGCAAAGAAACACGTCTTGTCCGTCGCACAGCATGCTTGCATTGATTATAAGTACATAAGACCCTCGTTGAGAGATAGGTGTTTCGGTTGGATGGTCCCACATCCTCGTCACTACTCATAATGAGGATAAAAATCTTATAACCTGGACAACAAATTTAATATTCTATTGGCATCCTTCGTCTTATCTCTCTCTCTCTCTCTCTCTCTCTCTCTCTCTCTCTCTCTCTCTACCTCACATTCTCTAGTCATGTCCAATCCCCGCACACCTCGGTCTAGAGGTGCACGGAGATCAGAACCACCGGGTTATAATCTCGTCTTTATTGGTCAATACCTATATTTGTGGTACAAGAAATCTACAGACCCACGTCTACATGATACTGCATGTAGTGGAAAAAACCCCTTTGCCTCTTCTCTAGCTGTAGCACTTCACAGCATCTTAACATCTTTTCACAGTAGATCTTTTCACTGTTCGTCTAACTCTAAACCCTAAACCGTAAGTAATTCTTGCGTGGACTCGATCTAACGTAAATAAGCGTAAATCTAAATAAACGTAAATCTAACTAAAAATAAACCTAAATCTAATTTAACGTAAGTCTACATCTAACCTAATCTTTAACGTCTTTTGGGATAGTTTCCTACGACGTTAAAACTCTCTTCTTCTTGTGTGTGTGTGTGTGTGTGTGGGTAAACCTAAATAAACCTAAGTCTAATCTAATATAACATAAATCTAAATCTAACGTAAATTATGTTATATTAAAAACAAAGAACTAAACTAACAGGGATTATAAGAACCTTAAAACTGATTTAACACATAATTTTTCACATAACTCGGCAAGAGTTGGCATTCTCATCACTAAAGATGTGAGAGTTGAAGTTGTTGTTGAATGACTAGAGGTTGTCTAGATGGTCATTGTCGGGGATGTAGTGACTCTTGCCGCCCTGAAGATCCACCTTCTTCCCTATCTTCTGAAGACATTTCACCAGTACTTTTGGATCGACGGAGCCCACCATGAGTGAAGGCAGCAATACCCTATATTCCATTGAGGGCTTTCTTCACCCGCTTCATGCAGGCATCGCAGTCTATGGAGACCTAAATCTAATCTAATATAACGTAAATCTAAATCTAGCGTAAATAAACGTAAATCTAACTAAAAATAAACCTAAATCTAATCTAATTAACTTAAATAAACCTAAATCTAATTTAACGTAAATCTACATCTAACCTAATCTTTAACGTCTTTTAGGATAGTTTCCTACGACGTTATAACTCTCTTCTTCTTGTGTGTGTGCACGTGTGTGGATATGTGTGCCAATAAAAAGAGATAAATGGTATAACCTTTCTATCACCCATGCCAAGTATGATAGATTGGTTATGCCATTTCCCTCTTGAATAATAGGTCTTGATTTCAACTCCTCGTCGGCTAGATCTTTAGGTCTTTTAATTTTAATTAGTTTCCTACGACGTTAAATTAGTTTCTCTCTCTTTCTCTCTCAATGTGTGTGCATTTTTTTGTTTATGCATGTTTTCTCTCTCTTTTCCTCTCTCAATGTGTGCGTTTTTTGTTTATGCATGTTCTCTCTCTTTTCCTCTCTCAATGTGTGCGTTTTTTGTTTATGCATGCTCTCTCTCTTTTTCTCTCTCAATGTGTGTGTGCATTCTTTGTTTATGTATGTGTGTGTGCGTTTTTGTTTATGTTTGTACTCTTTCTCTCTCTCTCTCTCTCTCTCTCTCTCTCTCTCTCTCTCTCTCTCTCAAAAACACTATGTGTGTGTGTGTATGTGTGTGTGTGTGTGTGAGAGAGAGAGAGAGAGAGGGAGAGAGAAAGAGGGGAAGGGAGCATGAGAGTGAGGATAGGGAAGGAGCATACCTGGCTCTCCTTCCTCTCCTCGTGTGTGTGTGTGTGTGTGTGTGTGGAGAAGAAAGAGAGAGAGAGAGAGAGAGGGAGAGCGTTACCTGCTCCTTGCTTGAGGGCATTGAAAAACTCAGATCTGAGATTTGAGTTTTTGGGCACTCTCTGTTATTTTTTTAGCCCGGCCGGCGTCGCTATGAGCGTCGCAAATTTACTTGTAAATTTGCGACGCTCATAGCGACACCGGGAATTTTTTTTGGAGCGTCGCTACGTCGCTAATATGAATAACCTCTTGTAGAGAATGCCATCCATGTTATGCTTCACCTTATAAACCCATGAACATCCAATCATATTCTAACCTTCAAGAAATGGAACCAACTCCCATGTCTCATTAGCATCAAGGGCATCCATCTCCTCATCCATAGCTTGATCCCATTGGGATATCCAACAACATCCTGTAAACAAGTAGGCTCTACATCCTGTATAAAATTTTGCATAAATGCATAATGGTGAGCCACATAACTATTAGAAATCAACCTTTGCACACGATTTCTCACTTTCCTGAATCTATGTGGCCCATGATCACTACCAGTCAAGTGCCTTATTTTTAGTATGCATCCTTCTTACACCCAAAGTTCTCACAGAGGGTATACCAAACTCCTCAACAAGACTTTGTTCTGAGCCACTTGAATCACCACCATCATGACCTGCAGTTAAATTTGGCATCCTTGGAGCATCATCAAACTTCTCCTTAACTTTCTTTGACACATTTGCAGAGCCTGCAGGGCTTAGTCTTCCACATAACTTGCCACTCTATGGATTTTCAAAACTACTTGTGCTAGGTGACCCTTACGGTCTACTCAAAACTTGTGATTGCGTAACTGTAATTTTGGCAGCCACTTTATTCTTTACATAAGTCCAAAATCCATCATTTATATCAGCATACCAGCTCTTCAACTCATAAAAAACAACATCCTTGCTCACCCTTTCTTGACGCATGACAGGGTTGTAACATTTGTAACCTTTTTGCTCAAGGGAACATCCAATAAACACATATTTTTCAACCTGTTTTCCAACTTTTTTTGCAACTCATCCGTCCAAACACTTTAAGGTGTCCCATATCAGGTTTCTCCTCGGATGTCATATTGTGTACATTACCAGTAGGAGTCTTGTTCATAATGTAGACAGTTGTAGAGACTGCCTCAACCCAATAATAATGAGAAAAATTCTTCTCATTTACAATATCTCTTGCAACTTTTGCTATGTGCTTGTTTTTCTTCTCAGCAACACCATTTTGTTGCGGAGTTGCAAGAAAATCACGTTGGAATTCCATACTTCCTCAAAAAATCGTTGAACTCATTGGAGACGTACTCTCCCCCTCCATTTGATCTCAGGCACTGTACATACTTTCCTGTTTGCTTCTCAACCATAACCTTGAAATTTTGAAAGCAAGTAAATGCCTCACTCTTCTCCTTCATGCATCAAAGGCTTGGGACCAAAGGGAAAGAGTCTATAAAAGAGCAAGGATAATTGCTAGTTAGCCTATCTTGATCAAATGTGGAAAACAAAGGTAGTTGATTAAAGAAATTATAGGAGTCTAAAAATAGATACTAGCTTTGTAAATTTTAAGTAATAAAATTTACTCTTTAGACTTTAAGTATGAAGCCTGGGAAGTATTGGGGTAATATTAATATTTGCCAAAAATAGTCTAAATTTAGGAGGTCTAAATTTAACAGGTTTTGGGTCTAGTTTCTAAGCACCTCCAAATTATTGTGCTAAGGGTTTTGCACATAAGGTGAAGCTCCAAATTTTAAGGATAAATGTTATTTTTGCTAATGTATGTCCTAATTTAGCAGGTTGACTCTCGTCCGGGTCAGCTTCATACAAGACTCCAAAGGATAGTGCAAAGGTCTTGTACATGAGCTAGTTTAATTGAAATCAAATCTAAGGTTTTTAATTATTGAAAGGAAAAAGAAAAAGACTAAGGTTAAATCAACCCTTCCATTATTAGAAAGTTGACCCTAGTCCTTCTTTACCAAGTTTGGCTAGGACACATATCCAAAGTAGCTTCCAAATGCCTAATTGGTAATTAGGGCTAGTCTGTATGACTTCTAATCTTGCTTAAGTCAAAGGATAAGTGTGAAGAGTGCGAGTGCGGGAGCGTGAGAGTGTGAAAGATTGCAGGAGGCACGATATAGTGGAGCAACCATAGTACAAGCTAATGTGCTCCTTATTCTTTCATATATACTAAAGAATAAGAGATAAAGGAGATGGGCGGCCAGCCAGTTGGCATGAACCCTAACAATCTCCCACTTGAAGGCCAATGTGGCCGAAGTGGCTATAAGTGTAAGCGTTGATATGTAGAATAGTATCGTGTGCTCCACCCAAATCTCTTACTCTCCTTCTTCTCTAGCACACTCACACTCTCATGCTCCCACACTCACACTCTTCACCATTGTTGGGGGTGTGCTTTGTCTTAGAACATATGGTGGAATGATTTCTAGTCTACTAGGATTGCTTAGGTGGCTTAAGGCACATATGGAAGCTTATTCATATGATGTGTGGATGTCCTTTGACCTCATCGATCATATCAGCCAAAAGCCTAGCTCATGGCTATAAATTGAGCATCATTGTAGTCTCTTTTCAAGTGTGTTGTTAGTTCATATTAATCAAGTTATTTTCCAGTGTCTAGAATCCCTCTAATTGTTATTATGTAATGATGAATGCTAGTTTAGTTAATCCACTTTGATCCCATCAATTGGTATTAGAGCTTATGGTATCATTTGGCATTCCTTAATGTATCTCCAAATCTCGCTAATTAGGTCCATTAGCTTTTTTCTAGTATGCCAATGCTCGATTAAGCTCTCCGTTAACTAGTGTGAGCATGTTCTTAGGTTCAATTCCCTCGAATCACTACTCGCCTAGCTAACTACAAGGCTACTTAGCATTAGGGTTCAATTAATGTTGGAATCTTGCATTTAGACTTGCATTAGCACATTTGACCTCATTTTTGCACGTTTTTATTCTTTTAATTAATCCTAGTGCAAGCATTCATTTGAAGCATTACTGAAGTGTGGAAGCAGAACTCAACAACAAGAGATTTCAATTGAGCCCTTAACCTCATCTTTCACACACCATTAGCTTAGTTAATCGAGTTCCTGGTCTATTACTATCGATAGGTGTGTGTGAGTATTTTGTGTGTGTGTGTGTGTGTGTGTGTGTGACTGTCAAATAGCTGGGAAAATAAAAGCCATTAAGGCTTGGAGTTAGAAAGTTGACCCTATTGAGGGCATCATTTTCTTTTGAAGGAAATCTACTTTGGGCCGTCATGTGAAAGAAGTCTATTCTTGGAAGCCTTTTTGTGGAAAGAATCAAAGAAAACAAAGGCACCATGTGTATTTTCCTACGATACCTAAAACTATTACACTCGGCTCATCCTATAGTAGCAGGCTTAGGCTCCTGTAACTGTCCCAACGCTTCAACCCCTCAGCCTGCCATAGACTTCACCCCACCTCCGCTCGTGACCTGCCCTTTTCCAACAAACTTGCAACCCCGATTTCCTGATGACTTCTTCAACCAACTCCAACCCCTTCTCAACCCGCTTCCGCTCTGAATAACCCCCTCCATTTTTCCAGTAGTCAAGGTCTCAGACAATTGAATTTCTTGGTCTTTGTTATTGTCAGGAAGAATAGCAATAATTGATTCTTTTTCATCTGTATCAAGTTGCACAATCAAGGTAGTTCTATACAATGGATGAAATTCAGATGTTGGCAGGATATCCATTGGTAAGAAGATGCCTGTTTTGCTGCACTCATTGTTGGAATGGACAAATTGCTGTATAGCTCTTAGTGCAATATCATCATAAGCACCTTTCAATACGAGATTTAGAAAGTTTTTAGATGCAAGTGGAGCTGAATAACCATCTAAAACAACCTCAAATTGACCCAATCCGCACACCCCAACTATTCGGTTCCAGTCCCCCCCCCCCCGCCCCCCCCTCCCAAGTCCCCCTTTCCCACTAAATAAACCCTCCCCCCCCCCCCCCCCCCGGCAAATAGTTCAACCCTGCCTGATGTAGATAATCTCTATTGAATCGTGCAATTCATACGCTCAACAATGCCATTATGATCAGGTGTGAACGGCATGGTAAATTGTTGCCAAAACCTTCATTTTCTATATAAATTATTGAACTTTGTGGAGACGTACTCTCCACCATTGTTGGTTGGAAAGGCCTTGATCTTTCTACCAGATTGGTTCTCAACCATGGCTAAGAATTTTTGGAATGTGGCAAACACTTTGTCCTTCCTCTTCAAGAGGTAGACCCACACCTTCCTTGTAGAGTCATCTTTGAATGTCAAAAATTATAGTCCTCCCCCTAGTGATTTATGTGGCATAGGGCCACATATATTGCTATGAGCCGAGTCTAGAGGATTTCTTAACTCTGGATGTAATGGTTAGGAAGTTTGACTAGTTTGTTTCACATAGATACAATGCTCACATAAATTAAAATTGAAATAGTTTAAGATAGGTAAGTAGCCAAAATGTTGTAGTATTTTCATTCCTTTTTGACTCATGTGTCCTAGCTGGCTATGCCACAACTCTGTAGAAGGCTGCTGAGTGACATAGATAGAATTCTCTTTTACTGCAAAAACATATAAAGAGTGCAATGAGCCAGATTTTTGGCCTTTTGATAATCACCAAATTTGCCTTACTCACCATTCAAGAACCATAGCCAAAAACATTAGTGTAGCTTAGATCATCAAGCTGACCTTCCTTGTAGAATCATCTTTGAATGTCAAAAGATATAATGCTCCCCCTAGTGATTTATGTGGCATAGGCCCACATAAATCGCTATGATCCGAGTCTAGAGGATTTCCTAACTCTCGATGTAATGGTAAGGAAGTTTGACTAGTTTGTTTCCCATAGATACAATGCTCACATAAATTAACATTGAAATAGTTTAAGATAGGTAAGTAGCCCAAACGTTGTAGTATTTTCATTCCTTTTTGACTCATGTGTCCTAGTTGGCTATGCCATAACTCTGTAGAAGGTTGCTTAGTGACATAGATAGAATTCTCTTTTAATGCAAAGACATATAAAAAGTGCAATGAGCCAGATTTTTGGCCTTTGATAATCACCAAATTTGCCTTATGCACCATCCAAGAACCATTGCCAAAAACAGTAGTATAGCTTAGATCATCAAGCTGACCAACTGACACCAAAGTTTTTGTCAAGTTAGGAACATGTTTTGACCCCATGAAGTATAAATTCAATGCCACTTGTCATGCATAATTTGACATCTCCCATACCGCTTATATCAATTTGATAAGAATCTCCAAGCTTGACTGAATCATGCATAGCAGTATATGTGGAGAACCATTCGCTATGGGGAGTAACATGAAAACTGGCACCTGAATCAATGATCTAATTCTGCACATAACACTCAACATCAAGAGACAATAATGCATTTGGACCCAAGTCGACAGTGAAAATAAGTACATCTAACGACTGTTGCACGTCAAGAACAATCTTAGGAGGTGAAGATTCAACCACATCTATCTCCTCTATCTTTTACGTTTCTCTTTGGAGTGTCAGACTTCACAATGACTAGACATTTTTCGTGTTGTGAAGCACGATAATCTTTCTTTAGATGGACTTATTATCACAATGGCATCATTCTACATTTGTTAAGTCACTGCATTGACTCTTGCTACGATTCTTGCGATCCTTGTGAGCCTATGAACGACCGCCACCGCGACTACAGCCACCTCTTTGTCTATGGCGATTATGACCGCTTGCTATATATGCATCTCCATGCCCACCACTATCTAGAGATTGACATCTAATCTCCTCAGTGAGTAATGTACTAGTAACATTACTGAATGCAACCCTGTTGCTTGGTGCGGAGTTGTTAATGGCAGTGTTAAACGTATCCCATGAAGAAGGCAGCGAGCATAGGAAGAAAATGGCTTTCATTTTGTCATCAAAATTTAGTCCTTTAGATGTAAGCTGAGTAAATATGCTATTGAATTCATTCAAATGCGCACTAACGATGCTACCCTCTTTTATGCTTAAGCGCATAAGTTATTCATCATCAAGAAAACTTTATTAGAAACACTTTTTCCATCCCATGATGCGCATATAGACTTCCATAGCTCACGTGCCGTAGTCTTGTCCATAATTGTAAAGAATATGGAATCACCAAGATGCAATCTAATCGTGGCCATAGCACGACATTGAGCTCTTTTTACTGATCATCAGTGTATGCGTTCTCTCTAACGCTCTTTCAATGGTGCTACCAGGCCCTTGTTGACCAAAATATTAAACTTACACTGTTTTTAGATTGTAAAGTTTGTGCCATTAAACTTTTTGATATAATACTTTTCCTTTTTACAAGAACTAGCCATATGTTGACAAGAGGCAAATGCGAGAGAATGTGACTAAGATTTTATGGCAAAATTTTTGGAAAAATTTTGACAGAGTCTCCTTTGCACAGAAATCAAAATCTCACTGAAAAGATCAATGCATAAATTCACCAAGAGGTGATAAAGGCATAAAAGAGTAGCAAAAATGCACAATGATTACATGTATGACCGCCAACTAGGTGTCAAATGCACCTACACACCTCTGTAGATAGCCTATGGCAGGGTCACAATAAAGGGGATTATCAACAACCTGTATCATCGAAAGTGTCTCAACATTCAAGAACACCACAACTCAATAAAACCTCGCATAGAGCCCTCCAAACGCAGACTCAATCACTAGCCACAGTCTCAAAAAGGGCTCTTCAGGATCGAGATTCAAAAACAACTGAGTGATTGCCAAAAATCAAGGAAAATAGGTTCCACAAATGACGTACTGTAACATTTAATGGTCTAGTAACTTGTGTGTAGCGAAAAGTAACATAGACATAGTGAGCATTTCATTAAGAATAGATTTCTAATGAGCATAGCAAGAGTGATTGGTTGGAGAGAGCAACAAAAACATAACACGTCGTTAGATATGCATGAAAAATACCTTAAAAAGAGAGAGAAATTAAGCTATTGACAACAGTTGAGGACCTGATGTACTTGGAGCTCGATCCCCCCTCCAAAAGGCTTTTTATTATAGGTTTCCCCCCATCAAGGGAGACATTGTACAATACAATACTTTGTGTTCCTTCAATAACTTGCTGGTACAATGAAGATGGAAGCTTCAAGCACCAAGTTTACACTTGAAAAACACAACATCAGTCCCTCACGGTCTCAGACCCAAGACCTCACACACCTTCGAAGATGGTGAGAGCTAGCGGGGTATGAGAGTAGATCTAGAGGAAGAAGAAGTATTCTTACGAGAAAGAAGTATTTCTTGTCACATAATCACTCTTAATAGCTTAGCATAGCTTAGTAATTAGCATGGTAGAGGAGATGAGAATATATTGGAGCTTGGTTCTTGGTTGGATTTGCATCACAAAGCCAAGAGTTCTTGGTGTAGGCCTCCCTTCTCACAAGCTTGGAGTAGATGACGAGCTTTCCATTAAAGCTTGAGAAGGATATAGTCTTCTTTACTTCATACATGAGTTTGTGTGAGTGTGTGCCCCATAATGCCTTTGCAAAATCAGTCCCCTGTCTCTCTCTTGGTCGGCCCCTCTTGCTATTTCCTCTTGCTGACCCCTCATTGGCTCATGCCAAGCTTAGCCAATAGGAAATTAGAGGTCAAATGGAGACCCTTGTGACAAGTGTCCCTCTTTCCCCTTTAGTGAGAGCTTTAGGTAATTAAATAATTCAATTAAACTCTCATTGGACCTCTTAGTCTTCTGGCCAATAGGAATCAGACAAGCCATTGGGTTGCTGAATGCTCATTGGACCCCTTGGTACACTGTCCAATAGTCTTCTAGGGAGCTTAATTTTCATTGGTTCTTTTATCAACTATTTTTAAATTAATTAGACTAAATTTACTCTAGCCTAATTCTCATTGGTCCACCTCTATGGCCATCCAATAGGATTTAAATGAGGGTTTGGGGGCAACTGGCCTAGGAGCCTGACATGTGTCCACTATGCCCTTTGTGTAAAGGGAGCTTGGGGGAGAGAGAGAGAGAGAGAGAGAGAGAGAGAGAGAGAGAGAGAGAGAGAGAGAGAGAGAGAGAGAGAGAGAGAGAGAGAGAGAGAGAGTTTCTCTCACTTTGGACAAGCCACACAAGTAAAAAAAACCATTCAAAACCTCAATCTTTTCCATGGAATGTTGTAGCCTCACCTCCAATTACATGCTTATGGCTTCAAACAACTGAAAGAAAAACACGAGCTTCCACCTTCAATTCGATCATTTTTTGATTTTGCAGAGCTTATTGAAGCCCACACATGCTTTTGATAAAAAAACACGAGATTCCACCTTTAATCCGATCATTTTCTAATTTTCCAGAGATTTAAGAGCTTCCATATTGAGCTTTTGATGAAGGGAATACCTAATTCACACCCTCACAAGCTCAAAAACAAGAAAGTAAAGAGACGAGACTGCACTACACATTCATGGAGCATCCATGAAGTGAATAAACACAAAGGGGCAAAGTTCAGGTTTCTTTTTCATAAACAAGCACCCCCCTTGCTTGTCCATGGCTAAATTGCGGATGTGTCAATTTTTTTTAGCGCTTCCCATTAAAACTAGCCATTTTGGACTACTTTCAAACCATTTTGATTAAAAAATAATTGTTTTTTAGCATAAAAAACCCAAATGAGCTGGAAAAAGTCCCTAAATTTATGGAAAATTTTCCTTCAGCTCAATTTCATGATGAACATGATTTTTTAACTTGTCATGACCTCTTGACACATTTGTGATGGAGGTGCATGCTAGCTACTCGTTTTGGCAGTTTTTGCCCGCATTGAACTTTCTAGGTGAGGTGAGCTCACTACGATGAGACACTTGACATATGTACATTCTTGAATCAAAGTAGGCATTTTTGAAAAGAAAGAAACACCACATCCAAGGCCACGACTCCTCGGATAAGTATACACATGACAGCATCCACGGTAGCCGCTTTTGCACATATCACACTAGGTACTTTGTAGCATTTGTTCCCATGCATCAAGAAACATAGAAGGTGGGGTGAAAGTTGAATTTTACATAATGTATGTGCCACACCATGACATTCAACCCCTCTCAACCTGCACATCCTCCGACACGTGCCACTATAAGATTTTTGAAAGCATCAAAACTCAACGTCAGGTATTTCATCTTCACTTTCATTCTCACTTTGTGAACAATCAGTTACATCTCTTTCTTGAGTTTTTTGTGTATCAAATGAGTCAGCATCTCCTCTTCTTTTAAAAAACTTAATTCTTTTACCCACAATGGGAATCCTCACTTCTGTCCCATCAAGCTCACACAAAGTGTAAGTTGCATTCCCATGCACATGGTTGATAACATATGGTCCATACCACCGTTTTGCAAGTTTCTTATTGTAGAGTGTTGGTTATCAACATACACCAACACCCAATCACCCTATTTAATAGGCTTGGGTCTAAGCTTGTGTCGCTTATCAAACCTATCTTTATTTTTCAGCCTTGCGTCTTTCAATCTATATTTTGCATGCTCAATATCTTCAGGCCTTCTTTCCAATTGCCTTATGCGCAATGCAAGGTCTTCCCTACTCATTTCATCATCCCATGGCAATGCATTCCATGTAGATAAGTGGCTTTTCGACACTTATAGCAACACCCACTTTGATGTATGCAGCAGCCATATGGACCCCTGCTTTGATAGCCACAAGGTGGACACAAATAGAGAGACCATAGATCATGATGTTGTCAGGCTCGATCTGCAGCAAACCCTCAATGCCACATGATATTATTATATCAAAGCTAGCTACACCATCAATGTGAGTAGAGGCTCTCTTCCAAAAGTGTGCCTCATTCAGCGTATGAGAGAGCTACCCCATGATAGACTTCCATGTAGAGCTTTAAACAACTGGCACAGGGAGGAGAGAGCAGATCATGGTATGCCCAGGTGACAGTGGTTTAGCACACATCAGCTGGACATAGAGCAGCTGATGCCCTTTCAGTATAATCCTGACTTTAGCATCATCCACACCTCTCACAGCGAGAGGAATCCAATCCTCCAACAGGACCTCTGGCAGTTATATATCAAGAGACATGGGTCACACCTAGACAGCCTCTTTTTCCCAAAGATGTTGTGCTACAGAGACCACTTCCTGACCTTTACAGAGGCTAGCTTCATATATAAAGGCTAGGATACATGGATACATATTTGCCACACGGGGCAACTGGGCAGCTCAAAGCGTCATCACACATATTAGAGATTGAGGCAAGCAAGGCAGCACACATGTTCATAGACCAGCCCGGGCTGTTTTCTACTAGAGATATAGAGGCACAAAGTGACACTCCTCCAGGTGCCCACCACTACCATGATTTTTTCCTGAGGGCTACTCCCACACCCTCTCCTCTCACTCAAACAGAGACCATACGATCTGGCAGTCGTCCATGGGCGCTTGGACACGGAGCTACCATAGTACATGAGAGACAAATCACAGTGATCCGACAACAACATCAGCTGGCTCAGCGGGAGAGAATTACGCAGGTCTTATCGGATCCATCAACTTTACTTTCAGGGCCCTTCACCCCCTACCCCCCATGTCTTATATCCTACGCCCTCATTTTGGTACCAGATGGAGCCAGTTAGATGCCTGCATTTCATGCTTGTATATCCCTGAGCACATAGTTCTCACATCCATAGACTTCGTGCTCCATCCCCTCCTCCCAAATACACACATGTACCACCACCACACACATCAGTCTACACAGTCACACCTTTTTTTTATGCACCTTTATCCTTATTTCTAAAGGACCAAAGGAACATAATATGTACTTCGATACATCTCGATACACCAGCTTCCGCCTCTAGAAGTCCATTGACAAAGATTCTCTATAATCTACAAATATTTATACTCCTTTAGTAGGCCTTCATTATTTAAGAATCATTATTCCAACGCACAATCAACTGCAGCTTCTGCTTTTGCGCGTTCTCAAAACATAACATTGCCCTTTTATTAGGGCAATGCCAAAAAAGACAACCTTAAATTTGGCACATGAAGTTCATAATGCCATTGTAACATTCCTCCCTCATACTACATAATTGTCCCGCACAAAAGAGCCACTACTTGAAAGGTATAAACTCCATTTTTCTAACATAAGATCGCCACAAATTCTAACATGTCATCAAGCCTGGCTCACCTATAAATTCACTTTACCTTGCTTCTACAATCAAGTCACATAATATCATTGACATGTTGTACTGATGAGAAATGCACTTTTACCCAAACCTTCTCATTTCCCATCCAGGAGACGTGAATAGAAGAAAGCAAATCTAGCTATTATAACCATACAACAAGCATCCATATTAGGGTTATAGCATAAAATTTGTCCTCATCGTTCTGGAACATTCATTAATGATAATCACCACAAGAACGGTTCCCACTTTCGAAGACGTGAAGGCGGGCTGCATCTTTGACCATTATTTTACGCTTCTCTATTTTTGATATCAGTGAGGTAGCACCATGGCAATCCCCACATACCCGCATATTCTTTGTGACACGTATATCTGTTCCTTGAGGCGTATTGATGATTGCACAAGCAATGGCCAACTTTTCACTGTGCTGGCAAAGCAAAAGCGTTTTGGAATCAGCAGAGAGGTTTTGTGAGACCCAGTGCAAACTCGGGGAATATCCTTGTTGCGACAATTTAAGTTCGAGGTCTTGCAACTTCGCATAAATTTCTCTGCTTTGTGGATGCTTGGAATCGCCAACAACAAACATATGAACATTTCCACTCACATCAACCCAGCAGGTACATCCTGGCTGCTTCCAAGCAGCATTTTTTATTCTCATGCATTCAATGTTCTCTGCCTCCTCCTGCATGCCAGCAGCTGCATATATATTACAAGTTGTACAAGGCGCTCAAAAGCAAACATTGCAAGCTTCACATTTCCCCATTTGCGACAAGCACCTAGAAGAGCAGACCAAACTGAAGGATGATCTGACGATGGCATCATCCTAATTACTCTCATTGCTTTGTCAAATAGCCTTGCACGTCCAAAAAGATCAACCATACAAGTGTGGTGTTCTACGTTCGGTGCAATGCCATATTTTGTCCTCATGTTATCAAAACACATCTGGCCCTCGTCCACTAGGCCCGAGTGACTACATGCATTGAGCACATTAACAAAAGTGATTGCATCTGGGGAGATGCCCTCCCTGTTGCATCCACTGAAAACAGTCGAGAGCTTCCTTGGCCAACCCTTGTTGGGCATACCCTCCTATAAGTGCAGTCCAGGAGACTACATTTGGTGAGAAACCCATGCTCCGCATGAGCTGAAAACAGTGATGAGCTTCTTGGCCCTGCCCATATTGGGCATAACCTGCAATCAATGCATTCCAAGAGACCACATCCCGCACTGGAAGAGTATCAAAAACCATTTGTGCTTTCAAAATTACACCACATTTGGCATACATGTCAATCAAAGCATTGCCGTGCATGATAGTGTTTTTCAACAGCCCCTGACTAACAATCTCATCATGAATTTTCTTCCCTACGTCAACATCTTGCATGATGCCACATGCCTTCAAAATGCAAGCATACGTGATTGCAGTTGGAGTGAATCCCTCACTTCGCATTCGCTGAAAACAGCCAAGACTAACAATCTCATCATGAATTTGTTCGCCCATGTTGATGTCTTGCATAATGCCACATGCCTTCAAGATTGACGAATAAGTAAAGGCATTTGGAGAGAGGCCCTCCCTTTGCATCCGGTAAAAACAACCTACAGCTTCTTTGCCGTGCCCATGTTGGACATACCCTGCAATAAGCGCAGACCAAGAGACGGCATCCCGTACACGGAGCTCGTCTATCACTTGTTGTGCTCTGACAAGTGCACTGCACTTCGCATACATAGTGACCAATGTGCTCCGTAAGTATGCGTCCGTTTCTAGCAACCCACTAGTGCGAATATCAGCGTGGATCCTACTGCCTTCATACAAATCCTTCTCCTTGGCACAAGCTTTTAGTGAGGTGACGAGAAAAAGCCTCATTTCTTTCTAAAGAATGCGCTACTCTGTGAACACAATACCTGCTTCACTACCAGCGAAGTTTGAGTGCCATCTTTACTTGGTGAACATATGTCAGTTTTGCGGATTCTTGAGCCGAAAGAGGCCGCTTGGCATGATCTAAGCCATTCGTTTTGACCCGAATCGCACGTCAACGCTTAGAATTAATGCCTATCACACGATTGTCCTGCCTTATTTAGCCATGAAAAGCAACGCTCTATGCAGCTATAAAACACAAGCTGCGACAATGGTTCTGGTTGGCCTGCACCGGCCCATGGCTCCTCCGCCTCCGGTCAGGCGCCCAAGCTTACACTGTACGTCTTCTTCACATGCCTGCTCGTGGGCAGTGGCGGCCTCATACACTAGCAAGAAAGATGTGAAGCAGGAAAACTACTACAAATACAACAACCAAGCGTTCCAGCTCTACACCTCTTGTCTCTACATGGCAGCTCTGCTGGCCACATTCGTGGCAGTCTCGCTAACACGCAAGCGCGGCCAACAGAGTACCATGCTCATGGTGGGCATTCTCTTCAGTGTGGGGACCACCCTTGGAGCTGCTGCCCAGAATGTGGGCATGCTGCTGCTTGGGCGGGTGCTTCTGGGATGCGGTTTGGGCTTTGCAAACCAGGCCATTCCTCTCTATCTCTCGGAGATTGCACCACCAAGCAGCAGGGAGAATCAACATGCTCTTCTACATCAACATCGCCCTCGGTATCTTCGGCGGAAATGTGGCTAATTACTTGACATTGCACTTCCATCCTTGGGGGTGGCGATTGTCGCTCGCGGCAGGCCTCAGCCTCATGGACACTCCCAGCTTCCTCATCTGCCAAAACAAGCATGAGCCCAGAGAGTGCTACAAAAGCTGAGGGGCCACCCGTAACGTATTGCACACACAAGCCCATCAGCATCGAAGGACGAAATCCCTGCTCGCTGCTGAAGCCCCACCATCTCCTAGCGTTCGCTTTTCACACACCCAAAGAAAGTAACAAGTGATTTCCTTGTTCCCTTTCTTCGCTTTTGCTCCCTCATCGTGCCTGCTGCAGCTCCAGCTACATCATAAACTGTGCGGCGGAATTCAGCGCGCACATGCTCCGGTGGAAGTTGCGTTAGTTGGCACTAGGAATGCAGCTCACTGATCGCCTGTTTGCGCACATGAGACGGTGGAAGCTGCGCTCGTTGCTGCTAATTTCATGCTGGCAAAGTGCGTGCAGGTCTTCAGGTGATGCAGTGAGCTCCACATCAGCCTCTGCAGCTTTTTGCAGTCCCTGTACGTAGTGCAGTTATCTTCCCGCCACCTACACGTCGTTGCGTTCGCGTGAACGTGGTGAGGGGGGGTGTTCATTGCGTTGAGACCGGCGGAGGAGCCGTTTGGTTCGTACAGGGGTGTGGCGGGCTTGGCTTACGTGGCAGCCCCTTTTTGATCGGACGTCCCACTGAACGTTTCCATGTGCGTAACCTGACCTTGTTGAATGTATCCTCCAATCAAAGCATTCCAGCACACTGCATCCCGAATAGGAAGCCCATCAAAAACACTTTGCGCTTTCAAAAGTATACCACATTTCGCATACATGTCAACCAACGCTCCGCCAAGCACCACATTATTTTTTAATAGCCCCTGACTGATAATCTCATCATGAATTTGCTGGCCCACGTCAATGTCTTGTGTAATACCACATGCCTTCAAAACACAAGCATAGGTGATTGAATTCGGACGGAAGCCTTGCCTTTGCATTTGTTCAAAGTAGCCTAGAGCTTCCGCGCCCCGCTCTTTTTGGGCATATCCTGCGATCAATGCATTCCATGAGATCACATCTCGCACAAGAAGCCCATCAAAAACTTTTTGTTCTTTCAAAAGTACACCACATTTGGCATACATATCAACCAAAGCATTGCCAAGCACAACGTTGTTTCTCAACAACCCTTGACTAACAATCTCATCATGGATTTGCTCTCCCATGTCAACGTCTTGCATGATACCACATGCCTTCAAAACGCAAGCATAAGTAATTGCACTTGGAGAAAATCCCTCCCTCCGCATCCCTTCAAAACAGCCTAGACCTTCTTGGCCCTGGCTGTGTTGGGCATATCCAGCTATCAATGCATTCCAAGAGACCGCATTTCGTACAAGAAGCGCATCAAAAACCTTTTTGTTGGGGTATAAAGCCCAATGTGGTCGCCCAGGTAAGTGGACGGGCCGCCAGGTATGTATACATGTTCTTTTGTAAAAACCTAATAAGAACTCACTATGCTCTACACATTACAGTAGAGCGAGTTCACCATATCGTCGTGCTCTTCTTCTCGCACTCTCTCTCGCGTCGCACTTCCGCTCGTACTCCTTCAACTGGTATCAGAGCTCAGAT
This sequence comes from Adiantum capillus-veneris, assembly GCF_014529385.1. Classification (NCBI taxonomy): domain Eukaryota; kingdom Viridiplantae; phylum Streptophyta; class Polypodiopsida; order Polypodiales; family Pteridaceae; genus Adiantum; species Adiantum capillus-veneris. The sequence goes on along the minus strand of NC_140947.1, from coordinate 73,694,427 downwards.
CGAGGCTCGGGGCAGCACCGCAGGAGGCTAGAGTCACCAACTCAGATTGAAGTGAAATTCGACAGACGAAGACACGGCCCCAAATCTCGTGGGATAGCCCAAAGGGCTAGGTGTTGTCAGAATTTCATTCTAAGGTCATCTCGGCCACCATTCGGCTTCGACAAAGGTCTGCGCAGGCCATTTTCACCTACGTGGTCTCGACGGGTGCAGATCCGACTCTGCAAATTTGAGGTTTTTGGCCTACGACTGCAGGTGCTGAGGATATCGACACTCCCAGAGTGTTGATTTGTGGTTGTCTACACATCGAAGGACGGCTCACAGTTCTTGGAGACGTGTCACATACGACACGGACGCATCTACACACAGACTGTAGGCGACATCTACTAGTTCATCAGGTAGCTTGTGTTTGCTGCTTGATATTCCAGATTTCATCCTGACATTGCAGGTACTTCCACATGGGATGTATTGTTAGAGATGATGTATGTCTGTTGAGGGTTTGCTAGCTTTGAGTCACGCAGCAAACAACCGCCGCAGCGGTTACCGCATACAGTGGGAAATTTGTGGATGTATGACTTTGTGGGAAGTCTATGTACTGTCAAATTTACTGCAGCCTTTGTTGAGGGTCGAGTGAGGTTTTATTGAGCTGGGGGATTCTCGAATGTTGAGATCCTTTCGGTGATACAGGTCTTGGAGCAATCCCTCGAGCACCCTTAGATAGGCAGCTAGGATGTATTGACTGTGAGTTAGATAGTTGGGATTGCATCTTTGCTTTACTACCGTTGAGGCATTGTCGCAGTCTATGCTTATAGGACAGTGAGAGACAGTACAGGTGCAAGATAGGTTTACCCGCAGCTTACAGTGTCAGAGAGACAGTGTTTTTTGAGCTGTTTTTTGGTCTGTTTTTTAGTACACCAGAGCCATTTTACAAAGGAGACTCTGCCGAAATTTATGCAGAATCTGAAGCTTTCTTGGTTCATTTGACAGGTTGATATTGGTTTAGAGGTCAGTTTACAGGGGAAACTCTGCCGAATTTTTCCCAGAAAAGTAAACTACTGTGAAGCGTAGCTATGGCTGGATCATAGGACACTGCTCTTTACAATATCAAGAAGCTGGATGGAACCAATTTTCCATTGTGGAAGAAGCAGATTTGGCACGTGTTGGTACAAAAGAAGCAAATAAAACCTATAAAGCTCAAGGGGATAAAACCAGAAGATATGGACGAAGATGAATGGAGCGAAATGGATGAATTGGCACTTTCTACCATTATGCTGACTTTGGTAGAAAGCGTTTACTTCAATGTAGCAGACGAGATGTCGGCTTATCAAGCATGGTTAAAGCTGAGTGATCTTTATGAGAAGCAGAGTGCAGCTTCACAGGTATACTGGCTTAAGAAGCTTGTTGACTTGAAGATGAAAGAAGAGACACCTATGTCCAATCATCTGAATGAATTCAACACAATCTATAGTCAGTTGTCAGCTCAAGGTGTCAAGTTTGATGAACTTGTTAGAGCTATGTTCCTGTTGATCACATTGCCGGAAAGTTGGGACACTTTTCGCACAGCTTTGAGTAATTGTGCACCTCCAGATGGTTTGAACATAGCAGGTGTAGAAGGAAGTCTGCTTACTGAAGAAACCAATAGAAAGACAATGGACAAAGGCAAAGGAACAGCCTTAGTTGTCAGGGGAAGGACCAAAGAAAAGTACAAAGGTGGAAAGAGGAATCAGTCTCGTAGCAAGTCCCGCAGTGCTAAAGGCAAGAGTGACATAGAATGCTACCATTGTGGCAAGAAGGGTCACATGAAAAGAGACTGCAGAGAATGGAAAGCAGAAAAAGGCAAAGAGAAAGCTGAAGACCATAGTGAGAAGAACAAGTCCTCAGTGAAGATTCAAGAAATAAATGTGACAAACATTGTTGCAGAGGATGACAGTCTAGTGTCAGGAGACATCTACTTCTTGAAGAATACAATGGACTCAGATCTTCTTACAGCATCTGATGGAAATGCACTGAGTGACTGGATTATAGACTCAGGGGCATCACTTCATGTGTCTCCAAACAAGGAGTGGTTTACCTCTTATGTGACCACTAAAGATCATGTTCGGCTAGGCAATGGGCAGACATGTGAGATCTTAGGTGTTGGAGATGTTCAATTGAAGTTTCAGAATGGCTCTTCTTTCACACTGAAGAATGTGAGACATGTTCCAGCAATTACAAAGAGCTTGATCAGCACATGTTTACTTGATGATGCTGGCTACGTCACCACTTTTGGACAGAACATGTGGAAGATATCCAAGGGTTCTATGACAGTAGCACATGGAGTAAAGTCTGGAGGACTTTACATGATTTATGTATCAAATGTCTCTAAAAATGTAATCAATGTAACCGAGCAGCCGAACGTTTCTTTGTGGCATAGCCGGTTAGGACATATGTCCACGAAGGGAATGGAAATCTTGTCTCGTTCTGGTTATTTGCCTGGCTTTTCATTTAATGATTTTGAATTCTGTGAACATTGTCTGTATGGTAAGCAAACACAGCAGCCACATAAGCATAGAAGCAGTAGAAGAGATACACAGTTGGCACTTGTTCATAGTGATTTGTGTGGACCTATGCCTAACCTATCTCTAGGGGGAGCTTCTTACTTTATGACATTTATAGATGATTACTCGAGGAAAGTATGGGTTTACTTTCTCAAGCACAAGGATGAAGCGTTTAGTGTTTTCAAAACGTTTGTGACACTTGTGGAGAATCAGAGTGGCAAGAAGCTTAAATGCTTACGCACTGACAATGGTGGAGAGTATGTTTCAAAGGCCTTTCAAGACTTTTGTGAGTCAAAAGGTATAAAACGTGAACTTACTACTCCTTACAATCCTCCTCAAAATGGTGTTGCTGAGAGGATGAATAGGACCATACAAGAGAAGGTCAGAAGTATGTTGTCTAATGCACAACTGCCAAATGGGTTTTGGGTTGAAGCTGTATCAACAGCTGTTCATCTTGTAAATAGATCTCCTAGCAAGGTTTTGCAGAAGGATTCAGTGCCAGAGATGGTATGGTCAGGCAAAATGCCTTCATACAAGCATCTCACAGTCTTTGGCTGTGAGGCATATACTCACGTTCCAAAGGAATTTAGGAACAAACTTGAGCCAAAGAGTAGAAAGTGCATCTTTCTAGGCTATGGTAATTCTGGTGAGATGGGGTACAGACTTTGGGATCCCGAATCCAGAAAGGTTGTCCGCAGCAATGATGTTCACTTTAATGAATCCAAATATCATTCTAAACCAGAGAGGGTTGAGGAGATTAGAAGAGTTGTCTTTCAAGAAGATGGACCTGCACGTGCAAGACAAAATGTCAGGGCTCAAGAGGAGCAAGGACAGGATAGAGTGGAACCACAGGTTGTGGTTGAGCCTGAGCCACCTATTGTGCGTAGATCTGGACGTGTCACGCGACCTCCTGATAGGTTTGTTCCATCTATGAATTATGTCATGTTGACTGATTGCAATGAGCCTTCATGTTACAAGGAAGCAGTGCAAATGAAGGACTCCGGGAATTGGCAATTGGCCATGCAGTCAGAGATGACAGCTCTGCATAAACACCAGACATGGAAGCTAGTTAAATTACCATGGGGCAAAAAGGCTCTACCCTGTAAATGGGTTTACAGGTATAAGATCACCGCTCATGATAGTCAGCCAAAGTACAAAGCAAGGCTTGTTTCCAAGGGCTTTAAGCAAGAACAAGGCATTGACTTTGATGAAGTCTTCTCTCCGGTGGTCAAGATGACTACATTGAGATGCTTTCTTGCATTGGTTGCCATATTATATTTGGTGTTGCACCAAATGGATGTCAAGACAGCGTTCTTGCATGGTGATTTAGATGTGGAAATTTATATGCAGTAGCCAGAAGGGTTTGTTGAGAAAGGCAAGGAAGATTGGGTATGCCAGTTGTTAAAGAGTCTTTATGGCTTAAAACAATCACCGAGGGCATGGTACCATAAATTCCACAAGTTTATGCTTTCTCAAGGCTACAAACGTAGTGAGTTCGATCACTGTCTATATACAAAGAAGGCTAAGGATGGTAGTTGGCTGATCCTTATTTTGTATGTGGATGACATGTTGATTGCTGGCAAGCACTTGGAAGAGATTTCAGCTTTGAAGTCAAAGATGGCAAAATCGTTTGACATGAAAGACATGGGTGAGGCAAGTCATATACTTGGTATGCGCATTGAGAGAGACAGATCAAAGAAGTTGATTTGGTTATCTCAAACAGAGTATATTGACAAGGTTTTGCAACGTTTCAATATGGAGAAGGGAAAGGCACTGAGTGTTCCATTGCCACCATATGTGAAACTTAGCAAACAAGATTGTCCTGTGTCTGAGGAAGAACAGACTGAAATGGATAAGATTCCATATGCGTCTGCAGTGGGTAGTTTGATGTATGCAATGATTGCTACTCGCCCAGACATTGCATTTGCAGTGGGAGTAGTAAGTCGATACATGTCAAACCCAGGCAAGAAACATTGGGAGGCAGTAAAAGGAATATTGAGATACCTGAAAGCTACAAAGAGTATGCGTATATGCTATGGGAGTCAGGAGCTAAGTGTAAAGGTTTTTACAAACTCAGATTATGTAGGTGACTTAGACAACCGAAGGTCTACGTCAGGGTATGTCTTTACATTGGCTGGTGGAGCAGTCTCATGGTGTTCTATATTACAAGATTGTGTTACTCAGTCTACTACAGAGGCTGAATATGTTGCAGCATCAGAGGCATGCAAAGAATCAATTTGACTTAATCGACTAGTAACAGATTTGGGAATCAAAGAAGAGATGCCTGTGTTATATTGTGATAGTCAAAGTGCTATACAATTGGCTCGCAATCCAGTTTATCACTCAAAGGCAAAGCATGTGGATGTGAAGTATCATTTCATCAGGGAAATGCTCGAGGATAAGCAACTTCAGCTTGTCAAAGTTCACACCACAGAAAATCCTGCTGATCTACTTACAAAAGGACTTCCCTCGGAGAGCTTTGCGCATTTTCGCAAGCAGTTAGGTGTAGGGTAGTACATCACTTCTCTACATCTCTTGTATATTAGCTTGTATAGTAGCTTCTCTCACACTTAAAGTACCACATTGGACTTTATGTGGGAGGTTGTTGGGGTATAAAGTCCAATGTGGTCGCCCAGGTAAGTGGGCGGGCCGCCAGGTATGTACACATGTTCTTTTGTAAAAACCTAATAAGAACTCACTATGCTCTACACATTACAGTAGAGCGAGTTCACCATATCGTCGTGCTCTTCTTCTCGCACTCTCTCTCGCGTCGCACTTCCGCTCGTACTCCTTCACTTTTATGCTTTCAAAAATACACCACATTTGGCATACATATCGACCAACACATTGCCCAACACGACATTGTTTTCCAATAGTCCTCGACTAACAATCTCATCATGAATTTGTTCGCCCATGTTGATGTCTTGCATAATGCCACATGCCTTCAAGATTGACGAATAAGTAAAGGCATTTGGAGAGAGGCCCTCCCTTTGCATCCGGTAAAAACAACCTAAAGCTTCTTTGCCGTGCCCATGTTGGACATACCTTGCAATAAGCGCAGACCAAGAGACGGCATCCCGTGCACGGAGCTCGTCTATCAATTGTTGTGCTCTGACAAGTGCACCGCACTTCGCATACATACTGACCAATGTGCTCCGTAAGTATGTGTCTGTTTCTAGCAACCCACTAGTGCGAATATCAGCGTGGATCCTACTGCCTTCATACAAATCCTTCTTCTTGGCACAAGCTTTTAGTGAGGTGACGAGAAAAAGCCTCATTTCTTTCTAAAGAATGCACTACTCTGTGAACACAATACCTGCTTCACTACCAGCGAAGTTTGAGTGCCATCTTTACTTGGTGAACATATGTCAGTTTTTCTGATTCTTGAGCCGAAAAGAGGCCGCTTGGCATGATCTAAGCCATTGGTTTTGACCCGAATCGCACGGCCTTAGAATTAATGCCTATCACACGATTGTCCTGCTTTATTTAGCCATGAAAAGCAACGCTCTATGCAGCTATAAAACACAAGCTGTGACAATGGTTCTGGTTGGCCTGCATTCCTAGTGCCAACGAACGCAGCTTCCACCGGAGCATGTGCGCGTTGAATTCCGCCTCACAGTTTATGATGCAGCTGGAGCTGCAGCAGGCACGATGAGGGAGCAAAAGCGAAGAAAGGGAACAAGGAAATCACTTGTTACTTTGTCTGGGTGTGTGAAAAGCGAACGCTAGGAGATGGTGGGGCTTCAGCAGCGAGCAGGGATTTCGTCCTTCGATGCTGATGAGCTCGTGTGTGCAATACGTTAAGGGTGGCCCCTCAGCTTTTGTAGCACTCTCTGGGCTCATGCTTGTTTTGGCAGATGAGGAAGCTGGGAGTGTCCATGAGGCTGTGGCTTGCCTCGAGCGACAATCGCCACCCCCAAGGATGGAAGTGCAATGTCAAGTAATTAGCCACATTTCCGCCGAAGATACCGAGGGCGATGTTGATGTAGAAGAGCATGTTGATTCTCTCTGCTGCTTGGTGGTGCAATCTCCGAGAGATAGAGAGGAATGGCCTGGTTTGCAAAGCCCAAACCGCATCCCAGAAGCACCCGCCCAAGCAGCAGCATGCCCACATTCTGGGCAACAGCTCCAAGGGTGGTCCCCACACTGAAGAGAATGCCCACCATGAGCATGGTACTCCGTTGGCCGCGCTTGCGTGTGAGCGAGACTGCCACGAATGTGGCCAGCAGAGCTGCCATGTAGAGACAAGAGGTGTAGAGCTGGAACGCTTGGTTGTTGATTTGTAGTAGTTGTCCTGCTTCACATCTTTCTTGCTCGTGTAGACGCTGGAGTAGAAGCTGTGAAGAAAGTCGTCCATGACTGACACTCCGCCTACCAGCACCAAATCGTAGCCATACATGAGGTTGCCATTGCCCACGAGCAGGCATGTGAAGAAGACGTACGGGGTAAGCTTGGGCGCCTAGCCGGAGGCGGAGGGAGCCATGGGCCGGTGCAGGCCAACCAGAACCATTTCTCAGCTTGTGTTTTATAGCTGCATAGAGCGTTGCTTTTCATGGCTAAATAAAGCAGGACTTCTAAGCGTTGACGTGGTTGCCGTGCGATTCGGGGCAAAACCAATGGCTCAGATCATGCCAAGCGGCCTCTTTTCGGCTCAAGAATCCGCAAAACTGACATATGTTCACCAAGTAAAGATGGCACTCAAACTTCGTTGGTAGTGAAGCAGGTATTGTGTTCACAGAGTAGAGCATTCTTTAGAAAGAAATGAGGCTTTTTCTCGTCACCTCACTAAAAGCTTGTGCCAAGAAGAAGGATTTGTATGAAGGCAGTAGGATCCACGCTGATATTCTCACTAGTGGGTTGCTAGAAACAGACGCATACATATGGAGCACATTGGTCAGTATGTATGCGAAGTGCGGTGCACTTGTCAGAGCACAACAAGCGATAGACGAGCTCCGTGCACGGGATGCCGTCTCTTGGTTTGCGCTTATTGCAGGGTATGTCCAACATGGGCACGGCAAAGAAGCTGTAGGTTGTTTTTACTGGATGCAAAGGGAGAGCCTCTCTCCAAATGCCTTTACTTATTCGTCAATCTTGAAGGCATGTGGCATCATGCAAGACATCAACATGGGCGAACAAATTCATGATGAGATTGTTAGTCGAGGACTATTGGAAAACAATGTCGTGCTGGGCAATGTGTTGGTCGATATGTATGCCAAATGTGGTGTATTTTTGAAAGCACAAAAGGTTTTTGATGCGCTTCTTGTACGAAATGCGGTCTCTTGGAATGCATTGATAGCTGGATATGCCCAACACGGCCAGGGCCAAGAAGGTCTGGGCTGTTTTGAAGGGATGTGGAGGGAGGGATTTTCTCCAAGTGCAATTACTTATGCTTGCGTTTTGAAGGTATGTGGTATCATGCAAGACGTTGACATGGGAGAGCAAATCCATGATGAGATTGTTAGTCAAGGGCTGTTGAGAAACAACGTTGTGCTTGGCAATGCTTTGGTTGATATGTATGCCAAATGTGGTGTACTTTTGAAAGCACAAAAAGTTTTTGATGGGCTTCTTGTGAGAGATGTGATCTCATGGAATGCATTGATCGTAGGATATGCCCAAAAAGAGCGGGGCGCGGAAGCTCTAGGCTACTTTCAGCAAATGCAAAGGCAAGGCTTCCGTCCGAATTCAATCACCTATGCTTGTGTTTTGAAGGCATGTGGTATTACACAAGACATTGACGTGGGCCAGCAAATTCATGATGAGATTATCAGTCAGGGGCTATTAAAAAATAATGTGGTGCTTGGCGGAGCGTTGGTTGACATGTATGCGAAATGTGGTGTACTTTTGAAAGCGCTAAGTGTTTTTGATGGGCTTCCTATTCGGGATGCAGTGTGCAAGAATGCTTTGATTGGAGGATACATTCAACAAGGTCAGGGCCAAGAAGCTTTGGGCTGCTTTCAGCGAATGCAGAGCCTGAGCATCTCTCCAAATGCTTTGACCTACGCTTGCGTTTTGAAGGCATGTGGCATCATGCAAGATGTTGATGGGGGCAAACAAATTCATGATGAGATTGTTAATCAGGGTTTGTTGAAAAAAGACATTGTGCTTGGCACTGCTTTGGTTGACATGTATGCCAAGTGCACTTGTCAAAGCACACCAACTTGTTGATGAGTTTCTTGTCTGGGATGCAGTCTCTTGGACTGCACTTATTGCAGGGTATGTCCAACATGGACAGGTCGAAGAAGCTCTAGGTTGTTTCCATCGGATGTAGAGCAAGGGCCTCTCCCCAAGTGCCTTCACCTATTCTTCCATCTTGAAGGCATGTGGCATTATGCAAGACGTTGAAATCGGCAAAGAAATCCATAAGGAGATTGTTAGTCAGGGTTTGTTGAAAGACAATGTCGTGCTTGGAAATGCTTTGATAGACATGTACGCCAAATGTGGTGCCCTTTTGAAAGCACAAAAAGCTTTTGACACACTTCCTGTGCGAGATGTGGTCTCTTGGAATGCATTAATTGCAGGATATGCCCAACAAGGACAAGGCCAAGAAGCTCTTGGCTGTTTTCAGCGAATGCGAAGTGAGGGATTCACTCCAACTGCAATCACGTATGTAGAGTACTTGAGAGAGGTGTGCGCCGTGTGAACGCCTTTCCTTCGAACAGAAGGTGCCTATCCTTTTTTTTTCTTTGCAAAACTCACAATTGTGAGTAGGGGTACCCAATTGTAGAAATTCGAAGCTAGTCTTGCTTGGTGATCCTTGATATATAACATCTATAGAATATAACAGGACATATGCAAATTGACTTTTAGCAGCTAGCATTCAAGGGCATAAGAGCAAGACTAATTTGGCAATGGCGGCACTACGTGAAAGGGATATACATTTGAAAAATGCTATAATGTTTATGGGAGGAGACAAACATTAGTGCATCAATTATTCGAGATTATAGGGATGGTTACAGTTGAGATTATATCCAAGCGAGATTGTCTACTAATGAATGTTTTTTCTAGTATACGTGCTATGTGTAAATTTTTGCAAATGAAAGTATTTTAAATTTCAATATTTTTCATCGAATGGTTGGTAGCGCAACACGTCGGCTCACATTTTTGAAGGTGGATTTCGAGTGTGTTTTGCCTTTCTTCTTTTATAGTTGTTTGTGTTTTGCCTTTCTTCTTTTGTAGTTATTCCCAATACAATGAATGAGGACAATAATACATGTAAGTTCACCTTCTGTGTTTTGTGTTATGGCATCGACAATGCAATCTCCAATCTTTATACAATGCAGTGATTTCAAACCATGACCTAGCATATGGATGGTAAGCTAATGTGATACACTACATGCATTCACTACTGTAATACATCACATATATTTGGCAAGCAACCGTATGCTAAAAGTTACATGTGTAACTCACGTGCAGATGTTGATCGACATTGAGTGTATACTTCTGAAAACGAGATCCAAATAAACCAAAGCAAAGGAAGTAATGCGGAAAATTCTAAAACAAGTAAGTAGATAAAGCATTAATGAACTGCAAAAATGAGGTGCTTTACTAACCTGCAATGTTGTACTCCTGCTTTTTGATTGTCCAATCTATAAGCCGATATGTGAGTCAAGCTACAAAAAAGCAATGTGAATAGTTAAACATATCGTCTTGCAATGAAACGACACACTGAAAGTGCAAAGTATATTGCGCACGTCATACAGAGGTGCCATACAAAAATATGGTGGGGAGCTGGCACTGTGGTCTCTCCAAAAAATTATAAGAAACAGAAGCTGTGCCCTGTCCCGTAGCGTTTATATGTTGCACCAAGCAAACGCATGCGCATGGAAAATTGGATGCAGATAAAGGACCTTGCAATGTTGTCGAGCTGGAGTCGCGCTTGTGTAATTGGAACGTGCAGTGTTGTGAACATATGTACTCCCTGCCATACACAAAACATGCAAATGTAACTTTATTCTCTATGTCCTATGATCAATATTACCTTCTCTCTCTCTCTCTCTCTCTCTCTCTCTCTCTCTCTCTCTCTCTCAGAATTGTAAGCTACTTCGGTCAACAATTATGTCTTCTTGCCTCCTTGTTGACTAACCTGCGTTATGTATCGATGCCAAATTGATGTCTGCATTTGCAACCATTTGAACTTGATCCAATAGCTGTTGCATACATGGACCTTTGCTCATAGAATCCGCCACCAACATTCCCTGCTTCGTATGCATATGCTGAAGAGCAACACTGCAGTATACTATTGTTGCTAATCCCAATTGCGACCGCATTGGCTGCCACTTGCACACGGCTTAGAAAGAGAATTCTTTACAAGACACAATATTGGCCATATTGTCTATTAAATTTTCTGCTATCCCATTGAATGGCCAACAGTAGTTCACTGTTGGAGGAGCAGAAGTTCACTGCTGGAGGCTAATAGGTGCTGACATATTGGTATGCCTGTCTCCAGAAATGCTATTGCTCCGCAATCCTTGTTCTCCGGCTTCTGCAGCATCAAAGCTCTTTGTGTGGAGAAAAGAATTAGCTTCCACTTTTGCTCTTTGACTATTCTTTTGATCCTGGCCGGCAGCATAGGCACCTACATGATTGACTACTTGACTTTCGATGCAATGCTGTTGCATCTCCTTGGAGCTACACATTAACCAACTCCCACGGACACCATATTCTGTGTTGAATTGGTCATGAGAGATGTTTCTGTTTGTTTGCATATCGTTATGATCAATTGCTTGCCTCATCAAATTTTCAGATAGGCTATCAATAGAGTTGGACGAGAAGTGCGACTGAAGTCAACAGCTCCGCAGACCATGACTTGCACTAGTGGCAATATTCCCCAATGCCTTTCCCTCGACATTGAGCTGTCTGCCGCTAATCCCCTCACACTCTCTACTAAAAGCGACACTCTTTGCTAAAAGCGCAAGCAGCTAGCATTGAGCCGACTGGCTTAATTACTTGAGGATGACCATCATAAGCTTCGGTATGATCGATCCTGCTAAGCTTTTCTGCCCTCATGTCCAGTTCGATGTTTATTCTTTCCATTTCTTCTGCCTCTTCCGTCTGCATCGCCAACACCCTGAACGGGCCTGCGAAGGCAATGAGTTTTGGTGGTTCGACTCTAGATTAGGCCAACTGATATTCTTCTGTTTCAGTAGCACTAGAACAGACCTCTTCCATTGGTTGATTGCATGAAATATCTGATCTTTGAGAATGCTCATCACTCCAGCTTGATGATCTACCAAATATAACCGGTCTCTGGTACTCCCTTCCGGTTCTACCCAGCTTACAGCTGCACAGGCAAACTGCACGGAAAAGAATTGGTGTGAATCTTAAGAATTAAGCATCGGGATCTGCTGCATATCTCTCGCAAACTTGCTGCTTTTGGGGAACCTGCGAACTGCCTGTGTGGAGAAGTTCGAAGTGCTTTTGAGCTCTGTCTGCGAACTGCTGTACTCGTTTCACGACGGCATTTTTATTTTAATCGGTCATTATTAGCGGGGTTTCTGAGCTTTTTGCTAGCGTGGAAAACTGCCAGTGGGAATGTGCCACGTGGTGGCTTTGCGATCAGAGAGGGGGGAAAAGAGCCTTTGGCTTACCAAGTAAATAGAAAGGGAATACAGTGAGATCCCTTGATGCAATGTCGAGCAAAAAAATGTCGGTACAGTATGAGCAAGTGCCGGTCCGCCTAATATGAGCAAGTGCCGACAGCCTGGCGAGGCGATGGGTGAGGAGGTAGATACACATAAGGAATCCAGTGAGATACCATCGCCCTTTGTTCATAGGGGAGAGTAGTAGGAGAAGGCGAGGCGACGAGCATGCATGAGAAACTGTCGGGTGAGATGGGAGGCCCACTTGCAGCAGTAGCTATGGAGCGAGACACAGGTCCATGCAGGCGAGGCACAGGGTAGGGGCCGTGCACAAAGCAGGTCATTGTGATGGCGCTGGCGTACATGCATATTTTTATGTTTCTGGGTTTGCCTTGCCATCACTTTCACAGGGGTGCTTGACTGGTTACGGGTGACCTCACGATAATGTTGTGGAACCTGTGTGTATGGGTTCAAATGCTGGTTCCCCTTTTTGTAAGGGTAAGAGAGAAGTTCCTTGAGAGCTAAGGTTGAAATCGGGAAAAATCTCGATAATGGCACATAATAAAATATGAAAGCATTCGAGTAGATAGCTATGAAAGGGTACTAGTTGGGAGGGAGAAATCTCGATAATGGCACATAATAAAATATGAAAGCATTCGAGTAGATAGCTATGAAAGGGTACTAGATGGGAAAAAATAAAAAAACCCCAAACCTGGAAGGGGAAAAAGGAAGGGTGAAAGAGAGTGAGGGTTAGTGGAAGAGTTTTGGAAAGTGCACTCTCGCTCTCACACATGTCGCCTACCATGCCTCTCCCTCTCTCTGTCTTTGCGACATCTCTCTCTCTCTCTCTCTCTCTCTCTCTCTCTCTCTCTCTGTCTACGCGATGTTTGTAGGCAGAGATATGGGCATTTTCACGTGAAAAGAGAAAAGCACACATGAGCTCGTCTTCTGCAGGCATGGAGCAGGGGGACTCTCTCTCTCTCTCTCTCTCTCTCTCTCTCTGTGACTGCGATAGTCGTCTTTGCCTCTTGGCTGCGAGAGTTTGTTGAGACTCTCTCTCTCTCTCTCTCTCTCTCTATGTGTGTGTGTGTGTGTGTGTGTGTGTGCGCACGTGCGCATGCACGAAAATGGTCTTTGCCTCTTGGCTACGAGAGGTCATTTAGACTCTCTCTCTCTCTCTCTCTCTCTCTCTCTCTATGTGTGTGTGTGTGTGTGTGTGTGTGTGTGCATGTGCGCATGCACGAAAATGGTCTTTGCCTCTTGGCTACGAGAGGTCATTTAGACTCTCTCTCTCTCTCTCTCTCTCTCTCTCTCTCTCTCTCTCTCTCTCTCTCCTGGTTCTACAATCAACGTGCTCTAGTGATGATCTGCTCATTAGACAAGAGCGAGGAGGAGAGGGGACGAAGGTTAGGTAGACGGAGCTTGGGGTACAAAGGCATGGACAGAGGTAGCAAGTAGGAGGGTTGGGAAGAGGAGGGCGTGGGGGCAGGAGCATCATGTGTAGGGGTTAAGGATTGATTTGGTTGAGCGCATCTATGGAAGTATCCACCTTTTTTATTTGAAGAGTTGCCAGTAGGACCCATTAGTAAAAGGGTGTGAATTTGTGAGTAGATTATATAGACAACGTGAAAAAATTACAAGTTCTTGCCATGCTCAAACCAAACCATGATAGCTTCCCTGGGTCATCATTACGTCAGCTAAAAGCGGAGCCACCTCATGGCAAGAGATCAACCCATTCTTTCATCCATGAGAGTCAGTCATAATGGCGCTAACGGCCTTGCTCCACTCATTAGAGACTGTCTGTTTCCCGAAGGCAATGATTGCCTCCCTACTTTCTCTCTATGCCCCGCATAGGGAGGAGCATGGGATTCATACATGACTTCCTCACGAATGGAGTAGGTAACACGTAGCCTATTGCCATGGAGAAGATAATCATCGTGCAAGGTGAATGGTTCTTATTTCTTCCCCAATGCAAGGGCTGACATTATGTCTTTAAAGGCGGGGTCAGTGGCATACTCATCTATCATAGAAGATAGATCATTGTGAGTTTCTAACACCCCATTAACTTTTGGTCGTCGTGAAAGTGCATCGGCCACTTGATTCTGCTTACCAGCAATGTGAGCAATATGAAAATAAAATTGTGAAAGAAAATTTGCCCACCTCATTTGTTTGTCGGAAAGCTTGGTGGTTTGCATCATGAAGTACTTGAGACTTTGGTGGCCTGCTTGCAAAATAAATAAAGTTCCCAATAGATAGTGCTTCCATGTGTGTAGGGCATGTAAAATAGCTAAAAGCTCTTTCTCATAAATGCCCAAGACCCGTTCATCGTATTGATCCTTCGTCTCTCATATGCTATGGAATGCCGTTATTGAAGTAAGACTACTCCAGGGCAATCACCACAAGCATCACATTGGACCTTAAATGTCTTTGAGAGATCCGGAAGTATAAGGATTGGTTGGGAGGTAAGCTTCTCTTCGAGCTTGTCAAAAGCATTTTTCTCCTTAGCAATCCATGAGTACTTAACGTTCTTCTTTGTTAAGTCATGTAATGGTCATGTTATTTGAGAGAATTTTGCTACTGAAGCGTCTATAGTATGCACACATACCAATAAAGTTTCTTAGCTCAGGTAGATTCCTTGCGTTAGGCCATGATTTTATTACCTCCAACTTTGATGGATCCATACAGATACCATCTTGAGAGATAATATGACCTAAGTATTGAATCTCTTGAAGGAAAAATTCGCTCTTCTTTTGATTGATAAAAAGCTTGTGCTCCCTCAAAGCTTGAAAAATCACCTGGAGATGTTGCTTGTGTTCCTCCAAGGACTTGGAGTAGTTGATGATATCATCAAAAGAACACTCTAGTGAATTTGCGGTAGGATCTAGAAGATTTTCTCCATTAAACGATTGAACGTGGCTGGTGCATTACTCAAGCCAAAAGGCATGACTAGATATTCATAAAGACGAAACGTTGCACGGAACGCGGTCTTTAGGATAACTTCATTCACAATCTTTATTTGATGATAGCCACTTTTAAGGTCAATCCTACTAAAGTTGGTAGAGCCTTGTAACTTATCAAATAGATCTTCTACCCTGGTACGAGAAATCTGTTTTTGATAGTGATATGGTTAAGTGCTCGATAGTCCACACACATGTGGTATGTACCATCTTTCTTTTGCACTAAAAGGACTGGAGAACAAAAGGAAGAGGAGCTAGGACTAACCATCCCCTTGTCTACCAATCTTGTAGTTGCCTCATGATCTCCTCTTGTTGAGCTTGGGAAACTCGATAAGGATGCTTGTTAGGCGATGAGCTTCTTGGTAGGAGCTCAATTTGATGGTCATCATCCCCTCATTTTGGAGGTAAGTCCATAGGGATATCATCGATGAACACATCTTGGAATCTTTTTAGAAAATTAAACAAGCCTAACTCTTCTTGGTTCCTACCATTTACATTTGATGAAACTTTAGGACCTTTTAGGGGCTCTTTGACAAAAACCATGTACGCAGAAACTAAGCTTTTCATTGATTAAAGATTCATCAAAAGCGGGAGAATTTATAAGTGGTATAGTACGACTAGACTCACTAGAATCTATATACATGCTCTTTTCCCTGTAGGTGAAGTAGATTCTCCTTTCAGGGAACTTCATGTTTGGTACCATGCGGTTGAATCATGGTGCCCCTAGGATAACATCCTCATGTTGGAGAGGAGAGATGAAAAAGTATTCTTTGTCAGTGTAGCTTTGGACATGAAGCCTCAACTTCCCAATCAAGGGAGTAACAGAGTCTTGCTGTCCCTTGAAAGATACATTGGCACTTACAGTATCTCCCATCTTGAAAGCTTGAATTCCCAACTTAGTGGCCAACTCCATTGATATGAAGTTGTGAGTAGAGCCAAGGTCAAACAAGATGAAGGCATCATGCTCCCTTACCTTTCCCCAAGCATAGGAGAGAGGTGATCCTTTGCAATGAGCATCCTCTTTTGGAGCTTCGATCGTGGAAGCTCTAGGAGTCTTATTGCAGGCATTTCTCTTAGGGCAAGAATGATAGCCATGTCCTTGCTCCCCACACTTAAGACATTTTGTGGTCCTTGCGAAAAGCTTCAAGCTCTTCGGAAGAGAGTTTATTTTTACCTTTGTAAACTCCCTTCTCCTTGCATCGATTGTTGTAGTTGTTGTTGTTGGAATTGCCTTGGGAAGATTTTGGGCATTGGTTTTTCCCTGTGCATCACTTTTTTCTTTGCTTTCCATGGGTTTGACATTCCTTCTAGCCCCTTGTTTGAAATTGATGCGTGAAGCAACCATGGTGTGGTGGATTACTTGGTGATAGAACTAAGCCTTTGGGAGTTGACGTACTCAGCCGTCTCTTTAGGTAATCCTGCATAGAATTGTTGCTTTTGCTCGGCAAAGTCTATCTTTGGAAAGACAATAGCCTTGATATGTAAATCCCAAAACTAGTCCACATATTTGTGGATAGACTCATGGGAGAGAAGCTTCAAACTCCGCCATTGGGTAAGCACTTTGTCCTTTGCATCAAACTCCGCCATTCGATAAGCACTTTGTCCTTTGCATCGCTTGCAAGGAATTGCTTCATGATGGAAACTCGTAGAGTTTTCCATGTCTTTGGGAACTCGTCATTTCTACGAAGTCTAGCCCACCATTGACAAGTAGATTTCTAAAAGTGCATAGCTACATGGCGTAGCTTAGAGGACTTTGTGAAGTCCTCGTCTCCAAAGGCCGCATCAAATTGCTGGATGAAGGCCAATACTTTGTCGGTAGCACCAAATGTGCCATCATAGGTGAGAAAAGGGATACTCTTTCCTCCCTCTTTGAACTTCTTGAGCTTTTGGGACCTTCGACATGCAGGGTAAGTTTTGCGATGTCCTCCCCTCTTGTATTCTCTAGGAGAATAGCTATTTCTTTCATCGGAAGAGGAGGAAGGTGAAGAAGAAGGAGAAGAGGAAGACCTCCTTCTTACCCTTTTCTTCCTTTGTTTCCTCTCTTCCCTTTTGGAGTGACGAGGAGAAGGACTATGGGTTGACCGTTTTCTCTTGGGAGGAGTTGGCGATCGTCTAGACCGTCGTCTTCGTGGAGCCACATCTTCAGAGGAACTTAGGGATTGGCTTCTTTCTCTTTCTTTGAATTCCTCCTCTCTTATGGGAGAGAGTCTTATTTTGGGAGTCTCATCAAGACGCCTCCTAAGCTCTGTCTTTTCTTGGAGAGGAAGGAAAACATGAAGTCGTTGGGTAACTTTGTCTTGCAAAGCAGGTTTGCCCATAGCCTGATGCAACCTAGTAACAAGATAGTTAACAAACATGGGGGCATCATCAATTAGCACCTCATGTGAAAAACCAAAGTTATCAATGTTCATTCTACTCTCTTGGTTATTGTTAGCCATGCTAATTAAACTCATGTATAGATTACTTTGTGCTTTGGTACCCTTAAAAATCTTAGTCGCTACTCTTCTTTACCTTTGAAAATTAGTTCTCAAGCAGCCACACCCGTGGTTTAGACATTGTTGATTGCAAAGACTAGTGGAGAGGGTCTAACATTTCTCGGTTGATTATGGTTCATGTTGAGCTTGCTTGTAGCTCAATAATGGTTGAGCCAAAGGCGAGCCCCGAGAGGCTCCATTATTAAGACTATAGTTCTCAATGCTGTACCTCGAACTAAGTCCTTCTCAACCAAGATAATAGATCCCTGTCACACTTACCCTAGTGCAATAAACATGCCCAACCTTTCATGGACAACTTAAGGAACTCTCTTCTTAAGCAAGAAATGAGAAACCAATAGCTCTGATACCAATGTGATGGAAATGACCTATAAACTTTGAGAATAGTGGAATTAAGAGAATTAGAGTGAGTATTTTTGTGAGACTACTTTGAAAACATAGAGGATGGACTTAATTAGAGGTAGCAACATAACCATAGTACTTAATTAACTTGGCATGAACAATAATTTTGCAAGAGAGAGAGTTTAGAGAACTTGACATCAGATGAGGACCGTATTTATGTGGAATCGGTCCTCCCTCCAATAGGATTTTGTATTATAGATTATCCCAACAAAAGAGAATTGGTCCAATATAATCTTTGTGTTCCTTGTGACCTAGGTGATGCAATGAAAATGGAAAGCTTCATGCATCACGAGTATAGCATAGATTTTGTAGAAAGCATTAACCATTCCCGGCCTTAGTCCCAAGGCCTCAAACACCTTCAAATGTGGAGAGAGCTAGAGGGAATGAGGGTAGGGAAGAGGAAGAAGAAACATTCATAGGAGAAAGAAATAGTTCCCCACTTATCATTACTCTTCTTGCTTAGCATAGCATAATAGCATAGTAATGAAGATGGAGAAGATGGCAAGCTTAAGCATTGAAACATGGCTCTTGGTTGGATTTGCATTCTGTAGCCAAGAGTGTTGGTGTAGACTCTCAACTTCTCAACAAGCTTGGAGAAGGAGATGGAGCTCTTGCACCTTACACAATGAGAGAGAGAGAGAGAGAGAGAGGTGGGGGGGGGGGGGGGGGGGGGGGGGGGGGGAGTATACCCCCCCAAGCTAGCCCCCTCCTTGCTTTGGGTGACCCCTTCTCTTAGCTCATGGTAGAAGCTCATTGGACCCCTTCAAGCGTGACCAATCCAATGCAGAATGCATATCAAGCAAGCATCGTAGCCTTGGGACAAGTGTCCCCCTTTTCCCTTTGAGAGAGAGGACTTGATAAATGCATAAACAATTAATTTAATTAAGTAAATTATCATTGGACCGCTTGGAAGGCCAACCAATCGGCTTTAGGCACACCATGAGGACAGCATGAAGAGGAACTTGACAAGTGTCCTAGTTGCTTCTTTAGACCAAGCTTGCCTTGCGTGAGGGTGTGTGTGTTCTCTCTCTAGCTCCTACAATGAGGGCTCACCCCCCCTTGTGTAGGGACGTGCTTTGACTTTTTAAACACCATAACCCCTCAAGAACCTTAGTCATGGATCACCTTAACACCTTAGTCATTAAGCACCTCAAGCACCTTAGTCAGCAAGCACAACAAGCACCTCAAGCACCTTAGTCAACAAGCACGACAAACTCCTCAAGCTTGGGCCAGGTTCCCATCTCAAGCACAGTCCTAGCTTGCCTAAGGTCAAATGACTTTTAACACTAACCATTGGAGGTCTTTAATGAAGCTAACCCTAAGGTCTTTAAGCTCCATTAGCTAGCCTTGCTCTTTAGCCTTGCTCTTTGACAGATCATCTCTCATTTGGACACCTTTAACCTTGGCCCCATGTTGAGATATATCCAGAAGTACATGTCTATATTCTAACCCTTGTTCATGTTTATTCTCCCACATTAAATGATCAGTTTAATATGAGAAAATCATTTGGGGTTGGTTAGATATTAGATTTTATGACAGAAGAACAACAATAAAGGCTCGGCTCCCTGGCAGTGGACTAAATGGGAGACCATTGCTAGACCAATGGAACAAGGGGGTCTTGGAATTCTTAATCCTAGCATTCATGCAAAAGCCCAATGTGCCAAGCTGGTGGTTGCGTTCGCAAAACAGGACCAGTCATGGGCGATTGTGGCTAAGGATATGGTGGATAACTCTAAGTTACGCTCGAAAGGTGGTATGTGGAAAGGGCTTAAAGTGCACGAAAAGTTGCTTGCCCCTCGGTGGACTGTTCTTAAACTTGGGGGTATGACATGCGAACTTGTTAGGAAATGCAATAGGACCACAAAGACCTTGGAATGGGGAGAGTTATTTAGGTACTTCCATAATTCTATAACTCATTGGTCCCCTTGGCTCTCAAAGGCCGAAAGCATCCTGCTAACCCATTTGAGAGAAGTTGCCAGGAAAATTAACAACAAAGGGATTAAATGTCTTGGGCAACTTTGGGATTATAGCAGGTGCAATTGGAAAGGAGTGGATCAGCTGGCTCTCCAATTTAATTTGAAGGGAACAAAAAGTTTACTGATCCGTAGAGCTCTAGAACAGATTAACAAGATATGTTTACCGGACTGTGAATCCGAGTTCGAGTGGAAAGCTTGGAAATGGCCTAAGAGCAGACACTTCTTTAAACCTCAAACTAAGGAAGTATACTATACACTTATGTATTTGAAGAATTGGTTCTCATAGCTTAATAAGCAATGGGGCAAGAACTAGTCGGAGACAAGATGGGAGACGATTGTAAATAATATGTGGTGCCTGCCATGGCCACTTAAGATGAAGTTTTTTTGTGTGGAAGGTGCTTTAGGGAGCCATGCCGACTAGAGTCAAGGTACTCGCTAGGGAAATTGGTTCGGATAGATGCTCACAATGCAGATCAGCTAGGGAAGACCTCGCTCACCTATTCAAAGAGTGCCCCGGGATTTGTAGCCTAGCAGGGAAAATATGCAAATGGGTCCAGAAAACTTGGAAAATAGGATTTTACAAGAATGACCTTTGCTTGGGAGGAAAGGTATTCAAGAGTCAAGCGCTACTCAAAGTCACACAAATAGTGAGATATTGCTATTTTCGAAACGTTTGGAAGGCAAGGAACATTCGAATACTCGAGACCACATTGGAAACAGCTAAGTTCACAAAGATAGCTCACATTCAACCTACTCTTCAAGGAGTAGAGTGTAAGACAAGGGGAACTAGAACCTAGGATTCCATCACCCAACCACACACTATATAGCATGGACCTTGACCCTTTGCCCTAGTTGGAATCCCTTTCCACACTGCCTAGCCCGGCCTTGCCCTTGTCTAGTCCGGCCTTGCCGTTGTCCTGACATTACTCCCCCCTTAAAAAAGAGTTTTCGTCCTTGAAAACAAAAGTGGGGAACTTCTTCGTAAGAACACTAACGTTTTCCCAAGTGACATCCTTCATGGATCCATCTGTTTGGTTGACCAGAACACGGTTCCGCAGGAGGTTCAATGAAACCAAGAGTAACATCTTGATTTTCCACATTGTTGTCCATTTGCAACCAGCTTGTGTTACCGATTCCTATCCTATCATTGTGTGTAGACTCCATTTAGAACACACATGAGTATTCAAAACGAGTTATCACACAAAGATGTACCCTAAAGAGTACCTCTTTTCACTTTTCATGAAAGTAACTTGCTAACATACTCATCAGCCAAGTTTAAGTCCTTGACTTGTTTTCCAATTTCAGCAGTAAACAACCTCACCATCACTAGTGTTCAAGGTTGAGAACTTGATTTATACATGAAGAGACTACACCTAGTCGCAAACATGCTTTAAATTTAAAAGCAAACTCCAAGTAGAGCAATAAATGCTTACTAATTGGATTGTGTGGTGCTAACATGTGCACTTGCATATCCTTTAGCACAAGATTACACTTTGTAATATGCATATCTCCTTGGATAAGTGACAATACTGAGGTGTGTTTCCCCCACGGTTTACAGCCAGTCTTTCCAGATGGCTGGTAAACGGGGATCACAATATCGTACCACATTGCTGAGGAATCAACAATTGGATGAATAACCATTGTGGTTAATTGGAAAAATCTACAAGCATCCAAATCGAGCCATGACCTCTATTGGTGATTGGTAAATCGAAAAGTAAACTCATTGAGATACTGCACATAGAGTGCAAAAATGCTTCATAAGCAACAACTTGAGGAATATGCATGCCGTTCCAAATCAGCCTTTGCTAAACACTAGGACCCATAACACCTAGTGTGCATGCATTTAGCAAAAAACAGATCCGAACCTGTATATCCATGGTGATCCTTGCCAATACTTATGGCAAATGTGATGCACCTAGCACACATTAAAAAGGAATGTAAATAGGTGTGAAAAGAAACTAAATACTTTTAGTTGCAATCTTGTGCAAGCCTTGCTGAAACGTCTGAACCATAATAGAAGGTGAAACATTGATCACTTCTAGGTACAAACAATGAAACTTTTTCATTAACAACTTAGAGCCTTGCTGTATGTATAAACAACCATTTGTAATGTTGTTTAGCAATACTTGTAGCTGAACAGGTCATTCTAAGTATCCGACAATTTCTGGCCACTAAAATTGGTCCTGATATGTCGTGCTAAAAATGGTCTAGAAAATAGATTTGACCAGCACCTAGGGACTTTGTCGTGACACATAATTGAAATAATGGCGCCAGTGTCAGTCCAGAGACTCATATTCTCCACATGTGGAATATGTCTCATGTAAGAATGTGTAAAAAAGAACATCCTTCAAGTACATGATGTACTTGCGTGTGAAGGTAACTCTAAACACTCTGCGAGAAGAGTGAGAGGGACCCTTATTTATTAATCCACACTGGCTAAACCGAACTCCTTGAGTCCCTAGACCATGTTGTATCCCATGTGACAACATGTGCCAAATCGAATCCTACAAGTGGATTCATAACAGCATAAGGTACATTGGACACTACGGCCCATAATACTTGTTCCGACATGCCCTTGTCATGGCCCTGGGGACTGAACTGAAAGTTCAGTTACCCGCATTCAAATGCACAGGAGTACGTCTCTGACCTGTGAAAAAATCAAGCAACATTGCACTGGGATTCTCGTGTGTTGCCTTCGCAATCCAAACCTTTTCGGAAAAATCTACGAAGTCCAACCACTTGGTAAGACCTTTTGTAGAAACTGCTGAACTAGCAGATGACAGTAGCCAACCTAGTTATCGGTGTGTAGAATGATGAGAGTTAACTTGAAAAGTTGAATTTTTCCGCTACCGCGTGATAGATTGCAAAATTCTTTCCTTGAAAGTATAACGGGAATAGATCAAACTGTGATCCTCTATGCCTATGGGATGATTTAGTGGTAAAATTGAATCTACCTAGATATCATGCTGTGCATGTAGAAATGGAAGCCCTTGGCAAAAGTGATGGCCTCAAACGTGAGAGCCAAAACCATAAGTGCCTTGCACAGATGTACTGGTAGGGAGTGATATGCCATATTTTGGCAGTTCCCCAAACTTGTGTGCCACTGTCCGTGATGCCAAGTCATTGAGTAGTATCTTGGCACAAGGGAGAAGCCTTGCTTCGTATTAAATTGGCAAAGCACTTTGGTTTGCACAAAAACAGTAATTTCCAAGTAAACATGAAAAAATAAGAAGAACTTAAAATTGGCTAACCTGGTCGTTGCAGTAACCAGTGGTCCAGAGATTTGGAAGGAAAAAAAAAACTCATTCCGAACCAGCTCTTAGCCATATCTGCTTTGCAAGAGATTTTTGCAAGAGATTTATTGTATATACACATACACCCCTTTGTATCATATATGTCTGTCTTGTACGTAATGAGACAACTTGGAAGAATATTGTCAAATCCTTCCCAAGTGTCTATGCTCATAGCATATGCCCAAAGTGGGAAGGCTCAATGCAAAATGCAGAAATGGAAGCCTTGCTTCACATAAGGAAGGATTAGCTAGCCAACAGATGCTGCTATCGACATACATATATCATGGTAAACTTCATTTGACCTTGTCGATGGAAATTGGCTAGTGTTGTGTGGCTGGCGTCTTTGCCGGTTTCTGAAAGTAGTGACAAGAAGTTGGCCATGCCGAGCCCTATGTACCCTTTATCAAATCGAGCTACATGGTGTGCCGATCTCCTTGAAATTCCATTGACACAAAAAATGAACTGCTGATGATCCGTGCAGTAGATTAGTGTGGCAGGTACCCAAACCATGCTTGAGTCGATTTCGCAAGCTCAACATTGAGGCGATTTCAACCATGAATGCCAAGAACACCCTACTAGGCGCATACCTTACTTGGTGTGGAGGTACCTCAACTACCACTTATCACTTGAAGAGGCAATACAAGCCGTGATTGTAAGAGACAATCAATCCGTGCTTGTTACATGTCAACGAACCATAATAAAAAAATAATTGATTGCATAACTAATTCAAAAAGTAATGCCAAAATGTAGACAGATTTGCCTGGAATCATGTTGAAAATCTGTGAAGGCAGCACAGTACTGGAAGGCTCCTGCTCTTAGTCGAGCATGCCAAACATCTTGACTGTCTTCATCAATCCTTGTTGGCATTGATTTTGCTCTCGAAAGCTTTTTGCCACGAGCATAATCCTTGGGCGACGTGCAATCGTCGTTGATTTTGGAATAAAAGCACTCTTGGAGATCTCTTTCTGATGAGATGCGGGAGCACTTTTCTTCCTCGCTATTACCATGGACCCTTTGCCGAGGATGACATGTGGGAGCACTTTGATTCCTTGCTATTGCCATGGCCCCTTTTCCGAGGCTTGAGCATGAGCATGCATGACACAACATGCATACCTTGAAAAAGCCGCCTTTGCCTCCCTTCGAGGCAAAGCTCACATGTATCCTGGCAAACCGGGCAGGTCATCCTTGAGTGGCCCTTACGCATTTTTGAGGCTCGCCTGCATCCAGGCAAGCCAAGCAAGGAGTTTGTGAGTGGCCTTCCCGCCCCTTCAATCCTCGTATGCATCCAAGGTGGCCCGGAAACCGGATCTTGGTGGGGCGGGCCGCTAGTATAACGAAAAGTTGTTTTTGTTTTTTAATAAAAAAATAAAAAATAAAAAATCACTTACTGTTTGCTGCTGTGAGTGATGGTGCTATGAGCAGAGCCGCTGAGAGCAGAAAAGAGAGAGAGAGAGAGTCCTCGTTGCTTGACTCGACTCGACCTGTCCCTGTGACGTCTTTTTCACAGCTCCCTTGCGCGCTCCTTCTGAGTCCACCAGCGCACCGTTTGGTGCCGGCCGAAACTCACACCTTCCCCTTGCTTAGGGTTGATGCCCATGGTCTTGCGGGATTTAATTTTACCTCCCCGACTTGGGACAGCAGCACACGGTGCTGCGTCTTCGGCTTCCATGCTTGCCTCATCAAAGGAGAGCCATGCAATCAGATGCAATTCCATGCACAAATTCCATGGCTGTGAGAGAGATCGAGAGGGATGCCTGAGAGAGAGAGAGAGAGAGAGAGAGAGAGAGAGAGAGAGAGAGAGAGAGAGAGAGAGAGAGAGAGAGAGAGAGAGAGAGAGAGAGAGAGAGAGAGAGAGAGAGAGCGAGAGCAAGAGCATGCTTTCATGCAACCTTCCCCCCTCCTCCATGGCTCCTTCTCCCTTAGCTCTGATACCAGTGTAAGACAAGGGGAACTAGAACCTAGGAGTCCACCACCCAACCACCCACTATATAGCATGGACCCTGGCCCTTTGCCCTAGTTGGACTCCCTTTCCACACTGCCTAGCCGGGCCTTGCCCTTGTCTAGTTCGGCCTTGCCGTTGTCCTGACATAGAGACGTACTTCTATTGGCCTACCATGAAAGAGGACATACAAGAGTATGTTTCAAAATATGTGGTATGCCAAAAGACTAATTATGATAGAGGGAAGCAACCTGGAATCCCGCCTAGAATACTCCAGCCATTGCCAATCCCTAATTCACCATGGGAGAGTATATCCATGGATTATATCTTTGGATTACCCAAGTCTATCCATGGGAATACAAAAATCTGGACAATATTCGACAGGTTTAGTAAGCAGGCACACTTTATTCCTGTCAAAAAGACTATTAAGGCACACCAAATGGCAACTCTCTTCATATCTTAGATTTTCAAACAATATGGATTACTAATGTCCATCATGTCAGATAGAGATTCTAGAATAACCAGTACTTTTTGGAAAGGTCTCTTTGAAAATCTAGGTACAAGATTGAATTTCTCTTCGGCCTATCACCCACAAATTGAAAGAGCATAGGGAGATAGACATGCCATTAACCACCCAACCATACCTATATATAGGCCCTTGGCCTTCCATCGGCCCTTGGCTAGGGCCGTGCCCTCCTATAGTCCTACCCTTGGCATGAAATTACTCCCCCCTTTGAGAAGCGTTTTCGTCCACGAAAACAAAAGTGGTAGGATCTTCATAAGAACAATAATGTTTTCCATAGTGGTATCCCTCATGGATCCAACTATTTGGTTGACTGAAAACACGGTCCAGTAGGAGGTTAAATGAAATCAAGAATAACATCTCAATTTTGCACATTGTTGTCCATTTGCAACCATCTATTGTGTAGACTCCATTTAGAACGCACATGAGCATGCTAAACGAGTTATCACGACAAAGATGTACTTGATAGAGTACCGCTTTTCACTTTCCTTTAGAGTAACTTGCTGACCTAACTTATCAGCCAAGTGTAAGTCCTTGACTTGTTCTCAAATTTCATCAGTAAACAACCCCACCATAACAAGTGTTCAAGGTTGAGAATCTGACTTATACATGAAGAGACTAAACCTAGTCGCAAACATCCTTGAGCTGATGGTAAGCAAACTCCAAGTAGAGCAATGAATGCTTATTTATTGGATTTCTTGGTGCTAATATACGCACTTTGTATATCCTTTAGCACAAGATTACACTTTGTAATCTGCATATCCCCTTGGATAACTGACAGGCATGAGGTGTGTTTCCCCCACGGTTTACAGACAGTCTTTCCAGATGGCTGGTAAACGGGGATCACAATATCGTACACCATTGCTGAGGAATCAACAATTGGTTGAATAACCATCGTGGTTAACTTAAAAGATCCACAAGTACCCAAACCGAGCCATGACCTCTATTGGTGATTGGTAGACCGAAAAATAAACTCATAGAGATACTACAGATAAAGTGCAAAATGCTTCGTAAGCAACGACTTGAGGAATACGCATGTCGCTCCAGATCAACCTTTCCTAAACACTAGGAACCATAACACCTAGTGTGCATGCATTTAGCAAAAAACAAATCCGAACCTGTATATCCATGATCGTCCTTGCCAATACTTATGGCGAATGTGATGTGCATAGCACACAGTAAAGAAAAATGTAAATAGTTCCAAAAAGAAACTAAATAATTTCAGTGGTAATCATTTTCAAGCCTTGTTGAAATGTTTGAACCATAATAGAAGATGGAACATTAATAGAAGATGTTTGAACCATAATAGAAGATGAAACATTAATCACTTCTAGGGACAACAATGAAACTTTTTCATTAACCACTCAGAGCCTTGCTATATGTATAAACAACCATCTGTAAAGTTGTTTAGCAAAATACTTGTACCTGAACAAGTCATTCTAAGTATCCGACAATTTTTGGCCATCGAAATTGCTCCTGATATGTCGTGCTGAGAATAGTCTAGAAAACAGATTTGACCAGCACCTAGGGACCTGGTCGTGACACATACTTGAAATAGTGGTGCCAGTGTCATTCCTAGAGACTCATGCCACATGTGGAATATGTCTCAACTAAGGATGTTTGAAAAAAGAACATCCTACAAGTACAAGATGTACTTGTGTGTGGAGGTAGCTGTAAACACTCTACGACGGGAGTGAGAGGGACCCTCATTAGCCTTGCTCCACACTGGCTAAATAGAACTCCTTGAGTCCCTAGACCATGTTGTATCCCATGTGACAACATGTGCCAAATCGAATCCAACAAGTGGGTGCATAACAGCATAATGTACATTGGACACTATGGCCCAAAATACTTGTTTCGACCTGCCCTTGGCATGGCCGTGGGGATTGAACTGAAAGTTCACTTACCCGTATGCAAATGCACAAGAGTGCGTCTCCCACCTGTGAAAAACCAAGCAACAATGCACTGGAAACTCTAGGTGTTGCCTTCGCAATCCAAACCCATTAGGTAGAATCTACGTAGTCAACCCCTTGGTAAGACCCTTTGTAGAAACTGCTCAACTAGCGGGTAATGGTAACCAACATAGTCAACCGTGTACAGAATGATGAGAATCAACTTGAAAAGTTGAAGTTGTCCACTACCACCTGGTAGATTGCAGACTTCTTTATTTGAAAGTACAACGGAAATAGATCAAAGTGTGATCCTCAATGCCTATGGGGTGACGTAGTAAGAACCCGTGGGATCTTACCCCAAAACAGTGCATCCATAGACACTCATAGTGCTATAGAGAGAGCAAGAGATCCACACAAGTGTAAAGCCTAGCTCTTATGGACAGCCATGTTGTCGCAACGGGTTGTTGCATCTAAAATCCGTGGTAGAGATCAGCTGAGTTGAATTTATGGTTATAAAAAACTCAACTCGAGTGTTGCACTGAAAACATGCAGTGCAAAAATGACACCCTAAACATCCGTAATGACAAGACTCTTGCTTGTCCATTAACATCGTTGTGTACTCCACTGGGTAGATTTGTTCGATATTAAGAACAATCACCCAAGGAATGCCAACACTTGGGTTGTACCCAAGATCTGACAATGACTCTTAGCCAATGTGTGTGGCTCATAGCCCTTATGGCAATTAGTGTTCAATCGACGAAACTACGAAGACTAATGTAGAGGGCGTCTTGCCCAATTTCTAGCTGAGAGTTAGAGCACCTTGGCTCATGTTGACTCCCAAACAAAACGTGTATCAAAAGATTCTTAAAAAGTTTTCTTTATTCTTGGAGAGAATTAAGAAAGAGAGAGAGAGAGAGAGAGAGAGAGAGAGAGAGAGAGAGAATGCAAGAGCTAAGGAACTTTTCTTAAGTGACAACTTTGTATATGTTGTGCCCAGGCTCGTGTGCATCTTATGCGTAGCGTGCAGCTTATCATACAAGCCTGCCACAGTTTTCTGCTAGGATTCTCTCATTGAAAGAGGTAACAAAAAAACACAAACAAGTCATAAAATGACCCACCTACCCTGTATGTGGTTGTGACGACACTAGTGTGACCTAATGATAGCACTTAGCCTTTGAATTAAGTCCTTGATTTAGGTGCTTTTTAGTGTCCTTGACAAAGTGTTTGGTGTTGTAGTGGAAGCGTGTTTCAGGAGGTGGTAGAATTAAAGCCACCTAGCTAGCATGCCATGCATACATAAACTTAAGCCCTTGGCAAAAATGATGGTCTCAAACGTGAGAGCGGAAAACATAAGTGCGTTGCACAGTTTAAATTGGTAGGGATTTTGTGAGCTGAGATTCCCTATTTTTTCAATTTCCCGAACTTGAGTGCCAATGCCCTTGATGCCAAGTCATTGGGCAGTACCTTAGCACAAGGAAGAAGCCTTGGTTCATGTAAAATTGTCAAAGCACATTGCTTTGCACAAAAGAAATAGTTTCCAATCAAAGATGTAAACATAGAAAAATAAGAAGATTGTAAAATTGGCTAACCTGGTCGTTGCTGTAACCAGTTGGCCCGATATTCCGTGGAAGAAAACTCGCTTAAAAATGGTGCATAGCCATATCTGTTGCACGAGTGGGAGCTGTCGTATGTATAGATACGTCCCTTGTATCATATACGCCCGTCTATCACGTAATGAAATAACCTGCAAGCATATTGTCAAGTCTGTCCCAAGTTTGTATGCTCATAGCATAGACGGAATGTGGGGAGTCACAATGCAAGATGCATAAATAGAAGCCTTGCTTCACATAAGTTCATGAAATGGATGAGACAAAAATGTAACCTGAGTGCTCATAGCTAACAGATACTCTTGGTGACACACATGTGGCCTAGCAGAAAAAGATTGACCTTGTTAAAATTTCATAGGGAAATGGCCTTGCCAAATTTTGCTATGGATTGAGAATCATAGCATTGCCCGATGCTCATCTACAGCTGAGCTATCAAATGTCAGCTATTCTCAAACCCTGCTTGATCAAATCAAACTTTGTTTGACAAGTTGGCGTAGTGAAAATTCATGTGGTTGGTCGACATGGAATTCAGCTCATAGCTGTGAATGTCCATTATGCTTCATGTACCTATATTGCCAACTCCCTAGCAAGCGACAATGGCTTCGACATACTTATGTATCCAATGATTAAAGAGATAGAGATCCATGTCCCTGGAACCTTGTCGAGTAGGTTACCATACTAAAAATATAAAATCACCAATAAACTATCACACAAACAAAGTGTTCCTGATTAATGCAATATTGGGTGCAGACACTTAAAAATGCATGTCGGTTTCTTGAAGTATAATAACAAGTAGGCCCTACTAAATATCTTTACTGTACAAGCCATAAGCCTGACCAATACTTACCATACTGCAACTAAATAACTGACCAATTATTGCTTAGAGTCGGCCCTGCCGAATACCAATTATTGCTGACAGTGATTCCCGTTGTCTCGAGTAAAATCCCCAATGTTGCACATCATGTCATTCCTGTCTTGCTCCGTGCAAGCTGCATGGCTTAGGTAGAAGGATGTTTGCAAGCATATTTGTCAAAACTGCCTCAAGTTTGGGTGCAGACACTTCAAAATGCATGTCGGCTTCTTGAAGTATAATAACGAGTAGGCCCTGCTAAATATCTTTACTGTACAAGCCATAAGCCTGACCAATACTTACCATACTACAACTAAATAACTCACCAATTATTGCTTAGAGTCGGCCCTGCCGAATACCAATTATTGCTGACAGTGATTCCCGTTGTCTCGAGTAAAATCGCCAATGTTGCACATCATGTCATTCATGTCTTGCTCCGTGCAAGCTGCATGGCTTAGGTAGAAGGATGTGTGCAAGCATATTTTCCAAAACTGCCTCAAGTTTGCCACATGATGCCTCATTCTCATCTCGTAGCTTCCCGACCTTGTCGGGCACCTAGCTTGTGCATTTCAAAGCTCCTTGAATTTTGATGCCGAATTGACATGCAAACATGCCATGAAAACCTTTATGTGGTTCTGCTGCAACAACTACGAAAAAAGTAAATTGAGTGCTTTCGGCAATTTGCTTTGCTTTATGGGATCAATGCGCCAAAGATCCTCGAATCAATGAGCATTATCGTCTTTGCCTCCGTCTGTTGCTCCCCGCTCAACCCTAGGGGCCATGCCCACACCCTGCCTGAAGACGAGAGAGAGAATAATCTCCATAGACTTGCAAAAGCGAGAGAGAGGGAGAGAGAAAACCCTGTTGAAAGGGAGGCCATGCCTCATGATGAGATCGAGAGAGAAACTAAGAGAGTCCTTTTGCCCTTCCATAGCTCCTCTCCCCTAAGCTCTGATACCAGTGAAAGAGCATAGGGAGATAGACATGCCATTAACACCCAACCATACCTATATATAGGCCCTTGTCCTTCCTATATATAGCCCCTGTACCTCATGTGTATCCATCTGCCCTTGGCCAGGGCCTTGCCCTCCTATAGTCCTACCCTTGGCATGACACAAACGGATGGCCAAAGTGAGATAACCAATCTTACGATAAAGACCATATTAGGTAAAGTGGGAAAATCCCAATTCCCAGGTTGGACAACTTTCAATATATCATGTACAAAATATACAGATTTTGTCAAAAAATTGAGTTTTCTTAAGGTCTCATTCCACTTTATGCACATACAATACACAATGAAAACAACTAAAGTACCATGGTTTCAATCAATTGGATTATTAGGAGACGAGTATATTGCATCCATTATCGTTGTCTATGTCCTACTGTCCTACCTACAACTTATCTCAACATGGAGAGCTTGGTTTCTAGGTCCACCACTTGTCCAAGTTAATGTAAAAGTGACTCAAGGTTCACAACTTGTGAAAGCAAGGATCCATTGAGGAATACAATCCACTTGGCTATTTTTCCTTAATTTATTGCATGTGACATTCAAGCAAGGTCCACTTCTAATCTATAACTTCTTAATTTGAGGCATGGGGCATACATAAAATATGTAGCATATGCTCTATTGCCTCATAGGAAGGTTGGTTTCAAGGTGCACTTATCCATGCTAGCCTATCTTGGAGAAATGATGGAGCTTGCTTCTCTCCTTGTTTCAATGGAGACTAGCTTGGACAAGTGGTGGACCTTTGCTTCTCTCTATGTTTCAATAGAGTTAGCTTGGACAAGTGGTGATCTTGGAACAAAACCCCCATGTAAAACATATCATGGGTATTCCAAGTGATTAGAAAGATTACCATTTAAGATATAACCTTATAGGTTGGACAAATGGATCTTGGCTTGGAGAAATGGTGGACCTTTGATTCTCTCCATGTTTCAATGGAGCCTATCTTGGATAAATGGTGGAGCTTGCTTCTGTCCATGTTTCGATGGAGCCTAGCTTGAACAGTTGGTGGACCTTTGCTTCTCTCTATGTTTCAATAGAGTTAGCTTAGACACGTGGTGGATCTTCAAACTAAGCCAACTACTATCAATGTTTCCTAGCTTGGACAAGTGGTGGAGTGTTGCTCTACTCCATGTTTCAATGGATCTTAGCTTGGACAAGTGTTGGACCTTAAAACAAAAACCCCATGTACAACATAGAATGGATTTTCTAGATTTCAATGGAGTCTAGATTTAACAAATGGTGGAGCTTGTCTTCATCCATGTTTCAATGAAACTAGCTTGGACAAGTGGTGGACCTTGTAACAAACCCCCCCATGTACAACATATCATTGGTTTTCTAAGTGATGGTAAGGAATACCATTCAAGATATAAACTTATAGCTTGGATAAGTAGTTGACTTTAAAACCAAATTCATCATAATACAATGAAATACAGGTTAGCCAATTCCTAAATCTTGAGACCAAACCTCCCATGCTATTAGAGATAATATATTGGATAAGTGGTGGACCTTCTATTATTTTCCTATGCCTAGTTTAGACTACCGGTACACTTTGCAGCTATAAAGGTTGGACGAGTTGTGGAGCCTTGTTTCTATCCATGTTTTAATGGATCCTAGCTTGGACAAGTGGTGGACCTTGGAAAAAAGCTTCCATGTACAACATATATGAGGTTTTCCATGTTTTAATGGAACCTATCTTGGACAAATGGTGAATCTTGCTTCTCTCCATGTTGATTTTGGAACTACCTTAGACAAGTGGTGGAGCTTTGCTTTTCTACTCTTCATAATACAATGAAGTATACGTTGGTTACATGGTGAATCTTAAGGCCAAACCTCCCATTTTACTAGAGATGATAGGTTGGACAAGTGGATCAACCTTCTATCATTTCTCCATGACTATATTGGACAATTAGTAGACCTAACATCTCTCTATGTTGTCTAGGGATAAGCTTGGACAAGTGATGCACCCTGCTTCTCTCTTCCCTTGGTTTACTAGTTTGAAGACTCAGTATATATACTTTCTTAGATCTAGCTTGAACAAGTGGTGGACCTTGTATCCACAATCTTAATTCATTACAAAAAAGTATATGAAAAAATAACATAGGAATCTTGGTTTGAAGGTCAAGCAATTAGGTTCCAAATGCACATAATAATATATTTTCCACCCATAATAAAAGAAAGTTAAATATGTTATTACCAAATTGACAAAGGTAACGTCCAAGAATTCTAGCTTTGCATCTTGTCAGATCTAAATCTTCATCAAGGCGACATGCATGTATACATCAACTTTCAAGCCATTCAAGAATACATGCACTTAGATTCCATAGTTTTGTTTTCAAAGTCTTTTAGGTTCTAAAACTCTTTCACGTAAAGTATGTAATGACAAAATTCTTGAAGCAAACATTTGTGCCCAAGAAAAAGATCCCTCTCACATATTTAAAGTCCATGAATTCTCTGATCCATACTTACAAGTTTTATTTTGACATCAAACATCAATTCTCTCATAGTTACAAATAAATGCAACCTCGATATGAATTGACAAAAAATGAATTTCTTTTACTATATGACCCAACATAGGCCCCAATCAAATAAAAAATGAGTCTCCAAAAATTTGGGTGCACTCTAGCAATACATCAGAGTCCCCTTACAATAGGATGCACTCCAATAGTACATTGAAGTCCCCTTAGAGTAGGGTGCACTCCATTCAAGTGTTCATAAAATTGACACACCTTTGTTTTTTTATAAAAAAGACTATATCAAATTATACAAATGTTGAAAGATACACACTAGAATAAAAAAAGCATCTTATGGCCATATTTATTCAATTCTTTCGTGTTGACAAGTACACACCAAGGACATAATTTGTCTCAGAATCACTATACTGATTTACAATTGTGTTGTATGTATAGACTCTCTTATCTCTTGCATACAACCATCCTACCAACCATGGAATTATGGTTCTCTGCAAGAAGTTTTGAAGTTGCTCTGAAGTTTGCCTCCACATCTTTGGAAATATAAGATATGTCCCTGGCATGTTCCACATCACCCTATATGGAGTGTCATCAAAAATTAAGGTATTGTTTGCATCCAAATCCTCAAATATCTTCCAAATATCACTCAAATTTTTGTGATAAACCCTTGTAAATCCTAACATAATATTTGGATTTTGGCAATTTTTGTTACTCATAAACACCTTGAACTTGGTATACTGCTCAGGAAAACATTTTTGTGTGATGCGTTGCACCCTTGTTAAGTTATAGCAACTCCATATCCATAGCTCAAAGTATTCAGCACAAAAATCCAAAAACCTTTGTGCGTCTGGTCGCACCACATGATAAACTTCATCTTTATCCTCCACAAGTCACATGTGTTGAGCCCAAGATGGCATAGAATCTCCATGTTTCATTTCAATTGTCTTGAGAAGTAACCCCTCTAGATCCAAGATAAGTACTCTTTTGATGTCCTTGAAAGAAAGTGGTAGGTGATAAGGAGGTGATTCATTCCTTGGACAAGGTCTTGGAGGAGGTTGGATGGGTAATTCAATAGTTTTCTTCAATTTATGCCAGCATATAGCCAATCCATTTTTCTGTAATGATTCTGAAATTAAAGAACAAGAACACTTAATGCAAACACAACAATAGACATGAGTTTTACATTGTCTACCCTAAGGTTTTATTAGATACCAAAATCCATCTATGATCTACTCATTAATAGAAAGAAAGTCAAATTAAAATCCTGACTCTTTTTTATGCTACACTCTCTCTTAGTCTCAATACCATGGAGGTCAACTAGACTCAAGTCAACTAATAACTACTACTTGTTGTTAAAGGTATGCTTGAAGTGCATAAGGCTTTACCAATGCTCTAGTGTAGAATGGGTATTTAGGTCTCAAGGTCTACCACTTATCCAAGCAAAGATCCATTTAGATATGGAAACCCAATTTTTTCTTAATATAATGATATAGAGTGGACAAGTGGTGAATCCTGAGACCAAACCACTCATGCTACTAGGGATAATAGGTTGGACAAGTGGTGGACCTTGAATGTAAACCCCCCATGTACAAAGTATCAGGGGTTTTGGGTATTTCAATCGACTCTAGCATCTTCGAGACATGGTGGAGCTTACTTCTCTCCATGTTTCAATGGAGTCTATCTTGGATAAATGGTGGAGCATCATTCTCTCCATGTTTCAATGGAGCCTAGCTTGGACAAGTGGTGGACGTTTGTTTCTCTCTATGTTTGAACAGATTTAGCTTGGACAAGTGGTGGACCTTGGAACAAAATCCCCATGTAAAACATATCATGGACATTACAAGTGGTGAGAAAAAATACCATTCAATATATAACCTTATAGGTTGGACAAGTGGTGGACCTTAACACCCAATTATTATTAATATAATGACATAGAGTGGACAAGTGGTGAATCTTGCGACCAAACCTACTAGGAAAAGTAGGTTGGACAAGTGGTGGACCTTGAATGCAAACCCCCCATGTACAAAATATCACTCATGCTACTAGGAATAATTTGGTATTAAGGTCCATGTTTCAATGGAGCCTAGCTTGGAAAAGTGGTGGACCTTTGTTTCTCTCTATGTTTCAATAGAATTAGCTTGGACAAGTGGTGAACCTTGGAACAAAACCCCCATGTAAAGCATGTCATGGGCATTACAAGTGGTGAGAAAAAATACCATTCAAGGTATAACCTTATAGGCTAGACAAGTGGTGGACCTTAGCACCCAATTCCTCTTATTATAATGACATAGAGTGGAAAAGTGGTGAATTGTGAGACCAAACCTACTAGGGATAATAGGGTGGACAAATGGTTGACCTTGAATGTAAATCACCCATGTACAAAATATCATGGGTTTTGCATATTTCAATGGAGCCTAGCATATAGGAGACATGGTGGAACTTACTTATGTCCATGTTTTAATGGAGCCTATCTAGGAGAAATGGTGGAGGTTCCTTCTCTCCATGTTTCAATGGAGCCTAGCTTAGACAAGTCGTGGACCTTTGTTTCTCTCTATGTTTAAATATGGTTAGCTTGGACAAGTGGTGGATCTTGGAATGAAACTCCCATGTAAAACATATCATGGGCATTTCAAGTGGCGAGAAAGGATACCATTTAAAATATAACCTTATAGGTTGGACAAGTGGTGGATCTTAACACAATATAATGACATAGAGTGTACAAGTGGTGAATCTTTAAACCAAACCACTCGTGCTACTAGGGATAATTAAACAAGTGGTGGGCCTTGAAATAAAACCCCCTAGAGTGTTTCAATGGAGCCTAGCTTGGAAACATGGTAAAGCTTACTTCTCTCCATGTTTCAATGCAGCCTATCTTGGATAAATGGTGGAGCATCATTCTCTCCATGTTTCAATGGAGCCTAGCTTGGACAAGTGGTGGACCTTTATTTCTCTCTATGTTTGAATAGAGTTATCTTGGAAAAGTGGTGGACCTTGGAACAAAACCCCCATGTAAAACATATCATGGGCATTACAAGTGGTGAGAAAAAATACCATTTAAAATATAACCTTATAGGTTGGACAAGTGGTGGACCTTAACACCCAATTATTCTTAATATAGTGACATAGAGTGGATAAGTGGTGAACTTGGGACCAAACCTACTAGGGAAATAGGTTCGACAAGTGGTGGACCTTGAATGTAAACCCCCCATGTACAAAATATCACTCATGCTACTAGAATAATTTGGTATTAAGGTCCATGTTTCAATGCAGCTTAGCTTGGAAAAGTGGTGGACCTTTGTTTCTCTCTATGTTTCAATAGATTTAGCTTGGACAAGTGGTGGACCTTGGAAAAAAACCCCCATGTAAATCATGTCATGGGCATTACAAGTGGTGAGAAAAAATACCATTCAAGCTATAACATTATAGGTTGGACAAGTAGTGGACCTTAACACCCAATTCCTCTTAATATAATGACATAGAGTGGACAAGTGGTGAATCATGAGACCAAACCTACTAGGGATAATAGGTTGGACAAGTGGTGAACCTTGAATGTAAACCCCCCATGTACAAAATATTATGGGTATTGGGTATTTCAATGGAGCCTAGCAACTTGGAGACATGGTGGAGCTTATTTCTCTCCATGTTTCAATGGAGCCTATCTAGGAGAAACAGTGGAGGTTCCTTCTCTCCATGTTTCAATGAGCCTAGCTTGGACAAGTGGTGGACCTTTCTTTCTCTATATGTTTTAATAGAGTTAGCTTGGACAAGTGGTGGACCTTGGAATGAAACCCCCATGTAAAACATATCATGGGCATTTCAAGATGTGAGAAAGGATACCATTTAAAATATAACCTTATAGGTTGGACAAGTGGTGGACCTTAACACATAGTTCTTCTTAATATAATGACATAGAGTGTACAAGTGGTGAATCTTGAGACCAAACCACTCATGCTACTAGGGATAATAGGTTGGACAAGTGGTGGACCTTGAATGTAAACCCCTCATGTACAAAATTATGGGTTTAGGGTATTTCAATGGAGCTTAGCTTGGAGACATGGTGGAGATTGCTTCTCTCAATTGTTCAATGGAACCTATCTTGGAAAAATGGTGGATCATCCTTCTCTCCATGTTTCAATGGAGCCTACCTTAAACAAGTGGTGGACCTTTGCTTCTCTCTATGTTTCAATAGAGTAAGCTTGGAAAAGTGGTGGGTCTTGGAACAAAACCCCTTTGTAAAACATAGCATGGACATTACAAGTGATAAGGAAAAATATCATTCAAGATATAACCTTACAGGTTGGAAAAGTGGTGATGGACCTTGACAAGTGGTGAAGGATACCATTTAAGGTATACCCTTATAGGTTGGAAAAGTGGTGGACCTTAACACCCAGTTATTCTTAATATAATGACATAGAGTGGATAAGTGGTGAATCTTAAGACCAAACCACTCATGCTACTAGGTATAATACGTTAGAGAAGTGGTAGACCTTGAATGTAAACACCCCATGTACAAAATATCATGGTTTGAGGGTGTTTCAATGGAGCCTAGAATCTTGGAGACATGGTAGATCTTGATTCTTTCCATGTTTGAATGACACCTATCTTGGAAAAATAATGGAGGTTACTTCTCTCCATGCTTCAATGGAGCCTAGCTTTGACAAGTGGTGAACCTTTGCTTCTCTCTATGTTTGAATAGAGTTAGCTTGGACAAGTGGTGGACCTTTGCTTCTCTCTATGTTTGAATAGAGTTAGCTTGGACAAGTGGTGGACCTTTGCTTCTCTCTATGTTTGAATAGAGTTAGCTTGGACAAGTGGTGGACCTTGGAATGAAACCCCCATGTAAAACATATCATGGGAATTTCAAGTGGTGAGAAAGGATACCATTTAAGATATAACCTTATAGGTTGGACAAGTGGTGGACCTTAATACATAGTTCTTCCCAATATAATGACATAGAGTGTACAAGTGGTGTATCTTGAGACCAAACCACTCGTGCTACTAGGGATAATAGGTTAGACAAGTGGTGGGCCTTGAAATAAAACCCCCCATGTACAAAATAAAATGGGTTTAGGGCATTTAAATGGATCCTATCTTGGAGACATGGTGGAGCTTTCTTCTCTCCATGTTTCAATGAAGCCTATCTTGGAGAAATGGTGGAGCATCCTTCTCTCCATGTTTCAATATAGCTTAGCTTGGACAAGTGGTGGATCTTTGGTTCTCTCTATGTTTCAATAGAGTTAGCTTGGACAAGTGGTGGACATTGAAACAAAACTCCCATGTAAAACATATCATGGGTAGTTCAAGTTGTGAGAAAAAAAACCATTTAAAATATAACCTTATAGGTTGGACAAGTGGTGGACCTTAACACCCAATACTTTTTAATACAATGACATAGAGTGGACAAGTGGTGAATCTTGAGACCAAAGCTATCAAGCTACTAGGGATACTAGGTTGGACAAGTGGTGGATCTTGAATGTACATCCCCTATGTACAAAATATCATGGGTTTAGGGTGTTTCAATGGAGTCTAGCATATTGGAGACATGGTGGAGCTTGCTTCGCTCCATGTTTCAAGTGGTGGACCTTCAATTATTTTCCCATACCTAGTTTAGACAACCCATACACTTTGCAACTATAAAGGTTGGACGAGTGGTGGAGCTTTGTTTATTTCCATGTTTTAATGGATCCTAGCTTGGACAAGTGGTGGACCTTGGAAAAAAGTCCCCCCTGTACAACATAGCTGAGTTTTTTCATGTGTTAATGGAAGAGATATTTGACAAATGGTGGAGCTTGCTTATCTCCATGTGGATTTTAGAACTAGCTTGGACAAGTGGTGGAGCTTTGCTTTTCTACTCTTCATAATACAATGATGTATAGGTTGGTTACATGGTGAATCTTAAGGCCAAACCTCCCATCTTACTAGAGATGATAGGTTGGACAAGTGTTCAACCTTCTATCATTTCTCCATGCCTATAATTAGACAATTAGTAGAACTAGCGTCTTTCTATGTTGTCTAGAGCTGAGCTTGGACAAGTAGTGGACCTTGCTACTCTCTTCCCTTGGTTTATTAGTTTGAAGACTCATTATATATACTTGCTTAGATCTATATAATTACTCATTAGTTAGGTTACAAGTAGGTATGTAATTTGTTAGCCCCAAGGGACTTTGAATATTGAATAGTAAGAAAGTCAAGTGCTGGTTTGAAGATCTTTTGCTTATCTAAACTAGACTCTAACTCAATAATAAGTCTCTTAAGTTCCACGAATTGTCCTATCTAAGCTCCAAAAGAGTCTTAATTGGTTTGTGCTAGATTCTAACTTCCTTGATGGGCTAGAATCCTAGAAAAATGAGGCACTAAAAGTTTTACCTTAGCTCAAATGGATTTTCACTTAAACTAGACTGCAATTTGGCACTCTAGTATCTTTGTCTTGATGGAGTTTAACACTGGATACATAGTAGTGATATTTAAGCTTCATGTCTCTTCACTTGATCGAGATATGAGACCATACTTTCAAGGTCACCACTTGTCTTACCTAAAGACCAATGTGAGACATGGGAGCAAGAAATCCATCCGATATTGTTTTAAGGACTATTACATAGACAATCAATAACTTAAGTAAAGCAAAAATACTTGGATCTTTCACAATTAATAACTTAAGTAGAGCCAAAAAGACTTGGATCTTTGACAGTTTTTTTCAAACTAAAAAAGCACAATCTCATGCTAACAAAACTATAAATCACAATTGAAAGTTTTGAACGAGAAAAAGATCAGCAATCTTATAAGAAGGATACTTTTCATTTCATTTGATGATTACAAACTAAAAGAAAGTCTCTCAAGAAATTGATAAGCAAAAAATGTAGGTGACTGCTTCATTATTTTGAGCAAACATATCAAAATCTCTATTGATTGAGCTCCATCTAGTAGTATCCTTTGTAAGATCCTGCAGGAAGGAATAAAAAGAAAGATTTGTTAGATACCATGCACATGAGTGTTCAAGTATGTGTATCAAGAATATATGACATGTCACTAGTACCTTAGGGTTGCTTTCTATCCAGCCTTAGAAGATTGTTCTCAGCTTTCACCTTATTTATATAAGCCTTTGCTGTGGTTGCCTTCAAAACTCCTTTTGTGTTACAACCCAATTGCCTAGCTAAAGTGGTCAATTGTGACGCCTTCATGCTTTCAATGGGTGTACGCTCCTTTGCTAAGATCTCTTGTATTTGGACTCTTCTCATTTCATTGCGGTGGCTTGTGTCACTTGCATTTTCAATGATAGTTTCATCCCTGTCACCTTTTGCAGGTGGTATTCTTCTTGTAAAGAACACCTTAGCTAACCAAACATCATTTTTTTGCTTCCAATACTCCATGATTTGTTTGTATTCACTATCATTTGTCACTATAGGTTGTCCATAACGATTAGAAGCAATTAAATCACACACATCCCTTCTCTCATCAAGCTGAATCAAGTATGGCAGTAGCTCCTCCAAGAGCATATTGTCAACCATCTTCTCAGCATCAAATTGTGGTGGAAAAATGCAATTGTTTGCTGGTGAAATACATCCCTTGTAAGAAGAGTCATCAATAAGCACTGTTCTTTGTGGATCACATTCAAACCCCATGGCAATTTTGGCTAGAGGCTTGAACATTGCCTCAACGTTTGGATTGTCGGGTCTAAACAATTTTTGAGTTTGAGCGGTGTAGCAAAAATCTTGCGACCAAATTGCAAAGAAAGGCAATGTATCCTCAGCTAAGTTGTTTAGTGCTGCAAGGATTTGATACACATTATTCCTAGTAGCTATCGACCAAATTGCAACATTAAACCTCTGTAAAATATTCTTCAAGAATTGGATGCAACCTGGCCTGTGTATAATATATCTTTTTGAATCCATTTGCACTGAGTTGTGGTGTGAGGATGGTTGAGGGGAACGTTTCAACAATAGACCATTTAAATCCAATATAATTGTAAGCATGGATTTCTCAACATCTACGCTACATGACGTAGTACCAATTGGCAATAGCTCGTGAGTGGACTTTTCAGGCTCTTTTGATGTATGTTGCATTTTTGAAGCATCGATTTCTTGGTTCTCATTATTGGAAGCTTGCTCAAGTTGCACAACACTAGACTCTAGTATAGAAATATCATCCATCTTGGGCACTTTAGAAACCATAGAATCTATGGATTCTATAGTTGTTGACTGAACCATAGGAGCATTATCCATCCCAGTTTGTGAATCTAAGAAAACACACACACAAATGGTATCTCAAAACCGCTAGAATTTTATTCACCATATTTATATGTAGAACTCCTAGTAAGAAATTTATTTAAGGTAAAGTCGTTGTTAGAATCCTTGCAACCATTTTCAGCATTCGTACACCAAACACCACTTGTCTAAAATACAATCTACCTACACTTTATTAAAGATGAGTACTTAAAGTGAAAACTAAAAGCCACCCTTGTTGAGGAAACATGGATACAAGGTCCACCAAATGTCCAACCTAGAAAACAAGCAAACAATTAGAGATTTGGCTTAGATTTGGATTCAAAGGCCACCACTTATTCAAGTAAGATAACTCCACTTGTTTAAGACAGTAATGTTTGAAGCCCCACCACTTGTCCAACCTAGAGTGCCTCTTACATGGTGCCTCCAAGGTTTCCAAAAAATAAAATCATTGGAAAAAAAAGGCCACTGTGTCTCCAATCTATTGCCCATTTGAAGCATAGAGAGAACCAAGGTCCACCACTTGTCCAAGCTAGACATGGAGCATTCACACAAGATCCAACACTTATCCAAGAACCCTATAGTATATGTGGTCACATGGGATGCATTGATGTAACAAAAGTAGTCTAGCCTCCTCATCCATCTGTTTTTTCTTGTAGCCTAGAGGGATTAGTTTCAAGGTCTATCACTAGTCAAAAACTACACATAGAACATTGATACAAGGTTCCACCACATGTGAAACCTATCATCTCTAGTAGCATGGATGGTTTGATATCAAGGTTCACTACGTGTCCTACCTATACTCTATTGTAGCATAGAGATTCTGGTTTGGTGGTACTACACTTGGCCAAACTTGGCTTGTTGTTGATATCTGGAGGTAATCAAGGGTCCTCCACTTGTCCAAGTTAGGCATATAAAACAATTGCAAGGTCCACCATGTGTACAACATATGATTGGTTATAGCATGCATGGTCTTATTTCATGGGCAACCATATTCTCTCCAACATGTGTCCAACCTCGGCTCCATTGAAGCATGGAGAGAAGCAAGGTCCACCACTTATCAAAGCTATTATTTTCTCCCAGTGCTTTCAAAACCCATAATACGTTGTACATGGGGGGGGGGATTCTTGTTTCAAGGTCCACCACTTGGCTAAGATTGGATCCATTGAAACATAAAGAGAAGCAAGCTCTACCATTTTTCCAAGCTAGGTGCCATTGAAACATGAAAACTCCATAATATGTTGTATACGGGGGGTTTTTTCACGGTCTACCACTTGTCTAAGCTATGGTCCATTGGAACATGGAGAGAATCAAAGCTCCACTACTTTTCTAAGCTAGGATCCATTGAAACATGGAGAGAAGCAAGCTCCATTGTTTGTCTAAGCTAGGCTCCATTGGAACATGGAGAAAACAAGCTCCACCACTTGCCTATTATTGCATAGAGATTCTGGTTTGAAGGTCCACCACTTGTCCAACCTTGCCTTCATGTATGGAGATAATAAAGAGTGCAATGCTTCTCTAAGCTAGGGACATAAAAGAGTTTCAAGGTCCACTACATATACGATCTATGATGGGTTGTAGCATGGGAGGTTTCATTTTAAGGTTGACCACTTCTCCAGCTCCGCTTGTCCAACCTCAGATCCATTGAAGAATGGAGAATAAAGGTGTACCAACTCTCCAAAATAGGCAAGAAAATCTCTATAAAACCCATGAATTGTTAATATATGCTATGCTGTGGAGTTTTGTTTGAAGGTCCACTCCTTATCCAAGCTACAATCCATTGAAGCATGGAAATAAGTAAGATATATCTATAGTCCAAGATAGGATCCATTGAAACATAGAGAGAATCAAGGTCCACCACTTGTCCAAGCTATGCATGGGTAATTGATATAAGGACCACTACGTTTTCACCTATACTATGCTCTATCATGGATGGTTTCATATACCACCAATTTTCCAACCTATTTAGTAGGTTGTATTATGGGGGTTTGGTTTCAAGGTACTTCACTTGTCTAAGGTGGGTTCCATTGAACCATGGAGAGAAACAATGTCTACCACTTGTCCGAAATATGCTCCTTTAAAACATAAAAGCAAGGTCCACCACTTGTCCAAGCTAATGTTTCTCTCCATTGAAGCATGGAGAGAAACAAGGTCTACCACCTGTCCAAAATATGCTCCATTGAAACATAAAAGCAAGGTCCACCACTTGTCCAAGCTAATATAACAAATGGGTGTTGGTTACAAGGTGTACCACACTTGTCTAAACTAGTCTCCATGCAAGGTCCACCACATGTCCAAGCTATATGATCTTGGTTTGAAGGTCTACCACACCTCTTGAAATTAGGATCCATGTAAGGTCCACCTTTTGTCAAGCTATGCCTTTAGTGAGTACTAAAACTAAGTAAATTGCAGTACTTAAATACCTTTCCAAGCTCATTAAGATTTGGTCTCTAAGGCCACCACCACATGTCTAATCTATGCTCTAATTGATTACTTATGCTAGTTCTCAAAGTCCAAAATAAGCTCCCTTCTAGCAAGGTTAGTTTAAATTTAGGCTCCAACACCTGTCTAAGCTAGGTTCAATTTATGAAGCATCACCATTTAACCATGCTACGATCTAATGTATCATATCAAGGGGGTATTGATAAAAGGTCCAAAACTTATTGAGTTCAAGCTCTTAAGTAATTAAGTCTTTGTGAGTATTAAATGTTATAGTTTTAGTCTAAAGATCCACC
Source organism: Adiantum capillus-veneris (assembly GCF_014529385.1). Lineage (NCBI taxonomy): Eukaryota > Viridiplantae > Streptophyta > Polypodiopsida > Polypodiales > Pteridaceae > Adiantum > Adiantum capillus-veneris. The sequence goes on along the minus strand of NC_140947.1, from coordinate 73,649,956 downwards.
ATTCAAAAACTCAAGTAATTTATTATTTACATTCAAACCTTGAATGCTTGAGATAAAAAATACAAACTCAATCAATACTATATAAAGCAAAATCTAACATTAAGAGTATCAAATCAGTAACAAGAAACACTAACATGCACAAGAAACTCAAAACATACGTGTCTCCATTTCCAAAAAGTCCTCCATTGACAGAGGATGTTGTTGTTGTTCTTCTTCTTCTCTTTGTGGAGAGCACTCCTCTGTAACAGGCACAATGTCATCTGATTGCGAAGTGGATTGTTGAAGTCCAGCCCATTTTTCTATATCTTCATGAGACTTAGCAAAGTCTAGCAGCATGGTCTCCACATTTTTTGCCTCCTCCACACTATCAATTAAGCATATAACTTCTTTTTTCTGTTGTATTCCTTCTTGTGCAACCAAGGAGCCATCACCAAAAACAAGCTTGCGGTCTTCAAAACAATATGTACGAATGTAGTGCTTGAACAAAGCTCTTTTTTTGGCCTCCAAATATTGCAAATCTGACATATCGTTATCTGCTACTTGAAGAAGAGAACAATCAATTGGCATAGGATGTTCCTCTGATCTTCTTCTCAGGTCTTCAAATGCATTGCCTTGTCCCAAGAAGGCAATAACTGTTAGGAATTGAATTGCTCCTTTGCAAGGAGCTGATGGAAAGTGATGCAATGCACCACAACAATGGTAGCTCAGATTATCTCCCATGGCGTGAAAGGCACATTGCAATTTTGTGAAGTTAGTGAAATCCACAAATGCAAGAAAGACAAATCCAGGATCTGTTGACCCTCCAGCAATAGCCAAGATCCCATCCAAAGCATTGTTAAATGTCTCCTCACTCCACTTCAAATTGCCTCCAACGTTTTTTGTCATATCTAAAACACATAAGCCAATAGGCACTTTATTATTGAAGTGGCGCATCAAGTAGAGATTGCCTTCCATTTGTAGGCTCACCACATAGATTGACCATGGCAAATCTCTAGGCTCAGTTTTCTCTTTTGAAGGTGAATTTCCCATTGCATGTATTTTATTGCTCCATCTGGAAAAGCCATTTTCTTTGTTCCACGCGTCAAACTAGATTTGATCCATTCCTCGCATAGCATTAAAATTGTTTTATAAACAACATCATTGATGTTATACATTTTGACCACCTCCTCCCAGTCTTTACATGGTGAAGACTCATTCAAATTGTTGAAGCCTTCAAGAAGTGCATCTTGAATCAATTTGTCTTGCTTCAACTGCTTGATTCGATCATACATGTCAGTTGCATCACCATCCTTTGCACTCTTTGACAGTAAAATCTTCTCATCTCTAATCTCTTCTTGAATAGTCTTTACCTCTGATTCCTCAAGGCCACAAAGGTATCTAAATACAGTTGTTGGGGGTTTCTTATTCTCCTCTTCTAGATTTTCAATGATTTCTATCCAGCAATCATAAACTAAATCAGAGTACGTGACCATGTGTGCCTGTTTAGCAATCCAACTTGCTGCTGCACTCATTCTTGCCAATCGAAGAAAAGCCTAAAAAGAAATAGAGAAATAATTAAACTATTGAGCAAGATTTGTTAATTAAACACTATCAAAAAGACAAAGAAAATAACTTACATCCCATCCGGCACGAGATGCATGTCCCTCTGCAATTCCACTTGCTGCCTTTGGTGGTCGTCCTGAGAAGATCCATTGACTCCGTAAATGTCTCAATATTTGGCTGTAAGGTTGCTTGACATACAATGCCTGAGCCTCCTCATTTGCAATGGCAGATATAGCAGTTGCAACAAATGGAGGAGCATTCACAACAATGCGAGCCTTTCTAAATTTATACACGCTAATCAGTCTTTCAAATATCTCTTTGTTGTTTTGTTCATTGTGAAGCAAAACTTTTGCAGCATAGATTGAATGCTGCCCATCAAGAATCCAATAATGATAATCTTTAATTTTTTGCTCCTCTACCTCTTCTACTGCCAAAGGAGTCCCCTTCTTTGATTTTGCATTTCGAACAGGCATCAAATATGCACATGCTGCAGGCTTGGTCGTACTCCGTGAAAATCCAAATAACACACTTTCAGCGTGTTTTTTATCCATAATACGTGCATTATAGTGATCAGGAGCAAGCCAACAATTTTGAATAGGGATATCAAATTCCCTATATTGGAAAGGAAAATAATTTATGTACTTATTCATTCCACCTGTATCTTTTTCTTGTCCTTTCATGGCCTCAGCTTCTAAAACATCTGGATCCACAATTCTCATCTTTGACATTGAACCCTCTGTTGATGAGGATGCCAAAGATGCCTTGTCTACATCCAAAATGGAACTAGTTCGCTTAGCTGCTACTTTTTGCACTTTTGCTTGCTTCTTTGTGGATGGAGGTCGTGAAGCTTTCACCTTTTTTCGTTGTAGTGTGGCAATGATGGAGCTTTGAAGTTGATCTGCTGTGATGTTTGGATTTGATTCTGCAAACTTCCATCCTCGAGAAAACATTGTCTCTTCTTTGTTTCTAGACATGCGCTCCAATGCATATGCTCCTGGAGATAGTTGAAATTCTAGATTCATTGGAACTAGAATGTCAATGCATTCCACCTCCGGATGACTATCAACTACAGAGACAGATGCTTCCACAACTTGTCCAACATCTTCAAACAAGCTATCATTCTCCTTTTTGGCAATAAATAGATGCACCTTATGAATTGTGCACCCTCTATACCATGTATGTCCAAATACCATTTCCTAACATCATTGCAAGTATAGTCAACTGAGACAGCAACCCTTGCAACCTGTTTTTTTGGAGCCATCTTTCCTGAAACAAAAAAAACCAAATGTTATTTTAGCATATACTTTTTTGTAATGAATTAAGTTTGTGTGAATACAAGGTCCACCACTTGTTCAAGTTAGATCTAAGCAAGTATACATAGTAATCTTTTAAGCTAGTAAACTAAGGGAAGGGAGAAGTAAGGTCCACCACTTGTCCAAGCTCAGCTCTAGACAACATGGAGAGATTCGAGGTCTACTAATTGTCTAATATAGGCTAACTATATTGAAACATAGAGAGAAGAAAAGGTCCACCACTTGTCCAATCTAGGGTCCATTGAAACAAGGAGAGAAGGATGCTCCACCATTTGTCCAAAATAGGCTCCATTGAAACATGAAGAGAAGCAATATGCACCATGTCTTCGAGATGCTAGGCTCCATTGAAATACCTTAAACCCACGATATTTTGTATATGTGGGGTTTAAATTCAAGGTCCACCACTTGTCCAACCTATTCTCCCTAGTAGCATGAGTGGTTTTGGTCTCAAGATTCACCACTTTTCCACTCTATGTCATTATATTAAGAAGATCTGGGTGTTAAGGTCCACCACTTGTCCAACCTATAAGGCTATATCTAAAATGGTATTATTTACCACCACTTGGAATGCACATGATAGGTTTTACATAGGGGTTTGGTTCCAAGGTCCACCACTTGTCCAAGCTAACTCTATTGAAACATAGAGAGAATCAAAGGTCCACCACTTGTCCAAGCTAGGCTCCATTGAAACATGGAGAGAAGGATGCTCCACCATTTGTCCAAGCCAGGTTCGATTGAAACATGAAGAGAAGCAAGCTGCACCATGTCTCCAAAATGCTAGGCTCCATTGAAATATCTTAAACCCATGATATTTCGTACATGGGGGGTTTACATTCAAGGTCCACCACTTGTCCAACCTATTATCACTAGTAGCATGAGTGGTTTGGTCTCAAGATTCACCACTTTTCCACTCTATGTCATTATATTAAGAAGATCTGGGTGTTAAGGTCCACCACTTGTCCAACCTATAAGGCTATATCTTAAAGGGTATTCTTTCTGACCACTTGGAATGACCATGATAGGTTTTACATGGGGGTTTGGTTCCAAGGTCCACCACTTGTCCAAGATAACTCTATTGAAACATAGAGAGAAGCAAAGGTCCACCACTTGTCCAAGCTAGGGTCCATTGAAACATGGAGAGAAGGATGCTCCACCATTTGTCCAAGATAGGCTCCATTGAAACATGAAGAGAAGCAAGCTGCACCATGTCTCCAAATGCTAAGATCCATTGAAATACCTTACACCCACGATATTTTGTACATGGGGAGTTTACATTCAAGGTCCACCACTTGTCCAACCTATTATCTCTAGTAGCATGAGTGGTTTGGTCTCAAGATTCACCACTTTTTCACTCTATGTCATTACGTTAAGAAGATCTGTGTGTTAAGGTCGACCACTTGTCCAACCTATAAGGGTATATCTTAAAGGGTATTCTTTCTCACCACTTGAAATGTCCATGATATGTTTTACATGGGGGTTTGGTTCAAGGTCCACACTTGTCCAAGATAACTCTATTGAAACATAGAGAGAAACAAAGGTCCACCACTTGTCCAAGCTAGGCTCCATTGAAATATGGAGACAAGGATGCTCTATCATTTGTCGAAGCTAACTCTATTGAAACATGGGGGGTTTACATTCAAGGTCCACCACTTGTCCAACCTATTAACGCTAGTAGCATGAGTGGCTTGGTCTCAGGATTCACCACTTTTTCACTCTATGTCATTATATTAAGAATATCTCAGTGTTAAGGTCCACCACTTGTCCAACCTATAAGGCTATATCTTAAGGGTTATTCTTTCGCACCACTTGGAGTGACTATGATAGGTTTTACATGGGGGTTTGGTTCCAAGGTCCACCACTTGTCCAAGAAAACTCTATTGAAACAAAGAGAGAAGCAAAGGTCCACCACTTGTCCAAGCTAGGCTCCATTGAAACATGGAGAGAAGGATGCTCCACCATTTGTCCAAGATACACTCCATTGAAACATGAAGAGAAGCAAGCTACACCATGTCTCCAAGATGCTAATCTCCATTGAAATACCTTAAACCCATGATATTTCGTACATGGGGGGTTTACATTCAAGGTCCACCACTTGTCCAACCTATTCTCTCTAGTAGCATGAGTGGTTTGGTCTCAAGATTCACCACTTTTCCACTCTATGTCATTATATTAAGAATATCTGGGTGCTAAGGTCCACCACTTGTCCAACCTATAAGGCTATATCTTAAACTTTATTCTTTCTCACCACTTGGAGTTACCATGATAGGTTTTACATCGGAGTTTGGTTACAAGGCCCACCACTTGTCCAAGCTAAATCTATTGAAACATAGAGAGAAGCAAAGGTCCACCACTTGTCCAAGCTAAGCTCCATTGAAAAATGGAGAGAAGGATGCTCCACCATTTGTCAAAGATAGGCTCCATTGAAACATGAAGAGAAGCAAGCTGCACCATGTCTCCAAGATGCTAGGCTCCATTGAAATACCTTAAACCCATGATATTTCGTACATGGGGGTATACATTCAAGGTCCACCACTTGTCCAACCTATTATCCTTAGTAGCATGAGTGGTTTGGTCTCAGGATTCACCACTTTTCCACTCTATGTCGTTATATTAAGAAGATCTAGGTTTTAAGGTCGACCACTTGTCCAACCTATAAAGCTAGATCTTAAAGCGTATTATTTATCACCACTAGGAATGACCATGATATGTTTTACATGGGGGTTTGGTTCCAAGGTCCACCACTTGTCCAAGCTAGGCTCCATTGAGACATTTAGAGAAGGATGATCCCCCATTGGTGGAAGATAGGCTCCATCGAAACATGAAGAGAAGCAAGCTGCACCATGTCTCCAAGATGCTAGGCTTCATCGAAATACCTTAAACCCAGGGTATTTTGTACATGGGGGGTTTACATTCAAGGGCCACCACTTGTCCAAGCTATTATCGCTAGTAGCATGAGTGGTTTTGTCTCAAGATTCACCACTTTTCCACTCTATGTCATTATATTAAGAATATGTGGCTGTTAAGGTCCACTACTTGTCCAACCTATAAGTTTATATCTTAAAGGTTATTCTTTCTTACCACTTGGAGTGACCATAATAGGTTTTATATGGGGGTTTGGTTCCAAGCTCCACCACTTGTCCAAGCTAACTCTATTGAAACAGAGAGAGGATCAAAGGTCCACCACTTGTCCAAGCTAGGCTCCATTGAAAAATGGAGAGAAGGATACTCCACCATTTGTCCAAGATAGGCTCCATTGAAACATGACGAGAAGCAAGCTGCACCATGTCTGCAAGATGCTAGGCTCCAACGCAAAACATTAAACCCATGATATGTCGTAGATGAGGGGTTTACATGCAAGGTCCAAAACTTGTCCAAGCTATTATTGGTAGTAGCCTGAGTGGTTTGGTCTCAAGATTCACCACCTTTCCACTCTATGTCATTATATTAAGAATATCTGGCTGTTAAGATCCACCACTTGTCCAACCTATAAGGCTACATCTTAAAGGTTATTCTTTCGTACCACTTGGAGTGACCATGATAGGTTTTACATGGGGGTTTGGTTCCAAGGTCCACCACTTGTCCAAGGTAGGCTCCATTGAAACATGGAGAGAAGGATGCTCCACCATTTGTCGAAGCTAACTCTATTGAAACATGGGGCGTTTACGTTCAAGGTCCACCACTTTTCCAAGCTATTACCGCTAGTAGCATGAGTGGTTTTGTCTCAAGATTCACCACTTTATCACTCTATGTCATTATATTAAGGATATCTGGGTGCTAAGGTCCACCACTTGTCCAACCTATAAGGCTATATCTTAAAGGTTATTCTTTCTCCCGACTTGCAGTGACCATGATAGGTTTTACATTGGGGTTTGGTTCCAAGGTCCACCACTTGTCCAAGCTAACTCTATTGAAACATAGAGAGAAGCAAAGGTCCACCACTTGTGCAAGCTAGGGTCCATTGAAACATGGAGAGAAGGATGCTCCACCATTTGTCCAAGATAGGCTCCATTGAAACATGAAGAGAAGCAAGGTGCACCATGTCTCCAAGATGCTAGGCTCCATCCAAATACCTTAAACCCACGATATTTTGTAGATGGGGGGTTTACATTCAACGTCCATCACTTGTCCAACCTATTATCGCTAGTAGCATGAGTAGTTTGCTCTTAAGATTCACCACTTTTCCACTCTATGGCATTATATTAAGAATATCTGGGTGTTAAGGTCCACCACTTGTCCAACCTATAAGGATATATCATTACGGTTATTCTTTCTCACCACTTGGAGTGAACATGATAGGTTTTACATGGGGGTTTGGTTCCAAGGTCCACCACTTGTCCAAGCTAACTCTATTGAAACATAGAGAGAAACAAAGCTCCACTACTTGTCCAAGCTAGGCTCCATTGAAAGATGGAGAGAACGATGCTCCACCATTTGTCGAAGCTAAGTCTATTGAAACATGGGGGGTTTACGTTCAAGTTCCACCATTTGTCCAAGCTATTATCGCTAGTAGCATGAGTGGTTTTGTCTCAAAATTCATCACTTTTTCACTCTATGTCATTATATTAAGAATATTTGGGTGTTAAGGTCCACCACTTGTCCAACCTATAAGGCTATATCTTAAAGGTTATTCTCTCTCACGACTTGGAGTGACCATGATAGATTTTACATTGGGGTTTGGTTCCAAGGTCCACCACTTGTCCAAGCTAACTCTATTGAAACATAGAGAGAAGCAAAGGTCCACCACTTGTCCAAGCTAGGGTCCATTGAAACATGGAGAGAAGGATGCTCCACCATTTGTCCAAGATAAGCTCCATTGAAACATGAAGAGAAGCAAGGTGCACCATGTCTCCAAGATGCTAGTCTCCATCTAAATACCTTAAACCCACCATATTTCGTAGATGGGGGGTCTACATTCAAGGTCCACCACGTGTCCAACCTATAAGTCTATATCTTAAAGTTTATTCTTTCTTACCACTTGGAGTGACCATGATAGGTTTTATATGGGAGTTTGTTTTCAAGCTCCACCACTTGTCCAAGCTAACTCTATTGAAACAGAGAGAGAAGCAAAGGTCCACCACTTGTCCAAGCTAGGCTCCATTGAAACATGGAGAGGAGGATGCTCCACCATTTGTCCAAGATAGGCTCCATTGAAACGTGACGAGAAGCAAGCTGCACCATGTCTCCAAGATGCTAGGCTCGAGCGAAAAACATTAAACCCATGATATGTCGTAGATGAGGGGTTTACATGCAACGTCCAAAACTTGTCCAAGCTATTATTGGTAGTAGCCTGAGTGGTTTGGTCTCAAGATTCACCACCTTTCCACTCTATGTCATTATATTAAGAATATGTGGGTGTTAAGGTCCACCACTTGTCCAACCTATAAGGCTACATCTTAAAGGTTATTCTTTCGTACCACTTGGAGTGACCATCATAGTTTTTACATGGGGGTTTGGTTCCAAGGTCCACCACTTGTCCAAGCTAACTCTATTGAATCATAGAGAGAAGCAAAGGTCCACCACTTGTCCAAGGTAGGCTCCATTGAAACATGGAGAGAAGGATGCTCCACCATTTGTCGAAGCTAACTCTATTGAAACATGGGGGGTTTACGTTCAAGGTCCACCACTTTTCCAAGCTATTACCGCTAATAGCATGAGTGGTTTTGTCTCAAGATTCACCACTTTATCACTCTATGTCATTATATTAAGGATATCTGGGTGCTAAGGTCCACCACTTGTCCAACCTATAAGGCTATATCTTAAAGGTTATTCTTTCTCCCGACTTGGAGTGACCATGATAGGTTTTACATTGTGGTTTGGTTCCAAGGTCCACCACTTGTCCAAGCTAACTCTATTGAAACATAGAGAGAAGCAAAGGTCCACCACTTGTGCAAGCTAGGGTCCATTGAAACATGGAGAGAAGGATGCTCCACCATTTGTCCAAGATAGGCTCCATTGAAACATGAAGAGAAGCAAGGTGCACCATGTCTCCAAGATGCTAGGCTCCATCTAAATACCTTAAACCCACGATATTTTGTAGATGGGGGGTTTACATTCAACGTCCACCACTTGTCCAACCTATTATCGCTAGTAGAATGAGTAGTTTGCTCTTAAGATTCACCACTTTTCCACTCTATGGCATTATATGAAGAATATCTGGGTGTTAAGGTCCACCACTTGTCCAACCTATAAGGATATATCATTACGGTTATTCTTTCTCACCACTTGGAGTGAACATGATAGGTTTTACATGGGGGTTTGGTTCCAAGGTCCACCACTTGTCCAAGCTAACTCTATTGACACATAGAGAGAAACAAAGCTCCACTACTTGTCCAAGCTAGGCTTCATTGAAAGATGGAGAGAACGATGCTCCACCATTTGTCGAAGCTAAGTCTATTGAAACATGGGGGGTTTACGTTCAAGTTCCACCACTTGTCCAAGCTATTATCGCTAGTAGCATGAGTGGTTTTGTCTCAAAATTCACCACTTTTTCACTCTATGTCATTATATTAAGAATATTTGGGTGTTAAGGTCCACCACTTGTCCAACCTATAAGGCTATATCTTAAAGGTTATTCTTTCTCATGACTTGGAGTGACCATGATAGGTTTTACATTGGGGTTTGGTTCCAAGGTCCACCACTTGTCCAAGCTAACTCTATTGAAACATAGAGAGAAGCAAAGATCCACCACTTGTCCAAGCTAGGGTCCATTGAAACATGGAGAGAAGGATGCTCCACCATTTGTACAAGATAGGCTCCATTGAAACATGAAGAGAAGCAAGGTGCACCATGTCTCCAAGATGCTAGGCTCCATCTAAATAAGTTAAAACCACCATATTTCGTAGATGGGGGGTTTACATTCAAGGTCCACCACAAGTCCAACCTATAAGTCTATATCTTAAAGGTTATTCTTTCTTACCACTTGGAGTGACCATGGTAGGTTTTATATGGGGGTTTGGTTCCAAGCTCCACCACTTGTCCAGGCTAACTCTATTGAAGCAGAGAGAGAAGCAAAGGTCCACCACTTGTCTAAGCTAGGCAACATTCAAACATGGAGAGAAGGATGCTCCACCATTTGTCCAAGATAAGCTCCATTGAAACATGACAAGAAGCAAGCTGCACCATGTCTCCAAGATGCTAGGCTCCAGCGAAAAACATTAAACCCATGATATGTCATAGATGAGGGGTTTACATTCAAGGTCCAAAACTTGTCCAAGCTATTATTGGTAGTAGCCTGAGTGGTTTGGTCTCAAGATTCACCACTTTTCCACTCTATGTCATTATATTAAGAATATGTGGGTGTTAAGGCCCACCACTTGTACAACCTATAAGGCTACATCTTAAAGGTTATTCTTTCTTACCACTTGGAGTGACCATGATAGGTTTTATATGGGGATTTGGTTTCAAGTTCCACCACTTGTCCAAGCTAACTCTATTGAATTATAGAGAGAAGCAAAGGTCCACCACTTGTCTAAGCTAGGCTCCATTGAAACATGGAGAGAAGGATGCTCCATCATTTCTCGAAGCTAACTCTATTGAAACATGGGGGGTTTACGTTCAAGGTCCACCACTTGTCCAAGCTATTACCGCTAGTAGCATGAGTGGTTTTGTATGAAGATTCACCACTTTATCACTCTATGTCATTATATTAAGGATATCTGGGTGCTAAGGTCCACCACTTGTCCAACCTATAAGGCTATATCTTAAAGGTTATTCTTTCTCACGACTTGCAGTGACCATGATAGGTTTTACATTGTGGTTTGGTTCCAAGGTCCACCACTTGTCCAAGCTAACTCTATTGAAACATAGAGAGAAGCAAAGGTCCACCACTTGTGCAAGCTAGGGTCCATTGAAACATGGAGAGAAGGATGCTCCACCATTTGTCCAAGATAGGCTCCATTGAAACATGAAGAGAAGCAAGGTGCACCATGTCTCCAAGATGCTAGGCTCCATCTAAATACCTTAAACCCACGATATTTTGTAGATGGGGGGTTTACATTCAACGTCCACCACTTGTCCAACCTATTATCGCTAGTAGCATGAGTAGTTTGCTCTTAAGATTCACCACTTTTCCACTCTATGCCATTATATTTAGAATATCTGGGTGTTAAGGTCCACCACTTGTCCAACCTATAAGGATATATCATTACGGTTATTCTTTCTCACCACTTGGAGTGAACATGATAGGTTTTACATGGGGGTTTGGTTCCAAGGTCCACCACTTGTCCAAGCTAACTCTATTGAAACATAGCGAGAAACAAAGGTCCACTACTTGTCCAAGCTAGGCTCCATTGAAAGATGGAGAGAACGATGCTCCACCATTTGTCGAAGCTAAGTCTATTGAAACATGGGGGGTTTACGTTCAAGTTCCACCACTTGTCCAAGCTATTATCGCGAGTAGCATGAGTGGTTTTGTCTCAAAATTCACCACTTTTTCACTCTATGTCATTATATTAAGAATATTTGGGTGTTAAGGTCCACCACTTGTCCAACCTATAAGGCTATATTTTAAAGGTTATTCTTTCTCACCACTTGGAGTGACCATGATAGGTTTTACATGGGGGTTTGGTTCCAAGGTCCACCACTTTTCCAAGCTAACTCTATTGAAAGATAGAGAGAAATAAAGGTCCACCACTTGTCCAAGCTAGGCTCCATTGAAACATGCAAAGAAGGATGGTCCACCATTTGTTCAAGATAGGCTCCATTGAAACATGACAAGAAGCAAGCTGCACCATGTCTCCAAGATGCTAAGCTCCATCGACATACATTAAACCCACGATATTTCGTAGATGAGGGGTTTATATTCAACGTCCACCACTTGTCCAAGCTATTATTGCTAGTAGCCTGAGTGGTTTGGTCTCAAGATTCCCCACTTTTATTAAGAATATGTGGGTGCTAAGGTCCACCACTTGTCCAACCTATAAGGCTACATCTTAAAGGTTATTCTTTCTCACGACTTGGAGTGACCATGATAGGTTTTACATGGGGGTTTGGTTCCAAGGTCCACCACTTGTCCAAGCTAACTCTATTGAAACAGACAGAGAAGAAAAGGTCCACCACTTGGCCAAGCTAGGCTCCATTGAAACATGGAGAGAAGGATGCTCCACCATTTGTCCAAGATAGGCTCCATTGAAACATGACGAGAAGCAAGCTGCACCATGTCTCCAAGATGGTACGCTCCATCGAAATACATTAAACCCATGATATTTCGTAGATGAGGGGTTTACATTCAAGGTCCACCACTTGTCTAAGCTATTATTGCTAGTAGCCTGAGTGGTTTGGTCTCAAGATTCACCAGTTTTATTAAGAATATGTGGGTGTTAAGGGCCACCACTTATCCAACCTATAAGGCTACATCTTAAAGGTTATTCTTTCTTCCCACTTGGAGTGACCATGATAGGTTTTACATGGGGGTTTTGTTCCAAGTTCCACCACTTGTCCAAGCTAACTCTATTGAAACATAGAGAGAAACAAAGGTCGATCACTTGTCCAAGTGTTAAGGCGGTTACGCCGCTAGCGGAAGCTAAATAGCGAGAACTCAACCAACAACAGAATTTGTCAGACGAGGACGAAGCTTGACCCGCAGGCGCATGGAAACAACTAGGTGGGTGTCAAATCACCTACTCGACCTTCTAATGACAATCACTACTAAGGAAATCAAATCTAAGTTCTAAAACACGCAAGTGACTGAAATCCGTACTACGAACGAATGCTATACAAAACAGGATCTAGAATCATCGAATCGATCTCAAACTCAAGGGGAAGTCTATACACTAGGTAAGAACAACACCCTAAAGACTTGAACTGCAAAATCAACCTATAACCACTCCGTGCGGTAAACGCGTATGAAGACAGGCCGAAAAATACAGGTGACCGAAACTTGACCCCGATGGTACGAATGTGTAGCTCTACTCGTTGTGGTTCTATAGATATGCTGCACACTCTATTCCGACACACGAGTTGGAAGAAAACTCACACCGAAGCTCGTAGGAACTTACCACACGTAGAAGCCGATAGCGCGCACTCTTGGTATCTGTGCGTAGCTCTCACCGTTGCTAACACAATGGCGGTGTCTCTTCTCCAATGGCAGCCCCGTAGCTCGCGTAGCAAGGAGATAAGACTCTCTCTCTCTCTCTCTCTCTCTCTCAGACACAGTCACGGCGCTCAAAAATTCACTTTGATTAATTTTGAATCCTCTCTTAGGTTACAAAACTTTGGCTTATATACCTCAGCCTTGGAGGTGAAAACATCTCTAATTATTTACATCAGCAGGTGAAATTACGTCGGGATTACAAGCTGGAAACTCAATTGAGTCCCGTTACTTAATGAATGGCTCAAATCAAAATTAATGTCGGAAAGACATTTATTACAATCAGTGGTTACAAAATGATGGGTGTGAACAAAAATGCGGGTGTGATCCTCTGCTGGCTCAACACTCCCCCCCCTCCGCGTTCATGTCGTCCCTGACATGACTTTTAGGCTTGATCAATAGAGTCCTGTCGTCTTGAGCATCTGCAAATGTGATTCGTAGCGTAGGTTGCCGATGGTCAAGGTTGGGCCGAATATTTTGCTTTCGTGAGTGAAAAAGCCGGTGTAGAAAGCTTCTTCGAATGTTTGCATGTGGAAGCTAGGCAAAAACATAATTCTTTGGTATAAGAGATGTAACACCTTTGGTGATGGCTGCAAAGAAAGATCATACACCATATCTGTCACTGTGTCGGCCGTCGATAGTAGACTCGAGGTCGTGGCTTTATCTGGCGCGAACACTTCAATGCATGCTAAGAGAGTCCTGCAGATTTTCTTTAGCATCTGACACGAAAGGTCAGGAGAGCCAGTAAAGAGTTTGATGGTGCCCGTTAGGGTTTTCACCATGTAGGCTTTACCTATTCTCTCTCCTGCCTTTGGTCCTGGCATCCTTGGGTAATTAAGCCAATTTGGCTTCTTTTCTGCAATCCTGCCATGCTCTTTCCAGCTTCTGACTCTTGGCACCGGGCAGAAGGTTGCATCCTCCCGAATCTCTTTTGGAGCCTCTACCAAGTAGATGAGGTAGGCTGGGTATTTGTTCAGCCAACCTTTCCTCCATCTAGGTTGAGAATCTACAATCTTCTTTGATTGTTCATCCTTTGTGATGTCGCCTTCATAAAGAGCGACATACTGCTCCTCCTCTATTCTCTTTTTCGTCTTTATCACTTCAAATTTCATCAGAGGGAAAGGCAGGCTTGGTTGCATCCACTCTTCATGGAGCACTTTTGTGTCTAAACCTTGAAGTCTAATGGAATGAGGAGTCTCCTTTCCCATTCCATTTCCGCCTTGGCACTTTCCTCTGTTGACTTTTCTATTTGGTCCTGGAGCCTTTGTTCTTCTTCTTCAGAGATTCCTGAAGTTGAGGCCACTTCTTGAACTGGGGCTGGATCTTCAATTGTGGTTGCCTCTCCAGTTTCTGGTAGCTCTATGGCTGCTCCCCCTGCTTCTTCTTGTGGTGTCTCTGTTTCTCTTCTTTGTTGCTCTTGGAGGTCTTGGAGCTGTTTGCGGAGGGCCTCATTTTCTGTCCTTAGTGTTTGGTTTTCTGATGTGAGCCTCTCCTCTGCAGCCAATGATCCCTCCGCCATGTGCAACCTTTGCACTTGCTCTAACCTCAGCTCTCTTTGCAGACTTCTGACCTGATCTTCCAGAGCTGGTACGAGGGCTCCCTCTTGTTCTGTTCCTGCTCTGCTAGCTCTAGGGGTGGTCCTGAGTCTCGTGATTGTCCTTTCTTGAAGTTCGACTCTTTCCCTTAGCTCAATGAGCTCATCCTTGGCTGCCTCCAGCTCATCTTCTATTCGCTCCTTTGCTTCCTGTGAGCTTGTTACCTCTCTTGAAGCTTCGGCTAGTTGGAGTATCAAGCCGTCCCTCTCGTTTTCTGCGTCGTAGAGTGATGCTTTATGACTTTCAGATTCAGTCATAGCATTCTCTAACTTCTTCTGCAACTCTGCTTCCTTTTGTTTTGCTGTCTCAAGTGCTACTTCCTTTGCTCTGGATCTTTCTTTAATCTTGCTGAGCAGTTCATGCACCATGTGCATGTCTTTTTCATCTTCATCTGTCAACTTGACAGCTCTTTCTGCCACCACCTCCAATGGCTTCGGCTCGTCCATTTTTTCTTCACTCTCCATTGTACCCTTTGTCTTTTCTTTCGTCCCTTTCCGATCATCTTGTTTCCGTAGGGATATCCCATAAACTGCCTCCAGGGCCTCTTCTTCACTGTATCCGATCGCTACCAGATCCTCATAATCATCTTTCTTTTGCTGAACTGGATCTATCTCTTTTCCTTGGTCCCGGCCTCCGGTTTTTCCATAATTTCTGTTTCCATTTCTATTGTGGTTTCCTCCACAATAATTTCCATCTTCTTCGGGCTTGGTACAACAGTAAAAGAGGGCTGATTGTCCTCAGTCATCTTGGCTTTCCCTTGTTTGCTTGCCCGTCTTTCTCTTGAGGTTCAGTAGACTCATCTACTTTCTTCTTCCCCTTGTCGTCCTTTTGCAGCTCAGCTTTTAAAAGCTGTACTTCCTCTTCAGTATAAGGCTCGACAGGTTGCTGCTCCAGTATGGCCTCCGACTCCTCATAAGCTCTAATATATTGATCATATTGATCAACATGTGGCCTGGCTGAGCTGGTTCCGACTTTACTGGGGTCTGGCACCCACATTTCTTCGAAGTCCCCCTTTAGAGCTCTTTCCGCTCTAAACTGCTCCACCAGCCTTTCCATTCTTGCGGCTTTTTGACTTTTGGTTTGCTTGGGATCGGCCTTCTTCTTCACTTTCTTCTTGAGCGGCTCGTCCACGGCCTCCTCAGGTTCTGAAACTATTTCTAGTTTTCGGCGTGCTCTTGTGGACGCCCTCTTGGATACTTCTTGCTGTTCTTCCTCCTCATCGGCTTCTCTAAGCCACTCATTCTGGGAGGGAATCTGTGGCCCTTGATCCCTAGCTCCAATAGCTTCATAAGCTATTCTTGTTAGGATTTCTCCTCCTCCTATGTACTTTGGCTTCTGGTTGTGCATGGCGATTACTTGCTCGTGGATGTATTGAGCATAATTCACCTCCTTTGGCATGTTGCTCTTCAGTGCCCATGTGATGGTTGTCGCAATGGCATGGGGTGGTGTAGTATACTTCTGCGGTCTTTTACTGCACACATGGAAAAACTGGTTGTATAATCGGCAAAGGGTTGCCGCTCGTTGATCTGCCATATCTCCGTAGGTTGTATTTTGTTTCTTTGATCCATAGACCTCTATGGCCTCCCTTCTTTCT
This sequence comes from Adiantum capillus-veneris, assembly GCF_014529385.1. Taxonomy (NCBI): domain Eukaryota; kingdom Viridiplantae; phylum Streptophyta; class Polypodiopsida; order Polypodiales; family Pteridaceae; genus Adiantum; species Adiantum capillus-veneris. The sequence continues at coordinate 73,633,825 of NC_140947.1, read as the reverse complement.
CTGACAGAACTCCCTTTGTTGTGCAGCTTCAATGCATCTGCAATGAGCTGTGGAGTGATCTGTACTTCAACTGTTTCTCCATCCATGGCTGTCAACGTGGCTTTCCCATCCTTCTGAATGGATGTTGCCAACTCATACACTCTTCTTGTGTCTACACCTGATGGTCTCGAGGTGAAGAACCTGTGTAAGTCAGCCTTTTCCAGGTATCTGCTTATGTTCTCTGATCTGCTATAATCCACTAATTCTCGTGGGATCATAGGTACATCGACCGATTGCCCTTGAGGATCTCTGAAAGTCCCCTGGTAGATCTTTATTCCCTCTTTTTCTAGTACTGCTTCCTCCACCCAAGTCTTGGTTGGCTTGAGGGTTTCTGTTGGAATATCAAAAGGTTCTGCCTCTGCAAGAGCATCCTTGATGGTTGGTCTTTTTCTCTTAGTTGCCGATGACTTAGCGGAATCCATGGATCCTGTAACTCCAATTTCAGAAGTTAGCGTCTTTTTAGTACTGAAAGCCGAAATGAAGCTTTTAACTATTCAAATGACTTGAAAATTGAAACATGAGCTATTCAGGGCCTAAGGATGCAATGTAGGTGAAAAAATATGCAAACTGGGCTCAAAAACATGCTTGAGACATCATACGCGTATGATGTCTTTTGTGTCAGAATGACTTCATATTGGTTGTGCTTGTAGCTGATAGTGTATACATGAGTGTCATATGCTTGGATTTGAGTTTGGATCCCATTTGGTCAAGTTTTGGCCAGTTTAGTCCAGTTCAGGCTCTTGGCAAAATTTTGAAAGGGAAATGGATTTTATGATCCAAATTGGGTAAAACTTGGTGGATCACCTTCAAATGGCATGTAGAACACTTCTGTTTGGTGGTTGAAGCCCTTAGATGCCAAAATCACATAGTGAGACATCATACGCGTATGATGTCTTTTAGTGCATTTTTGGACCAATTTTCTCTATAAGCTTGGTTTTGGCTTTAGATAGGCTTATTCAGTGGATTTATCAAGTTTGGATAGAATTTGGACTAAAAATGGCTCTGGAGACATCATACGCGTATGATGTCTTTTTCATCAATTTTTCATGGGATTGGTTCTGTGGACTCTCCATGTGCTAGTGAAGGACTGTTTATACTCAAATCTTGGTTTGGACTTGAATATGTTGGATTTGGGACAAAAATAGGCTTTGTATGAAGGATTTTCTCTTAATTGGGCTAATGGGGTGATCCACTTGACCAAATGGTTCCAAACTTCATATGTAGCATGTATTAGATATATATAATGGATGTATGATGACAAATGAGCATTTTTGGCTCTGTAAGTGCAAATAGACATTATACGCGTATGATGTCTTTTGTGTCAAAATGGTGCTTTTTGGTTCCAGATAGCTTGTAGATGTGTTAATCAACAATCCTACAAAGTTTCAATGAGTTTGGAGTTATTTTGACAAAATTAGGACCAAAAATCAATTTTATGGCCTACTTTGCGTCTTTTTGGTTTTCCTTGGGTTTTCTAACTCCAATTCTCATGATACTTGGTTCATAGGATGTGATTAACATGTGGAATGAGGCTATGCACTCAAATGTTGAAATGGATGTGAAAATCATGCTGTGAGACATCATACGCGTATGATGTCTTTTCTTGAAATGTTGGTCTTTTTGTGCAAAGAATGCTTTGTGCTAGTGCCCTAAGCCCTGCTAACTAGTTTTCAACTTAAAAAGTCATCAGTTTAGCTAAAAAGCCCCCTTATAGGCATTTCAGTCTCCGAAGTCGTCTTTTTGCCTTGGAGTTGAATTTCTTCAACTTTTCTTCTTGAGAGTTGCATTTCCAGCTCATTGGATATGTTGTGAAGCCATCCAGTTGGTTGAACTTGACTTTGGCTCCCCGTTCTCCATCTTTCTCCATTTGGTTGCCCGAAAGCGTCTTTTTCACCATCGGTAAGTGAATCAGCTTTCTTTTGGGTTTTGCTTGCAAACATAAGTCATCCATGTATAGTTGAAACTGCTTGTGAAGTTTCATGTCATTTGGTCGTCAATTTTAGCCGTTATGCCAAAATGACGCTTTGTGTGTCCGCAGCCGAATCGGTTGTTCCGACCTACTTTTGGTGGTCCAAACCTGGAGATACTCCATGGTTGCATTGCCCTCGATGTTGTTAAGCTTCCTGAGAAGTTTTGTGTCGTTCCGACAACTTTTTTCTGTTTGCCTCTTGCAGGCTCTGTTGACCTAGGGTTTTTCCAGTCGTTCTTTCTCGAGCTTTGAGTGCTAGAAACTCATCTTCTATACTAGGGTAACCCACCTCTAAGTTCTTGCAAAGTTTGGTTAGGCGGTTGTGCCCCTACCTAGCGTTCTTCCCCATTCCCCGTCTGCTCTTGTTTCTTGGTTTTGGTGAGTTTTCGCGACAAAAGTTAACGATAAGCATCAAAAGCTTATGGCAACGAGTCTACCTCTCATGTCTGGTGTCCTCTGAGCTCTCGTAGCAGTCGTAGAAGGCGGTAGAAGGTCGGATGCTCCTGTGTGCTCTTTGCTCTCTCCAAGAAGGTAATAGTGGAAATGAGCTTGATAGTGAAGTGAAAAATACTTAACTTCGGGCTTCCCGGATCACTTGTTACCAAATTTGACATGTGCTCCTATCTCGTCGTGAAATGCACTTTAGGATTTGAAATTTCTCAATTTGGACTCCGTTTGACCTGTTTCTGAGAAATCTGTCCACTTTGCCAAAATTTCTGTCATTTCGGGCTTTCCGCAACTTTTTCAGAATTGTACCCAATTTTTATCCTAGGTTGCCCTTGTCATTAGAATCATCACCGTCTATTCTTTTCTTTTTTCCGATCTCATTTCACCTGCTTTTTTATTTTTCTTTTATTTTTATTAAGAAAATCATAAAAAATAAAGGAAAATAGCAAATTGAAGCCAAAAAATTCCAAACATACACGATAAATATCTGGTAACCACTTTTTTCCACTTTTTAGCTCCAAAAACACTCTTATTTAGTGATATTTACACATCTAGAGACCCAAATTCATCATTTGATCTCTTCTTGTTGCAAAACAAGGTATATAAGGGCATAAATATTATCAATATCCGCAATCAAACATAAAAAATGGAAAAATCATGTAAGACACTGCCCTTGTAATATAATTTTTGTTTTTCTTTGTTTTTTTCCGCTTGTGGCTGCTTTGTAGCTCCTGTATACCTCCCCCCCTCCGAGTATACCTCCCCCCCTCCGAGTCTGAGTCCTCCCGGACGACTATGAAGTGTCTGTGGGTGAAGCATTGTAGTTGTTTTGGTCATCAGTTCCCAATGCAATTGTAGAGCGATGATACAACACTCTTTCCAATAAAGCTGCTCTTTGTTTGATTGAAGGATTGGTGGTCGGGTTTTGGGTTGGTTTTGGCACTTTGGTAGTAGAATCAGTAGATGGATTCTTCGTTACCTTGTTGTCTTTTTTCACAATCCAAATCTGCTTCCGCTTTGCTTGTGCTTGCCACAAACTCTTTGCGACCCAAACCTGCTTTTTTCTGTGTGTTGATTTCCTCGCCTTGAAATACCTAGGAGTTTCCGTTGATTGTATTGAAGGGAGTTCCTGTTTACAAATCTTTGGGATCCAAATTTGCTTGCTGTAGCTTTGTGCCGTCATGAACTTCTTTGGAATCCAGATCTGTTTCACTGTCCTTGATTGTCTGGGATCACTCTGTTGTCTGGTATTGAAGACTCTGTTTTCCACCTTTTGTTCTCTGGCACAGCCTTTTTTGGTCTCCATACCAACTTTGACTCCGTTTTTTCCAAGGTTGAGCTGTTATATTATTGCTTGTCTTCCTTATCCACTGTTGAGAATTCCTCGTCGAAGAGTAATCCGGTTGTATAGAAACTTTTGGTTGCCATTGCTTCTTCTTTTTCTCTGGTTGTTGTTTGCCCTTGTCCGTGGATTCTTCCTTTGGAGTTGGCTCTTCTCCTTTGGTGAACTTAACTGATTGACTTTCACCTTCGTATTTGATAAGCACTGATTTAGAACTCCAGTCAATCATTGCATTGTATTGCTTCTGCCATGGTTGTCCTAGCAATAATGGATGTTGTGTAGCTTGGTCTTCAACCACGTAAAACATATGAGGATACACATATTGGTTAATCTGTATATGTAAAACTGTGCATCCGACAGTTTTGATTGCATTCTCAGAGTAACTCTTTAACTCTTGCTTGGCAGTTTGTAGTTTAGTGTCATTTGTCAATTGTCTATACAAACTGAGTGAAAGTAGGTTAGCTTGAGCTCCTGAATCCAATAGTGCTCTGGCTTTGATTTGGTTGGTTCCTACTTTGCATTCAATGATGGGTTCTTCTTTGTCATTCCCCATTTCTGTTATACTAACTGCGTTTATTCGTATTGCTTCTTCATTGCGCTGTTTCTGACGCAGTAGTCTTCTTTTCTCCATTCTTTCCTTCGCCTCGGCTTGCGCTTCCTCCTCAATCTTTTTCTTTTTCTGGACACGCAGCTTTTCTTGATGTATTTTGAGAAGCATGTCTTGTGTTAGCGGCAACAGATACTTTTTCACTCTGCATCCACTAATCCAATTGGGCATTTCTTCTCCGTCTAATGTAGCAAGCTTGACGGCTCCACTTGGTGATAGATCTTTAATCACCAGAGGACCCATCCCTCGCTTTTTAAGCTTCTTAGCATGCTGTTTCAGAGTGTAAACTAGGACATAGTCCCCAACTTTAAACTCTTTAGTCCGCACATGCTTATCAAAAAATTCCTTTTGTCGCCTTTTTTGAGCGTAGATGGAAGCTACTGCTTTTAGGCGAAGCTGCTTTTAGGCGAAGCTCATCTAGCTTTTCCAGGTCATCTATTCTATCAGAGAGCTCGTGCCCTGTCCACTCTAGATCCTTAGCCACCCTTAATGTTGAAATCAAGAATTCTATTGGCAAGATAGCATTTAGCCCAAAAACCATGTTATATGGGGTCGTTCCTATGGATGTTTTATACGCCACCCTATATGCCCATAATGTTGAATGTAACTTTTGGTCCCAGTCAGTTCTCGACTCAGATACAATCTTCGTAAGGACCGTGCATATGGTTTTGTTTGTTGCTTCAGCTTGTCCGTTTGCTTGTGGATGATACGGGGCTGATTTCCTATGGATTACCATGAATTCATCTAGCAGGATCTCTATCACTTCATTTATGAAATGTGTGCCTCGATCACTCACAATTTCTATTGGCAATCCATATCGTACAAAGACGTATTCATATAGAAATTGTGCCGTGGTCCTGGCATCTGCTTTTTGAGTTGCCTTTGCTTCGACCCACTTTGTTAGATAGTCTGTAGCCACAATGATGTATTGTGCATGAGTCTTATATGCAGGAGGTGAAATGGGTCCGACATAATCAATCCCCCATTTTGCAAAAGCTCTTGCCCCCATCATTGGTCTAAGCGGCATATCATCTCTTTTAAGTGGTACTTTGGTCCGCTGACAGTCATCACACCGTTTAACGTATTCCTCAGCGTCCATATGTAATGTTGGCCACCATATTCCTGCGGCTAAGACAAGTTTTGCTGTCTTATCACCTGAGAAATGGCCTCCACCTACTCCTCCATGAGCTTGCTCCAGGATTATCACATACTCAGACTCTGATGCGCAAATCCTAAGCTGGTTGTCTTTACCTCTCTTATAGAGTTGATCTCCTATTAAAGCGTAATCTCTAGCTTCTGTCTCTACAGATTTCTGACGAGCTTTTGACGTTCCTTCTGGGAAAGTTCTATTTGTGAGATATTCAACAATATACTGACTCCATTCTGGAGCGATCATTATCTGATATAATGTTGAATACTCGGCTGGCGGTTTTGATGAACATACAATACATACAGTGACATATTCATGTACGCTTTCTTTCATTCCTGGCCAATAGACTCCCAATTGTAACAAATTCCTATATGTGTTCCTTCTTGAACAATGAAATGCACATTCCTGAACATGTGCTTCGCACAGATATATATTATATTCCTCAGGATTGATGCATAGTCGTAAAACATGATCATTTCCCAATTGATACAACCTTCCTGCAATCAATTGAAGATTCTTGGATTGCTGAATAGCAATATGTTTCAGGTTGTATTCTCTTCTATCGAACTCTCCTCCATAGGTTAATAGGTCAACGACATTTTGAGACCACCTCGGTATCATTTCTATGTTGAACAAGTACGCGTCTGGCATGTCGTCATCTACTCCTATAGGGTCTTCTCCATTCGTCAATCGCGAAAGATGATCAGCTCTAAGATGTGTTTTTCCTTTCTTTACTACTACCGTGAAGTCGAATTCCAGTAAGATAATGAACCATCTCACTATTCTCCCGGTATTGCATGGTTTATTCACTAGGTAGAGCAAGGCTTGGTGATCCGTAAAAAACACAAACTTGTTGGCTAGAAGATAATGCCGAAATTTCTTCACAGCATAGATCATTCCTAATCCTTCTCGCTCTGTTGTGGTGTAATTCTTCTCTGCATTGTTGAGCTGTCGACTGGCGTAACAGATAGGAAAATCCATGTTTCCTTCTTCTGGCTGAGCCAGAATGCATCCTATTGCATATGCAGAAGCATCTATGTGCACATGGAATATCTTCTCCCAATCTGGTGATTTCAAGACTGGAGCAGTAATGAGTGCCTCTTTCAATTTCTTGAATGATTCCTCACATCCTCTGTCCATTCAAAGTTCACTATTAGCCTGTAAAGTGGTTGGCCTATTATAGCGTACATGTAAATGAATCGTCTATAATATCCACAATGTCCCATAAAGCTCTGTACTTGTTTCGCATTGGTTGGTCTAGGCATATCCACTATAACTTTTATCTTCTCTAAATCCGTGGATATTCCGTTTTGTGAGACAATATGTCCCAGAATTCTGCCCTGTCGGACCATAAACACACATTTCTCAGGATTGAGACAAATGCGATATGTCCTACATTTCTCAAATACTTTTCTTAGGTGTTCTAGATGCTCATCTCTCAGTAGAGAATGTACACATAAGTCATCCATGTATATTTCGAGAAACAGCCTTAAGTATTCTTTGAAAGCATGCGTCATCAGCCTCTGGAAGGTTGCGGGAGCATTGGTTAGACCAAAAGGCATAACCCGATAAGCATAAATTCCCCACTCCGTTGCAAAAGCTGTTTTATGTTGATCTTCCAGTGCTATGGCTAGCTGGTTATATCCTGAAAAACCATCAAGAAAGGAGTATGCTGTTTTCCCTGATACACGCTCTAGAACATGATCAGTTATCGGCAGGGGATAATTGTCCCTGATTGTTGCAGCATTCACTTTCTTTAAGTTGACACACACTCGGAGTTTTCCGTTCTTCTTAGGTACTACCACAATCGGAGATACCCAATCAGTGTGTTCAATCTCGTATATGAATTCAGCTTCCATTAGCTTATCTATCTCTTCCTTGATTCGCTTAGCAAAAGTATCATTATATGTGTATGGTCTCTGTCTGCTAGGCTTTGCGTCTTGTTTCAGTGGGATTGAGTGTTGGCATATCGATGGGTCAACTCCCTTTAAGTCCTTATAAGACCATGCAAACACATCCCTGTACTCTCTGAGAAGACTCAAAAGTCTCTCTTCCTCGCTTGGAGACAAATCTGTGGCTATGTACACCGGTCTAGGCGTCTCACCTGGAGCTGCTAAATCAACTTTTTTTGCATCCTCCGGTCCGTCATAAGATTCGTTCTCCTTCCTCTCTCGAATAGGTGGGGTTAATATCACCTTCCTATCCTCTATTGTGAATTTCCTATAGTGAGAGGGAACATCCATGTTTTCCTTGATTTTGACGTTTTCGTCCTCTCCACTCTCAATTTCTGTAGTCCAAACTTCTTTCAGAGTTTTCTTGAGCTCTCTGTACTTGTTTCTACGTTCTAACTTGGACTCCGTGTATTCTCTGTTGCGCTTGTTCTTTTCTGATTTTTCTGTTTCAGTTTTCGTTCCATTCTTTTGAACTTGATTTCTTGAGCCTCTTTTGTCTTTTCGTAAGCTCTTTTGATCACTGCCTCTCATTCTTTCAGAAATCTTATCCTTAACACAATCTTCAGCCTTTACTAGCATTAGGAATTGATTTTTTCCTCTTATTCTAGGCATCGGATTGGTTCTAACCCCTTTTGTTTTTTTCTTTGCTCTATAGTGTTTCTGGCGTTGTTTAGTTTGGTTCGGAAAATCATAAAATCGGACATCCGTTATAGTTTCTTCGTTTCCGCTTGAATTGTCCGTTGACTCGTTGTCTGCTTCATTTCCCCACTCTGGATGATTGGGAATGTCGTGAAACACCTCTTCTTCATCTTCCTTTTCCAGTGTATCGTTCTTTTCAGTTTCTTTTTCGAGTACAGTTCTCAACATGAAATACGGAACCACGTCGTACCCGTCCTTGTCGCAAAATTTCGTTGTGGGACCATCCGGAATTGCACAAACATCTAGGGTTGCTAGAATGTGTGTCCATTCTAATGGTTCAAACGTGTCCTCTGGAAAGGGTTCTCCTATATAAGTTTCGTCTTCGATAGCCCTTTCTAAAACACATTCTTCTCGTTTCAGACTTCCACATTTCGAAGCTCCACACATCCATAACTCCTTGGGTTTACCTAACCAAGCTGGAAATTCGGATCCCGCCAAAGTAGCTGAATCAAACTCCTCTACCGGTGTTCGGTTCACATCTTTGTAGCTATGGTCTTTCAGGTTCACACGTGTAGTGGTTTCCATATTTCTCAGGTATATGTGATCGTAGCCCCAATCCTGGACCATTTTCAACTGTCTCATGAATGGTCTTCCCAGTATGATATCATAGTTATTCTCCTTGCCAAAATCGACAATAGCAAAAGTATGTTCGTATTCAATGCCGCAAGAAGTCACTACAACTTTCTCTAATAACCCCATAGGTTTCTCCATGTGTCCATCTGCTAATTGGAGTTTCAACCTAGTCTTCCTTATTGCTGGTTTCCCCCATTTTTTCCAGATTTCTTTTGTAGCAATGGCTACCCCAGCTCCGCTGTCTAGTATTGCCATTGTGTTCACTCCTTGGAATTCAACTGGTAAGGTTGTATTCCCCTCTTCACCTTCGCAATACTCTCCGACCTTGTTTAAGGGTACAGGCTTAGCGTTCTTTTGTGGCTTGCTCAGCTCCTCAATGCTCTCTTGCAATCTCGATGTTGGATCTTTTATCCCGAATTTCTCCAAGCATTTTCCTACAGTGGTCCACATATGTGGTCTTAGCCTCAAAAGCTCAGCTAGAGTGATAGTGCATGTCACTGGTGTTGACAAAATCTCTATCAATCCTTGCGAGTCCATGACTTTTTCTGATGAGATTTTTCGTGAGGGAAGTGCTCTAATCTCGGATTTTGCTTCATACTCTCCTAAGTATGAAGGTAAGGTTTTCAGTGAATGAGGTTTGCTCTCCATTGTTCTAACAGAGCCCCCATCTCCCCAGTAAGATTGCAGATCCAAGTCCACTTGAGATCCTGCCTCAAATTCCACTATGGGAGGATTCCTGATGTCCTTTTCCCAATTTGTCTGATTAGCTTGGCAACTTAGCTCGTTTGCAAAGTTTGCCTCTCTCACTTGTTTCCAAAATTCATTGTAATCCTCATCTCTTTCGTAAGACCTCTGTATGACTGGATGAAAACTCTCTATCTCCTGATCGGTTGTGTTCAATACTATGCGGTCATCCTTTTGTGTATTTTCAGGCTTTTGTGCACTGGAGTCTTTTCAGCTACCCGTGAAACGATAGTCTCTTGCTGAATTGGGTTTTCCTTTCCACAATTCATTGTTTCTTTTGGTGGTTCTAATAAGGCTTGTGCAGTCTCGATCATTCTCTGGCACATTTCAAGTCTCTGCTTTTCCAATTCCGCGTTTGGGTATGTCATCCACCTCTGTTCTTGTGTTTGGTTGTTCTTTAACCTAGCTTCGTAAGCTCTCATCAGTGCGTCCAATGGTTCGTGTACCTTGTCGACTAGCACTGATCCCCCTGAGCTTAAGCTCGTTGTTTCTTTGATACTCTTTTGTTTCGTTCTTTCCGGGCTCATCTCTCGTTTCCCGTTTTGACTCTCAAGTTTTTCTAATCTAGCTTTAGTTTGCTTTAGTTCCTCAGCTAGAATAGCGTCTTCACGTTCTTTTCTCAACTTCATGCGTGCTTTTCTAGCTTTCCATGTGTTTTTCTGACTCCGCGGTCCTTGACTAACTACGTCAGTCGCTAACTTTCCATTCTCAGGTTCTCTAGTGGTTTTCTTAGCTTGAGCTCTAGTAACAACTTGCGTTGGTATCAGAGTTTCATTTTCAGACCCACTGCTGGTAGGAATAGTTTCTAGCATATTCAATGTCGTCTTTTGCACTTTGTTTGGATTCTTTGAACAATCCTCAATGAAGTGAGTAACCCCACACTCAGTGCAATAAGCGTTAATTCTAATGATTTCCGTATGTGGGCAAACATTCATCAGATGGTCACCTCCACACTTGTAACAGGGTCCTAGTGCTGGTCTTGGTCCCATTTGATTCGTCCTTTGTGGATAGGATGGTCTTTGTCCTGTTAACCCTCCATGAGCTATGAACATCAATGTTCTTGCGTCCAAATTGTATCTCTCTTCATCAGAAGCACTTGTAATTGTTGGTATTCCAACATTCCCCATCATGCCCCATGGTTCTGGTTGTTTTGGTTCTTCTGGTGGGTAATACACTGTCGGAGACATGTGTGCACCCGATTCTTCATAATAGGCTTGAACAGGCACTAAGGCTTGTTCTTCCTGATTCTCTAAGGTTGGTGCATATCTAATGCCCACTGGTCTTGCTCCTGGTAAAGGTGGTTGTTGTCCCAATACCGGTTGCGGTCTTTCTATCCCCATAGGTCCAGGTACATTTCCCGTTGGGTATCGAGGTACTGGATGTACTTGAGGTGGTGCTAATTGAGCAGGAGGTGCATACTGGCGCTCCCTTACATACCCTTTGTTGTAATAGCACTCCTCTGTTGGATGATTTGTCCATTTTTGTTCAATAGCACACCATTTCAGTGTTTTTGGCAATGGTTTTTGGTATGGTGCCATCCTTTTTAGAGCATCTTCTATCATTTGCTCTACATTTGGCATGGTTGTTGTTTGAACATTCTTTTTAGTGGTAGTCTCGCTCGCTACGGAGGAGGAGCTACTGGATGCAAAATCTGTATCCGCTGACACCTCTCCATAAACCGTACAGTTATCCACTAAGTACAATGCCTCTCTCGTTACTTGCTCGAAACTTGTACAAGCTTTCAAGTGCAAGTCCTTCTTGAGAGTGTCGTTCCTCAGTCCCTCAATAAAGAGAACAGATAGTCTGTCATCTTGTGGTCGTTCACGTACTGGACATCTCTCAATGTATTGTTTGAAGCGAAGTGACGCTTCCTTCACTTTTTCGTGTTCTCTCTGTTTAAAAGCATATATTTGTGAGACCGTATTGTGCTTAATCCCTCGTTTTGAGAATTCCTCAGCAAACTCTCTTAGCAAATGGTCAATGTCATGGAATCCCCCAATGTTCATTGGTTGAAACCATGTCAATGCAGTACCTTCTAGAGTAAGACCAAATCCCTCGTATTGTGTATGGAAATCTGTTATCTGCTCAGCTCTTAAGACTTGCTTAAAGAGTGACACATGTGCATACGGATCTCCTGAACCACCATACTTCTTTGGCATACACTTGGCTACTTGAGATGGTCTCATACGTCTATGATCTGCTACCAATCTCATTGCTCCTGTGTCTCGGCTAAAGCTTTCTCTAGCATCATGGACTTCATGGGTTACCCTTGTCGGTTCCCCTGCCCTGAATCTACTACTAGGAGGTAAATGTGATGGTTCCGCTTCAAACCTTGGACCTGGAGTGGTATAGGTGGGGATTGGAACTGCACTACCTCGATTCGTCTCCATTGACTCTCTGGAATGTAATGATCCCATTGGTCCGAGCTTCGAGTCCCAAGGTTGACTGAAAGAGTCAGCAACCTGAGTTCTTTGTCCTCCTGTTGTCATTGAGTTTCGCACTCCAGTTGTTGGTGCTGGTCTATGTGAGTAGAAGTAACATAATACTGATGTAGTGGTCCCCCAAAGTATGTATATCCTTCTAATTCTTTCTTGCCCATTGTTGAGTATTGCCTGCCATACTTATCGTAAGCGGCAATTTTCACTTCCGATCCCTCTGTGTAGGTAAAGACATAAAGTCTTTTTTGGTCTGTCAACTCTCCGGTGTAGGGTTCTTCACATCTATAATAGAGATCTTGCTCCCCATTATTATATTTGTACAGCCCCACATAGATGTTATCAGTGTTGATCCTTGTAGTTTCATTCTCTCTTCTTAACCTCGCATTAGGGAAGTTCATTATTGGTGCTTTCTCCTCGAGTTCTTCATCTATTTTGGCTTTGGTGCCCATCAATCCCCACTTGTCCACAATGTTAGGGTTTAGGACTACCAAGTACATGGTACCCTCGTCATCTAGATATCTATCTCCGCTATAGCTCACAGGCACTAAGTCCTTGAACTCACTAGGTCTATCTTCTATCTTTACACAATAGCGGTCCATTCCATCTTTGTAGATCTTGGCACCTTGCTCATTGTCGTACTGGTATTTTATGAACAATAGCTTCATGGTGGCGGAAGGGTTTGATGATCCTGCTGCCATATTTTCTCTGTTGTTCAGGTTCAAGTGTTCCAAGTTTTTGGTGAAAATCTCGTAAGATCTCTCCGAAGAAGTATCAGAAACACTTCCTTCACAGATCGGCTCTAATGGTTGCACCCAACTTTGGTTTACACTTCCCTCGGTTGATATGACACTTGTTGGTTCCCCTTGTTTTGGTTGATTATTCCGGAGATTCCTGCCCGATCTCAAATTCATCAATTCCCCTAAAGGACTGTAGCTTTTCCGTCTCGGCAATTTGTTTTCCCCAAGTTTTTGTGGTCAGAATTGATCCAAACTGATTGATACTTGGTCAATTGTTTAATCTTGTCAGTTGGACAACTTCTGTTTCATCAAGTGAGAATTTTGTTACTGTTATGCTGAAAAAGACATTATACGCGTATGATGTCTTTTTTCACAGATTTTGACTATTTTGGTTATGCTCACTCTCAGTGGCCCCTTTATGCTCTGTTCACTCACAAAATTCAGTTTGAACTCTGTTTGAGCAAGTTATGGCTAGTTCAGGCTTTTCTTGGCAATTTTCCGCTTTTGACTTGTTTTTTGGGTCAATTGTGATCCAAATGGTATGAAACTTGAAATATAACCTCTAGACAGCTATTACAATGGATCTGTGTTAGCAAAGTATCAAAATATGTCCAAAATTAGGTCAAAGACATCATACGCGTATGATGTCTTTTTCATCAATTTGGGTCCAAACTTGATATTTATACTTTCAACAGTGTTTGTAACAATCTTGTCAGGTCAGATCTCAAAAATAAGCAGTGGATGTGCCAAAAGACATTATACGCGTATGATGTCTTTTGTCCCAGATTTTGACTATTTTTGGTTTTAAGCCTTCTCCAATGTTTATAATTGAGTTTCAAGTGTTTTTGTCAGGTTTGAATGTAAAAACAAGATTTGAATCCAAAATTTCCTATTCTTTGCGTTTCTTGGACTCCGACTTGTCTTTTTGGGTTTCTTTGAGTGTTAATGTTCTTGTTTTAAGTTGATCTTAGGGTAAAACCCCCCTTCTAAACACTCTGGCAATGTCAAATTTTCAATTTTAGTTTCTGTTTAGGTCCTAAGACATCATACGCGTATGATGTCTAAAGTTGCAGATTTCCAGTTTTTCAGCACAGAACTCTTCCAATAGCTCTTTTAAGTGCTCAGCAACAATCAGTTACACAGAAATTTTTTCTGAACTTTGTTTATTGCATATTTCACTACCAAAGCGACTTTTTTCAGTGATCTAACATGCAATCAAACACATCAAGCAAATAGAACACCAATTGATAGCTCTAGATCAGGATCAAATCAGGCCCTACCTAAGCTACTTCTAATCATAAAATGGATTTTTTGCAATTGAAAATATAAAGAGATTTACTACCACACAAGGAGTAGCAAATGCTTTTTATGTCAACAACCACTTAAACACCATCAAAAACAATCTAATCTAAGCTAAACTAAAAATACTGTCAACACGGAAGACCCAGGAATACCCCACTTCCTAGTATCTCTCGAGACCTTCGGAGTCCACCACTCCTAGATCTTTTCTAACTAAAGTATACAAAGTAGTTTATACGACTCACCTCGTAGGATTAGTCTAAGGTCACCTACTTAGGGCTCTCGTCCCCGGCAGCGGCGCCAAATGTTAAGGCGGTTACGCCGCTAGCGGAAGCTAAATAGCGAGAACTCAACCAACAACAGAATTTGTCAGACGAGGACGAAGCTTGACCCGCAGGCGCATGGAAACAACTAGGTGGGTGTCAAATCACCTACTCGACCTTCTAATGACAATCACTACTAAGGAAATCAAATCTAAGTTCTAAAACACGCAAGTGACTGAAATCCGTACTACGAACGAATGCTATACAAAACAGGATCTAGAATCATCGAATCGATCTCAAACTCAAGGGGAAGTCTATACACTAGGTAAGAACAACACCCTAAAGACTTGAACTGCAAAATCAACCTATAACCACTCCGTGCGGTAAACACGTATGAAGACAGGCCGAAAAATACAGGTGACCGAAACTTGACCCCGATGGTACGAATGTGTAGCTCTACTCGTTGTGGTTCTATAGATATGCTGCACACTCTATTCCGACACACGAGTTGGAAGAAAACTCACACCGAAGCTCGTAGGAACTTACCACACGTAGAAGCCGATAGCGCGCACTCTTGGTATCTGTGCGTAGCTCTCACCGTTGCTAACACAATGGCGGTGTCGCTTCTCCAATGGCAGCCCCATAGCTCGCGTAGCAAGGAGATAAGACTCTCTCTCTCTCAGACACAGTCACGCCGCTCAAAAACTCACTTTGATTAATTTTGAATCCTCTCTTAGGTTACAAAACTTTGGCTTATATACCTCAGCCTTGGAGGTGAAAACATCTCTAATTATTTACATCAGCAGGTGAAATTACGTCGGGATTACAAGCTGGAAACTCAATTGAGTCCCGTTACTTAATGAATGGCTCAAATCAAAATTAATGTCGGAAAGACATTTATTACAATCAGTGGTTACAAAATGATGGGTGTGAACAAAAATGCGGGTGTGATCCTCTGCTGGCTCAACACCAAGCTAGGCTCCATTGAAACATGGAGAGAACGATGCTCCACCATTTGTCGAAGCTAAGTCTATTGAAACATGGGGGGTTTACGTTCAAGGTCCACCAATTGTCCAAGCTATTATCGCTTGTAGCATGAGTGGTTTTATCTCAAGATTCACCACTTTTTCACTCTATGTCATTATATTAAGAATATTTGGGTATTAAGGTCCACCACTTGTCCAACCTATAAGGCTATATCTTAAAGGTTATTCTTTCTCACCACTTGGAGTGACCATGATAGGTTTTACATGGGGGTTTGGTTCCAAGGTCCACCACTTGTCCAAGCTAACTCTATTGAATCATAGAGATCAGCAAAGGTCCACCACTTGTCCAAGCTAGGGTCCATTGAAACATGGAGAAAAGGATGCTCCACTATTTTTCCAAGATAGACTCCATTGAAACATGAAGAGAAGCAAGTTGCACCATGTCTCCAAGATGCTAGGCTTCATCGAAATACCTTAAACCCACGATATTTTGTGCATGGGGGGTTTACATTCAAGTACCACCACTTGTCCAAGCTATTATCGCTAGTAGCATGAGTGGTTTTGTCTCAAGATTCACCACTTTTCCACTCTATGTCATTATATTAAGAATATGTGGGTGTTAAGGTCCACCACTTGTCCAACCTATAAGTCTATATCTTAAAGGTTATTCTCTCTTACCACTTGGAGTGACCATGATAGGTTTTACATGGGGATTTGGTTCCAAGGTCCACCACTTGTCCAAGCTAACTCTATTGAAACAGAGAGAGAAACAGAGGTCCACCACTTGTCCAAGCTAGGCTCCATTGAAACATGGAGAGAAGGATGCTCCACCATTTGTCCAAGATAGGCTCCATTGAAACATGATGAGAAGCAAGCTGCACCATGTCTCCAAGATGTTAGGCTCCATCGAAAAACATTAAACCCACGATATGTCATAGATGAGGGGTTTAAATTCAAGGTCCAACACTTGTCCAAGCTATTATTGGTAGTAGCCTGAGTGGTTTGGTCTCAAGATTCACCACTTTTCCAGTCTATGCCATTATATTAAGAATATCTGGGTGTTAAGGTCCACCACTTGTCCAGCCTATAAGGATATATCATTAAGGTTATTCTTTCTCACCACCTGGAGTGACCATGATAGGTTTTACATGGGGGTTTGGTTTCCAAGGTCCACCACTTGTCCAAGCTAACTCTATTGAAACATAGAGAGAAACAAATGTCCACCACTTGTCCAAGCTAGGCTCCATTGAAACATGGAGAGAACGATGCTCCACCATTTGTCAAAGCTAAGTCTATTGAAACATGGGGGGTTTACGTTCAAGGTCTACCAGTTGTCCAAGCTATTATCGCTAGTAGCATGAGTGGTTTTGTCTCAAGATTCACCACTTTTTCACTCTATGTCATTATATTAAGAATATTTGGGTGTTAAGGTCCACCACTTGTCCAACCTATAAGGCTATATCTTAAAGGTTATTCTTTCTCACCACTTGGAGTGACCATGATAGGTTTTACATGGGGGTTTGGTTCCAAGGTCCACCACTTGAATCATAGAGAAAAGCAAAGGTCCACCACTTGTCCAAGCTAGGCTCCATTGAAACATGGAGAGAAGGATTCTCCACCATTTGTCCAAGATAGGCTCCATTGAAACATGAAGAGAAGCAAGGTGCACCATGTCTCCAAGATGCTAGGCTCCATCAAAATACCTTAAACCCACGATATTTCGTAGATGGGGGGATTACTTTCAAGGTCCACCACTTGTCCAAGCTATTATTGCTAGTAGCATGGTTTGGTCTCAAGATTCACTAGCTTTCCACTCTATGTAATTAGATTAAGAATATCTTGGTGTTAAGGTCCACCACTTGTCCAAGCTAGATCTATTACATATATATTATACATACAATATTCAACTAGATTCCCTACCTATCATGTCCAGTAGCATGGATGTTGTAGCTTTAAGGTCCACCACTTGTCCAACCTATACTCTCTTATGTAAGGGAGATCTCGCTATAAATTCAAAACCTTCCCGCCTAAATTTAAAATTCAAAATCTGATTGCCTAAATTTAAAATATCCCTCCCAAATTTTAAATATCCCGCCTAAATTTTAAAATATCCCGCCCAAATTTTAAAATTCAAACTTTTTTATAAAAATTTAAATTTTACCACTTAAATTTAATATATTCCACGCGAAATTGATTTTAAATTCAAGTTTACCACAAAAAGATATCATTATACCACCTAAATTCAAATATGCAAACCTCAAATCATTATATTGTACATAAATTCAAACAAATTCAAATTAACAAGCCTAAACTGATATTAGTTTGCATAGATATGAATTTATCACACCTAAATTATGTCACCATGTTAGAGAGGTGGTTAGAGAATTTTGAACAAGGTCCACCACTTGTCCAACCTAGATAGCTGCCCTGGACCCCGCCCGGAACAATATCCCAAAATCAGCCTCCCAAGCTCCGCCATCGAGAGCACTATATTCCACATCCCCATCAAGAGCGGTACCCCCAAACCTCACGTGGAAGCGCTGCCTTGTCACCCCATTGTGGCATTGCCCTAAGACCCTGCATCTGGAGTGCTAAATGGGAACATTCTTCATTAGTGAAATTTTGAACATAAATTATATTTAGCATATACTTAAATATAATACAAATATTAACATATTAACTATACTACTAATTTACTATAGCAGTTCTAGATTATGTCCCATACTATATTTAAGGTGCCAAAGGTTTGGCCTTATGGTCCTAGATTTAGCCAAGTGGTCAACACATATAGGACCAAGTGCACACTGTGCCACAAAACTTGGCCACCACTTCACTTGCCAAAGTTTAGGCCACATGGTCAATCCTAAGTTTCCAATGTTCTTATTATGTCACCTTTTGCCTCATGGAAAACCTAGGCTTGTTTTCACATACTCAGGCACTTCAAGCCATAATAAATTTTCATTACTCTTCGGCAACCCTTTTGTTCAAGTCTTTGAAAAAACGTTGCTTAAGGCCACCCTAAACCATTTTCATTTAGGGGTGTCTAAAACTAGCTTTTTGGAAATTCGAGAAGAAAATGGTCAAAGTTTTATACTTAGTTTTAACCACTTGACCAATTCAAATATTGGAAAGCAAGGTCTTGTAATACTTTTCTTTGGACATCACACATTAAAACTAGGTCCCTCACTTGTCCAAGCTATGCTCTAATACAATAAAGGGCTTTTGGTTTCAAGATGCACCACTTTCCCAACCTTGATTCCATTAAAGAAGCTAGCTCTACTTAGACATTTAATAGCAAGGTCCTGTAGCAGTTCACATTGAACATTTTCCATGGCAGCTAGGTCCACCACTTATCTAAGCTATGCTCTAATACAGTAAGGGGGTTTTGGTTTCAAGATCCACCACTTGTCCAAACTTGATTTGGGAAGCAAGGTCCTATAATAGTTTGCTTTGGACATTCACCATTACAACTAAGTCCACGACTTCTCCAAGCTATGTTCTAATACACTAAGGACGTTTTGGTTTGAAGGAGAACCACTTGTACGACTTTGTTTTTGGAAGTAAGGTCTTTACATAGTTCACCTTGGACCTTGGACATTGGATACTACAACTAAGCCCACCACTTGTCCAAGCTATCCTCTATATATAGCCAAAGGGTTTGGGTTTCAAGATTCACCACTTTTCCAACCTTCCTTCCAAAAAAGAAAGGAGGGGCATTATAACTAGGTCCACCAATTGTCCAAGATATGCTCTGATATAGAAAGGGGATTTTGGTTTCAATAATCCAGCACGTGTTCAACCTTGCAAGACTCAAGGGATACTGACATTGGAAAGCATAGTCCTATAGTGGTTGATAGGTGGCAGTGGGTATAAAAACTAGGTCCAACCTATGCTCTGATATAGCAAAGAGGCTTTGGTTTCAAGGTCCACCACTTGTCCAACCTTGCTTCCATTAAAGAAATGAGGGGCTACGTAAACATTGGTAAGCAAGGTAGAAAGGTCCTAAGGTATTTCACCTTGGATATTGGGCATTATAACTAGGTCCACCACTTGTCCAAGCTATGCTCTGATATAGAAAGGGGATTTTCGTTTCAAGGTCCACCACGTGTTCAACCTTACAAGACTCAAGGGATACTTGGACATTGGAAAGCATAGTCCTATAGCAGTTGATAGGTGACAGTGGGTATTACAACTAGGTCCAACCTATGCTCTCATATAGCAAAGCGGCTTTAGTTTCAAGGTCCACCACTTGTCCAACCTGGCTTCCATTAAAGAAATGAGGGGCTACGTAAACATTGGCAAGCAAGGTAGCAAGGTCCTAAGGTGTTTCACCTTGGATATTGGGCATTATAACTAGGTCCACCACTTGTCCAAGCTATGGTCTGATATACAAAGGGGATTTTCGTTTCAAGGTCCACCACGTGTTCAACCTTGAAAGACTCAAGGGATACTTGGACATTGGAAAGCATAGTCCTATAGTAGTTGATAGGTGACAGTGGGTATTACAACTAGGTCCAACCTATGCTCTCATATAGCAAAGAGGCTTTAGTTTCAAGGTCCACCACTTGTCCAACCTTACTTCCATTAAATAAATGAGGGGCTACGTAAACATTGGCAAGCAAGGTAGCAAGGTCCTAAGGTATTTCACCTTGGATATTGGGCATTATAACTGGGTCCACCACTTGTCCAAGCTATGCTCTGATATAGAAAGGGGATTTTTGTTTCAAGGTCCACCACGTGCTCAACCTTGAAAGCCTCAAGGGATACTTGGACATTGGAAAGCATAGTCCTATAGTAGTTGATAGGTGGCAGTGGGTATTACAACTTGGTCCACCACTTGTCCAACCTATGCTCTAATATAGCAAGGATGCTTTGGTTTCAAGATCCACCATAATTTCCAACCTTGCTTCCATTAATATAGCAAGGAGGATTTGGTCTCAAGGTTCACCACTTGTCCAACCTATGCAAACCTTTTCCATGTTGTAGCATGATTTTTTGTTTGAAGAGTATTTTTCTATAACTATGGATTTAACAATGTAATCTTTTTCACTTACAGGATGGACTTTGAATCTGGGGAGAAAGTACATATGATACTTGACAATGAAATTGTTGGTATTGGCTATGTGTGTAGAATAGATCCAGATTCCACTTGTGGTGGTACAAAGATAGGGCAAGGAAATGTCTTCATACTAGTGGAGGAATGCTTGAAGGATGTGGTCCTACCTTTTCCTACAATGGATACTTCATCTCTCCAAGGCTCATTATGGAGTGCTGTTCGATGGTCAAAGCTTCTTTTGCAATCTTTTGTATTAAATGGGAACTTAATTGATCCACAGGAAAGCTACAATGGTGATGAAGAACATGATCATTCTGATCCTCTAGTTACAGATGCAATACCTATGACAAGCCCAGAATTTGAAGCAATGATTCGAGAGTCTTGGAGAAATCAGAGGGTCCTTTTAAAAGATGACACAATGATGCAAACCATGAATGAAGGGACCATATTATATGTATTTCCACATGATTATGTCAACTTTCAGAAACTTGGTCCTGATTGTGTGGGTGTGGGTATTGAAAGAGAAAATGCAAGCATTGATGATGTGGTTGAAGTGGGTAGCATCACTTTGCTAAAGTGGCCCATGAAGCAGACAACAATGTTGAATGGGAGCCCATTACAACGATTTGTTCCTGTTGATGGCATGCATGCTACATATGAGGATGTATCCAACGATGACAATGTTGGAAAAAAACTTGATGGGAGTAATGTTGTCCAGTTGTCAAGGAAGAGACGATACACTTTCATGAACAGGACTCAAAAATCAAAAGCAGCACCAGCTTCGACTTTTTACCTTTCAAAAAAATCAATTCAAAGGGTATCATGCATTGATTGTTGTGCACAAAAATGTTGCCAGTTTGCAGATCGTGATATGGTGACAAGGTTACGACAACAGTTTTGGGGAGAGTCTCAAAAATCACGCACTAATTATGTTTATGATGTTCTTTCTATATGTTATCAGAAAGATGAGAAGTCACGATACCAATTCAGGCTAAATGGCTCTATTGTTTGTTGTAGAGCATGGTATGAGCTACATGGAATACCAAAGACATCATTTTATCGATACAAGGAGAACTTTGAAAATGGTGTGCGCCAATATGTACATGGGAACACATGTACATTGAGAAGGGGACTTCAACATACTAGTTTAGCAAGAGCACTACTAAATGAGTTTGTGGAAAACAACTCTGAGAAGATGCCACATAGAAGTAGAACACTGCTAGATGGCTCAAGAGAGACTCAATTGGTGATTCCATCAACATACAAACAAGTGGATATTTTATGTGAAATCAACACGGCACTTGACCAAATGGGCTATGAGAAGAAGCTATCCCAATCTTCTTTTGGTAGAATTTGGAACAAAGAGTACCCACATGTCACTTTAACAAAGACGAGTGAGTTCTCTAAGTGCAATATTTGTAGCTCAATCAAGGCAAGGTTAGAAGCTAAACCTTCTCTTGAAGAGAGAGCTCTTCTCTTGAGGGAGAGAGAAGTTCACATGGCACAACAAAAGAGTTGCAGAAGCCTATATTATGCATGGCGCACGTATTCAGAAACTCAACCACAAAAATATGTATGCATAATCCATGATAAGATGGATCAAAAGAAGACTGCCATTCCTAGATTACGCATTGTTCCCAAGGGTGTGGATTCAGGATATAATCTGCAGGTGGCATTGATTGGCATGATCACTCATGGACATGGAGAAGGTCATTACGGACACTTTGTCTTGAATGGTTTGTGGCCAGCTGATCCAAATCTTACAATTGGCTCAATTGCTAATTGTTTACATAACCTAGAGAGGATAGATAAGCATCCTCTTGGTGATCTAGTAACAAATGGACTTCCAAGGAGCAATATTTCACTACTACATGCTTTGAACTCAAGGGATGCTTTGGACTACCATAACTTGAGTGATGGAAAAGAGCCCATTGTGCAGTCGTCAGAAATTGTAGAAGAGGAATTGGGGTCAACATTTCGTAGATTGCCAGAGAACTTGTTGCTACAATTGGATAATTGTGCAGGGGAAAACAGAAATCGATACTTATTTGCCTATTTGTCAATGCTTGTTGCAAGGGGTGTTTTCAAAACCATCTAGCTGGGATTTTTAATGGTTGGGCATACACATGAGGACATAGACGCCATGTTTAGTAGGTTTTCAGAGAAGCTGAGAGTTACACAAACCTATACTTTGCCACATTTGATGGATACATTACGAAACAGCTCATCTTCATCTCCAGCTCCCGATTTCAAGCAATATTGTGATGGCTATCTTTGTGATGGACAAGACATACTTGTTGGACATTCCAAACCGCTTCAGTTCAGGTTCTTTATGCAGGATGAGACACCAATGATGCAATATAAGGCACATGTAGGTGTATCAAGTTGGAGTGGAAGTATTCGCCTTTGGAAAACAGACACAGAAGGCAAGCCAATGTTACCACATGGAGATCCACCTCTAGTACAAATTGCGGAGTATGTCAAGGCCCACGAAGAAGTCATTTTGGGGCTAAAGAACTATATAAAATTTTGGAAAAATTTAGGGAATGGTTCAAGTATTCCGCGATATTATAGACCCGTGATAGATTATTGGAGTAAGGTAATTGAAGAGATTGGAAAAGCAATCATATCAGAGGGAGTTTTGTATGAAATGTTTTCGCCAAAAACTCAAGAATATTCTCACCTACAAAGCACTACAATGAATTTGCAACAAGGAGCAGAAAGATTCCTAGGCCTTGAAGAGTTGAACGATCATTTTTGTGGGCCTCAACGAGATAGGCCAAGGGAAGAGTTTGACCCTATGTCTGATGTGCACCAAGGTGACTTTCTTATGCTTGTTCCGAGTGACACAGAAATCTATCCAGTGTGGCTTGCAATGGCTTTATCTGACATTGATAATGAGCCTACATCACCAAACTACAGAAAACTCTTGATTCAATATTGGGCACCTTGCGCGAGAAAAAGTGGGATGACAGATACTTAAGCTTACAGCAATTGTTGGAAGGGTTATTGGGCTGTCAACTATAAGGACCCACAAGTGTGGAAAACTATAGATGCAATTGTTTGGTCCTGGAGACCCAACAAAGAAGGACCATTTTCTAGAATAAAGATTCCAGAAAGGCATGCTCTAAAAGCCAAAGAAGGCCTCACTCGTGCACATCAACCACACTTGGATCAAAGTTCAGATATGGTATCAAATGTGGAGTAGAATTATGTGGAGCTTCTATTGTGACTATACTAGTCAGTTTGTAAACAAAATCTTTTTTGTATCTTCCTTTGTTTTATGTAATTTATAGTTATTATTCAAATCCATGTGTTGTACATCCTCTTGACTTTTGGTGTTTATCAACACCACAATCCTATGAGATTTTCACTTTATTTACTAACCATACACCTCAATTTTTCCCACTTTAAGTGGAAAATTCCCAAATTACATGAATTTAGTCGATTTGGAGATTCCCATAATGTGAGATTTTTACCAAAATACCTAATATGGTCTTGATACTCGACCTACTCAAAACTTATGTTAAAAAAGTAGATCAACGCTCACAATGCGAAAAGTAATTTTGCTACTTAAACTACATGGAAAAATCTTCGCTAGCGATGAGTATAGCCGTGACCTACAAAAATCTTTTCAAAAGATTAAGGAGGATATATCCATCTCTCAACAAAGGCAAAAATTTGCCTGCTGAGAAGCACATAAGGGCCTTAACGTCTGCTGAGAAGCAAAAATCTACCTGCTGAGAAGCACAGAAGGGCCTTAACGTCCAAAGAAAATGATTGGGTCTTACTTAAGAAAATGATTTCAAGAGAGAAGTAATTTCATAAAATATAATATCTAACTTTACAAAATGATTTTCTCATATTACATTGATCATTTAATGTGGGAGAATAAACGGGAACAAGAGTTAGAATAGAGACATGTGCTTCAAGACCTATCTCAACACGGGACCAAAAGGAGAGATGGCTACATCTCAATAGGGGTCCAACAGGAGATGGTCTATGAAAGAGCAATGTGCAATAAGCGCTTCTAGACTTACCTTAGGGGACCAACAGGAGAGATGTTTACATCTCAATAGGGGTCCAAAAGGAGGTAGTCTATCAAAGAGAAATGTGCATCTAATGGAGTTTAAAAGACCTTAGGGTTAGCTTCATTAAAGACCTCCAATGGTTAGTGTTAAAAGTCCTTTGACCTTAAGCAAGCTAGGGTTGAGCTTGAGGTGGGAACCTGACCTAAACTTGTCTTTGACCTTAAGCAAGCTAGGGTTGTTCTTGAGGTGGGAACCCTACCTAAACTTGCCTTTGACCTTAGGCAAGATAGGGCTGAGCTTGAGGTGGAAACTCTACCTAAGGTGTTTGTCATGCTTGATGACTAAGGTACTTGAGGTACTTGTCATACTTAATGAGGAAGTTGCTTGAGAAGCTTCCTATGCATGGGGGGTAAGATGCTTGAGTCAAAAAGAGACCCTACACACTTAATGAGGAAGCTGATTGAGTAAAAAAGAGACCCTATACACTTAATGAGGAAGTTTCTTGAGAAGATTCCTATGCATATAAGTCACAAAGTTAGGGGAATCTTTGACCTAACCTTCCACTCACCCAAGGGGAACCCCTTTTCTAAAAGGGCACATAGGGCACACATCAAACTCTCACTAAGCTTAACCACATGGTGGCTTGAATGCTATTGGCTGGGCTAAAGAGGGGTCCAATGAGCTTCTAGCTCCATCCAACAAATATTTAGATATTTTCAAGCTCTCTCTCTCTCTAAGGGGTATGGAGGACACTTGTCAAAAGACTACACATGTACTTGACTGCATGCTACATGTGATTGGCAGGTGGAGAGGGGTCCAATGAGCTTGCAGCATGTGGAAAAGTTGCAACTCGCCCCAAGCAAGCAAGGGGGGTGCTAGGGGGATATACACCACACACACACACACACTCATTTGGTGGATCCATTCTCACTTGGTGAAAGTTGAGGAACACCACCTCCTTCTCCAAGCTTGTGAGAAGTGAGAGCCTACACCAACACTCTTGGCTATGCAATGAAAATCCAACCAAGAGCCATGCTTCAATGCTTAGGCTTGCCATCTTCTCCATCTTCATTACTATGCTATTATGTATGCTAGCAAGAAGAGTGATGATAAGTGAGGAATTATTTCTTTCTCCTATGGAATGTTTCTTCTTCCTCTTCCCTATCCTCATTTCCCGCTAGGTCTCTCCACCTTCGAAGGTGTTTGAGGCCTTGGGACTGAGACTTGGGATAGTTAATGCTTTCTACAAGTTTATGTTATGCTTGTGATGCATGAAGCTTTCCATCTTCATTGCATCACGTAGGTCACAAGAACACAAAAACTGTAATGTACCAAGTCTCTCTTGATGGGAAAAACTATAATACAAATGCCTATTGGAGGGGGGACCGGCTCCATATGAATCCGGTCCTCAACTATTGTCATGTTCTCTAAACTCTCTCTCTTGCAAAAGTATTGTTCATGCCAAGTTAACTAAGTACCATATTCATGTTGCTTCCATCAATGAAGTTCACCCACTATGCTCACAAAGTAATCTCTCAAAAGTGATTCACCTAATTTCCCTATTCCGCTACTCTTAAAGTTCATAGGCCATTTCCATTACATTGGTATCATAGCATTTGGTTTCTCTTTTCTTGCTTAAGAAGAGAGGTCCTTAAGTAGCCTATTAATGGTTGTTTTTGTTAATTATATTAGGGTAAGTGGGTCTGGGATCTATTATCAGTTTTGTTGAGCCCACTATGTGGGATATGGTGCACACCTTGGGAGCTTTGGTCTTAATAATGGATTCTATTTAGCCTTGCCTACGGCTTTACCATATTGAGCCATAAGAAATCCAAAAGGAGCTATCCCTAAGCAACTTTGCTATGTTAGCTCACTCCACTACTCCCTTTAATTAACCAATTCGACCCGTGGGTGTAGATACTTAAATGCCTATTTTCAAAGGCTAAGAGGAGTAGCAACTAAGGTTTTGAATTGCCAAAGCATACACTAATTAATTAAACACATAAGTTTAATTAACATGGCTGACAATAATCAAGAGAGTAGAATGGACATTGATAACTTTGATTTTGCACATGACGGTGCTAATGATGATGCCCCCATGTTTGTTAGTTATCTTGTCACTAGGTTGCAACAAGCTATGAGCAACCCCTCTTTGCAAGCTGAAGTTACTCAACAACTTCGTGCTTATGGGATTTCCTTTCCTCTCCAAGAGGAAAGAGAGCTTACGAGGCCTCTTGATGAGACCCCCAAAATAAGACTCTCTCCCATACGAGAGGAGGAATCCAAAGATCAAGAAAGCAATGAATCCCTAAATTCCTCTGAAGATGTGGCTCCACAAAAAAGGAGGACTAAAAGATCACCAACTCCTCCCAAGAGGAAACGGTTAACCCATAGTCCTTCTCCTCGTCACTCCAAAAAGGGAAGAGAGGAAACCAAGGAAGAAAAGGGGAAGAAAGAGGTCACCCTCTTCTCCTTCTTCTTCACCTTCCTCCTCTACCAATGAAAGCTATGGCTATTCTCCTAGAGAATATAAGAGGGGAGGACATCGCAAATCTTACCCTGCATGGCGAAGGTCACAAAAGCTCAAGAAGCTCAAAAAGGGAGGAAAGAGTATCTCTTTTCTCACCTATGATGGCACCTTTGGTGCTATTGACAAAGTATTGTCCTTCATCCAACTATTTGATGTGGCCTTTGGAGACGAGGGTTTCACGGAATCCTCCAAGCTACTCCATGTAGCTATGCACTTCCAAAAATTGGCTCGCTAGCTTTTGTGGCAATGGCAAAACCCCAAAGACATGGAAAACTCTACGAGTTTCCATCATGAAGCAATTCCTTGCAAGCGATGCAAAGGACAAAGAGCTTACCAAATGGTGAAGTTTAAAGCTTCTCTCTCATGAGTCTATCCACAAATATGTGGACAAGTTTTGGGATTTACATCTCAAGGCTACTATCTTTCAAAAGATAGATTTTGCCAAGCAAAAGAAAAAATTCTATGCGGGATTACCCAAAGAGATGGCTGAGTATGTCAACTCTCAACGGCTTGGTTCTATCACCAAAGTAGTCCACCACACCATGGTTTCTCCGCGCATCAATTTCCAACAAGGGGCTAGACGGAATGTCAAGCCCATGGAAAATAAAGACAAAAGGATGCCAAGGGGAAAACCAATGCCCAAAATTCTTACCAAGGCTATTCCAACAACAACAACAATCGGTCCAAGGAGAAGGGAGTTTACAAAGGTAAATATAAACTCTCTCCTAATGAGCTAGAAGCTTTTTGTAAGGACCACAAATGTTTTAAGTATGGGGAGCAAAACCATGGTTATGTCCTTGTCCCAAGAGAATTACCTGCAATGAGACTCCTAGAGCCTCTATGTTTGAAGCTCCAAAAGAGGATGCTCATTGCCAAGGACTTCTCCTTTCCTAAGATTGGGGAAAGATGTAAGAGCACGATGCCTTTATTTTTTTTGACCCTGGTTCAACTCACAACTTCATATCCACGGAGTTGACCACCAAGCTAGGCATACAAACCCACAAGATGGGAGATGCATTGAAAGCCAATGGAGCCATCAAGGGACAAGACGTCTCAATTAATTCCTTAAATGACAAATTAAGGCTTCATGTCAAAAACTATGTGGACAAGAAGGATTTCTTCATCTCCCCTCAAACATGAGAATGCTATCATTGGGGCACCATGGTTTAACCGCATGGCTTCCAACATGAAGTTCCTTGAAAGGAGAATCTACTTCACCTACAGAGAAAAGAGCATGTATATAGATGCTAATGAGTTGGGGAACACCATATCCCTGCAATAAAGGGAATCAAGAGGAATTAGAGTTGTCTAATTTCCTAAATGGATTCCAAGATGTTTTCATTAATGACATCCCTATTGAGCTATCTCAAAAATGAGCGATGATGACCATGCAATTGAGTCCCTATCAAGAAGCTCACCACCTAACAAGCCTCCTTATCAAGTTTCACAAGCTCAACAAGAGGAGATCATGAGGCAAGTGCATGAATTGGTGAAAAAAAAGGGATGGTGAGGTCTAGCTCCTCTCCATTTTGTTCACCATTTCTTTTAGTACAAAAGAAAGATGACACATATCACATGTGTGTCGACTATAGAGCATTAAATAAGATCACTATCAAAAATAGATTTCCCATGCCACGGGTAGAAGATCTATGTGATAATTTACAAGTTTTGGCATGACAAATGCTCCGGACGCATTCGAACTCATGATCGACAAAAATCTTCAGGCCATCCAAATTCTCTTGAAGAGTACAAGCGACACCTTGAGGTAACCTTTCAAGTTGTGAGAGAGAATAAGCTTTTCATTAATCTAAAGAAAAGTGAATTTTTTCTACAAGAGATTCAATATTTAGGTCACATTATCTCTAATGATGGCACCCATATGGATCCAACAAAGTTAGAGATAATAAAAGGATGGCATGATCCAAGGAATCTACATGAGGTATGAAGCTCCATAGGTATGTGTGCATACTATAGATGCTTCATAGAAAAAATTCTTGCTAATAGCAGGCCCATTATATGACTTAACAAAAAGAAACGTTAAGTATTCATGGACTGCAAAAGTGCAAGAAGCTTTTGAGAAGCTTAAGGAGAATCTTATCTCTCAACATGTGCTCACACTATTAGATCTCTCAAAGCCATTTGAGGTCCAATGTGATGCTTGTGGTAATTGCCTTGGAGCTATTTTGCTTCAAGAAGGGCACTCCATAGCATATGAGAGTCAAAGACTCAACTTCAATAAGTGAGTATTGGGCAAATACAAAAAAGAGCTACTAGCTATTCTGTATGTCCTAAACATGTGGAAACACTATCTCTTGGGGACTCCATTCATCCTACGAATGGATCACAAAGCGTCAAGAACTTCATGACGCAAACCAAGCTCTCCGACAAACAAATGAGGTGAGACAATTTTCTTTTGCAATTTAAATTTCATATTGCTCACATTGTTGGCAAGCACAATCAAGTGGTCGATGCACTTTCACAAGAACCAAGGGTAAATGTGTCTATAGCAACTCACAATGATCTATCTTTTATGATAGATGAGTATGCTACTGACCAAGACTTTATGTAATTACAACCTTTGCAATAGGGAAGAAAAAAGAACCATTCACCTTGAAGGATGGTTATCTTCCAAACGGCAATAGGCTATGTGTTAATCACCCATACAATACGAAAGTCATGTATGAATCCCATACTTCTCCTTATGCGGGGCAAAGAGGGATTCCATAGTCTACTCTTCGAGGAGTAGAAATATATATTTTTTGGTCTACCATGAAAAGTAAACATACAAGAGTATGTTTCAAAATGCGTGGTATACAAAAAGTTGAAAATTGATCAAGGGAAGCAACTTGGATTGTTTCAGTCGACATGCTTAACAAGAAAACACACTCTATGCTTGTCAAAAAGACTATTAAGGCACATCAAATGGCAACCCTCTTCAGATCTCAAATTTTCAAGCATCATGGATTTTCCAACATCCATAGTGTCAGACAAAGATCCTAGAATGACCAGTAATTTCTAGAAGGGTCTCTTTGAGAATCTAGGAAGTAGATTAAATTTCTCTTTCGGTCTATCATCCACAAACGGATGACCAAAGTGAAATAATTAATTTAACGATTCTTGATTTACTAAAAGCCTATGTCATGGAAGTAGATCAATGTTCTCAATGATAGAAGTACCTGCCTCTTATAGAGTATGCGTACAATGATATTGTACATACTTCTATGGGGAAAGTACCGTTTGAGGTTAAAGAAAGAAGATCCAAAAGTCCCTTACTACTTAAAGTACATGGGAAGATCTTCGATGCTGATGATATATAGTGGAGACCTACAAGAATCTTTTCCCAAAGATTAAAGGGGTTATATCCATCTCACAGGAAAGGCAAAAAGGGCTGCTGCTAATAAGCATAGAAGAGCCTTAGCCTTTAAGGGAAATGATTGGGTCTTGCTAAAGTTTCTCAAGGCTCATCTGAGGCATACTACGGGCAAGAGTCCTACGGACCACCAAGGGTATGATGGTAAACTAGCAAAAAGATACTATGGTCCTTAAAATTCTTAAGCCAGTCAATGAGATGGCTTATCAATTGAAGTTTCCCAACCATTGGCTCATGCACAATGTTTTCCATGAGAACCTACATAAGCCTTACAAAGGAGCACCATCAAAAGAAGCAATATTTTCAGACCCTCCAAAAATCGAAGATCAAGAAGAAGTACTTCAATTTAAGTCCATCCTATGACATGAAGACAAGATATTAAGAAACAGTAAGATTATCTAATGATATCTTATTAAGTTAAAGAATTATCCTTTTAAAGATGCTAAATAGATGCAAGGAACCTAGCTTAAGGATAATATGAACCTTGTCAATGCTTACAATGCTGCACTAGAGTAAGCATATGAAAATGCATTTTAAATGAAAAATGTTTTGTCTTAATAGACTAGTTCTCTTTTTATTGTGCACAAATTTAAAAGTATGGATGCTTAGAATCATGTTTGTGGTGATGCCATCTCCCAAACACCAAGTAGAACTTGTCACTCTACTTTGGAAGTATGATATGGACTAAAGAGCAGACATGCTTGCGGCAGCTACGTCTCCAAAGCACCAAATGGACTAGTCATTCATCTTGGAATGATGTCGTAGGGTAAAAAGGGATCCTCTACCCGCTAAGAGACATGGACTAATGGCTAGGCTTTATCTTCTTTACCTCATAGTCGAGGACAAGAGAGAATGTCATAAAATATAATATCTAACTTTACCAAATGATTTTCTCATATTAAATTAATCATTTAATGTGGGAGAATAAATAGGAACAAGAGTTAGAATAGAGACATGTGCTTCTAAACCTATCTCAACACGGTTCAAAAAGGAGAGATGGTTACATCTCAATATGGGTCCAAAAGGAGATGGTCTATCAAAGAGCAATGTACAATAAGCACTTCTAGACTTACCTTAGGGGACCAAGAGGAGAGATGTTTACATCTCAATAGGGGTCCAAAAGGAGGTAGTCTATCAAAGAGCAATGTGCATCTAATGGAGCTTAAAAGACCTTAGGGTTAGCTTCATTAAAGACCTCCAATGGTTAGTGTTAAAAGTCCTTTGACCTTAAGCAAGCTAGGGCTGAGCTTGAGGTGGGAACCCGACTTAAACTTGTCTTTGACCTTAAGCAAGCTAGGGTTGTGCTTGAGGTGGGAACCCGACCTAAACTTGCCTTTGACCTTAGGAAAGATAGGGCTGAGATTGAGGTGGGAACTCTACCTAAGGTGCTTGTCATGCTTGATGACTAAGGTACTTGAGATACTTGTCATACTTAATGAGGAAGTTGCTTGAGAAGCTTCCTATGCATGGGGGGTAAGATGCTTGCATCAAAAAGAGACCCTACACACTTAATGAGGAATTTTCTTGAGAAGCTTCTTATGCATGGGGGGTAAGATGCTTGAGTCAAAAAGAGACCCTACACACTTAATGAGGAAGTTTCTTGAGAAGCTTCCTATGCATGGGGGGTAAGATGCTTGAGTCAAAAAGAGACCCTACACACTTAATGAGGAAGTTGCTTGAGAAGCTTCCTATGCATATAAGTCGCAAAGTTAGGGGTATCTTTGACCTAACCTTCCACTCACCCAAGGGGAACCCCTTTTCTAAAAGGGCACATAGGACACATGTCAGACTCTCACTAAGCTTAACCACATGGTGTGCTTGAATGCTATTGGTTGGGCTAAAGAGGGGTCCAATGAGCTTCTAGTTCCATCAAACAAATATCTAGATATTTTCAAGCTCTCTCTCTCTCTCTCTAAGGGGTAAGGAGGACACTTGTCAAAAGACTACTCATGTACTTGACTGCATGCTACATGTGATTGGCTAGGGGGAGAGGGTCCAATGAGTTTTCAACATGTGGAACAGTTGCAACTTGCCCCACGCAATCAAGGGGGGTTCTAGGGGGATATACGCCACACACACACACACACACACACACACACACACACACACACACACACACACTCATTTGGTGGATCCATTATGACTTGGTGAAAGTTGAGGAACACCACCTCCTTCTCCAAGCTTGTGAGAAGTGAGAGCCTACACCAACACTCTTGGCTATGGAATGCAAATCCAACCAAGAGCCATGCTTCAATGCTTAAAATTGCCATCTTCTCCATCTTCATTACTATGCTATTTTGTATGCTAGCAAGAAGAGTGATGATAAGTGATGAATTATTTCTTTCTCCTATGGAATGTTTCTTCTTCCTCTTCCCTATCCTCATTCCCCGCTAGCTCTCTCCACCTTTGAAGGTGTTTGAGGCCTTGGGACTGAGGCTTGGGATAGTTAATGCTTTCTACAAGTTTATGTTATGCTTGTGATGCATGAAGCTTTCCATCTTCATTGCATCACGTAGGTCACAAGGAACACAAAGATTGTATTGTACCAAGTCTCTCTTGATGGGAGAAACTATAATACAAATGCCTATTGGAGGGGGGATCGGCTCCATATGAATCCGGTCATGAACTATTTTCATGTTCTCTAAACTCTCTCTCTTGCAAATGTATTGTTCATGCCAAGTTAACTAAGTACCATGTTTATGTTTCTACCATCAATTAAGTTCACCCACTATGCTCACAAAATAATCTCTCAAAAGTGCTTCACCTAATTTCCTAATTCCGCTACTTTTAAAGTTCATAGGCCATTTCCATTACATTGAAGACCCTCCAAAAATCGAAGACCAAGAAGAGGTGGTACAAACGGAAGCTATCCTTCGGCATGAAGACAAGGTACTATGACATGGTAAGATTTTCCGATGATATCTTATTAAGTTAAAAAATTATCCTTTTGAAGATGCTAGATGGATGCAAGGAATACAGCTTAAGGATAGTATGAACCTTGTCAGTGCTTACAATGCTATATTAGAGTAATCAAATGTACATTTCTTTTAACTGATCAATGTTTTTGTCTTATAAGACTAATTCTGTTTTTATTGTGCACAAATTTAAATAGTATGCATGCTTAAAATCATGTTTGTGATGACGACGTCTCTCAAACACCAAGTAGAATTTGTCACTCTACTTTGGGAGAATGAAATGGAATAAAGAGTAGACATGCTTGCGGCAGTTACGTCTCCCAAGCACCATATAAATTAGTCATCCATGTTGGAATGATTTTGTAGGGTAAAAAGGGATCCTCTACCAGTTAACAAACATTGACTAATGACTAACGCTTTATCTCTTCTACCTCATAGTCAAGGACAATTATGATTTCAAGAGAGAGGTAATGTCATAAAATCTAATATCTAACCAACCCTAAATTATTTTTTCATATTAAACTGATCATTTACTGTGGGAGAATAAATGGGAACAAGGGTTAGAATATAGACATGTGCTTATGGATCTATCTCAACACCGGGCCAAAGTTAAAGTGGTCCAAATGAGAGATGATCCGTCAAACAGCAAGGCTAGCTAATGGAGCTTAAAGACCTTAGGGTTAGCTTCATTAAAGACCTCCAATGGTTAGTGTTAAAAGTCCTTTGACCTTAGGCAAGTTAGGGCTGTGCTTGAGGTGGGAACGCGGCCCAAGCCTGAGGTGCTTGTCGTGCTTGCTTACTAAGGTGCTTGTTGACTAAGGTGCTTGATGTGCTTATAGTGCTTGATGACTAAGGTTCTTGAGGTGCTTAATGACTAAGGTGTTAAGGTGCTCCATGACTAAGGTGCTTGAGGGGTTAAGGTGTTCAAAAACTCAAAGAAAATCCATACACAAGGGAGGCGATCCCTCATTGTAGGAGCTAGAGAGAGAACACACTCACTCACACAAGGCAAGCTTGGTCTAGTGAAGCAACTAGGACACTTGTCAAGTTCCTCTTCATGTTGCCCTCATGGTGTGCATAAAGCCTATTGGTTGTCCTTCCAAGCGGTCTAATGATAATATAGTTAATTAAATAAATTGTTGATGCATTTATCAAGTTCTCTCTCTCAAAGGAAAAAGAGGGACACTTGTCTCAAGGCTAGCATGCTTGCTTGATATGCACTCTGCATGTGATTGGCCATGCTTGAAGAGGCCCAATGAGCTTCCAACATGAGCTAAGAGAGGGGTCACCCAAATCAAGGAGGGGGCTAGCTTGGGGGGTATACTCCCCCCCCCCCTCCACACACACTCTCTCTCTCTCTCTCTCTCTCTCTCTCTCTCTCTCTCATTGTGTAAGGTGCAAAGTGCAAGAGCTCCATCTCCTTCTCGAAGCTTGTTGAGAAGTTGAGAGCCTACACCAACACTCTTGGCTATGGAATGCAAATCCAAACAAGAGCCATGTTTCAATGCTTAAACTTGCCATCTTCTCCATCTTCATTACTATGCTATTATGCTATGCTAAGCAAGAAGAGTGATGATAAGTGAGAAACTATTTATTTCTCCTATGAATGTTTCTTCTTCCTCTTCCCTACCCTCATTCCCCTCTAGCTCTCTCCACCTTTGAAGGTGTTTGAGGTCTTGGGACTGAGGCCGGGGATGGTTAATGCTTTCTACAAAGTCTATGCTATACTCGTGATGCATGAAGCTTTCCATTTTGATTGCATCACCTAGGTCACAAGGAACACAAAGATTGTATTGTACCAAGTCTCTCTTGATGGGATAATTTATAATACAGAAGCCTATTGGAGGGGGGACTGGCTCCACATAAATCTGGTTCTCAATTGTTGTCAAGTTCTCTAAACTCTCTCTCTTGCAAAAGTATTGTTCATGCCAAGTTAATTGCGTACTATGGTTATGTTGCTACCGCTAGCTAAGTTCACCCTCTATGTTCTCAAAGTAGTCTCACAAAAATGCTCACTGTAATTCTCTTAATTCCGCTATTCTCAAAGTTCATAGGCCATTTCCATTACATTTGGTATCAAAGCTGTTGGTTCTTTTCTTGCTTAAGAAGAGAGGTCCTTAAGTTGTCCATGAAAGGTTGGGCATGTTTATTGCAATAGGGTAAGTGTGACAAGGATCTATTATTTTGGTTGAGAAGGACTTAGTTCGAGGTACACCGTTGGGAATTATAGTCTTAATAGTGGAGTCTCTCAGGGCTTGCCTTTTTGGCTTAACCATTATTGAGCTATGAGAAAGCTCAATAGGAACCACAATCAACCGAGCAATGTTAGACCCTCTCCACTAGTCTTTGCAATCAACAATGTCTAAACCACGGGTGTGGCTGCTTGAGAACTAATTTTCAAAGGTAAAGAAGAGTAGAGACTAAGGTTTTTGAGGGTACCAAAGCACAAAGTAGTCTATACTTTGCATACACCGAAAACAACCTAGACCATCGTGGCCCTTCCCACGTTGGGCATATCCTGCAATCAGTGCAATCCATGAGACAACAATTGTGGAATTGAAGCTTGCCAATGAATCCTTGTGCTCTGTGAAGTGCAGCGCACTTTGCATACATATTGATGCCTAAGTATGTGTTGTTTTCACGTAACCTACTATCATTAATATTAACATGTATCCTACTCCCTTCAAGATACAAGCATATTGACACACATCGGGGGGGGGGGGGGGGGGGGGGGATTCCTCCCCCCATTATAGATAGTATAGATCAAGGGTGCAAGTGTATGTGAATGCATTTGGAGAGATGCCTTCTCTTTGCATATGCTAAAAACAACCCAAAATTCTTGATCGTAACCCACCCTTGCCTTCAAGATGCAAGCTTAGGTGATTGACTATGGGAAGACTTCTCGCTTTGCATTGGCTGAAAATAGCCCAAAACTTCTTGGACCTTCCCTCACCCTTGCCTTCAAGATGCAAGCATATGTGATTGCAACCCTCGCTTCGCATCCGTCAAAAAAGCCCAGACCGTCTCCAAGTGGGCATATCCAGCAATTAGTGCACTCCATGACACAACAGTTGTGAATTCAAAGCTCGCCCAGGACTTGTTGTGCTTTGAGAAGTACAACACACTTTGAATACATACTAACTAATATGTTGCAAAGAGATAGTAATGTAAGCTCGCAAGACATTTATGACACTTTGTTGCCTCTTTTCAGTGGTGGAACTTTGAATGTAAATTCCAATGAGGAAAATGTACAACCTATGAGGGCATTTGAAAATTTTATAGATCAACCTATTACTGACACAAATGGACATAATGTACTTGATGAGGAAAGGGTTAAAAATGAGCAAGCTAGGGGTATGCCAAATTGACTGGTACATACTTTGTGTGACAGTAAATTGGATGCACCTTTGTCTAGTTGTACTCATTCATGTTCTTACCATGCATCTTATGCATCAAATTGTTATGCTTTGGCTATGTCTAGCTTATGTGATATTGAGAAGCCACTGTCTTTTGATGAAGCATAAAATTCAGTAAATTGGATGGCTGCCATGCAATCAGAATATGATGCACTTACAAAAAATGACAATGACTTTATGTGATTTCCCTCCTGGCAAAAAGGTCATTGGTATGAAGTGGTTTTACAAGTTGAAATGCAAGCCAGATGGTGAGATTGATTGCTATAGGGATTGACTTGCTGCAAAGGGTTATACACATCAAAAGGGCATAGATTATGAAGAAACTTTTGCTCCCACTTGTCGTGTGACTACTATGCATTCTCTATGTGCAATGGTAGCTCATTTTGGTTAGGATGTACATCAGTTAGAGATTGTTATTGCTTTCTTGAATGGTGACATATTTGGCTAAGTTTATGTAACACAGCCTCGTGGTTTTGTCATCAAAGGGCAGGAAGATAATGTGTGAAAATGTAGTTAAGCTTTGTATGGGTTGAAGCAATCTCCTTGTGCTTTGTATGAGAAGGTTGACACTCATTTGTTCAAATGAGGCTTTTGTAACGGTTTAACAGAAAGCACATTGTATGTAAAGCGCGAGGGTGATGTACTTCTCGTTGATGTTCTCTATGTGGATGATTTGCTAATCACTAAACCAAGTGAGAGACATATTGCTGAATTTAAGGCTGATTTGAATGCGACTTTCAAGATAAAAGAGTTGGGGCAAACCCTCCCACTATCTTGTTGCTGAAGAGAATCTTAGAGTAACTTCCTTCCCCGAGCGTGCGAACTATCGAGAACACATTTTGGTTCCAAAGCCCAAAGACCAAATCCTTCATGACTGCCTCAATGTAAGACCAGTAGATTCTATCATAGGCCTTATCTAGGTCAAGTTGGAGGAGGATACATTATTTCTTGGTAAAAGAAACATATTTGGCTAAGTTTATGTAACACAGCCTCGTGGTTTTGTCATCAAACGGCAGGAAGATAATGTGTGCAAATGTAGTTAAGATTTGTATGGGTTGAAGCAATCTCCGTGTGCTTGGTATGAGAAGGTTGACACTCATTTGTTCAAATGAGGCTTTTGTAACAGTTTAACAGAAAGCACATTGTATGTAAAGCGCAAGGGTGATGTACTTCTCATTGACGTTCTCTATGTGGATGATTTGTTGATCACTGAACCAAGTGAGAGACATATTGCTGAATTTAAGGCTGATTTGAATGTGACTTTCAAGATAAAAGAGTTGGGGCAAACCCTCCCACTATCTTGTTGCTGAAGAGAATCTTAGAGTAACTTCCTTCCCCAAGCATGCGAACTATCGAGAACACATTTTGGATCCAAAGCCCAAAGACCAAAGCCTTCATGACAGCCTCAATGTAAGACCGGTAGATTCTATCATAGGACTTATCTAGGTCAAGTTGGAGGAGGATACATTATTTCTTGGTAAAAGAAACGTACTCAATGCCGTCATATATTGACCATCCTTTGATGAATCCACGTTGGTGGGGGGTGATGGTTCTTTTCAAGGTTGGAGCCAGTCTTAAAGAATCCACCTTAGCAATGATCTTGTATGCAACTGTCATCATGGAGATCGGCTACCAGTGCTTTAGCAATGAGAAACTGTCAGGACAAGGACAAAGGGGATCGTTACGACTAGGAGCGGAGGGCTTGGGCAAGCCAAGGGCCAAAGGGCATAAGGTTAAGGGGTCCTACTTACAAGAGCCAAGGGCTATAAGTAGGGAGGTTGGGAGGAGATCATTATGCAGGTCCACCCTTTGGTCTCACATTGGTTACAGAGCCTCATGTTTTTTAGGAAAGAAGGGATGTGGTCTCTTTGCTTGTGCATGAATTGCATGAGCATGCAAACTATGGAGAAGGGGGTCGAGGACGATCTCGTGCATGGCTGCTAAGAAAGAGTCAAAGGGTAATGTCCGTGTGCAAGGCCACTTAGGCGGGGAGAGAGCTAGTATTTGACCCAGGGGAGAGAGCTATTATTTGACTGAGTTCGCAGCACCTAGGGAGGAAAACTCGACCCTGTGGTGTGGCCAAGGGAGAGAGATAGTGTGACCCTTTGACCTCATGCTACTCTACAGCTGACAGGTCCACCATCGCTATTCTATTTTCACATAGTGGGCAGACAAGGCCCATACCATTTGGCCAATTTAATTTGGTTAAGGGTGAGTACACACCAGGGCACACATCCCTCAAGTGAATATACTCTCTCAAGACGGGTTCAAGAAAACTTGACAAGGAAGCAACCGCACCCACTCCTGTGTAGTCAAAGCCAACACTCAATGGATTTTTGAAGAAAAAATCAAGCAAGGAATTCAAAGTACCTCAGGATTATAGGTTTCCCGTCTACCTAGACAAAATTTTATGGAAGGGTTACCTTCATTCGCTACGAGATTTGAAGCGTTTTCATTTTGACACGCTCTCACAAATCTTCGACAAAGTATCAAAGTGATCTTTTTGAAGACTTTGACTTTGTTTTTGGCATCAAACTCATCTCTTTCCGGTTTTGATTGGTCACGACCAAGCATCATATTGATAAGGTACTTCTTTCCTATTGCATCATGGACCCCATGTTGATTCTTTGCATATGGAATTACCAGAGAATCATCTATTTGATTTTGATACTTTCCCCAAGGGATTTGACTCCTCCTCCCTAGAGTGTATTGGAAATTCTAGAGGATACCAACAATTTAACGGAACCAAAGGAGTACATCACACGACGTGATTTCCAAAATTTTGATGATTGATTTTGAAAATTTTCCATTTGGGTTCAATTGCTTGCTACTCCGTTAGAACAACTTACAAAGTTGATCACCTTGTATATCTCGTAGGATGCAGTCCCTACTCATGGGGGAAAAGTCAAAAAGTCTTGATTAATGTTGCAAAGAGGAGACTTTTAGTTACAAATTTTAAGCAAGAAAAATTGCAAAAGTTATGATTTAATTGCATGGGACAACATCAAAGAAAATAGTGTCCTTCTGCATTGGATTCATAGGACTTTAACAAATAAATTGTCAAGTATCTATTTTTTGTGTTCTTTCTATAGGATACAATAGATGGATAGATATAGCCTATGTAGTCTAGGAATCGCAAATATTGCTTTCTGCTTTGATTCTCAGAAAGGTTGACTGCTACATACACATGGTGATGCTCTTTATGACATTTTCATTTAGGTAAATCATAAGATGTGGTATACCTATTCTTTGGAGGGCATGGCCCTTTCCACAATGTACAATGTCTCCTACCAATTGCATGATAGGTGAACATTTTTGAACACAACTAATAGCTACGCGCATAGTAATTTCTTCAAGTACTTATTGTAAAGAAAGGCTTCCAGGAGCATGGCTCCATAGCTATGTCTATGCATAATCATTTAACAACAATTACAACTTGTTCAAATGCGGGCAAAGTAAGTACACAAAGTATATTGAACGCACACTTCTGCCATAGGATACTATGACTTCTGGTGCGAAGGGTAGAGATTCTAGAACATTAGTAAGTATGCTAAATTTTGGTTTACAATTTTAAATTTAGTGACTTGCAAATTTTTTTACAATACCAACTTGATAAGAAAATGTTGCTTCAGTCAAGCACACTTTGCTAGTTATAATAAAATTTGATAGCTAAGCTTCCTGAGTTACTAGGCAATCTAAGGATCCTCAAATACATGCATTGACAAGGCCGATTTTCTTTATGAAATCTCCACAAGGTCAAATCTTTTTGCTTTGACATGTGTGTGTCACCAAGAGCACCTATTAGCTATGAGCACCAAACTGCATTCTGTCTCATATTTTTCATGTACTTATGCGAAGCAGGGCTTCACTTCAGGGAATTTTGCATAGAAGTTTCCAAAGTTTGGAATATGCTATGAGCATACAGACTTTGGGAAACTTGGCACGATGCCTATCTATTTTCTCTTGGAGGCTGGTATGACCCAAGCCATGATGGCATTATGATAGCTCTAAATTTCTAAGCGTACAAGGCTACGAGCCTGCTTTAGACGAAGACAAATGCTCTCAAAAAGGCAATAAGGTTAATACATTTCAAGCTATACTTGTTTTTCTTGTAATTTAACCTTTCATTTGTAAAAGATTTCTCCACTACAAAAAGCAAAGTGCTTTTCCAGCCTTTATACGAGGCAAGGCTTCTATTATATACCAAGGTACTATCCATTGACTTCAGATCAAGGATAACGACACATATTTGGCACTATGTGGATATAAGCTCACAATTTAAGTTTGGAAATTTTGCACTGTGATATATCCATGCTAGTGTACTAGTACAAGGTTGAGATTGTCATTAAAGTCAAGGGCTTATCAACCTAATTTTTTGCAATGCATGCTTGGGATGCGAGTAAGTTGGCAGTACATCCACTCCATCATTGTTTATGCTTCTGCAATAACATTAGCTACTCTATCCAAGAACAATTGAGATTGGTAGATGGGCTTTAGATCGTTGTATATGTATACAACGATGAGCACTTCACGACATTGGCTCTATGTACAAGGTGCAATCAATCCAAATGATGGTTTATGTAGGTAGCAAGTAGGCACGGCCTAGCTATCAAGTAACTGATTCATGCCACGCAATGAATAGATTAAGAGAGCCTCAACGTGGGTAATCTCTTGTGTAGACACATGATAAAATCTAGTAGGACTATTTTCTTTGGGAGTATTTCACATCTTTCTCCTCTATTCATGGAAGAAAAAGATTCTCTCATGACTTAATTGTGAATAAGATTCTAATTGCAGCAAACTTATTGCTTAGTTGCAGCATTGTATGTCTCTAAGGATAGTACTTTTAGGGGTATGACCCAATTAATACACAATCACTCCATGGGTGTTGATATCATGATTTGAGCTCAACATAGTTGTTGTTGGGGTATAAAGCCCAATGTGGTCGCCCAGGTAAGTGGGCGGGCCGCCAGGTATGTACACATATTATTTTGTAAAAACCTAATAAGAACTCACTATGCTCTACACATTATAGTAGAGCGAGTTCACCATATCGTCGTGCTCTTCTTCTCGCACTCTCTCTCGCGTCGCACTTTCGCTCGTACTTCTTCAACTGGTATCAGAGCTCAGATCGAGGCTCGGGGCAGCACTGCAGGAAGCTAGAGTCACCAGCTCAGATTGGAGTGAAATTCGACAGGCAAAGACACGGCCCCAAATCTCGTGGGCCTGCCCGAAGGGCTTCGTGTTGTCAGAATTTCATTCTGAGGTCATCTCGGCCACCGTTCGGCTTCAACAAAGGTCTGCGTAGGCCATTTTCGACTACGTGGTCTTGGAGGGTGCAGATCTGACTCTGCAAATTTGGGGTTTTTCGGCCTACGATTGCAGGTGCTGAGGATATCGACACCCCCAGAGTGTTGATTTGTGGCTGTCTACACATCGAAGGACGGCTCACAGTTCTTGGAGGCGTGTCACATACGACACGGGCGCATCTACACACAGACTGTAGGCGACATCCACTAGTTCATCAGGTAGCTTGTGTTTGCTGCTTGATATTCCAGATTTCATCCTGACATTGCAGGTACTTCCACATGGGATGTATTGTCAGAGATGATGTATGTCTGTTGAGGGTTTGCTGGCTGTGAGTCACGCAGCAAACAACCGCCGCAACGGTTACAGCATACAGTGGGAAATTTATGGATGTATGACTTTGTGGGAAGTCTATGTACTGTCAGATTTACTGCAGCCTTTGTTGAGGGTCGAGTGAGGTTTTATTGAGTTTGGGGATTCTCGAATGTTGAGATCCTTTCGGTGATACAGGTCTTGGAGCGATCCCTCGAGCACCCTTAGATAGGCAGCTAGGATGTATTGACTATGAGTTAGACAGTTGGGATTGCATCTTTGCTTTACTGCCGTTGAGGCATTGTTGTAGTCTATGCTTATAGGACAGTGACAAGACAGTGAGAGACAGTACAGGTGCAGGACAGGTTTACCCGCAGCTTACAGTGTCAGAGAGACAGTGTTTTTGAGCTTTTTTTTGGTCTGTTTTTTGAGTACACCATAGCCATTTTACAAAGGAGACTCTGCCGAAATTTATGCAGAATCTGAAGCTTTCTTGGTTCATTTGACAGGTTGATATTGGTTCAGAGGTCAGTTTACAGGGGAAACCCTGCCAAATTTTTCCCACGAAAGTAAACCACTGTGAAGCGTAGCTATGGCTGGATCACAGGACACTGCTCTTTACAATATCAAGAAGCTGGATGGAACCAATTTCCCATTGTGGAAGAAGCAGATTTGGCACGTGTTGGCTCAAAAGAAGCAGATAAAACCTATAAAGCTCAAGGGGATAAAATCAGAAGATATGGACGAAGATGAATGGAGCGAAATGGATGAATTGACACTTTCTACCATTATGCTGACTTTGGCAAAAAGCATTTACTTCAATGTAGCAGACGAGATGTCGGCTTATCAAGCATGGTTAAAGCTGAGTGATCTTTATGAGAAGCAGAGTGCAGCTTCACAGGTATACTGGCTTAAGAAGCTTGTTGACTTGAAGATGAAAGAAGGGACACCTATGTCCAATCATCTAAATGAATTCAACACAATCTATAGTCAGTTGTCAGCTCAAGGTGTCAAGTTTGATGAACCTGTTAGAGCTATGTTCCTGTTGATCACATTGCCGGAAAGTTGGGACACTTTTCGAACAGCTTTGAGTAATTCTGCACCTCCAGATGGTTTGAACATAGCAGGTGTAGAAGGAAGTCTGCTTACTGAAGAAACCAATAGAAAGACAATGGACAAAGGCAAAGGAACAGCCTTAGTTGTCAGGGGAAGGACCAAAGAAAAGTACAAAGGTGGAAAGAGGAATCAGTCTCGTAGCAAGTCCCGCAGTGCTAAAGGCAAGAGTGACATAGAATGCTACCATTGTGGCAAGAAGGGCCACATGAAAAGAGACTGCAGAGAATGGAAAGCAGAAAAAGGCAAAGAGAAAGCTGAAGACC
Source organism: Adiantum capillus-veneris (assembly GCF_014529385.1). Taxonomy (NCBI): domain Eukaryota; kingdom Viridiplantae; phylum Streptophyta; class Polypodiopsida; order Polypodiales; family Pteridaceae; genus Adiantum; species Adiantum capillus-veneris. Next base: position 73,590,264 of record NC_140947.1, on the reverse strand, counting down.
ATAGTGAGAAGAGCAAGTCCTCAGTGAAGATTCAAGAAATAAATGTGACAAACACTGTTACAGAGGATGACAGTCTAGTGTCAGGAGACATCTACTTCTTGAAGAATACAATGGACTCAGCTCTTCTTACAACAACTGATGGAAATGCACTGAGTGACTGGATTATAGACTCAGGGGCATCACTTCATGTGTCTCCAAACAAGGAGTGGTTTACCTCTTATGTGACCACTAAAGATCATGTTCGGCTAGGCAATGGGCAGACATGTGAGATCGTAGGTGTTGGAGATGTTCAATTGAAGTTTCAGAATGGCTCTTCTTTCACGCTGAAGAATGTGAGACATGTTTCCGCAATTACAAAGAGCTTGATCAGCATAGGTTTACTTGATGATGCTGGCTACGTCACCACTTTTGGACAGAACATGTGGAAGATATCCAAGGGTTCTATGACAGTAGCACATGGAGTAAAGTCTGGAGGACTTTACATGATTTATGTATCAAATGTCTCTAAAAATGTAATCAATGTAACCGAGCAGCCGAATGTTTCTTTGTGGCATAGCCGGTTAGGACATATGTCCAAGAAGGGAATGGAAATCTTGTCTCGTTCTGGTTATTTGCCTGGATTTTCATTTAATGATTTTGAATTCTGTGAACATTGTCTGTATGGTAAGCAAACACAGCATCCACATAAGCATAGAAGCAACAGCAGAGATACACAGTTAGCACTTGTTCATAGTGATTTGTGTGGACCTATGCCTAACCTATCTCTAGGGGGAGCTTCTTACTTTATGACATTTATAGATGATTACTCGAGAAAAGTATGGGTTTACTTTCTCAAGCACAAGGATGAAGCGTTTAGTGTTTTCAAAACGTTTGTGACACTTGTGGAGAATCAGAGTGGCAAGAAGCTTAAATGCTTACGCACTGACAATGGTGGAGAGTATGTTTCAAAGGCCTTTCAGGACTTTTCTGAGTCAAAAGGTATAAAACGTGAACTTACTGCTCCTTACATTCCTCCTCAAAATGGTGTTGTTGAGAGGATGAATAGGACCATACAAGAGAAGGTCAGAAGTATGTTGTCTAATGCACAACTGCCAAATGGGTTTTGGGTTGAAGCTGTATCAACAGCTGTTCATCTTGTAAATAGATCTCCTAGCAAGGTTTTTCAGAAGGATTCAGTGCCAGAGATGGTATGGTCAGGCAAAATGCCCTCATACAAGCATCTCAGAGTCTTTGGCTGTGAGGCATATACTCACGTTCCAAAGGAATTTAGGAACAAACTTGAGCCAAAGAGTAGAAAGTGCATCTTTCTAGGCTATGGTAATTCTTGTGAGATGGGGTACAGACTTTGGGATCCCGAATCCAGAAAGGTTGTCCGCAACAATGATTTTCACTTTAATGAATCCGAATATCATTTTAAACCAGAGAGGGTTGAGGAGATTAGAAGAGTTGTCTTCCATGAAGATGGACCTGCACGTGCAAGACAAAATGTCAGGGCTCAAGAGGAGCAAGGACAGGATAGAGTGGAACCACAGGTTGTGGCTGAGCCTGAGCCACCTATTGTGCGTAGATCTGGACGTGTCACGAGACCTCCTGATAGGTTTGTTCCATCTATGAATTATGTCATGTTGACAGATTGCAATGAGCCTTCATGTTACAAGGAAGCAGTGCAAATGAAGGACTCCGGGAATTGGCAATTGGCCATGCAGTCAGAGATGACAGCTCTGCATAAAAACCAGACATGGAAGCTAGTTAAATTACCACGGGGAAAAAAGGCTCTAACCTGTAAATGGGTTTACAGGTATAAGATCACCGCTCATGATAGTCAGCAATGTACAAAGCAAGGCTTGTTGCCAAGGGCTTTAAACAAGAACAAGGCATTGACTTTGATGAAGTCTTCTCTCCGGTGGTCAAGATGACTACATTGAGATGCTTTCTTGCATTGGTTGCCATATTAGATTTGGTGTTGCACCAAATGGATGTCAAGACAGCGTTCTTGCATGGTGATTTAGATGTGGAAATTTACATGCAGCAGCCAGAAGGGTTTGTTGAGAAAGGCAAGGAAGATTGGGTATGCCAGTTGTTAAAGAGTCTTTATGGCTTAAAACAATCACCGAGGGCATGGTACCATAAATTCCACAAGTTTATGCTTTCTCAAGGCTACAAACGTAGTGAGTTCGATCACTGTCTATATACAAAGAAGGCTAAGGATGGCAGTTGGTTGATCCTTATTTTGTATGTGGATGACATGTTGATTGCTGGCAAGCACTTGGAAGAAATTTCAGCTTTGAAGTCAAAGATGGCAAAATCGTTTGACATGAAAGACATGGGTGAGGCAAGTCATATACTTGGTATGCGCATTGAGAGAGACAGATCAAAGAAGTTGATTTGGTTATCTCAAACAGATTATATTGACAAGGTTTTGCAACGTTTCAATATGGAGAAGGTAAAGGCATTGAGTGTTCCATTGCCACCATATGTGAAACTTAGCAAACAAGATTGTCCTGTGTCTGAGGAAGAACAGGTTGAAATGGATAAGATTCCATATGCGTCTGCAGTGGGTAGTTTGATGTATGCAATGATTGCTACTCGCCCAGACATTGCATTTGCAGTGGGAGTAGTAAGTCGATACATGTCAAACCCAGGCAAGAAACATTGGGAGGCAGTGAAAGGAATATTGAGATACCTGAAAGCTACAAAGAGTATGCGTATATGCTATGGGAGTCAGGAGCTAAGTGTAAAGGGTTTTACAGACTCAGATTATGCAGGTGACTTAGACAACCGAAGGTCTACGTCAGGGTATGTCTTTACATTGGCTGGTGGAGCAGTATCATGGCGTTCTAGATTACAAGATTGTGGTACTCAGTCTACTACAGAGGCTGAATATGTTGCAGCATCAGAGGCATGCAAAGAATCAATTTGGCTTAATCGACTAGTAACATATTTGGGAATCAAAGAAGAGATGCCTGTGTTATATTGTGATAGTCAAAGTGCTATACAATTGGCTCGCAATCCAGTTTATCACTCAAAGACAAAGCATGTGGATGTGAAGTATCATTTCATCAGGGAAATGCTTGAGGATAAGCAACTTCAGCTTGTCAAAGTTCACACCACAGAAAATCCTGCTGATCTACTTACAAAAGGACTTCCCTCAGAGAGCTTCGCGCATTTTCGCAAGCAGTTAGGTGTAGGGTAGTACATCACTTCTCTACATCTCTTGTATATTAGCTTGTATAGTAGCTTCTCTCACACTTAAAGTACCACATTGGACTTTAAGTGGGAGGTTGTTGGGGTATAAAGCCCAATGTGGTCGCCCAGGTAAGTGGGCGGGCCGTCAGGTATGTACACATATTCTTTTGTAAAAACCTAATAAGAACTCACTATGCTCTACACATTACAGTAGAGCGAGTTCACCATATCGTCATGCTCTTTTTCTCGCACTCTCTCTCGCGTCGCACTTCCGCTCGTACTCCTTCAGTTGTACTTTCAAGGAAAGAAGTCTGCAATCTACCATAGGGTAGTGGATAATTTTAACTTTCCTAGTCGATTTCAAACACTTTTGACCACGGTAGACTGTGTTTGTCACCGTTGGCTGCTAGGTTGAGCAGCTTTCATGCAAAGTCTAACCAAGCAGTTTGACATTGCAGAAGCTAACGAAGGGGTTTGAATTGCAAAAAGAAAACACCCAGGGTTACCATTTTCTAATGCTTGTTTTTCAATTTCTCATTTAGTATTCAAGAGGTCACCAATATATTACCTCTTTCAGCTAGTTTTATGGTAAAGCATTTTTACAGTAGTATCTTTCAAGTTTGCAAAGTGCATGTGACTACTGTGGTAAGTGAACATTATGTTCAACCTCTAGGTATGCATATGATTTGGTTTATTTCCCTTTTTGAATATGCTTTGCTTGACGTTTTTCAAGCTAGATGAATAAGCTTGAATGCTTTCATTGCTTTTTCTCTTCAGAGACATGGCAAGGTCATATACAAGCACATAATTTTGGGACGTAGTGTCCCAAATACATTTTTGCATTAAGTAGTTATAGACCTATATGTAGGGTTTTCTTTGGCACATGTTGTCACATGGGATACAACATGGTCTAGGAGCTCAAGGAGTTTGATTTCGACAGTGTGGAGAATAGTCAATGAGGGTTCCTCTCACTCACATCGCAGAGTGTTTGATGTTACCTCCACACACAAGTACATCTCCTACTTGAAGGACGTTTTTCTTACGGACATCCTTATTTGAGACATATTCCACATGTGGATAATATGACTCTATGGGAGTGACACGGCTATTTCAATTATGTGTCGTGACAAAGTCTCTAGGTGCTGGTCAATTCTGTTTTATAGACCATTTTGAGCATGTAGTAATAGGAATAATTTTAGTGGCCAAAAATTGTTGAATACTTAAAATGTCTTGTTAACGTTACAAGTGCTGCTAAAAAACATTAACGAATGGTTTCTTATTCATGTATTAAGTCTCTTTTCTGTTGATGAACATGTTTCATTGGTACCTCAACCTTGTGGCATGGCCTGGGGAGCAACACAGCGTGACCCTTCAACCTTGCACTACTCTATAGCAAACAAGTCCATCATCACTAATTTTGTTATACATTTTGTTATGGTCCAATGTCAGTCCAAGGGCTAGGAAAGGTAGGGATATGCAGGTTCAGATTGATTTTTGCTACATGTATGCAAACTAAGTGTTATGGGTCCTAGTGTTTAGCAAAGGCTGATCTGGAGCGGCATGGATATTTGTCCCATTAGTCGCTTATAAATCATTTTGCACTCTATGTGAAACATCTCTTTGAGATTAATTTAAGATCTACCAATCAGAAATAGAGGTAATGACTTAATTTGGGTGTTTGTGGATCTCTTCAGTTAACCAAGATGGTTATTCATAACATTGTCAATACCTCATCCATCTTGTAAGGCAATGTGATCCCTCTTTACCAGTCATTTTGGAATAATGTCTATAAACGGTGGGAGAAAACACCTCAGTACTGTCATTTATCCAACAAGGATAGATAGATTACAAGTGTAATATTGTGTTAAAGGATATGCAAAGCACGTATGTTAGCACCAAGCAATCCAGTTAGAAAGCATGTATCGCTCTAGTTGGAGTTTATTTACTGTAAGGTAAAGCATGTTTGTGACTAAGTTTAGTCTCTTCATGTTTAAATCAGGCTCTCAACCTTGAACACTAGTTATGGTGGGGCTGTTTATTGATGCGAATATCACAACTCAAGGACACAAGCCTTGTTGATGATTTACGTCAGCCAGTTACTTTAATGGAAAGTGAAAAGAGGTACTCTTTTGGGTACATCTTTGTTGCAATAACTCGTTCAGCATGCTCATATGAGTTCTAAATGGAGTCTACACAATATGTTGGATATGGGCCTATTACACAAGATGGTTACAAAGGGACAACAATGTGGAAAATCAAGATGCTCTTCTTGATTTTATTGAACCTCTTACTGAATTGTGCTCCGATCAAAAGGACAATTGGATCTATGATGGATGCCACTGCTACAAACATTAGTGTTCTTTATGATGATATACCCACTTTTGTTTTCAAGGATGAAAATGCTCTATTCAAGGGGGGGGGGGGGGGGTAATGTCAGACGAAGCGCCAAGGGGCTCAGTATGGCTAGGAGCCGAGGGACTCGGTAGGCCAAGGGCCAAAGGGCATAAGGTTAAGGGGTCCTACTTGCAAGAGCCAAGGGCTATAAATAGGGAGATTGGGAGGAGATCATTATGCTGGTGCACCCTTTGGTCTCACAACAACAAACCAACTTGGGCATAGGTTTGATCAGCCCTCTTTTAAGGCTAGCATCCAATTGCCCCTCTAGAAAATCCCTCGTAGCTAGCTGTGCTATTGGGATTTTAAGATCCTCCCAGAATTCTTTGAAAAATTTTGCAGTTAGTCCAACCCATCCAAGGGAATTTTCTTTCCCCATTGCCTGCAAGGCAGTCCAACATTCATTGATAGATATTGGCCTCTCCAATGCTTTTTCTTCAGTATGGATTACATCACATTTGATCGTACCAAGCAAAAGGGCTTGATATTCTGATTATATCACATTTGATCGTACCAAGCTACTTTTCCAACATTTGAGCGGAGACTTTTGACTGACCAATAATTTGAGTGAGATGGTCAAGCATGAGCTTGGCCAATTTTGGTCTCTTACTTCGTTCCCCCTCTCAATAGTGATTGTTGTGGTAGAGTTTCTATTTCTTTTGACTTTGATAGTTATGAAGAAATGAGCCTGGTTGGCGGGTTCGGGTTTGAGGGCAAGCTCTCTGGCCAACAATCGGGTCTTATTGATCTCCTCAGCTTGCAAATCAGTGAGGCAAGCTTTGGCCACAAGTCATCTTTTGTGCTCTTCCTCAAGAGGCCTTCCTTCTTGCTTACTTTTGGAGAGATTCTCTACTTCTTTCTTCAGATCTTGTTTGCAACCTCTTGAGCCTTTTTCACTTTGGGCCCCACTTTTTTTTATTGCTGATTGGATTCTACGCACCAAGGAGGTCAAGGCTCAAAGATTAGCTGCTTCCACATCCTGCCATACTTGCAAAGAGTCGTCTTAACTAAGGATCTAAAGAGAGAATCATTAAAGAGATGATCCCCTGAGACTTATTTCTTATTCTTCCCCTTTGGGGAGCAAGCGTCATTACTAGCCTAGCTATGTGAAGCTTCAAGGGAAATTGATTTGACATACTCTTGGAGGTATCGATGCATAGCAACACCGAGGGGGGAAGCTAGCCCACCTGATGGGAGATGTAGCACTTATCTATACGGGACATCGTGTTGGCGTATTGGAGGCTCGTGTATGTCAAACCAGGAGAGCTACTCCATGGACCTTCATTCCACAAATCAAGCACTGCCCATTTCTCAGAGAGTTCTTGCCATTTGGATTTTTCAAAATCAGCTAGCAGAATAGCTGACCCCGTCTTGTCCTTTCGAGCTTCCACCATGATGAAATCACCCATGATACACCAGTCTCCTCCTAGAGGCTTCTTCTTGACATCCACCCAGATTTTGGATCTCCCCTTAGCATCAGAAGGAGTATAAATGTTGATAATGGTGAAGGACTGACCAGCCCACTTGACCCTTACCCCAAGGACTCTCCCTGATTTGTGGTTAAATAGAACCTATGGCTCCAACTCCCTGTCAAAAATGGAGAGCACCCCACTAAACACTAGAGCACCATCACTGTAATACACCAACTTATTCTTTGTTTCCTGCTTCGTACAACAAGAAGCATTAAGATGGTGCTCCTGAATGAGCCAACAATTTGTAGCTACTTTAAGGACCTCCTCCCAAAAGAGAGTGCTTTTCTTTGCCAATTGTATGCCCTTCACATTCCAAGACTGAATATGTAAGTCATCCTTTATGGAGAGAGTGGGATAAACGCCTCAACCATACCTCGCCGCCTCACTTTCACTGTCCTCCTCCGTCATATTTAGCTAAGAAGACGACAACTCCGAGGTAAGAAAGTACTTTAATTTCATATCCATAAGAACCTCAAAGACGTAATGCAGATTGATGGGATATTCTTGATTAACTAAAGTGTTCTCCTTGTAGTGGAAGTTGCTCCACACCAATATTTTTACTCTCTTGCACTTGATCACAATGACTTGTTGCCAGCCCTTGTCCATCAACCTTGGAGCTGAGGGAAAGATAATCTTTTGAGGAGGCTTCATGGGAGATTTGACCATAGGGAATGCAACAAATTGCAAACTTGGTGTGGCTTGGATGCTGCTAACATTTGGGCGTTGCTCAACAGTCGAATGTTCTTGGGGAGTGTCATGAGTAACCATCTTTCCAAACTCGCAAACTTCATTATCCCTGCTGGTCCTGCCTTCTCGTTGATCTGCAACTTCAACTTCCATATTGAATACTGTCGATTCTTTCAGTGAAAGTTGCTTGTACCTATTTAGCTCTATCCTCTTTAATTTCCCTAGTACCATTTAGATGGCAGTCTTTAGCAAAGTGGCTGAACCCATTGCACTTAAAGAATGCTCCAAAAAATGTACCAAATCTGAGAGGGATCACTTTCAGACCTGCACCTATGTTGATTACCATGCTATATAGAGGAGGTTTACATACATTCCAACAAATCCACACTTTATTTGCAGTGGTCCCCAACTTCTTGTGTGATGGTATGTACATAGAAATACCTAGGGTTCTTAAAAGTTCTCTGAGGCTATCCCACAACCACATTGGTATTGACAAAATCAACCCACACGGGGCATATATCCTTGAAGGCCTTGGGGGATTCAAAAGTCGAGCTCCATTGTAAGACACAAACTGGGGAGCAGTTGAGGTACAACGGGCTTTTGGCTAGGATCTTGTTAGTTACCATGGAGTTGTTGAACCTAACAGTAAAGAACCCTTTGGTTAAATATTGGACATAGTCAATTGTTCTACCATGGTTAAGGACCGTCATACCAGAGATCCATACGGTGAGCTCTACCTATGAGGGTATTTTGCCCATAAATCCAAATACCAAAGATGAGTTGGCCACTGCACCAAGCTGCTTTTTAATTAGCACCGGTACGACCACACCGTGCTTGCATTGTCCACTTCAACCACCTGTGTGTTGGAATTAGGGTTGCACAGAAACACACACATCTTGGAGAAGACGAAGGAAGCTCAAGGCACACAATAGAGAGTGTGTTACTTAGTGTGCAATGGAAAGATAGATAGCCCTAGAGTGATGGGCGTATATACGATGCACGGGGGAAAAAACCTCCTAAAGAGGGAAAAAATGCCCCGGCGGTCCTAGTGTGTTCACACACATCACTACCACATGTATATGGTAACAAATCCCCTCTGGAGTGATGCGGTGAACGAGAGCTAGCACATGAGTAAAGGGAAGTGCCATGCCCTGAGGACAGGATCAGTCCACAAAGGGGAGTAAGCCCAAAGCTTTGCGGAAAGCTTCAAGCTTCTCACGAGACAATGCCTTTGTGAAACTATCTGCAAGGTTGTCTTGTGTTGGCACATAAGCCAAGTTGATCTCTCCTGCAGAGAGCCTCTCCCTACACCTCAATGTGCTTTGTGCGAGCATGAAAAACTGGGTTCCTTGCAACTGCCAATGCGCTCTGACTGTCAGTGTAGATAGTGTTGGCAGTGTCCTGTCCAACAGCCATAAGGCATCTGAGCCACACACACTCAACCGTAGCTGTGAAGATTGCCCTGTACTCAGCCTCACAACTCAAAGTGGCCACAGTAGGTTGCTTCTTGCTCAACCATGATATACATGAACTGCCAAGAATGAAACAAAAACCACTTGTGGACACTCGCATGTCAAAACAACCAGCCCAATTTGAGTCCGAAAAAGCATGTAATTCTGGCGGCAATGATCCCCCCCTTGGGATAAAACAAGCCAAGATGTAAAGTGCCACTCAGGTAGCGGAAAATCCTCTTGACAGCCTGCCAATGCTTAGACCCTGGGCTATGCATAAATCTGCTGACCTGTGAGACTGCAAACTGAATATCCGGCCTCGTGTTGCATACATAAATGAGGCAACCAACAACAGTTTGGTAAAGAGTGACATCAGCAGGATCACTAGCATCATGTAGACTCAACTTCAAACCTGTTTTCATGGGAGTGGCAATAGGTTTGCAATCCTCAAGTCCAAACTTACATAGCAATGTCTCTATGTAACTTTTCTGACACAAGGCAATACCACCATCACACTGCTTAAACTGTATACCCAAATAATGATGCAACAGCCCCAAATCTTTCATCTTGAAAGTAGCATTCAAATCAGCCTTAAATTCAGCAATATGTCTCTCATTTGGTCCAGTGATCAGCAAATCATCAACATAAAGAACCACGATGAGAAATACATCACCCTCACGCTTTACATACAATGTGCTTTCTGTTGGACTGTTACGAAAGCCTTGTTTGACCAAATGAGTGTCAACTTTCTCATACCAAGCACGAGGAGATTGCTTCAACCCATACAAAGCCTTGTTACATTTGCACACTTTGTCCTCTTGTCCTTTTATGACAAAACCGCCAGGCTGTGTAACATAAACTTCCTCAAATATGTCACCATTCAAGAAAGCAGTAACAATGTCTGATTGATGTACATCCCAACCAAAATGAGCTGCCAATGCATATAGAAAACGCACAGTAGTCATACGACAAGTGGGAGCAAAAGTCTCTTCATAATCTATGCCTTTTTGCTGTGCATAACCCTTTGCAACAAGTCGAGCCTTATGGCGATCGATCTCACCATCCGGCTTGCGTTTCAACTTGTAAACCCTCTTCATACCAATGGCCTTTTTGCCAGGAGGAAAATCACATAAAGTCCATGTGTCATTCTCTATAAGTGCATCATATTCTGATTGCATGGCAGCCATCCAATTTTCTGAATTTTGTGCTTCATCAAAAGATAGAGGCTCCTCAACATCATGTAAACTAGACACAACCAAAGCATAACAATCTGATGCATAAGATGCATGGCAAGAGCCTGAACGAGTACGACTAGACAAAGGTGCATCCAATTTACTGTCACGCAAAGTGTGCACCAGCCATTTTGGCATACCTCTAGCCTACTCATTTTCAGCCCTTTCCTCATCAAGTACATCATGTACATCTGCATCAGTAATAGGCTGATCTAGAACATTTTCAGAAACCCCCATAGGCTGTACATTTGCCTCATTGGAAATTACATTCATATTTCCACCACTGAAAAGAGGCAACAAAGTGTCATAAATGTCTTGTGAGCTTACATTACTGTCTCTGGTACATGACAGCAAGGGCTGAACAGAATCTTCGACAAACACTATATCCCATGAAACCAGAATACATTTTGTTTGCGAATGATACAACCTGTAACCTTTGCTTTCAGCACTATAACCAACAAAAATACATTTGACAGCCTTATCATCCAATTTTCTTCGTTGCACTTGTGGCACCAAAGCATATGCCAAACAACCAAAAACACGCATGTGCTCAATAGAAGGCTTTCTATCATGCCATTCTTCATATGGAGTAATAGACTGCAAAGCTTTCGTAGGACACCTGTTAAGTACATAAGTGGCACACATAATGGCCTCAAGCCAAAAAGAATGCGGCAAATCTTGACTTTTGACCATACATCGTGCCATTTCCGTCAGTGACCTGTTTTTCCTCTCAGCAACACCATTTTTCTGAGGTGTATAAGGCACTGTACATTGGTGTTTTATCCCACGATTAGCCAGAAATGCATTAAATTCATGAGACATATACTCCCCCCCTCGATCAGAACGAAGGGTGCCCATAGTACATTTCGAGACATTTTCAGCCATAGCCAGAAATTGTTTGAAGCACATAAAAACTTCCAACTTCGCTTTAAGCGGAAATACCCATGCATGCCTGGAGTAATCATCAATGAAAGTCACGAAGTACAGGTATTTGCCCAAGGACGGAGTTTGCATGGGCCCACAAACATCACTATGCACAAGTTGCAACCTGCATGTGGCCCGAACTGAACCATCCTTTGGAAATTTAGAACGCTGCATCTTACCCAAAATACAGCCTTCATAAACATGTTTGACAGGTGCTTCAAGAGGCGGCAAAGAAGCAACCATATCAGATTTCTGCAAACGCAGCAAACTGAAAAACTTCAGATGACCAAAACGTGCATGCCAAAGTTTTGCATCTGAAATAGCCCTTGAATCCGCAACATCATTTGCAAAATTTTGTCCACACTTGTCATACAAAGTGAGCTTATACAGCCCACGGCACAAAAGTCCAGATGCAACAATTTCATCACCAAAACTGAGATCATGAACTCTACATCTGTCATCCACAAATTTGACTACAAGTCCAAGTCTAGCAAGTGCGGATACAGACAAGAGATTCTTCTTGATCCCAGGTACATAAAGTGCATCAAATAGTGTGAAGGAACTGCCATTAGCAGTAGTGAGCACAATCTTTCCAACTCCTTGAACTGGATAAGAGGCGTTGTTGGCAAAAGTGGCTGAATTCCCATGAGGGACAGACTCGAGAGGGGTAAACAATTCACGATGTGAGGTAATGTGCTTTGTAGCACCACTGTCGAAATACCACACATGTGAATCTGCAGCAACTAACAAGCATGCATCATGGACAACAGGATTGTAAGTGCACTCTGCGCTAAACGCCCATTCTGCATCAACATCAGCAACACAGTCTCCTTTCACAGAAGACTCAACAATGGCTGCATTTGTAGTGCAACCAGCATTTGCAGTGGAACCATCCTCTTTCTTCTTAGCCTCTTTGGCCTTCAACTTAGGACATGACTTGATCAAGTGATCATTGGCTTTACAATAATGGCAACGCATCTTCTTTTTGCCCTTATCACGAGAATTGCCAGACGAAGTGCTGCCAGCTGAAGCATTAGGAACAAAATTTTTGCCACTCGCAGCAGAACCATAAGAAGTGGCTGCATTATTGTTACCACCATTTCTTTGAGAAGCAATAAAAGCCTGTTCAACTGCACGCTGCCTAGTCCTGTTTTTTCTGAAAAGTGACTCTTGCAAAAGCAATGTGCATAATGCATCAAACTTGACAACTTCAGGATTTCCTTGGGTCATAAGTCTCCAAGTACTAGCAAAAGTCTGGTAGGAATCTGGTAAGGCATCAAGAACAGTCTGCACAAGGGAACTATCTGAAATGACTTCACCTGCAGAAATAAGTTGCTCGTTGGTATCCTTGACACTAGCAAGGAAAGTGTCCATATCATCCTCCTCATGCATAATCTTCGACTCCAACTCTTTACGCAGCAAAGCAATTTTAGCCTCATTGCGGCTTGCATAAAGACCTGCTAGAATATCCCAAGCCTTTCTTGCAGATTTTGCTGAACGGATGTGAGGAACAATGGTGCGCTTCACAGACAACGCAATCAATGCATGAGCCTGCGCATCCTTAACATCCCAACGAGCTTGTTCTGCCGTAGGAAAAACAACTCTAGCAGCTGTAATCCTTGCAGCAAGACCTGCAACATCCTCAACATCCCCTACATCCTCAGAACCAGGACGTACATCAATGCCCTGCACAATGTTCCAGACACCCTTTGACACAAGAACATGTTGCATCATATAAGCCCACATAGGGTAGTTGTCCCCATCCAACCTGTCCTCAACAGCAAACATCTTGAACACGTCTGTGTTGTTGTTGTCTGCCATGGTAAATGCTGCACCTGATGTGAAAACTGCCTGAAAATAGGAGAAACAGATTGGGAACAACCTGTGCTATATAGCACAAACCGTAGAAGACTATAAGGCACCTGTTATGCACAAAACAGCACTGACAGAAATTTTGCACAAAATGACGAAATAGCTTGTGCAGTACTACATGTAGTGGAAACGGAGGCCGAAATGAGCCCAAATCAAAATTCTGAGCACACCAAGCTCTTCGAGCTTACCCAAAATTTTTGTCGACCTGCGAACGCTCGCCAAAGCTCACTGAAATCGGAGAAAGTGAGCAGGCGTGTGTTGGAGCAGCTGGCGACTAAGCCCGGGAGGACGTGACCTGCTCTGATACCAATTGTTGGAATCAGGGTTGCAGAGAAACACACACAGCTTGTAGAAGACGAAGGAAGCTCAAGGCACACAATAGAGAGTGTGTTACTTAGTGTGAAATGGAAAGATAGATAGCCCTAGAGTGATGGGCGTATATACAATGCACGGGGGAAAAAACCTCCTAAAGAGGGAAAAAATGCCCCGGCGGTCCTAGTGTGTTCACACACATCACTACTACATGTATATGGTAACACTGTGGTAATCTTTTCTTTGGGGCTTAGAAGGTCGTCTCCCCAATGCATATCAAACTCACATTAGAATATGGTAAAAAAGACTAGTACAAAAGAAAGTAGTCGACTTGCTGAAATGGCTACATGTAGGACAAGTCCTTCAATAGATTGGGAATGTTCATTGGTTGGGTATAGCAATTTCATATATATATATAATTTGCAATGAGAACATATACAACTCAAAATCGGCCGTCCACTCTTCCAAATCTTCTTCTCTAGTGAAAGTCAGACCATAACCTCTTTCTGCCACCTCTTCTTGATGAAAAACCACTTGTTTGATCAAATTCAAAGAGCAATGAGATACTCCTCCATGGGGGCACCAAAAGATTAAGAGAGGGAATGGGAAACACACCCGGCACACAAAACTATCACCTCTCAATAGATCAAGGTACTCATGACACCCCACTCCTCTAAAATTCACCCTCAAACTTGCAAATTTCAACCACGAACAAATGGAATAGCCCTACAACATACACACGAGTTCTTGGAGAATCCACAACCACTATACCAAACCTGCTTCCATTACGCACACAAACAAAACTTCTCTCTCACTCTCTCTTTGCACCACACAAGCCACGATTCGGGGAGAGCATGCACACACACCAACACCGCACAATCAAGAGCAAAAAAAACCAAACAAATAGAGAAGTGGGGGGTGGGAGAGATTGGTAGCAAGAAGAATCAAAGGGTTGGGCTCATTTTTTCCTTCAATCTTGGTTACAATTGTGCTTCTTCTTCTTCTTAATCCTCGTTTCCTCTTCACAAGGACCCCCTAAATTGTCCAAAAGTTTTGCCTCTTATGGGCTCGCCTTCTAATTTGATTTCATCTTTTCTTTTTTAGCAAGGGCCCATCCTATTTCTATCTCGACGGCATGTGAGCCACCCATTTTTTAGCTACCTTGGTGCTCAAGGCATGTGAGAACCACCTTTTAGGAGGGGGGGGGGGGGGTCACGATGCCATGTGACGAGGCTGGTGACAACCATCCTCATCCTAAATATGGACGCCCTTACGAGTCACACGAGAATATTGCGGACGTCAACAGCCACATGACCACCTACTTCGGAATGAGCGGTGAAATCCATCTCCGCCCACAACCACTAGCGGATGCCTACGTGCATGCAACTCACCACCATAGCAACACTGGAAGCTCTCCGCCATGGTCAAGAGCTCCATGAGCTCACGCTTCACTTGAGAGTGTTAGCAGCAAGCTAACTCATGTAACATTTTTTGGGAGCTTCATTGTAAAAAACACTTATTCTTTTGATAAATCGGGAATATTGTAACTCCTATTGAACGAGTGGATATTGTAATCTATGAGATGGAGCTATAAGCTTCCAGTTTGTATCAACTTAGCCTTAGTTAGAGCTCCCAGATGATTAAAAACCTTGGCTACGGTATAAAAGCCAATTTTGTAAAGTTAATTCTAAGTTTTTTGGGATAAGAAATACACAGAAGTGAGCTTATGGTGCCCACTTCTCTCCTTCTCGTGCTTCTATCTCCCTTGTCGGTTGTCGCATTGCACTGTCATTTGTTGTGTTGCAACCACAGGTAAGAGCTCTACGCATTGACGTACTCCATATCATGATAAATCGTAGCTTTTGACTTCACCGACCTGCGGCCTAATTTCATCATAAGTAGGAATTTAAGCTAAGAAACAACAAAATAATCATAGGTGGAGTATTGGGGCACCATTGCTAAGCATTCAAATGCATTCAGGATTAGAAACGACTAGGTCAAAATCTCACTGCTATTAATAAACTCATTTTTTGCACTTCATTGAAAGTGAGATTTGAGACCATCAGCATGTGTGCTTAGGTCTTATATACTTGTCCTAGAAGTTTCATAGCATTCGGATATTGTTTGATGCTATAATGATCATGGTTTGTTTGCCGATTGGTGACTAGCTTTTGATGACTTAGGTCATTTCAGTGTAGCTTGTGTTAGACGCGAGTTGTCTGTTGTTTTCCAAGAGATTGACACCCTCTTGTAGCCTCCATGCACTAGTTGAGTCAGCTTCATTCCATGGATTGTCAATTATGTTCGTGGTTCTCGCTATGTTTGCAATGAGATAAGAGTGAAGTTAGGAAACCCATCCCAGTCTTCCACATTATCTAGATATGCCTCTTCTTGGCGATCCAGATGATGATTGATCTATTACGATTGATGAACCTTCTTCTTTGGTTCTTGTCTCTCACACTTCAAAAAGAGATGCACGATCTCATGATGATGCAATGGATGATGATTCTCACCATGGTGCATGCGATACCAATAGATCTCGAATTTGGAGGCAAAAAGGTCAAGTTACCAAAATGGACATTGTGAACATATCATGATAAACCGTAGCATTTGGTCATGTCACCAACCCATGGTCTAATTTCATCGTAGGTAGGATTTTAAGCTAGGAAATTACAAAGTAAGCATAGGTGGGACATTGGGGCATCATTACTAAGCATTTAGATGCATTCGGGGTCAGAAAGCGACTAGGTCAAAATCTCACTACTATTAATATTGTATTTTTTTACTGCTCATTGAAAGTGAGATTTGAGACCATAAGCATGTGTGCTTAGGTCCTATATACTTGTCCTAGAAGTTTCATAGCATTCAGATGTTGTTTGATGCTGTAATGATAATGGTTTGCTTGCCGATTAGCGACTAGCTTTTGATGACTTAGGTCATTTAAGTGTAGCTTGAGGTAGATGCAAGTTGTCTGTCGTTTTCCAAGAGAATGATTGACACCCTCTTGTAGCCTCCATGCACTAGTCGAATCAGCTTCGTCCCATGGATTGACAATTATGTTTGTGGTTCTCGTTATGTCTATAATAAGATAAGAGTGAGGTAAGGAAACCCATCCACATTTGGCGCCGCTTTCGAGGACGAGTAGATTTAAACTAGGTAAAACAGGAGCGTCTAGTGTAGTTGTGCTTTAACTTCCTCTAGGATTACCTAGAATTAAACTTTTTCTTTAGAACCACATAGCTTAAGAGTGCCGTCTTTTGCTGTGTAGAGGTAGCTTGGGAGTAAATTGTACCTGCTAAGTACCTTGTGGGATTGTAGGATTAGGTTGTATTTTGAGAATGATTGATGGACAAGACAAGTCTTAAGATCAATGCTCAGGAAACCATAAAAAACAAGTGTTTGTGGACACCTTCCACAACCCAATTGCAGAAGAACCTAGGAGTAGGGTAAGTAGAATCCAAGGTGGGATCTCAAATCATTGCTCACTCCAACAGAATTATCTGTGAGTTGTTTATGGGAAGTTGCAAAATTTCAAGTCGTACATCAAAAGAATGTCCCACTGAAACCGATTGGAGATTATGCTCATAAAAGTTGTACTGACCAGTGGGTAAGCATAAGGATGCATTTGAGTTAGGTTTTCAAGAGTTGGCAAAAACTCAGATTACTTACATTTTCTTGAGAATTAGGCCAAATTAAGTTTTCACTTGACTAAAAGGCTTAAAACATGTCACAAAAAGACTGGCTATTAAAGAAATTGCAAAACTTGTTCATTTTAGGCCAAAAGTAAATAATCGTGATTATTTACATTTGGCTCAAATTGATCAAGGTTGATACCAGAGATTGAGGAATCCCAAATCCCGAGCGAGTTTTTTCGAGCAATTACTAAACCGAGCAAAAATTATCAATATATGATTTTACAAACCCCAAACTATTCAAGATACTTCTACTTAATTTAATAATCATTCACACATGTGTTTTTATTTAGTTCGTACACTCTAGTCAAGCTAAGATAGAGGTGCTGGCTATTAGAGGACATTAAGTTGAGAGTGGATGATGCTAGCACATTTCAAAGGATAAATACTAGGCTCCACATTCCCTATCTGCAACCTTCATGTATGCATTGTAGGGAACCATGATACGCATACTCTCTCTCTCTCTCTCTAAAACATAAAAAAATGTCTTTGTCTAATTATAGGGTTGAAAATCATTGAGCCATTTGTTGTGGAGTTGCTTGTAGCACCATGTATCTTTGTGGAGCTGTCTATAGCACCACGTGCCTGTACATAGTGCTATATGAGTCTTCATAAGGGCTAATTTAAGTCCTTTATGGAGTTGCGATGAGCACCACGTGTCCATATGTGGTGCTATAGGAAGCTTCAAAGAGGCTAACTTAAGAGCTTCGTGGAGACCCTTGTAACACCATGTGTCAACAAGTGGTTCTAAATAAAGTTTCAAAGAGGCTAATCTAAGCGCTTTGTGGATTTGTATGTAGCACCATGTGTTGACACATGGTGCTAAAGGACGTTTCAAATAGGCTAGTTTAAGTGCTTTGTGGAGCTACTTGTAGCACCACGTGTCGACACATGGTGCTAAAGAAAGTTTCAAAGAGATTAATTTAAGTGCTTTGTGGAGTTGCATATAGCACCATGTGTCAACACTTGGTGTTAAATAAATTTTCAAAGATGCTAATTTAAGCTCTTTGTGGAGTTGCTTGTAGCACCACGTGGTGCTAAAGGAATTTTCAAAGCGGCGAGTTTAAGCGCTTTGTGGAGCTGCTTTTAGCACCATGTGTCGATACGTGGTGCTACAAGAAGTTTCAAAGAAGCTAATTTAAGCGCTTTGTGGAGTTGCCTGTAGCACCACGTGTCAACACGTGGTGCTAAAGAAAGTTTCAAAGAGGCCAATTTAAGCGCTTTGGGGAGCTTCTTGTAGCACCACGTGTCGACACGTGGTGCTACAGGAAGTTTCAAAGAGGCTAATTTAAGCGCTTTGTGGAGCTGTTTGTAGCACCATGTATCGACACGTGGTGCTAAACAAAGTTACAAAGAGGCTAATTTAAGCCATTTGCAAAGTTGCTTGTGGCACCATGTGTCGGCACGTGGTGCTAAAGAAAGTTTCAGAGGCTAAGTTAAGCGCTTTGTTGGACCTGCTTGTAGCACCACGTCGCGACACACAGTGCTAAAGGAAGTTTCAAAGAGGCTAGTTTAAGCGCTTTATGGAGCTGCTTGTAGCACCACGCGTCGACACGTGGTTCTACAAGAAGTCAAAGAGGCTAATTTAAGCGCTTTGTGGAGTTGCATGTAGCACCACATGTCGACATGAGGTGCTAAAGAAAGTTTCAAAGAGGCTAATTTAAGCGCTTTGTGGAGTTGTCTTTAGCACCACGTGTCGACATGTGGTCCTACAGAAAGTTTGAAAGAGGCTAATTTAAGCGCTTTGTGGAGCTGCCTGTAGCACCACGTGTCAACACGTGGTGATAAAGAAATTTTCAAAGAGGCTAATTTAAGCACTTTGTGGAGTTGCCTATAGCAGTGGTGCTAAAGAAAGTTTCAAAGAGACTAATTTAAGCGCTTTGTGGAGCTGCTTGTAGCACCACGTATCGACACGTGGTGCTACAGGAAGTTTCAATGAGGCTAATTTAAGCGCTTTGTGGAGTTTCTTGTAGCATCACGTGTCGACGCATGGTGCTAAAGAAAGTTTCAAAGAGGCTAATTTAAGCCATTTGCAAAGCTGCTTGTAGCACCACATGTCGGCACGTGATGCTAAAGAAAGTATCAAAGAGGCTAAGTTAAGCGCTTTGTGAACCTGCTTGTAGCACCACGTGGCGACACGTAGTGCTAAAGGAAGTTTCAAAGAGGCTAGTTTAAGCACTTTATGGAGTTGCTTATAGCACCACTTGTTGACACGTGGTGCTACAAGAAGTTTCAAAGAGGCTAATTTAAGCGCTTTGTGAAGTTGCATGTAGCACCGCATGTCGATACGAGGTGCTAAAGAAAGTTTCAAAGAGACTAATTTTAGCGCTTTGTGGAGTTTCTTGTAGCACCACGGGTCGAGAGGTGCTAAAGAAAGTTTCAAAGAGGCTAATTTAAGTGTTTTGTGGAGTTGCTTGTAGCACCACGTGTCGCCACGTGATGCTACAAGAAGTTTGAAAGCAGCTAATTTAAGCGCTTTGTGGGTTTGCTTGTAGCACCACGTGTTGACACGTGGTGCTAAAGAAAGTTTCAAAGAGGCTAATTTAAGTGCTCTGTGGAGTTGTGTGTAGCACCACGTGTTGACACCTGGTGCTAAAGAAAATTTCAAAGAGGCTAATTTAAGTGCTTTGTGGAGCTGCTTGTAGCACCACGTGTTGACACGTGGTGCTATAGGAAGTTTCAAAGAGGTTAATTTAAGCGCTTTGTGGAGTTTCCTGTAGCACCACGTGTTGACACATGGTGCTACAGAAAGTTTCAAAGAGGCTAATTTAAGTACTTTGTGGAGTTGCATGTAGCACCACGTGTCCACATGTGGTGCTATAGGAATACCCAAAGCGGATTTAAGCCCAAAGCTATAGGAATACCCAAAGCGGATTCATAAGGTCTAATTTAAGCACTTTATGGAGCTACATGTAGCACCATGTGCCGTCATGTGGTGCTATAGGAAGCTTTAAAGGGACTAATTTAAGCGCTTTGTAGAGTTGCCTATAGCACCACGTGTCAGCACTTAGTGCTTTAGGAAGTTTCAAAGGGGCTCATTTAAGCAATTTGTGGAGATTCTTGTAGCACCAAGTGTTTGTCCATGGTGCTATAGCACCACATTCGTCACATGGTGATGTTAGGAATCTTCAGAGGGACTAATTTGTGAGTGTGTGATGTTTGCATGCATGGTGCATAAAGGGGAAGGGGAGAGATGACATGGGGAGTGGATGGGCGGCCTCTCAAAAGTGAAGTGAGAGTACTCCTTATTGCTTGTATATGCTCAATCAATAAGGTGAAACAATGGGCATCCAGATCTAGTGTTCGGCTCGGGGTAAGGCACCTACCTTTACCCTACCATAATAAAGCACTTGCAAAGCTTCATATAGCACCATGTTCCAACACACGGTACTACAAGCATCTCTGAAAAGGGTATAATTTTCTCTTTCAAGATATCTGTCCCTTTTGGACTAGAGAAAAATTAGGCAAAACAAACTTCTATGTAGTTCCATGTATCACCACGTGATAGCACCTGGTTGCAAGGGCTTAATTCTCCCTTTGCAAGGGCTTGATATTGGTTCTTAGACATTTGGGTCATTGTGGACAAGATAAGAATAAGGGGGGGGGGAAAAAAAAACATTTCACCCATCACAATATAGAGTGCAACTCATAGCACAAATTGGGTCCTAACCATTTAGAAATTTGCTCGGGTTTTAGGTCGCTCAAAAAATCTCACTCGGGCTAC
The DNA here is from genome assembly GCF_014529385.1 of Adiantum capillus-veneris. Lineage (NCBI taxonomy): Eukaryota > Viridiplantae > Streptophyta > Polypodiopsida > Polypodiales > Pteridaceae > Adiantum > Adiantum capillus-veneris. The sequence goes on along the minus strand of NC_140947.1, from coordinate 73,569,318 downwards.
GGTAAGACTCCCAAAGACTCAATGCATGATTACAAACATCTTTTGTGAAGGCTCATAGAGTTTGGATCACAAAACATACCAAAAGCTTGATAAAAACTAAAATCTGTACTGATGGTCAAGAAATTGAGTTTGACTTGATGAATCTTGTTTAAATTAGGTGAAACTTGACTTACAGGCTTACTTTAAAGAGTTTAATATGTGTGTATACTCAAATGATAAAAAATATGCTAAAATTTGACAATTGTATTTATAATCACGATTATTTACTTTTGTCCAATTTTCAAGTATTTTTGGCCAACCAAGCATACCATAGGTTCTATCATGTTGTATTGAACACTCATATCAAATTTGGTAAAATAAGGATCTTTAAAGTGAGAATGGTGGCAAATTTTGTAAAGACAGTCTGCGAACACTAAACAGTTGACAAATTGGGTAGGGTTTATCCAAACTTTGTGAAACTTTGCTAAAGAGCTTAAGTTGAGTTTCTTTACCTGCTTCTATCATCGTCTTGGCAAAAAAATACTAAAAAGTTTCATAAGTAAAGAATCGTGATTATTTACATCTACCCCATGTTTGAGAGTTTTTGCACAAGAGTATACCACAGGGTCGAGCATATCAAGTAGAATACTCTTATCAAATTTGGTGAAATTTGGGTCACAAAAGAGAGACTTAAGTCATATTCATGAAATTTGAGTATGCGGACACTAAACAATTGGTAACTTGGACAGATCTTGTTCAAACTCAGTGAAACTTGTCCAGACTACAACAAGGTGTCTATACGGGTCTAAAAAGTGAGAAAACTAAGAAAAGTAAATAATTTGATTATTTACTTTTGAGCCCCAGAGACAAGATTTTGGACTTTTGAGCTTGTACAGTGTTAGAGCAACATAATACAAGGCCATTGATCAAGTTTGGGTTCCATCGAATCCAAATTGGTACATGATTGCTTAGTGTCCAGGTTGCAGATTAGTCCTTTAGCTCTTTGAAAGGATAGTATTTTGAAGTCTCAATCGCTGACTCACTTACCTCAGATTGAAGTGATATACACAGACCAATCACAATAGTTAGCAAAAATTGTACAGTCTTTGAGAGAAAATAGCTAACTTGGTTAAAACTAACCTAGGAACCAGGTTGCAGGCAAAGAATTGGGAGCTTGTTAGGAGCTGAGTTCAAGTCATGTGGAAAAAATAGATAACAATCCAATCCACAAGTAAATACTCTATCCAAGTCTTAACAAGTCTATATGAACCTTAGATGTGGTCATACACTAGCAAATCAGGGCATACTTGGAGAGATCACTAGTAGGGTATCCATCAAATAGAACATGAATCAAGGAGATCAATTGGGCACTATCTTTGAAGAGGACCCAGATACTTATTCCGATTCAACATCTTAAATGTCTTCCTATTTGACTCAGTCAGGAACTGAAACAACAGTGTGATATAAGCACATACTCACTTTTATAAGACTAATGTTCATGGAGCTCAGGTTTACCTGGATCCTAATGAAGAGTATGCCATTCGCATTGATGACCATAACGTAGATTTTGAAGAGGAAATAAGAGCAAACAAACAAGGAAAAATGTATATGGATACAAACGAGACTCAATATGTAAAAGTTGAAAATCCTGATGTGATAGACAAATGGGGTTAGACGTTGTGAGCGGGATGGAAACACACATAATGCCTCTATAATCACCCAACACACACTCTTGGGATGATACACACACACACACACACACACACACACACACACACACACACACTATGGGGCATCATTCGGCTTACACAACCCACCTGGCCGAGACACGGAACACACTGATGGAGTGAGAGGAGAGAGACTATCCATTTTCCCACTCCACACAGAGAGACACACACACACACACCCAAAAAACTCAGCTCAAAAGAGGAGAATTTATGATGTTTAGATACGATTGATCTTGGGCCAACACCCATGGGGCAAATAGCTCACACAATATGGGTAAAATATGCCAGATACAATCACAAATTGGAGCAGAGGCTTCGCTCATAGGAGAAACTTACACGAACAAAATAGCAGAAAAACAGTGAGGAATTTGGCAAAATGGACGACACCATCGCGTCCGGAACGGCCCAAAACCCCTGTCTACAATGTCAAAGTGCTCAAGTCTGACCTCGGATGAGCAGTTTATGGCCAAAACAGGCTCCAATCCTCCTCTCTCCACGTTTTTTCTGGTTTTCTCTCAAGTTTTCAGTTTCCACACTTAGCTTTATTACTTGGACACCTTTGGCCTTTTAGTTGACCTCAAACGGACCCCGAACAGGCCAAAAAATGGCCTCGCAGTACATAGTTGTCACCTTGCTTCATCCATCCGCACACTTGGCACTCAACTTTTTCCAGTAATGCATCCCGCTACCACGTGAAGTGGCCCCCAAATATAGTGCCCATGATGAAATTTTTGCATAATTATCACAAGAAAACACCCACGTTGTGTCCATACTTATCCACGTGCAAGTATTGACCCCATTCGACCTCTTGACGCCACTAGATGCCATCTGACGCACCTGCTTACCTCATGTCGTCGGCTCGTGGATAGCTTCCTTGCGAAGTTTTACACGCTACCAACTCCTCATCATTATAGAAAAAACACACTGGTACTGGTGATAGTGAAAATCGATGCACTATGTACATGTTGTCCTACTTGTACACATGTGGGCCCCACGCAACCACCTGGCTCTGGAAAATGGGCAATCCTTTATTCGATGCACCATGCATGTGTATGTACATATGTGAAATCCCTTGCTCCAAAAAACTCCTAACATAGTTTGCCCATCCCCTAGCCTGCTAGATCATTCATGATCAGGAGCAGCAAAAAGAGATGTGAGACTCGCCGCGTCACAGGTCTCCTCATCCCTCACATACATTACTTACTCCACAGACAGCTCATCTTGCTCCACCATCATTAACCTCGCATGATATAGTTTAAGATGCAATTCATTTACCCTTGACTTATGTAAAATCCCATCCAGGTTAGCCAACTGATATGTACCATTCGGAAAACACTCCACTACCTTGAAAGGGCCTTCCCACTTAATTTGAAACTTCTTTTGGAAGGTGTTGTCCAGCTCAGTGTTATAGTGCCAAACCAAGTCATGCTTCTTGATACCCTTACTTATTGACCTTTTTATTTATCCTTTCTAAAGCCTTATCTTGCATCTGCCCATAATGTTCCAATGCACTCATCCTATCCAGATGAACCTCTTGTAACTGTAAGAGCCTCTCTTTGAATGCATCACTAGGCTGCCCAAGCAACTTCTCTAACATCTTGACCGCACGCAACTCTACTTCCACGGGCAATAGTGCTTCCTTTCCATATACCAAATGAAATGGAGTAAACCCTATACCTGTCTTCACCGAAGTATGGTAAGCCCATAATGCACTAGGCAATTCCGAATCCCAATTGTTTCCTTGGTGCTCTGTCACTTTCGAAAGAATTTGTACCAACTCTCCATTGAATCTTTCATTTAAGCCATTACACTGCGGGTAATAAGGAGTGGTATGTTGGTGCCTAATCTTCATCTTCGCGTATAAGAAGTCTAGTAGTTTAGCTCTAAATCCTGGCCCCTTATCTGAAAGTAGCTCTAATGGCACCCCAAACTTGCAGCATATTTCATCATAGACAAATTTTGCCACATCCTTTGCAGTGATTTGTTTTACTGATATAGCCTCTGCCCATCTAGAGAGATAGTCCACTGCAGTCAAAATATAGCTTTTGCCCCTGCTTGTGATAGGTAACGGGCCTATTGCATCAATCCCCCACTTTTCAAACACATCAAACGCCATAATGGTTTTTTGTAGCTCTGGCTTCAACACTCTCTTCCCAAATGCTTGACACCTATTGCAAGACCTACACCAATGGTGAACATCCTTGTGCAAACTAGGACATACATACCCCTCTTGCAAGATCTTATGCAAGGTGATCTTTAGAGCAAAATGTCCACCACATGCACCTTCATAATTCTCTTCCAACACTCTATAAAGCTCTTCCCGCCAAGGTACACGTCTCAACACGAGATCAGCCCCTTTCATGTACAAGACATCACCAATCAATTTGTACCTGTGTGCTCTACGCAGAAAACCATACTTCTTAGACTTCTGAATGTCCTTCGGAATGATTCCTGTTAGCAAAAACTCCTCTTCTTGAGCCAAACTTTCCCGGACATGATAAAGAGGTAAATTGGTCCTCAACACAAATAGCTCCCCAATCATGCTTTGAGCTGCTTCATGTGCCTCTCCATTTAGAGCACATTCAATGTGTCTGATGCTCCATGCTTCGAACTTTTTTAACAGGCCTTTAATTCTGAAACACATTTCCTTCAATGAGGTGTTTTTTCTCTTCCACACACGCAGCACTTGCTTCACAACTAACAAGCCATCACCTTTTATACTCAACCTTCTAATCCCATGCTTTAAAAAAATGTGTAATCCGGCTTCCAATGTAGCATATTCAGCCTCATTGTTACTATGTGCATCCAATTTGAACCCTCTCTTGCATACTAGCTTCCCCTCTGGATCATCAAGTGCTATACCCCCTGAAGCCGCATCATGGCTCTTTCTGTATGAGCCATCAAAGAACAACACATGTGCATTGCTGACCTATGGCACTTCTTCAACTACCCTTCTCACCACCTCTTCCTTAACAATATGGGGATTCTCCTTGTAGGTCAACAAATCAGCTAGGGTAGCTCTTGTACTGTCTTCCACTAAAAAAGAGAACTCAAACTCTTGCAGCTTAATTACCCATTTCTTGACCACATTTGACATGTTAGTGCCATTAATTAACTGCGGCAAAAAGGTGTAACTTGTCAAGAAAACAAAAGGTCGTGGTAGCAAGTAATGATGAAATCATTGATAAGCAAATATTACACTGGCAATCACTAGCTCTACTTCCGATAATTTTCTCTCTGCTCCCAGCTTTACTCGGCTTGCATAATACACTGGACTCATATAACGGCTATCCTTCCCCATTTGCAATAGCATGTCTCCAATTGCATCATCCCCTACTGATGGATTTACATAAAACTCTTGCTCCCAATCAGGAGCCTGCATGGCTGACAGACCCCCTAGCACCTCTTTCACCTCTTGAAACACTTCTTCACACTTTTCATCCCATTGCAATGGATCATGCTTTGCCACTTGTTGTAATGGATAAAGGAGCTGTGAAGACAATGGAATAAACCGCGCCATGTACTTCACTTTGTGTATAAAGGTTGCCAATTGCTTCGTACTCGTAGGTGATGGAAGAAGAATAATAGACTTAACCTTGTCTGGATCAAGCTCAATGCCATTTTTTGACACCATGTGGCCCAATAACTTCACCCTTGGCTGTGCTAGATAACATTTCTTTGGATTTAGTTGTCCTCCACATTCATCATATCGAGCCAATACCATCTGCAACTTCTCATGGTGTTCAGCCCTACTGCTGTAGACACAGAAGTCGTCCATAAAAGCCTTAACACAACTACTAATGAATGGTTCCAATGCCTCTCTTGATAGAAAGATGGTCCATTTGACAACCAAAATGGAAATATTGTGTAGCAATTACAGCCCCATGGCGTAATGAAAGTTGTCTTTGTTCGGTCTTTAAGAGCAATCTTCAATTGAAAATAGCCTGAAAAACATTCACACACACTATACCTCTCATAACCTGCCACTGAATTCAAGATCTGATCAATGAATGGAAGAGGATATGGGTTCTTCTTAGTGGCTTCATTTAAGGGTTTAAAATCTAACAAAATCCTCCACTTCCCATCCTTCTTTGGACTGACTACTACTGGACTCACCCATTCTGTGGTTTCCATTGGGACTATGAACCCTGCCTTCAATAACTTGTCCACCTCTTCCTGCAAGGCTTCCATTTGCTCTTGACCCATCCTTCTTAGCCTTTGCCGCACTGGCTTAGCACCTTCTTCCAGCTTTATATGCATCTCATTCTCCTTTGAACCCTCTAATCTCTTCATATGAATTAATGAACAAATCAGGAAAACTAGCCAGCATGTGCAAATATATCTCCTTCTCCATAACTAAGAGGTCTCCACTGATCATTTGTGTCATCAATTCCTGCTTCTTTGACAATTCAACCTTGGTTTGCATCAGCCCTTCAACTTCATAAGGCCCTTCACTTTCATCTTCAACCTCATTTGCAAATGTGACTAAACCAGACTCATGGATTTCTTTGTCCATCAAAAGAAATGCAACATCAACATCCTCATCGCTGTTGGTAGTACTATCATTGTCCTCGTCAGACACTATGGAATAGTCTTCATCACTAGCCTCATCCTCATCTTCATAAAGCTCCTCCAATCGTTTCCTTGTGTCCATATTATATAGCTTCTTGGCACCTGTCTTTCCATAGAGGCTAATCGTACCACGTCTCCAATCTTGAACAGCTCCATTGCACGTAACCATGGTCTGCCGAGTATAATAGGATATGCTCCCAACTCTGCTGGCATCACATGAAAATCAACCACCACCTTTGCATCATACGCCTCCACTTCTAAGCTCTTTACAACCCCCAAACATTTTACTTTTTGATGGTTTGCCAATCTGATTCAAAAGCCTGACACCCCAGTCACTGTAAGACCCATCTTCTCAACGCATGAGTGTGTTATGGCACATATTTGGGCTCCACCATCCACATAACCTTGTCCCAGATTTTTTATTTTGTGCCACACATCTACTATCGAGAAAATGTCTGGTAGCTCGTCCATTGCCAACACCTTCACTGACCCTCTCTCTAGCTCTTTCTCCATTGGGTTAACCATCCTCTTCCACTGTCGCTTTAGCTTAGGCACCATCTTTATAAGCTGTCCAAAAGTAACATATGCCTTCCTGCTTGTCAGATCCTCCTTCAAGTCATAGCTTAATTGCCCATCCCCTAGTGGAAAATCTGAAACATGAAACTTGCGACGAGCTCTCCTTTTCCTCTTGGCCTTGACATCCTCGCCTTCATGGCTCTTTCCCTTCTTCTTACTAGGACCTTGGGCACTTCTTCCTTCCTTGTCCTCTGTGGTCCTCTTCCCAATAGGCATCACTTATGTATCCTCTAGCTTTGATGCCTTCTCCAAGGTGACTACACTTATCACTTTTGTCTTTCCCTTTTCCTCTTGGGTTAATCCATTGGTTCCTTCTTCTCCCTTAATTTTGATGCCATAATCATTTGACCTAGTTAGCACCTGTCTTGGCAATGGATACATGTCTCCCCCCATCCTTGGTGGCTTATCACATTGCGGGCTGATGTGTCCCAACTCTCCACAATTATAACATGTGGGCGTCTGCCTCCAGACTCTACCATTGCTTTGTCCAACACCATTCCTGGGTCTTTCTTCACCTCCTGGTTGATTTGCAAACCTCCCCCGACCTCGATTATTTCCCACATGACCTAGCATGTTTAGGCTGAGTTTCTTCATTAAATCTACCACTTGCCTCATGTCTTGCCTTAACCCATCATCTTGCATTGTTGTAGTGACCATTGCTGGCATAACTTGAGGAGTAAGAGAAACCACTGGTTCATGATGAACCCCTGGTGTATGACCTTGTAAAGAGTCCATAGGCTGAAATTCAGACCTCATGGAAAAAGATTCTACTCCTAGCTGACTGATTCTTCTCAGTTTTCACTCTTTGTTCCTTGCTACCTCTAGTGCATCTTCATATGTCTTAGGTAACTTTAGCTCCACTCTCCAACGTATATTCTCCCAGAGACCAGCCAAGAATCTGTCCTTCTTCATCATGTCAGGTGGGGATACCCGTGGTGCTAAGGCCTTACACATCCACTCCCATGCCAATGAAAACTTACGTATGGACGCATCTACTGGCTCACCTTCCTTTTGCACCAAACCTTGTACCTCTTGCCACACCTTGTCAGGATCTTCTGTCTTCACAAACTCCACTTCCAATCCATGCCTTAGATTGTCCCAACTCAATCTTACAGGTGGATCCGATGCACGCAACTCCTCTTCAAATGCTTTGGACCAAACTCGTACATCACTTTTCAAACAGATTTGGAGAAGACGTAACATATGTGCAGGATCGTGAATCTAATTGCTAATGCAGGCAACCTCAATATTTTCCAAAAAGTCTTCCACATATTCATCACTTCTTCCATGAAACTCCGGATAAGAGAAAGCCATGGATACCCAATTTATGATGCTTTGAGAACCCCTTTGAACACACATGCAAGAACCCAAAACTTTTGACTAACTCAATCCCTAGAAACTTCAATGGAGCTTGTATTTAGATAAGGAAAAACACATGCACATCAAATGAGTTTTCATAGTTAATCATCGGAATTACAACAGGCAAAGGGCATTCCAGTATCTCTCTTAATCTTCTTGGCCCGAACATAAAGACTATGCGCTGCTGGAAAAAAATCTTTCTCGACACATGACATTTAATTGGATTCTTTCTGTTAAATGAAAAGGAGAAAATTGAGGTCCATTTTCATCATCCATTAAAGCCAACCATGTAGCTCCCAAGAAGGCACATCTGACTTATCCTCTGATTTTGCCAAAATTTCAATAGCATAACAGCATAAATGGCTCAAAAGACCAAAAAGACAGCCATCAAACTTGGAAAAATTTTGGCAGAGTTTCCCCAAAAGTAGAGCAGTAAGAACCCAAAATATAGATTGTATATGTATGCATAAACTACCAATAGTAGAACTCGAGCATCAAGTAGGAATCAATAGTACATAGCCTATGGCGAGGTCATGAAAAAGGTGCTCCAGCCACCTGTATCATCGAAAGGATCTCACATTTGAGAATCCCCCAGCTCAATAAAACCTCACGCTATCGACCCTCTCACGAAAGCTTAAGAAAATCTCGTATAGTCAAGTCTCAGAAATGACTATCTTCCAGACCAAGTCTCAAAAATGGATGGGAGTGCCAAATAAAACCAAGTATGGCTCCACAAAGGCATACAATGGCAGTTTCCACAAGTAACGTACAATACCAACAGACAATGTGCTTAAACAGGCGCCAATTGATGCATACTCACGGCAACTGCAAGTGACTTCCACTTGCCAATATATCACTCTACTCCAGCTACATGTACTTGTGTGAATCACCTGTACCTGTACCTGTACCTGTCCCTGTAACCTGTAACCTGTAACCTGTAATCCCGAAGCTGAAGGTACTCGAAGAAGATCCTCTGTGGGGGCACCAAAAGAATGTGAGCAGGATGGAAACACACAAAATGCCTCTATAATCACCCGACACACACTCTTGGGATGATACACACACACACACACACACACACACACACACACACACACACACACACAGACACACACACACACATACACACACACACACTCTATGGGGCACCACTCGGCTTACACAACCCACCTGGCCGAGACAGGGAACACACCGATGGAGTGCAAGGAGAGAGACTATCCATTTGCCCACTCCACACAGAGACACACACACACACACCCAAAAAACTCAGCTCAAAAGAGGAGAATTTCTGATGTTTAGATACAATTGATCTTGGCCAACACCAATGGGACAAATAGCTCACACAATATGGGTAAAATATGTCAGATACAATCACAAATTGGAGCAGAGGCTTCGCTCATAGGAGAAACTTACACAGCCAAAACAATAGAAAAACAGTGAGGAATTTGGCAAAATGGACAGTTCCATCGCATCTGGAACAGCCCAAAACTCCAGTCTACAATGTCAAAGGGCTCAAATCCGACCTCGGATGAGCAGTTTCTGGCCAAAACAGGCTCCAAAAACAGCAAAAACTCAGTTGCGGCTGTTCCTCCTCCTCTCTCCACGTTTTTTTTGGTCTTCTCTCAGGTTTTTCAGTTCCGACACTTATCTTTATTACTTGGGCACCTTTGGACTTTTAGTTGACCTCAAGCAGACCTCGAACATGCCAAAAAATGGCCTCGCAGTGCATAGTTGCCACCTTGCTGCATCCACCTGCACACTTGGCACTCAACTTTTTTCAATAATGCATCCCACTACCACGTGAAGTGGCCCCCAAATATAGTCCTCATGATGAACTTTTTGCATAATTATCACGAGAAAACACCCACGTAGTATCCGTACTTATCCACGTGCAAGTATTGACCCCATTTGACCTCCTGACACCACTCGATGCCATGTGACGTACCTGCTTACCTCATGTCGTCGGCCCGCGGATAGATTCCTTGAGAATTTTTACGCGCTACCAAATCCTCATTATTATAGAAAAAACACAGTGGTACAGGTGATAGTGAAAATCGATGCACTATGTACATGATGTCCTACCTGTACACATCTGGGCCCCACGCAACCACTTGGCTCTAGAAAATGGGCAATTCTTTATTCGATGCACCATGCGTGTGTATGTATATATGCGCAATCCCTTGTTCCAAAGAACTCCTAACAACATGAATACAATAATTTTGGATATGGCAGCAAAAAAAGGTCCACTAACTTTTGAATTTGAGGGATACAATCAAGTTGATCTGAAACCTTTGAAACGGCTTAGCACTGATAATCCTAGGATTGGAGTTTATTGCTAGGAGGATAGGAATGTCAAGGATCTTTATTGACCTCTCATGCCAAGCCAAGGTACTTAACACCCATGAAGATCATCTATATCTTCAAGATCAAGGACAAGGGTCCAACAGATCTACCATCTTACCTATTTAGGGATTGTTATAACAATAACTTTGTTATGATGAGTGTTGAGAGGTAGAATAGACCAAATACGAAGGGTACTCTATAAGAGATTGGATATTGGGGAAAGGACCTAATCCTATTCCAAGAGAGGAACTTCGCAAGAAATCCTTTGAGATAAATGTTAAAAAACCCAAACCTACCTCAGCATGGAGAAAATCGAGTGACATTAGAGCGAGTGTAGTGCTACATGAATCACTATTTCCAACAGATTGGTTTGAAGGACTTGAGAATAGGCCAACTGCCAGAAGAGTTGGAGATGAGCCGAATCGACGTGTCAGACCATCTAATTTTAAAAAATGGGTCAAAAATACAGTGGATCTGGGGATCCATATGACCACTTAGCTAGCTTCAAGCATGTGCTAAGAGCAGAATGCATATTTGATTTCCACACTCAATTTGAGGGATTTTGAATGACTTTAGAAGGAAAGGCTTTGACATGGTTCCAAAAAATTCCACCAAAGGCAATCATGGATTTAAATACATTAGCTCAGGGATTTGTAGTTGCATGTTCCAAAACTGGGATCAAACATAGCAAGGTAGCTCAAAGCTATAGCTTCAAATAGAAACAAGGTGAGTCTATTAGGGATTGTGCAACTAGGATGAAGAAATACATTGCAAGATGTGCAGAATTAGAAAAACCAAGCAGAAAAAATATTAGTGTCATTATTTTTAGAAGGATTGCTCAATAAATAACTTCATGATATATTGTATAGTAAGAAGCATACGACCCTAGAAGAGTGTGTATCAGATGCTATTGACTTGGGAGTCAATTGTGATATTTTCAATAAAGAAGATGTCCCTAAGGATACTCATAGTGACAAAACATCATCCACAAACCAACACAAGTGGGAACAACTGCTGCGGCACCACTTACAACCATAGAATACATGCTCAAAAGGACAAACAAAATGATGATTAATATGCAAACAACTCTTATGAGAGGACCTGGGCAAGGGATACTTCAACATGGACAACCAATTAGGCCACAAAAATGGTGTGCTATTGAGGGTAAATGGACAAACCATGAGAACATTGAGTGCTATTACCGACCAAAGTATGATGAAAATGTTATATATGTGCCGATGAAACCACAAGGACAGCCCATGTACAGATATCAGCCTAACATGGCCCCAACACAAAGACCACCGATGGGTATGGAAAGACCACAACCAGTGTTGGTTCAACAACCTCCATTCCCTGGACATAATGTAATGCTTGTAAAGTACATGCATTCAGAAGGAGTCATAGATGAACGAGCAATAGTGCCTCTTACACCTTATGTTGAGCCTAGTCCATCTAAAGTAATGGTAGAAGGAGAGTGGTATAATTCACATCCACCTTCAATGGAAGATCTCGTGACTTATGCTACACCAAAGCTTACACCGATGTAATTTGTAGCTAATCAAGGTGTTAGACCTTCAATGTTAAGACCCATGATTTAGCCAAAGATTAGAAACTGCCATAATTGTGGTGCAGATGATCATTGCAAAAATGAATGCCCAGAACCTGACGAGAACATTAAGCCGGTTGAAGCTTTTTGTACACAATGTTGCAAGAAGGGTGGACACTTTCCTGAAGACTGTCCAAAAAATCTGTTAAGCAAAGGAAAAGCAGTGGTAAATGTAGTCCAACAGATATCTAGTAGCTCTTTGGAAAGTGATCCTATTGTTCCAATCAAGGTGATCACTAGAGCCCAAGCTAAGAAAAAGAAACATAAGTCCTCTGATGAATCAAAGAATACTAAAAATTCCTCGCAAAAGACCAAGAAAAGAAGACATCAAAGATATGAGATGAGAAAACAGAAACAAAAGGAACAATTTGAGGAAAAAGCCAAAAAGCCATTCCAGGAAAAAGTGAAAGAAAATGAGAGTGAAATCAAGGAAACCACAATAAAATCTGGAGGATCAATTTTGGTAGACAAATGTTTTGAGGCAATTAGTCATAGCCTTGGAAGCATTCCAAGTGGGACTTAAAGTAGGCCAAAATATGAAAAACAAATGGAAAAACTATCCTTCTCTAGATATAGAAGCAGCTAAGCTTGAAGCTTATCAAAATTTGGTAAGAATTACTCAACAAGCAATGTTTGAAAAACACAAACCCAATCTTGAGAGTATAGCAAAACCTCAGGAGCTTGTGGTAGAAACCAATAAAGAGAAATCCAAAGTGGTGGTAGAAACCTACCTTGAAACTAAAGAGCCAAAATTCATGCTTTAGATGGAATTCTGTTTGTGGAGGAAGACTAGCCAAGACATTTATGGAAAAAAAGTGAGAGAGATTAATCATGGGAGCATAACTTTGAAATTAGCTCCTATAGAGGAAGTCTAGCTAGATAATTTACGTCCTGATATGGACATGGATATACAATCCTTCTATGGGGATTATGGCTCTAAAACATCTTTGAAGCATCAAGAATGTCTAAGCCATTGACTCTAAAAACACTACCCTCTTACTTAGGAGACAACAAAGATGAGTCCATAGTGTGCAAAACCACTTAGGTAAAAAGAGCGGAACAGACACTGGAGGTAGATAGCATCCATTCATGTCAACACCCATTCAATGTACTCTTACCTTGGGAGAACTATTAAAAAGAAGACCATATTTATGGAATGATTTACAAAAGACTCTAGAGAAGGTGGGGATAACAGGGCTAATCGCAAAAAAATTGGATAAATTGAAACATGAATTGGATAACAAGGAGATTAGATCCGTCTCTATGAACAAAGTCAGAGAATACTACAAGGGGGAAGAAGGAAACACAACCCTTCTAGTGAGATATAATGATGTAGAAACCATGGCAATACTGGATAGTGGGGTAGAGATAGCCATAGCCATAGAAGCGGTATGGGAATCATGGGGAAAACCATCCATTAGACAAACTCAAACGAGATTACAATTGACGGATGGACACATAGGAAAAACCCTAGGACTGCTTGAAAAAGTGATAGTTAATTCCTATAGAATTGATTATCAACATACTTTTATGATAGTGGACTTTGTAAAGAAACTTAATTATGAAATCGTCTTTGGAAGGCCATTCATGTGGCAAGTACAACTCATTCAAGATTGGGGAAACAACTACCTGTACTTGAAGCAAGTGGGATCAATCACAAGGGTTAATTTGAAAGATCACACTTATAGCGATGTAATGAAAACACTCATTCAAGAATTTTCCTCAGTCTCTTTAGTTAATCAAAGCTTCCATCTTGGTTAAACAAAGACACACCTATTTGGATGTGTGGACCCTCAAAAAATGGGAGTTTAAAACGAGAAGAATGCACCTTAGAAAGTGATTGCAGATGAATCATATAAAGCTGAACCCTTGTCGGAGCATTTCTTTGAGCCATTTGAATGGACTCAAATTTTGGCAACAATGGATGTCTGTGTGAATACGTTTATGCCTACTCAATTTTGCAGTGAGGATGGTTATGACATAATTCCCATAGAAATGATCTCAACCATTCAAATTGAAGATGAAGTTCAAGAACCCAAGAACTTATTGAAAGCTCAACAAGTCTTTTCAGATCTCTATTATGATGCTACTGATGAGTTTAAAGAACATTCAGCTACATCCGATGATTCTGGATCAGAAAAAGAACATGTGAGAGCCCAACTACTCCTAAAAGGAGGAGAGAAAAAGTTTTTTAACTTTCCAAACCAAAAAGCAAGAAGACAAAAATGGTATAGAAGGAAAAAGGAAACAAAAAACTAAAAGTCTATACCTATGCCATCAGTTTCTAGCAGAATACAGTTTTTTGATGCAGATAAATGCACATGATTGTGTCAAAGAAAAAATCACGGGTGGATATCCTTCAAACAAAACAAGCAAGGAACATAAAAAAAAATCAAGGAAAATGAGAAAGTAAACTCAATCAAAACCTAAGCACTAGGATGATGAATCATCCATGACACGGGTTGAACAAAAGAAAAAACATCAAGAATTGAAGAAAACACTAAAGGAGGTGTATACCACTGAAATGGAAACAATCAAGGAAGAGAATAAAGATGTAATGAGTGTTCCATTCCATTACAAGAAATATACTCTCCAAGACTGAAAGATCATAGTGGAACAACCTGTAAGGGAACTAAGAAAATATGGTGAGTCATATGAAAGACCTAAAAATGCAAAGAAAATAGATTTAGCCAAACCAGGAGAAGAACCCAAACCTACCTACATTGGGAACAACTTGACTGAAGAAGAAGAAGAACTTTTGCTAGTCTTACTGAAAGAATATCGGGATATCTTTGCTTCGTCTTATAAAGATCTCAAAGGTGTTGATCCAGAAATTTGTCAACATGCCATACCGATGAGAGATGATGCAAAATCAAGTAGACAACTTCCATATACTTATAATGAAACATTTGTCAGAAAGATCAAAGAAGAGATAGAGAAGCTTAAGGAATTTGCATTCATTTATGAAATTGAACACACAAATTGGGTGTCTCCAAATGTGGTGGTACCCAAGAAAAATGGAAAATTAAGAGTATGCATCAATCTCAAAAAAGTGAATGCAACCACCATTAGAGATAACTACCCTCTTCCAATTACCAAGCATGTTTTAGAAGGAGTTGCAGGAAAAGAAGCTTACAGCTTTCTATTTTTCTTTTTGGGGTACAATCAGCTTTTGATTGATCCACATAAAACTGCCTTTGCAAGTGAATGGGGTATTTTTGCCTATAGGGTTATGCCTTTTGGGCTAGCTAATGATCCGGCTACCTTTCAAAGATTGATAAGCCATGCTTTCAAAGAATATCTTAGTAATTTCTTGGAGGTATATATGGATGATTTATGTGTACATTCATCAATCCGGGCTGATCATTTTGTACATCTCGAAAAGGTCTTCAAAAAGTATAGACTTTATAGGATTTGCTTAAATCCTGAAAAGTGCACATTTATGGGCAGACAAGGAAAAATTGTTGGACAAATAGTGTCTAAAAACGGCATAGCGATCGATATGGATAAACTTCATGTTATTGCTGAATTCCCTAGATTGACAATAGTTAAAGGGGTTTAAGCTTTTATGGGACATTGGGGATATTATAGACAATTCATCTATATGTATGCTATAATTGCAAAACCCATGTATGGCTTGATTACACTCTTTTTATGGACTGATGAGTGTGAAGAATCCTTCATGAAGCTTAAAGAAGCTCTCACTACAATCCCAATATTGAAAGCATCAGACTGGAATAAGATATTCCATGTATACGTTGATGCTTCAATTTTTGCCATTGGGTGTATATTAGCTCAACCAGGAGACGGAAAATTTGATTTTCCCATTTCCTATGCTAGTAAACAACTGAATGTGGCAGAAAAAAATTATACAACCACCGAACGAGAAGGATTAGGGATGATCTATGCCATAAAAGAGTATAAACATTACCTATTAGCTAGCAAATTTGTGTTCTTTGTGGAGCACCAAGCTTTATTGTATTTAGTCAACAAGCCATGCAACGCAGAGAGAATAGTGAGATGGTTCATCATTCTTTTGGAGTTTGATTTCACTATAGTCGTAAAAAAAGGCCCCATGCACCAAAAAGCAGATCATTTATCAAGGATTATTTTAGGAGAACCACCAAAAGGGATAGACGATGATCTACCAGATGCATATCTGTTCTCCGTGGAAATGATACCCCGTTGGTAAGAAAATATGGTTTCATTGATGACTATAGCTCAAGTGGTACGTGGATTCTCAAATATCACTTCCTATTACACCAAGATTAATTGGACAATCGGTAATGCACCAATTACTAGCTGGAAGGCTATACAAAAGAAATTGAGATGGAATATTTATTTTGTATATTAATCCTGAGGAGAAAACCCAATACCTAAATCAAGCACACATTACCATATTAGGACTTCACTTTGCGGAAGACCAAACTATGCAACGGATCCTGAGACTTGGAGTTTTTTGGCCAACCATGAGGATTGATGTTCACTCATTTGTGAAAGAATGACAGAAACAAACACACGTACCTCATGTGACATTATTTTAAATCTCACTCGTTCCTAAGTGATAGTTACTTACCAAGCAGAACATTTTTAGAGGATATGAGTAAATGCCGCCAAAGAGCTATTGAAAATGAAGCAAGAGACTATGCTCTTATTGGAAACCAATTGTATCGGAGAGAAAAGGATCAACCTTTGCGTCTCTGTGCAAATGAAGATGAATATATACCCACTCTAGAACAAACACATGTTGGATTAGCTAGAGGTCACTTTTATAGTGAAACCATCGCTAGGGAAATTTTAATGACAAGCATATGGTGTCCAACACTTTTTGCAAATGCCAAAGAATAGGTTCAAAGATGTGATGCATGCCAATGAGCAAAAATTCCAACAAGGGTAGATAGCATGCCTTTAAGACCAATAATGGGGGCTAGAGCTTTTGCAAAATGGGGCATAGATTTTGTCATACCAATACAACCACCTACTTATAGAACTCAAGCTCAATATATCATTCTAGCTATGGACTATTTGACCAAGTGGACATAGACTAAGACAACTAGGAAGAATGATGCTAGAACCACAACCGCATTATTGTATGAGAATGTATTCACAAGATATGGACTTCCAATATAAATTGTAAGCAATAGGGAACCTCATTTCCTCATGAGGTAATTGAGTATCTACTGAATGAATTTATGGTTATCCATAACAAATCCACTCCATATCATCCACAAGCAAATGGACAAGCTGAGCAAAAAAAAAAATTCTTAGCTCGATATTGACTAACGTAGTTTGTTTAGGACAAACTGATTGGGAAATGAATCTACATGCTGCTCTATGGGCTTATAGAGTTTCATTCAAGACATCTTTAAATACTACACCCTTTGATCTTGTTTATGGTCTTGATGCCATACTACCGATGGAATTTCTATTGTCGACACTAAGGGTAGCTAAAGATCTTAAGTGGACAGGACATGAATTGTCAGAGAGGCTTGAAGATTTAGAAAAGATTGATGAACAAAGGCTAACGACTATAGTGCACATCTATGCACAAAAACGGAAGCAAAAACAATTTTTTGATTCACATCTAGTCTCAAAAATCTTCAAAAAAGGGGACCTAGTTTTAGTTTATTCCCTTAAGCAACACATTCCCAAATTCAAGGAAAAGGAAAATGGACCGTTTGTGGACCGTTTGTCATTGAAGATGCATGTCCAAGTGGAGAAGTTAAATTATCCACTATAGATGGTGAACCCATGGCTAACTGGATTAGTGGATGCCGCTTAAAGAACTATCATTTGCCACCAAACCAATGATTTGCTAGAAAAAATGCATGTAACAAAGTAGAGAAAGATCAAACGATAGCAGGTTGTTGATGAAGCTCAAGAGGAAGCTCAACTTTGAGTACTCAAGTGGAAAGCTTCTTTTAGAAATCAACAAACACCTATTCCCATCATCACATTGGAGCGAGATAAACGACTATAGGAATCACAAAATGATGCAGTATCAACGGATGATGAATGGTTGGATGGAATTGACCTTCGCATCACAGTACAATTGAACAATCATAGCACAGATGCATTAGTAGATACCAGTGTTTGAATGAATGCATTTAGTTATTCCACTTATAAGAAAGCTACGAATTGGTCTTTAGCATCGGGAATATTTTCTATCAAAGGATGTTAAAAAAACCCAACAGCGGCATCGGGAGTGGTTAACTTGAATGTGATAGTAAATGGACTCTCATGCTCTCCTCAATTTATATGCATACCAGATGAACATATGCATGAAATGATGATTCCTTGAATCTCATAAATGCGGGCATACAAGGTCGTACTAGATCTAGACACCAATCAACTCAAGCTATCACTTAAAGGAGGACAACTCTTAGTTCCAATTGCACCCAGCAAAGAGGAATGGAAAAGAGGTCGCCCACAACAAAAACCAAGGAATAATCAATCTACGTCAGCCTCTAGTCAAGAAAATGCTACAAGAAGCATGCAAGAAGTCAGGTAGATTTGGGTAGCAAAAGCATAGCTCAAGGACAATCCATCTCAAATTTGGGTGCCCAAAAACTCATCTACCATACTGAAGGAAGTTTCACATCTAACAACTCAGAAAAAACCATCTTTCAAAAGAGAAACCATGGAAACCCTTAACTACTCAAGACCCAACTCTTACACCGCATACTGATTTGAATGCATTGACCTTCAAAGCATGGTAGAGCTAACAACGGCTATGCATAGGCACGATTGTTCAACCCATGCACACAATCATCCTGGAGTACTCCATCTAGGAGAGGTGGAAGGAAACTTCATTAATTAAGGGCAATGTTTGAAGAGGGAGAAAGTTGGATGTAATGTGTGGTTTTTGCAAAATTACCTAATAATGCCCTTCAAAATCATGAATAGGGGAATTTCAGTTGATAAAATCTCCCCGATGAGTGTAGATATTGAATATACTATCAGAAAGTACATCAAAAATAGCTCTTTTTGCTTATTTTCATTAATTTTTCTTGATATTGAAGTTTAAAATGAAGAAATTTACCAAAAAGTAATAAAATAGTGTTTTTCAATGGATTTTCTTAATTGTTGATCTTTCAATTGCCTTTTTCAGTGCATTTTATTATTTTCTTTGATTTTTCAATAAACATGTCAAAAATTAATAATAAATAGCGAATGAGTTCACATGGAGAGACTGAAAATATGTTGATGATCAGGAGGACAAGACAAACAGGCACTAAATTTTGTTGATCGAAATGACAAACAGAAGCGGGAGGCCTAAATTAGGCCGCTAGAGCCTGTTTTTGCAAATTCTTGCCAAATGAGCTAACGGAGTCCGATTGAGGAAATTTTTGAGTCTAACGTAGATTTCACAGCCTATTAGGACTAACAAGGGAATCTAAGGAAAAATAGTTTGGGAAGTCCGAGTATAGATATCTTAGGTAGCCCAAAATCACCTCATTTCTACTAGTTATCCTTGGAGAAGAGAGCTCTCGACCTTCTTCGCACGCGATTTTCGAAGTCCACAGTCACCCATTTTCAGCACCGTTTCACACGAGACATGAGGGCTAAGTTCTAAAATCATCAAAGAACATTTCTATGCAGTCGGGTAGTAGGTATAGGTCCCGAGAAAAACCCTAGAATCTCAGCTGTGTACAAACTCCTAGAACACAAAAACGACCATAGCGGCCTGTCGGCTCAACCGAATTGGACAAGAGTTGAACTGTAGCATGCCCCTACATAGTAGAATACTTCCATATCATTAGGTGACCATTTGGCAGGGATCGAGGGGGTCCCCAAGTAAATAATCTACGTTTTTGCCACATACCGGAATTGAATTTTGACTCCAGGGGTAGCATATAGACAAGGTCTATAAACAATGTACCTAGATGGTTTCAAGCGCTTTAATAGCAGCAAACAGCTCGCAGACTACAAACATTAATTTTGACATATGAAATCAAACTGACTCTTGCTGAGCCCAAATTGAGCCCAAATTGGATGAGCAACATCAGGACTATGCAACAGACAAGTCCATGGCTCCAACAGTGACCAAACATCTCAACACACCAAGTGGTAACAAAAAACGGTGATTTTAGAGTTGACAAGAGCACAAAGTGATGCCAACATGACCAAATCTTACCAAACTCATTTTAGAACTTGTTTTAGATGTAATAAAGATGTGTAGGTCATAAAATTATCATTTCAAGCATAAAACTCAACTGTAGTAAATAATCACGATTATTACATTTTTTCAAAATTGACTTGAAAATCATCATCATGCTTCACTTGTCACTAGTACACATCTACCTCATGTCACATTTCAAATATGAGCCCAAAATATCTAGTAATTCTCAGATCTTGTCAAAAAACGCACTAAAAGCTCTTTAGTCCAAATTTTGAGAAAAAAATGTTCAAATTGATAAAAATGTAAACAATTACATTTTTGCCCAAATGCGCCCAAATCTTATCTTTGACCTCATGGGACCAAAGTAGATGATGTGACAAGCCCACCAATCAAGTTTGATCACATTTGGATCTCAAAAACCCAAAATCCCTTTAGATCTACTGTCTCACAGTTTGAAGAGTAAATCTGGTATCATTTCCACCCTGTACAGTCAAATGAGCTCACACTTGACTCAGAGTATCGAAGTTACATGTTCTTCAAGCTTATGAATTCAAAAGTGCAAAAATATGGAAACAATCCCCTGCTGTAAATAATCTCAATTATTTACTTAGCTTGTAGTTTTTGCCTAAAGTGTATGGTTTTGATCTATACATGTTTTCATGCATCTATGCATGCTCCAAAATTGGTTTTAAGAAAAATGGACATCATTTGCCAGCAATTTAGACAAAGATCATGTTAGAGCAGAATTTGTGGAATTTCCTAAATTTGAAACGGTATTTTGTCTCATAGGTGCAATGCAAGCTGCTGAGAGAAAGCAAAGAGGAGAAAGACACAAAAAGAAAAGTTGCAAGAGTTGCCACCATATCATTGTTGCCAAAGTGACCTACTTGTCAAAAGAACAGCTTAAGGAGCACAACACCACAGTCTTCACTAGCAAATTCAAAAGTAAAGATGGAAGTCAAGTGGAGTTGCAAATGCCACCAACAAAGGAAGCCTATGATGTAGCAGCTAAGCCAGCTATGAAAGAAGCCAACAGGAGGTTGGTAATTTGAGCATTTTATGATCAAGAACCATGTGGAATAGATTTCCAAAGGGCTTACAAACTACTGTCGATGATTAAAGAGGATGGTTCTGCTGAGATCACAGATCAACAAGGACAAAAAATCGAGGTAGTCATCGACAAAGATATAGTGTCTGAAGCACTAAAGCTGCCAACAAAAGGTATGACAATGAGAGAAAGAGATAGGAAAATAGCTGGAACATTCACAAAGACTACAATTACCTCCACCTTCTCCGATCTTATGCTAAAGCAAGTAGAGAATCCCGCCCGTCTATACCACTAGTACTTCCACTTCCTCTCCAAGAAACCACCAAGGTACACTACCCCAAATCATGTTGTTGCAACCACATTCATGCAAGTATTGAAGTCATCAAGTAGACAATCAATATATCATGCTCAATATGTGCTTACAACACTCAAGAACACAAAGAAGGAAATAAAAGTCACATACTTAGGAGCTACAAAAGTCTTAACCTAAATTGCATACCATGCCATTAGGGTGGCCAATAATTTTTCGCCAGCCCCAGATTAGAACACATGGATAATCACAGAGAAAGCTCATCCCTCTCCACGAGCCACAAGATCAAAAAAGAAAGGGAATTATAAGCCTAATGAAGGGTCAGCTGAAAGCTCACTAGTGAAGAAAGTTCTGATAATAAAGAAAAAAGGGCAAGAAGGGAAGAAATGAAAAGAAAGGCAGTGGATGCCCATCAAGGAGAACCTCCACAAAAGAAGGCAAGGTTCAAAAGAGAAATAGAAGCTTATGAACAAAGTTGACAAGCTGCAAGACAGACTTCAAGTCTATGGAATCCAAGGGAATTCAAGGGTTCTAGGACCAAAAACCCTAAGAAGAAGATCCAAAAGACATGCTAGAAAGGATGTATGCGGAAGCTGAAGCCCTGAAAATACAAGAGGCATTGGCAGAAGCTCATTAAAAATCCAGAAAGAATCAACTGCTCAACAACCACAACAAGCAGAAGCTGAAAAACCAATTGAACCACAACATGAAAGGGAGGTGATGTCTCCAAGACTATCCTCACCCAATATCGAACAAGGGGATCCACCTCTTCCTAGTTCAAGCTCTTCATCAACTAACCAATCAGATGAAATCAAGAAAATAAAAGGAGATGGGTTAAAGAAAGAGAAGGAAGCCAATCAAGAGCAACTACCAGAAACAACCAAATATGAGGCTGGACCTTCCAAAGAGCCCCAATAAAAATAAGAGTGGGAAACGACTGATGAAGTTATCACTCAAGTCAAGGAATATGCAAAGTGGATACAAATAATGATGACTGAGAAAATGCAAAAAGAGGCTCTTAGTCGTAGTGCGGCTAAAGCCTGAGAACTTGAATAGGTCATTGATGTGCTCCAAGGCAAGCTTAAAGATAGAATGAGTATCATTGAAAATATTCAAGGCAAAATCAAAGAGCTCAAGAACAAAGCAGAACAACACCCAAACATCAAGGAAAATCAAGAAAAAGAGATGGAAGAGTTAGGGGAACTGTTGGAGCTGTTGCAAATAAAAGAAAGACTCTACAAGGATATGCAAGAATAGGGTTCAGATGCTCTCCACCGCACAAGGAGGAAAAATTGGCTCAACAAAAATTCAAGGTATCTCATATTGTTTACAAGGGCATCGGTATCCATTCAAAAGGACCCAACATTCTATCCTGTACCAAGGGTAAGGACATGGCAAGCACATGAAGCACTAAAAAAGAAATGGCCAACTTGGCTTAACTACCCAAAACTGCCAGCAGCACCAGAGTAATGACAGATACCTGAAGAATACATGGTGAAAACCTTAACGGGCGCCATGAACTTCTTCAAGAGCCTCCTTGACCTCTCATGTGCAATGCTTTTTAAAATCTACAAAATGTTGCTCACATGTATCCAAGTTTTTATGAGCTTGAACAAGTGGGATCCCCATGGATGTCCTTTTTAGAAGGTAACCAAGGCTTATGCTATGATTTAAGTGGCCAACCTTCAGAAGAAGTTATTTTTGGCTTCTATGCCAAATGCATGTTCTTACCATTGAGCAATATGTTGGCATTTGAAGAATATTTTTACACCGGGTTCTTCACATGGCCTGCAAAGATTTTTGGACCCGTGATCAACAATATAACTGCAAGGTTCATCAGATATTCAACCATAGAACTAAAGAATAGAGTTACTATTTAATTTTTGCAAGTCCCTGAGAAAGAACGGTGCATCCGATATCAAAAATCTCTTCAAGCACTGAATGACCGCCTTGCCAGCCATCAACACGAAGACTATTTCAGTCCATGAGGCTGTTTCAAGGGACGACATAGTCGCGGGGGGGGGGATGTTAGAAGCAAGGTAACCCATGTAACATTTTTTGGGAGCTTTGTTGTAAAAACACTTATTCTTTTGATAAATTGTAACTCCTATTTGACAAGTGGATATTGTAATCTATGAGCCGGAGCTATAAGCTTCCAGATTGTATTAGTTAATCCTTGGTTAGACCTCCCAAATGATAAGTTTTTGACCTAAGAAACCTTGGCTGAGGTATAAAATCCAACTTTATAAAGTTATTACTAAGTTTTTTGGATAAGAAATACACAGCATGAGCTTACGACGCTCTCTTCTCTCCTTCTTCTGCTTCTATCTCCTTTGTTGGTTGTCACATTGTAGTGCCATCCATTACATTACAACCACAGGTAAGAGCTCTAGGCATTGATGTAAACATATCATGATAAATTGTAGCATTTGACATCACCGACCCACATCCTAATTTCATCATAAGTAGGAATCTAAGCTAGGAAATCATGGAATGATTGCTAAGAATTTAGATGCATTCGAGGTCAAAAATGACTAGGTCAAAATCTCACTACTATTAACAATCGCATTTTTTTCTACTCATTGAAAGTGAGATTTGGGACCATAAGCATGTGTGCTTATGTATTATATACTTGTCCTAGAAGTTTCATAGCATTCGGATGTCATTTGATATTGTAACGATCATGGTTTGCTTGCCGATTAGTGACTAGGTTTTGATTACTTAGGTCACTTGAGTGTAGCTAGTTAGATGCAAGTTGTTTCTTGTTTTCCAAGAGATTGACACCCTCTTGTAGCCTCCATGCACTAGTCGAGTCAGATTCATCCCACGGATTGACAATTATGTTCATGGTTCTCATTATGTCTGCAATAAGATAAGAGTGAGGTTAGGAAACCCATCCACACTCACCTTAGCGGGGCACCTGTTCTAGGCTTTATACCTTGTGAATTTCTCTGGAAAACCGGCATATGGGTTTATTGGTCTACCATGTGGTAGGTCTCTGTGACTGCAACCCCACAGAGCCTCCCAAACCTCCACGAACTTCAAAATTTTCAAAAAAACAACTTTTTTCCTATGACTTCTATTGTCTACAGTTGGGTGTTCACCGATGCTTCTCCAAGGGGGGAGTAATGTCAGGCCTAGGGTAAGACCAAGCAAGCCAAGGGCCAAGATGGACATGCCATTCAAGGGGGCCCTATTATTAGCAAGGCAGGGCCTATATAGTGCACAATTGGCAGGAAAGTGGCATGCTCCAATCCCCAGAGTCTTACATAAACAAGGTTCTCGTCTAATCCAAAACTAGGAAGAGCCCTTTCTAGATGCTCATAAGTAGTAACAAAACATAGATCAATATGATTTACATAATTTGAAGACTTGAATATGTGAGAGGAAATATGTACACAATGTGCAAATAGAATTGAAAGACAATAGTTTTCTAGCACACAATGAAAATGTTTTAAGATTGGTGAGAAAATTTCTTTCTGTAGATATTATGGGTAAGCTTGATAATATAATGGGTCTTAGTTTTCATTGTGGGAATGAGGTTGTGGAAGTATTCTCTATGGAGATGTATCAGGTGATAAAATCTTTCAAAGCAGAAAATTTCTCAAAGAAAGAGATTGGACCAGAAGTGTATTTGGAAACTTTATACAAAAGTGTTGCAAAGAAGGTGAAACCAGTGGCTTCACCCTTACCTCCAAACAACAAGGACAAGATAGAATGGGCTTCTTTGCAACTAAGCTTTAGGAATCCCAAAATGATGGGCCACAACTTCACAAAGGAATATTTCCAAAAATTGCAGATTGGTTGCAAGGAGTTCCTAACAAAACAAGAGAAGAAGTGCTTGGAAAAAATGCTTTCAAATCATGGTAAGGCTTTTTCAGTTGAACCATATGAGATAGGATGTGTTGATCATTCTACTATTCCTTCTATGGTGATTTTTACGATACCTCATGTACCTTGGAATCTACGACTTATTCTAGTTCCAAAAACTCATATGCCAAAGCTAATAGAATTACTCAACGAGAAAAGAAAATGGGGATTTTGGAGCATGGCCTGTAATCAAGGTCACAATTAGGAATGTGTGCATAAGACTAGTTGTGGATAATTTTGCAAAATCATTTGCAGGAAAGGAAATTTGTTCAATGGGAGTTCTTGACCCAAGGTATGATCAATTCAAACTAACCATTGAAATCAAGGACTTGACAACCATGAGGGTCTTGGTAAGGATGTATACATTACCTCAAGGAGAAATTAACTGGGTTGCACATATGATGAATGGGATGAACAAACTCTTACATGACTTTATTACTAAAATCACAATGACTTTCATTGATTATTTTCATATAAAAAAGATGTGAAGAAGGGGAGAAAGATGAAAAATTGGATTAAGAAAGGTGCCATAAGCTTGTGGAAAATCACATAGATCATTGTGACAGGATTTCCCCTAGGTTTGGGAAAAAGTCTATATTTCGTGTCAACGAGGTGCTTACTGCCAGGCACATGTGTGGGCCATATGGAAGAAAACCTTGTCCAACAAAGGTGGATGCAGTCCTAAGAATGAAAGACAGTTGCACAAGTATCATTGAGGTCATAAGGTTTCGGGATGCATGTGTCTTTTATGTTATTTGGATCGACACTATGCCCACGTTCTGAACCTCTTTATCAATTATTTAGAAAGAGTCAAAAGTTCAAATGTGGTGAATCACATATAAAAGCTATGAGGAAGCTAAAGGAGTCACTACAATCAGCACCAACTATGAAAAAGGTGAACTATGAATGTGGAAGGGTAGTCATTGTGATTGTGGATACAGTCCTACAGGGATTGGATGGGCAATAGGGTAAAGTGACGAAGAAATCATAGGTATGTGGTTAGGTTTTGGGCTAAAGTACTAAGTCCTCGTCAAAGGAATTATCCCTGAATAAAAAGAGAGTTATGGGGTGTGGTTTCAATGTTGAAGAATGAGAAGGAATACCTAATTGGTCCATGTGTGGTTGTAGAAATTGATTGTCTACCACTACATGGGATGATCACAAGTTGTTCAAGACTAGATATCGCAATGTTATAATTGATTTCTACATTAAGTCCTTAAATCCTAAGTTTAATCATAGTGTAGGTAATGATAACTCAGTGGGTAAATATGTTGTCTAGTGCAAGATTTGAAGATGAAGAGGAGTTGATCAATGAGGGAGAAATTGTAGGCACAAAGTTTTATTCCATTTCTCATGTCAAGGGTGATTATGTCTACATGTCAAGTGAACTTGAGTCATTCTTTGAGGGATTTTATGAAAAATAAGTACTTCTCATTGTCAGGACAAGGGTAGGACCATTCCAGGCCAAGGGCCAAGGCCAGGACGGATATGCAGTCAAGGGGGTCCCTATATTTAGAAGGCCAAGGACCTATATAGGGCATGGCTGGGTGGTGATGAGCATGTTCAGTTCGCCTATCCTTTCATTGGTATCAGAGCTTAGGGGAGGAAAGCAGCTATGGAGGAGGATCGCGGAGATGGTGCTCTCACATGGCGAGGCATGTCTCGGTTTGATTCCTCTCGTTCTCGCTTTTTTTCTCGATCTTTTTTGCAAGGCATCCCTGTCGATCTCTCTCGCAGCCATGGCGTTTGTGCATGTAATTGCATGCGATTGCATGGCTCTCCTCCTATGAGGCAGGCATGGAAGCGGAAGACGCAGCACCGTGTGCTACTATCCCAAGTCTGGGAGGTAAAATCAAATCCCGCAGGACCGTGGGCATCAACCCTAAGCAGGGGGAAGGCGTGAGTTTCGGCCAGCACCAAACGGTGCACTAGTGGACTCAGAAGGAGCGCGCAAGGAAGCTGTGAAAAAGCCGTCACAGGGACGGGTCGAGTCTTGCAACAAGGACTCTCTCTCTCTCTCTCTCTCTCTTCTCCTCTCGGTGGCTCTGCTTGTAGCGCCATCGCTCACAGCAGCAAGCAAACAGTAAGTGAATTTTTTTTTAAAAAAAAATTTAATTAAAAAACAAAAACAGCTTTTCGCATACTAGTGGCCCGCTCCACCAAAAACCGGCAGCCATGGCGTTTGTACATGTATCGTGAGATTTGCCCCGAAGGGAGGCAAAGGCGGCTTTTCCAAGGTATGCATGTCATGTCATGCATGCTCATGCTCGAGCCTCGGCAAAGGGGCCATGGCAATAGCGAGGAAGGAAAGTGCTCCCGCATCTCATCAAAAAGAGATTTCCAAGGGTGCTTTTATTCCAAAATCAACGACGATTGCACCTCGACCAAGGAATATGCTCGTGGAAAAAAAAATCGAGAGCAAAAGCAATGCCAACAAGGATTGATGAAGACAAGATGTTTAGCATGCTCGACTAAGAGAAGGAGCCTTCCAGTACTGTGCTGCCTTCACAGATTTTCGACATGATTCCAGGTAAATTTGTCTACATTTTGGCATTACTTTTTTACTGTGTTATGCAATCAATTATTTGTTCATTATGGTTCGTTGACATGTAACAAGCACGGCTTGATTGTCTCTTCCAATCACGGCTTGTATTGCCTCTTCAAGTGATTAGTGGTAGTTGAGGTACCTCCACACCCAGTAAGGTATGCCCCTAGTAGGGTGTTCTTGACATTCATGGTTGAAATCACCTCAATGCTGAGCTTGCGAAATCGACTCAAGCATGGCTTGGGTACC
Source organism: Adiantum capillus-veneris (assembly GCF_014529385.1). Lineage (NCBI taxonomy): Eukaryota > Viridiplantae > Streptophyta > Polypodiopsida > Polypodiales > Pteridaceae > Adiantum > Adiantum capillus-veneris. The sequence goes on along the minus strand of NC_140947.1, from coordinate 73,541,012 downwards.
TGCCACACTGATCTACTGCACGGATCATTAACAATTCATTTTTCTACTAATGGACTTTCAAGGAGATCGGCACACCATGTGGCTCGATTTGATGAAGGGTACATAGGGCTCGGCATGGCCAACTTCTTGTCACCGCTTTCAGAAATCGGCAAAGACGCTAGCCACACAACACTAGCCAATCTCCATCAACAAGGTCAACTAAAGTTTACCATGATATTTGTATGTCGACAGCAGCATATGTTGGCTAACTAACCTTCCTTATGTGAAGCAAGGCTTCCATTTTTGCATTTTGCATTGAGCCTTCCCACTTTGGGCATATGCTATGAGCATAGACACTTGGGAAGGATTTTTGCAAGTTGTCTCATTACGTACAAGACAGACGTATATGATACAAAGGGGTGTATGTGTATATACCATAACTCTCTGCTAAGAGCTGGTTCGAAATGAGTTTTTTTTTCCTTCCAAATCTCTGGACCACTGGTTACTTCAACGACCAAGTTAGCCCATTTTAAGTTCTTCTTGTTTTTTCATGTTTACTTGGAAATTACTGTTTTTGTGCAAACCAAAGTGGTTTGCCACTTTAATACGAAGCAAGGCTTCTCCCTTGTGCCAAGATACTACTCAATGACTTGGCATCATGGGCAGTGGCACACAAGTTTGGGGAACTGCCAAAATATGGCATATCACTCCCTACCAGTACAATTGTGCAAGGCACTTATGGTTTTGGCTCTCACGTTTGAGGCCATCACTTTTGCCAAGGGCTTCTGTTTCTGCATGCACGGCATGATAGCTAGGTAGATTCAATTTTACCACCTTATGCAATAAGCTTCTGCTATAACACCAGACACTTTGACACGGACAAGATAAGTTATGGATTGTTTGACATGATTTTTGGTTGATGTCCACGCACAACACCACTAAAAAGAACCTAACACTTGGAATTGATTCACCGGCAAAGTGCCCTATCGAAGTCATCCTCGATAAATCACGACCCCATACACGGTAGATAGTCAAGATTTGATTTGTGTTTTTCTGTTACCTCGCTCGATGAGAGCGTCATACCAGAAAACTGGGGAATGCTTATACGATAAGCTGCAAGTCAGGCATAAGATGCGTCAGAACACATAGCTTGGGCACACACTCTGAAAACTTAAGCAAAGTTCCTCAGGCCAGCATGCTCTTTTGTTCATTCTTCATCTCTTTCTCTCATGAACAAAATGAAAATTTTCTACGAAGTTTGGTTTCATGTTTCACTACTAAGCCAAGATGCTCTAAAACTCTCAACTAGAAATTAGGCAAGGTTCCATCCATATTAGTCTTCATACGATTGAACACTAATTTCCATGATGGCTAGGAACCACGCACGCTGGCTCAGAGCCATTGCTAAACCTAGGATAAGATCCACTTGTTGGTATTCCTTGGACGATTGTTCTGAAGATCGAACAGCACTACCCAGTGGAGTACACATTGATGTTAATTGACAAGCAAGCGTCTTGTCATTACGGATGTCATAACGGATGTTTAGGGTGTCATTTTTGCACTACATGTTTTTAGTGCGATGCTCCAGTGAGTTTTTGATAATCTTACACTCACACCAGTTGCTCTCTATCACGGAGTATAGACACAGCAATCAGCTGTGACAGCATGGTTGTCCATAAGAGCTCGACAGATCACTTGTGTGGATCTCCTGCTCTCTCTGTAGCACTACAGAGAGTCTATGGACATACTGTTTTGGGGTAAGACCCGACGGGTGATTGCTACATCACCCCATAAGCATTAAGGATCACAGTTTGATCTGCATTGAGATCACCATTGATCTCTCCCAGTTATACTTTCAAGGAAAGAATTCCGCAATCTACCATGCGGTAGCAGACGAACACACTTTTCAAGTTGATTCCAATCAATCTGTACACGGTTGACTATGTTGATTACCGTTATCTGCTAGTTGAGCAGTTTCTACAAAGAGTCTTATCAAGGGGTTTGACTACGTAGATTCTAATCCAAGAGCTTGGATTGCAAAGGCAACACCCAGGCTTCCCAGTGCAATGCTGTTTGTTTTTTCAGGTAGGGGACATGGTCCTCTCCATTTGAATATGGGTAAGTGAACATTACGTTCAAATCTCCACGTACGCATCTATTGATTTGGTGTTATTCCATTTTTAGTATGCTTTGCTTGATTTTTCAAGACGTATAAGTACGCTTGAATGTTACAGAGCCATGCCAAGGGCATGTCGGCACAAAGTATTTTGGGCCAAGTGTGCAATCTATCTTTCTGCCTTATGCTGTTACGAACCTACTTGTAGGGTTCAATTTGGCACATGTTGTCACATGGGATACAACATGGTCTAGGAACTCAAGGAGTTCGGTTTAGCTAGTGTGGAGCAATGAATGAGGGTCCCTCTCACTCTTGTCGCAGAGTGTTTAGAGTTACCTCCACACACAAGTACATCTTGTACTTGAAGGATGTTCTTTTTTAGACATCCTCAGTTGAGACATATTCCACATGTGGCGAATATGAGTCTTTGGGAATGACACTGGTGCCCCCTATTTCAAATATGTGTCACGACAAAGTCCCTAGGTGCTGGTTACATCTGTTTTCTCGACCATTTTCAGCACGACGTATCAAGAGCAATTTTAGTGGCCAAAAATTGTCGGATACTTAGAATGACTTGTTCAGCTACAAGTATTGCTAAACAACATTACAGATGGTTGTTTATACATATAGCAAGGCTATAAGTGGTTATTGAAAAAGTTTCATTGTCTGCCATTCAGACGTTTCAGCAAGGCTTTCAAAAGATTGCAATTGAAAGTATTTAGTTTCTATTCAGAACTATTTACATTCTTTTTTAATGTGTGCTACGTGCATCACATTTGCCATAAGTATAGGCAAAGATCACATGGATATACAGGTTTGGATCTGTTTCCTGCTAAATGCATGCACACTAGGTGTTATGGGCCCTAGTGTTTGGCATAGACTGATTTGGAACGGCATAAATATTCCTCAGGTTTTTGCTTATGAAGCATTTTGTACTTTATGTGCACTATCTCTATGAGATTACCTTTGGGTCTATTAATCACCAATAGAGGTCATGGCTCGGTTTGGGTGTTTGTGGATTTTTTAAGTTAACCATGATGGTTATTCTGCACATTGTTGATTCCTCAACAATGTTATACGCTATTGTGATTTCCTGCTTACCAGTCATCTGGGAAGACTGTCTGTAAACCGTGGGGGAAACACACCTCAGTACTGTCAGTATCCAAGGGGATTGACAGATTACAAAGTGTAATCTTGGGCTAAAGGATATGCAAAGTGCGTACATTAGCTTCATAAGCATTTACTGCTCTTTTTGGACTTTACTTACTATCAGTTAACGCATGTTGTGACTAGGTAGTCTCTTCATGTATAACTCAGGTTCTCAACCTTGCACACTTGTTAGGGTGGGGTTGTTTACTGATGATGAAGAAGAGGTCCAAGTCAAGGAATTAAAATTGGCTGATGAGTTATGTCAGCAAGTTACTTTCATGGAAACTGACAAGAGGTACTCTTTTTAGTACACCTATGTTGTGATAAACTCGTTTACCATGCTCATGAGAGTTCTAAATGGATTCTATACACTATGTTTGGATAGGAACCGGTACCATCAGATGGTTACAAATGGACAACAATGTAGAAAATCAAGATGTTACTCTTGGTTTCATTGAACCTCCTACTGAACTAGGTTCCGCTGAAATGAACCGTTGGATCCATGTGGGATGTTACGGTAGAAAACATTAGTGTCCTTATGAAGATACCATCACTTGTGTTTTCGCGAACGAAAACGCTTCTCCAAGGGGGGAGTAATGTCAGGAAAAGGGTAGGACCAGTCCGGGCCAAGGGCGAGGACCAAGGGCCAGGATGGACATGCAGTCAAGGGGGTCCCTATATTTAGAAGGCCAAGGGACTATATAGGGCATGGCTGGGTGGTGATGAGCATGTTCAATTTCCCTGTTCTTTCACTCATTGTATGCTACTTGAGCACATTGAAAAACAAAATAGTTGGTCTGAACAAGATTTCAAAAGGATAGACAAAAAAGCTTATGGTTACTTTTTAAAAGATAGACACTTGTGGAAGCATCCAAACAAAAGGGATGCTACATCGTGCAAAGGGTTATATGTGACAGATCGAAAAACACAAATGGAGCTCTTAAAATAATTTCATGATAGCCTTTGGTTTGGTCATTTGGGCATTTGGGCGACCTTTTTTGTGGAAACTTGTGATACATGTCAAATGTATTCAAACATCAAGTGTCATGATGAGTTGCATCCTACATATCCACTAGTTATGCAGTACAAATGGGTTGTGGATTTTGTCCCAATGCCTTTAGGACTATAGCAGATGAGATACTTGGTTCTTGCACAAGAAGACATGACTAACCAGGTTGAAGGGTGAGCATTGAGAACTAAAACCACAGAGGCCCGTAGTGTTACTCTTTGGTGCATGAAAGATAGCCTTTCTTGATAGATTTTTCTAATGACGATCCTCTCTGATTTGGAAAAAGTCAGCAACATAAGAGTTGTAGCTTATCAATTGATCTTTCTCCATGTAAGTTTTTATAATAATTAGAGCTATGAACAAAGAGATATGATCAAACTAGCGGACCCCAATCTGCCCACACCTACAAGAACAAGTCATTTCCAAACTCTAATCATGTAATGTACCCAACGTTTTTCAATCAAAGTATTTTATTCACTTTGCAAATATTTAAGGTTCACATTTTGTTAAGTTATAATGCGTTCAAACGAAACGATTGGATTGAAAATTGGACTCTAGAACTACTAATTATGATCCTTATTCACTTGAAAACAATAGGTTGATAGAAATCTTAAGCCTCAAGTCTATCTCTAAAGATAAGAGTTGACCCTTAAGAAAGAGGGAGTATTTTTAGGAAAAGGGGAGTATTTTTAGAAAAGAAGAAGAGAGAGTCGAGTTTAGAGTTCTTGTCTTGGAAGCCAAGCTTCTTCTAAATTTAGAGACTTTAAATCACGTATCAAAGTCCGTGTCCTCAAAAAGAAAGAAAAAAGAAAGCCGCAAATGTATGCCAACTTATCTCTCTTTGCTTCCCTTTATTCTTAGCTGGCCTTGAGAGCCTATATAAAGACCCCTCTCCCTTCACTTTGAAGACACACACTCTTAGAAGCGGAAGCTCTCTTGCCTTGAGTTGGAGTTACCTTGTCTCCCTCAACCTCTCTGCCTCAAGCTCTTCCCCTCAAGCCATCTCCATCTCCAAGTCTTTATCTACCATCATCGTTTTTCCCTTCGGATTCTTGAGTTCTCTTTCCCTTTTCTCTACCTCGTTTATGATGGCCCCAAAGCGATTGACTCGAAGCGTGAAGGATTCTCATGTCGTTCCAACTCCAAAGAAGGTGCAAAAGAAGGGACCGTCTACTCCAATGATAACTCAAGCGGAGGTATCGACCCTGAAAGAAGGTGAAATCGTCCAACCTCAAACACGAGAGGTAATCGAACATGTCACTAATCCGGTAAGACAAATTGATAATTTTGCATTTCTATTCATGTTGACTTGGGAAGCTAAGCATAAGAAACATGATTCTATCACAAGAAACAAGCATATGTTTTTATAGGTTAGTGAAAGACCTGTTTGATAAATTGTCATTGTTTATTGAATTATTATTGCTTAGTAAATTGTTATTTTTTGATAAGTTGATATGAAGAATTGGTTGATCATGTTTGAAGAATCATTTAAATAGAAGAATTGTTGAAAGAATATCTTTTGTTCCTCGTGGGAGCGGGATGATTCCGCGGTTAGCGGATATTAAGGTGAGGTTATCGGCTCTCTTTTGTTCCTCGCTGTTAGCGGGATACCTCGTGGTCAATAGGATGCTTGGCGGTTAGCAAGATGCCTCGCAATTAGCGGGATGCCTTGTGGGTAGCGGGGTGCCTGACGGTTAGCAAGATGCCTTGCGGTTATCGAGATGGGAAGGTTGCGCAATTCGCGGTTAGCAAATAAATCCTTTGCAAAAGCTCTATTCGTTAGACAGAGAAAGTCCATGGGTAGCGGCAAACTCTGAAGAAATTGGAAGCGTTCGTCTTGTTCAAATATAGGATTGTCTTCATTAGGCCTTGTTTGGATTGTTTCGGTATTGTTTGAAGGGCTATAAAAGAACCTATGTTGGAATCAATTAAGGAACATTGTTTGTATATGTAAAAAAGTGTGGTAGTAATTAGAAAACAAGATAAAAAGTGTGAGTGTGGGGTGGAAAGTGGGGGCTGGCTCAGGTTGCCAGTCAAGGATGGGTGGTCTCGATTAGTCGAGAAACTCTCCACTCCCTCTTATTAAGAGAAAAGCAATTAGAGACTCATTGTGCATATAGTTGAGAAGTCCCAAATATACGTGCCCTTGAAAGATGTGGACCCGATTGGTCGAGTACTTTTCACAAGATTACTAGTTAGTTTAGACTATGTCTCATATCGTATTCAGGATTTATGAATGGTGGCCGTGCCTCTTAAACATGGGGAAAAAAGTGTTGTTTATGGATTCTATATGTGTCAATGGGATTTCATCTCTATGTTATAGGAGACAGCTTCCATTAGAGTCCTTGATTTATTGACCTGGCCTGTGGGGTATGACCCTTATAACCACCAACATGATGGATAGAGGACTTCCTCTCTTCTGTTGCTCGTATCTCTACTTGGTGGAAATAGAGTAGGGTGTCATCAACAGATGAAGGCCATCTATCAAGTCCCCCCAATCTTTGCAGGGTTGGGGATATCACAAATCATTTCTTTTTCACATTGGATCCTCTCTTTCTTGTTTATCTTCTGAGGTTCCCTCCATTTATTGGAAAGCAATGAAGAGATAGTGAGGGAAGGGATGCCAAATTGTACGAGTGATGATAGAGAATCCCTAACTCCCATGAATGCCTTCGAGAAGTTATAATCATATTTAACATTCACTCATCCACATGTACATATTTATCTCTTATGGACAAGAAAGGTGTTGAAGGCTATCAATCGCTTTCTTCTTCATCAAATCAACAACAAACTTGTGGATGCATGATCATGTAAGACGTATGGTTTTGCATTTATTATCGATATCTCTCTCTCTATCCTTATCTCTATCTTTCTTTGCATCTTAGCTACCATCTGTAACTAGGTTGTTCTCCACAAATCATATTTGGCTTACACTCTTGAGTCATCTTAGATGAATAGCCTAGATACTGTGAACTTTTCTTAGTAACAAGAGAGCATGGAAACTTAAAAATCTCCCAATTGGTGCAGAATTTACATATGTGCATGAGATGCAAAAATGTCCGAAATGGCCTTTCTTCAAAAAATGTGTTTTACAAAAAATTATAGAATAGCACTTTTCAATCTCCCTCATGCAATAGAGTTAGTCTCTCACCTACCTTTCTCTCTATCAGTGGCCACATTACCTCAACCTACACAACTTACCTTGCATGTTTTAAGAGGCTTTTCACATAAAACCTTTCTTTTTTCCAAGCATAAATTCCTTGCACATAGCCTGCATAACCGCATAAATCATAGACTCATTTGATTGCCATTGGTCTTCATACCTGCTTTGATATTATGACATACACTTATAAGCACCCTTGCCTTGCTTTCCACCTTTTCTAGCATTGACTCTCTTTGGTTGCACCAGTGTTTTGAAAGGTGTGATGTATCTTAGAGCACCACTTGTCCAATCTTAGCAAGTTTTAGGTTGAAGGGTGAATCCAAGAGCTATCATTTGGCCACTTTAAGCTATTTGTGAATTGGATGAATCCTAAGGCTTTTGATCACAAACTATAGTTGGGGTAGATACACCTTTCAATTTACACAACATTCGTCACAAAAAAAAAAAGAGAGGGGTGAAAGTGCAAAGGTCACAACCATATTCATGGACATCTTGAGTAAAGACACACCCTCTACTCAAGCCATAGGACCCTCCCACACACACACGCATGTCCACTCCCAAGACCCTGTGTACCATGACGGGTTGTACCAACAAAGCATTCCTTTTCCACATATGAAAACCCCATCTCATTCATGACTAGAAGTGGTAATAAGATAAAATAAGCACCCTCCCTATTTGCTTACAACTTGGAATTAACTTATACAAAGCTCCCTTTCAACAACATACCCATGAACCCATTGCCCATGCAAATTTTCACATGGCACACACTACTTATGTACACTTTGGTTATGCGTGCCATATGTACATGTAAGGCTTATAAAAATAGTTAGAAACATCCACCAAAGTCCTTGAGTGGCTCACATCATTTCTCAAAAACATGTCACAACATGCACTTCCCTTGGTTTCTTGTCACAAAATGCATATTGACACCTAGTACACATCTAGTACACAAAATGCATATTGACACCTAGTACACATCCCTTATGTAAAATTCATAGATGCATGTCATCATATATGTAAGACTAATAAAATCATTAAAAAACATACAATATAGTCCTTGGAGTGGCCCACATCATTTCTGAAAAACATGTCACCAACATGTTTGTTGGTTCTTTGTCTTGACATTGAGTACTAGGCATTGAACACATCCACATCCATACAAACATACTACAGAATGGACAACCAAACAAGACTAGTTTTGCTGATTGGATAATAATCTTGGTTATGAGTATTGTATGTAGTTGTAAAGTCATTTTATTTATTGTGAGTATTGTATGTATTTTTAAGGCATTTTATCCATCGTGAGTATTGCATGTAAGTTTAAAGTAGTTTTAAGGAATTTTATCTGTCATGAGTAGGCATTTATCCATTGTTATACGCAGCACAATCATGCTACTAACACCAGCCTTTTTGATCAAGCTGTTATGCCAGAGCTTTAGCCCCAGGAAAGAATGAACATATGACCATAGCTACACTTGTATTGCAGAGGCAAGTCCTCCTCCCAAGAAAGAGAAAGAATCACAATCCGCAAGTGTTGCCATTTCCACTAGCCAAAGAGCTCTTCTAGCAAGTGGACTTGCTCTTGCCGTTTCTACCCCTGACTCCCATGGCCATCCCCACCACATGGCTTAGGCCCTTGTCCTCATGGGATGGGAGAAATAAGATGCCAAGGTGCTATTTTGAGATTGCGAAGAAGAATCTTGACCTTGTCTCTTGCCAATGGCATGCATTTAATTGTCCTTGAACATCATAGTTCCCCGGTTATTGCTTGCCACACTTTTGCAAACATTGGTGACCCCTTAAAACTTAGGGAAAGGAGTTGTGACTCATGCCAACCTACCGGGTGGACAAATATATGGCTTGTACCATCGAAGAAGGTACATCTACCTCAAATATGGTCAAGCACAACCACAAAACAAGCCTCACTCCCTAAACTGCTCTTGGGAGATAATTGAGCCATCACTAGTGACCAGACAAAGATTAACCACCCCTCTCAGATTGTAAACAAGGAACCAATCCAAGGGAGTTGGCATGAAGGAATAATTTTGCATGAGTTTAAGGTTTGGTGAAGATATCAATGAGATTATCTAATGTAAAACAGTATTGAAGTAGAATACTACCATTTAGGGCCTTCTCACGAACAAAGTGATACAATATTTCTATATCCATGGTTTGGGAATTAAGCATCACATTCCTCGCAATGGAGATGCTACTCTAATAGGTGATAATCATGATCGTCTGATACAAAAAACCAATCTCGAAAAGCAACGTCCATAACCACATTGACTCACATTTAGCTCTGCAAACAACACAATATTTGGCCTCTGTGGAAGATAAGGCAATGTAGGTTGCTTCTTGCTGCTCTATGAAATTTCTTGTAGTTCGTAAACCAAACAAAAAGGTGTTTACCTATAGTCAAAGGTTGTCCATCTAGATATCCACCCCAATCGGAATCACTCTATCCTTGTAGTGTAATTCTAAATTCGTACCTCTAGCAGCATACCACTGAAAGGTCCAACAATTGAGATAGTTTCAAATACCACAAGATCCAAGGAGCCTGCTTCCATTCATAAATTGATGCCAAACCGGGTGTTGCCACCAAATATGATAACGGAAGCTTTTGATACTTTGTAGGAGCAGCTACATACTAGGGGTCATATAGGGACAACTTTTGGTTGGGATCCATCGGAGAAGATATTGGTATGCACTAAACCATACCAAATGCTTCCAACAACTCTTGGACATAGCGTTATTTAAAGAGAAAATACCACCCTCTATTTTCTATAGCTTCAGTCCAAGAAAGTACTGAAGCAAGTCGAGATGGCATCTCAAATTCCTTTTCCAAGGTCTCCATAGTATTGCGGATATGCCAATCATGGCTAACTGTAATTACAAGATCATCCACATAGATGATAAGAAACCAATCCTCCCTCTTTGAAAGGATTCTCGTACAAAGAAAGAATCTGTCTTTTGGTTCCAAGCTCTACCTACAAGGATTCCTTCCACTTTTGCCTCGTAAATTGTAAGATGTTCTTTGTCCTTTCCAACTGAGGATTTCAATGTATAGTTCACTTGTAATAAAACTCCATCTGTCTCAACATTTTTGCAATTGTGGAGATTGTCTCATAGTATGCACATTATCCAAATCCGGTGGAAAGTCTGAAGTAGGAGCATCTCACAATGTCCACTTTGGTAACTTGACTTGTTTGCCCCCAAACTCGGGAGCTACCAATATCGCCTCCTCATCATATGCACCATGGTGAGAATCATCATCCACTTCATCATCATGAGATCATGCATCACTTTCTAAAGTTTAAGGGACAAGAATCAAACAAGAAGGTTCATCAATTGTAATAGATCAATCATCATTCGGATCACCAAGAATAAGCCAAATTTTCCTCCATTTGGGGTGGAGAGCATTTGACCCCTCTTCTTGCATATCCTTGTAAACTCTTTCTTTTACTTGCAATAGATCCATCTTTATCAAAGGATAAGGCAACAACTTTTCATGCCATTGAGAATTGAATTGGTTGGGAGTGAGCTAAGTTACATTGACAGAGTGAAGAACCCTCAACTCCCAATCCATAGCCACTTTCCATTCAACATTCACTTTGTGAACAACCTGCTCTTTAAGTGCATCTTCTTCAGCTTTAGAGACCTGGACCATTGGCACTTGTTCCTCTTCCGTGATTGGTACCTGGAATTCAAAACTTCTTATCTACCCTTCATTTGGTTGTGTTTCCATTTTTGCAAAGGAGATTGATGGTATATCCAGATTTGGTTGTTCAGATGTACCTGCCTCCTCATGAGTTTCCATATTCTCTTCTCTCAACAACTAATTGGCTTTCTTTAATTCCTATATCTCTTTAAGAAATTGATCTTCTCTTTGTATTTGCATTAGGGCAAGGTCCCTTCTTTCTGCTTGTTCTAGCTTCAACTCAAGTTCCAAGTCTTTGTTCCTGTTTTCTAAAGTCTTGTAAACTTCATCAGTACCCTTGAGTGAAGCTACTGCTAGGTTTTCCCTAAGTTTCTTTAGAAATACCGCTTGGTCATTGATTCTCTATTCTGAGTATTGCAAAGAGGCATTTGCTACATTCAACTACTGTACCTAGAGCTTTTGTATTGACTGAGTAGTTGTCATAAGCTCATTTGTTACTTCACCCAACTGTTGGTCCTTGCTTTTACAAGCAACTGATAACTTTGTGAGGAGCTCCCCTGATTCATCCATTTCTTTTTGCTGCTTTTCCTTGACGCTTTGGTGTTGTTCTGCCTTGTTCTTGAGCTCTTTGATTTGGCCTTGAATATTTTCAATGATATTCATCCTGTCTTCAAGCTTGCCTTGGAGAGGATCAATCACTTCTTCAAGTTCTCGAGCTTTAGCATTGTGGCTAAGAGCTTTTGTTTGCGACTTCTCCATCATCATATGCATCTGATTTGCATATTATTTAACTTGGATGATAACTTCATCCGTTGTTTTCCACTCTCTAGATTCTGCTTGAGGCTCTTTAGAAGGTCCAATGGATTCTTCTTGAGGCTCTTTAGAAGGTCCAGCCTCATCTTTGTTTGTTTTCTTCGGCCGTTCTTGGCTGGCTTCCTCCTCTTTTTTCTCATCTCCTTTTGTTTCTTCGCCTTCATTTGATTGGTGAGTTGATGAAGGGCTTGGTCTAGGAGAAGGTTGATCTTCTTGTTTGGTATTGGGTGAGGGTGGTCTTGGAGACATCTCTCCCTGTTCTTGTTGTGGTTCAGTTGGTTTCCCAACTTCTGCTTGTTGTGTTTGTTGAGAGTATTCGACTCTTCTCTGGCTTTTCTTTGCTCTTCTAAAGCCTCTTGTATCTTTAGGGCTTCGACTTTCGCATACATCCTCTCGATCAGGTCCTTTGGATCTTCTTCTCAGGGTTTTTAGTTCTAGGACCCTTGATTTCCCTGGGATTCCATGATTTTGGGTTTTGTCTTGTAGCTTGTCAACTTCTTTCATAAGCTTACTTTTCTCTTTTGAACCTTGCCTTTTTTTGTTCAGGTTCTTCATGATGGGCAACCACCGCCTTTCTTTTCATCTCTTCTCTCCTTGCTCTTTTTTCCTCATTGTCCAAACTCTCTTCACTGTTATGGACTTCAGGTGAGCTTCCCACTGACTCTTCATCTGATTTATAAATTCCTTTCTTCTTTGATCTAGTGGCTCGTGGAGAGGGCTAAGCTGTGATTATCCATGTGTTATGATCTGGGGCTGGCGGCAAGATATCGATCATCCCAATAGCATGGTATGCAATTTGGGTTAGAACTTCTGGAGCTCCCAAGTATGTTACTCTTCCTTCCTTCTTTGTGCTCTTGAGTGTTGTAAGCACATACTGAGCATGATCTATTTATTGTCTTGTTGTTGACCTCAATACCTATGTGAAGGAGGTTGCAACAACATGATTTGGGGTAGTGTATCTTGGTGGTTTCTTGGCGAGGAAATGGAAGTGCTAGTGATATAGATGAGAGGGATCCTCTACTTGATTTAGTATAAGGTTGGAGAAGGTGGTAGCAGTTATACTCTTTGTGAATATACCGGTTGTCTTCCTATCTTTGGCTCTCATTGTCCTACCTTCAATGGGCAGCTTTATTGCTTCAGCCACTATGTATTTGTTAATGACTACTTCAACCTTCTATCCTTGCTCATCTGTGATCTGCGCAGAGCTAGCCTCTTTAATCATTGACAGTTCATAAGCCCTTTTGAAGTCTACTCCACATGGCTCTTGATCGTAAAATTCCCAAAGTCTAAATCTCATGTTGGCTTCTTTTGTTGCTGGCTTAGCTGCTACATCATAGACTTCTTTAGGTAGAATTTGTAACTCTACCTAATTTCCATCTTCACTTTTGAATCTTCTAGTGAATACTGTAATGTTGTGCTCCTCAAGCTAATCTTTTGACAGGTAGGTTACTTTGGTCGTCTTCACAGAACTTGGCTCCAACTGATATGGTGGCAACTCTTGCAGTTTTTATTTTTGGGTCATTCTCTTCTTTTATTTCTTAGCAGCTTGCATTGCACCTATTAGGAGAGTACAACTTCAAATTTAGAAAATTCCACAAATTTCGCTTTGAATGTCCTGTGTTTGAATTGCTGGCAAATGATGTCCGTTTTTCTTCAAATCAATTTTGGAGTATGCATAGATGCAGAAAAATATGTAAAGATCAAAACCATTCAATCCAAGCAAAAATTGCAAGCAAAGTAAATAATCGCAATTATTTACAAGAAGGGAATTTTTCCATATTCTTGCACTTTTGACTTCATAGGCTTGAAGAAGATGTGATTTAGATACTCTGAGTGAAGTGTGAGATGATTTGAGTGTTCATTATGGAAAAATATGGAATTTTTCCATATTTTTGCACTTTTGACTTCATAGGCTTGAAGAACATGTGATTTAGATACTCTGGGTGAAGTGTGAGCTCATTTGGTGTCAGATTTAGTCTTCAGACTGTGAAACAATAGATATGAAGGGATTTAGTCTTCAAAAATGGTGCCAGATTTAGTCTTCAGACTGTGAAGCAATAGATATGCAGGGATTTTGGGTTTTTGAGATCCAAATGTGATCAAACTTGATTGGTGGGCTTGTCACATCATGTACTTTGGTCCCATAAGGTCCAAGATAAAATCTGGGTTCATTCTGGCAAAAATATAAATAATTGCGATTATTAACATTTTCATCAAATTGAACATGTTTTCTTGCAAATTGGTTCTAGACATGCTATAGACCCTCTATGTGAAATATGGGATGTTTTGGATCAAAAAATGTGGCACATAACTTAAAATTTGTATTGAAGAGCTTTTAGTGCGTTTTTGGATAAAATTTGAGATTTACTTGATCTTTTGGGCTCTTTGACATGTGACATGGGATAGACGTGTACAAGTGATAGCTGAAGCAAAATGATGATTTTCAAGCCAATTGTACACAAAAGTAAAAAATCACGATTATTTACTACAATTGAATTTTTGGCTAAAAAGACAATTTTATAACCTACACATCTTCATTACATCTAAAACAAGTCCTAAAATGAGATTTGGTCATGTCAACATCACTTCGTGCTCTTGTGAACTATGAAATCATCGATTTTTGTTACCACTTGGTGTGTAGAGTTGTTTGGTCATTGTTGAAGCCATGGACTTGTCCGCTACATAGTCCTGATGTTGCTCATCTAGTTTGGGCTCATTTGGAGTCAGTTTGACTCCATATGTCAAAATTGACACTTTGTAGTCTTTTAGCTGTTTCCTGTTGTTAGAAAGCTTTGCTTGACTATTTTCTTGAAACCATTTAGATACATTGTGTATAGACCTTGTCTATAAGTTTCCCGTGGAGTCAGAATTCAATTCTGGCATGGCAAAAACCTAGATTATTTACTTGGGGATCCCCTCGATCCTTGCCAAATATGGAAGTGTTATACTATCTAGGGGTATCCTACATTTCAAGTTTTGTGTATTTTGGTTGAGCTGACAGGCCGCTATGGTCGTTTTTGTGTTCTAGGAATCCGTACACATCTGGGATTCTAGGATTCTTTCCTGGGCCTATACCTACTATCTGACTGTATAGAAATGTTCTTTGATGAGTTTAGAACTTACCCCTCATGTCTCGTGTGAAACGGTGCTGAGAATGGGTGACTGTAGACTTCGAAAATTGCACGCGAAGAAGGTAGAGAGCTCTCTTTTCCAACAGTGACTTGTGGAAATGAGATGATTTTGGGCTACCTAAGATATCTATACTCGGACTTCCCAAACTACTTTTTCCTAGATTTCCTAGTTAGTGCTAATAGGCCGTGAAATCTACGTTAGACTCAAAAATCTGCAAGAATTTGCAAAAATTGGCTCTGGCGTCCTAATTTAGGTCCTTCACTTACATTTGTTGTTTTGATCAAAAAAAAATGTGCATGTCCGGATGTCTTGTTCTTCAGATCATCAGCGTATCTTCAGTTTCTTCATCTAAGCTCATTTGCTATTTATTATTAATTTTTGACCTATTTATTAAAAATCAAAGAAAATAATAAAATGTATTAAAAAAGCAAATTGAAAGATCAACAATTAAGAAAATCGATTGATAAAAACTATTTTATTATTTTTGGTGAATTTCTTGGCATTTTTAGGCTCCAATATCAAGAAAATTTGATGAAAATAAACAAAAAAAAGGATATTTTTAAATGTAATTTATGATAGTATATACACTATTTACACTCATCAAGGAGATGCTATCAGCTAAATTTCCGTGTTGATGATTTTTAAGGGCATTATTAGGTAATTTTGCAAAAGAGCCACACGTTAACATCTAACTTTTCCTCCCTCGTCAAACATTGCTCTTAATTAATGAAGTTTCCTTCCACGCCTCCTAGATGGAGTACTTCGGGACGACTGTGTGCATGGATTGAACAATTGTGTCTAAGCATAGCCGTGGTTGGCTCTACCATGCTTTAAAGGTCAATGCAATTCAAACCAATATGTGGTGCAAGAGTTGGGTCTTGAGTAGTTAACTCCAGGGTTTTCGTGGTCGAGGTTTCTTGTTATTGTTTTCTAAATAGCATATTTTGTAATTTATGTGCTCTTTGCCTGATTGTACCATTTGGATGCTTTGGCACATTGATTTCCTGAGCTATAGGTATCAATGATGACGGTTGCTAAGATGTAACTCTTCATTGGTATTTTGGTTTTTCGTTGATGAACTGTTGTGATAGAGTTTGATTCATCGGCTTTACAATTTGTGGAGAAGATAAATGCTCATTTGGTTTCCAAACCCATCTAGTGCTAGTTTCTCTTCTGAAAGATGTTTTTCTCTGAGTTGTTAGAGGTGAAACTTTCTTCAATATGGTAGACGAGTTTTTGGGCATCTAAATTTGAGACGATTTGTCCTTGATTTATGCTTGGTACCCAAATCTGCCTCACTCCTTCCATGCTACTTGTAGCATTTTCTTGTCTAGAGGTTGACGTAGATTTATTATTCCCTTGTTTCTTTTGTGTGCAACCTCTTTTCTCGGTGCGATTGGAACTAAGAGTTGTCCTCCTTTAAGTGATAGTTTGAGTTGATTGGTGTCCCAATCTGGTACCGCCTTGTATGTCCGCATCCATGAGATTCCAAGAATCGTCATTTCATTCATATGTTCATCTGGTATACATATAAATTGATGAGGGCATGAAAATCCATCTAGTATCACATTCAAGTTAAGCACTCCCACTCCCAATGCCGGTGTTGGGTTTTTGTTGCATCCTTTGATAGCAGATATTCCCGATGCTAAAGACTGATTGGTAGCTTTCTTGTAAGTGGAATAACTTACTGCATTCATTCGAGCACCGATATCTACTAATGCATTTGTGCTATAATTTTTCAATTGCACCATGATGCAAAGGTCAACTCCATCCAACCATTCATCATTCGTTGATATTGCATCATTCTAAGATTCCCATAGTTTTTCATCCCGTTCCAAACTAGCTATGGGAATAGGTGTTTGTTGATTCCTTAAAGTAGCTTTCTTTTGAGTACTCAAAGTCGAGCTTCCTCTTGAGCTTCATCATTAACCTGATGTCATTTAATCTTTCTCTACTTTGTTGCACGCATTTTCTCTAGCAAATCGTTGGTTAGTGGCAAATTGTACTTCTTTAAGCACTAATCCATTTAGCCATTAGTTCACCATCTATAGTGGACAACTTAACTATTCCACTTGGAGATACATCTTCAATGACAAACGGTTCGTTTTTCTTTTTCTTGAATTTGGGAATGTGTTGCTTAAGGGAATAAACTAAAACTAGGTCCCCTTTTTTGAAGAATTTTTTGACTAGATGTGAATTTTTTTTAAAAAAAGTTGCTTCCGTTTTTGTGCGTAGATGTGAGCTACAGTTGTTAGCCTTTGCTCATCAAGATTTTTTGAATCTTCAAGCCTCTCTTACAATTCATGTTCGGTCCACTAAAGATCTTTAGCTACCCTTAGCATGTTGGCAATAGAAATTCCATCGATAATATGGCATCAAGACCATAAACAACATTAAAGTGTGTAGCATTTAAAGCTGTCTTGAATGAAACTCTATAAAACCATAGAGAAACATGTAGATATATTTCCCAATTAGTTCATCCTGAACTAACCACTTTAGTCAGTACCGAGCTAAGAATTATATTTGTGTGCTCACTTTGTTTATTTGCTTGTGGATGATATGGAGCCGATTGGTTATGGATGATCATCAATTCATTCAGCCGATACTTAATTACATCATTAAGAAAATGTGTTCCCCTATCACTGACAGTTTCTATTGGTAGTCCATATCTTGTGAATACATTCTCGGTTGCTATGCCGTTTTTAGACACTTTAAGTCCAAGAATTTTTCCTTGTTTTCACATAAAGGTGCACTTTTTCGGATTAAGCAAATCCTGTAAGGTTAATCCATACATGCACTTGTATGCGGAAAAACAATCACCGAGAGGGTGACTACTCAGAAAAACGACATAGAGAGAGAGAGATGATGGCTATGAAGTTTAGAGCTTCTCACCGTGCTTTAGAGTCGATTAGGGGTTGCCAAAAGGCTTCTTGATTTTCCGCAAGAGAGCGATGATGAGAGGTAGAGGTATCTACCACGAAAGCTTTTGGAGAGCGCGTACATCGTGAAACGAGAGAGAAGATAATAAGCAAGTAGAGAGAGATTATCGTTCTTCTTATTGTTCTTCTTTCTATTCTCCCAAGAGATAAGAGCTTATGGAGATGGTGATGAAGAGCTTACACCACTCCATATAATAGATACATATAGCCTTGCGGTAACAGACGCAACAGATCGCACTGAACACTGAGGCTTGTAGGTGAATTTATAGGCTTTACAACTGGCTGGAGTGAGTCCCAAGCAGAAAACTAGTGCTAGTTTTTGAGCCAGGAATAGGTGCGAGCTTTGGGAACTTTGCTAAAAACAAGCCTTTGCTTTTGGTGGTCAACTCTCCCACTTACCTTTCAATATTTACAGCAACATTGGCCATTTGAGCAGTATCTCGCCACCTAATGGAAACCGTAGCTAGGCTATGCCACACCGTGTTAGAATTAGGGTTACAAGGAAACACACACAGCTTGGAGAAGTTGAAGGAAGCTCAAGGCACACAATAGACAGTGTGTCGATCTCACCATCCGGCTTGTGTTTCAACTTGTAAACCCACTTCCTACCAATGGCCTTTTTACCAGGAGGAAAATCACATAAATTCCATGTGTCATTTTGTATAAGTGCATTATATTCTGATTGCATGGCAGCCATCCAATTTTTTGAATTTGTGCTTCTTGAAAAGATAGAGGTTCCTCAACATCATGTAAGCTAGACATAGCCAAAGCATAACAATCTGATGCATAAGATGCATGGCAAGAGCCTAAACGAGTACGACTAGGCAAAGGTACATCCAATTTATTGTCACGCAATGTATGCACGAATCATTTTGGCATACTTCTAGCCTGCTCATTTTCAGCCCTTTCCTCATCAAGTACATCATGTACATCTGCATCAGTAATAAGCTGATCTATTACATTTTCAGAAACCCCCATAGGCTGTACATTTGCCTCATTCGAATTTACATTCGACTTCTACCACTGAAAAGAGGCAACAAAGTGTCATAAATGTCCTGTGAGCTTACATTACTGTCTCTAGTACATGACAACAAGGGTTGAATAGAATCTTCCACAAACACTACATCTTGTAAAATCAAAATATGCTTTGTTTGCGAATGATACAATCTACAACCTTTGCTTTTAGCACTATAACCAACAAAAATACATTTGACAGCCTTATCATGCAATTTTCTGTGCTGTGTTTGTGGCACCAAAGCATATGCCAAACAGCCAAAGACACGCATGTTCTCAATAGAAGGCTTTCTATCATGCCATGCTTCATATGGAGTAATAGGCTACAAAGCTTTCATAGGACACCTGTTAAGTAATAAGTGGCACACATGATGGCCTCAAGCCAAAAAGAATGGGGCAAAGCTTGACTTTTGACCATACATCATGCCATTTCCGTAAGTGACATGTTTTTCTTCTCAGCAAGACCATTTTGTTGAGGCGTATAAGGCACTGTACATTGGTGTTTTATCCCACGACTAGCCATAAATGCATTAAATTCATGAGACATATATTCCCCCCCTCGATCGGTGCCCATAGTACATTTCAAGACATTTTCAGCCATAGCCAGAAATTGTTTGAAGCACATAAAAACTTCGGACTTCACTTTAAGCGAAAATACCCATGCATGCCTAGAGTAATCAGCAATGAAAGTCACAAAGTAAAGGTCATTGCCAAGGACGGAGTTTGCATGGGCCCACAAATATCACTATGCACAAGCTGCAATTTGCATGTGGTCCTAACTGAACCATCCTTTGGAAACTTTGAATGCTGCATCTTACCCAAAATATAGCCTTCACATACATGTTTGATAGGTGCTTCAAGAGGCAGCAAAGAAGCAACCATATCAGATTTTTGCAAATGCAGCAAATGGAAAAATTCAGATGACCAAAACGTGCATGCCAAAGTTTTGCATCTGAAATAGCCCTTGAATCAGCAACTGCATTTGCAAAATTTTGTCCACACTTTTCATACAAAGTGAACTTATGCAGCCCACCACACAAAAGCCCAGATGCAACAATTTCATCACCAAAACTGAGATCATGAACTGTACATTTGTCATCCACAAATTTGACTACAAGTCCAAGTCTAGCAAGTGCAGATACAGACAAAAGATTCTTCTTGATCCCAAGTACATAAAGTGCATCAACAAGTGTGAAAGAACTGCCATTTGCAGCAGTAAGCACAATCTTTCCAACTCTCTGAACCGGATAAGAAGCATTGTTGGCACAAGTGACTGAATTCTCATGAGGGACAAACTCGAGAGGGGTGAACAATTCACGATGTGAGGTAATGTGGTTTGTAGCATCATTGTCAAAATACCACACATGTGAATCTGTAGTAACTGGCATGCATGCATCATGGACAGGAGGATTGTAAGTGCACTCTGCACTAAAAGCCCATTCTGCATCAACATCAGCATCATAATATCCTTTCACAGAAGACTCAACAATGGCTACATTTGTAGTGGAACCAGCATTTGCAGTGGAACCATCCTCTTTCTTCTTAGCCTCTTTGGCCTTCAACTTAGGACACGACTTGATCAAGTGCTCATTGGCTTTACAATAATGGCAACGCATCTTCTTTTTGCCCTTATCACCAGAATTTCCAGACGAATTGCTACCAGTAGAAGCATTAGGAACATAATTTTTGCCACTCGCAGCAAAACCATAAGAAGTGGCTGCATTGCTGTTACCACCCTTTCTTTGAGAAGCAATAAAAGCCTATTCAACTGCAAGTTGTCTAGTCCTGTTTTTTCTGGAAAGCGACTCTTGCAACAGCAATGTGCATATTGCATCAAACTTGACAACTTCTGGATTTCCTTGGGTCATAAGTCTCCAAGTACTAGCAAAAGTCTGATAAGAATCTGGTAAGGCATCAAGAACAGTCTGCACAAGGGAACTGTCTAATATAACTTCACCTGCAGAATTAAGTTGCTCATTGATATCCTTGACACTAGCAAGAAAAGTGTCCATATCATCTTCCTCATGCATAATCTTCGACTCCAGCTCTTTACGCTGTCGAGAAATTTGCGGTCTTGCTCGGAAAGCACCGGGCTTATGGCTGTGAGAGTTTGTGAGAGAACTCAACAAAAACTATATGAAGGAGTTAAACCATAGATGCCATGAAGACGAGGGTTTGGAAAGAAGTGCAATCAAAGAAGACTCACTCTTTCTCTCTTGCACTCACACACACACAAAGAAAGAACGCAAAAGAGAATGTCAAAACAATATGAAGATGAAAACATCAAGGCTATGGTCATATCGTATCATGAGTAATATGAAAGGGTTAATGGATGAGTTAATGGCATTCAATATTGGCTGACCAAATAGGCTACGAATTGTTCTTTGGAATTGTAGTTTTGTGCTTACCATAATATAGATATTTTGTCTAGTGATTGGGATTAATTGTGTGTACAAATCCTCTTGGTTCATAGCAAGATAACTACGCTTACATCAAAAGAAAAATTATAGTCTATGAGAGGTAGTATGATGGGATCCGGTGATAGAAGTATTTCATTGAGCCTTTCAGGGCCGAAGAGAAACACTATACGTTGTTGAAAGTGTATTTTACGGCTAATCCATACGTTAATTCTAATAGATTGTACAGAGTGAAAGCGATAGAAATGATCATCATGTGGGTTATTCATCTAGGATAGTATGTGAGAAATGTAGATATGAGAGAAGTGAAGAGATGAGAATTTTCCCTCCCAAGCCCTATTCTTGCCCGTAGACAATAAGGATACTGCGGGGAGAGATGTACCTGTAGCAAAGAGAACCTAAAATTTGTAGAGAGGATGAATTACTAAGAGTGAGAGAGATAGATTTGGTTAAGGAGATAATATTATATATATATATATGTTGGATTAGAGATGAAAAAGAAAACAACAAAAAATCAAGAAAACATCAATGTAGAACACATCTTACTTGACAAACCCATTGGCACCATTATTGATGGAGAGAGAAGAAAAGTGGATAATTCCACTTTGATTGATACACCAAGTGCAAGACCTTATTTGATTAGAGTTGATCTTCCAAGGTTAGCTTGTTGCAAGAATGCTTAGTCTCCCTCTAGGAGAAAGTGTAGGCTTGGGCTTATGTTAATGGCTAAGTACAATTAGGCGTTACTACTCACTCCCTCATGAATTCCTCTCATCAATGGCTTGAATGCTTGAGTTCCTTCCAAGGAAGAAGAGGTTCCCTTTTATAGGTGAAGGGAACCCCCAAGGGTTTACACAAGAAGAGAGGAGCCAGTGTGAACAGGAATTGGAAAAGTTGAAATGAGCTGCCCCTGCATGATGTGGGCAGACTGGGGTCCAGAATTTTGATCGTATCTCCTCAACCGTGGCTCCAAATAAAAAAGTAAAAATATGAGCAAAAACTTCAGCTTATTAGCTACGATTTTCATTTTAAAATCGTTTTCGAATTCGGATTGGAACCTTGTGTAAAAAATTCATCAAAATAGGGTCCATTTATGGCAGCAAAAGTCTTCATGTGGTCTCCTTAGCCTAGACTTTCATTTAATTCCAAAGGACACCTCATGCCATATGAAAGCATGACATTGCTCCTTGACAAAGTTTTGTAATCATGCTTGCAATAATGCATTAAAATAAGTGTATCTTTGAAATCATGCCACCTAGTGTCCCACTAGGATTTGATTCTCTCCTAGTAGCTATTTAAAAAGAAATATAAGAAAAGTATAAAAAATACATAGAATATATATATATTGGAGTTTACCCTAGATATAGGATCTAGCTAGGGTGTGAGATGATAATGAAATAGTAGAAATAAAGAATCAATGCTTTTTGCCCCAAGTTAAAGAGGCGGAGCTATTGATACTTTTCCCATAGTATTTTCTGATGGTAAAGTAAGGATATGTTACCCTTGAGAAAAATAATAGGATGAGATAGAAGGCTTATTATTATACTTAAATATGCATATGTACACTATAGGAAATATAATTATGTATCTAAAACAATACAAGATAGATCTTGTAGCATGCGTTCCCACTATGTACGTGTCACAGCACGACATCCACCCCCTCTAAACCTGCACATCCTCCGGTATGTGCCACATTGTCTCTTTGTAAGATTAGACCTCTTGTACATCTTCCTTGTCTTCTTCTTCACTGGATGATTCCAAAGCTTCATGTTCACTTTGATCTTCACCTGTGTTTTTCTCTTCTTCCTCATCAATATCTTCTAGATCATTGTCTCCTCTTCTCTTAAACATTTTAATCCTTTTTCCTGCAATGGGAATCTTTACTTCTGTACCATCTAGTTCAGACAAGCTGTAAGTAGCATTTTCATGCACATGCTTTACAACATACGGTCCAAACCATCTTTTTGAGAACTTACGCATGACTGTGTGCTGGTTATCAAGGCTACTATCATACACTAAAACCCAGTCACCTTTGTCAATCGCTTTGCTCCTGAGTCGATGTCGCTTATCAAAATAGTCCTTGTTTTTCAACCTTGCATTTTTGAGTCGTTCTTTTGCAGCTTCAATGTCTCCAGGTCTTCTCTCTAGCTGCCTTACACGCAGTGCAAGGAGATCTTCCCTACTAAGCCCCTCTTGCCAAGGTAGTACATTCCATGTGGGAATTGTATCCTCAATCGGCATCACTGGCTTTTGACCATGCATTAGCTCCGCAGGCATGTAGCCAGTTACTGAGCTATGTGTTGTACGATCAGCCCATAAAGCATATGGTAACAATTTTGGCCACTCACCAACTCTTCCTTCACAAGCCTTGGCCAAAGCTTTGATGATAGGAGGATGCCCTCTTTCACTCTTTCCATTGCCTTCAGGGTTGTAAGCTGTAGTAAGAGAAAGCTTGATCCCTAATCTAGAAAAGAACTCCCTTGCTTCTTCGGCATCCAGTTCACCTCAATCTGCTGTGATTTTTCCCACACAACCATAACGGCAAATCACCTCATCAAGAAGGAATTTGCACACAGCTTCTGTGGTCTTAGCTCTTAATGCTCTTCCTTCAACATGGTTAGTTAGGTCCTCTCGTGCAAGAAGTGGATGAACACTGTGAATGAAGGTGCCGAGACTCCAAGATAGAGAGAGAAGAATACGACACCAGAATGTTGTCAAACCCTCCTCCGAAGGCCCCACTCTCTATGGCGAGAGCGGTCTACTATTGAATGCACAAATCTCTACAATGATTGGACTTGCCGACGATGTTGACGACGATTCATGACTTTCATGTACTGCCCCGTTGTATTTACAGTACCGCTTTTTAAAAATAATTTTTGTTAAAATCCCATCGTGTCCCGTCTTTTGCTCCAGTTGATCATTTTTAAATCCAACGGAGACTAAAATTAATATTTTTATGTTTAGGTCATCATAAAAAGCACATTCTTTTCAAAAATGTCGAAAAGCACGAAAAGCTAAAAATAGCATAAAAAGCAAAATTTTCTAAAATTGAACCACCGGTTCTCTCGTCCACTGGAATAAGCAAGCCGACTCGCTTTTCACTAAAAAGCACTAAAAATCATGAAAAGCTATAAATAGCGTGAAAAGCACTCAAAAAGAATTTTTTTATAAAATTGGACCATAGCTTCCTTAGAACACGTAGATCAAGGATCCGACCTTGCTTTTTACACAAAAGCACCTAAAAGCATTAAAAAGCTAAAAATAGTGGATTTTTCCAAAACTGCACCAAACATTCGTCTAACCTACTGGAATATGGAAACGACCTTGCTTTTTACTTTCGAACCTTCCAAAACAAAATTCAAGTTACCCATTGAAGTAGAAGATCTAACCTGCCTACCCGTAGCTAATTCTACTGTAAGGTTTGTATCAGGGTGGTTAGGCGAAATGAGGTTTTTGATGCACTTAGGAGATATGAAAGAATGTGTACTCCTTGAATCAATCAATAAGATAAAATGGTTACCTTGATACTCCATTGGGGTTTTCACTCCCTGATGTTCAATTACAGCATGAACATACGCGTTTGCTCGATTTCCTTCACCTCTAGCCCCTTGAGTTTTGTTAACTTGAGATCTTCCTTGAGGTCTTTGATTTCCTCCCTCTCCTGGACGAGGTTGACAGTTAACATTTCCATTGTTGTTAATGTTGACAGGCGGTCCATTCCAAATAAAAGGTGGATTGCCTGGTCTAAAATTCCCCTGGTTTTGAGGTTGTCTTTGGTGTTGGTTAAAGTTTTGCTGATTGAAGTTCCTCTAAATTAACGATAGTCTGGGTCTAAAGTTTCTGAAATTTTGATTTAGATTAAAGTTTCCATGTTTGTAATTGTCCACCAATCCTGTAAAGCTTGAATTGTTAAATGGAAAATTCCTGGATTGATGACCAGGATCAAGACAAGTGTAGCTTAAATAATCATGTCTAGCTTTCATACGTAATAAGTTCTCTCTTCTTTACTGTGGATTTCTAGATCTTTGTCCCTCCTCAAGACAAGGCCTTTTGATTTCACGAACAAGAATAGGTTCTGGTTTTCTCTTTCCGGTAGTAGATAACTCTATTTCAATGGGTTTTTCTACATCAAGGACATCTGCAAAATTGGTAAGACAAAGACTCTGAAGTCTAGTCTTCATAGGATTATGTAGCCCTGCCACATGAATCGAGCTACCTTGACCTCTTGAGTCATCCCTGCTAGAGCATACTTGACAAGGGTTAAGAAATGTTGATAGTATGATTGCAGATCTTTGGTTCCTTGAGTACAATCAAGAAACTCATTCATACGGTCTGAATGATAAACCTTGTTCTGATAGTTATTCTTAAGTTGGGTCTTAAGATAATCCCAAGTTGCAGCATTAGGATCAACATTGTTTTTTTTGCAATGGTCTCTCCACCAATGCTTGACTAATTTCTCTAGTTTGAACTTAGCAATGATACCTTTGTTTATTGCTGAAAAATGAGCCAAATTAAAGTAGTCATCCATACGCTCAATCCAATCTTTAAGAACTTTGCCTACATCTTTGCCTTCCCCACTAGAATTCCCAGGTTGAGACTTGCGAAGTATAGCATCAATGTCTCTATCAATGATGGTGTGTTGAGGAACAATAGGCGCATTTGTGTTAGAAGCAGTTGCATTTTCTCTAGGAGGCATGGTAACTTATTGCACCATATCAACCAAGGTCACACTTAGTAAAATACTCTAATCCGCTTGAAGTCCTTAAACCAAATAGAACAGATGTCTTAAAGATAAGATGAGAAGAAGATAGGAGAAAGAATAATGAATAAAGTAATCCAATTTTTATATCACAAAACTTTGGGTTTCTGAAAGTCTACAAGGTGTCTCGAAAGTTTATAATAAATCCTAATGGCTCTAACATAATGCACTTGGTAATATCTTTCGTGACATCCTTCCACCAATGGAGTATAATTGTCCCATTCCTTGAGTATGTTTGATCGTTGATTTCAATAATCCTTTATGATCTTCAGCTGGAACATCTTTTCGTTGACTATCTTTGACTAGAACATCTCTTCATTGACGTACGAGTCATACCATTCTTGAGTAAGAGAATTTTTTGTTACAGGTACTGCCATTTTGGTACGGAAAATTCCCTTCCTGTACCCGAAGTAGTCAGCGAAGAAAGTGGATTCTTTTGGAAACACATCCGGTGTGTCTCATCCCACTAAGCTGTGTATGTTTGCACAATCTACTAGGCACTGAGGTCTGTGGTAGGCATTGTATAAAATTTTACATTGCAAGGATTGAAGATTAGTGACTTTTCAAGCAGGCCTAAGAACAGCTTCCAAGTTACTGGGCTAAAGAAATGTCGGTTGTTGTTCTCACATTGCCGGTCCCATACATTAAACATAACCATGTCAAAGCATCCCGTAGCCATTACTAAAGGAAGCATGTTTCTGGCCATCCATGTTTCTTTTGTCGCGGTCTTAGGGTAAGTTCATAAGCATTTATATACAATATTTGATTAATGACAACAATCTTTATCCCAACTTGGATTGTATCCACTCAATACTCCCAACGAGTGAGGGTTTATGCCCAGGGGGTCTAAACTCGGGGTTCCCTATAGCATAATGATACCAATATCGGAAGCTATTTGGTACAATAAAATCCGTAGACATCAACCTTTTCTTCTCTCCCCCGTTATGCGTGGTAGTGGCAAGCCTTTGCACTTTCACTCCAGTTTGGAAATGCTCTTCCACCATAAGGCAAGAGAGTATATCCACCCATATCCTTGAGGTAAATGGTCACTCATCTACACACACACCCCATCACTTATGTTAGTTAGAATGATGAAAACCAAGATTCAAACACAAATATTATATCCTCAAAACAATATGTGTTTTATCAAAATCAATTTTTTATAACCGCAAAAGATCAAAAAGATACATAGTGCTTCTAGGGAGATACATAAATAATACAAAAGGGTCCTATGAACTAGTTCTTGGTTCCTAAAATTGTGGTTCTATCCTTATACTCGTTCACATCTTGGGTGTCAAATAGTCTAACACTTCAACTTGTGCACTAAAGGTCGCGTCTTCTTTTCGTACCATTCTCCCCCCCGTGATACATCCTTGGGTGATAATCCATTAAAGTAGTTTACATGATCATGTCGCTCATTTACATCATCTCATTAGAAAGATCTACTAGAGTTCACTACCATTGGTTGTGCTTGGGCAAAGTCACCAATACACCTTGGTTTCTCATAGTCATCAAAGGTAATAGTAACATTGTGAGGTTTGTATTTGAGAATAAGTCCATAGACTGTATTGAACCAATCTTGGGGTGCATAATAGGATTGGTTGCCGCCAGTTGACTTCTTCCATGCTTTGATTATGCCCTTCTCATAAAAGCCGTATCTTTGGTTTAGCATAAGGGCCTTGTTACTAAGTATGAGTTCATGACTCGGTATGTCCAAAAGAGAGCATAAGTTAAGGTAAACAACATATCCTTGTACTTTAACATCACCTTCTTGGATATTTTCCTTCACCCAAAGGTGTGGGTTGGTCATGAACCTATCAGGAACTTCTATTTGATGTTCAGACTGAGCTTCAACATATAACTCTTTTGCTACATAAGTGTTGGGTACAAGGTAACTCTAGTCCCCTTTGAAACTTGAACCACTTCAATTCACCAATGGAGATTGAATGCAGCCGCATAATTGAAAAAGATTCTTTGTGCAAAATCGCTCGGGAGTTTATCTAGACATTCAAGAAGATCCATCTAAAACAAGACAATGAGAGAAAGAAAAACTTAGTACACTTGTGAACCAAAACTACGACTACACTTTTTTTATTCATCAAAATTCAATTTTTATGATTTCATTACAATATTACGGGTGTCTTAGAGCTCATTCGCTATATATTATTTTGACTCTCATGACAGGGTATTCTCTCAATTCTCCCACACGACAATGTGTTCTGCAGTTATCTTCCAACTTCTCTTTTCCTATGACAACTGCAAGAGCTTCAAACTTCTTAGCGACTTCGACAATCCTTAACATTTGGGAGCACATCGCCAAGTAGTAGAACGTATTCTGGGCCTAACCATATTCTAAGTTGAAGTAGTCTGAGGTTGAAAAACCAATCTCTTGGACTGTCACCAATATAGATGAAGAACTGACTGAAGGATTCTTGGTGACTGGTAAGGTAACTACGATCAACACTCTTCCAACAAGTTGTGCTTCCTGGTATGCCAAAGACTTTGGTCCCAATTTCCAAGTAAAAGAGTTCCCGTTCATCCCTTGACAACCGTGTCGCCATATTGTTGAACACTATGGCCAAAATCTCATTCCCCTGGCTAAAGCAATCAGACGTCACTCTAGGAGCCATTTATTGCTACAAAACAAACTATCAAAGAAATTACAATGCCATTGTTGAACACTTCAACCACTTTACCATAACTCAAACCAAACATTTCCACCTAAGAAGACAAGTCAAACAAGTACCACCACCCAATGTCACTTGTAGATGCATCATGAATACAACATCTTCTCTCAAACAACAGCATGAATGCGTGCACAATGCGTAACTAACCTGACTAGTATCATGCTTTAGGCTATCCCCATAACCTTAAGCATAGGCTCTGATACTAGGTGAGAGATACCCCTCCCTGGGGGTCTATGCACAAAATATACAATTTACACTTTTATACAATTTTCAATATACATCAGAGTTGTGGAAGCATTTTCATAGGGGAGGAGTTTTCAATGCCCAACCAAGCATGGAGTTTAGGCCATGAGCTGGGGGGGACTCCATCCAGAGGTACCTAGCGACTAGTACTACCCCTAAATGGGTGTTATGGATGAAAGCATACTCAAGGAAAATATAACATTATGGAGGGTGAATACATGTGTACACCGCGATGTGGGAAGGGGGGGGGAGAGAGAGAGAGAGAGAGAGAGAGAGAGAGAGAGAGAGAGAGAGAGAGAGAGAGAGAGAGAGAGAGTATAGTGGAGGATGAAATAGAGTGCACAGAAACATGGGAGAATGACAACATAGAGTCTTAAATGCCTCTTTTAAATGAAACAGGCAACCATGTATCAATGCAATGACAAAATCTAGGTATACCATAACATCAAAAAGCTTATGACAAAATAACTAGCAAAGCACCGGACCCTGTATAGGGATCAACCGGTCCACCCATCCACTTCTACTCTACTACAAACAGAGAGAATTTCACTTTGCTAGGAGCGAGCCAGAACACCTCCAACCTACCTGAGCCAGACATAAGTTGAGTCCACTTCACCTCACTCCATGAACACGAGCTCTGAAAGGATCCCAAGTACCAACAAGTGGTAGGGCATCAATACCAACCATACCAGTTTAGACGCCACGTCTCTTCTATGCCCAGCACCGGGTGTTTGGGCAAAGCCAAGGCAAAATTCCCGATGGGTTAGCCATGTAGGTTATTCAACCCTCGATGCACTAACCGTGTAGATGAGCCTAACAAAAAGAAGAAGAACCAGGCAACACCCTCGATCCAGCAAAGCCCCAGGTCAATGATCCTTTAGTCTAAGGCTAAGTGATGTAGGTGATCCTAGTTTTTTAGCAATGTTGCCATGAGAAATATAACACATGAGTCCAATCACAATAGCACTTTCCATATGCAAAACAATCTTTTCCAAGTAGCTAGACTGTACTGGGTCTCTATCCTTACACGTCTAGCATAAACCATCTTGATCACTTAATCATGATCCAATCCAAGACCATAAACCATAATCCAATCGCATCACACATGTGAGCCCTCCACCCAACTCGGGTGAGGCACGACCAATCCTGTATAACCACTTTAGAGCATAACATGGCTGCAAAAATTTCGGCAGTATTTCGGTAGCATAATCAAATCCAGAAAACAAACCATAAGCCACACCGGCTTCCACCATAAAAATTTCAACCATAATCCATGAGTCAATCTCAACCCTTAACCATAAATCATAATTACACTGAACCAACTCCCACACTTGGAGTTTGACACATCCCCTGCAATCAATTGGAGTCCACACACATGTAACTCTTAAGATGTGATTCTTTCATGCATATAAAGAGTCCCACCAACAACTAATCATGATATACAAATCCAATTTTGACAACATCCAACCATGCAAAGTTGATACATCACATCTGCACTTCACCTCTCTAGCACATAGAGCTAGTTTTGACCTAGAAAGGTGGAAATCAGTCATAACCATGCATATGAGGCATCCACATCAATCCATAAGTTCACATACATCACATGATAACATTCTACCACCATAAACATGATGCAAAACAGCTCTGACCTTTAAGTCAACCATAACCATAACTTCACACATATGCAAAAGATAATTTCTTGACATTTTCGGGAGCATGCAAAACATGAAAATGAAAGTATTTGACCTCAAACCAATGCATCAAGCTCAGATCCATAATATAGACTATCACTCTATCAGATCACTTCACCCATATGGTACTCACACAACAAACGGTAACCCCAAAATAAAACCACTACTATCATATCTGCCTATGCGGTTCGGGATATTTAGCCATATACTATCATGTAAGTTTATGGCCATCTAATAATTGAAATCAAATTACCAAAACAAACCATAAAACATATAAAAACAGCTCGGTTAACTCACAACGTCATAAGGTACCCCCCCTTGGTAGCACCTCTATACGTGTAAGTAAAACCAGTTATAGAACGATTAATAACTCGCATTTCCGAAGTGATAACAAAGACCTAAACTCATTTATCATCAAGTTTCATCAAACTTTTCAATTGGTTAAGTGGGTTTGCCCATCAGGTGGATCTATATAGTGGTTCTCCAAGGAGCATGGAGTCAAAAAATTTGGTTATGCAGTGGGCAACAAGCTGTTTTTTGACCATATCTCTTAGCTCGTACGTGTTTTTCACATGACATCTAAGAGAGAAAATGTTCTAAATGAAGTTTCTATTTTTGGTGTAAAAGGTTCGGGGGATGATTCATAATGGTTTGTGATTTATGACCAAAATAGTGTCCCTATCGCCTCTATGACGTGAAACGAAAAGCACTTTTTATGCACGCACGTGATCATAAACGCATCATGTACATAAATCAACATGTTAAACATGATGAAATAATCATGGGGAAACTTTGTATGTACTCGGTTAATCCATACATGCACTCGTATGCAAAAAAACAATCACCGAGAGGATGACTACTCAAAAGAATGACATAGAGAGAGAGAGAGAGAGAGATGATGGCTATGGAGTTTAGAGCTTCTCACCATGCTTTAGAATCGATTAGGGGTTGTCGAAAGGCTTCTCGATTTGCCGCAAGAGAGCGGTGATGAGAGCTACATAGAGGTATCCGCCACAAAAGCCTGCGGAGGGGGCGCGTACACCGTGAAACGAGAGAGAAGATAATAAACAAGTAGAGAGAGAGTATCCTTCTTCTTCTTCTTCTTCTTCAAAGAGAAGAGCTTATGGAGATGGTGATGAATAGCTTACACCACTCCGTATAATAGATACATATAGCCTTACAGTAGTAGATGCAACATATGGCACTGAAAACTGAGGCTTGCAGGTGAATTTATAGGATCTGCAGCTGGCTGGAGTGAGTACCAAACAACAAACTAGCGCTAGTTTTTGAGCCAGGAATAGTTGCAAGCTTTTGGGGACTTTTCTAAAAACAAGCCTTTGCTTTTGGTGGTCAACTCTATTCAATTTTTACAGCAAAATTGGCAATATGAGCAGTATCTGGCCAACTAATGGAAACCGTAGCTAGGCTATGCTGTACACTATAATGTCCCGACATAATTATGACTTTCCCGTACTACCTTGGTGTATATATGATACGTCTTTTTATAAAAAATAATTCCCATAAAAATTTCATATGGTCTTGTTTTTTGCTCCGAATGATCATTTTTAAATTCGACAGAAACTAAAATTAATATTTTTATGTTTAGGTCATCATAAAAAGCACATTGCTTTTCAAAAATGCCAAAAAGCACGAAAAGCTAAGAATAGCGTAGAAAGCAAAAAAAAAAAAATCTAAAATTGAACCACAGATTCTCCTTGTCGAGTGGAATAAGAAAGCGAACTCGCTTTTCACTAAAAAGCACTAAAAATCATGAAACGCTATAAATAGTGTGAAAAGCACTCAAATAGTAGATTTTTATAAAATTGGAGCATAGCTTCCCTGGAACACGTAGATCAAGGATCCGATCTTTCTTTTTGCAAAAAAAACATCTAAAAGCATAAAAAGCATGAAAAAATGAAAAATAGCGGATTTTTCCTAAAATGCACCAAACATCCGTCTAACCTACTGGAATATGGAAACGACCTTGCTTTTTCCTTTAGAACCTTTCAACACTGTCAATCAAGCATCTTAAGTCAAAATTTTGTAAAATAAATATTGAAAGCTATTTTTCTTATTTTTAGAAGAGACCCAAAAATTAGGGATCTTAAACTGATGCAATGATGCTTGTGATAGAGGTCCACAAAGAGAAAATAGTAGGGGAAGAGAGAGATGGAGGAGAAAGGACGGTAGAGGAATGGGGTTTTTAAAAGGTCGTAGCTAGTTTATTTGAGAGACGAAAGAGGGTTTTTTACAAGAGGTTGTCGAAGGTAGTTTGTCGTTGGAGAAGATAAATCCGCCACTTATAGCGGTAGTGGGTCTAACTTTGGCCAAGACTTCATTTATTGTGTCTTTGTTTCTCTCTCTTGTGTTAACACACAAAAGAGAGATTATGAGGGACATAGGTGGAGTAAAAGATGATTACGAGGTTGATGTTGCCGTTCGAAACTAATGAACATAGTCATGGCCCACCTAATTGGAGCTTCCATAACTTGATTCTTTGCTTGGACAAGCCTCCCTTGCGTCATGTCGTTTGTAGTGGTCGTAGTCCAGTGCCTTTGCGGTTGTCACAGTGATCGTCACTTCATTGAAGCCGTTGGCATGAAGCACGTATATACGAGAGCATGTGCATGTGTGTGAATGATGGTGGCTGTAATTTGACTATTTTGAGCTTATGGGATGATTTGTGAGAGGGTTTGGTGGTGATTATGAGAGTGGGATACGTGTTGATGAGTAGGTTGGGTGTGTGTATGTGTATGTGAGTGTGTGTGTGTGTGTGGCTGAAGAACAACAATTTTCAGCTATGGAGAGAGGAAAGACATGAGAGTGAGAGAGAAGAGAACGTGTGTGTGTGTGTGTGTGTGTGTGTATGTACTCTATGTGTGCTGAAAATTGGTTGTTTTCAGCTTTGTGTGTGTGTGTGTGGAGGGAGATAAAGTTTTTTTTGTAGGTCAGAGAGAGAGAGAGAGAGAGAGAGAGAGAGAGAGAGAGAGAGGGGACAAAAAAGTGAAAATTTCAATCAAGATAAAGAGTGAGAGGGAGAGAGAAGACAAGGAGAGGGAGGGCTCCGTGGATAGAAGATGACAAGGTGGAGAGAGGTGATAATGAGAAGAAGGCCCCCTTTATTTGCTTTTGTAAGAAGGTGGTGGCCATGGTTGTACAAACCATTGAGTGCCCTTTTATTTTACTAATATAGTTATCAATTATTTTGAAAGTGGAGCCCTTTGAGAAGAAAATGGAGGAAGAAAAATGATTATCAGTGGCTCCACCGATACGTGGGGACAAAGGCTCCTTACCATGCAAGATTTTTTGCTTCGATGAAAGTTGTTACTTGAGATTTTGTTTATCTTGATTGTCAAGTGGTCGTTCACACGCCCTACACTTGAGAATTTTGGAGAAGGGGGGTTTTCCATAGAGAGAGATGGGTTGAGTTCGAAAGGCGGTCCTCAATAGGTATGGTCATTAGGAAGAGAATGGGGTCTAAGAGGGCCTCTTTATTTGGCAATTGAAGGAAGTCAAACCTTTAGTATTAAGAAGTAATTGAAGGACAACTTTTGAATTCAAACAGGAAAAACGGCTAGTTTATTTGAATTGAAAGTTTCTCCCCAAAATGGAATTTAAAATCTAGCGAGTAAAACCATATCATGTAGCATATCTATGGAAAGAGCTTGACGCGTAGATTACAGATCTATGATCTCCTCTCAAATCGGAGATCATATGTGGGAGTTATGAAAAAGTGCATCCTTTGACCACTCTTACACATCTCTTATACACCCACCATTCTTGCACACATGGCGTACACCTATTCGTCAAAATTTTAATCACCTCCATAAGCTCATGGAAAATAAAGAGGCCCTCCTACACCACATCCTCTTCCTAATGTATGTTGATAAATTTTTGGATCAACACCCTTGAGATCTTTATAAGACCAAGCAAAGATATCTCAATATTCTTTTAGTAAGATTAGCAAAAGCTCTTCTTCTTCTTCAGTCAAGTCATTTGCGATGTAGACAGGTCTAGGCTCTTCTCCTGGCTCAGCTAAATCTATTCTCTTTGCATTTCACGTCCTTCCTATGACTCACCCTGCTTTTAAAGTTCCCTTACAGGTTGTTGCACTATGATCTTTTTGGTCTTGGAGGTATATTTCTTGTAATGGGATGGAACACTCATTACATATTTACTTTCTTCCTCTGTTGTTTCCATTTTAGTGGTATACACCTCCTTTAGAGTTTTCTTCAACTCTTGATATTTTTTCTTTCATTCAGATCGTGTCATGGATGATTCATCATCTTGGAGTTTAGGTGTTGATTGAGTTTCCTTTCTCATTTTTCTTGATGTTTTTGATGTTCCTTGTTCGTTGTCTGAAGGATATTTACTCGTGATTTTGTCTTTGATGCAATCATGTGCATCTATCTGCATCAGAAACTGTATTCTGCTAGAAACTGATGGCATAGGTCTGGATTTCAAGTTTTTTTTTCTCTTTTTCTTCTATACCATTTCTATCTTTTTGTTTTTTGGTTTGGAAAGTCAAAAAACTTTTCCTCTCCTCCTTTTAGGTGTAGTTGGGCTCTCACATATTCTTTTTCTGATCCAGAATCATCGAATGTAGTTGAATGTTCTTCAAACTCGTTAGTAGCATCATAATAGAGGTCTGCAAAAACTTTTTGAGCTTCCAGTAATTCATTGGGTTCCTGAACTTCATCTTCAATGTGAAGGGTTAAAATCATTTGTATGGGAATTATGTCATAACCATCCTCATTACAAAATTGAGTAGGCATAGACGTATTCACACAATACATCCATTGTTGCCAAAATTTGAGTCCATTCAAATGGCTCAAACAAATTCTCCAAAAAGGGTTCATGTATATATGCTTCATTTGTGCAATCCCTTTCTAAGATACATTCTTCTCTTGTTAAACTCTCGTTTTTTGAGGCTCCACACATCCAAATAGGTGTGTCTTTGTTTAACCAAGGTGGAAGCTTTGATTTAGCTGAAGAAAGTGAGTCAAATTCTTGAATGGGTGTTTTCATTACATCTCTCTTTTAAATTAACCCTTGTGATTAATCCCACTTGCTTCAAGTACAAGTTATGTTTTTCCCAATCTTGAATGAGTTGTACTTGATGCATGAATGGCCTTCCCAAGATGATTTCATAACTAAGTTTCTTTCCAAAGTCCACTATCGCAAAAGTATGTTGATAATTTTTCCACAAGAACTAACTATTACTTTTTCAAGCAATCCAAGGGGTTTTCCTATGTGTCCATCCGCCAATTGTAATTTCATTCGATTTTGTCTAATGGCTGGTTTTCCCCATGATTCCCATACTGCTTTTGTGGCTATGGCTATGCCAACCTCACTATCTAGTATTACCATGGTTTCTACATCATTATATATCACCACCATAAGGGTTGTATTTCCCTCTTTCCCTTTGTAGTATTCTCTGACTTTGTTCATAGGGACAAATCTAATCTCCTTGTTATCCAATTCATGTTTCAATTCACCCAAATTTTTTGCGATTAGCTATGTTATCCCCACCTTCTCTAGAGTTTTTTGTAAATTATTCCATAAATATGGTCTGATTTTTAACAATTCTCCCAAGGTAAGAGTACATTGAATGGAAGTTAACATGATCGAATGGTTGTTCTCTACCTCTAGGGGGTGTTCCGCTCTTTTTACCTGAGTGGTTTTGCACACTATGGACTCATCTTCGTTGTCTCCTAAGTAAGAGGGTAGTGTTTTTAGATTCAATGGTTAAGACATCCTGATTCTTCAAAACCAAAATCCTTATACAAGAATTATATACCAATGTCCATATTAGGTAGTAGATTGTCTAACCAGACTTCCCTCATCAGAGTTGATTTCAAAGTTATGCTCCCATCATTAATCTCTCTCGCTTTTTCCCATAAATGTCCTGGCCAGTCTTCCTTCACAAACAAAATTCCATCTAAAGCATCTTCATTGTCAGGCACTATGAGTTTTGGCTCTTTAGTTTCAAGGTGGGGTTCTACCACCACTTTGGATTTCTCTTTATCGGTTTCTACCACATGCTCCTCGGGTTTTGCTATACTCTCAAGATTAGGTTTTTGTTTTTTTCAGCACTTCTTAAGTGATTCTTACCAAATTTTGATAAACTTCAAGTTTACCTGCTTCCATATCTAGAGAAGGATAGTTTATTCATTTGTTTTTCATATTTTGCCCTGCTTTAAGTCCCGCTTGGAAAGCTTCCAAGGCTGCATTGATTGGCTCAAAAAATTTGTCTACCAAAGTTGATCCTCCAGATTTTATTGTGGTTTCCTTGATTTCACTCCCAATTTCTTTCACTTTTTCTTGGAATAGTTTCTTGGCTTTTTCCTCAATTTCCTTCTTTTGTTTCTGTTATCTCATCTCATACCTTTGACTTCTTATTTTCTTGGTCTTTTGTGAGGAATTTATAGTATTTTCCAATTCATCAAAGGAGTTATGTTTCTTTTTCTTAGCTTGGGCTCTAGTGATCACCTTGATAGGAAGAATAGGTTCACTTTGTGAAGAGCTACTATGTATCCCTTGGACTACATTCACCACTGCTTTTTCTTTGTTTAACGGATTTTTTGGACAATCTTCAGGAAAGTGTCCTCCTTTTTTGTAGCATTATGTACAGAAAGCTTCAACTAGCTTAATATTCTTAGCAGATGTTAGCGGGTACGCCGCGACGGACGATGGAGCACAACGAGAACACAAACCAACAAGCTGTCAATCCGAGGACGTAGCTGACCCGACTAGGGCATGGAGGCAATCTCTAGGTTGTCAACCCTGAGCTAAACACGAACAACACTCTACAGTCACTAATACTATCACAACACTACCATAAAGCAAACAAACAGACAACGCATCCTACAAAACACTACAAGCTCGAAACAGTCTCAAATCATATCGGAATGACTCAAAATCGGAGGGTAAGACTCACAAGGATATATCCTATGTGGCCAAACACCTAAACCCTGAAAACCATAACTGTAAGACCTCTAATCGCTGTCGCGATAGACTCAAAACAGCAATTTCCAAAGTGTCCGGAACTGATCTACAAAGACATCAACACAAAGAGCTTCTCGCCCTGATTCTAACGACTACTCGATCATTCAGAACGGATGTCGTTTGAGGTACTTATGACCAAATATAGCTCGTAGCAGGCGGGCTCGCGATGTGGTCCTCGGCTTGCATTGCTTGCGTCGACACAGAGAGCTCCTCGATGCTAACACGCTCCTACTCTCATATCTGCAATGTGATTAGTGTGCGCGACGGTGTGTGTGCGTGAAGCTCACTACTGTGTGCTACAGAACCCACGACTGTATATTAATTGAGATAACGTAATGTGTTTTTTACAAAGCCTTAGGTTTTTGCTTATATACCAAGCCTTCAAACCTAATGTCCGGCCAAATGACTTGAATTGTCCCTAGGCTTCTACAGAGCTTAATTACAAGAAATTGAGTTGGCTTTACTCATTATACAAGCATCTGCAGCCAAAATACAAGTGCCGATTTAAAATATGAGGTTCCCGTAAACATTACAAAAGTGGCCGTAATGGCTCAAAATAATAATAACGGGATATTCGATGACGTCCATGAACTCGTATCTTCATGTTGCAGCATCCATCTTCATCTTCATTACTTCATCACCATCTTCATGTGGAATCTTTAGAATCTTTGAGGAATCTTAATGGAATCTTTGTGGAAACGTTGTTGAAAGGGCGTCTTTTCAACACTCTCCCCCTCCGAATTCTTGTCGTCCCCGACAAGACCCTATGTCGTTGCTGGCCTTGACGAGTTCTTGATGTCTTGGTGTTGGTTGAAGTTGTTGTGGCAGCCTCTTCTGCAGTTGGTTGCTTTGTGTGATATTAAAGCTTCCTTGAAGTTGTACCTGTAGTGTATCTGAAGCCTGGAACTCTCCCCCTCCTATTGGTTGTTGTATCTTGAATTGCATGAGGTTGTATCGACTTGTTGATGCAACAGGTCGTTGTCATTGTAGCTCGAGTTTGCTTTTCCTGTGGTTGTTATCTGGAAGTCGTACCTGTAAGTTGACTTGAAGCTTTGTCAAGCTGTTTTTTGGCCTCTCCCTTTTGACTTGTCAGTAGATCTGCGATTAGTAGTGTGGGGATAGCGTGGTTCTTCTTGTTTTTGTTGTTATAAAAAATAAAAGAGTAAAAGTAAAAGGTAACGTATATACAAAATGAAGGGCTTAGATACCTGGATAAGACTAAAGGGAAAAACCCAGTGGGAAAAAATGTCTTTAGTCATAATTAAATGAGAGGCTATATGTACTTAGGTTCTGATCTTATAGAGTTATGCTAAGTTAAAGTACATATGGCCATATGGCTACTAGTATGGGCTTGATATACATGGATAAGTGTTAGTAGCTTGAAGTCAGAGTCATTGTTGTTGAGCAAAAGCTTATAAAACCTGTTTCCGCTTGGTCATCGTCATTTGTTTGTGTAAGTGCATGGGTGGAATAAAAAAGAGTGCCTAATGCATATGTCCAATGATGGGACATCTATATGCGTGCACAGAGTTATGCATGTTAAACAAGATGCGGTGCGAGAGAAGAGTATTGATGGGTTCTTCATGGAGTGAGTGTAGCGAGCAAAACATATAACATGAGTGCTTCAAAAGCTTTCACTACTCACAAGAAGGGTTTTTGCTGTTGAGGTTTCTCCACTCTTCCTCATTGTGTCAAGTGCGTGAGTGTTTCTTTTTTTTTTTTTGGACTACTCCACCTTCTCCACCTTATATATTATATGGTCTTTGACTCTTATGCTCACCTCTTCCAGCATGAGCGACATGACTTTATGTATGCTCAACTCTCCAGCTTGAGCTTATACCTATTAGCTAGACTCATAGACCACACAAAAAATATTAACTTGAAGCTTGGGTCTGACACTTCACTCATTTAGTGGCTTAGCTGCCCGACTCTAGACTCTTATGCCATGTGAGTTTAATGGCGACTTGGACTTACCTGATCGCGGCCTAAAATCCAATTCCATATGCTTTTGATGTTTAGGTCTTTCTCGTTAGTTTCTGTTTGAGATGCCATGTTGTCCAATACATTGGCATATATCTACTCTTCATTCCTTGGTAGCAAATTGTGGTCGCTTGATGAGACAGGTATTGATGTTGAAGCAATGGTTGATGAAGTCTTCTTCTTCCAGATAGTGTTCTTCAAAACTGTGACCTCCGCATTTACCGTTGCTTTGTTTTTGTTGTTAAGAGGCTGTAAAGGAGTTGTGTATCTTTCTTGTTGTTGAGCCTCAATCGCGGATTTTGGAACCCACATTGTTCTTGGGCCTGGTGTGATCTCCTTTGCCACTTGCCTTGTTTCTTCTTTGACTTGATGGTACCTTGTCTTTAACTTCCAAATATGGCTGTTGCTTTTGTAAAAGCCTTGCTCTTGTAGTAATTGACGAGGGATCCATCGATAGGTTGTAGTACTCTTGGGTGTAGCGGGTGGCTGCTCTTGATTTCTTGAGGTTTCTTGCTATTCTTGGGTGATTCCTTGATAAGCTACTACCTTAGGTAACCAGATTTGAAAGTTTCCCTCATAGAATCCTTGTGCTTCGAGTAACTCGACTGGAATGAATGTTTGGACTTTCTTGGAGGTGATCTTCACTTGACTTTGTTGGGTAGTCTGGTAGAATTCTGATTTCATTACCCAGACTTGTCGTATGGTTTGTCCAGTGGAAGACCTTCTCTTTTGCTTTTTGTACCTGTCCTTTCTCTTGGTTGAGTTATGTGATTGACGTTGGCGGCTTGGTTGATTCCTGACTGAGTGGTTGGCATGGGATGGATATTGCCAGGCTGTTATCTTGGGCTTGTTGACCCAAACATCTGAATTTCCTTTCTTGTAGCCTTGTGCAATAATTGACTCACTTGATGTGATCCATCCTGTTACCTTTGCTTGTTGAGGTTGTCCTTGTGATTGTATCCAAATTGGATCATTACCTTTAATATGTGCCTTGGATACTAGCACTTGGTTGACCTGTTTTGACTTCCTTTGGAAACTTTGGTTGATAGACTTTTTGCTTGGGTTTCCATTGTTTTGTTGATGGTTTGGATTTTGATGTAGAGGCTTTGTCTTGCACTTGCATTGGCTGGGCTAGAGATTGTGGGCTTACTTTAGCTTTGCCTTTTTCAATAGCCAAGAATGTTTGAACTGTTGTAGGCTTGACCTCTGTTTCCACTTGATAGCTTGTCGTGATGACCATTGTTGAAGATTCAGGCTCGTCTTCAAAGACTTGTGCCCATGGCTTGGACAAAATCAAGTGTGTTCCCATTTGTCGAGAATCTACCACCAAGAATTTTTCTTTGACATTCTGTGAGTGTAGTTGGATAGTAGCTTCTGAAATCCCCATACTTATAACATCCACTTCAGGTGAGAGATTTACCTTTATCTGAATATCATAAAGCTTTGGCTTACCTAGAAGTAACCACATGACATTAGTCGTGGAATTTGTATCAATTTCTGCCATAAAATTCATCTTGACTCCGTCTTGTGCACTTAGCAAAAAGTTGATCTTCTTTGGTACTAGATTGCCTGTGTTCTCTTGAGTGACTTGAGCAATCTTTGGCCTGGACTCCTTGTCGTCTTCTTCTTCATTGTTCACACTTCTGAGCTCATCTGTGTGTTATAGCTCCTGCTTGACCACCATTTCCTCTGATATATCTTTTGGAGAGACAAAATCAGCATTTGGTTCCTGTAGAGTCATAGGCTCTTCTTCCTCGGCTTCAGCTGTTGAAATGCCACCAATAGTGTATGAACTTCCTGTCACTTGCTGCACCTCTTCTTTGATTGATTCCAAGTCTTCATATTGCTCATTTGTAGGCGCTGGACCTGAAGCATCTTCTTTGGATCTTAGCCCTTCTTCCTGCAACTTTGCTTCGTTGACTTGCGGCTCCTCCTTTGTACTATGCATTCGAGTTGGACAGTTTGTAATCAAGTGTGTTATCGCACACCGATCGCAAACTGGACCTATTTCTATATGACTAGTATTCAGGCTAGGTATCCGGTTTTGTGCTATCCCCATAGCTGATAACTCTGTTTCGAACTCATACTCAGATTCGTCATCTGTCTCACACATAACCCTTAGCATGTAGTAGGAGACTATGTCATACCCATTCTCATCGCAAAATTTTGTTGGTGTGGTCTCATTAACACAGACATCCAAAGTAGCCAATATCTGAGTCTACTCTAGCGGTTCTAACGCCTCTTCCAGAAAAGGTTCTCTTATGTAAGCATCATCTTCTAAGACCCTCTCTAAGGAATTCTCATTTCTCCCAAAGTCACTACATTCCGATGCTCCGCACATTTCTTTCTTTTTGCCCATCCAC
Organism: Adiantum capillus-veneris; assembly: GCF_014529385.1. NCBI lineage: Eukaryota > Viridiplantae > Streptophyta > Polypodiopsida > Polypodiales > Pteridaceae > Adiantum > Adiantum capillus-veneris. The sequence goes on along the minus strand of NC_140947.1, from coordinate 73,498,892 downwards.
CGATGGTCTGTTGATCCACTTTGTGTTGCAAAATCAAAATCTTCCACGGGCGTTCTACCTACATCTTGGTAACTATGATTTCTCATATTTACACATTGAGGCGGTCCGGGGCGGGCAACAAGAAGAGCAACCTCTAGACACCCTTCAAGGCTCCCGTGCTGCTCAATGGGGCTGGGACACAACACAACACAAACCAAAACAACAAACCCACAACCAAATCCCAACTACACAAGGGGCACCACTTAGTTTAAGAGCGAACTAGGACGCAAAAGAGGAGAATCGTTAGAGCAACCCACAAACAAGCAAGGAATTTACACTAACCCTAACACCAATGGAACACTCTCACACACTAAAACACGAGAGAGAGAGAGAGAGAGAGAGAGAGAGAGTGAGATGGTGTACAACTTAGCTTCAACTTTATATTTTGCACAAAAAGGAACTTAGAGCTTGCGGAATCAAGTGACAAGATTTGGTTATAGCATCACTAGCACATTGTCTTAGGGTTATGGGAGCCCTCTCACCATCCACCCTCTTACAATGGTAGCCAAACAATAGCCAATGAATCACAAGCAACAAAACAACAACCTTCAATGAAACAAGTCACCTTATGAAGCTAAATGAGTTTGCCAAGCCAAATTGGAGGAGAAGCGTGAGCCTTTGGACATGAATTGCACCCAAAACTACCAATTCATTGATGTTGGGGTAGATACAACAATGGTAGGAAGAATATCTTCTACTCGCACTCACTCAAACTAGCTCAAGCTTTTCTATGCACCAAGGTGATGGTGTATAGAAAGCTTACTCTCTCTTTACAACCAAGATGGAACTAGCGTGTGGTACGCTCAATCTAGTGTGCAATGGTATAGTGATCTTTTACAAGGAGGAATGGGTTCTATTTATAGGTTTTAGAAGCCTTGATTAGGATTAAGCCTAATCAATTTTATTGGGAAAAATCAATGATTATGAATTTCAAATGAGAATGGGGTCTCTCTTTTCTCTTGAGTCACATGGATGTGGGCTCAAGTAAGAGAATTATTGATGTGGTGAAAGGAGACAAACTTCCATGGGAGTGAGTGAATTTGTTTTACTTGTGCGGTTGCCTACTCCATATGTTGATAGTGTGGGTGCATTTTTACAAGAGAAGTTAGTTGTTAGTGGTAATAATCACTAGAATTATTAGTGATACATTTACAATGGGTAGGATGAGTTGATTTGATGAAGGAAGAGGGGTGAATTAAAAGAGAATCATTGAGATGGTGAAGCTTTGAAGAAGCTTGAACTCACCCTTGTGTAGATTGTGGAAAAAATGACCGCTGGTCTTCTTCTTCTTCTTCTTCGCTTCTTTACGCCGCCGCCACGGTTGACCACCACGATGAAAAGAGGATTTGTTGATGAACAATCCTCAATTTGCAGAAGTTATCATGGTTAAGATGCTGAATTTTAGATATTTTTAGGAGAGGTAAATGAAATTGTAACATAGAAGCAATAGAGAGAGACGTGGAGAGGGTGTATGTATGTAGAGGTTCATAAAAGAACTATACGGATGAGAGAGAAGGGTAAGGGTGAAGAGTGTGGGAGAAGCCATGGAAATTGCAGGTTTGAATGAGGGAAGGAGAGGGAGGGATGTGTAAGAGTGAGTAGGTGTGTGGAAGGGTGAGAGAAGACTAAGGGCTACTTGTGAGAAAAGTGGGCAGACTGGGTTCCACTCAAAAAATCATAGCTCACCGTTGGTAGCTCCAAAAATCATGAAAAAATTTGAGGTGATTATTCAGAGTGTGGGCTACATTTTCTCTTTTGACCACCGCTCCAAATTCGGAGTGGAGATAGGTGCCAAAATTCTCACCAAAAAGCCTGTTTTTTATGCCTGCAAAAGTCTTTTAGTGGCCCCCTCCTTTGTTGAATTTGTACAATGCATCCAAGAGTGAGCCCCTCCTTTGTCATATTATAATACAAAGCATCCAAGTTTCCCTTGACCCATGCATGGAGGAGGATTATTGGTGAATAAAGAAATATATACATGGTGGGACTAGTGTATGGACTATTCATGGACTTTAGCTCAATGAGCACATGGTGTTAGAATAATGAGTAAAAATAATAATACAAATATGGAGGAGTTATGGATATGGAAAGATATTGGAATCATATGATATGGTCCCTCTTTGAATTATTTTGGGTGAAAGAGGAAAAGGTATGCAAGTAAATAATATAATAAACGTGACCAATGAGTAGAAATCAATTTTTTGTTTTCACGAGGGTGAAGGTGAAAATGTGGGATTGATTTGTATAAAGGAAAAATATAAGGTTAGAGTATGTACGTATTGGCAAAAAATATACTTATGGTGTAAGAGAATGAAAGAAGGTGTATATAAGTTTAATAAAACACATACCTAAGTAGAAATATTTAAATAAAATACCAAAATAATTATAAAAATCCCTATATTTAGGCCATATATATAATGCAATATTTACACACAAATGGGCCATAATATATTTTATTTTTTTGAATTTATTTACTTTTTGGGCTCAACTAACACAGTGACTAGTTAGCTGAGGGTTTTTAAGGAGATATGGGAAAAGTCCCGTAACTCACACACGCCTATGTACAGTGAAATGGTAGGGATAGCCATAGTGTTTGGGTGAATTTGGTAGGGTGAGGAAGCTTACTATGGCAATTACGGAGAGCCGAAAAACGGCTATCAACGTGTTGTGGTCTCAGCATGTCTCAAGTATAGATAATCATAACCCCAATCTTGTACCATCTTGAGTTGCCTCATGAATGGTCTTCCAAGGATGATTCATAGTTATTTTTCTTGCCAAAGTCAACTATGGCAAAAGTATGCGCATACTCTATACCACAAGAAGACACCACTATCGCTTCTAGCAATCCCATGGGTCTTTCCACATGCCCATCAGCTAACTGTAATTTTATTCTGGTTGTTCTAAAGGCGGGCCTACCCCATTTCTCCCATATTCGTTTTTTTGCTATGGCAATTCCTTCTCCGCTGTCAAGTATAGCTTTCGTTTCAATCCCATTGTATTCGACAGGTAAAGTGGCATTACCATCTTCTCCTTCACAGTACTCTCCTACTTTGTTCAGAGGTATCGGTCTTACATTTGATCTAGGCTTCTCGATCTCATGTAGCTCTCTTTCCAAGAACCTTAACGGGCTTTTGATCCCAATTTTTTCCAAGCATTTTCCTATATCTGTCCACATACTTGGCCTGATTTTCAAAAGTTCTGCCAACGTAATTGTGCACTTCACTGGCGTGGATAGCAAGTCAGTTAAAATTTTTGTGTCCAATTCTTTTGTCCCTCCTAGCCTCTGTGATGGAACTCTCACAATCTCAGACTTTGCCTCAAAATCTCCCATGTATTGTGGCAAAGTTCTTAACGATGCAGGTCTACTGTCTTCGGAGGCTATCGATCCTACATCACCATAATATGACCTCGCATCAACACTCATTTGTGGTCTATCTAATGTGATTTCAGGAAATGGTGCTGGTCTAGCATCCTCTTCTCTTTTTTGGGAATCTCGAACAGCCTTCCATAACTCCTCTGGCCACTGCTCCTCAACTATAGGAACATAAGGTGGGAAATCCCTCATTGATTCATCCGTTGTATTTTGGACTACCCTCGAGTCTTGCCACCTTGGCAGTGGTTCTTCCCTATGATCCACCTCTTCTCTAGGCAATTCGTCTACTTTAATGCTCTGATATTTGTGCACTGGTGGAGGTGGTTCTAGCAATGCTTTGAGCAGTTTTAATGAGCTGCTTACACATTTCTAGCCTCTGCTTCTCTAGTTCGGGATAAGGATGGGTCATCCATCTTTGTTCTAAGGTCTGTCTATTTGCCAATCTAGCCTCATAAGCTTATAAAATCGCGTCTAAAGGCTCATTCACTTTGTCCACTAGGATAGATCCTCTTGAACTAGCACTCTTGGGTGCTTCAGCTGGTTTAAGGGTTTCAGCTTCCCTTTGTTGTGTCTGTTGCTCTTGAGTTGTTTCCAACTCAGCTGTAACAGCCTTTTCTTCTCCTTTTTCCCTTTCTAGTCTCGCTTTCATTCTAGTCCTTCTTGCTCGTCTAGAGTTTCTACGGCTTTTGGAACTCTTACTAGTCTCTCCATTTGTAGGCTTCTGCTCTTGCACTTTTGCTTGTGCTCTTGTGACAATGTTTACTGGAGCAATTTGCTTACTTTCATCTTCTTGTTGTTTAAGCACCTGCTCTTTTGCAATGGTTTCTTGCTCTATTGTTGTTGTCGTTTCTCCTTTTGTTGCGGCTCATTCTTTCTCTGATTTGCTGGTAGAAGGAAAGGTAACATGTGGTTGCATTTTACCTTTCTTTCTTGGATTCTTAGGACAATCCAAAATCATATGTGTGATTGCACACTCATTACAATATACATTTATCATGATATCATGGTGTGGACAATCCTTAATCAAGTGATCACTACTACCACATCTGTCACATGGACGTATTGGTTGTTGTGGCAATACTTGATATTGACCTTGAAGTGGCCTCTGATCTACCACATTTCTTTCTATTTGAAGCTCATGACTCACATATGCATTTCTAGCAGCTATGGCTCGTTCACTTAAGAACACTTGTTCCGCTACAGGATGATATCTAGGCGGTTGAGACATAACATGCTCAAACCCTGGTGGAGTCTTAGGTCTATAGTCAGGACAATGTTGTGTCGGATGGTCCCCTCCACATGTCATGCACCTACGTCGTTGAGGAACTCTATAGGCTGGTACTCTGTCGGAGTGGTTGATGCGTTGCATCACATTCTCTATGATTTTCTCCTCAACATTTACTTGGTTTTGTCCTAGATCTTGAGGATCAGCGGTTTTCTTTTTCTCACTCGCATCATTCATCTTCTTCTGACCATTGTCATAGAATTCGAAATTGTCAACTAGGTCAACTACCATCTTGGTCACTTCTTCTAAGGTTTGGTATCTTTTCATGTATAGGTCCTTTTGGAGATTCTCATTCCTAAGCCCTCTGACGTTCTAGCGTGGGTAACTCTTGGATAGGACATCTAGCAATATATTGCTTGAAACGCACTATTGCATGTCGCAATGTTTTTGTCCTCCAATGTAAGTCCAAAACCCTCATACTGCGTGTGGAAGTCCTCTACTCGTTCTGCTCGTAGGACTTGCTTGAAAGCCGAGACATGGGCGTATGGGTCTCCTATGCCATTGTACTTTCTATTTACCCATTTTCTTAGCTGAGATGGTCTTATACTTTGGGGTGCAAAGTATGGAACCATACTCCTCTCTGGTATCGTTTCATCTCTCGTTATCGCTCTAGGAGGAAATCCAAGTGGTGGTCCCCTCTTTGGAATTCTCTTAGAGGTTCTTGTGTTTGGTGGATGTATCTGAGGTCCTTCATTGACCAAATATCCACTCATCTCTAATTTGGTTCGCGGATTTGTGATTTCTATAGCTCTATATTCTCGTCCATACTTGTCAACAAATAAAGATGTCCATTGTCGGTCGACCTCGTATGTATAGACATATAAGAGCTTGTATTCTGTCAGCTCATCTGGATAAGGCTCTAAGCAACTGTAAAGGTTGAATTGATTTTCATTAATATACCTATATAGTCCTTCACTTTCATGGTTATACGTCCAAACTCTCTCCACAAAATTGGTATTTATGTATTGTAGGTTTGGAAGATCTATTCAGGGCGGGTGCTCATCTATCCCTGCAATCCATGTGCTTGTATAACCTGAGTCTGAGTCTGAGTATGAGTCTGAGTCTGAGTCTGAGTCTGATGTAGACATGACTTCTAGGCTTAATAGATCTAGCTTGCTGTAGTAATACCTATCTCAGTGTGTTCAAGTGTTTTGGTCAGGGAAAATCCAAAACTATGTCCAAAACCCTGAGCGTTTTCTCACAATTCTCTCAAATTGTCGGTTTTAGACACCCCTGACTTCCGAATGCATTTTGAGGCCTTAAACAGCGTTTTTTTCAAAACTGACCAAAATGTATGCCGTTGGCAACCATTTTGTTCAATTTTCTCTACGATCTGTAGTGAAGCTACGTTTTGATTTTAAAAAAATGGAATCGTAGTCCGTATGTGAAAGTTATGACCAAAACAGTGAGATGTAATTTGGAAAGTTGCTCTATCTGATGCTTTTGCAAGTGGTCAGTTTGAGCCCAAAATTGGTGTGTGCACTCCTTCGACAATGATAAACCCAGTGGTATACTTGGTTTCAAAAAATTTCTCAAAATTTTTTCCTCAGTTGTCTATCGCGATAGACTCACCAAGTACCCCTTGCACATGTCCAAATGCACTCAAACTTTGTGTACATGGTATAATGGGCCTTCTAAACCCAAATATGAAGTCAAATTTGAATTTTGATTTTTCTACAGTGAATTCCTAAGTCTATCACGGTAGACTCACCAAAGTGTTACTGGGATACAGTTTTTCAACTGTTTTGACAGATTTGAGTTCCCCCTTCTCTTGAGATACTACTCACCAAGTTTCAAGCAATTTGGAATACTTTTCCTTTGTAACTTGCATCAAACAATAGTTTCTTTTTTGATCTTATGAAGTAATCCACTTAGATGCACTTCCAATGCTCCAAATTTACTCAAATTTTAACCATAGGCTCACAAAAACATGTAGAACAAGGCTCTAAGGTCAGTTTTCAAAAAAAATAATTTTTGTGAAAAAGCCCCAGTCTATCGCGATAGACTCAGCAGACTCTTCAGTTTTGAAAATTTCCCAGATTTCTCTTTACCACTGTGTTCCCTATGCTCTGTACACCTTGCTCACCAATTTCCACTTGTTTTGGAGTTTTTCTTAGGTTTCTAACTCCAACTCTAGAATTCTGAGTCTATCTGATCACTAGAAAATAGACTTAGGATGGCTTCCCAATGTCCAAATCCACCAAATTTTGTGTGTAACCTCCTGAGAGGCTAAACAAGCTATACTCCAGAGGGTTTTGAAAAATTCAGTTTCTTTGGCCCTGCTTTGAGTCTATCGCGATAGACTCAGCAAGTACCCCTTTTATAGGTCAAACTTGAACTTTGACTATACCACTGTGTTCCAACACCTCTCCTTAGTCCTCCTACCAATTTTCACTTGTTTTGGACTTTTACTTTGTCAGTTAGACCAGATCTGGTGTTTTCTACAAGCTGAATCCTCTCAAATGGTCTTAGACCCACTTTCTGATGTCCAAATGACTTCAAAATTTTTATGTGTCCTTGATAGCACCTTTCCAAGCTATGCCACAGAGGTTTTTGAAAAATTCAGTTTCTATCACTGGGTTCTTAGTCTATCGCGATAGACTCACCAAGTATGCTAACATGACACTTTTTTCAAATTTTCTCTTCATAGATGTGTTCCCTGCCCTCTCTAGATCATGTATACCAAATTTCACAAGGTTTGGAAATTTGGTCAAGTCCCTTTACCCAATTTGTCTCTGAAGTCTGACTCAAAACACCAGACAAGTGCTTTGGTGGTCTTCTTGATGTCCAATTTCAAAATTTGAAATGATGGTTAAGGTCTAGGTGAGGAGTGGATTCAAGCTATCTAGTCACAATTTCCAAAAACTGTCCCACTCAAAATGTCATGAGTCTATCGCGATAGGCACAGCAAATCGTGCAGGAAAAGTCAACTCAAAATTGTGACTTCACTTTTAGATTCCCCTTACTCTCTTGTGTCTATCCCTCAAATTTCATGCAATTTGGACACTTGGTTAGTGTTTTGGGCCATTTTTAGTGTTTTTGTTAGAACCTGAATCTCTATCTAGGCTTTAGATTTACTTCTAGTGATCCAAACACCTTGAAATTTGGTGTGTATGCTATGTAGGCTCTGCTTAAGCTAGCCCTAGGAGAGATTTGCAAAATAATGTCCACAGCTAAATATCCCCAACCTATCGCGATAGGCTCATAGAGTTTCCCAGTTTTGGTCTTTTTACAAAGTTCTCTTCACAACTAGTTTCCTTATCCTCTGTATAGTGAATACGCAAAGTTGTACAATGTTTGGACTATTGGTCAAGGTCTTTTTACCATTGTGTCTCTGAACTTAGACTCTAAACACCAGACTTGAGGTTTGGTGGTCAAGCAGGTGTCCAAGTACACTCAATTTTTGGGAGCAGCTTTGTATTGATGTGTTTTACCTGTGGTATGAGGGGTTTTGCCTGATTGTGAGTCTATCTCCAATTCATCAGTCTATCGCGATAGACTAGGCAGAGAGCCACTGGAAAGTATTTTTTTCTCTGTTTTTGGACAGTTTGGTTCCCAATGCCCTTAGAAACTTATCCCCAAAGTTTCATTCAATTTGGACTTCTTTTCCTTTGGATTCAAGCATTTCACAGTTCACTTCCTTACACTCAGAAAAAGAAAATTCCCACTTAGATGCACAAGCACTGATGCAAATGCTTTGAAATTTCATGTACAAGCTCTGGAGCATATGCAAAACAAGGTCTTGAGGTCAAACCTTTTTGAAAATTGCAGATTTGGTTTCAGATTTTTGTTTTCTAGGTTTTTTAGGTTTTTTTTTTTTTGGATTGGACCAAATCTATGTTTTCCCTCTACCTTAAGGTCTCCAATGCAAAAACAAGCACTCAAATCGGCTTTCAAACGACCATTTTAGAGCACTTTTACCATAATCAGCACAATTCCGCCTTTTGTGTTTTCAAGCACATTTTCATGTCAAAATTACTCTAGATCAACATCAGATGTCCTACACTACCTAAAGTCCTACTTTGCATGGTTGAATGGTTGTTTTTCCTTTCTGGCAAGCAAACAGCCTCCTACTTACCTTTTGCGTTTTTTTTTCTCTTTCAAGTTCTTCACAACCATAAGTCACAACCAAGCACATAAACCAAAAAACCTAATCTAAACACACAACAAAATAATATAACCATACCTCAACGTCATGGTGGACCACCTCGGCGAGATGCAGGCTCCCTGGCTATCCCTCGGTCAAGAGATCCGCTCTCTGACTTCCCACTAAGAAGGCAAATGGTGACAACACTCTAGAAAACTCTAGAGAAACGCTATACTATCAAACACGAGTGATGCGGTCTACGCTAGTTTAGGTGCTTCGTCCCCGGCAACGGCGCCAATGTTAGCGGGTACGCCGCGACGGACGATGGAGCACAACGAAAACACAAACCAACAAACTGTCAATCCGAGGACGTAGCTGACCCGACTAGGGCATGGAGGCAATCTCTAGGTTGTCAACCCTGAGCTAAACACGAACAACACTCTACAGTCACTAATACTATCACAACACTACCATAAAGCAAAGAAACGGATAGCGCATCCTACGAAACACTACAAGCTCGAAACAGTCTCAAATCATATCGGAATGACTCAAAATCGGAGGGTAAGACTCACAAGGATATATCCTATGTGGCCAAACACCTAAACCCTGAAAACCATAACTGTAAGACCTCTAATCGTTGTCTCTCTCTCTCTCTCTCTCTCTCTCTCTCTCTCTCTCTCTCTCTCTCTCTCTCTCTCTCTCTCTCTCTCTCTCTTTTTCCTTTTAGCATTGAACTGGCTAGTTCTCGCTCTCTCTCTCATCCCTGTGTATTGGGCGCATTGTGCCAAGCTGCATGCACCGAATGTGGGCGAACAAACTTATCAACACCCTTCGATCGGGCAAGGTTTTCACTCTTTAATGGCTATGGATTTCTTCACGTACTGATGTTCTCTATTAGTATGGTTGGTCTCAGTAACGTGGGGACACAAAATCTAGTTAAGTCCAAGGCAAAAAGGAAGCTAGTTAATTATATTGAGGAGAGTCATGGATCTAATCCACTATAGTATTCATTTTTCAAACTGACTAGATCACCTCCGAGGCATGAAGATGGAACATTCACAACATGGAAATTGGATTATTGATCATTGGGAGGTTGCCAAGGGCAGATTTGAGGGTAAAAGTTCTAGTTGCCCATTTTCCACCATGCTAATTCATGATTCGAAAGAGACTCTTTCTCAATCACATTGGTCACCAAGGTCTTAGACTCTAGAAACTATTTCCTCATAGAAAGTATCCATTGGTCTGCGGTTTTTTTACAGCCTTTAGCGATTTTGGGACCCCTCAAGGCATTCAATCTAATGAAATTGGGGATTAAATGTATACAAGATGTGTTTGATGCATCCGGTTAGATCATGTCTTTTTCTACTATGTGTAGAGAATTTTCTCTTGGAATGCATCATCGGCCGATTTGGAACCAGCTGTGAAATTTGATGATCCCCTTAGGATGGGATAGAGATGTTATGTATTATAAATGTATGTATCTAGGTATGTTATATACGTAAGTAAGTAAGAATGTATGTTTGTTTGTATGTATAAATAGATACATGTATACGTATATAGATGCTAGGTTAGAGAGCATAGCACCTGATGGTTGACCGTATTGTCTTGGATATAGTCCCTTTTTAATCGTGGCATCGTGATCCATGGACGATCATGGTGTACCCTTGGTTCTACCACGATTGAGATTGTGATGATATCTAAAGAGGTGCCTTTAGACTGTTGGCACTACTAGCCCCTACCTAGGTCTAATAGTATATACGTATGCATACTTATTTTCTTGGCATACCAAACCTATTACCTATGCAGAATGGAGCAAGATGGTAGTTTTGGCTGAGTTGTGAGTGGTTAACCATCGGACCCAAGACTCATGGAGAGGTTAATGGAAACAAAAAAGGAAGCGGAGAAGAACTTGAAAGATGCACCAGATCTACACGACGAAATACGAGCTCGAGCGTAGAGAATGACTGTGAAGGAGCTCAGAAAGAAAGAAAAATTGGAAAGAAAGATGGAGAAAGGACGGAAGAAGAATACAGATATCAGTGAATACGTAGATATAGTTGACCAAGCTATAAACAATTGTAAAAAAATAATACGAACAAACAAAATGTAGAGAAATAAATGTAATCCTATTGTTTTATGAATCCAACTTAATACAATGTATTTGAGACTCTAATAAATATTCTCACTTTCAGTGGAAAACGACTTTTCCCAATGCTTCGCCCTCTCTAAATAGACAGTGAAAGCAGTCTCATATCGTATAGTATACCGAACAATGACATATGTGATGTAACTCTATCTCTGGCTCTATATGACTAAAACCTAAAATTTTCAAATAGGTCATTTCAATGGCTCCCACCTCAGGTTGAGCACGACTACTACTGGACCTAAAGATCATGTTACAAGCTGCCAGCATTCCAAGGGACCACATAGTAGGGAAAATCATAGAGTATGAGCAGATCCCTGCTAAGGAGTTGGAGGCTACCATATGTCAACTACAGGAAGCATTGAGACCTATACACCCAAACAAGGGCTCTTCTTGAGACCCTTTAGCAAGAGGAGCACACAAGTGGAACCTCTTTTTATGTAAAGTATGTATGTCTATATATTGTGCATATAAGTATATCATTTCATTACCAAAATGTGATAATAGCAGGGTCCCTCTTCCAGAGCCAGCTACCACTGCTCAGCTGCCTCTGCAGACTATTCAGTGGCCATCGAATGGCAAGGTCACATAGTAGGAATAGGATACACAGTATTAGTTCCATATTTAATTAGAAGAGTATAATATTCTCATAAACATTGATCTAATTACCTTTTTGTTAATTCATGCACATAGTGTCCCTTCTCAATGAGTTTGATGCCGTACCTCTATGGCCTTGAGACCTTCTCCAACCTCAACATCCTCTCAATCAGGGTCCCACCTGTATGCCACGTCCTCACCAGCCCCCAATTCTGACCACCAGGGACCATTTTGGATGTGTGTCGGCTCTTACGGTGTTATGTGCAACATTGACACAGATGGTCAAGTTGTGTCCATCGAAGGTGGATGCCTGTTTTGTCAGTGCATAGGATAGCTGCTGGAGCCTTACATGCCTCGACTACATATACTTTGGGCGTACGTATCTATGTGTCCACGAGACTCCCCACCCAACCCACCAACTGTTAGTAATGTTTAAATATATCATGAAAAAAATTAAATTAGAAGAGTAGGTTCTTAATAATTCAGGGTTTGGGTACTCGTTCTTTTGAATGGCTCAGAGTGCTCATTCTCTTATGTGGTATTCTATTATTTAGGTTTCAATCAAACTCAGGAAGAGATGAATGATCAATTCAATCTCTTCGTTGTCCTTCATTGCTTCTTGAATCTCTTCAGTTATCAAGTTTGCATCGAGAGAGAGTGTGTCTATCAGACCAATCAAGGATGGATTAGGCTCTTCTGAAGACTCAATGTCTAACTCTAAGGCCAGATCTTCCATTTCATCATCCATTGCATCAGTGTTGTTGTCTTCTTCGTTAGAGTAGTTGTCATGTGCTAATGCTATAAGGAGATGGGAATCCATAGAAGTCGTGTCGTTCTAGGTAAGATTATTTTGAGTTACATCTTCTAAGATCCCATTTGAGTTGGTGGTATCCAATATCCGGTATCCTCAAGGATTGACAAGCACGACTTGCCTCCATGGACCGAAATAATATGGAGAACTATATAAGAAAGCCTGCTCAGAATGTGCCGGTAAAATATATGGTTCTTGTGTTGTTTGTAATGGTTTTGAAGAGTCAACTGACCAAAAACCAGATGGCTCTTGTCTCATTATAGCTCTAGCCCCTTTATACTTAGCACTGAACCAATCAATCTCCACTACAACCTATTTTAATATAAGATATTTAAAATGCCTTAGAAGAACTTCGAAGTCAATAGTGTCAAACATTTGTGTATATCTACCCGCTTACAAACATGGAGGTTAAGCTCATAAATACCACTGCAGTTCCCACATAGCCAAGCTCATCATCGATAGGGTTTGCATCTCTTGCACTTGCATGTGATTGCTGCCTAAAAGATGAAACAATGCAAGAATCTTGAGTAACGTGTCCTTGATCAATTTTACCGACTCAAATATTTTGTCCATAGGCCCACATGTTGATGTACACGAATACCTAAAAGAACAAAGCCGAGTACATAAACTTTAAGTAAGAATATTAGTAATTAAAACAACTTTGTAATATACATTTATAGAGAAATTCAAACAACGTTGTAACTATAAATAGGATAGAAGAATTATTACTTCTTTGTTACAACCAAATCCAATCTCTCTCTGCTCATTAGTGATGTCTTCTCTCTCCAAAATTCCATCTCTAACACGTTTAGATAACCATGAAATAATGGATGGAGGTTTAGTCTTGGTAGATTTTCTACCTCTTTGTCTTCTTTGTGGGTTTCAAACTTCCTGGTACTCTTCGACAAATCTTTTCATACACTGTGAGTTGTAAATAACAAACGTGGAAATGTTCAAGCGTTTTGCTGCGATGAGCTTGCACGGAATGCCCTTGCCACATAACACCTAATTTGACAATGTAAGAGACTCTTCTATTGTCCATCTACGAGGAGAAGCTATGTCAACACGCTCAAGGTACTCTGATAGGTAATACATGCACTCTCTAAGAACCCATCCCTCAGCCATTGAACCCTATGGTCGTGCTCTTTAGCAAATAAGACCCTTTAAAACTCCCTTGAATCTTTCAATCCAAAACATCCAATGAGTACTAACAGCACCTACAATCTCTATCTCATCCATGAGATGAATGAGGACGTGGACTTTACTATCGAAAAAGGAAGTTGGTAGCTCTTTCTCAGCCAAACAAAGGAGCTCAATGCATTCCCTTTTCTTTTACGGTATTGACCTTGTATCAATCTCCTTAGACGTGATCCATCTATATAAAAAAATACAAGAACAATGTGTGAATGTTTATTAAAAGCACATATATAAACCTATACGAGCTATACACATACCTTGCTAGCTTCCCATAATGATAGATAACATCTTGGATATCACTCGTTAAGCAACCATCAATAACAAGGGGGATAACATGCTACATGTATCAATTTACAAACAAATTAGTAGCATTTGGTTGGAGGAAGGAGTTGCTATATTAAAAAATATTGAGTTATCTTGATAAAATTATGCCAATCGTGTGTCTTTAAGTTCGAAAGACTCGTGTCGTCCATAGTGAATATATTCTTCAATGAGGCACCATATCTCGTGGTTGTGCAGATAGATCGTATTTATTTGTTAATCATATCAATCTCTTTGGAGGTAAGCACCCATGGTACAGGTGCATATTCTTTTCCCAATCTCTTCATGAACATAAGGCCACAAGTTGCATTTTTAATTTTTCTCTTTTAAGTCATTTCAAGTTGTCTCTGCCTTCTTCAAACCAATAAGATGTTTCCACAAAGAGTGGCCTATATTTTTGAATATATGCATAAGATCAAGAAGATAGCGATCTTCAAATCCTTCCCATACTCCAAAGAAAACTATACAGAGATAGAGGGAGTTAGAGCGAGTCATCCTCGAGAATGGTCATCATCTTCGTCGCTTGTAAGCTCTGACTTTGGATCACTAATGGGCCCTTTGGTCCACTTTTCATACATATCTACAAGTGGCATCCGTCCTGGACATCATCCATTCTCGAAATTTCCATTGAAATGTCTAGTTTGTGTGCTTCAACATAGTAAATGATCTTTGGGTATCGTGTGTGTCGAAGCTATATATTTTTATTGAGATGCTTACTATACGTAGATTTCAACCAATCACTGCATCAGGGACACGCTTTATAACCTTTGATTGAGCACCTTGCATCCACAAATCAATATTTAGCATGATGATTAAAAAAATAGAATAAAATGAAAAATGTCTGCATCTATTAGTTAAACACAAATCAGTATCGGCACAGAATACGTAGCCGAGAAAGTCGTATATAGTCCATGCTAAAATTCCTTGAACTCTAAATCTTCTTTCATTTTCCGGTTTTGACATATCAAGCATGTCTGTGCCTCTCTACAACTCTTGGGGGTCGTCAATTAGAGGTGCCAAATATATGCGAACATTTTTAATTTGATGTTGTCCTGGAATTATGAGAGACAAAAGTAAATGCTCTTTTTTAAAGCAAACGAAGCGTGGCAGATTGTAGTTAATTAGAACTACTGGCCAAGTAGACCATTTACTTGAGCACATGGATAATGGATTCACACCATCCAAGCCAATGCCCATCTTAATGTATCATGGTTCTTCTTCAAACTCGGGCAATTTTGTATTGATATGTTTGAAAGCAGGGCAATCTGAGCAAATTCTCATAATCCCATTTGTACTTGCATTCTTTGCTCCCTAGTTCATAAGTCTTGCTAAATCTAGGATTTGAAACTTATGTGTTTTATATACAGGGTGCTAATGGAAAATAATAAAGCAACTTATGAGGGATCTGTTCGCTCGTATCTTCATAACAAGATGTTTTACATATTGGACATTCCTTTTCATTTTTGTATTCACCTTTTTACAAAATACAATCATTGGGACATGTATGTATGGTGTTTTAATCGAGTCCAAGCTTACTCAACATCTTTTTCACTTTATCTCTTGATGTCGGAAGGACATTTTTTTAGGGTAAATACTTTTGAGATAGTAGACAGCAATATTTCCAGCAAACACCACATACAAATTAGCATTAAAACATTAAAAAATAATGCGATAAATATTGACAATGGAGAAGTGATTTACTTTAATAGTGCCGAAACAGATGCATTACTCCAAGCATAATGATTTTGGAGGTTCAAAATAAGCAAACTCGTACTTAATCCCCATGACAAATTTGAGCCTTCATAGATTTGCTCAACCACTTCTGCACTAAGAAAACTTTCGTTATTATACGCTTCATTTTCTTCATACCAATCACAAATAAAATCATCCATGCCATCATCGTCATCAAAAATATCATTTTTTTGGTCAAAATGCAAACCCTATAGTTTCTTTAATCCCTCATAGCTCTTTGGATCACTCTTAAAAAGGAGTTTCATGCACTCAATTGACATACATGAGATGCCATGAGAAGATAGACACACATCATTTTCAACATCATAATCTAGAACATATCACACAGACACATTATAAGCATTCCATATACAAAATTCAAACAACTTAGCATCTAAGAAGGAAACAAATTGATTAATCAAAAAACTAAATAGTATCAAATATAGACGTATAAATTTAAAAAATTTAATACATAATCCACAAGTGTACATTTCCTGCATACACTTTTACATATTCAATCTTGAGGTGGAGGTTCCCTTTCAGGCCTATATGTGGGATCACACCCATATATGTGATTTACCACATTCATCGTTTCCTCATATTAGAGCATTCGCATTTACCCATGGGACAAGTCATCATAAGGTGCAAGACTATGATGAGGATTCCACTTTTCAGCCATCCCCTTACACATGGACCAAAGAGCAAAAATTCAAGACCTACCAAAAATCAAAGGTGGAAACCTTAGCTTGCTCCACACACTCATTGCATACCAAATAAGCAAATGCGCATTCCACCCTCTCTCCATCTTTGAATGCAAAAAATATTATACACACTCCCCTTACATTTGAGCCACCTTTCTCCTCTCACATTTCACAATGAGGACCATGAACAGAGTAACCATAGCCTCTCCTTACTCACAAGCTAAGAGTGTCCATTCTTGGGCATTAGCTCTCATTAATCTTCCAAAAACTACTTCTCTAAACAACACCAACCAGTGGAACGTCTACAGGGAAGCAGTGGCCTACTACTTCAACATTTTGGTGACCTTGTTAGGATGGGGATGTCGGTGGAGGAGCCCGGAGAGGCTATTTGAAGAGGAGGATTGAAGACACAACACAAAAATGGACGAGAGGGAGTCCCGGGCCATCCCACATTACGGGGAGGATGGGCTTTGGAAGGGCCCTTTATCTTGGTAGTCAAAGGAATTAACCATTTTTGCACAAGATACAAATGTATATGGTCCCTAACGGCTATATTTTTTAATTCAAAATTCAAATGAAAAGTGAATTTAAAATTGGTATAGAAAAACTATATCATGTGATATATCTATGGAAAGCTCTTGGCATGTAGAGTCTAAATCTACCTTCTCCGCAATATGTTGACCATGTATGTGAAAGTTATGATGGTCCAAAAATTGAAAAAGTCACTCCCCACCTTTTTGGGAGGGAAAAGTAATCAAAGGCCCTTCTCTTACAAACCCAATATTCTTGTACACATGGAACATAGCCATTTGCCCTTTCCTTAATCACCCCTTAAGTATGCTACCAAGATAAGGGGCCCTTCCAAATCCCATCCTCCCCCTAATGGTGAAGCTGCCAAGTAATAAAGGAGTATTTCCGAGCCCCCGGGCCACCTCGGGGTCACCTCCTATCATTTTACTTATTTCAGCCCATTAATCCTTGTAGATTATGCTATGTATCCATCTCATGTAATCATGTATGTCCATCCATCTATTTACCATCTACCCATGAAAAGGGCCCATGACAGGTCTTGTAAAATCCATGAATGCCTACATCATATCTCTCCTCCACTAACTCCTGTGGTTTATTTGACTCAACTAGGGTTATAACCACTATCCCTAGTTGTTGAAAAATCTATATAAACAAGCATTGCATGCACACAAAGCATAAGAAGAAGTATGGAGGGTATTCTATAATGCTAGTGGAAGGGTAGTTCACAAACTAGGCTAATAGTGCAAGAGGTCTTCTTCTCACACCAAGGAAGGATGCTTGCCCAGCAGAAGCATTAGTTGAAGAACTCTATCTAGTGATTTGGGGCTCCATCTCCACTTTAGAGCATCCTAGGCACCATTCCCTACCTTTGGAAGATTAGTATCACCATCGTGCACTCAAAGAAATGCGAAAATCACATGCATGTTGCTACTACTATCACTTCATGAGGAAGGAGCATTACAACATCCTGTAATACCACGTTTTGGGCAATACAAGACCTTTGGCTCCCTTCTATCTATCTTCTCGGCTAGTATTTATGTTCTCTTCTCTTGTCTTGTTCTATTGTGGTGTTTGAGTTGTGATTTTCTTTCTCTATTGGTTAAGGTTAAGGGCGTGGGGCTAGCCACACGGGGTGGCGAGGGTTTTCTTGTTTGGCCGGGTTGAGTAGGGGTTGAGTGTGTTCCCCCTGTGGCCGTGAGTAAGAACCCTAGTAGAGCCCATATCTTCTCCTTAACAAGAGAGGAGTATCCATCCTCACACCACACTAGGTGAGCAAGGAAGAGACTGGCGGGAAGTTTAGGGGAACTTATTCCCTTGGGAATAGTCTAGTGGTGGTGAGTCAATTCCAAGCGTCCTAGTCTGCATCCTCTGGCTAGGTGGTGCCCCCTCTTTGTATTTGTGTTTCTGTATACTTGTGTCTTGGATATACGAGTACCCTCTCAGGATCCCCATAGAGGTAGGGTCATCCTGGGAATTGCTCGCATCATGGTCACTAGCGATAAAGTATATTTGACTTGCATCTCTAGCAGCTCTTTCACATTGTTTCTGTTCATGGTCGATGACATGGATCTCCATTTAGATGGGAGTTTTTTTATGAATAATGCATTCTTATATTCCCCCAGATATGAAGGTAGGGTTCCAAGTGTGTCATCCTTGGATTTTTCAGATCCTTCTGACCCTATGTCTCCATATGTGCATATATATTAACTCTATTTCAAAACTTTGCGATCTTGCATCAAACTCGTGGAAGAGAGCCAAATCAAGAGTTTGGCTACAATCTTTCACTTTTTTTGTAGGCCTTTCTATTATGATTTCCTCTTGTCTATCATTTTCGCCCAAATTTACCAAGTTGCCCATGTTACTTGTGTTGTCGATATATATAGTCTTCTATATATAATGGTGCAATCCCTAGGTCCCCACTATATATACATATCATGTGTGTGAGGAACACACTTCTTGGGGTTCATCTATGGCGTCGTCTTCCTCGTCTCCTCTCGTCTTTCCTCTTCGTCTCGTCTTTTGAACATGGTATCAGAGCATTGGCTATGCTTTTATTGTGATCTTGTCGTGCGCTCTTGACCTTGATGAGAACACAAAGTTCGTCTACATTCTACCTCGGTGGGACTGCTACAGTCAAAGCTTGGTTCATACAGCTTTTATGATATACGTTGGTTTTATATTCTGTTCGATGATCCGCTGCCATTTAGATGGACTTGGTGGTGGCGCCTCATCAAACCTCGCCTTATCTTCTTCCCTTCATTGGACCTCGCCTTATGGATACGCCTTATATGCAATGGAATCTTTTGCACCTCATCGTATATGTTGATGGAGTTTTTTCTTGAAAACAAGAAATGCACCTTCAGCAACGAAAGGGTGACAGGCTGAAAAGTGGTAGTCGTAACCATGGTAGGGAATAATGCCAGAGGCCATGGTATCGTCTGTTGAATTTATGGAAGCAATTAATCTAAACATCAGATTTACAAGATTATGGCCATGTTTTCATCCGTGGAAGGATTTTGAATTGGTTTTAACTTCATCGTCATCTAGCTAATAAGCACTTGATTTCATCGTTGTGACACGGAGAGGTGCAACAAAAGCTTTGTGGCCAATTTTATATGTATGGTGAACGCTAAGCATGCGTGCATTTGATTTCATCATTGATGTGAGAGGGAGAGGTGCAACAAAAGAGTTGCGGCCAATTTTATCGTTATGGCAAGCAAATTTAGAAAAAGGAAAAGCTACCTATAAGTCATGGTGGCGATGGACGACCTGGCTAGGCATCAATGATATGGATGGAAAAGCTACCAATAAGTGATGATGGCGATGGCTGATCCTACCAAGGAGATCATGGTCGGAGTCTCCTCAGTCGTGCAACCCATTCACTAGGACAGCCATGGAGCATGGTCAAAGCCTCCTAAGGTGGAGGGAAGTTCATCCGTTGCTTTGAGTAGAACCTTGGGCGTGAGATCTATGCAAGGCTGGGCATGGAGACGATCACGGCAAAACTGAGCATGGGGACAATCACAGCAAGGTTCTTCAAAATTAGCAGCCATCATATTACCTTCTTTCTCCACGCTGGGAGCGTACTCAAGCTTTATTCCAGAGATTTCGATAATAATAATCACGGCAAGGCTGAGCATGGAGATGATCACGGCACGTTCTCCAACATTAGCAGCCGTAATATTACCTCCTTTCTCCACATTTGGAGCATACTCAAGCTTGATTCTAGAGCTTAATAATTATGTTACAATCGATGGTCAACATTAGCAGCCATCATATTACCTTATTTCTCCACGTTGGGAGCGTACTAAAGCATCATTCTAGATCTTATAAATTATGTTCTGATAGATGCCCAACCAATGCTTGCTACCTATACTTGATGGCGTAGTTGCTTAGCCCTTGCTAGCATCACAAATCATGATTTCTCATTAAGATGGTGGAGTGTTTTTCCTGAACGTATCGATTGTATGCTTGCGTCACGCCCCTCTATCTATGACTATCTCAGATTGTATGGTTGCACCCCTCTACAGACTTGTTGGCTCCTTCTCTCAAGGCTATGGAAGCAGATCCTTCCAAGGTAGCATCAATACATATGGTCAACGTGGTTACAATATTGTTATGTGCTTGACAAGAGACGGGATGATGTATTTTATTCTTTACCTGGTTTATACCACCATGGCATCTACCGTTTTCTCGAATTGATTATGATCACCATCACCCTCTAAGAATATTGAGATAGGTGTATGGTCTTACTATTGTTGCAAAAAGAAAAAATTATTCATTATGAGAAATTCATACGGATCCCAAAGTTTAAAGTCATTCCTTTATGGTTGAGGAATTTTCCATATCAAATTCTTCTCAATGATATATTATCTATTCTAAACATTAGAGGTATTCCACGCAGACAACGGCATGGGCACATTGAGCCCAAGGCTAATCTATTGATCATAAGGGGCAAATCGCTGATGATCACACCCTTCAATGGAACCTATTGGATACATCTTGGACGTTAAGAAATTAGAGGAGGTTTCTATCGGTTTCGTCTCCTCGTCCATACAGTTGATGTCAAGGAGATTATTAGAGTTTTGATATATTTCTTGTCTCATTACGTCCCGACTCGTGATATTGGAGGGAGGTGTCTGATGCCTGCTGATGTTTGAAGTTTAATCTTGATGTGATTGATGATTCGATAATATTTTTGTCTCATCATTCTAACACATGATGTCGGAGGATGACGTTATCTTGAGTTCTGATATCAGAGGTTTGATCTTGATGCAATTGCCATTTCAAAAAATATTTTCATTTCGTTATCCCGACTTGTGATGTCGGAGGATGTTGTCCTGACTGCTAATGTCAGATGTTTGATCTTTATGTGATTGATATTTCGAAAAATATTTTCATTTTGTTATCTCGACTCATGAATGGGATTCCATTATTATTCATGTGCCGGTCGGCTAGTATATACGTTTATACTCGTGACATAGATTTACTTTTTACTGTGCATTTGGTGAATGTTTATGATTATCTCAAGACCGACGTCGCGAACGGTCTCTTGAGATATTGTACTTATAGATTATTTGCCTAACACTTAAAATTATATTTCTTTTTCTTCTTGAATGATAGATATTACAAACCAAATTACAGGGAGATTCCTTTTACTCTTAATAGTATTTATTTATATTTTTGCTAACGGCATAACTTTTTTTTTGTTTTCTTTTTTGAGTATTTCTTCTATAGGTATAGTAGAAAGAAGATTGGATGATCTTATACAAGTCGCAAATACTATGGCTTATACAAGTTGCAAATACTATGGATGCTCTTGTTAATGGATGATCTTACCGAGATGGATTATCTTGTTGAGCAATCATACATTAGATATCCTAGAGTATCTCACCTTTATGGCAAACTTTGTATAATGGATAGTTTAGTGCTTCAAATAGTTTCTTGTATATAAAGGAGTGATATATCTCCTAAAACAAAACTTTGCAACTATATAAAGATACATTAATAGAGCGGTGTGTGTATATAGTGTTGTGGGTTTTTTACCACTATATATACATAGCATGTGTGTATGAGGAACACACTTCTTGGGGTTCATCTATGGCGTCGTCTTCCTCGTCTCCTTTCGTCTTTCCTCTCCGTCTCGTCTGTTCAACAACTTGGTTGTGTCATTGGTGATGATACTGGAAGAGATGCAGCTTCAGGAGAGGCTTTTTCAATCAAATATTGGATTGCTTTGATTAGTTGTGTATACATATCAAGCCCCTGTTTTTCTACAAGTAGATCTGAGCATGACTTCCATCTATCTTGTTGTGTTCGGCATGGTTTCAATCTAGCTTCAAAGGCCTCAATAATTTCATTCAATGGCTCAAAAATCTTGTCAACTAAGACTGATCCACCTGATTTTTTAGTGTCTTCCTTGGTTTGATGCGCATTTTGTTCAAGCTGTTGAGTTTCTGACACTTTTGGTGCTTGGCTAACTGCCTCAACCACAACGATTTTCTCTTTGTCTATGCGGGCTTTTCGTCTAGCATGCCTAGCTTTCCAAGAACCTCGTTGGCTCTTAGATGCTTGACTATTATCCTCCCGTGATTTTTCATCATTTACTTGTTTTTTGTTTGCTTTTGAGCTTGTGCACGGGTTACTACATTGATTTTGGCACCGTTTGATCACTCCCTAAAGTTTGTGGAGATTTAATCACCCCTATCACATTCAATGGCATCTTCTTTCTAAGTTACTGGGTGATTTGTGCAATTGGTAAACAGATGTTTCGTACCACAATCGATACAATAACCTTGTGGCATGTTGTTTTTCAAAGGACACTCTCTAGCCCAATGGTCGCCTTGACATTTGAAGCATGAGATTGGTTGCCTTTATTCCTACCCACGTATAGGTGGTATAGCTCTTGGAATATTGTTCTGTATACCTCCGCTTGCTATAAACATGAAGGTTCTATGGTCCATAGTATATTGCTCCTATGGATTAGACAAGATACCTTGCATGTTCTGTGTTTGGATTTGAGTTGTTGGGCACATTTCTTGAGAAAGATCTTTGGTGTAATTGGGATCCTCCTCATAATATAGCATGGGTGGTACCATGGCTAACTCAATCTCCTCAGCGGGTTGGACATATCTCACCACTATTTGTTGCTAGTTATTGGGTAATGATGGTTGTTGACCCAATATCGGTTGAGCTTTATCTAATCCTAGTGAAGTTTACACTTGCCCAAAGTGATATCTAGGTGGTGGATGTAGTTAAAATTATACTCCATGCCTCCATTGGTTAAAATTTTGGTTTGCATTTTGGTTTCTCGATCTATAGTAGCAATCCAAAGCCTCGTGATTGGTATATTGCATGCAATTTGAGCACCACTTGCTAACACAGGGTGATGGCAGACTTTTTGCATGGGGAATTAAATCCATGCATTGATACATGGGATGCTCACCTCCACACATGTTACACCTAAATGGTCTCAATGCTCCTTTTCTTTGTACTACAAATTGTTTATTTCTACCAGACAATCCTAGTTTCTTCAACATGTACTCAGCTAGAGCTTCACTATCCATATGACATGCATATTGAGTATCACCTGCCTCACTCTTACTGCCTTGGCGTATTGATCTTGTTTCTCAGAAGAATTGTCTTCTTTGTAGATATCAGAGTTATCTACAAGATCAATGGCTTCTTTGGTGCAACTCTCAATTGTAGTGCATCTCTTGGCATCATATACATATTAAGTTTTAAATAGAGTTTTGGAGCCCCTCAACAACTAGAGAAACTAATTGTTCTTGAGTGGACAACTCCATATTCAAACATCTAGTTATGTACTCTTTGAATCTTCTGGCCATATTCTTAATTGTCTGCTTCTCTCTGCTGTTTGTTTCTAATTATGGATCATAGCTACCGCGTTGTGCTTGATTTCTCTCATCGAAAACTCCTCAACAAATTCCTTTGTGAGCTCCTCAATGCGACAAAAGCTAGTGTGATCCAAGTTATTAAACCAAGTTAAGGCGTTGCCCTCCATGGTTAGTCTTGAAACCCTCACATTGAACTCTAAAGTCCATAACTTGCTCAGCCCTAATCACTTGCATAAATATGGCTAAGTGGTCATATGGATCTCCATTTCCATTGTATTTTTTGTTTACCCATTTTTGCACTTGTAAAGGTCTAATCACCCTTGAATAATGTGGCATTGGATAATGCCCATATGGTGGTAAATAGCCTTCTGCTGGTGGGTTCACATTCAGTTCAAGAGATTGTGGTTGAATTGGTCATGGCATGACCGGATAACCACCACTCAAATCTCGTATTGCTAATTACATTAAGCCGCTCCCTTAAGCTGGATATACCACACTATACGTAGGTTACACCATGTTGGGCAAATTTTACATGGTTCCACTCGGATGCAATCCATGTATAGGTCTAATGGTTGGAGGCATAGTTTGAGCGACAATTGGATTTGCCAATTGAACTACAAGAGATCTT
The DNA here is from genome assembly GCF_014529385.1 of Adiantum capillus-veneris. Classification (NCBI taxonomy): domain Eukaryota; kingdom Viridiplantae; phylum Streptophyta; class Polypodiopsida; order Polypodiales; family Pteridaceae; genus Adiantum; species Adiantum capillus-veneris. The sequence continues at coordinate 73,474,591 of NC_140947.1, read as the reverse complement.
CTAGTTATTATCCCTCTAGGTTTGGTGGCTCTGAATCTCTCATCCATATTACCAATCAAACCCCTATGAAGCTTGTGGGACTTGTGATGTATTTTTTGGTTTAATCAATGATGGAAACCCTTTAACAATTAGGACCCCTCGGTACGAATATTTCATATCATCACTCTCAAGTATAGCCTCATAAGTTTTTTTGTGCCTATCTTGGAATGGGAAAATCATCTACATACACATATAAAATTTTGGTATCAGATAGGGTTTCTAGGATAGGATATATGGCATGATAGAAGACTTTGACTTGAGCCTCTGGGTCGTCCATATAATAGAGCCCTATGGACGTATCATCAGACATAGCACGTTTGACATTAATCTTATTTATAAACTTTGCATGTTGATTAGTTGGGGTCGATGGTTCCATATCCTAGTATACATCTATATTTTTCTCTATCACAGGCTGTTTGGATGTCAATCTTCCCAAACTATCTATGGTTACTAAGTATATAGCACCATCTCTAGCTATGTAACGATCGCCTTGATAATTGACTTGAGGTTCTTGAAGAAACTTAGTCAGATTATCCTCTATCTTGACACAAATTCTATCTACAGGATCCCCATAGATTTTAGCTCCATGCACTGTCGAGAAGTTCACAGTGCTGCTGGGAAGGCACCAGACTTCTGGCTGTGAGAGTTTGTAGAGAGACCACACCACCCCAGAAAGGAATGAAAGCTCAAGACACCAGAGAAATCCCCTCAAGCCCAACCATGTTGACCATGTGAAAAGAACCACAAAACCAAGCCAATCTCCACACAAGTTCACCCCTTTCTCTCTGCTAGACCCTAGACTATATGTATACAGCAGTGGCTTATTCCCATCTAAACCCTAACTTCAATGGACAAAGCTCCATAAAACCACATTCAAAGAAGAACTACAGCAATCCTTGATTATTAGAAGACACAAATTTGAGGAAGGAAAAGGAGTGTAGTATAGACAGGGTGGGACTGCACTAGTAGATCCTCACAAACCTTGGCTTTCTCCTTTCTTAAATGCCCAAAAATACTCATGTGCAGGTCAATAAAGCACCCCCCTTGCTTATCATCAGTACACACTTTAAAAAATGTGATTCCTCCTTCCATATGGCCTAGAAATGCCCATTTTAGTGCCCACTTTGCCTCCTACTTTTAGCCATTTTTGACCCACCAGGTGAGTTTGAGTGTGAATGGCTATATGAGCGGGAAGAAAGCCCACATTGCATTCACGCACTTTCCATACCTCCATGTGCCTATGACTATGCCTTCACCCACTTTACGAAAACAATTATCTACAACTTTGCATGCCTGTTTTCATATATAGGCAACATAGGCATGCGCCAAACTTTACTAGCATGAAGGTCCTTCTGCCACGTTGCACTTGATGTATGTGCATTCCAAAAACATAAAAGGCATGTGTTAAAGCCATAACACACCATCATGGCCACGTCCAATGCCTGAAATCCCCCCAGTATGGTATGTACACGACAACAACCACCACCAAGAAGCATATTCACACCTTAAGAAGCATATTCACAATATGCACATCATGGCATTGTCTCACATGGATAAAATTCCATCCAAAGTGATAATGAGAAACATTTTCACATGTTATACGTGCCACATCATGACAGTGCGTTGCTATAGAGAAACGTTAATATCATCTTATAGGCCCTAGGTCCTTGGAGTGACGATTCCATACTAGGTTCTACTGCTACTATGATTTCCACGAATGGATTGGTGCTATGAGAAGCCATTTCCAAAGAGGTGTCTGAGGAGTCCGCTATGGATTCAACAATAGTGTCTAATCTACCAAACAGGAGAATCTCTTTCCAAGAGAAGGGATTCTTATGCAGTGATTTGCATCCCTCATGTAGAAGTTGAAGATAGGGCTTGTTGGCTGGGCAATCAAAGAACAGATGTCCTATTGATTCCTCATTAGCTTTGCATCTCAGACAAATATATGTGCATGTTCCTATTTTAAAGACTCTACTACCTATCCAAACTGCTTTGTGTAGAATAAGCCATAACAAAAAGGCATGTTTAGAAAGCACTGTGTAGGCCCAGCATGTAAGGAATGTGTATCTCCACTTCTTAGGGTTCCAATTGAGGTTCCATTTTTTGTTGAGGGATGTTACTAGTTTAGCATTATTGATGGGGAGCTTGGGTAATGGGAGTAGGGAGTGCTGACAATCCCAACTACGACTCGACAATCACTATACATGTTAGATTTTAGGAGTTGGTGATGTGTAGCTCAAGTTTCAGAATGTCTCTTCATTCACATTAAGGCATGTTTGGCATGTACCAAAGTTGACAAAAATCATGAGTGTTGGACAGTTGAATGATGTGGGCTACCATTTCTTGCCTATTGATCACTCTTGGAAAATCTCCAAGGGTTCTCTTGTCATAGATTAGTAGGTCAAAGTGCAGTACTTTGTACACATTTCATCTGTTGACTATCAAAAATCATATAATTGTGTAACCGAGCAGCCAAGTATTTCTTTTTGGCATCGTCGATTGGGTCATATGTATAAGGAATGAAAGTGCTATCTCATTTTGTTTATATTCAGAGCTTTAATTTTTCTTATTTTCTCTGAGAAATCTTGTGAATATTTCCTTATTTGCCACACTTTTGCAAGTCCTCTCTTTCTTGGGAACCTCCTGGGGGGAGCTCCCTAGTATCCTCGACATGCTTACCTCATCCTTGTGGCTTCTTCTTTTGGTTGGAAGACCCTTGGCCCATCAGTGCCCCCAAACCCGCTCTATCGCTTGAGATGGTCCGAAATCTATCCTCTAGTTCCAAGATCATGGGAACTAGCTCCTTCCATGTGAGATATGTCATCCTCCCGAAGTGAAAGTTTTAAAGCATAAAGGTTCCCTAGATGGCAATGAAGGAATTTCAGGTTTGTTTGAGTAGTTTTCTTTTGTTGATACCATGGAGGAGCTTAGTGCCACAATGGATTCTCATTCTCATGCTGGAAACAAAGTTACCAAAGCCTATTCTATGGAGATGTACAGGGTGATAGAGACTTTCAAAGAAGAGGAATGCTTCAATGAAGGTAGTGGATCCAAAGTGCGGGTGGAAACTAAGAAAAGTTAGTTTGCAAAGAAGGAGAAGTTGGTGCCCTTACTGTTACCTCCAAAGGGTAGGGAGAAGATGCAAGAAGCTTCATTGCAACCAAATCTTAGGGATCCAAGAAGTGTTGGGAATATGTTTACACAATAATCTCAAAAGATATTGAAGGTTGGGTATGGAGAGTTTCTAACACATGAGGAGAATAAGTTCTTTGAAGACATGGTAAAGCTTTTGCATTTGAGCCGCATGAGATAGGATGTGTCAATCCATCTATTGTTACTCCTGTGGTGATTTTTACTATAACTCATGTGCCTTGGAGCCTACGATCTATTCCACTTCCAAAAACTCATATGCAACCAGTGAACAAAGTCACAATCTGGAATGTAGGTACAAGACCAATTGTGGATGAGTTTGCTAAGGCATTTCAAAGGAGGGCAATCTATTTAATGGGAGACCTCTATTCAAGATATGATCAATTTCAATTAGCTATAGTAATATAGGGATTTGACAACCATTAGAAAACCTTTGGGTTTGGTAAGGATGTGTACCTTGTCTCAAGGAGCAACTAATTTGGTTGCACATATCATAAATGGGATGAATACGGTCTTGCGTGACTTATACCTCAAATCACTATGCCCTTTCTTGATGAAGTGCTTGTCAAAGGATGTGACATAAGAGAAAAGGATGAAGCTTTGGATTTGAGGGGGTGCCATAAGTTTGTGGTGGCCAGCCATATAGATGATTGCGACAGGATTTTATCTAGGTTGAAATAGTTCACCTTACCTTGTTATGGGAAAATCCACATTTGGAGTCAAAGAGGTGCTGATTGTGAGACATATATGTGGGCCTTATGATAGGAGACCTTCTTCAACAAAGATATATGTAACTCAAAGGATAAGGGAGACATGTACAAATATAACCAAGGTTTAGAGGTTTTTGGATACATGCGTCTTCTACATTAGTTGGATTCCACATTATGCATATGTAGTAGATCCTCTTTATCAATTATTGAGAAAGAATCAAAACTTCTAATGGGGAGAAGTGCATAAAAGAGTTATGAATAAGTTGAAGAAGCTATTATTCTCATCGTCAACCTTGAGGAAGGTCGACTATGAGTGTGGAAGAGTTGTGATTGTGATAGTGGGCACAAGTCCTACATGAATTGAGTGGGAAATAGGGCAAGATGATGAAGAAGATAATAGGTATATAGTGATATTTGGGGCTATGATTCCATAATTATCCACAAGTTAAGAGACAGTTGTGAGGTATAGCTACAACATTGAAGTGGGACAAAGAATATTTGATTGGTGTATCTATACTTGTGGAAATTGATTGCTTACCACTTCTTTTGGGATGATTTCTAGTAGTTGACTCCTGACACTATTGTTGCGATGGATTTCTACACCAAGTCCTTGAACCTAGAGCTCAAGCGTATTGCGAGAAAAGATAATCCAGTGGCACATATACTATCGAGGGCAAGGTATGAAGATGAGGAAGAGATGATTGATGATAGTGATGATGTAATGGCGATCATAAGTTCTTGTCAAATGCACTTGAGTATTTTTCAAAGGACATGCATTAAGGTAAATGGTTGCTTATAGGACGCTACTTGAGCACTTTGGCACAGCAAGATGATTGGTCTAAACAACAACTCAAGAGGATACTGGAAACTAATCCACATCTTGGAGTACATGGTGGGTGGTCCTAGTCAATTATAATATTCCACCATGCAAGGCAATAAAAAAGAATAGCGTGCTCCTCTCTCTACTCATGCTACAAGACAGATTTGACTTTAAGACTCAAGTTTCTTCACTACGTTTTCCGGCAATCAACATGTCATCAACATAGAGGATCAAAATCAGCAAACTACCATCTGAAGTTGGCATAGTGTAGAGACAATAATCATGTAACTTCTTTTGTAACCCTTAGAGAGCATAAATGAATGGAACTTATGATACCACTCCTTTGGTGCATATTTCAAATCATAGACGCTTTTCTTTAACTTGCACACCAACTGCTTCTAGCTTTGTCAACAAATCCTTTTGGTTGCTCCATATACACGTCTTTATGAGACCACCATACAAGAGCATTGTCATTGACATCCATCTGGACAAGCCCCATGTCTTCTTTGGCAACCAATACAAGCACACATCACAGAGTAGTCATCTTGTCAATCAGAGAGAAGATCTCATCAAAGTCAATACCGTGTTGCTACCTAAATCCTTTAGCAATAAATTGTGCCTTCTATTTGGGTATGCCATCATGAGGTGTGATCTTCACTTTGTATACCCATTTACATGGTAATGCCTTCTTATCCTTAGGCAACTCAATCAAATTTCCGTTTCATTCTTGTGCAACGACTCCATTTCTGATTGCATGGCTTTCTCCCACTTCACCTTGTCTTCCACTAATATGGCTTCCTTATAGCAGGAGGGCTCTCCGCAATCCGTCACCATGATGTAATCAAGAGATGGAACATATCTATCACGAGGTCATGGAACCCTTTCTCGTCTACATAAAACAGGTCGAGAATCTTATTCCACTCTTTCACCTTCCACAAAGGGAGATACATTAGGGACTATCTATTGTCCATTATGACCAACATGCTGTCTACCATCCACATGTTCATCCTCTAGAAAGATAATCATTCTAATCTCAATAGTAGGTGTATGCTTTTTGTGCATCTTGTCTTCATTGAAATCTACATCACTACTACGCGCAACCTTTCTAGCTTCTGGATCCCACAAGTAGTATCCCCTCTCATCAGAATCACTAGGTTCACAGTCAAAGACTACGAGATGCCTATAAGAAGGTGTCTTTCTAAACCAAAGCTCTTCTAGGACCTTCTCACCTATAGCTTTGTTTGGAGACCTGTTAATGAGGTGAATAATGGATAATATCTCTACCCAAAATCCATTAGGCAACCCTATATTGAATAGCATGCAATGCATCTTCTCTTGGATAGTATGATTCAGTCTCTCAGCGACACCATTTTGTGTAAGAGTGTATGGAGCAGTACACTCTCTTTTAATTCTCTTTGAATCATAGAATGACTGAAATATCTTGAAGACATATTTCCTACCATTGTCCGTTCTTAGACACTTTAATCTCTTACCAGATTGTTCTCCAAAAGCATGACAAAATTATGAAACATTGTTAGAACATTATCATTTAGCCGTAAAGGATACACCCAAACCTTGCCTGAGAAATAATCTATGAACATCACGAAGTATGATGCACCACCCAAAGATTAAATAGACATAGGCTCACACAAATCATAATGAAGAAGTTCTAATTGCTCACTCTTGTGTTTATCCCCTCGTCTATGTGGTGAATGTATTTGTTTACCATATAAATAATGCTCACACATAGACGAATCAGAAAAGTTGCAGCCAATGATACAAGCATAACGAGACAACACTTTTAATCCTTTTTCAGACACACTTCTCAATGTTGAACAATGTATTCTCCAAAGAGTAAGTCACCTTATAACCCTGGATCCGCAGACTAATAATATATCAATAAATCTACTCTTGCAAAACTCTTACAAACTCACAAAAAACAAGATATCGCTGAAAAATCAAACAATGACGCTGAACATTAGTCAAAACTGTGCATCTGACATAGCATACGAAGCATATGATCCAACTCAGAAACCTATAGAAATCAGTGTCAAGAAGGACAAGTCAGCAAATGAAATCTTAGTGACTCCAAATCTCTTGCATAGGTTACGACGAGATTTCTATTGAGGGTAACTCCAATGTACTTAATCTTGGTACTTTACCATGCACTCACACCATAAGGCTTTGTTAACCCTCACGGCACACGGACACCCATCACCTACGATGGACGCGTATTATGTATTCGATAGAGTCAGGTACCGGGCTTGTCGGTCCAATAGGGAAAGGTAGAGTGATCGTCGATGAGAGGCGCACTTTAACTTGGACATTCAAGGGATTAGTTGGTTAAGCATGGGCGCCCAAGTGTGAATGGGGTGAGCTCCTATAAAAGCCAACTAAACCTAATTTTTACTCATTCTCTCATTTGTGCAATTGAAGAGTGCTCTTGCTCCATCTCCATCTTCTTCTTCTTCACCTCCTTGTGTGTGTGTGTGTGAGAGAGAGAGAGAGGGAGAGTGTGTGTGCGATCGAGCATTACGAAGGCACGACGGCGGCGAAGCGGTTGAGCGCGGCACGACTGCAGCTTCTTCTTCATCGCGGCGAGGAATCCACCACGAAGGCGAGCGTAGAGCGGTGAGTGACACACCCTTTGTTTTCTTGAGCTTGCTAGTTTAGGCTTGTTGTGTGCTTGGAGCCGTTTGTGGCTCGCACACGGTGTATTGGCAAATCCCTTGCTTCGACAGTGCAGCAAGGAGCGCACATTTTTGGCGCCGCTGCCGGGGATATGCCCTACACTAAGCTCGGTTAGCACTTTACGCTTCCTTGTGGTGCAATTTCTATCATAGAAAAGGCAGGGAAGGAGTGTGTGGAGATTTCTGTTTTTTGCGTTTTCTGCAATTGCTGTCAAGTTTCAATTTCTGCTATTGTCTGTGTTTTTTCAATTTCAGCAATTTCTGCATTTTCAAGTTCGGCGTTTTCAATTTCTGCAATTTTCTGCAATTTCTGCGTTTTTGCTGCATTTTCTGCAATTTCTGCGTTTTTTTGCATTTTCTGTCAATTCTGCAATTTTCTGCATTTCTGTCAACTCGCTGCAATTTCTGCGTTTTTTTGGCATTTTCTGCAATTTCTGCATTTTTTTCAATTTCTGCGTTTTTCTGCATTTAAAAAAAAAAAGTCAAAAAAAAATTTTAATTTTGGGAAAAAAAAGTTTTTGAGAAAAAAAAATAGTGAAAAAAAAATAATAATAAATTTTAAAAGGAAAAAAATTCGGAAATTAAAAACGCGAGCGAGCGGGCGGCGAAATTTTTTCGAAAATAAAAAACGTGTCTCTGAAAACGGACGGGTTGGTTTGTATAAAAGATAGATCGGGATCGGGATCATTTTCCCAAGCCCAAGCCCAAGCCCAAGCCTTAGTCCTCAGTCTTATGATATACACTAGACTCACTCTTATATATATACCCTACTCCCTCAAGAGAGAATGAGAGCATGTGGGACAAGTCCTCCACTCTCCTCCTTTCTCTTCCCACTTGCACCCTTAGACTTTCTAGTTTGGGCCTAGTTCCCTACTGGAAATTGACAGTTTTAGGGATTCCGAGGGCATAGAGTGACCAAACGGAGGGCTGTAAAGCACGGCACGACCCTCTGACCGATACGCTCGTTTTGAGCTATCACACGGCCCATTCCACGACAAGCTCTAAAAAATCTAGCAAAAAACAAACAAAAAACACGCTAAAAACTAGTCACAAGGCCTCCTAGAGCAGCTTTTTGACACCTTAGGGTATCAAAAGCACATGCACTTACGCTCTGGGCGGGTGCTAGAACACAAGCATATTGAGGGTGCCTCTGTTCATACGGACACCCATTACCCATCCACGATAAGCTCTAGACCCTCAGCGGGGACACAAGGTAGCACCACCCAAGACCCTAAAATAGCCGCTAGTGATTCCTCCTCCGACTCAGAAATCATGGAAGCATACCCTACCCAAAACACGGAGAGAGAAGGCCATGCACCTCCCGAAGCTCCACAGCCTAGTACTAGTATGTTTAGCCGTTTCATGGAAACATTAGGTAGAGCTACTCGCTCGGAACCTGATGCAAATGAAGCACGCGAAGGGGGTGGGGAAGTGGAATCTCCTTTCACATCGCACGTGGACCCCACACCCCCAAAGAGTGTCCATGTGGATATCCTACCAACTTCTTACCAAGAAGGCCCTGTTGAGCTGCCTCCTTCAGAAGTTCCCTCTAGAGTACCGTTGGTGGCAAGTAAAACCACGGGGAGCAACATTGCTTCTACCTCACAAGAACCCATTAACACGTCGACTCTAGAAGGATTGTTCATTAATGATCATTGGACATACGACCTCCACACTGAGGTGTTGACGGATCTACACTCTGGCCACGCCTACCATGTAGGATGGATAGAGATTGTACAATCCACCTCTAGTGCCACGAGCATCGAAGATCAACAGAAAATGATCTGTAATGTTATCCATGGCATTATTCAATCAGAAAGGCAAAACCGAGGGGTAAATATACTCTCAACTGGCCCCATGAGATTTCTGGATACGAGCAAGGCTCAACAGCCTACTCTATCACAAATGGAGACTCCTCTAATGAGCCCCATGGACCCATCTTACGTCATTTCACCTGGGGTCTCTATGCAATCTGAGCCTCCGAGCGAAAACTTTAGCTTCCCTAACTTGGCTCAACCCTCTATTAAGGAAAACACAGTGCTCACTCCAGGGATAAGCCTGACAGAGAATGTACCGATGACATCTACGGTTAGCGCAGTGCCACTACCTAGTGTCGTAGTACCTAATATGGGGCCTCGACCATATGTGCCTCTATCCCCTTATGCACATATGGCCCCCACACCTCCAATTGTACCACTTGCTTATGCTCCTCGAGTGCCGCTCCCTAGCTCTTATCCGAGTGGACCTATGCCCGGTTATGTTCCATATCCTGCATCATCCACACATATGCCAAGACCGGTACCCGTTCCTCTCCCACATATGATTCCAAGAGTACCTCCACCGGCCCTGCCTCCTCACATAGGTGACTTGGCAGCGTTTGCTCAAACCATAGGTCGATCTATCGCGGAAAATATGCGTCATGCATCTGATAGAGAGCCTAGAAGTAAGGCAGTACAAATTGCCAAACTCACGCAAAAATTCAATGGGGACGAAGATGCTAGGAAACACATTGAAGTGTTTGAACAAGTATGTGATTCCTTAGGGGAACGCAACGAACTACATAAGTGCAATGCCTTAAGCTTGACATTAAGTGGGAAGGCTGGAGATTGGTATAGGACCCTAAGGGTGGACGAGAAAACAATCTACCCTACCCTTCAAAGGTTGTTTCTAAAGGAGTACATACGAGAAGGTGTGCTTTGGGGTGTAGCATCTCAGCTACAGAAGGCCGAACGTAAGGAAGGAGAGTCAGTAAGGGACTTCATTAGTCGTCTAAAGCACTTAAACTCTCGTTGCCCTGTAAATGAGCGCTTCAACAATAACCAACTGCTTGATCGATTCATTCGAGGGTTGAGGAATGAAGGAATCTATAATGGACTAGTGATTAGAGGTATCACAACCTGGGAAGATGTCACTGCCAATGCAATCCAATTAGAGGACAACTTGATGATAGCAGGCATGAGGGTGTCTACTGACACGAGATCCACTAGCTCACAAGCCATTGAGTATGAACCCATGACTGCAAAGCCCATTGCCAATGAGCCAAAGGTATTTGAGACATTCTTGACAGACCTCACCAAGGCAATCCAAGAGTCTCTTAAGGATAATCGACCCCCTCAAAATAGTCACATGTATCCAAGAAGGGAGCAACAATGGTGTTCCATTTGCTTAGGTCCACATAGCACTAGTGAGTGCCCTACGTTTAGAGTAAAATTTAATGGAACTTGCAACGCATGTGGTAGGTATGGTCACCAAGCTAAGGATTGTTTAATGATCAAACGTATGATGGCAAATAGACCACCTGTAGCCTGGTCGGATGCGCCTCGAGCTCCTGTATTGATGCCTACTCCACCTGTTGAGCAACTACCGCAACACATGGTCCCTAGACCTCAAAATGTTGTACAAGCTACACCGTTACCACCTCCTGTGCTAGGACCGCAGCCCCCGCATCCAAGAGTCGCCCCTATGAACCAAGTGGGTTGCGAGCCATCAAATGCTTATGCAGATAGCTGTGAGGAGGAAATAGACACTAGTATTGCCTACGGTCTTGATACATTGGAAGAATGTCCTATATACTACATGGAAGATTGTTGGGGACAAGTCAAGCCGGTTTATCAAGCTGCTGCTCTCGCATCCAGAGGTCAAAATATCAACACCCAGGCTAGGAGGCCACCTCTTCAATGCTACGAGTGTGGGGGACCACATCGAGTAGCGGAGTGCCCTATTAGGCTGCAAAAGAATGCTGCACAGATGCAAATGAATCAAGGGAGCACGTCTGCAATGCCAATACTCACATGTAATCGTTGTGGCATAGATCACTTGATTGCCCAATGCCCCTATAACCCAAATGCGCCTAAAATCACACCCCTGAATTTGGTCGAAATTGCTAGTGTGACATCACCAATACCACCCGTCGCACCCGCTTATGCGATTACACGGTCCATGCTTCAAGGGCCAGGACATATCCTCGAAGAGAGAGATACCGCGTCAGTTATCCAAGCAAAGAAAAAGAAGACACGAAGGAAGAAGTCGCAGAATACGGAAAATTCAAAGCCAAGTTCCAAAACAAACATAGGAACAGGAGATGACCCCGTGTATATGAATGACCTCGAGGATGATTCAGATTCAGTCGAGACAATGGAGACTAGAACCAATACCACAAAGGGAAAGACCGACAAGGAAAACCGTAACATGGACCAAATGAAAACCGAATAAGAGAAAACCATAAAGAGCCTCTGAAAACACCACAAGTGTTTCCAAATCCAATCCAAGACCCCCAAGATAAACCGCAGGGGCAAAAAGGGAAGAATCGTAAAAAGAAGATTGGGACGTACCCAAACCCAGTAGAGGAGATTGAGCAGGTGAAACATCTAAGAGGTTTAGTGGAGGAAACTCAAAGGAAACTAGAACCAGAACCCATGCATGTAAAAATTCATGACACAGTGTTTCCCACGCAAGTTCATCCACCCCACATGAACCATAGACCGTTAGCCATATCTAGTATCATCCAAGAAGGGAGTGAGGACAGGACATCAGAAAGTGAGCATACACCCTTCTTGTTGGAAAGGATGTTTAACGAAGGAATACCTGATCCCATTGAGGAATATGAGATTCCATCCTCACCAGTTCCTAGTCAAGGACCTACACCCTGCAAAACGCCAATGAATGTTGCCAAACTAGTGGACTTCATGTCTTCTGAGGTCCGAACCACGATCATAGCAAAGCTGTATGGAGATCCTGAGTTATTCCTTGCACTTCGAGCATTCCTTAACGGAGAGCTACGAACGGGATTACCGCAGTTTGCGCAACCAAATAGGCCTGACTCGATTATGATTGATGAGGAAAATCATGTGCAATCACTTGACTTAGATGGACACGAGTCTGTGATCGAGGTACCCATTAACGAATTAGGGCAGTATTTTGAAGGCGACGAGTCTAATGCGACCCTACCCATCACTACCAAGGGATTAACTATAAAGGGAATTCTTGATGGTGGTGCGGGAGTTAGCATCGTTACAAAAGATTGTTGGGAATCCATGGGAAAACCCCGCCTCAGTGTTACTAACATTGTGGTAAAGATGGCAAATGGTACCATAGCCAAACCTATGGGGATGCTCAAGGATCTTAAGATCAAAGTTCTAGGACACAAGGTACGACATACGTTCATTGTAATGGATTTCTCTAAACACCTTATGTCATATGAAATGATTTTAGGACGACCATTCATGAGGGAAGCACAAATGGTTCACGATTGGTCTAAAAATCATGTCTATTTGCAATTCCAAGACTCTGTCCTTAGAGTGGATTTGGTGACTGGTAAGGTACACCCCTTAGGGAGTAAAACCATTATTGATCATCGCTCTGACACCACAGTTCACTCGGCCCCACTACAATATTGTTACACTTGTAAGAAGGATACAGACATTGGCCAAGATTCTCCTTATATGGATATCCTACCTGGGATGACTGAGTCGGACAATGTGGATTGGGTCCACCTAGCATCAACCATAGACACTTGGGGAAATAGGGGGACGACCTGGGTAACACCTGAGGGGGATGAAATGCATATACCCTTAAATATGCTACAAGCAATGCATATCGCTTCCGACAAGACTCATCCTAATGTAACGAAGAAAACATACAAGTGGGTCCCTAAAACTTCTTTAGCGACCATAGCTAGTGCTAAAAAACAGAAGCCTTGTAAGAAACGTACCACTCGCTCCAAGAAATGTAAAGAAACACTGCGTTGGATTCCTAAACGACTATTGGAAGCCCAAGGCTACTATCAAGGAAATGATCAAATATGGGTGCCAAAACGTAGATTGTGCTCTTACCTATCACCTGACCCAAGTGAGCCCAATCCCGTAGTTCCAAAACGAATCAATGATCGTGGAAAGGAAAAAATCACAGAACGTTACACACCCGTTCTAGAGCTAGTTTGGGTACCAAAGAAAGAACGATTTGTTCCACCTAGCTCAGGAAGGGGGGAGTCCCATGAAGCTTCTAGCTCATCATGTAATACATCCATAGAGGTAAAAGCTTCTACACCGCCTCCATCCATAGTAGTGGACCTCCATGAAGCTACAAAAGAATCCACACCTCCCAGTGTTCAAGAATCACCTAATGAACCACTTCAAGTTCGATCCTGGGAGAGTACCTTACCACCCTTGCAGCTTGACAAGGCACCTAGGGTAATAGAAAACTACTGGCAAAAATCCTCACCTATTACCAACTGGAACAATTGGTTTCAAAGGGTGACAAGCTCATTTCAAACGGTATGATCTACCCAAGGAAGGGGGGAGTGTTTGCTGACAGTCATCATTCATTTGTTTCCCTCTCAACCTTTTTCCCTGACCTCTCAATTCCAATCTTAGGGAATGTACATATAAAGCTTTATACTCACAAAAAAAAAAAGAAGAGCAAGAGCAATTAGCAAACGAGTATGCACAATAAAAGTCAAAACATTGACTCAGACCTACACATGTCACATCTGGTACAGTGAAACAGAAACCTATGCCATAAAACACCTTTGATCCTCATCACTTGAGTGATGGAGGGTAGGTAAGATTAGTACGATAGGAGTGTTTCTGTTTTAGAGTTGAGTGATTAGCAAAGTTCTCTTTTCCCACTGATGTGCCTCCTAGAGGTATTGTTTGTGTTTCATAGTGTGTACAGGAGCGTGTTGCTATTGATAGGATTTGGACCTTCATGGAACCTTTCTCTCGTTCACACTTCAAATCAAGCGCGACCATCAACACAAACAGGTGTTTCTTGTCCATTAGCATTGCCCTTATCTTTTTTGCATCCATGTTTGTCTGCTTTGGTTGTGATTGGTAGCATAATATTCAGCGCATTGGCTTAGTATCAAACATTTAATTCAATGTAATGTTTTGTCATAATCACTTGTTTAGGTGTAAAAATCAAGCAGTCCGACTAAGCTAGTTTGACCAAGCTAGGTATTAGAAATCTTCTCTTAATACCATGGGGAATGCCTTCCTAATAAGCAATGGTTACTTAGGTTCTTAATCCGATTTAGGCAGCATTGTATGAAATGTACTAGGGCTTTCTAGTGGGCTTAACCCTATCGACCTTTAGCTTAAGTATTATAAAGGGAGTTTACTAATGTGATGAGCCTGGGGAGGGTAACAGTGTTATATGGCCCCCCAAAGTTACAAAATTTAAATGCTGAAAATGAACAAGCAAAGAATCAAAGTGCCACAATGTAAAATTTTAAGCTGGAAGAGAAATCTCAGCTTGAATTGGTACTTCACTCACATGTATTGCCTATGGTACTAGAGCCCTAGAGGTTCCCAGTGTGGGCGCTTTTCCTTGAAAAGCAAAAAACCCAAGGCATACAAAATAAGCACACACATCATAATTGAATCAATGTGAAAAGACCTTGGGGGGTCAAAGAAAAAGTAATCAGCCAGGCGATGATTTCATGAGAAATTCATTTTATGGTAGCTTAACTACAAGGTTTTCTAGATATAGCCTCTAGTCAGCCCTCGAACATGAATACTTGGCTCTCGCGATTAAACAACTTAATTGACCACAGAAAGTTAAGAAGCTTACCCATGGTATTAATATTCGATCTCTAGTGCTTTTCGACCGTCAAATTAGTGACCCCAGACTTGTTTAATTTTCTACCTTTACATCTGTTTATGCATTTGATTACATTGCAATTTAATGTTCATTGCTAACAAATTGTTTGAAATTCTTTTACCAATCAATGTGTCTACCTAAAACTGCATATGCTTTTTAAGAGAATGCCATTACTGTGCCAATGTTGTTTGATTTTGCAGTGACTGAAGAAGGCTAAGGACATTCATCTCAAATGCTCTTCCACCTCGACGAACCAGCTTCAACTCAATAGCTTCCGAGGACGGAATCTACATCAGGAAGGGGGGCATGTTAACCCTCACGGCACACGGACACCCATCACCTACGATGGACGCGTATTATGTATTCGATAGAGTCAGGTACCGGGCTTGTCGGTCCAATAGGGAAAGGTAGAGTGATCGTCGATGAGAGGCGCACTTTAACTTGGACATTCAAGGGATTAGTTGGTTAAGCATGGGCGTCCAAGTGTGAATGGGGTGAGCTCCTATAAAAGCCAACTAAACCTAATTTTTACTCATTCTCTCATTTGTGCAATTGAAGAGTGCTCTTGCTCCATCTCCATCTTCTTCTTCTTCACCTCCTTGTGTGTGTGTGTGTGTGAGAGAGAGAGAGAGGGAGAGTGTGTGTGCGATCGAGCATTACGAAGGCACGACGGCGGCGAAGCGGTTGAGCGCGGCACGACTACAGCTTCTTCTTCATCACGGCGAGGAATCCACCACGAAGGCGAGCGTAGAGCGGTGAGTGACACACCCTTTGTTTTCTTGAGCTTGCTAATTTAGGCTTGTTGTGTGCTTGGAGCCGTTTGTGGCTCGCACACGATGTATTGGCAAGTCCCTTGCTTCGACAGTGCGACAAGGAGCGCACAGGCTTCAAATTTCCACAACACTTACAAGGCTGACAAATTTGTGACCACAATATCTTTGCAAATGACACTAATTAATTGATCACACTTTATTTACAGAAGAGAATGATCTCACTCAAGATCTCAACAAATAACTCAACTTTTTTGTCCACAACAACAAATCAAGAATAACATAAATCAACTATTCAACTAAATGTATTCACACCGACAACATGTAATCTATAGTCATGTAATTCCGTAATTTTTAACCCTGCAACATATGACACGTTTACTTGTAATGTTTGTCTTCCACAACCAAAAGACTAGAAACCATAGAAAACATTGTATCTTACAATTTGCAATATAAGACGAAATAGTCTATGCAAAACTTGTCAAGCCCAAACGGACGTTGAAACGAGCTCAAATCGAAATTCTAAAGTCACCAAGCGTTGCTTGTCCGAAGTACATGTCACCCTGATTCCATATGTTGGAACCGCACAACAATCAACAAAGAAGATGACCTCCACAATCCCCGAGCCAGCCCTTCCTCTAATACTAATTGAAGAGAGTACGCAAAAAGAGAGAGAGAGAGAGTGTAGTGCCGAGCTTGGAGAAAAAGATGAGCACGACACATGTTTGGACTCCTTGTCACAATGTGTAACTAGGATTTGAGCGTCCTTATTAGTTAGACTACAAAGAATGGATGGTGTCCGGCCGCCCATTTACTTAGGACTACGTGCATTAGGCTTTACCACCACAACACCCCCCAAAACACACACATGCGCACACACGCACACATTTTTGTTATTCTTTATATTACTAGTGGGAAACGTCAAAATATTAGCGAACTCACAAGTGACGGAACACACACAACGAATAAACAATAGATACGCACCTGCAAGCACGCACACACACACACACACATAAAGACACAATTTGCGATAACTTGCATTCATATGTCAGAAATCAAATTTAGAGAGAATTGACTTCTATGGTTCAAAAACATTAGTAGAGGAGTTCTAAGTGGGCACATCATAGGGCTTGCAGCTATCAAAGATCGATTACTACACCAAACACCTGAGTTGAGCATAGAGCTGAAAATATTTCGAGTGTAAAAAGGTCATATTTCTTTGAGTCCAAGTGGAAGAGAGGGCCTAAAATCCTGCCAAATAAAATGCGTTGAGGAGACGAGATCGAGACAAAGAGCGAGAGAGACTACACCATAGATGAGCCCCAAGAAGTGTGTAGAATACACACATATTATCTACTAACATAATATGGCGGAAGGGGGAGCCCTTTACACGTGTCGCAATCTGCGACCTGAAGGCTAAAGTCCAAAACTAAAAAAAGCTCCTTTGCACGCGATAAAGAGGGAGAGAGAGAGAGAGAGAGAGAGAGAGAGAGAGAGAGAGAGAGAGAGAGAGAGAGAGAGAGAGAGAGAGAGAGAGGCCACCGAAGGCAGCCGGCTGTACTAGTATGTATATATCTATACTATCTATTAAGAGAACAAGGATTCCGGCCTACCACATGGCAAAAGAAGAGGACTTCTCCGGCAAATGAAAAGGCCCCCCTACATGTGGCGTACGCTCTGCGTGTTCCCTGAAGCCCGGCGGTCGTGCAGCAAGACAGAGGGACAAACAGAGGTTGTCTGAGCCCGAGAGGTTGTCTGAGAGAGAGAGAGAGAGAGAGAGAGAGAGAGAGAGAGAGAGAGAGAGAGAGAGAGAGAGAGAAACTGATTGACCGCTAGAGAGTCACACAGTTGGCAGAGCGAGAGAGTAAAAGAGGCAGGCTCAGGCCGCCGGCAGTGCTCTCTGCGGCAGAAGAGGAGAGAGAGTTCCAGCTTGAGGCTCTGAGTCTGAGCACTGCGCAAAAGAGAGAGAGAGCGGGGAGAGATCCGTCGACTGAATGCTCAGGTCCTGAGTGCGAGCCACACACACACACACACACACACACACACACACACACACACACACACACACACAGGGAGGGAGGGGGGGGCGGGGGGGGAGAGAGCACGTCCGACGAACAACGAACCTGAGATGAGAGAGAGAGAGAGAGCGGGGAGAGATCCGGCAGCTGCACGCTCAGGCCAGTGTTCAGGAAAAATCATTTTCACAAACATACAAAAATTCCTCCAAGACAAATGTCAACTAGAAATTTTATGATACTAGCAAGTATTTTTGCAAAATTACAATATTTACCATGTATTTTAAGTGGAATTTTCTCCTTCTTGCCCTCCCCTCAACCGGCTACTTTGATTTTGCAGCTGGCTCAAGGCTAAGCTGAGGCACACTTTTCCCGAACATTGGCTCAGGCCCTGAGTGCGAGCCAGAGAGAGAGAGAGAGAGAGAGAGAGAGAGAGAGAGAGAGAGGGGGGGGAGAGAGTTAGAGCGCGTCCGACGAGCAGCGAACCTGAGGAGTTGGGAATCAGATCAGTGCTCGAAAAAAACTTAGGCTTAGTGTAATATACCACCTATAAATATGATATTTACCTCTAAATTTTAAAATTGAAGGTAAGAAAACCTACAAAATTTAGAGAAATTTAATGTACTTTAGTGTAAAAACCTTCAAATTTAGTCATCTTAACTTTCTCATATGTAGGTTGGCAAAGCTTTTGAAAAAAAGTTTTTTTCGAGCACTAGTAAGGATGCGAACACAAAGACGGAGAGAGAGTCAATGGCGGCTGTCTAGACTTATGCCAGTTGTGTACGGACTAGGAGAGCCAAGGAGAGAAAACTTGAAGAACAGAGAGAGAGAGAGAGAGAGAGAGAGAGAGAGAGAGAGAGAGAGAGAGAGAGAGATGTACGGGTCGGGCCAATTGCGCGGCCTCAGGCCCAGGTAGTGTTCGGATGCGAAGTGAGAGTGTCTCTCTATATGCAATCACATACGCTTGCATCTTGATGGCATGTTGTCTCATGGAGAGCATGGATTGCACGATGGACACTATCTATACTATATATTAAGGAGACTGGTTTTCCACTTCCATGTGTCAAACTTTGCTTCATCCGGTGAGTTCTAACGTCCTTTTGGGTGTGTGTGTGTGTGTGTGTGTGTGTGTGTGTGTGTGTGTGTGTGTGTGTGTGTGTGTGTGTGTGTGTGTGTGTGTGTGTGAGAGAGAGAGAGAGAGAGAGAGAGAGCAAGACACCTAGCTTCTTGGATAAAATCTTCCAACTTCCAAGAAAGCACATCATACCCGTTAGTTTCGCAGCCTGGCCTGAAACGTTGCGAAGAGCAGCAAGAGGCGATTAAGGACAAAAGGGCTGAGGAGGTGGTCACATTTGCAGGTGGGCTTTAGCTGACAGCCATCACGGAGATGATTGTCCCAAGGCAACGAAAGAGGTGAGTAGGGTAGGTCATCTGAGATGGAGAAATGGTGGTGGGATAATTAGTGGAGGCAAAGGCTGTAATAATTGTTTTGTCATGCGGCTGCACAACAGTTATAGTACTGTGTAGAATGAGCAGCAGTCACAACAAGTCTACAAGATGCATTTACGATGATGTACGAGAAACAAAGTCCTCAAATACACAATAGGAAGTGAGGTGGCTGAGGTGTTACTCTGTATTCGGTAGATGGTGTTATTTTGACTGGCAGTGCACAACCACGCCAACCACAACGGCATGGGCGCCTATGGCGTATGCCGATTCCTCAACTAGGAGATCACGGCTCCGAGCACTCGCTAGCAAAACCAACAAATCTTGGCAATTTACAAGGTCAACAATTACATATGTGTGGTGGTCTCCCGCCTTCGTTTGTGCAGGCAAGCGCCATCGTTGTAAGAAGCTCCCTCAACAATGTATTGGACTTCAGTTGCGACCTTCCACGTTAACAATACAACTGACTACATGTCTATGAAAGGAGACCCCCACCAATGATACGACAAGCACATAAGTGAAACTAAACAACGTGCTCAGGAACAAGAGGTTGTGCATAATAGGGGAGACATCGTCGACAGTCATCCTAGCGATATTATCACAAGTATTGTATGCAACAAAAACCTTACACATTGCAACCAGTGCTCACCAAAAACTTTATGTGAACCAATGGAAAAAGGAATCCATTGAAAATCACCCGGTCATCTGAGATGGAGAAACGGTGGTGGGATAATTAGTGGAGGCAAAGGCCGTAATAATTGTTTTGTCATGCGGCTGCACAACAGTTATAGTACTGTGTAGAATGAGCAGCAGGCACAACAAGTCTACAAGATGCATTTACAATGATGTACGAGAAACAAAATCCTCAAGTACACAATAGGAAGTGAGGTGGCTGAGGTGTTAGGCAGATGGTGTTATTTTGATTGGCGGTGCACAGCCACGCCAACCACAGCGACATGGGCGCCTATGGCATATGCCGATTCCTCAACTAGGAGATCACGGCTCCGAGCACTCGCTAGAAAAACCAACAAAGCTTGGCAATTTACAAGGTCAACAATTACATATGTGTGGGTCTCTTGCCTTCGTTTGTGCAGGCAAGCGCCATCGTTGTAAGAAGCTCCCTCAACAACGTATTGGACTTCAGTTGCGACCTTCCATGTTAATAATACAGTTGACTACATGTCTATGAAAAGAGACCCCCACCAATGATACGATACGCACATAAGTAGAGCTAAACAACGTGCTCAGGAACAAGAAGTTGTGCATAATAGGGAAGACATCGTCGACAGTCATCCCAACGATATTATCACAAGTATTGTATGCAACAAAAACCTTACACATTGCAACCAGTGCTCACCAAAAACTTTATGTGAACCAATGGAAAAAGGAACCCATTGAAAATCACCCGGTTTTTGGTTAAAATTTTAGGAATTTTATCAATTTTTTACACTAAAATCCTCCAAATTTAGCCGATTTCCGTCAAGGCGATCCTCCAAATTAGGTGAGAATTTTGAATTTTTGTCCTTAAAAATACACTAAAGGCACTATATTACTCCAGCACTCAGCTACTACAACTAAATGCAACAACCTATAAATTGTGTCATACCAAACTGAAAAGCTGCTTCACGTAGTAGCTATGATAGAAGCAAATTTTGAGCCCCATTGTTGATGTTGGTGATGATCTACATGATGTAGTGTCGTGTGTTATTGCAAAGAATGCTTGCGAGTTGCTCCAGATTGCAAACTTGAATACTACACAATAGCACTGTGGGGGGGGAGAGAGAGAGAGAGAGAGAGAGGATCACCCACAAGAATTGTACAGAACTGTGTGTGTGTGTGTGTGTGTGTGTGTCTGACAACACCCATCCAAAGAGAGAGCCGCTTAGAGTTCTGGCGACCCGCAAGCTAGTAGAGGGAACCTAGGGTTTGTACCGCTATATATAGAAGACTACACACACACACATATATATCGACAACATGGAGTATCACATAACATTGAGCGAGCACACTCTACTGAACCTCACCAATGCGCATGCCAAGAAATTAGAGGAGCAGGTCCTACACCACATTAAGAAGCTTGCCGAAACCTATGGCCGGCAGCCAACATGCAAAGCCCAATAGAATCTGCCGTCGGCGGATTATGAATAAAGATGATGACGACGCAGCAAGCCACACCTATGCCGCACTCTGGCCCTTGCCATATTATACTGACCAGGCCAATAGTGCCGAACAAGGAAGCCGAAGGAGCTGCCAATAAGGCAGCAGACAACGGACCATCTGCCTATCCCATCCGCACTTTGTCATACCAAGGCAAAAAGTCCTTGTAGCTAACGACCACCCTCTGAAAATAGAAGATCTCGAAGATCAACAATCTGCACAGCACGATCGAAGACCTTCGCGGCTGGGTCCCTGATTGCGAGAACGTGGCATGCGGCCCCATGTACATAACCTTTGCCCTACTCGACCAAGTTACAGAAATGCAGGTCCTCATTGAGCAAATGTTAGAAGTACACGGTGCCTATCATCATCATTTGACAAGAAAAGCAGCATCAATTCCTGAATTTGTCTCCTTTCTTTTTTTGGGTACAATAGCACGGTATACAAGCGTCGATGTCAACGTATCAAAGTGAAAGGGCAACAGCATAGAGTGTTACCCAATCCTTGAGCTTATCATCATCATTTGACAAGGAAATTGGCCCGAAGGGCAGCATCAATTCCTGAATTTGTCTCCTGTTTTTCTTTTTCTTTTTTTTGGTTTGAGTTCTACTGAAGAGCAGCATCAATTCCTGAATTTATTTCCAATTGATTAATGCCGCATACCCAAAGGATACATCCTACATGCACATGGAAAACATAACCTGGCTACTCTCATCCAAAACATCTTAAATTTTTCAGAGGAGAAGGTTATGAACAGCCGTCCCTTTGCAGCCATAAAGCTAGGTGCAGCTCCTCAGTAGCAACAAGAGAGAGAGAGAGAGAGAGATTGAGTAGAGGCACCACAATAGAGGAGAGAGAGGCTAATGGGCAGCCACACAGAAAGCATGAAAGAGAAGACTTTCAGCAGCCCTTCGTCTACACAATGAAGGGAGAGAAAGAGAAAGGTGTCGTGGCCGGCCCGCGAGGTGTTTGGAGCGTCGATGCCATCTATGTCCGGATCAAAGCAATGGATGCGGTGACTTACTGTATTTTTTATTACTTGTGAGTTTGACCACAATAGGGAATTCCTATATATACAACCTCCCCTTGGCACTTTCATGTATCAAAGGGTCATTCAATAATTGGCAATATAAGGAGATTGTGCGTACTACATTGTCTTATCTCACTCCATCTCTTTCTCTCTCTTCCTCTTTGGCTTGGTGATTCTATTCCTCCTATGACATTGTATCAGAGCCCAAAGCTCTATAGACCAAGGACCACTCGACAAGAAGATAATGCGTGGAGAAGGCACCTCGGATTGCTACAGTCGGAGAAGAAAGAGATCTACATGAATAAGTTCTCAAGTTTCGAGGGGGGGTTTCTTCATCACGATGGGTCCTCCATGACTGAGAAAACTACATCACGTGTCTGAGTATCCCCCTGCCAAGCAATTTGTGGTAGCATAGCCAAAGTCCCTCGCCGATAACCAGTCAAGGTAAGCATGAAGGCTGGATCTGTGGGGGCTGAGCCCTCGTAGAAAAGATGCGGGCCAGGCATCGGCATCAACCATGAGACAGATCCCCAAGTAAGAAATCCATGATGAACACCTGTTCTGCTGAGTAGAGAGCAAACTGCAAGCCACACTACATGGGAAGCTGAGCATGACCAAAGACAGTGGGCAGGTGACTCAAGTTGGCGCAAAGGGCAGCGAGTACATAACGGATCATGACCCATAGTAGCTAGCCAAGTCCCAACTGGTAGTCTCGCATGAGCAATCATCCACATGAAAAAGGAAATACGACGAGCAACATGAAAAACCCAGATGGCGAACCAAAACTGCTGCAGATAGGCATGGGAGAGGCCTGAATGTAACCAGAAACGCATACGAGTGGGCTGTTGTGGTTGCTGTCTCATCAATGCTAATCTTCCAATCCTGACAGTGTACTCAAAGAAGGATACAGGTGCACCTGTGGGGTCTGAGTGAGGCCAATGCCACTCTCCTAGGTCCCAATAAAGCTGCGATAGGGCACGGCCCTCCCACACCCAAAGCCTCCAAAGTGCAGCATCAGCGGAAGCAAAACGGGGTCCAACACAACGACGCTTCCCACGTGAGCCAACTACTCGTATGGCCTCTCATCGAGCACCGGGGGAGATAAGTAGTGGAGAAGTGGCAGCATATGTCAATCTAGCATGAATCTCTTGAGAGTTGTCAGTATCAACTGTGAATAGCATGGTGTCCAAACGAACTAATAAGAGAGTGCTCTGGTCAAAGAGGCCTTCCCAGCCACAATGAGGGGGCATCTGAACTGTGCCTCGCATGACTGCATCCCATTGTGAAGAAATGGAAGAATCAATCTCAAGTAGTCTGTCTGGCACCCCGCGACCAATGTCATAATGTTCTGTCACAAAATCTGCATCCAGCATACGTGTCTCATGAAACAACCGCATAGAGGCAGCAGGGCCAGAGTCCCAAGCACCCCAATCAATGTGACTCCTCTCTCCAAGCTGACGAGGTGGATTAACCGAAGAATCAAGAACTCTAGCATTCCAAATGAGAGGCTGGCGCTCAATCTCCTCACGACATGAGGGAGGTGAGCGTACAATAGCCCGTCTCATGGAAACCCAAATCTGAAGGAGCGATCGGAGAAAGGGTGAGAGGGTGGAAGTGGACAAGGGGGCATCCGTAAAGAGAAAACAATATCCTGAATGCCAAGTATGACCGTCTCTAGTGCCGAGTCGTGGAGTCACTGTGCAAAGAGCAGCCTGAAGAAGCATCTTCCAAGGTTCTTGGCCGGGAAAAAGACCCCGAACAATGAGCTTGGTAAGAAGTGTGCGTCTCTCTCTCTCTCTCTCTCTCTCTCTCTCTCTCTCTCTCTCTCTCTCTCTCTCTCTCTCTCTCTCTCTCTCTCTCATTGTGAGAAGTTAGAAGTTTAGTGTACACACACTCTCTCTCTCTCTCTCTCTCTCTCTCTCTCTCTCTCTCTCTCTCTCTCTCTCTCTCTCTCTCTCTCTCTCTCTCTCTCTCTCTCTCTCTCTCTCTCTCAAGAAAGCAGCGGATGCTAGATTATCCAGAGCCTCTGCAGCCTTGGGAGGGTTGGAGAGGATGTGTTCACAAGTGCAGTTTCAGGAACCACGAACAAAAATTTGGCTCTTTGATACTGTGGTGGCTTCGGCTATGCTTTATGGAGTCCAGATTTGGGGACCATGTGTGGATCAGGATAATTGGAAGTCAATGGAGAGACCTTTGGTATTTATGATTTCCCGAATGATTAGAGCCAAGGCCTCCGTACCACACGCGATTACCCAAGCGGAACTAGCGGCCCCTCCGATAGAGATTGAAGCTCTTACCATATTAGTGTCCTTTATACATGGTTTGTGGGATACAAATAATTGCCGATATACTAGACTGGCCCTCGAATGCTCTCGACAATTGGCAATGAAAGGGGATACATCATTTTGGTATGCGCAACTGTCCTCGTTGTTTTAGAGACACGGGTTCAGCATGGAAAGATTACCTGTCACAAAGTGATGACGTGGCGGACATCAGAAACCCTAAAATTCTTGCAAACCCTAATTTCTGCCAGAAACCCTAATTTCCGGAAGTCGTGGAGGCTGAAAAAAATAAAAATAAATTTTTCTTTAAAAAAAATGATGAGCAACGCGAATTTTGCTTTTTTTTTTTAAAAAAAAAGAGAAAAGACTCTCTAAGAGAGAGAGAGAACTGATGCTTTTTAATTTAAAAGCTTTTGGGGCTCTGCTTTTGGGCATCCCTTGTATCTTTAAATAAGTGGTGAGGGCTTCACTTCTCAGAGCATCTGGATGCAGAGTCTTAGAGTGAAACCCTAGCCACTCTCTTGTACTTTGATCTGATTAATATAAAAAGAAATACCGAAAGGGGCGCCAATCTTTGGGGCCAATATCTCTAGGCACGGAACTCCACCGAGCCAGTGCAAATCTATTGTGATCTGTGAAATGTTTTGAAGTGGTTATTTGGTGTTGTTGCGGTTGATTCTTGACTTGGAGTGTCCAAGTCTGTTACAGTGATATCAGAGCACGCTCGATTTCTCTTCTACGGGAAATCCGATTGCCAATTTTTTTATTTTTCTACGGCATCTATGGCTTCAGACAATGATCAGTCGACTCCTTCTGCATCTGGAGATGCGGGCTGGGATCACAACGAAGATTCAGACAGAGAGTATGGCCGCCTCGGCCTACTCAGGCGGAGCAAAGAGAGATGGAGCGTCGTCAATTGATTGGCGATGCAACAAAGATGATGCTCAATTTTGCCAAGGACCCGAAGATGGCAAAATATATGAACGAGACTTCTTTGGAAGAGGTGCAGATGGAGTGGCAAAGAGCCACAACACCACTCCCGAAACCCGCTCTCAAGAAACCTTCTGCCTCCAAGAAATATACGAAGAAGGAACTGGAGAACGTGGTTGATGCACGGATTGCTCACTGTTTTGACGTGCAAAAGAAAGGCAAAAAGCAGAAGAAAGGCACTAACTTCCTGGGATATTTGGGTCGTCGGTCGACATTTGACAAGGCAAAAAAATTGAAGAAGCGCATCAAGTTTGAAGACCTACCCAGTTCTTCTTCTTCTTCTTCTGACAGTTCTTCTAGCTCTTCAGACTCGAACGAAGAAGACATGAAAAGCAAAAAGCGAAGCAAGAAACAACGCTTCGAAAAGGGCAAGAAAAAGGCAAGGAAGTCTAAGTCTCGCCCAGTGAGTGACACTTCTACAGAGGACTTGCCTACGGACTGTTCAGACTCTGACAACGGAAACTTTTATGCGAACAAGAAGAATTTTTACAAGCCAACCAGTATGACTTTCTCGAAGATAAAAGCAAGAAAGTCCGAGAGTTTAAGGAAGGTGGCCACTTGATCAAGTTTGATACTTTTTCAGGATACTCAGATGCTTAGAAGGCTTTGTCTTTTATACAGCAGTTTCACATCGCTTTCGCGGGAGGACGCTATTCAGAGCACTCCAAGATTCGGAGAGCTGCCTCTTACTTTAAGGGGAATGCTCGTACTTGGTGGTCCACTCTTCTTTTAAACAAGACTGCGCCAGTTAAATGACTAAAATTTATGAAGCTTTTTATTTCTTCTTGGTTGACGCAAGAATATCAACGAGATGTATAAGCTGCTTGGAATCATCTTCAGATGACCAAGAAAGATACAATCAATGCTTATTGTGAAAGATTTTGGAGCTCTTTTCTACCCACCTCTTCATTCAAGAAGATCTCGTTCAGAGAACAGATTGAGCGGTTTACCTTGGGTCTACCTACAGAGATCCGAGATCACTACTTGGAACAGAAGTCAGCTTCTATTCAGGAGTTGATGAGTCATGCGAAGCGGGGCTTTGCCATTCACTCTGGCAGTCTGACCTACCCCACAGATGAGGCCATGACACAACGAGCCGAACAGACTTCTGGGAATGAAAGTGGAAAGAAAAATAGCAAACCAGAGAAAAAGGATGCACGACCCAAGCTTACTCCTGAGGAGAGAGCTCGCTTCATTAGAGAGGGGAAGTGCTTTGGATGCGGGAACATCGACATATCTCCGCGAAGTGCCCTAAAAAGGCACAGAAAGAACAGAATGATAAGAACGACAACAGGCTTGAGAGTTCGAGAGCAGTTGAGGAATGTGGTAGAAAAGGCAGATAGAAAAGCAGAACTGGTACCACTTGGCGTGGGACTTGCACCGAATCAAATGAATGGAAGTACAAACTTTGCCATTTTTTTGGGGGGCAAAGTGAAGGATCAGGAAGCTATTTTGAAGGAGCCAAGGCCAACTTCTTTTCACTTGGAATTGGCGGCTCGATTTGGAATTACGCCCGACAGACTGACGCGATAGGCGGAGGTAGTTCGACTGGCACCCGGATGGGATGTTGCCATTACACCGAGCATTGGCAAACTTTGTTTGCAATGACAGGGGTGTTCAGGGCACGCGAGTGATGTTCTACTCGGAATCCCTTGGTACCACCAGAACTACGTCGTGGTTGACTACCGGGCCGAGAAAGAGGCTTTGATAAATTAAGGCCTTAGAGATTGTACTTGATGAACTTCAGTTTCTTACTCATTCTTTTCGGAGAGAACTGAACGATGGATAAAGGTTGAATATGTTTTGACCTGATCAAAAGAACGCCAAGATTTTTCTTCACACTCATGGCGATTGCTTTTCAGAGGGCCTGAAGATCAAACCATTGATCTGATACCTGGAAGCACGCCACCGAATTGGCCACCTTACTGTGTGAGCCGAGTACAGAATGAAAAGATCATGAACCCAGTGACAGACCTCTTGGAAAAGGGTGTTGTCCAGCCTAGTACTTCACCATATTGCTCTCCAGTGTTGTTTGTTTTGAAGAAAGACGGATCTTGGAGAATGTGCATCGATTATAGCACTCTCAACGAAATCACCATCAAGAACAGATTTCTGATTCCTAGGATCGATGATATACTCGACAGGTTACAAGGATCCTCGTGCTTTAGTAGGATTGACTTGAAGAGTGGATATCATCAGATCATGATAGCGACAGGAGATGTCTACAAGACAGCTTTTCGGACGACTTTTGGGTTATTTGAAATTTTGGTCATGCCTTTTGGCTTAACCAATGGTCCTGCGACATTTATCCGGATGGTGGACATGATTTTTTCGAGAGTACAGGCTATTTGTTGGCACTTTCTTTGACGATGTCATTGTTTTCTCCAAGAATGAGGCAGAACACAGAGATCATCTGCTTCAAGTCTTTCAGGCATTACGAGATCACACGTTAGTGATTAATGCAAAGGAAAGTGAATTTTTCCTACCAGAGATACACTTTTTGGGACACATTGTGTCAGCAGCAGGAAAGGTGCAAATGGACCCGGCCAAGATAGAGACTATCCGTGATTGGCCCGATTTGAGGAATGTCCATGAAGTTAGAAGCTTCCTGGGACTGTGTTCGTACTACAGGCGGTTCATACGAAAGTTTGCAGAGGTTGCTTCCCCTTTGCATACCTTGACACTGAAAGAAGTACCTTTTTCGTGGGGACCCACAGAGGTGACTGCCTTTCGGACATTGAAAGAGAAATTGACTACGAGACCTATCTTGACTTTGCCGGACCTGCAGAAGTCATTTGAAGTATATTGTGATGCTTGTGGTCGTAGTCTGGGTGCGGTCTTCATGCAAGAAGACCATGTCATAGCTTACGAGAGCCGTTTGTTCTCTAGGCCGGAGATGACAGCACAGATCTATGAGAAAGAGCTTTTGGCGGTTATCCATGCTCTTACTCGGAGCGGATTTTATTGTCTGTACAGACCATCAGAGTTTGCGCTACTTCTTGTCACAGAAGCAACTTTTGGAAAAGCAGATGCGGTGGGCGAACATCTTGTCACAGTTCCACTTCTAGATTGTCCATGTGCAGGGACAGAAGAATGTGGTGGCAGATGCTTTGTCTCAGAAACCGTTGGTTCTGGCTATTTCCGCGATACATCATAGGAGCTTCAAGGATATGGTCGATCAATATGCCCTAGATACAGATTTTGCAGATATTTTCACACGGATACGGGATGGGGAGACAGTAGCGGGATACTCCCTTCGGGAAGGCTACTTGATTCGAAAGACTATGTTGTGCGTTACACAGCCGTTGAGGGAAAAGGTTATAACTGAATGCCACTGTCCACCTTTTATGGGTCACCGCGGCATTGCTACCACCATGAAGGGGGTAGAAAGATACTTCTTTGGGCCGAGACTCAAAAAGGATGTGGAAGAGTTTGTGCACAGTTACTTGGTATGCCAGAAGGTCAAGTTTGACGGCATAAGACACAGGGATTGTTACACCCTTTTACCCATACCCACCCGCCCCGGGGAAAGTATTGAAGTGGATTTCATTTTTGATCTCTCGAGAACACAGAATGATCACGATGATTTTTAGATTACATGGCACGTCTGAGACGATTGTCTTTGACAGAGACCCCAGATTTATGAGTTTGTTTTGGAAGGCAATTTGGGAGAACATTGGCACGCAGTTGCAGTTCTCGTCATCGTTCCACTTGCAGATTGACGGGCAATCTGAGATTGCCAATTCAGTGATTTTAGATTTATTGAAGTCTTGTATCTCGGATCAGAAGACTCAATGGGAAAAGAACTTACCTTTGGTGGAATTTGCCTACAATAACACGATACACTCTTCGACGGGGAAGACTCCATGTGAGATTGTTGAAAGCGCTGCGAAGGTTCCATCCTTCCTGAGCACGAAAGATTAGATATTTGAAGCGGATGAATATTCACGAGATTTGGAAACGGCTTTTGCCAAGGTTCGCGAGACTTTGCAAGCGTCTCAAGAACGACAGAAAAAGGCAGCGGATCGTCATCGTCGCGACTTGAAATTGAAGGAGGATGATTGGGTGCTCTTACTTTTGAGAAGGCACGCCTAAGAAAGAAAAAGGGAAAGGAGAGGCTTTTTCCAAAGCTTAGTATGCGATACTACGGACCTTTCCAGATCACTGACAAGATAAATGATGTCTCCTTCCGATTGAAACTGCCAGATACTTGGAGATTCACAATGCAGTGCATGTGAGTCTCTTGAAACCTGTTAAGGGTGATGTGCTTGATGATGGGGAGCCTGATGAGCAACCCGAAGTGGAAGAAAAGGAGGAGATCCTTGTTCTTGAACAAATTTTGGCACATAACGATACGAAGAAAGGTAAAGTCCGAAGGCGGTTCTTGGTTAAGTTCAAGAACTTTCCTACATTTGATGTGAAGTGGATGGAGGAGGAGGACCTAGCAGATACTCCTCGGATTGTGAAACTTTACCTCGATGTTTTTGTTTAGCAT
The DNA here is from genome assembly GCF_014529385.1 of Adiantum capillus-veneris. NCBI lineage: Eukaryota > Viridiplantae > Streptophyta > Polypodiopsida > Polypodiales > Pteridaceae > Adiantum > Adiantum capillus-veneris. The sequence goes on along the minus strand of NC_140947.1, from coordinate 73,444,395 downwards.
AGTCTACTCCAAACGGAACCCAGAAATTCAGCTTGGCCGAAGATCTGGTGCAGTGGGATGCACAAGAGGGGAGTTACTCCGCTCCTTTGTCAACAGATGCCTCGATTTTGATACTAAAGTCACTGATGTCTCTTTGAGCTTCAGGGATACTGAGAGCTGACAGTATTCTGCTCGATGACTTTATGAAATGGAATTCCTGATTATGATACTGATTTGTTCTTGACTTCTTGTGAGTGTAGCAACTGATAGACGAAATGACTGCAGCATTTTGGTCTGATTGATCTCGAATAGACATGGTGGCAATAGGGGTTAGTCAATCGGACATCGATGAGGTCCCGATTGGACCTAGATGTGATTGCTAGCTACATTGCCGATAATTCATGGTCTAAGATCCGAATGAATGTTGAATGTCATGTGATGTCCTGTGATGTCTAGTGATGTGACTGTCGATTTTGTACATGTGCTAGTTGTGTGTTACTAGTACGTAGGTACTAACAGTCAGTGTCTACTAAGACGGTTTATGGTTTTTGTCGGTTTTGCAGGCGTAATCGCGGTCGATTACAATTCTTTCAAGAGGGGGGGTATGTCACAAAGTGATGATGTGGTGGATAGCAGAAACCCTAATTTCTGAAAATCGCGGAGGTTGAAAAAAAAATAAAAATAAAAAAAAATGATGAGCGACGCGAATTTTGCTTCTTTTTTAATAAAAAAAGAGAATAGACTCTCTAAGAGAGAGAGAGAACTGATGTATTTTATTTTAAAAGCTTTTGGGGCTCTGCTTTTGGGCATCCCTTGTATCTTTAAATAAGTAGTGAGGGCTTCACTTCTCAGAGCATCTAGACGCAGAGTCTGAGAGTGAAACCCTAGCCACTCTCTTGTACTTTGATCTGATTAATATAGAAAGAAATACCGAAAGGGGGCACCAGTCTTTGGGGCCAATATCTCTAGGCACGGAACTCCGCTGGGCGAGTGCAAATCTATTGTGATCTGTGAATTGTTTTGAAGTGGTTATGTGGTGCTGTCGCAGTTGATTCTTGACTTGGAGTGTCCAAGTCTGTTACATTACCCCCCTTCCAATACTCTCTTGAGGCTCCATCACTGGCAATTACACGAACAGAGATTAATAAAATCATCCGACAGGATCTTATACAGTTGGATACTAAGAGGACATGGGTAGACCCTACACAACAATTGGGCATGAAGATGGCCTACTAGAAAGAAAACTTCCTACAACTATCTAAAGATGGATTTGTGATTCGCCCGAGTTACATGGATACCCACCTGTCTCATGGTTTGAGATGTGCTATTGGTCAGATTCGTACATCCTCACACCAGTTGGAAATTGAATTTGGCATATTTAGGGGAATCCCACCTGAGAGCAGAATTTGCAAGTTATGAGGAATGGAGCCGGAGACAAAATTACACTATATATGCCACTGAACAATATACTATGAGATACGTGGGTGTTTTCATTGCCTCTTTAAAGAAGGCTTTGGACCTTTAGATAGAATCATGCAATACCAAGATCAAAGATGCTTACGCTTGTACCTACTGGAACTACATCGGCACAGGGATAATCTAATGAGAAGACAAAGAGCACTACAACCTCAGAGGTAGATCATAGATTTCTTCGGATCGAGAGAAGCAGGAGTGGAAGGGGAAGCAAGAGGCCATCAGCCAGCACAAAGGAGTACCCACATTCATACCAAAGGCACCCTAATTGACAGAGCGATTGAGCTTAGGAAACCGAGACGACCACGACCAAGATGCAGGAGCACACTTTACCGGAGGAGACTACAACAAAGGATTAGAAGCATTCTAGCTAGATACCTAGAATGCTCCTTTGTATTTAGTTTCACATTTACTTTCACACTTTTCACACTTAGTACTTTAGTATTAAGGTACCCAGACATTGTAACAGATTCACCACTTTTGTATCAGTTTGGTCTCATAGGTCATTCTGGCCTTTTGAAGACGTTAATATAACATTTCATTTCATTTCATTTCATTTCTCTCGCCCCCCCTTCCCTCCAAACTAGGCTTGCTGCTAGGGGTCTACCAAGTGTCAAACTCTCTCTCTCTCTCTCTCTCTCTCTCTCTCTCTCTCTCTCTCTCTCTCTCTCTCTCTCTCTCTCTCTCTCTCTCTCTCTCTCTCTCTCTCTCTCTCTCTCTCTCTCTCTCTCTCTCTCTCTCTCTCTCCAGAGATGCTTGGGTTTGTTTTTGCTCGAGCTACGCAGACACAGAGAGAGCCTGATGAGAGGAGAGGCTAGCCAGTCTCATAGACAGATCACAGATTTCTTTAGAGCTGCCACTGGACACCCGGAGGAGTTACTACCACAACAGAGCTCGTCGTCTCACACCAGAGGCACACTAATCTACCGAGCAACTGAGCTGGGGAGATCCAGACGCCCACGACTACGGAGGACTACATAGCATCGGCGGAGGCTGCATCAGAGGATTCGGATCAGTTTGGCTCGACATGCCCGACGCCAGGTCAGACTATTGACCATGGAGGAGATTGACGAGATCCGCCAGCGACCGATGCTGGATCTCTTGTGATCTAGCTATCTGAGCTAGCTGCTTAGTTCACACCTAGTAGTTTAGGATTCCGTAGTATTTTATTGTGACATTTGTCATTTCATTTTTGTCATCTTGTTACTCTAACTTTGTATCAGATCCACCACATTGTAACTCTCAAGTCTCATAGGTCACTTTGGCCTTTTGAAGACGTTAATATAACATTTCATTTCATTTCATTTCTCTCTCTCTCTCTCTCTCTCTCTCTCTCTCTCTCTCTCTCTCTCTCTCTCTCTCTCTCTCTCTCTCTCTCTCTCTCTCTCTCTCTCTCTCAAGCTTTTCATAATGCCGACCCCTCTTCGTGAAGCCTTCACCTTACATTGTGCGGCATATGAGAGAGGAAGGGACAAGTCCAATGTTTGCAAGTGCCAATGCAAATATTGTGGCAAAATCCAAACATCTAGTGTCACCCGCCTCCTCATGCACTTGTGCAAGTTGGGTGGCGAAGCAACTCCATGCAAGAAGATTCCCGACGACATCTTCGATGAGTGCAAATGAAAGTGTCTTCCGTTGAAGCTTCGGAAGGGCATTACCATGGCTCAAGAAGAGGTGGTCACTCCCGACAACATTGACTTGGATGATGGTGAAGACGAGTCTCCATCCGTTTCCATTGCCTCTGTCTTCGTCGCTGCCATGGGCTCCTCCCAACCATCAAAGAAGAGCAAGTCAAGTAGTGGTGTCAGTGGGCCAAGACAAGCTACCCTTGCTCAAACCACAAGTGGTGTGCCAAGTACACTCTCTTTGCTTAAATTGCGGCAAAGAAATGCGGAAATAGAGATTGCATGCACCATCATTGAGTGCAATCTCTTTCAACGTGCTTCGGGTGGAGTGATGGAAGCGCATGGTCAAGGCTATTGCTGTAGTTGGTGTTTGACTAGGGTGGAATGGTCCATCCTACCACGAAATGCGGACTAAGAAGCTCGATGAGGAGAAAGAGAGAATCGAAAAATCTCTTGAGCCGGTGCGAATGGGTTGGAAGAAATATGGATGCTCCATTCTCTTCGATGCATGGAGTGACCGCAAAAAGAGGGGCATCATCAACATTCTTGTGTCTTGCCCTCTTGGCACCTATTTCTTGCGGGCAGTTGATGCGGGAGTGAAGGGGAAAAAGGTCTCGGGTGTTTTCATTTACAGACATATCCGACAAGCTATATTCGAGTAAATCATGGCACCTTCAATTCCGTTTCAATTCGGGCATAACTATTGATTAGATTCTAGAATGTAGAAACTAGATTGTATTTACTCTCTAGAATCCTAAGTTTTTCCTTTTTCTTCACATAGGTCGGCCCCGAGAACGTTGTCCAAGTAATAACGGAAAATACAAGTAATTGTGCCTCTATAGGGAAAATGCTAGAGGCGGAGTTCGATTACATAGTATGGACTCCATGCGCCTCCCATGGCATTGACCTCCTTATGGAGGATATTGGCAAAGCTCATATGGGTAAAGCGCATTGTGGAGAGCACTCTTTCAATTGTTACTTTTGTTAACTCCAAGGCAAAAGTACTCATGATTTATCTCGATGTCTCTAACTTGGAGTTGAAGAAGCGATCGATGACACAGCTTGCCTCCATGTGGTTACTCCTCGAGTGCCTATACGACGTCCGCCACAAACTTGCGAGGAGGAGTTCAAGAAATGGTTAGAGGGGGAGACCGCCGCCATAAGAGAAGATGAAAAGTCCATTCAACGGCTTTGCCTAGGAGACCACTTTTGAAATGATGCTAAAGCCATCATTATCATTATCACTCCCTTGTACCGTGTGCTACGGATGACGGATATGGAGGGGGCTACCTTAGGTCTCCTCTATCACTTCATGACGGAGGCCATGGACGAGATCAAAGCCTCCACCGTGCTTGATGGACCGCCCGATCCTTCAATGTATGTCTCTCTCTCCCCTCTCTCTCTCTCTCTTTCTCTTTCCTCTGTCTCTCTCTCTCTCTCTTTTTATCTCTCACAAATGATCTTGATTTTCTCTAGGGATATCTTGGAGACCACTCCCAAGAGGGATGAGATTGTCTATCTCGTAGAAAAGAGGTGAAGTGGATGAAGTGGCCGATTCATAGTTGTGCCGCTCTCTTGCATCCGGCCTACAAGCCCTCTTTACAAATACGTTCCTTCTTGAGGACCGAGATGCTTACCTTCCAAAGGTGCTACCTTTGGAGAAGCATGGTGACTTCCTTCAAGATATCATCAACTATAATGACGAAAGAGGGACCGAGTTTGCATCCATGGTATGCAGCAAGAGAGAGTCCAAAGTGAAGCCATTATTTTGGTGAGAATTGTTTGTCTATCAAATGCCAAACTTGCAAAGAGTGGCATTGAGGACTCTTGCTCAGGTATGGCCCATACACAAGTCAATGCAAGTGTCTCGACTCTCTCCTCTCATTGCAATATGCCATTAATTATGTATTATGCTCATTTCTTATTATCTTTCCATATATAATACGTCACTAGGATTGCTCCTCCGGTGCATGCGAGAGGAATTGATCGGCCTACTCTCTCATCCACACCAAAATTTGCAACAAATTGAGCACAAGGCAAATGGAGCGACTTATCTATTGTCGCTCTAATTTGTGTATGTTGCGTAACATGCATGAGAGGTCTATGGCTAGATTGGTAAATTACATCAAGGCTCTAAAATCCTTTAGTTCAAAATTCAAGTTCACACTTCTAAGTTCTAACTATGTTTGAACTATGAATCTTGACTATAAACAGGTGAATGTTGATGAATTCAAGCTCTCGGTCCAAACTCTTAAGAGTATCAACCGAGAACGCGATCCAGAGGAGGAAAAAATCTTCCATGAGCTCTATATGGAGCTTGAGGAGATTGATCGGCGAGTGTCTCGTACACGATCCCGCAACAAGGTTTTTGTTGCCGTGAGAGTTGTTGGGCGAGACCGATGACCTACGTGTGCCGAGGCTAGATCTACTAACGACAACCTAGAGTTGGAGGACATACATGAGCCTAGAGAGCCAGAGTATGATGATGATGGTAATCTTCTTACAACAGGAGACTACGGGCTTGGCTCTGACATCTCGGACTCCTCCCACGATGATTCGGATACTGATGAGGATGATTTAACTCCCATGCTAGTGATATGAGTCCTTAGAACTCATTTGTTATTAGTTTGTCTCTGGCCCTCTAGTATCTATTATCTTCCGGAATCCGAGCTTATGTGCCTTTTTGGAATGATTTGAATTTTGATGTTTGTCGTTTAGTCTATGGCTCTTGACTCTCAACCCTTCTAAGTTTTCTCATCTTTGATGTTTCAAGTCTCAAGGCTCAAGAGCCAAGACTCAAGAGTCAATCTCAAAAGTCATGTCTTAAGTTGAATGCTAAAACTTAAGTCTATAATATTTCACATCATACATATCATCATACTTACGTTCCATTTTTTTAAGTTCGAGTAAAGGATCTTCTTCTTCCGTGCCTTTGCCCCATCAATGAGGCAATGCAGAACGAAGATGTCATCAATGGAGGAGAAAGCTCGTTTGAAATCTGCCCGGCCTGGGGCTCGTAAACCTCAATCTCTGCGTAAGAGCTGAGCTCTGCCTCAAGTACTACTCCATATAGCTTGGCCATGGTGTGGCTTATCATGATAGTCCTGTAATTCCCTTGGTTTAGGGTGTCGCGAGATTTGTGGATAGGCATTATGGTGTGTTGTGTCCACTCTTTTGGGAAGCCCTCCCCTATATCCCGGTTGAAGACGTGTGCAATCAACGAGGCTATAGTGGAGGCGGCATAAATGATGTGCTCACTCTGTAATCCGGTATGGTTAGCTGATTGTCTGTGCTGCATGCGGTGTATGGCCCTCTTATCATCGCTACTGTAAAGGAGGAGGAGCGCGTGGGTCGTGGCTCGAGTGGATATGGGATGGGAGGCTGCCCAGCTGCCTCATATAGTCTCTGTGCATAATCATGCCATACCTGTGGATCCTCAATAGGTGTAGTCGGACGCAGCTCGCGGAGGGTGCGCCATGCCGTTGCGCTATCCATGCTCATGAATAGGCGATATAGCTCAAGCTCATGTGCCTCCTCAAATGCTCACCGCTTTCGGCGTGTCAGTGCCTTCATCTGCCGTCTGGCCTCTCTCTGTGTGATCTCTCCCAGGGCTCGTCGTGCACGGAGGCGTCGGTATAGCTCTTTGCACTCATCATCATACCAGCGGTTCTGGGGCATAGTCCCGAGGGGGGGGGGGGGGGTGTGGCCTGTGTGGGTGGTATGTGGAAAAGAGCTAATGGTTGAGGTGTGGAGGATGGAGGAGATATGTGATGTGAGAACCGAGAGTGGTGTGGATGGGTGCAAGAGGCGTAGGCTATGCTTGATCTCGGACGAGTAAAGAGAGGCTAACTCATGTGTCAAATGGATGGTGGTATGCGGGGTGTGTGTTGTGGAGCTGTGTGGAATGGTATCTCCGGTGATGGAGAAAGAGAAGTATGTGTGGTCGGCTTCGATGGGTATGTGTGGAACGGTGAAGGATGTGATAAGGTGTGTGGCCTCCTTGGATCCTAGAATATAATCGACTGTACTCCCTCTCCCTCTGCAACTCCATGTGGCATACAAGTCAAGCCCCTTGAGGTGGGCCACTGGACCATCCTGTTATAAATAACGAGATAGTGCTGGGCACCAAGCCGAAGTAGATGTCGTCCGTAGGCTGTGACTGGGCCCTTGTCTGCTGTATCTCTCACAATAGCCTCCTCATATAGAGTGTGTAGTGCCTATGGGTCCTCGTGGTCGTATGCCTCACACTGCTCACTGCGGGTACGAGCATTGAAGTCTCCCATAAGGAAGACTTCACCAAGTGTGGAGTACTCCATAATCTCCTCCGAGAGGCATGTATAAGGTGAGGCCTTTGCCGATGATGACTCCCACTCAGTGGAGGCGAATGTAGAGCCTATGGGAGCAAAGTAGCATAGGGCAATGTAGATGGTCCAGTCTCCTGAGAGCTCGAGGCGAATCCACATGTAGCGGGCTTGTGGGTCCCGGGCAACAATCTGTAGTCTGCTGTGAAGCCCCTGTCTGAAGAGTATGGCCACTCCTCCTGAGCCGGGAGAGGTGTGCTGGTGTGTACATCCCCGGTGTAGAGACTCCCACTGGAATCCATGTATCTGTGGTAGCCCTCTCTCTGGGCTCTCATGTGTCTCTGTAAGTAGAATGATTTCGCAGCCTCTTACCTCCTCAAACCACTCTGGGTGTGTCCATAGATCTCCATTGCAATTCTAAACCACAAGATGGATCTCTTCCTGTGTCCCATAGGCCGTGAGTCCTTATGCGATAGCCTTGTCATCAATGATGACCCGACCATCTCGATAGTAGGCCCGCTTTCCTTCTTTACGTGCATACATGCTCGCTCGTGTGCTACTTGCATCTTTGTGAGATCATAATCGAGGTAGATGGGTGGGCCTTCAAACCCTCTCAAGATCACCCTCTTGCGGAGGAAGGCGGTTCGTGTCTCATCATTGGGGAATTGGAGGATGAGAGCTCTTTCCTTGGTCTGCCGGCTCTCCAAGCTTTAATGAAAGGGGTTTGCTCCTCTTCCTTGTAGCCGAGCTTCTTGCATAGCTCCTCACCATCCCTTTCGGGAGTAGGCCCGACCATCTCGGTAGTAGGCCCGCTCCTTCTTTGCGGGCTTGATGCACCCTATGTTTGTTCCTCTTTCTTGTAGCCAAGCTTCTTGCATAGCTCCTTACCATCCCTTTCAGGAGTGGAGCCCTCTTTCTCCACCATGCCGTTAACTCTCACATTGAGGCGTCGAGCTTGCCTCATCTTCTCGTCTTCGAGGGTGGAGTGAACAACGAGGACCTCCTCTTTTTGCGCTTCCTCTCAGGCCGCCTTTTTGATGTTCTTCTTGACCACCTCCTCTACCCACCCTTCTTGGGAGGTCTCAAGTTTATCTTCCATTTGTGCAGTCAAGGCTTTTGTGAGCTCTTCTTTGAGAGCCTCTTTCGTGTCGTGATGGATTTCTCCCTCTTCGGGAGTGAGAGATGTTACTGACGCTTTGAGGATGGCGATTTGCTCCTTCATTTCTTCGCTCTCTCTCTTCCATTCCTTTTGTTCCCTTTGCCAGTCTTCTTTCTCCCTTTCCCTTTCCTTCACCCATTCCTCTTTCTCCTTCCTCCATGATTCCCGTTCTTGGAGCAGTACCTCCTTCTCTTTACAAGTGGCCTCCATTTCTGTGTGCGTGTATGTGCGCATGTATGTGTGTATGTGTGTACGTGCAAATGTGTGTGTGTGAGGGGGGGGGGAGTGTTGTGTGTGTGTGTGTGTGTGTGTTTGTGTGGTGCAGGTAATCCGACAGCAGCAGTGGGCTGGCAGGCAGCAGGTGGGCCAAGTGGTGAGTGGGCAGCAGTGGCGCAAGCTTTGCAGGAATGGCAGGGTAGCAGTGACGCGCAGGGGTGGCGAACAGCAGCGAACAGGCAGCGAACAGAGAGAGAGTTAAGCAGGGGTGGCGAACAGCAAACACACACAGAGAGAGAGAGAGAGAGAGAGAGAGAGAGAGAGAGAGAGAGAGAGAGCTTTTTATAAAAAGCGTATTTTGATACTTAATGCTCGTAAGTTTAGACTTTGAATGTATTTCTATTTTCAGAGTGTTCTCCATGCAAAGAGAGCCAGTGTCACCAAGCCAGTTTCCATTATAACCTTGGACAAACGATGGGTGAAACGGTGGGCGTTCTCCTCTGAGCCCATCGCTCACTTCATTGAGATAAAGGGATTGGTGATGGTGTCCTTCGTGCTGCTCGACATGCTTCAGCCCATCGTAAGTAATCCAATGGTGTATAATATATATCTATAAATAGGCTACTTGAATTTGCATAGGTTTAGCATTGTTGTCTTATTTGTTACAATTCGTAGTTATGTATTGTAGTCCAATTTATCTTATATGTTATCTTTTTTCCCCCCTTTATTTTGCAGACTCAATCGTCGAGCGCCACACACCTTGAGACTACACCAGGTTTTACCTTTTGGATTTTCCATCTTATATCTTTTCTACTATTCACTTCTTAATTCCAATCTCTTCACCATGTAGTGATGGCTCTTGGATTTCCCACATCGTCATCAAGGAGAATGCCTTCGAATTTTAGAGACCAATCCACTTCAGCCTCCAATTTCCAGCCACACCATGGGCAAGGGGGGCTTGCTTGGCGTCCACAGACACGAGCTCAATCCAAGGTACTTATGACAATCTATTTTTCACCTTCTTAAACTTTTCCTTTTTGGGGTATTTGATTCTGTAGTTCTTAAATTCATCAATTCTTAAGGAATAGATTCTCTAATAGAAAATAGGATGATTTGCGAGCTAACTGTAGGATTAGAATGACTTTAAGCATGAAGGTGACCACGTGGAAAAGATTCTTAACTCTAATTGGCAAAGCTTATGTCTGTGCTTGGACCATCATGTTGTAGTGATGATCATATGGAATAGCATCATCCACTAATTGTCTCGCCTGCTCCTACTCGCCATAAAATGTGTAACAGACTTGGACACTCCAAGTCAAGAATCAACCACGACAGCACCAAAGAGTTGCACTGGCTCGGCGAAGTTCTATGCCTAGAGATATTGGCCCCAAAGACTGGTGTCCCTTTCGGTATTTCTTTATTTATTAAATCAATGTCAAAGTACAAAGAGCGGTTAGGGTTTCACTCTCAGACTCTGCGTCCAGATGCTCTGCAGAGTGAGCCCTAAACCACTTATTTAAAGTTTACAAAAGATGCCGAAAAGCAGAGCCCCAAAAGCTTCTGAATAAAAGCCAAAAATTATCTCCCTCTCAAACCCTCTATAGGGCTTTCAAAAATAAAGCAAATAATCTCTCTCTCTCTCTCTCTCTCTCTCTCTCTCTCTCTCTCTCTCTCTCTTGCCAAAGCGTAGAGCAAAAAGCCTCAAGAAGATTGCGTCGCTTGCTGCTTTTTCCCAGCTCCACAAATTCCGGCGCAATTTTCGGAAATTCCCTCCTGTTGCCACGTGGCATATCAGCCGCCAAAAATCAGGGTTTCTCCTAGATTAGGGTTTCAGCCAGTAGTTAGGGGTAGGTTTTCCAGAAATTAGGTTACCCCTATTGCAACCATGTCTATTCAAAATCAATTAGACCAAAATGCTGCAGTCATTTCGTCTATCAGTTCCTGCACTCAAAAGAAGTCAAGAACAAATCAGTATCATAATCAGGAATTCCATTTCATAAAGTAATCCAACAGAATACTGTGAACTCTCAGTATCCCTGAAGCTCGAAGAGACATCAGTGACTTTAGCATCAAAATCAAGGAATCTGTTGACAAAGGAGCGGAGTGACTCCCCTCTTGTGCATCCAACTGCACTAGATCTCCGGTCAAGCTGAATTCTAGGTTCCGTTTGGAATAGACTATGCTAAACCAAAAGCATCGAGGTAAAGTTTTCACAATCTGAGGAGTATTTGCTAGGTCCTCCTCCTCCATCCACTTCACATCCAATGCAGGATAGTTCTTGAACCTAACCAAGAACCGCCTTCGGACTTTACCTTTAGTCTTCGTATCTTTATGTGACAAAATCTGTTCAGGAACAAGGATCTCCTCATTTTCTTCCACTTCGGGTTGCTCATCAGGCTCCCCATCATCAAGCACATTACCCTTAAAAGGATTCAAGAGACTCACATGGAATGCATTGTGAATCCTCCAAGTATCAGGTAGTTTTAATCGGAAGGAGACATCATTTATCTTTTCAATGATCTGGAAAGGTCTGTAGTATCGCATACTAAGCTTTGGAAAAAGTCTCTCCTTTCCCTTTTTCTTTCTTAGGCGTGCCTTCTCAAAAGGTAAGAGCACCCAATCATCCTCCTTCAATTTCAAGTCGTGACGATTGCGATCCGCTGCCTTTTTATTGTTTGTCGTTCTTGAGACTTCTGGAAAGTCTCGCGAATCTTGGCAAAAGCCGTATCCAAATATCGCGTATATTCATTCGCTTCAAATATCTTATCTTTCGTGCTTAGGAAGGGTGGAACCTTCGCAGCACGTTCAACAATCTCAAATGGCATCTTCCCCGTTGAAGAGTGTATCGTGTTATTGTAGGCAAACTCCACCAAAGGTAAGTACTTTTCCCATTGAGTCTTTTGATCCGAGATACAAGACTTCATTCAATAAATCTAAAATCACTGAATTGGCAATCTCAAATTGCCCGTCAATCGGCAAGTGGAACGATGACGAGAACTGCAACTGCGTGCCAATGTTCTCCCAAATTGCCTTCCAAAACAAACTCATAAATCTGGGGTCTCTGTCGGAGACAATCGTCTCAGACATGCCATGTAATCGGAAAATCATCGTGATCATTCTGTGTTCTCGGATCAAAAATGAAATCCATTTCAATACTTTCCCAAGGGCGGGCGGGTATGGGTAAAGGCTGTAACAATCCCTGTGCCTTATGCCTGTCAAACTTGACCTTCTGGCATACTGAGCAGCTGCGCACAAACTCTTCCACATCCTTTTTGAGTCTCGGCCAAAAGAAATATCTCTCTACCCCCTTCATGGTGGTAGCAATGCCGCGGTGACCCGTAAAAGGTGGACAGTGGCATTCAGTCATAACCTTTTCCCTCAACGGTTGTGTAACGCACAACATAGTCTTTCTTATCAAGGAGCCTTCCGAATGGAGTATCCTGCTACTGTCTCCCCATTCCGTATCCGTGTGAAAATATCTGCAAAATCTGTATCTGTGGCATACTAATCGACCATATCCTCGAAGCTCCTATGATGTATTGCGGAAATAGCGAGAACCAATGGCTTCCGAGACAAAGCATCTGCCACCACATTCTTTTGGACTTGCACGTGGACAATCTGGAAGTGAAACTATGACAAGATGTTCGCCCACCGCATCTGCTTTTCCGAAAGCTGCTTTTGTGACAAGAAGTAGCGCAAACTCTGATGATCTGTAGATAGTAAAATCCACTCCGAGTAGGTACTTCCGCCACTAAGTAAGAGCATGGATAACCGTCAAAAGCTCTTTCTCATAAATTTGTGCTGTCATCTCCGGCCTAGAGAACAATCGGCTCTCGTAAGCAATGACATGGCCTTTTTGCATCAAGACCGCACCCAGACTACGACCACAAGCATCACAAAATACTTCAAATGACTTCTGCAAGTCCGACAAAGTCAAATCTGGTCCTATAGTCAATTTCTCTTTCAATGTCTGAAAGGCAGTCACCTCTGTGGATCCCCACGAAAAAAGGGACTCCTTTCTGTATCAAGATATGCAAAGGGGAAGCAACCTCTGCAAACTTTCATATGCACTGCCTGTAGTACGAACAAAGTCCCAAGAAGCTTCCAACTTCATGGACATTCTTCAATTCGGGCCAATCACGTATAGTCTCTAATCACGTATAGTCTCTATCTTGGCCGAATCCATTTGCACTCCTGCTGTTGAGACAAAGTGTCCCAAAAACTGTATCTTTGAAGCAGATGATCTCTGTGTTCTGCCTCATTCTTGGAAAAAGCAATGATATCATCAAACAAAGTGCCAACAAATAGCCTGTACTCTCGAAAAATCTTGTCCATCATCCGGTTAAATGTCGCAGGAGCATTGGTTAAGCCAAAAGGCATCACCAAAAACTCAAATAACCCAAAAAGTAGTTTGAAAGGCCGTCTTGTAGACGTCTCCCGGCGCGATTCGGATTTGATGATATCCACTCTTCAGATCAATCCTGCTAAAGCACGAGGATCCCTGTAACCTGTCGAGTATATCATCGATCCTAGGAATCGGAAATCTGTTCTTGATGGTGATTTTGTTGAGAGCTTTATAATCGATGCACATTCTCCAAGATCCGTCTTTCTTCAAATCCAACAACAGTGAAGAGCAATACGGTGAAGTACTATGCTGGATATGACCCTTTTCCAAGAGGTCTTTCACTGGGTTCATAATCTTTTCATTTTGTACTCGGCTCACACGGTTCGGTGGCCGGTTCGGTGGCGTGCTTCCAGGTATCATGTCAATGGTCTGATCTTCAGGCCCTCTAAAAAGCAATCGGCATGAGTGTGGAGAAAAAAAACTTGGCGTTCTTTTGTTCAGGTCAAAACATATTCAACCTTTATCCATTGTTCAGTTCTCTCCCCAAAAGAATGAGTAAAGAAACTGAAGTTCATCAAGTACAATCTCTGAGCCCTTCATTTGTCAAAGTCGCTTTCTCGGCCCGGAAGTCAACCACGGCGTAGTTCTTGTGGTACCAAGGGATTCCGAGTAGAACGTCACTCGCGTGCACTGAACACCCCTGTCATTGCAAACGAAGTTTGCCAATGCTCCGTGTAATGGCAACATCCCGTCCGGGTGCCAGTCGAACTACCTCTGCCTGTCGCGTCAGTTTGTCGGGCGTAATTCCAAATCGAGCCGCCAATTCCAAGTGAAAAGAAGTTGGCCTTGGCTCTTTCATAAGAGCTTCTTGATCCTTCACTTTGCCCCAAAAAGCGGCAAAGTTTGTACTTCATTCATTTGATTCAGTGCAGGTCCCACTCCATGTGGTAGCAGTTCTGCTTTTCTATTTGCCTTTTCTGCCACGTTCCTCAGCTGCTCTCGAACTCTCAGGCCTGTCGTTGTCTTTATCATTCTGTTCTTTTGGTGCCTTTTTAGAGCCCTTCGCGGAGATATGTCCATGTTCCCCGCATCCAAAGCACTTCCCCTCTCTGATGAAGCGAGCTCTCTCCTCACGAGTAAGCTTGATTGAGCATCCTTTTTCTCGGGGTTGCTCTTTTTCTTTCTACTTTCATTCCCAGAACTCTGTTCGGCTCGTTGTGTCATGGCCTCATCTGTGGGGTAGGTCAGACTACCAGAGTCAATGGCAAAGCCCCGCTTCGCATGACTCATCAACTCCTGAATAGAAGCTGACTTCTGCTCCAAGCAGTGATCTCGGATCTCTGTAGGTAGACCCAAGGTGAACCGCTCAATCTGTTCTCTGAACGCGATCTTCTTGAATGAAGAGGCGGGTAGAAAAGAGCTCCAGAATCTTTCACAGTAAGCATTGATTGTATCTTTCTTGGTCATCCGAAGATGGTTCCAAGCAGCTCGTATATCTCGTTCATATTCTTGCGTCAACCAAGAAGAAATAAAAAGCTTCTTAAATTTCAGCCATTTAACTGGCACAGTCTTGTTATTAAAGAAGCGTGGACCACCAAGTGCGAGCATTCCCCTTAAAGTAAGAGGCAGCTCTCCGAATCTTGGAGTGCTCTGAGTAGCGTCCTCCCGCGAAAGCGATGTCAAACTGCTGTATAAAAGACAAAGCCTTCGAAGCATCTAAGTATCCTGAAAAAGTATCAAACTTGATCGAGTGGCCACCTTCCTTAAACTCTCAAACTTTCTTGCTTTTATCTTTGAGAAAGTCATACTTGTTGGCTTTGTAAAAATTCTTCTTGTTCGCATAAAAGTTTCCGTCATCGGAATCTAAGCTGTCTGTAGACGAGTCCTCAGTAGAACTGTCAGTCTCTGGGCAAGATTTAGCCTTCTTTGCCTTTTTCTTGCTCTTTTCAAAGCGTTGTTTCTTGCTTTGCTTTTTACCTTTTCTGTCTTCTTCGCTTGAATCTGAAGAGCTAGAAGAACTGTTAGAAGAAGAAGAAGAAGAAGAAGAAGAACTGGGTACTCCTTCAAAGTGAACACGCTTCTTCTGTTTCTTTGCTTTGTTAAACGTCGATTGACGTGGGAAATAACCCGGGAAGTCAGTGCCTTTCTTTTGCTTTTTGCCGTGCTTTTTGGCTTTCTTTTGCGTGTCAAAAAGCTGAGAAATCCGTGCATCAACCACCTCTTCTAGTTCCTTCTCTGTATACTGTTTGTGATCACAAGGTTTCTTGAGAGTGGAATTTAGGGGTGGTGTAGTGGTTTTCTGCCACTGCGCATGCACTTCCTGAAAAGAAGTCTCGCTCATATATTTTGCCAATTTCGGATCCTTCGCAAAACTGAGTATCATCTTTGTTGCATCGCCAATCAATTGACGACGCTCCATCTCTCGTCGCTCCATTTGAGTAGGCCAAGGCGGGCTATACTTTCTGCCGGAATCTTCGTTGTGATCCTTGCCCGCATCTCCAGATGCAGAGGGAGTCGACTGATCCTTGCGTGAAGCATAGGTGCCGCGGAAAAAAAATTGGGGATCGGATTTCCCGTAGAAGAGAAATCGGCCGTGCTCTGATACCACTGTAACAGACTTGGACACTCCAAGTCAAGAATCAATCACAACAGCACCAAATAACCACTTCAAAACAATTCACAGATCACAATAGACTTGCACTGGCCCGACGAAGTTTCGTGCCTAGAGAATTGGCCCCAAAGACTGGTGCCCCTTTCGGTATTTCTTTATGTATTAAATCAATGTCAAAGTACAAAGAGCGGTTAGGGTTTCACTCTCAGTCTCGCTCTGCAGAGTGAACTATAGACATGGTCAGCCCATTAGGATGTAGTACTGAGAGAGGGCGACATGGTCAACACAGTTAGGGCACAAAGCGTCAGTGGGTGCGGCGATGAGCAAGCCGACTAAAGTTGGTGGTGGCTGACGGAAGTTGGTCCATCTCCCACCCTTTCCTGCTCACACACAGTCTCTCTCTCTCTCTCTGTTTGGTGGCTTCTGTATTGCTTTATGGAGCTGAGATTTGGGGCCTTCATTGGATCATCACGGGAGGACAGGCCGTAGTGATGGATGGGGGGACATGGAGAAGCCTCTGATCTCTATGATCTCGCGGCTCATTAGAGCCAAGGCTTCAGTACCACATGCTATTGTCCAAGCAAAGCTAGCTGCCCCCCCACTAGTGGTTAAGGCGCTCACCAGATCTGTCTCCTTCATACACCGCATGTGGGAACTTCCCAGAGACAGATATGCCCGCCTTGCACTTGAGTCCTCTCGACAATTAGCCATGCAGGGAGATACAGCATGCTGGGATGGGGAGATGACATCATGGTTTCAGGCGCATGGGTTCAGCATAGACAGATTGCCTCCCTTCCAGTACTCACTGGATGGACCCTCTCTGACTCTTACACAGTCTGAGATCACCAGGCTCATCCGCCAGGACCTGACTCAGCTAGACACCAGGAGGACATGGATACAGCAAGCACAGGAGCTGGGCACGAAGATGGCTTTCTACAGAGAGAATCTCCTCCAGCTTACGGTGGATGGTTTTGTGACGAGGCCCAGATACATGGACACCCACTTGTCTCATGGGATACGATGTGCTATTGGCCAGATACGCACATCTTAACACCAGTTGCGAATCGAGACTGGGAGATACAGCGGAGCACCAATAGAGGCCAGGACAAGCCCCCTGTGTGACATCGACAGAGTTGCACTACACATGCCACTGCCCCGTCTACTACGAGATACGAGGCCACTTCCATTGCTTGTTCAGAGAGGGATTTTGACCATTGTCTAGAGTCATGCGGTACGAGGATTAGAGATGCTTCGGTTTGTTTTTGCTCGAGCTGCGCAAACACAGAGAGAGCCTGATGAGAGGAGAGGCTAGCCAGTCTCAGAGACAGATCACAAACTTCTTTAGAGCTGCCATTGGACACCTGGAGGAGTTACTACCACAGCAGAGCTCGTCGCCTCACACCAGAGGCACACTGATCGACCAGCGACTGAGCCGGGGAGATCCAGACGCCCACGACTGTGGAGGACTACACAACATCGACGGAGGCTGCATCAGAGGATTCGGATAACTTTGGCCCGACATGCACGACGCCCGGTCAGACTACTGACCATGGAGGAGATTGATGAGATTCGCCAACGACCGATGCTGGAGCTCTTGTGATCTAGCTATCCTAGCTAGCGGCTTAGTTCACACCTAGCAGTTTAGGATTCCATAGTATTTTATTTTGTCGTTCTGTCATTTCATTTTGTCATCTTGTTACTCCAACTTTGTATCAGATCCACCACATTGTACCTTTCTGGTCTCATAGGTCACTTTGGCCTTTTGAAGACGTTAATATAGCATTTCATTTCATAGGATACAGAATGAGGAAATTCAGATCGTGAAAACGGAATTACGAAACCTAATCAAGGCCGAAGTAAATGTAACAGAATGCATTATGCAAAAGAAACTCGATGAGGCCGTAACAAGTTTTGAAGCATGGAGAACAAATATGGAAAAGCACATGGAGGAAAAAGATGCAATAATCAAGGAGCTAAAAGGAGAACTTGCGGCTTGCAAATCTGCAACTAAGGAAAAGGGAGACGACCAACCTTCGGTGTTGAAGGAGCTCGAGGACATGAAGGATCAGATGAAAGCTTTACGGGAAAGAGATGAACAGAAATCGAAAACGGCATCTTCGTGGGCAGAGCGTCTTGTTAAGACACAAGAAAAGGTTGATGAAGCAGAGAAATGGATTGAGGATGTGAAGAAAGGGGAAGGCCCAGATGCCTGAGACCACACCTACTTCCACCATTATTAATATGACCATTGAGGAAGAGCAGAAAAGGAAGACTCGGGCTTTGCATGTGCGGGTCACAGGAGTCAAGGACAAAGAGAATGTAGATGAAGAGGTGAGGGAACTGCTACAACGCATGGGCATCATAGAGCCTACTCAGGAGACCGAGGCTCCCAGGATACAGGACACATGGTTGTCACCAGAGGGAGATCTCGAGGATACTAGCTCTACACCATCAGTATCTAGAGCAGAGTCATGTACCAGCACCAGGGGATCCAGCATTCCAGAGATACCTGAGCAGGCCACCACCGATGTACCACATTCTCTACCCTACATATGTTGCTTGTTTTTAGATACCCTCCCTATCATCTCATGGTGGTATCACCTTGCAGCCCCTAGTTGAGCCTGATGATGCGTGAGCACACCTCGACACGAGGACCCACACTATACATTGTACACCACATGCACCACCCTACCACACCCTTTTGCATAGTATAGGCTCATTTCAGTTTGTACCTTTTTTATTTTCCGATGCCTAGAGCATCAACACATGTATATGATATTGTCTCATAGGTCGAGTTCGGCCTTTCGAAGACGTTAATAAAGCTTTCTTTCTCTCTCTCTCTCTCTCTCTCTCTCTCTCACTCTCTCTCTCTCTCTCTCGTAGGTCTTTGACACGGGTAGAGATTAATAGACTCATTCGTCAAGATCTGATCCAAGTGGACACGAGGACATGGATAGAGCCAATACAGGAGTTGGGCACAAAGATGGCTTTCTATAGAGAGCATCTTCTCCACCTCACGGAGGATGGGTTTGTGATTCGACCTAGCTATATGGACACGCATCTTTCTCATGGTTTGCGTTGTGCCATTGGCCAGATACGCACGTCCTCACATCAGTTTGAGATTGAGACTGAAAGATTCAGAGGGACACCAGCAGATGACAGGATATGCCGCTTATGCCATCTAGAGCCAGAGACAGAGGTACATTACATATGTCATTGCACAGTGTACTATGAGATACGAGGCCGCTTTCATTGTCTATTCAGAGAAGGTTTTGGGCCTCTCTCTAGGGTCATGAGTTATGAGGATCATAGATGTCTTGGGCTATATCTACTCGAGTTACACAGGCATAGAGAAACTTTACTGAGGAGAGCCGAAGAGAGACAACCCCACAGACAGATCACAGCTTTCTTTACATTGGATAATGTACACCCAGAAGAACAGACAGAGGAGCAGCCAACAGTGGAGAGGTCTGCCCGCACTACTGGCATTCTCATAGACTGAGCATTGGAGCTAGGGAGATCTAGACGACCCCGATGGAGAAGAGGAGCTACACAATTTCGAAGGAGACTACAACAAAGAATTCGAGCCATACTTTTTCGTCGACCAGAGGGCAGATGAAGATGAATCTCTATGAAGATGGATCTCTACTTCCCTCCCATATTGTCTACACATTGTACTGCTTAGTTCACACATTTCACGCCTTTCACCTTTCACACCTATCAGCTTAGTTTAGGATTCCGCAGTATTTATATTTTGTTATCCTAGTTTAATTTATTTTTTTGTCAATCTGACTTTGTATCAGAGACACCGCATTGTAACTTTCTGGTCTCATAGGTCACTTTGGCCTTTTGAAGACGTTAATATAACATTTCATTTCATTTCATTTCTCTCTCTCTCTCTCTCTCTCTCTCTCTCTCTCTCTCTCTCGTGTTATCGTTCTATTGCTTCCGCTACGATTTCAATTTTTGTGTTTCCAAGTCAGGAAGGGCCACTTATCTTTATTTTGACACGTTTCTTGGCTCACTTACCCTTTTTCTAAAGTGACTCAATAATAATAGTTATTGAGTAAACCATTTATGGCTGAAAACTGAGTCGACGAGTGATGTACACACCTATGCTTGGTCGTTTGATGATGCCAAAACCTAGTACGAACATCATGCATATGCCTAACTACATACCAATGCCGTGAGATGCCCACTAGAGTCTTAACAATATCCCATTGATGCAAAGAGGGTTATGCAGGTACAAAATACATCTAATGGGTAACTTTGTTCATGTAGGTCTTGTGTATAGGCTTACAAAAGTGTCGGATCATAATCCCGTAGGACAACCTAAAATATTGTGGCTCTTTTGAGTGCATAGTTTGACCTTGTAGCACAAAAGAGTCCATGTGCACATCACATCCCCTCCTGCTTAAGGTGAGGCACCGGTGCCAAGTTGCATTGCACCCTTGTAGACCGCAAGCAACTTCGAGTTGTTACCAAAGAAGTCCTCATCTACCCATGTCGCTTTGATTGTACCTCAATCCTAAATTTTAGGACGTATTGTAATGCCTTCTTGCTCGATTCGTGTTGCCAAAGTATTTGTTTTGGTTCCATAACTTTGTCTTCTTGAACAAACCTCGAGTAATTCTTCAACTTCCATATCTTACGAAGGTTCACTTTTCTCTTTAAATTTGCTTTGTAGATGTTTTGTTGAAAGTTTCTTAGCTCCATTGCATCTCTTCAAAATGCGATCAATGCTAGGCATTGAAAGTTGCTCTCGACAGCCAACTTGTTGACAACTCTGAAATCAATACACAAATGTAACCATTCTTTCTCTTACTAACAAAAAGAACTGGAGCTGCAAATGGACTTATTCTAGGTCTCATGAAACCCTTATCTGACAATTCGTCTAATTGTTGTTGAAAGTCCTCTTCATGAGCCTTGTTCAAACGGTAAGGAAGCTTACTTTCAAGTTGCACGCCTTCCACAAGGTCAATCACATGATCTTCAGCTGTCAACAAAGGAAGTGGAGGAAAATAATCATGGAGCAACAAGTTAAATTTGTCAAACAGGTTACCGTACTTGTGAGGAATCCCAATGTCTTGGAAGTCGGATTCACGTAGAGAATTGTCATCTAGCTCCACTGCCTAGCATGGGAAATTAATGTTAGAGACAGGATACCGTACTTGCATAGTATCAATATAGGTTGCGAGACATTTTCATTGAGAAGGAGAGTGTTCTTCTCATAGTTACCAAGGATGGGTTTTGGGGACGAAGACGGGAACGGGGACGGGGACAAGAATTGCCGTCCCTTGTTATCATGTGAGGGGGCTCAAACAAGGGACGGGGTGGGTGCGGGATGGGAAGCTAGAAATTTGCTGTCCCTAGTATTTATGGTTCTTCTCCCAATCAATAATAGGCTTAAACTTGTGAAAGCACTGATACCCAATCACGCCGAACAAGTTTAGAGACTACCAATTTCCGAGTAGATTGCCGTTGTTGAATGATCTAAGGCACATTGTCACATCCGTGAGTGAGAGAAGAGTGCATGACTTAAGAAAACCGTTGCACCAGAAGGGTAGTTTGAAGTCGCGCATGCTTCACAACAGCCTCACCAACTAAACCTTGAGAATACAATGACTGTTTGTTCCCTGATGTGACCATAACATTTCACTAAATCGTCATCAAGGGAGGTCTCCTCGTGCGTAGCTTCTTGCTCTACCGCACTCATGGCATTCACGGGAGGGGCATTGCTAGAATTAGCGGTAGAGTTGGGTTTCTTTTCTGGATAGTCCTTCCACAACAGGGCTGGTTATGCTACAGCTAAAGCATCTTCCTTGCTTAAGAGTATTCTTGTTTTTTCTCGCAAGTAGACTTAGAGAATTCCTATAGTAACCCTTTGTTCTGGAGTGAGTTTTAGAAGATTCATTCACTTTATGTTTTTATTATTCGGGGTTGAGTTTGAGTTATTTTCTTGTGAAGATTGAGATGAGTTGGAATTTTCGTATCAAAGGATCGAGAGTAGAGGAGTCCTTACTTAATGTTTGTCAAGCATCTCTTGCAGCTGAGCCAACCTGAGATCATCTTGGAACGGAAAAAGGGAAAATGAGAATGGGAATGGGAAGGGAAAAAGAAATGGAAACGACAGAAATATGGTCTTTCGGAGGAGTTTCCCATAACTACAGAGATGAGACTTATAGAAACGGAAACTGGAATAGGAACGGAGACGACGAAACAACACCAAGTGGAGATCGGAGAGTTTTGAGTAACTATGCTCGGAAAGTCTTTGGATCAGAAGCTAGACGGACTGCCCGCTCGCTACTGCTGTACGCTCCCCCCCCCCTCGCCCCCCCTCCCTCACCCTCGCGCTGCCTCCAGCCCCCGCGTTGCCGCCCTCGCCCTCGCGCTGCCCAGCCCAGCCCCCCCCCTTGCGCGCTGCTGCCCGCTGCCCTCGCCCCGCGCTGCACCCCCTCCCCTCCGCAGCCTCTTCATTCTCGCTTGTCGCTTTATCCGTCCCCCCCCCCCCCCCCGTCCTCATCGTTCTCGAAGGTCTTCTGCACCCGGCTTTGCAACACTTCTTCTTCGGACAAGTGCTCGGCGTACTCGGTTGCAAATTTTCTTCACCGTCCGCTTCTTCGACTTAGCAGTAGACACAGATGGAGGCTCCAGCTCCGCCAGAGAGAGACTCACCCGAAGCCCCCTCGCCCGACCCTGCTGAGCCCACCATTCGACTTGCTCTTTCGCCGACAGAGCAAGCGAGCCTAGCCGCAGAGGTAGAGCGTTTGCAGGCGACTTCTGTCATCTCCAAGATCCTCGGCACTCGCCCTAGCAGAGGAGAGCTGCGTGACCTTCTCGAGGCGCGCCTTCTTGCAGAGGTGGGCAGGATCTTGGACGTACAGATACTCGTACGCGGTTACTACCAGATCGAGTTTGAGACTTCCGAGATGGCGTCCAAGGTCATCGCCATGAGTCCACTGACCATCCGAGCAGCAGGTGCCCACTTTCGACAGTGGATAGGCTTAGCTATTGGGACTGTCTTGAAGACACCTCGCACAACAGCCTCAGTAGCTGCCAAGGCGGCTGGCATTACCTCGGTTCACGTTTTGGTCAAAGACACTCACACGCTCCCGAAGGTTATCCTTCTGCCTCGGGTGAGTGGAGGTTGGTTCAGATAGAGTGTGGAGTATTCGGGCCTCCCGAACCAGTGCTTCATTTGTAGACAGATGGGCCATCTAGCGAAGGCCTGCTGTCCACGGAGGAGGCCTCGACCTACACCATAGCCTCAACCCCAGCCTGCAAGGGCTGGCTAGCAGACACAGTTAGAGACACAACGCACACAAGTAGAGCCACCCTCTGAGCCTGGGGCTCCAGTGGAGGAGGAATGGCAGTAGGTCCGTGGTAGACGTCGACAGGGGCCACAACGTCAAACAGGCACTCAGAGTGGTCCTCAGGCACCTACTCAACAACAGTGGATTCCCACGGGGAACCATTTTGGTCCTCTAGAGCAGGACGAGGTCCTTGCCCCAGCCCCTTCCCCAGCTTCAGCTTCGATAGCCCCTCCCCCCCCAGAGTTCCCTCCATCTTCCTCATCCTCCCCCCTGCCTCCTGCTCCCGCCGCCTCTTCCCCTTGCCCTTCTTCCTCTGTCGCTCCTTCATGCCCCTCTTCTCCACCGCTCCCCCCATCTCCTTCTCCCCCCCCCTCCTACTACAGTTCCACATTCGACCCAGGGGGCAGGGCCTTCTCCTGTGGCTAGGAGATCTCTTGTCAGCGCCTTTGCCACGAGTCGCTTAGCGAGAGAGGGACAGCCTTTCCTGCGGCCCTCTTTGCAGGTACAAACATCTTCCCTTGCAGCTATCCCTCGTGGTCTGACGAGCATTGACATCCGGCGCGGATGGGACTTCTTCGACTACGGCTTTACTCGTTTTCTCGGCGACCCCTTTGTAGACGATGAGGCAGCCTGCTTCAGGATCCATGTTCTGTTTCTTGCCGCTAGGGGGACAGAGGCCTTGGACTCAGTAGTTGGCTTCTCCTTCCCCCTCTACGGCAGAGACCAGGCAGAGTGGACTCTCGACTCAGTGCTGGGATGGTTGCACACACAGGTACTAGAGTTCTCTCACCACATGGGAGAACTAGGAGTTACAGATCTGCTCCAGACTTTGTGGCCATTGGCCAAGTTTGCGGTGACACCTCTAGACTCAGCAGGATGTAGACACATTCTGGTTTACTTCTTTGCCGATACACAGTGCTTGCCATGCTATGTATACATTCATGAGGACTCCTAGACAGAGGAGGTTGCTTTACGTACGGCTCTCTCTGCTTGGGCTTGGGCCAGACACTCGTTGCAGTCACGCCTATCTAGCGACACTCGGATGCGGATAACTCCCCATCCAAGCCAGCCTCGAAGATAGCCCGTCTAGCTGCTGCGGCAGCATCTGTTCTCTCTCGTTCTCCATGAGGATCATCTCATGGAACGTGCAGGGACTAGGTGGGTCTCAGTTTCAGCGCCAGCGGGGCCGACTGTGTCAGGAGCTTCAGCGTTGTCTTGTGGGAGGAGAGATTGATCTCCTTATGCTTCAGGAGCACCATCTGTGTGAGAGCTGCATCAGACGGTGTGGTCAGCTCTTGCGAGGACGATATGATACTTTATTGGTCAGCTGCTTTTGGACCTCGAGGCATCCAGGGTGGGGTATGTATGACTATTGCGCACTCTTTGCAGCAGGCCATAGTGGGCAGAGGGATCATTGTGCCAGGCAGGGCTCAGTGAATTACTATGCAGGTTCAGGGTAGCCTAGTGGGTTTTCTGAACATCTATGCGCCCAATGTGGCGAGTGCTCGTGCAGCGTTTTGGTCTCAGATAGTTGAGTCTCTGCCGCAGGCAGAGCATTGGTGCATAGAGGGGGACTTCAACATGCTGGAGGACCCTTCTGATGGGATTGGTGGTAGCCATGCTACTGTGCATCTGGTTGAGTTGGCAGCTTGGGAGAGGCTTTTCTTGTTGGACTCAGCGCTCAAAGAGGGTAGAGGCTCTCTGGAGAGAGAGGGCTTGGACAGGCAGGACTCTCCTTCTGATAGAGTGGCCGCAGGCCTAGCACAGATTAGTCGTTTTTTTCTCCAGGAGTCTTTGGCTCGCCGGGCCGCAGCGTGAGAGGAGGAGTAGCGTCTCAGACGGGGCATTGCTTCGTTACAGAGGATGCAGGAGCAGCATCCAGACAGCCCCTGGTTGGAGGAGCAGTTACAGCAGGCTCGATAGGAGCTTGCTAGCACAGAGGAGAGGCGACATGAGTTTGCTTGCCACCAACAGGCATCTCAGTGGACCCAAATGGGTGACAGAGTGACTGGTGCTTTCTTTGAGGCAGTGGGACCTCGGCACTCGCATGCCAAGAGTCCCAATCAGCGTGTTAGGATGCATGCAGGGAGCAGGTTTGGGCACAGATGCCTTGTCTTGTGACGGAGGAGATGCGTCAGAGGGTTGAGCTGTCACTTCAGCTTGAGGAGCTGCACACGGCTCTTAGGGCCCTCCCCCGTGGTAGTTGTCCAGGTGAGGATGGGCTGACTCCCAGTTTTTTCCTGGAGTATTGGGACCTGCTTGGCCCAGATCTCTGCAGTGCTTTTCAGTACATTTTGCACACAGGAGAGATGCCTGACAGCATGAGTGAGGGCCTGATCTACCTCATTCCCAAGGAGGGTGGCTCCTTGGATGAGATTCGATAGTGGCGCCCCATCACCATCCTCAACTCAGCCTACAAAATTCTTGCTAAGGCTCTGAGTTTCAGGATTCAGCCACTTCTGGAGAGTCTGATACATGGGACTCAGACAGGTTTTGTCAAGGAACGCAGTATCCTTGACAACATCTTTACCTTTTGGGAGGCCTCTGTCTCGGCACGGCTCCGTGGTGAGGATCTCGTGATCCTTCTTCTTGATTTTGAGAAGGTATACGATAGAGTAGACTGGGACTTTCTAGAGGGCACTCTACGTAGGATGGGCTTCTCAGATGCTTGGATCAGAGAGGTGTCAGCTTTGTACAGACAGGCTCATAGTCAGGTACTCTTGGCAAGAGGGAGAGGTGTTCGCTTCATGCTTACACGCTCGGTCAGACAGGGCTGTCCTCATGCCCCTTTCCTCTTTTTGTTCTATGCGGAGGCGATGAGAAGATTTTTGGTGCCGCAGCAGGTTGGTCTACGGAGCTTGGCACTCCCTATTCGGGGAGATGAGCTACTGGACGCTGAGTTTGCCGACGACTCAGCCTTGTACTTAGATGGCCAGGAGGCCAACCTCCACAGGTGTGAGCAGGCTCTGGAGACCTTCTGTTGTGCATCGGACGCACTGATCAACTGGAGAAAGACAGTGGCTTTCTCGGTTGGTAATGCTCCTCTGCCAGATTGGATGCCAGGAGAGGGTTTCAGGTGGACCCCCCTAGGGACTGCAGTTCGGTACTTGGGTTGTCAGGTTGGTCTGGACTTGTGTTCCAAGCAGCAGATTGCTCCCCTTCTCCTGTCTATCAGGAGAAAGCTATTACATTGGAGCTTAGCACGACTTTCTTTGGCTGACAGAGTAGTAGTTGCTAACCAGGTGATGTTGGCGACTATGTGGTACATCACTTCTTGCTGGATCTTCTCGAGTTCTTGTATCAGCCAGGTAGAGAGGCTGATCAGGAACTTCCTTTGGTCAGGACGTGACACTTAGATAGCCCGAGCCAAGGTGGCTTGGCAGGTCATCACTCTTCCTTGTTCACAGGGAGGGCTTGGGATCATTGATCCAGCACAGCAGAGAAGAGCCCTTCTTGGGAAGTTCATCGTCAGAGGAGTTCTTCCAGGTGAGGAGCCCTGGAAGGAGTTCTTGCTACAACGGCTACATGCTAGGGTGCCTCAGGCAGGAGGCCCTTGGCAGCCTTCGACCAGATGGATCTTTACAGAGATGCACAGAGTTGATCTGAGTAGGAGACTGGAGGACCGCTTCCCTGTGAGTCTGCTTCGATCTTGGGAGCACTTGCGGCGTGGCCTGGAGCAGAGACAGCCTACGTGCATGGAGGAGCGCCTACGGCAGCCCCTCGTCTGGAACCTCATGGTTAGCACTCAGAGAGGCCACTTGGTTGGTAGTCAGCCTCATGTTTCATGGGGTCCCATGGTAGCAGGTCCAACGCGCTCTTTAGGTGACTGGCTAGAGTTCACAGGTTTGTCAGAGGAGGTCCAAGGCCTTCAGTTACAGGGCATGAGAGGGGTGCAGAGCATGTGCCAGGACATCTCAGAGTCAGTTCCAGCTAAGGGGCTCACACCCATCGAGCCAGTAGCACCCCGGTGGATGGGAGCCTTCACACGACTGGAGGTTCTCATCTCAGTCAGGGCCTGCTCAGAGACTGTCCCAGCTTTTTTCTTCGAGCTTCAGGGTCGGGGACGCCTTCAGCGAATTGCAGTAGAGGCTCCGCAGGTAGCAGAGTGTTGTTTTCAGAGGATCCGAGTGGTGGGCATCTGTGGGAGGACCGTTGTCATAGACCCTGACCCAACAGCTCTTGCAACTGGACTCTGGAGGCTGTGGGCTTGGGAGTGTTGTCCACTGGCACGAGTACAGTGGGATCCTGGTGAGTGGCTATGGAGGGATCCCTTCTCTTTTGCAGACCACCCAGGAGTCCCGTTCTTTCAATACACTGTTCGACTAGGACGTCATATACTAGCAGCACAGAGAGAGGCCCGCCCTGCTGCAGCACCCCATTGGCAGGAGGAGGGGCTCACATTTGAGTTCTTGACAGTTTTCTGGGAGAGGCTGTGGGACTCCAAACAGCCGAGGCGAGTCACCTTGTTTCAGTGGTTGGTCGCACACAGAGCTACAGCAGTCAGGAGCTGGCTAGTGCATAGTGGTCTCTCGGCCGCATGTGCAGCTTGTGACCACCTTGTGGAGAGTCAGCGTCACCGTCTTTGGGACTGTCCCTCGGCCCAGCAGGTGTGGCTACGAGTTCTTCGGCTCATGCCTGCTCTCTCCACGGCTCGACAGTACACTTGGGAAGCAGCGGCTTGGTCCACCCTCACGGGCTCGACACTTCAGTTTGAGCTATCTTCCACCAGCAGGATGACAGTGATGCAGGAGGGGCGACCTACACTCCAGCCTGCTACAGAGCTTACTCCACAGGAGTGGTGTAGTGAGAGAGAGGAGTGTTGGGAGCTCATCAGTGGCCTGACACTCTGGTTCATCTCACAGGCCCGCTGCTTCCGCATCTTTGAGGCTCGCCCCGTGCCACCAGCAGAGACTGTTCGTGACTTCTGGCTAGAGCTGATCCACACTCTCAGAGGACAGTTAGAGGGACTACAGGGCAGCTCCGATCGTATGCGGGAGCGCAGAGAGGCTTTCCTTAGACTCTGGCGTTCTGGGCCTTTCTACACCATGGTCCAGGGTGTACTCCAATGGCATTACCGACCACCTGTGTGGCTTTTCCCTCCCCCAATTTCTTGATTTAGCCCCATTGTACATATGCTGGTTTTTTCATTGGGAGAGTCTCCCACCATGGTAGCCCTATGGGCAGTTTCAGTAACTAATAGAAGGATCTTTTTCTCGGAAAAAAAAAACGTCTTTGGATCAATGGCTTTCACTTGGAGACGCTCCTAATATGTCTTAGTTGCTCACCTATCCAAGTTACACGATGGAGAAACCATATTACCGGTTTACTGTCTTGCTTCAAAGCCTTAATATCTTGTTTCAATCTATGCAGGTATTGTGGAGATAAGAAGCAAGCCTTTAAATCATTTTTGAATTCTGCCCCCTAGCCCGTTGTTGGAGCAGTATTTGCTTTATTGATTGCACAAAAGTGAACAAGACATCAATACCTAATGCTTGTTGCAATGTACACCTTCACAGTGACTGATCGCCGTTGGTAACTCCTCCAAAGAGGCACCTCTGGGGCTGATTTGGATGGCTGAATTGGCTGATCTGATGGACTGAAATCCTCTGCTGAAAACGCTGCTAAATAAGAGCTGGAATGGGCTGAAATCAGGGCTGGGTGGGACTGCAAGCAGGCTGAAAATGCTAGAGAGAGAGAGAGAGAGAGAGAGAGAGAGAGAGAGAGAGAGAGAGAGAGAGAGAGAGAGAGAGAGAGAGAGAGAGAGAGAGAGAGAGAGAGAGAGAAATGAAATGTTATATTAACGTCTTCAAAAGGCCAGAATGACCTGTGAGACCAAACTGATACAAAGTGGTGAATCTGTTACAATGTTTGGGTACCTTAGTACAAAAGTACTAGGTGTGAAAAGTGTGAAAGTGACTGTGAAAAACTAAATACAAAGTATTAAATAAACTTCTTAGGAGCATTCTGGGTGTCTGGCTAGAATGCTTTTAATCCTTTGTTGTAGTCTCCTCAGGTGAAGTGTGCTTCTGCCTCTTGGTCTTGGTCGTCTCGATTTCCTAAGCTCAATCGCTCTGTCAATTAGGGTGCCTTTGGTATGAATGTGGGTACTCCTTTGTGTTGGCTGCTGGCCTCCTGCTTCCCCTTCCACTCCTGCTTCACTCGATCCGAAGAAATCTGTGATTTGCCTCTGAGGCTGTAGTGCTCTTTGTCTTCTCATTAGATTATCCCTGTGCCGATGTAGTTCCAGTAGGTACAAGCCTAAGCATCTTTGATCTTGGTATTGCATGATTCTATCTAGAGGTCCAAAGACTTCTTTAAAGAGGCAGTGAAAACGCCCACGTATCTCGTAGTATACTGTGCAGTGGCATATGTAGTGTAATTCTGTCTCCGGCTCCATTCCGCGTAACTTGCAAATTCTGCTTTCAGGTGGGATTCCCCTAAATCTGCCAAATTCAATTTCCAACTGGTGTGAGGATGTACGAATCTGACCAATAGCACATCTCAAACCATGAGACAGGTGGGTATCCATGTAACTCGGGCGAATCACAAATCCATCTTCAGATAGTTGTAGGAAGTTTTCTTTGTAGTCGGCCATCTTCGTGCCCACTTCTTGTGTAGGGTCTACCCATGTCCTCTTAGTATCCAACTGTATAAGATCCTGTCGGATGATTTTATTAATCTCCGGTCGTGTAATTGCCAGTGATGGAGCCTCAAGTGAGTACTGGAAGGGGGGTAATCTTTCCATATTGAACCCGTGTCTCTGAAACCACAATGACAGTTGCGCATACCAGCATGATGTATCCCCTTTCATTGCCAATTGTCGAGAGGATTCGAGGGCCAATCAAGTATATCGGCAGTTATTTGTATCACACAAACCATGCATAAAGGACACTGATCTGGTAAGAGCTTCAATTTCTATCGGAGGGGCTGCTAGTTCCGCTCGGGTAATCGCGTGTGGTACGGAGGCCTTGGCTCTAATCAATCGGGAAATCATAGATACCAAAGGTCTCTCCATTGACTTCCAATTATCTTGATCCACAGATGGTCCCCAAATCTGGACCCCATAAAGCATAGCCGAAGCCACCATAGTATCAAAGAGCCACAGTTTTGTTCGTGGTTCTTGAAACTGCACTTGTGAACACATCCTCTCCAACCCTCCCAAGGCCGCAGAGGCTCTAGATAATCTAGCATCCGCTGCTTTCTTAAGAGTAAACTTCGGTCCTGCAAATACCACCCCAAGGTATGTGTATGCATGTGTGTACTCTACTGTATCCTGGCCATATGCAAATGTAGGTGCCGATCTCCTAACCCACTGCGGTGTGGTGTTAAACACCATAACTTTGGTTTTACCCAAGTTTACCGACAGTCCATTGTCTTCCACGAATTTATGTAAAGCATCTAGCTGCCTCTGCATTCCATCTGGTGATTCTGCTATAAATACAATATCATCTGCATACAACAGCAAAGGGATCCATGACTTTGCAAGTTGAGCACCTCTGTCACCTTCTCTCTCAATGTAATCTGATACCTCATCGATGTACATACCAAATAAAGTAGGGGACAGTGGGCATCCCTGCTTTACTCCAACGGTGAAATGAACAACGTTGGAATCCCCTTCTGGAGTACGTATATAACCAGTTACTGAACCGTATAAGGCCATGGTCCCCCAAATAATCTCTTTGGGGACCCCTAACTCTTGCATCCTACGCATCAGTCTGGCCCTTGGTACTGTATCAAAAGCTTTCCGAAAATCCACAAAGCAACAATACATCCTTCTCCCGTTTGCTCTTCCTTCCTCAATAATGGCTCTGAGCGTAAGAATATGATCTAAAGTGGAATAACCCCTTCTGAGTCCAGCTTGTCCTGTTGCCCTTATGCCCTCATTCTCTGCCTATCAACTCAATTTTTGTTCATGAATGGATGCGTACAGTCGGGTCAAAGTGTGACCTACCCTAAGGGTACGGTAGTTCCCAGGTATCATAGGATCCCCTGACTTGAAAATTGGTCAACATTCAACATTCATTCGGATCTTAGACCATGATTTATCGACAATGTAGCTAGCAATCACATCTAGATCCAATCGGGACCTCAACGATGTCCGATTGACTAACCCCTATTGCAACCATGTCTATTCGAGATGAAATAGACCAAAATGCTGCAGTCATTTCGGCTATCAGTTCCTGCGCTCACAAGAAGTCAAGAACAAATAAGTATCATAATCAGGAATTCCATTTCATAAAGTCATCCAGCAGAATACTGTCAGCTCTCAGTATCCCTGAAGCTCAAAGAGACATCAGTGACTTTAGTATCAAAATCGAGGCATTTGTTGACAAAGGAGTGGAGTAACTCCCCTCTTGTGCATCCCACTGCACCAGATCTTCGGCCAAGCTGAATTCTGGGTTCTGTTTGGAGTAGACTATGCTAAACCAAAGCATCGAGGTAAAGTTTCATAATCCGAGGAGTATCTGCTAGGTCCTCCTCCTCCATCCACTTCGCATCAAATGCAGGAAAGTTCTTGAATTTAACCAAGAACCGCCTTCGGACTTTACCTTTCTTCGTATCCGTATGTGCCAAAATCTGTTCAAGAACAAGGGTCTCCTCGTTTTCGTCCACTGCGGGTTGCTCATCAGGCTCCCCATCATCAGGCACATCACCCTTAACAGGTTTCAAGAGACTCACATGCAATGCATTATGAATCCTCCAAGTATCTGGCAGTTTCAATCGGAAGGAGACATCATTTATCTTTTCAGTAATCTGGAAAGGTCCGTAGTATCGCATACTTAGCTTTGGAAAAAGCCTCTCCTTTCCCTTTTTCTTTCGTAGGCGTGCCTTCTCAAAAGTAAGAGCACCCAATCATCCTCCTTCAATTTCAAGTCGCGACGATGGTGATCTGCTGCCTTTTTCTGTTGTTCTTGAGACTTCTGCAAAGTCTCGCGAACCTTGGCAAAATCCGTATCCAAATCTCGCGAATATTCATCCGCTGCCAATATCTAATCTTTCGTGCTCAGGAAGGATGGAACCTTCGCAGCACTTTCAACAATCTCACATGGCATCTTCCCCGTCGAAGAGTGTATCGTGTTACTGTAGGCAAATTCCACCAAAGATAGGTTCTTTTCCCATTGAGTCTTTTGATGCGAGATACAAGACTTCAATAAATCTAAAATCACTGAATTGGCAAGTGGAACGATGACGAGAACTGCAACCGCGTGCCAATGTTCTCCCAAATTGCCTTCCTAAACAAACTCATAAATCTGGGGTCTCTGTCGGAGACAATCGTCTCAGACTGCCATGTAATCGGAAAATCATCGTGATCTTTCTGTGTTCTCGGGAGATCAAAAATGAAATCCATTGCAATACTTTCCCAGGGGTGGGTGGGCGGGTACGGGTAAAGGCTGTAACAATCCCTGTGCTTTATGCCTGTCAAACTTGACCTTCTGGCATACCAAGCAACTGCGCACAAACTCTTCCTCATATTTCTTGAGTCTCGGCCAAAAGAAATATCTCTCTACCCCTATCATGGTGGTAGCAATGCCATGGTGACCCGTAAAAGGTGGACAGTGGCATTCAATCATAACCTTATCCCTCAACGGCTGTGTAACGCACAACATAGTCTTTTTCATCAAGTAGCCTTCCCGAAGGGAGTATCCAGCTACTGTCTCCCCATCCCGTAGCCGTGTGAAAATATCTGCAAAATCTGTATCTATGGCATACTGATCGACCATATCCTCGAAGCTCCTATGATGTATCGCGGAAATAGCCAGAGCCAACGGTTTCCGAGACAAAGCCTCTGCCACCACATTCTTCTATCCCTGCACATGGACAATCTGGAAGTGGAACTGTGACAAGATGTTCGCCTACCGCATCTGCTTTTCCGAAAGCTGCTTCTGTGACAAGAAGTAGCGCAAACTCTGATGGTCTGTAAAGACAGTAAAATCCGCTCCGAGTAGGTAATGCCGCCACTAAGTAAGAGCATGGATAACCGCCAAAAGCTCTTTCTCATAAGTCTGTGCTGTCATCTCCGGCCTAGAGAACAAACGGCTCTCGTAAGCTATGACATGGCCTTCTTGCATCAAGACCGCACCCAGACTACGACCACAAGCATCACAATATACTTCAAATGACTTCTGCAAGTCCGGCAAAGTCAAAATAGGTCTCGTAGTCAATTTCTCTTTCAATGTCCGAAAGGCAGTCACCTCTGTGGGTCCCCACGAAAAAGGTACTCCATTGTGTGTCAAGGTATGCAAAGGGGAAGCAGTCTCTGCAAACTTTCGTATGAACCGCCTGTAGTACAAACACAGTCCCAAGAAGCTTCTAACTTCATGGACATTCCTCAAATCGGGCCAATCACGGATAGTCTCTATCTTTGCCGGGTCCATTTGCACTCTTGCTGCTGACACAATGTGTCCCAAAAAGTGCATCTCTGGTAGGAAAAATTCACTTTCCTTTGCATTAATCACTAACGTGTGATCTCGTAATGCCTGAAAGACTTGAAGCAGATGATCTCTGTGTTTTGCCTCATTCTTGGAGAAAACAATGATGTCGTCAAAGAAAGTGCCAACAAATAGCCTGTACTGTCGAAAAATCCTGTCCATCATCCGGTTAAATGTCGCAGGAGCATTGGTTAGGCCAAAAGGCATCACCAAAAAATCAAATAACCCAAAAGTCGTCCGAAAAGCTGTCTTGTAGACATCTCCTTGCGCTATTCTGATTTGATGGTATCCGCTCTTCAAGTCAATCCTGCTGAAGCACGAGGATCCCTGTAACTTGTCGAGTATATCATCGATCCTAGGAATCGGAAATCTGTTCTTGATGGTGATTTTGTTGAGAGCGCTATAATCGATGCACATTCTCTAAGATCCGTCTTTCTTCAAAACCAACAACACTAGAGAGCAATACGGTGAAGTACTAGGCTGGACAAGACGCTTTTCCAAGAGGTATTTCACTTGGTTCATAATCTCTTCATTCTGTGCTCGGCTCACACGGTAGGGTGGCCGGTTCGGTGACGTGCTTCCAGGTATCAGATCAATGGTATGATCTTCAGGCCCTCTGAAAAGCAATCGGCATGAGTGTGGAGAAAAATCTTGGCGTTCTTTAGATCAGGTCAAAACATATTCAACCTTTATCCAGCGTTTAGTTCTCTCCCAAAAGAATGAGTAAGAAACTGAAGTTCATCAAGTACAATCTCTAAGCCCTTCATTTATCAAAGTCGCTTTCTCGGCCCGGTAGTCAACCACGGCGTAGTTCTTGTGGTACCAAGCGATCCTGAGTAGAACGTCACTCGCGTGCCCTGAACACCCCTATCACTGCAAACAAAGTTTGCCAATGCTCGGTGTAATGGCAACATCCCATCCGGGTGCTAGTCGAACTACCTCTGCCTATGGCGACAGTATGTCGGGCGTAATTAAAAATCGAGCCGCCAATTCCAAGTGAAAAGAAGTTGGCCTTGGCTCGTTCAAAAGAGCTTCCTGATCCTTCACTTTGCCCCAAAAGTGGCAAAGTTTGTACTTTCATTCATTAGATTCGGTGCAGGTCCCACGCCATGTGGTACCAGTTCTACTTTTCTATCTGCCTTTTCTGCCACATTCCTCAGCTGCTCTCGAACTCTAAGACCTGTCGTCGTCTTTATCATTCTGTTCTTTTTGTGCCTTATTAGGGCACTTCGCGGAGATATGTCCTGTTCCCCGCATCCAAAGCATTTCCCCTCTCTGATGAAGCGAGCTCTCTCCTCAGGAGTAAGCTTGTGTCGTGCATCAGTTTTCTCTGGGTTGCTCTTTTTCTTTCTACTTCATTCCCAGAAGTCTGTTCGGCTCGTTGTGTCATGGCCTCATCTGTGGGGTAGGTCAGATTGCCAGAGTGAATGGCAAAGCCCCGCTTCGCATGACTCATCAACTCCTGAATAGAAGTTGACTTCTGTTCCAAGCAGTGATCTCGGATCTCTGTAGGTAGACCCAAGGTAAACCGCTCAATCTGTTCTCTGAACGAGATCTTCTTGAATGAAGAGGCGGGTAGAAAAGAGCTCCAGAATCTTTCACAATAAGCATTGATTGTATCTTTCTTGGTCATCCGAAGATGGTTCCAAGCAGCTCGTACATCTTGTTCATATTCTTGCGTCAACCAAGAAGAAATAAAAAGCTTCTTAAATTTCAGCCATTTAACTGGCGCACTCTTGTTAAAAGAAGCGTGGACCACCAAGTACGAGCATTCCCCTTAAGGTAAGAGGTAGCTCTCGAATCTTGGAGTGCTCTGAATAGCGTCCTTTCGCGAAAGCGATGTCAAACTGCTGTATAAAAGACAAAGCCTTCGAAGCATCTGAGTATCCTGAAAAGTATCAAACTTGATCGAGTGGCCACCTTCCTTAAACTCTCGGACTTTCTTGCTTTTATCTTCGAGAAAGTCATACTGGTTGGCTTTGTAAAAATTCTTCTTGTTCGCATAAAACTTTCCGTGATCGGAATCTGAGCTGTCTGTAGATGAGTCCTCAGTAGAACTGTCAGTCTCTGGGCGAGATGTAGCCTTCTTCTTGCCCTTTCCGAAGCTTTGTTTCTTGCTTCGCTTTTTACCTTTTCTGTCTTCTTCGCTCGAATCTGAAGAGCTAGAAGAAATGTCAGAAGAAGAAGAAGAAGAAGAACTGGGTACTCCTTCAAATCGAACACGCTTCTTCTGTTTCTTTGCCTTGTCAACTGTCGACCGACGACCCAAATATCCCGGGAAGTCAGTTCCTTTCTTCTGCTTTTTGCTGTGCTTTTTGTCCTCCCTTTGCACGTCGAAAAGCTCAGTAATCCGTGCATCAACCACGTTCTCCAATTCCTTCTCCGTATATTCCTTGGAGGCAGAAGGTTTCTTGAGAGCGGGTTTCGGGAGTGGTGTTGTGGTTCTCTGCCACTCCGTCTGTACCTCTTCCAAAGAGGTATGGTTCATATATTTTGCCATCTTCGGGTCCTTGGCAAAATTGAGCATCATCTTTGTTGCATCGCCAATCAATTGACGACGCTCCATCTCTCTTTGCTCCGCCCGAGGTGGGCCATACTCTTTGTCTGAATCTTCGTTGTGATCCCAGCCCGCATCTCCAGATGTAGAGGGAGTCGACTGATCATTGCCTAAAGCCATAGGTGCCGCGGAAAGAAAATTCGGCGATCGGATTTCCCGTAGAAGAGAAATGGGCCGTTCTCTGATACCACTGTAACAGACTTGGACACTCCAAGTCAAGAATCAACCGCGACAGCACCAAATAACCACTTCAAAACAATTCGCAGATCACAATAGATTTGCACTGGCCCGGCGGAGTTCCGTGCCTAGAGATATTGGCCCCAAAGACTGGCGCCCCTTTCGGTATTTCTTTTTGTATTACTCAGATCAAAGTACAAGAGAGCGGTTAGGGTTTCATTCTCAGTCTCTGCGTCCAGAGGCTCATGAGAAGTGAGGCCCTCACCACTAATTTAAAGGTTACAAGGGATACCCAAAAGCAGAGCCCCAAAAGCTTTTAAAATAAAAAGCATCAGTTCTCTCTCTCTCAGTTCTCTCTCTCTCTCGCGTCGCTCATCATTTTTTAATTGTATTTTTTTATTTTTTTATTTTTTTCAGCTTCCGCAATTTCTGGAAATTAGGGTTTTTGGGAAAAATTAGGGTTTGCAGGAATTTTAGGGTTTCTGGCAGAAATTAGGGTTTTTGCTGTCTGTAGCCATGTCATCACTTTGTGACAGAGACTACATGTCCCCAAGAACTCCATCAAGTGGAGCGTCTGATGTACTGTGGATAGGAGCTCCGCTCCTGCCACTGCTCTCGTCAAAGACCACGTCCCCCGACTGAAGACATCCTTCTTGAGTGGGTCATACAGTCGATATCCCATCGAACTGGGATTGTACCCCACAAAGAGATGTCGCTTGGCCTTGGAATCCATTTCCCCCCTCAGAACTTTAGGAACGTGCATGTAGGTATCACAGCCAAACACTCGAAAGTAAGAGACGTCTGGTTTTCTCCCCTTGTAGGCCTCGTATGGAGTTTTGCCGGGGACTGCCTGTGTAGGAGCCATGTTGAGGTTGTGAACCACCGTAGCCACCACTTCAGCCCAAAGCGTCCGTGGAAGCCTCCCATGCTCAAGCATTGCCCTCGCCATCTCTACCACAGTCCTGTTGCGCCGCTTCACAACACCATTTTCGGATGGTGTGCCAGTGTTCGCAAACTCTCGCTTATTCCCTTTGTCTGCACATAAATTCCGCATAGCTTCAGAAGTGAATTCCCTACCTTTGTCAGCATGTACCGTCTAGACCGAATGCCTGGACTCCTTCTCCACCAAAGCCATCCATTCTGTGAATCTTGCAAAGACTTCACTCTTGTACTTCAAGAAAAGTACCCATGTCAGTCTGCTGAAGTCGTCCACAATGAGCATGAAGCATTTATTGCCTCCAAGCGAAGCCTGTTGCATCGTCCCACACAAGTCCATGTGTACGAGCTCCAAGGGCTGACCCGCCCTCCTTGTTGCCTTCTTTGGAAAAGGCTCTCGATGCTGCTTTCCTTGGATACACGACCGACATGGCCGTGGACTCACCCCAATGTCCGATAGCCCTCTCACCATCTTTGCTCGGAAGGCCTGTTGAAGATACCCATAATTAAGGTGTCCATACCTGGAATGCCATAACTCTCTCGGAGTCGGAAGAAGACAGTGAGTCAGAGCCTGTGTCTCTCGCAACACGTACGCGCCCATGTCCTCAATGCCTTCACACAAGACATGATTAATCACCCTGTCACGTACCCAAAAATGGTCCTATGTGAACTCCACCTTCATGCCAAGCTTGCATAGCTCCCGCACCGAACGCAAGTGGTAGCCCAAATCCGGAACATATAGTACCTGGGAGGTAATCTGCCCCCCTTTATCGTCGGGTATGATAGGTAGATCGCCGTCGTGACCCCGAATAGGAATCGTAGACTTGTTTCCAATTATGACGCACCCGTCCTGCTTTTGAAGATTCTTCAAACCTTCAGGTGACGGAGTCATGTGCCGTGTGGCACCACCTCCACAATCACTCCTGCACTCGAGAAGCTCGAAGTCCCGCATCACCGAACGAGGCCGTTGTGTCCTCCAACTCCTCAAGGTGCACCCACGCACCAGGGGGAGCAACGGATGTAGAAGGAGCATCGATCTTGTCTTTGTCCTTCTTGTCCGGGAAATCCCTTCGAACATGGCATGGCTTGCCACATTCAAAGCATGTCTTCTCCTTCTTGGAAGCGTCCTGCTTCCCGGAGTCCTTGTCCTTTTACGGTTGTTGCTTACCTTGTCCTTGTGGCTTCTTCTTTTGGTAGGAGGCCCCTTGGCCCATCAGCACACCCGAACCCCCTCTGTCGCCTGAGACGGCCCGGAACCTGTCCTCCTGGTCCAAGATCATGGGAGTGAGCTCTTCCCATGTGAGATCTGTCATCCTCCCTGACGTGATCAATGCCGAGTAGAACACACTATACGTCTCCAGGCAGATGGCAAAGAAGGATGATAGCCATGTCCTCAGAGGTAATTTGCTTCCCCCTGACAGCACCTCTTGCTGCAACGCTTGAAGCAGTCCTGCATCGTCAGGAACTGGGTTGGCTTGAGGGTCCACATCTGGACCTCCAACGCCACCCTCTTCATCGGTGTCATCCGATTGTACAGCGAGCCAAGACGGAGCCAAATCTCCCATGTCGAGCCCAATGTCTGGATGTGCTCCATCACTGCCGGGGTACAATTGAGGAAGATGAATGACCTGATCGAGGCATTCAGTCAATCCCAAAGGTTGGCCTCCTCTTTGAGCTGTCTCATGGATGTTCCACCCAGCAACTCGGAAGCCGTAGCCACCTCCGTTCGTGAAGGTCGAGGAATAGGAAGTGAAACCATGTCGAAGAGGTCATGTGTCTCAAGCACTGACTCCATCAGCACCTTCCGTATCTTGTAGTTCGTCGACCCTTCAAGTTGCCGATCCGCTGGGAACTGAGGAAGAACTAGAATCTTCCTCGACATCCACTCTTCGCTGAAGGATTCGTCTCCATTATCCGGCTTGCCCACCACTTGCTTCCTTTCGGCTTTGTCTCCTCTTTGATCTCGGCCACTCAAGGGTTAAGAGTCAAAAAACGCTGCCGCACATGAAGCAAAAAGTCGTCGCTGAAAAATGACGAATCACCTCTCGACGGCTCGAAAACGCAACTTTTGATGCCGAATCCACAACTTCAAGTCCACTGGATGTCAAAAATGCAGCCGCACCCCAACGCTTGTCGAAGATCGCTTATTGCTCTGATACCATGTCAAAGTGGTAGCAGCGGAAGTCA
The DNA here is from genome assembly GCF_014529385.1 of Adiantum capillus-veneris. Lineage (NCBI taxonomy): Eukaryota > Viridiplantae > Streptophyta > Polypodiopsida > Polypodiales > Pteridaceae > Adiantum > Adiantum capillus-veneris. The sequence continues at coordinate 73,405,086 of NC_140947.1, read as the reverse complement.
ATGGAGCAATAACACGAGACACGTGCGAGAGAGGGAATGAAGTCGTAGACTCAATCCACACTGAAGATGAAGCTAATATACAAGTGCTGAACTCGCATCAAGTAGCTTACTCAAGCATGGATGACTGCTTTACTCAAACTAGAGCCAGGGGGGCTGCTCATATAGCAGAAAAGGAGAGAAGTTGACTTGCATGAAAAAAACCAGCCTATAAAATAGGGAAACACGACTATGAATAAAATACTACCCTTCAGGACTAAGGTATGGCAAATATGCAATGTGCATTGTCACCCAGAACGTGCAATGACAATTTGTCAGTTCTATACTCTCTTTCTCACTCACTCTCTCTCTCTCTCTTTCTCTCACACACACACACACACTCTCTCTCTCTCTCTCACACAAACACACACACACACGACGAGCTATGATAACTTCCATTGAGAGAAGAAGATATTGTGAAGTGTTTGAAATATCTTTGTCATGCTGCACAGTGGCTTGATGTGCCTCGTGGACATACTACTACCCATATAGAGCAATCTTAAGTTAGGTTTAGCCTAGGGAAATATGTTTGGCACCTTTTGAGAGCTTGTTCACAAGACGTGCATGACCAGACTATTCTATTTGCAATTGCATACCCTTTGTTGCATAGATGTTTGTATAAGCTGTTTTTGCCGGTGTTAACACATTTGTGGGCATCTATCTCGCCGTCAACATGTAGGTCATGATTGACAGGCCTACCAGGTCTCGTGTCCGCTTGATAGAGCCTCTAGGAGATATGTCGAGATGTGCAACACATCTTGGCCACCTAAAAATTCACATCTCAAAGTGACCTAAAACTTGATGCGCTAATATTAGCGGATGATCTCTGAAGGTACAAATCATGTAAAAGGGCCCTTGTGGAGGGCTGTAGGAGACACAGAGCCATTTGTTGAGGTAATCATTAGGCTCCTAGCATTTTCTCTCTCCCTTGTGATCTGTTGGCTATCCATCTGCTAGCGTTTTCTCTCTAGGCTGCCATCACTATACCTTTGCATACCCATGTACTTGTGTTTTGGCCCTACTTCCATCTGCTGCAGCTGTTGCTGCATCATCATTTGCTCATATCCCCGCCCATTGCCTAGAGTTTGGAGGGTAGATCTCAGCCATATCTTAACCACAACCAAGGGCCTGTGCACTCGTGAAAAAGCAGGAGATAAGCATTTGGAAGGTGAAAGAAATAATACTCTTAACATCCTCTCGTGTCTTTGTGCATATGTATAAGATTGCTAGCCTCTGGTTATGTCTCCAGTTTCTTATGAAACCCATGTGTTTCTTCATCGATTTGGTTTTGGAACCATTGAAATGAAATAAAACAAACTCGTCGAAATGTTTTTGCGATATGATGTATTTATGTATGGATAATGTCAGCTTGGCCATCTCCTAGGAAGTTGATTCAGCTCTTGAGGTGTGCAGGGATACCGTTGGTTATGTTTTGAAGTTTATTTCAAGCCTTGGAGTGTCTAGTTCTGAACTACAGTGTTGGAGATATGGCAGTTCTATGGCAGTGTTCACTATGTGGCAGCTTGCTAGGGTTTCTACTATGAGGGACAGGCGATGGGTTTTTCACTTGTTGTGTTATGTGTGATGATGTTTGTGGTGTTTGGGATGTTTTTGAGTTGAGATGGAAGGTCTCTTGTCCTCTCTTGCACTGGTTGGCGTGTGTTGTAAAGTCGTGCGTGGACATATTCTTCCTTCTCCTTGTTGTGGTCTTTTGTGTGGCTATTAGCCTATTGGAGTGTGAGGTTTTGGCTTTGTGGGTTATGTCAAGGGTGTTTGGTCTATGTTTTTGTGCTAGTGTTTGTGTGTGAGTGCTATTGGGTGATATTTCTATAGAGGTGCCCCGTTTTTTTGTTGCCTACCAATAGTGTTTTGGTGCCCCCACTGAGGAGTGTTGGCTTGAGTTACCTTAAGTCTTGGTGATCCATACATAAAAGTGCAGCCATGGTGAAGCTCAGTGATGCCTTTTTTAGGATGAATGATGCCATGAAGGGGTTGGAGCTGAGCAGCCTATCAGAGTTAGACATGCAATACATGAGGTTTTGCTCTCTAAAGCAGGAGTTAGAGGTTCTCGACGAAGATATGGTCCTAGATGCAAAGGAAGAGAGGTTCTTGTTCATTGGTACTCTTCCAGGACACTTGGGCATTGAGGTTGCTTGCACAGACTTATTGGGTGTGAGGAGCATTGTTGACTTCTTAAAACAAGATAAATTCTTTGAGCATGTAGATCAATCTTGTGCTTCTTTATGCATTTCATATGAGAACTCCTCTATCGCTCCGTGATGATACTAGTAGTGATTATGAGGTTGGGTTAGATGCATATGATGAAGCTTTGTCTCTTGATGATGTATACTTGAATGAGGAGTTATGTGCAAGCAGTACTATGAACGAAAGAACCTTGGTGTGCATGTATAACAAAGAGAGCAATGACATCGCTGATTTGGTAACTAATGTAGATGCTTGTAAAGATGAGGTCTCTTTGAGTTCTATGTGTGGTATGCCTATGTGTATAGATGCTCGTACTTGTAGTGCCTTTGGCATGCATGTTGAGGTTATAGATGATGTTTTCTCTCCTCCATCATACCAGTTTTGACATGGTATCCAGATGACTTGTGGACATGTGGACCCATTTGGGATGCTGAGGTTGATGTTTGTGATGATGATGATGATGCTATTGGTGGCATTGTATTGCCTGCTAGTCATAATTTTGATTTGTGAGAAAAAGGTTAGTTTGAATGATCTAGATTATGATGGTAGTCTTGATTGGGGTTTTGATGATCCACAAGTTGAGATGGATGAGGAGATGCAAGTCAGTGTGTGCCATGCATTGTCCCGGGTGCAAAAACTTAGGGAGATCTCATATGCATGTGTGGATGTTGAAGAGGATTGTGACTTGGAAAGTTGGGGTAGCCATGATGACATAGATAAAATGGATGTTATGTCTTGGCCTTATGTGACTGGAAAATCTCATGATGGTGTGAACAATGATGCATGGTTTTATGGCTTGTATGACTTGTATATGGCATAAATGGGAAGGAAGTGTGGTAGTGACTTTGATGGATGCCATTATGTATACACTATGGATGAAAGGGATCATACTTTTTATTTTGATTGTGGAAAGGATATATGGTGCTGATGTCTTTGTACATGATGTAAATTTGTACATAAGCTTGTGCATATGCTACTGCTGAGCATGAATGCTCTTGCAGACTGGGGGGTTTGGCAAACTATGTTGTTGCGCATTTTGTGTGAAATCCCCAAGGTGTGTATATAGTGTCAGTATGTGTATGCGTGTGAGTCACCATCTAAGAAGGGGGTGTGCTTTCGGTTGGTCCCAAGTAAGTTTTTAGGTATGTACATATACATTCACATGGATGTGTTTGCCAAAACGACGGGTGTCCCGTTTCGCTCATTGGCTTATGTTTTCATGTCGTACACATGTGTCTAGGCCATGCATATTAAAATATCAACTCACGTGGAGTCAAGTCATGTATAAATGAGTAAAACATCAGAAATACACTATATTTTTTGATGTGAAGTCATTGGGAGCCCTCGGTCTCCTGTTTCTTGCGGAAATTTCCCTCGGATGCTGTTGTCTACGTGTAGCCTTGTCGAGACAGCTCTCTGTTGCTATTGATTTTGCATGTGGTGGTGAGTTGATTTAGCTCTTGAGGTGTTCAGAGCTATTGTTGGTTATGTTTTGAAGTTTTTTTCAAGCCTTGGAGTGTCTAGATTTGAGCTATAGTGTGGGAGATACCACAGTTCTATGGCAGTGTTCACTATGTGGCAGCTTGCTAGGGTTTCTACTATGCGGGATAGGCGATGGGTTTTTTCACTTGTTGTGTTACGTATGATGATGTTTATGGTGTTTGGGATGTTTTTGGGTTGAGATGGAAGGTCACTTGCCCTCTCTTACACTGGTGGCGTGTGCTATAAACCCATGCATGGATAGGTTCTTCCTTCTCCTTGTTGTGGTCTTCTGCATGGCTGTTAGCCTATTGGAGTGTGAGGTTTTGGCTTTGTGGATTACGTGAAGGGTGTTTGGTCTATGTTTTGGTGCTGATGTTTGTGTGTGAGCGCTGTTGGGTGACATTGCTATGGAGGTGCCCCATTTCTTTGTTGACGGGTTATAACCAAGTAGGGATCAAGCCAGAGGACCAATGTAAGATAGCTTTCGCAACGGAATGTGGTATCTTTGCCTACAAGTCATGCCATTTAGGCTAATAAACACGCATGATGAGACCTTCCAAAGGTTGATGAGTGATGCCTTTAGGAAATATCTCAGAGAATTTCTCGAGATATATATGGATGACTTATTCATACACTCAGGTATGCACGCAAACTACATTCCGTACCTAAGGTTGGTCTTCAAGAAATTCTGATTGTATAAGATTTACCTAAATCCTAAAAAATGCGTCTTCATGGGTGAGAAGGCAAAATCCTTGGTCACATACTCTCTAAAAATGGCATGTCCACAAATATGGACAAGATCTCTATCATAGTGGAGCTGCCAAGGCCTAGAAACATAAGAGAGGTTCAATCCTTTATGGGACATTATGAGTACTACCATAGATTTATCTACATGTATGCAGTCATAGCCCAACCTCTCCACGTTGATTGTAGTATTTGAGTGGACTGAAGAGTGTGACAAGGCCTCCAAAAGCTAAAAGAGGCTTTGATCTCAGCACCAATTCTCAAAGCATCAAATTGGAATAAGATTTTCCATGTACACATAGATACAAGCAGCTTTGCAATTGGTTGCATACTCGTGCACCTTGGTGAGGGAAATATGGAGTTTCTAGTTTCTAGTTTGCTACGCCAATCGCCAGTTGAATACTGCAGAAAAAACTATACAATAATTGAGCACAAAGGCCTAGGGATGATCTATGCAGTCAATAAGTTTATGCATTACCTACTAGTTTACATTCTTTGTAGACCACCAAGTGCTCTTGTATTTGGTTAACAAGCCATGTAACATTGGTAGGATAGTAAGATAGTTGATCATCTTACTTGAGTTTGACTTTACTGTTGTAGTCAGAGAAGGTTACCATCCATCAGAGAGCGGATCATGTATCCAGACTCACTAATAGGGAGGCTCCTATTGGCATCGACGGGGTGACCTATTAGATGCCTGTTTATTTACCATAGAGATGATTCCCAACAAGTGATCTGAGAAGATCATACCTCTTCTAACTTTTAAAAGATTTATTCCTGAGAGAAATCCCTTTGATATAGCGAAACTCATTGAGCAAGATTCACTCTATCAACTAATAGCGGGAAGGATATACAAAAGAGGAAGTGATGGAGTGTTGCGTATGTGCCTAGAGCCCTATGAACAAGAATTGCACCTTATGGAAGCCCATGCTGGCTTATGTGGTTGGCACTTCGCAAAGCAAAAAATGGAGCAGCACCTAAAGAGATTGGCCAATTATTGGCCAACTATGAGTAGATATGTATACCAATTTATCTCCATTGTGCACAATGCTAGGCCAAAAAACCTCCTACCCATTCTACCTTATTTTGCATTGCTATCACGCTAGAGTGGGATAGGTATCTTGTTGATTACCTATCTACATAGTACTACCAGAGAATATGTTGAGAGCGCGACAAAACGCCATAGAAGTAGAGGTCCAAACATACACCTTAATTGGTGGAAAACTCTACAAGAAAGGGCCGACCACAACCTAAGGGTTTGCCCTGCTGAATACTCATAAACCCTGCCAGTAGTCAACCGTTTGTCCACGTGCGATCACGTGACCAGTGAAGTTTGCGCCAAGGATTTTTCCATTCCAATCAAGCTCTTTGGCTACCCCTAGAGTTGGAATCAAGAACTCCATGGGCAAAAGTGTATCTAGTCCATAAACCATATTGAAAGGCATTGTACCTATGGCCATTTTATAGGCAACTCTATATGCCCATAAAGCAGAATGCAACTTTTGGTCCCAATCAGATCTTGTAGAGCTAACTATCTTGGTAAGCATAGTACACAAAATCGTGTTTGTACTCTCGGCTTGACCGTTAGCTTATGGATGATATAGAGCAGATGTTTTATGGATGACCATGAATTCATCCAAGAGATATTCAATTACTTCATTGAGAAAGTGTGTTCCTTGGTCACTCACAATCTCTATTGATAATCCAAATCTGAATACATGTTCGTACAAGAACTTGGCAGTGGTCCTCACGTATGCCTTTGTCATGGCTTGTGCTTTAGCCCATTTCATGAGATAATCAGTGGCCACTATTATATATTGAGCATGAGTCCTATGTGTAGGGGGTGCAATTGGTCCAACAAAATCACTACACCATTTAGCAAAGGCTCTCGCTCCCATCATAGGCCGAAGTGGAGGTTTTGTTTTTTGGCATTCAATCACAATGTTTCACGTAAACCTCTGCGTCTCCAAGCAAGGTCGGCCACCAAATCCCAGCTATGATTATGCTTTTAGCAGTGGTTTTTTGCTGAGAAATGGCCCCCTCTGAGACCCTTGTGTGTGCTTGCTCCAATATTGGGATATACTCGTTTTCAGCTACACACACTCTCAAGTGGTTGTCCAGCCCTCTCTTATACAACTGATTTACAATTAGAGCATATGATTGAGCCTCTTGGCTTTTCTTCGCGCCCTAGGTAGATCTTCTTGTAGCATAGATAATGTGTCGTGCTCTCTACAGTAGGTGGTCCTCAGTGCAATGTGCATGACAATCTCACTCAAATAGACTGAACAGAAAGGAAACATTAGACGTCAACAGAGCTCACAAAGACACAACATCAGACGAGAACATATGACTCGACTCTCTCAAAGACTGATACAGACTCTGGCATGACAGCTTACTAAGCTCCAGCCCAGGACTCAGGTACAATGGGGGTGTCGAGGCTCAGATGTGCAGGGATGGTGAAGCAATGCTCTGTGCGTAGACTCACTCTAGACGACTACGTACCAGATAATCTCACTGGCTCAAACGACTACTCATATGTACCACCATAAAGAGCCACCAACGGCTCATAAATGTCCAGTCAGCTAAGTCTATCTCCAAACTGTGTGATGGTGGTGACTTTGCCACGATGTCCACTAGACCACCGTCGGTACCCTGCCACGTGTCACCCCCAGCCGAGAGGGTCTGTCCAGTGTGAACCAGACCAACTGTGACTAACTGTCCAACTGTCTGCCTGTCCTGTGAAGTGACACTGTAGCCCTGCTAGGTTGCCCGCCACAAGACCGCTCACCCTCTCGGTGAGAGGGAGACTGAAACTGTGAAAGAAAACTACTAGTATGTACAATGGTGAGCTCCTGAATCTGTCATCCGAGGGATAGAGTGGTAGCCACTGGTGCATTCGAAGTATCAGCCTTTGGAGGTGGAGCCATCAAATCGATTGTGGGGCCCTGCTGTATGTGAGCTCTCCTATTAGTAAGTGTGCTTCCTAGAAAAATGACCAGCCACCTGCTGCTGGGCAGATGGTAGCACCTGTCCTGTAGTGTACCGAGGACGTGGAGTAACACAGCCATGGCGATGTGCTCCAGCAACTCCGTCACAAGTCATATTTTGCATCTGAGGCAATGGTGACGACTGAAACCCTTGAGGAGGATACTGTTGCTATTGATTGTAGTACTGAACAAGAACTGGAGTCAGTGAATAAAGTCCCATGAACTGCTGACAAGGACCCGTTGTTGCATGTTGCACTGGTGTACCTGCTCCAGTCCAACCATATCCCATACCCATCATCGTAGGCTGTGTTGCCCTATTTTCATGTAAGAGTAATTCTCTAAATCCTTGTACTTGATTTTGAAGGTCACTAATCACTTGAGACTTTAACTTCAGTGCCTGTTGGAGTGCGAAAATAGTGGCATCCCTATCGGCGATGGCGCTCTCAGCGACTCTCAGAGATCCTTCCATAGCTGCATATGTGGCGGAGTGACGCAGGTGCGTGGCAGCTAGCTGCTCTGTACCTAGTTCTATGGTGGCAATAGCAGCCCGTGAGTCCTGAAGTAACTTCTCAGAAAGGTGAAACAGAGAAGTAGAGTCGAGCATCCCTGAAGATCCCTCAGATGCATGTGATACTGGAGGACGTGTAAGTGGCACAGTCGGCGAGGTAGGAGGTGGTATAACTGGTGTGGTAGGTACCTCTGATATGGTTATTGTAGATGGAGAGTGAGATATGTTTGACTTGAGTAGGAGTGAAGATGGGAGAAGAAGGGAGAGGATCTTGTAAGGTCGCAGCGGCCACCCTGCTCTGAGGAGGGGCGGAAGTAGAGACAAGTGCTGGTGCTGTAGACACTGGTGCTGCTGGCACAATAGAACTAGGAGTAGAAGTAGATGGAGTGTGACTAGGAAGACGCGTCACCCTAGTCTGCTGGCTCTCTAAAACTGGCAAGGAGAGTAAAGACTGCACTGTATCCTTCGCCACTTTTGCCTTTATCTTCTTTCTCTTGGTAACTGTAGGGTCAGCCTGAATGCTTACCGATTTTCTTTTCCCTTTCGAGGGTTCTTGTGGATCTTCAATATTTATGACCCATGCCAAAAGAGGTGCTGCAAAACATTTGAAGCTTAACTGCACAGATTGCACTTGGGCCCGAAATCTTTTACCCCTAGACTGCAATGTGGTGAAGAGAATCTGGTGGAATCCACAGGGTATGGTGTGGATTAAACAGTAGAGGCCGTCGCAGTGGGAGAAGATAGTGGGAAGATCACTTTTTTCTTTATCTTCTTTGGCTTCTCTAGCGAGAAAGTAATATCAGAAGATTGCCAGAATCCGTTTGTTTCTTTCATAGTTTGGGTGATCCGAACTGAGCAATTCTTCACATGCTTGAATTGTGGCATCCTTGGACAGCTTAGAAAAAGTGCGTGTAGCCGGCTTCACAGATGGAAAGCTAGTCATTCCCATGGCATGGCCAAGCCTCTCAGCTGTCAACTTGTGGCCCCTTACTTTGGGAAAATCCTTTAACATTAGATGTATCATCTCCACAGGAACAATGTTAGGTAGATTGGCATCAGCCAATGCTGTGAGACCTAGAGTGTGCAGCTGAGCAGTGGAAAATACCTCGCTCAGAGATGGTCGAGGCTACTGTAAATAAAAATCCAAAGAGAACGCTGCGCGATTCTTGGATGTTGCAGGCCTCTTGATTATATGACTCACTATTGGCTGTCTCCCTTTCTTTTGAGCTATTCTTGTATTGTCCTCTTGATCACTCGAAGCATCTTACTCGGAGTGTGCTTCTGACTCAAAGGGCGAGTCCGCTTTGTATCTTTCATCACTTGGATCGTTGGAAATTATGTCATCCAAGCCGTGGCTACTGCTTGCTGACATCTCTTCACTCTCTACTTCGTCTGATTCCTCAGCCACGGTTTTCTTCTTTCGCAACAATTCTTTTTTGCTGCTACCACCTTCTGCTGTCTGTTTCTTGCTACCTCTTGCCATAGTGTGTACAGATGGTAGAATGTTCAAGTACGAGATCTCGACACTAGAAGAGTAGAAGATTCTATAGACGCTTTTTTTTGTTGAGATTTTTGGTATTTGCGTTTTGGAGACTTCTGATGGATAGGTGCGTAGGGCAGAGAGGAGATTCTATAGACGCTTTTTTTTTGAGATTTTTGGTAGGTGCGTTTTGGGGACTTCTGAATAGGTGCGCAGGGCAGAGAGGGAAGGGCAGGTAGAGAGAGGGTAGGGGGCGAGGGAGAGAGTAGGGCGAGGGGGCGGGTAGAGGGTAGAGGCGAGGGAGAGAGTATGGGAAGGGTTGAGAGGGTAGGGGCGAGGGGGTGGGTAGAGGATATGGGCGAGGGGAGAGAGTGGATAGGGACGAGGGTGGATAGTAAGAGCAAGATTTGCGATGAAAAATCTTGTAATTAGTGAGGAGAGTGGAGATCAAGTCGTTGACAAAATGACTACCTCGATCACTGGTGACTTCCAGAGGACACCCAAACCTGCAAAAAATATTTTCATACAAAAATTTTGCGACAGTGGTGGTTGTGCAGTCGATGGTAGCCACTACTTCGGCCCATTTTGTTGCATAATCTGTTGCTACCAAGAGATACTTACGGTTGCCTGGTTCAGCAGATGGAGTAACTGGACCAACAAAGTCCAAACCCCATCTTTCAAAGGGCAACCACGCCATAGATACTTGGAGAGGGCGATTTGATTGCTTGCTAGGCTTAGGCGCACATCGTTTGGCAGACATCACAAATCTTGACATGAGCAATAGCATCTCGAAATATATAGGGCCACCACAAGCCCGTCTGTAAGATTTTTTGTGCCGTGATGTGACCTGGATAGTGGCCACCAGTAGGACCACTGTGTGTATCCTCTAGAATGTGGTCGACCTCATGAGGGGAGACACACCTTCACAGCACACCATCTGGCCCTGATTTATAGAGCTGTCCACCAATCAAAGAGAACGGTCTAGATTTCAACAAGAGTCTTCTTTTTTGCAGGGGAGAAGCATTCTCAGGATATAGGCCAGTAGAAAGCAGATGTAATACATCTCCATACCATTCTGGGGTTGTGTCCACCTTAAAAAGATGACTGTCAGGAAAATCATCATCAACCCCAGTATTGGGCTCACCTGTGTGTATGCGAGAGAGATGGTCGGCCATGACGTGCCGCTTGCTTGGACTAAGAACTACTTCGAAGTCGAACTCCTGCCATCTCCACACTCGTCCTGCAACTTGGGGTTTATTTAGAAGATAGCGTAGCGCATGATGATCTGTGATGATAGTGAAGTGAACCCCCAACAAAGAATGACGAAACTTTTGTAAAGAATACACCATAGCCAAACCTTCCCTTTCTGTGGTGCTGTAGTTGTGCTCTGCTTTGGTGAGCAGGTGACTTGGATAATGAACAGGGCGATCCAGGTTGTACTCTTTACTAGGCTGAGTCAGCACAGCCTCCACAGCCATCTGACTGACATCTGTATGCACATGAAAAGGAAGAGACCAATCTGGAGCCACTAAAATAGGTGCTTTAGTGAGGCGCTTTTTGAGGTATTCAAATGCTTCAGCCTCCGGTTTTGACCATTGAAAAGGTACTGTAGCACTAGTCAGTCGGGTCAATGGTTGAGCCACGTGTGCATACATCCGTATGAACCTACGATGATATCCTGTGTGGCCTACAAAGCTCTGAACACCTTTCGGATTGATAGGAGGTGGTAACTTCAAGATTGCCACGATCTTCTCTGGGTCTGGTGCTAAACCTTTGGCAGACACCACATGGCCTAGAAGTGTGCCCTTAGTGACCAAAAAGTGACATTTGTTAGGATTGAGTTTTAGTCGTGCCTCTCTGCACCTGAGGAAGACAACAGAGAGCTGAGCCAGGTGTTCCTCTAAATTTTCCACTGGGGTTGAACACTGAGTACGTGAGAAGGTCGAAAAATTGTCCATGAAGATGCGAAGATGATCCGTAAGCAGAGGACAAAAGATGAGATATAGCGCTCGATTGAAAGAAGGTGGAGCGTTTTTCAACTCAAAAGACATTCTAGTGTAGATAAAAATACCCCACGGAGTCACAAAGGCCGTTTTCAACTGATCACCTGGATGGATGCCCAACTGATTGTATCCACTAAACCCATCCATGAAACTGTATAATACATGCCCTGCTACATCTTCGAGCACACACTCAGTGAAAGGTGTTGGGAAACCATCTGGGATAGTTACCTTATTCAGAGCACGGTAATTTACGCACACACGGATTGTGTTGGACTGCCTCTTAGGCGCTATCACCATGGGTGATAACCACTGAGAGTGCTCCACAGGTACAATTATCTCTGCCTCTTGCATTTTTTCCAACTCTGACTTGACCGCCTCAGCATACTTCGGGTTGAGCTTGTAGGCTTGGCCTCTTAATGGCTTAGCCCCTTCAACCAGAGGTATAGTGTGGACACCCAATTCTGGTGGGATCCCCTCCAAATCCTTGTAGGACTAAGCAAAAACATCTTTAAAAGAGTGTATGAAAGAGACTACCTGATTGAGTAATGCGGGATGCTCCCATAACCAAGCTGCTAATAGGACGTGGTGGGGGTTGTCAGGGTCGCCCAGGTTGACTTTTTTGACAGGGTCAGGAGGTGTAACTGTGGAGGGTACTTCAGAAGTTGAAACATGAGTTGCCTCTTGGAGCTTCGAGACATTATGTGCTGGCGTGTGATCGATTGGAAACTTCGCATACTCTTCTTGTAACCACCCAGGCGAAAGCTCATCGAAAGGTAAATCTTCAGACACAGACATAACCGGGTGCTTTAGAGTGGGCGGGGCATCCGACCTGGGAGATATTAGAGGAAGAGGGGAATCATTGGCGAGGGGAATCATTTTTTCCCCCTTCGGTGATGTGTGATAGGTTCCCCGAGGCCGAGGGCTTCCATAGGAGGATCATCTGACTCTTGAGAATTTGGGGCTGACCCACTTACTGCTTGGACTGGTCCACTGTCTGCTGTAGGACTACTGTCTAGTGTAGGATTTGTGACATTTGTGTCCGCCTGAGGAGTTGGAAGAGAGAGTGTTACCAACACATGTGAGTTTTGAATAGAGACCATATAGCATGGCATCGAGGCGGTAGCTTCCAACCACTGCAGCAGATCGCCATCATACTCGTCAGGGGGGGTGGGCTCCTCAGGGTCGGGGTTGGACTGTACTGACAATGAGCTGTGATGAACCACTGGATCCATACCTCCTTCGAGCCGAATTGGTTGCATGGTGGAGCTAGGAGTATGTATCCACATGGTGTCGTTGCCCCAATCATGAAGTGCCTTAGTATGCCTCAACCATGGTCCACCAATCAGCAAAGGAAATCCTCCCTCCACCTGAGGAAGACTGACCACCACAATATCCAAGCTAAATGTGAAGTCTTGTATCATCAGAGGCACCTTCTCTACTATGTGCACAGGGTAGACTGTCCTCTGGTCTGCCAATGTAACAGTGAATGGGGCAGGGCGGCCAACATAGTAAATTGTGGCATCAGATTGATCCCAGATCCACCATCCACTATGATGCCTGAGAATTGATGTCCAAGAATAGACACAGTGAGACGAGGACTTTTATAGTCGGTGAGGGGAGCAGCTGGATATGAAATCATGTAGGACTCCAAGGGCTGCACAGGTAGGTGCCCGCCACTAGGCCTGCACCAGGGTATAGAGAGTGGATGATGGACAGGGTGTCACTTCTAAAATTTGCATCAAGTCGAAGCATGTCGTACAATGATACTTGTTGAAAAGTGTTTTTCAAGATAGACTCTGCTGTGGGCTTGTTTCCTTTGATTAGAGCTTGCTCTGGTATGTTAAGCTTCTGCAAGTCCTCTACTACTTCGATGAAAGCCCCATCAATATCTGATAGAAGCGAGGTAGGGTGGCTCTTGACACTACTTGCTGGTTTGTCAGCTACTACTGGAGGTTGACTCATTTATGTGACAGGAGATGGAAAGATTGGACCACCATGGAGGCTGAGGCCAAGAGCAGCTCTCTGTGCCCGTGTGAGCACCACAGGTAGCTCTTCCACTTGCTTCAACCCTTCTTGAGAGGCAACTACAAGAGTGGAAGGCGGTGCCTGTGGAATGGAGCTTACTGTGATGAGGTTAAGCTTTGGAAACGTAAACTCCTGTTGGCTTGTGCTTGCAGATGTGGACGCTCCTTGTTTTGGGCAATCCTTACTATAGTGGTCCTTAGCTTCAGGGCAGTGTCGGCAAGGAGGGGACCCTTCTGGTAAGGGACATTTCCTCTGATAGTGTCCATACTCCCCGCACCTGTAGCACAAAATTGGCCTATTTGAGGGGCGAGGTGGTCTCTGCCCTTGCTGCATGGGGACCGGAGGCTGACGTGAAGAAGCTTTGGGGAACTGAAGGAGTACTAGCATGATAAAAGCTAGGAGATGCAAAGTTATTGTGCATACCTTGTTGCATAGGAGGTGTTGGCAGCTGAGGTGGCAATGGGTTTTGATGGCCATAGGGTGAGACCATGTTCGATGAAGGTGCTAGCCCTTGTTGGAGAGAAGGACCTAGACTTTGTTGTATTTGCCGCAACCCCTTGATATAGTAGCAATCCTTGTCTTCGTGCCCAGATTTTTCGCAGAAGTGGCAATAAGCCCGAAGGGGACAGTCCTGTGGAGGATGCCCTGGAGAGCGACACGAGCTGCACCATACCATAGCCTTAGTCTCTTGTTGATACCGAAGCTCTTCTGGCTCTCTCTTTATTTGATCCAAAGCTTCAAGATGTGGGGGTTTCTCCTGGCGAAGAGAGATATTTTTCTCCTCTTGAAGAGCGTGTTGTAGTTTTAGGGCTTCAAGTTCTCTCCGTAAAGAAGTCAATGGATCAGCAGGACTTTCCGGACAAACAGAGGAGGTCTCTATGTGAGTGGAGTTGTTGAACAGCTTCCTAGCCCCCTCTATCCCACTAGCAGCTGCGATGAACTCCTCCAAAGTGGCGTAGGGCTGGAGACTCTCTCGGAGTTTTTGTTGAAAAGTTTTGGGAAGCACCTTCTCCACCCACTTCTTCACCATGAATTCACCGGGTTGCTGAGGAAGCTTGGCAACCAGAGACTTGGTTTTAGTCATAAGCTCGGCAAAAGTCTCCTGTCGTTGGAGCACCATGTTGGCTAACTCATCCAACACCTTCTCCTGGTAGTCACCGGGCCTGAAAGCTGCACAGAATTGTTGCCTTAAGGCTGCCCAAGTTGCAAAATAGTTCTCTGGAAACTGGCTGTACCATTTGTCTGCTAAGCCATCCAAGGTGGATGGAAAGAGTACCAAGTAGGCATCTTCCCTGTTAAGACCACGACCCCTACAGAGAGATACAAATCTCCTTGCATGGTCGTCAGCATCTTTTGAAGAGAGTCCTTTGAATGTAGGGAACTTGATGTTTACCTTAGCCAAAACGCTCCATGGCCCCTTGCTGAGCCTGTAGCTCAGTAGCCTGTAGCAGAATAGGAGAGAGCTTTATTGGAGAAGGAGATATCGAAGATATGGAAGCGGATGAAGGAATGGGTGATGTATGTGGAGGGATAGGTGATGAGGTTGATGGGCTTCTACTCGGTACCAAAGTTCGTCTTCTGTTATAGTACTTTAGAGGGCTCTTGTGTGCTTTGACGCTCGACAAACCGCCTTGTATGTGTCATGCAGTGACAACCAATCCCACCAACCTTCGGGCAAGAAAACCTTGAACTGGCTGAAGACTGGTCTAGACTCTACTAGACCAGGCAAGTGACTAGACCAGGCTGGACCAGGACGAGGAGGACTAGACCAAGGTCGAGGAGGTCTAGACTAGGGACGAGGACAGGTTGGACCAGGGCTAGAGAGGACTAGACAGTTGGACCAGGCGAGAGGGGACTAGACAGTTGGACCAAGCTATAGGAGAACTGTGCAGGGCAAGGTCTGCGAAGCTAGGCAAGGTAGGCGAAGCTAGATAAACCTAACTAGCTATAAGATTTGCACCTCACAGAGTGAGATTTCAGTTGAGGTCCCACCGTGATCGCCAAAATGAGAGCACCTGTAGCGCGGATAATGTGTTGTGCTCTCTACAGTAGGTGGTCCTCAGTGCAATGTGCGTGACAATCTCACTCAAATAGACTGAACAGAAAGGAACAATAGACGTCAACAGAGCTCACAAAGACACAACAACAGACCAGAACATATGACTCGACTCTCTCAAAGACTGATACAGACTCTGGCATGGCAGCTCACTCAACTCCAGCCCAGGACTCACAGGTACAATGGGGGTGTCAAGGCTCAGATGTGCAGGGATGGTGAAGCAGTGCTCTGTGCATAGACTCACTCTAGACGACTACGTACCAGATAATCTCACTAGCTCAAACGACTACTCATATATACCACCATAAAGAGTCACCAACGGCTCATGAATGTCCAGTCAGCTAAGTCTATCTCTAAACTGTGTGGTGGTGGTGACTTGGCCACGATGTCCACTAGACCACCGTCTGTACCCTACCACGTGTCACCCCCAGCCCAGAGGGTCTGTCTAGTGTGAACCAGACCAACTGTGACTAACTGTCCAATTGTCTGCCTGTCCTGTGAAGTCAGATTGTAGCCCTGCTACACTTCTAGGAATGGCTGATTAGAAAGAAATTCTACTAAGTATTTTCCCCATTCCGGCGTGATAGCAACTCTGAGCAAGGTTGTGTGAGCTATGGGTTTCTTGGCTTGACATTGCAAACAATTAGAGACATATGTGTGTACATCTCTAGTCATGTCTGGCCAATATATTCCCATTCTCTTTAGGCGCCACTCCGTTTGAGGTTTTATGAACTGCCAGCCTCCTAAACCCATAGGCCTTCTTGTATACATGAGTCTTTCTCATATGGCTCTATGCACAGACGCAAAATGCCATTGCCTCCTTGCTTGTACAACAACTAGTTGATAGGCTGCAACTTGTTCCACAATCTTGACTATATCAAAGATTGATTTCTTGGGTTCTACTCTTCCAAAAGTAAGAAGAGGAATGATCTTTTCGGACCATTTGGGAATCATTTCGGTGTTAAACAAGTAGGCATATGGCAGATCATCATTGAGGCCAATAGGAGCCTCATCATTTGTAAGTCTAGACAAATGATCTGCTCGTTTCTTGTGAGTGGTTCCATCCTTGACTACTACAATAAAGTCAAATTCTAGTAAGATGATGAACCAACTTACTATTCTACCAGTATTTCATGGCTTATTAACCAAGTACAAAAGTGCTTGGTGATCCACAAAAAATGTGAATTTATTTGCCAACAGATAATGCCTGAACTTTTTCACGGTGCATAAATCATCCCAAGGCCTTCACGCTCGGTTGTGGTATAATTCTTTTCAGTTGTATTCAATTGAAGAAGGGCATAGAAAATAGGAAAGTCTATGTTGCCCTCACCAGTTTGTATGAGTATGCATCCAATCACAAACAGGAAAGTCCATGTTGCCCTCGCTAGATTGCATGAGTTTGCATCCAATCGCAAAATTGCTTGCATCAATACGCACATGGAAAATCTTATTCCAATCTGGTGCCTTTAGGATTCGTACAGAGATCAAAGCCTCCTTAAGCTTTTGAAAGTCTTTATTACACTCCTGTTAGGAGTATGGAGTGGCTCTAGGGATGTGTTTAGGTATGTGTGTTTAGCTTGGGTGCATGTCTGGGGGACAATGCACATGTGATTTATGCCTGACCTTAGTCTATATAGGCTGATATATTATGCAAAGTCACCATATTTTGACACTCAGAGCCATCATTCAGGAGGGTAGATCGCATGGGAGACGGATCTATTGTAGCTTTGTGGATTTCCGCAAAGCATTTGACATAGTGCCCAGAGCTATGTTGATGCGCAAATTATAGCATATGGGAGTACCCATAGAGCTCATTTGGGGGGTCATGGCATTATACAAGTCAGTAGTGGGCCTGTACGCACCTCAGAGGGTCTATCCACACCGATTCACTCCACTATTGGGGTGAAACAAGGTTGCGCGCTCTCTCCTACTCTATTTGGTATGTATGTGGATGAGGTTTCTTACTACATTGAGAGAGATGGTGATAGAGGTGCATAGCTGGCAGGGACATGGATTCCACTATTGTTATATGCTGATGATATTGTGTTGGTCTCCAAATCTCCGGAGGGGATGCAACCTCACTTGGATGCTTTGAATAGGTTTGCTCAGGAAAGTAGTTTGTCCGTCAACCTTGGTAAAACCAAGGTCATGGTATTGAATACCACCCCACAGTGGATCAGGAGGTCAGCGCCAGCATTCACATACGGCCAGGAGACAGTGGAGTATACAGATGCGTACACTTCCTTCTGAGATGTTTTTAGTGGCCAGAATTTTCATTGAGGGCAGCAGAGACTAGACCATGCAACATTGGGTAGATTGAAAAGGATGTGTTCACAGGTTCAGTTTCAGGAGCCTCAGATGAAGCTCTCGCTCTTTGACACTCTGGTGGCTTCTGCATTGCTTTATGGAGCTGAGATTTGGGGTACTTCATTGGATCATCACGGGAGGATAGGCCACAGTGATGGATGGGGGGACATGGAGAAGCCTCTGGTCTCTATGATCTCGCGGCTCGATAGAGCCAAGGCTTCAGTACCACGTGCTATTGTCCGAGCAGAGCTAGCTGCCCCCCCACTAGTGGTTGAGGCGCTCACTAGATCTGTCTCCTTCATACACCGCATGTGGGAACTTCCCAGAGACAGATATGCCCGCCTTGCACTTGAGTCCTCTCGACACTTAGCCATGCAGGGAGATACAACATGCTGGTATGGGGAGATGACATAATGGTTTCAGGCGCATGGGTTAAGCATAGACAGATTGCCTACCTTCCAGTACTCACTGGATGTACCCTCTCTCACTAGATTTGGTCCTATTTGGACAAGTTAAGCATTATTCACGTGCGATCAAACAGGCAAAACAAGCACATTCGATCATAAAATGGTTGCACAATTTGAAAACGTGCACGACTAGGCCATGAAATCAAATGCACATGAATTAATGACTTTGTTGATAACTCAACTTGCTCAATGGATACGTACTCCCGTACAAATCATAGATTAAAATTTGGGCCATAATTGCTCAACTTGCACGTGAACAAGAGTCAAAACCACATTTACAGGTCAAATTGGGCAAATAGTGCATCAATGTAGTTGCAATATTAGTATGAGAATGCTTATGGAGCTAGAATTTACCTAGACTCCCTAGGTCGGTATGCTGTATGCATAGAATCACATTCTGTTCAACTGATTGACGCTGACGAAGGAAATTTGGAATGGCGGCCTCTACACCAAAACAAACTCCATTGCACCACAAGAGAAATGAGATGAGGGCACCACCTAGTCTTGCAAGCATGGACTAGGACCGCTACGCAAAGAGAGAGAGAGAGAGAGAGAGAGAGAGAGAGAGAGAGAGAGAGAGAGAGAGCTATCACTATGAATGAAGCATTAACCTCAATGTGTGTACAAGGAATGAATAACTTCAAGCACTCCCAACACAAATAGCATATAGATTACTAAATAACAACTCAAGATTTAGCCAAAATCACCTCAAGCACTCTCACACACGCATAAAAGATCTCTCTTAATTAACATAAGTAAGAGAAGGGGAGATTACTAGCATAAAACAATTTGCACTCTAGAATGTGCAAAGAATAGAGTGAATGAATGAACTTTTTGGCCTCATGATGAGTGATACAAAGACTCAATGAGGCTGAGGAAGACTTGAAATTACAAAGGGGGGGGGGCTCTTTATATAGGCAAGAGAGTGATTAGGAGTGAGGTTAAGATCCAAGTGCAATTTGTACAAATGAAGCTTGATTAGGGACATTCCACCAATGAAGAAGCTCCTTCCAAGTGAATTGTTGACCAATTTGCAACTAATTGGCTCCATCATCACTTGTGTTGTCTTCACTCCTTCCTCCATAGCTTGAGTCCAAGAGCTTCCTTATTTTAAAATGTAAAGAATCTACATAAAATCAATGAATATCTAGTAATAATAGAAAGGGGTTGAATGAAAACTTATGAATTACAACAAGATTAAGCATGATTTGAGAGGTGATTAAAAGAGGAATTTGTGATGGTTTTATGAGCTTCAGAGAGAGGAGGAAGGAGGGGAGGGTGAGGAGAATAATGGCTGATTTTTAGAGAAGGACTCAATGTGGAAAAGGAAGGGTGTGTGTGTAAAGGTAGAGGGAGTGGTCTCCACCACAGTTGAAAAAACTGGCGTCCACCATTTTCGCCATATTTCCTAGAGCGTAGCTGCAAAAATTATTAAAAAAATATGGTCAGAATCTCCAGCTCATAAGCTACAACTTGGACGAAGACAACTTTTCTTGGATCGGAGTGGACGTATTTTTTTAAAATCCAAAAAAATCATGTGTCTGTTTCCTTCCTTCACCAAGTCTTCCACCTGGGTCCCATCTGTTTGAATCATCATATAGCTCCAAAGCAATGATGATATGAGCCCCGCATGACCCTTGAATCATGGGTGCATAGCTCCACAAACACATCATATCTTTTCTTTTCAAATTTACATATTTTCCATTCCTTTTACCACTAGGTTTTACCTTTCACCTCCTGTGAACTAGTCAAGGAAAAATTCCCATCTAATCATTTTTTTGAATTTTTCCAAGAGATTGTTCCCACTCATTCTTTTATTGTAAACCTCTAAAAGCAAGGAAAACCAACAAAATATAGGAAACAAAAATTTGTGATAGGCTCAGATCATAGCCCCCCCAAACCTGGTTAGAGGTATTTATGCCTCTAGCCTACTTTTTTTGATCTTGGGCTGACCTTATTCTGATGTGATAAGGCATTAGACACTATCTATTTGTCCTGGTCTTGTGCACTTTACCATCAATGTCTTGAAGTCTGTAAGAGGCATTTTTGAACTTTTTGGTGACCAAGAACGGCCCTTCCCATCGAAAAAGAAACTTTCCATCCTTACGAGTGTCGAAGCGATTGTCATATCGAAGCAATAGAGATCCCTTTTTGATGTCTTTAGATACTAGCTTTTTGTTGAACTTTTCTCTACGCTTCTCTGCTTCTTGAGAGTAGTGCTTGATGGCTTCTTCATGATCCAATTGCAGCCTCTCTAGATCCATGATCCTTTGATGTACTTTCTCCTTTTCAGAGCCTACCTGGCTACCCAATATTCGAAGACTTGTTAACTTCACTTCAATGGTCAAAAGCGCCTCCTTTCCATAAAGCAAATGAAAGGGTGTGTACCATAATGCGGTATCCGAACCTATCACATATTTTTTGTTTACTATATTTTGTTGGTTTTTCATGCTTCTAGAGGTTGACAATAAAAGAAAGAGTGAGAACAACTTCTTGGAAAAATTCAAAAAATGACTTGATGGGAAATTTTTTCCTTGACTAGTTCACAGGAGGTGAAAGGTAAAACCTAGTGGTAAAAGGAATGGAAAATATGTAAATTTGAATAGAAAAGATATGATGTGTTTGTGGAGCCATGCACCCATGATTCAAGGGTTATGTGGGGCTCATATCATCATTGCTTTGGAGCTATATGATGATTCAAACAGATGGGACCCAGGTGGAAGACTTGGTGAAGGAAGGAAACAGACACATGATTTTTTTGGATTTTAAAAAAATACGTCCACTCCGATCCAAGAAAAGTTGTCTTCGTCCAAGTTGTAGCTTATGAGCTGGAGATTCTGACCATATTTTTTTAATAATTTTTGCAGCTACGCTCTAGGAAATATGGCGAAAATGGTGGACGCCAGTTTTTTCAACTGTGGTGGAGACCACTCCCTCTACCTTTACACACACACCCTTCCTTTTCCACATTGAGTCCTTCTCTAAAAATCAGCCATTATTCTCCTCACCCTCCCCTCCTTCCTCCTCTCTCTGAAGCTCATAAAACCATCACAAATTCCTCTTTTAATCACCTCTCAAATCATGCTTAATCTTGTTGTAATTCATAAGTTTTCATTCAACCCCTTTCTATTATTACTAGATATTCATTGATTTTATGTAGATTCTTTACATTTTAAAATAAGGAAGCTCTTGGACTCAAGCTATGGAGGAAGGAGTGAAGACAACACAAGTGATGATGGAGCCAATTAGTTGCAAATTGGTCAACAATTCACTTGGAAGGAGCTTCTTCATTGGTGGAATGTCCCTAATCAAGCTTCATTTGTACAAATTGCACTTGGATCTTAATCTCACTCCTAATCACTCTCTTGCCTATATAAAGAGCCCCCCCCCCCCCTTTGTAATTTCAAGTCTTCCTCAGCCTCATTGAGTCTTTGTATCACTCATCATGAGGCCAAAAAGTTCATTCATTCACTCTATTCTTTGCACATTCTAGAGTGCAAATTGTTTTATGCTAGTAATCTCCCCTTCTCTTACTTATGTTAATTAAGAGAGATCTTTTATGCGTGTGTGAGAGTGCTTGAGGTGATTTTGGCTAAATCTTGAGTTGTTATTTAGTAATCTATATGCTATTTGTGTTGGGAGTGCTTGAAGTTATTCATTCCTTGTACACACATTGAGGTTAATGCTTCATTCATAGTGATAACTCTCGCTCTCTCTCTCTCTCTCTCTCTCTCTCTCTCTCTCTTTGCGTAGCGGTCCTAGTCCATGCTTGCAAGACTAGGTGGTGCCCTTATCTCATTTCCCTTGTGACGCAATGGAGTTTGTTTTGGTGTAGAGGCCGCCATTCCAAATTTCTTTCGTCATAAATTTGTGCCTCCCCACGGAGGAGTTCTCAAGCATCGCTCTGCCAATCCTATAAAGGAAGGTCCATCACATTCTCCAAGACTTCCACTATGGTCTTCCCAAGAAGCTCAAGAGAAGAAGCGTCTTTATTGATAAACGGCACGTATGCGGGTAAAGAGAGTTGACTACATACACCCTTCTTTGCTTCAAGAAGCCTCGACTTCAGGTGGTGAAAGCTGTAGCGCGGATAATGCGTTGTGCTCTCTACAGCGTGGGTGCCTCTCAGTTGAATGTGCGTGACAATCTCACTCAAACAAATGGAAACTCTCTCAAACAGAATGAAACACACGAACAATGGATAACAACAGAGACACAACAGTGGACCAGAACAAGTGGACTCGACTCGCTCAAAGAACCATGCACAGACTTTGGCGTGGCAGCACACTCAGCTCCAGCCCAGGACTCACAGGTACAAATGGGGTGTCGAGGCTCACATGTGCAGGGATGGTGAAGGAGTGCTTTGTGTAAGACTCGCCCTCTAGACGATGAACCGACCATCTATATAAGATAATCATAATGACCCAACGGCTACTACTCATAGATACAATCATAAAGAGCCACCAACGGCTCATAAATGTCGTCCAGCTAAGTGTGACCTGGCCACATGTCTACTAGGCCACGATCCGTATCCCTGCTAGGTGTCATGCCCAGAGTGTCCGTCCAGTGTAAACAGACCTGACCAACTGTACTAACTGTAACTGTGTCCTGTGAAAGTGACATTGTAGCCTGCTACAAGTTGCCCGCCACAAGATTGGTCACCGTCTCGGTGAGCCAAAACTGAATGAAAGTTCAAAAGTAACTATATGTACGATGATAGGTGGGACAAGAGCACAGTCCTGTCACCCGAGGGAAAGTGTCGTCGCCACTGTTGCTCCATAAGTATCCGGATCGGGAGGAGCCATTAGATCGCTTGTGTAACTCTGCGGTTGCTGTACTGTGCTCTGCATAACCTGGCTTCGTGTGTTTGTAGCAGCCATCTGCTGCACAACGGATGGAAGCATCTGCCCAAAAGTGAACTCCGGACGCCTAGTAACACAACCTTGGAGGTGTGCACCAGCAAGACCGTCACAACAAGGAACACTCTGGCTCTGCATGTGTGGGATCTGGACCCGAGACCCCTGCTTAGTAAAGTATTGGAACTGGGGCTATGGGTAGTGTCCCATGAAGTGCTGAGAGGGCTGAGAGGGAGCTGCTGGGTAGTGTCCAATGAACTGTTGAGAGGGTTGAGAGGGACCTGCTGGCGCTGCAAAGCCTGTTGGATTCTGGACCTGTATCCCTGGCCCAGTCCATATATATCCCACAGGAGCCTGGGTAGGCATGTTACCATACATAAGCATTTCTTGAAATCCCTGCACTTGTGCTTTTAGGTCATCAATAATCCTCGACTTTATCTTCAATGCCTGCTGTAGTGCAAAAATCGTTGCATCTCGATCTGCGATGGCACTTTCGGCAACTCGTAGAGATCCCTCCATAGCTGCGTATGTGGCGGAGTGATACTGGTGGGTTGTAGCTAGCTGCTCCGCGCCTAGCTCGATGGTGGCAATAGCAGCTCTGGAGTCCTGAAGTAACTTCTCTGAAAGTTGAAATAGAGAAGTGGAGTCGGTGCTACCTGAAGATCCCTCAGATGGATGTGATGTTGGAGGGCGCACAGGTGGCACAGCCGGCGAGCTAGAAGTAGGTACAGTTGGTGTAGTAGGTGCCTCGGAGATTGGTGTTGTAGGTGGAGCAAGAGATATGTTGACCGGTGTGTGAGTGAAGATGGGAGAAGAAGGAAGAGGATCCTGTATGGCTGAAGTGACCATCCTGTCCTGAGAAGCGGCAGTAGACACTGGTGCCGGCACAGCAGAACCAGGGGTAGAAGTAGATGTGTGACGCTGAAGATGTACCTTAGTCTGGTGGCTCTCAGAAACTGGCAAGGAGAGTAGAGACTTCACTGTATCCTTCACCACTTTCGCCTTGATCTTCTTTTTCTTGGTGACTGTGGGGTCAACCTTCATGCTCACGGTTTTCCTTTTCCCTCTCGAGGTTCCTTGCTCTTCATCCACTTCATTGATGTTAATAGGTATGTTTATGACCCATGCCAAGAGAGATGCCGCAAAACATTTAAAACTTAACTGCACAGACTGCACTTGGGCCCGAAATCTTTTAGCCCTAGACTGCAAAGAGCTGAAGTGAATTTGGTTGTATCCACATGGGATAGTGTGGATTAAATAGTATAGCCCATCGCAGTGGGAGAATGTAGTGAGAAGATCAGTTTTTTCTTTGTCTTCTTTGGCATCTCGAGCCAGAAAGTAATACTTGAAAATTGCGAGAAGCCGCCTGTTTGGCTCATAATTTGGGTGATTCGAACTCAATAGCTCTTGACATGCTTGAATTGTCGCATCCTTGGACAACAAAGAGAAAGTGCGAGTAGTAGACTTCAGAGCAGGAAAGTTGGTCATACCCATGGCATGGCCAATCCTTGTAGCTGTGAGCTTGTGGCCCCGGACCTTTGGAAAGTCTTTCAATAGTTGATGTATCAGCTCTGCTGGAACCGTATCAGGTAAATTTGCATCAACCAATGCTGTGAGGCTTAGAGTCCGTAGCTGAGCAGTCGAAAGCACCTCACCGAGAGATGGTCGAGGTTGCTGCATATGAAAATTTAATGAGAATGCTGTGCGATTTTTCGAAGAAGCAAGTCTCTTGATTTCATGAGTGATGATTGGCTGCTTGTCTCTTTTCTGAGCCACTTTTGAATGTTCCTCCTAATCACTGGAAGCACCTAACTCGGAATTTATATCTGAATCATCAGATGCTGCTGAGTCTGCTTTGTAGCTCTCATCACTTGGGTCACTGGAGGTAAAGTCATCTATGTCATGGCTGCTCTACTGCTTGCAGATATTTCCTCTGCTTCGCTCTCTGATTCTGCAACCAGAGCTTTCCTCTTCTTCAACTCTACCTTTTTCTTGCTACTTCCTTCTGGCTGTTTCTCCTGTTGCTTGCTACCTCCTTCCATGGTGAGGTCGGGTGGATGACAAACAGGGAGCAGTTGAGTGGACCAAGTGATGAAAAGCACCACGATCAGATGTAGGCCAAGGCGGAGTATAGAACCGATTTGGATTTGGCAGCCTCTGGATAGAAGGGGACCTGGGGTGATTTATTGTGAATCTGGGCGAGTGGGTGGGTAGAGGGTAGGGGCGAGAGGGGTGCTGAGAGGGTAGTTCGAGGGTAGGGGCGAAATGGACAGAAGGGGACCTGGGGTGATTTATTGTGAGTCTCGGCAAGTGGGTGGGTAGAGGGTAGGGGCGAGAGGGGTGCTGAGAGGGTAGGGGTGATGGATAGAGGTAGGGGCGAGAGGTAGAGGGTAAGGGCGAGAGAGGGGGTGCTGGGAGAGGGTAGGGGCGAGGGGTATAGGGTAGGGGCGAGAGGGGGTGCTGGGAGAGGGTACTGGGAGAGGGTAGGGGCGAGAGGTATAGGTAGGGGCGAGGGGTATAGGGTAGGGGCGAGAGGGGTGCTGGGAGAGGGTAGGGGCGAGAGGCGGTGCTGGGAGAGGGTAGGGGCGAGAGTTAGAGGGTAGGGGCGAGAGAGGGGGTGCTGGGTAGGGGCGAGGGGTAGAGGGTAGGCGAGAGGTAGGGAAAATTGAATAGGGGCGAATTTTGAAGGAATTACGAAATTTACAAGGGGCTGAGGCGAATCCAGGCAGAGGAGTGAGAATTTCACAGGCCCAAATTCTGGCAGCCTTGCAACCGGCAGCTATGAAAAAGGACGAATTGGAGGGAAGGGAGCCGAAGTTGGAGAGAGCAGAGGAGGGCGAATTTAAGAGATAGGGGAGGGAGACTTATTGGACAAATTGGATGATTGGCAGCCAATGCTGAAGATGAAAATTTGAGCTGTGCCCCTCCGGTCAGGATACCATACATCACTTTGCACACCTTTCAGAGAGGCATACACGCATGTCTCCTGGAAATTTGCCCATTGTGACCACAGTGGAAACAATGCTCAACCATTTTCGAAAAAGGCCAAGCAAGGCCAAGACTAAGAACTTACTTACCAAATCTTTACGGACAAACTACTTATATGTGGCAGACCTTGAGAGGAGTTAGTACCCTTAAAGAAAAGATCACCAAAGAGGCTAGGAGATTTACTGGATAACACTGATGATAGAACAATTAGAGAAAGAGTGATTGAATTGTAAGAAGTTGAAGACAATACCCAATTAGCGAGACTGAGTGGGAAATGATACTTCAGACTGAAAGATGGAAACTTCTTCAAACCTAGCAAAGATTGAGACATAGCAAAACCTTCCGTTCTCTTGGTAGAAAGGTAGTTGGGATGTGAGAGATGGGATATTGAACCAACATATGGCGAAATGCTGCAGATTGCTTACTCAGAGTAATAGCACTTGATTCTGGAGCCATTTACCAGAGGTAGTGGGACACCTTCTAGAGTGACTAACTGGACTGTCCCCTGTGGTAAAATCTCGTCCACCACGAATGGTCCTTGCCAAGCTAGAACCAGCTTCTTTGCTTTTTTTAAAAATATTTTGCCTGATAGAGTAGCATCAATGTGCCTTGCGTTATTTTCGGCTTTCTGAGGTGGCGATCATGCCACGCTTTGCGACGAAGTTGCTCTGCTTGCAGAGCATGAGAAGCTAAAAGGCGGCTTTCATCGAATAAGGTAAGACGGGATATAGAAGCAGCTTCCATGCCCCAACTTGCACGCAGACTGCCCACCATAGGGGATCCGGAGTTGAACTCAAATGGAGCTATGGCTTCCAAACCGAAAGCGAGTTGAAAAGGGGTGTGATTCGTTGTTGCTTTGAAAGATGTGCGGTATGCCCAAAGAGTGCCGTGCACAGCCTGAGTCCACGATGTTGGATGGTGATGACATGCTTTCCTCAGGAGTGCGATCAGAACCTTGTTGGTGCTCTCGGCTTGCCCATTGGCTGTAGGGTAATAAGAGCACGACTTGCGATGAAAAATCTTGTAATTGGCCTGTAAAGTTGAGATCATGTCATTGACAAAATGACTGCCCCTATCACTGGTGATCTCTAAGGGATATCCAAATCTGCATAAAATATTTTCATATAAAAATTTGGCTACTGTATTGCCAGTGCAATCTACTGTCGCTAGTACCTCCGCCCACTTTGTTGCATAGTATGTAGCCACTAGCAGATATTTGTGATTACCTGGTTGAGCCGGGGGATATATTGGACCCACAAAGTCCAAGCCCCATCTCTCAAAAGGTAGCCATCCCATCGAGACCTGCAGAGGACGGTTGGATAGCTTACTTGGCTTCGGCCCACAGGGCTGGCACACATCGCAAACCTTAGAATATGCTATTGCATCCTTAAAAACGTAGGGCCACTATAGACCACTCTGCAGAATCTTCTGGGCAGTGATGTGACCAGGGTAATGCCCACCAGTGGGACCATTGTGGGCATCCTCCTGAATATGCTCCACCTCATGAGGCGAGACACAACGCTTCAGAACACCATCTGGTCCCGATTTGTAGAGCTGACCCCCAATCAGAGTGAAAGGCCTAGACTTCAACAACAATCTCCTCTTTTGTAGTGGAGATGCCTTCTCTGGGTACAACCCAGTAGATAGAAATGTAGGACCTCGCCGTACCATTCCGGTGTTGTATCGATTTTAAAAAGACTGCTATCTAGAAAGTCATCCGCGATCTCGGTAGCTTCTTCACCTGTGTCAATGCGAGAGAGGTGGTCAGCCATTACATGACGCTTACCAGGACGGAGTACCACTTCAAAATCAAACTCTTGGAATAGGAGGAGCCATCGCCATACTCGACCTGCAACCTGTGGCTTATTAAGCAGATAGCGCAAGGCATGGTGATCAGTAATAATTGTGAAGTGGACCCCTAGCAAATAGTGACGAAATTTTTGCAGAGCATACACTATAGCGAAACCTTCCCTCTCTGTGGTGCTATAGTTGCGCTCTGCTTTGGTGAGCAGGCGACTTGCATAATGTACAGGGCGATCCAAGTTGAACTCTTTGCTAGGCTGAGTCAGCACGGTACCCACAGCCAGCAGACTGGCATGTGTATGCACATGAAAAGTTAGGGCCCAATCCGAGGCAACTAGAATAGGCGCTTCAGTGAGGCGTTTTTTGAGGTATGCAAATGCTTCGGCCTCAGGTGTTGACCACTGGAAGGGAACAGTAGCACTGGTGAGCCAGGTCAATGGTTGAGCCACTTGTGCATACATACGTATAAACCTGCGATGATAGCTGGTGTGGCCCACAAAGCTCTGAATATGGAGGAGGTAACTTCAAGATGGCCACTATCTTCTCTAGGTCAGGTGCCAAACCTTGAGCAGTCACCACATGGCCCAACAGTGTGCCCTCTGTGACCACAAAATGACACTTGTTCGGATTGAGCTTCAAACGTGCCTCTCTGCACCTGAGGAAGACTGCAGAGAGCTGAGCAAGATGTTCCTTTAGATTTTCTACTGGGGTCGAACATTGAGCACCCGAGAAGGTGGAAAAGTCGTCCATGAATATGCGAAGGTGATCAGTAAGCAGAGGACAAAAGATAAGGTATACTATGCGATTGAAAGAAGGCGGTGCATTTCTAAGCCCGAAAGACATTCTAGTGTAGATGAAAATACCCCAGGGAGTCACAAAAGCTGTTTTGATTTGGTCGTCAGGATGTATTCCTAACTGATTGTAGTCGCTCAACCCGTCCATAAAACTATATAGTACATGGCCAGCGACATCTTCGAGGACTCTCTCAGTGAAAGGCGTCGGAAATCCATTCGGGATTGTGACCTTATTCAGAGCCCGGTAGTGGACGCAAACTCGAATTTTGTTGGACTGCTTCTTTGGGGTAATAACCATAGGGGACAACCATTCTGAGTGCTCTACTGGTACAATAATACCTGCTTCTTGCATTTTTTCCAACTGGATTTTGATTGCTTCTGCATACTTGGGATTCAGTTTGTAAGCCCGTCCTCTGACCGGCGTAGCCCCCTCAACCAGAGGAATTGTGTGGACTCCTAGCTCTGCTAGGATTCCTTCCAAATCGTGGTAAGACCAGGCAAACACATCCTTGAAAGAGCGCACGAAAGATATTACCAGGTCGAGTAGAGCAGGGTGATCCCATAACCAAGTGGCTAACAAGATGGGTTGATGGTTGTCAGGGCCGCCTAGGTTGACCTCTCTGACTGGGTGAGGCGGTGCAGTGGGCGAGGCTGCGTCAGGGAGAGAAGACCGTGCCGGATCCAAACCTCCTTCGAGACGAATTTGTTGCATTGGAGAGCCAGGAGTGTATCCACATGGCGTCGTTTCCCCAGTCGTGAAGTGATTTCGTATGTCGCAACCATGGCCTACCAATCAGCAAGGGATAACCTCCCTCTACCTGGGGAAGATTAACTACCACAAAATCAAAGTTGAAAGTGAAATCTTGTACCTTCAGAGGCACCTTGTCGACTATGCCCAGTGGGTAGACTGTTCTCTGATCGGCCAATGTAACAATGAAAGCAGCAGGTCAGGTAGGCTTTAGACCTAAGGCCATCATAGTGAATTCGGGCATCAAATTGATTCCAGATCCACCATCAACGATGACGTCGGATAGCTGGTGCCCAAGAATAGATACAGTGAGGTGAGGACTTTTATAATCGGTGAGGGGAGCAGATGGATAGGAAATCAAATAAGACTCTGAGGGCTGTACGGGGAGGTGCCCGCCACTAGGCCCAGCCCTTGGGTACAGAGACTGAATGACTGACAGGGTGTCACTTCTAAGTGTTGTGTCGAGCTTTAGCATGTCGTATAGTGACACCCGCTGAAAAGTATTTTTCAAGATGGCTTCTGCTGTGGGCTTGGCGCCTTCAATCTGGGCTCCCTTTGGGACCTTAATCTGTTCCAAGTCAGCCACTGCTTCGAAGAAGGCTCCATCAATGTCAGATAACAGGGAAGTTGGTCTGCTCTGAGCAATTTTGAAGGACTCGTCCTTTGGGTCAAATAGACCAGCTTAAGAAAGTGGGGATTGGCGAGGTGGACCTGTGGGAAGACTAAGACCGAGAGCGGCCCTTTGTGCCCGAGTAAGGACACCAGCAGGCTCCTCCACTTGCAGTGGCTTAACCACATGAGTAGCAGGTGATGGTTAAGGCACGGTGTTCACAGTAATCAAGTTTATCTTCGGGAAGGTGAATTCTTGTTGGTTCTGAGTCGAGCTTGTAGACGTGGATGCCCTTTGAGTGATCCTTCAAATCAGGACAATGACGACAAGGAGGGGACCCCTCAGGTAAAGGACACTTGCTCTAATAATGCCCATATTCTCCGCATCTGTAGCAGAGTATGGGCCGATTGGAAGGACGAAACGGGGGACGAGGTGGTTGCTGCATAGAGTTGGAGGCTGAAGTGTAGAAGCTCTGAGGGGTTGAGGTGGTATTAACATTATAAAAACTTTGAGTTGGAGAAGTACTTGACATACCTTGGATAGGAGGGGTATTGAGCAAAGGTGGCATGTAGTTGGGATGGCTGTAGTAGGAAACCATGTTGGATGCTGGTGCTAACCCTTGTTGGAGAGTAGGACCAAGACTTTGCTGTATTTTCTGCAATCCCTTTATATAGTAGCAATCCTTATCTTCATGATGCGATTTTTCGCAGAAGTGGCAATAACAGCGAAGGGGACAGTCCTGTGGAGGGTGTCCTGGAGAGCGGCATGAACTACACCATACCATAGCCTTAGTCTCCTGCTGAGCCTTGAGCTCTTCTAACTCTCTTTTAAGTTGATCATAAGCCTCTTGATGTGGAGGCTTCTCCTGTCTGAGAGAGACGGATCTCTCTTCGTGAAGGGCCCGCTGTAACTTTAGGGATTCCAATTCCCTTCTTAAAGAAGTCAAGGGGTCTGATGGATTGTCCACGACTGTCCACGAGTACAGGGGCAGTATCTAACTGAGCAGAGTGAGTGAACTGCCTTCTTGCTCCCTCTATTCTAGTAGCAGTAGCAACAAAGTCCTCCAGATTGGCTTCAGGACGGAGACTTTCTCTGAGCTTTTGTTGAGAAGTCTTTGACAGAGCCTTCTCTACCCACTTCTTCACCATGAATTCCCCTGGTTGCTGAGGCAGCTTGGCGACCAGGGACTTTGTTATGGTCATGAGCTCTGCAAATGTCTCCTTGGGCTGGAGCAACATGTTGGCAAACTCATCTAGAATCTTGTCTTGATAATCCCCTGGTCGGAAAGCTTCACAGAACTGCTGTCTTAACATGGTCCAAGTAGTAAAGTGGTTTTCAGCAAACTGACTGTACCATTTATCTGCAAGACCATCCAAGGTGGAGGGGAAGAGCACCAAGTATGCGTCTTCTCTGTTGAGGCCATGACCTCTGCAAAGAGAGACAAACCTCCGAGCATGGTCGTCTGCATCTTTTGCGGAGAGACCTTTAAAGGTAGGGAACTTGATGTTCACCTTTGCTAGAACACTTGTGAGCTCCTCCATGGCCTCTTGCTCCTAAGTCTGTTGCTCACTAGCTTGCTGTAACAAGATGGGGGAGAGCCTTACCGGAGAAGGTGACCTGGAGGATGTAGAACCGGTCAAAGGAATGGAGGTAGCCGTATGAGTAGGTATGGGTGATGGGGTTAATATGCTTCTACTGGGCACCAAGGGTTGATGCCGTCTGTGGTAGTACTTCAGAGGACTCAGTAGTGCACTTTGACGCTCCAATGACCTCCTTGTATGTGTCATGCAGTAACCGCCAACCCCACCAAGCTTTGGGCCAGAAGACCTTCACTTGGGCAAGACAACCTTCACTTGGCTGAACATTGGTCTAGACTCTACTAGACCAGGGCGAGTGACTAGACCACGTGGCCTGGACCAGGACGAGGAGGGACTAGACCATGACGAGGACTGGGTGGACCAGGGCGAGAGAGGACCAGACCAACAAGGCGAGAGACTAGACCAGCTAGATTAAGCTGTCAAGGGTGAAACTGGACCAGAGACCAACAGGCTGCACAGGCGAAGCGAAGAACCCAGCTACTCAATAGAGTGAGACTTCAATTGAGGTCCGAGCGTGATCGCCAAAATGAGAGCACCTGTAGCGCGGATAATGCGTCGTGCTCTCTACAATGTGAGTGCCCCTCAGTGCAATGTGCGTGACAATCTCACTCAAACAAATGGAAACTCTCTCAAACAGAATGAAACACAGGAACAATGGATAACAACAGAGATACAACAGTGTACCAGAACAAGTGGACTCGACTCGCTCAAAGAACCATGTACAGACTTTGGCGTGGCAACACACTCAGCTCTAGCCCAAGACTCACAGGTACAAATGGGGTGTCGAGGCTCAGATGTGCAGGGATGGTGAAGCAGTGCTCTATGTAAGACTCGCCCTCTAGACGATGAACCGACCATCTATATAAGATAATCATAATGACCCAACGGCTACTACTCATAGATACAATCATAAAGAGCCACCAACGGCTCATAAATGTCGGCCAGCTAAGTGTGACTTGGCCACATGTCCACTAGGCCACCATCCGTATCCCTGCTAGGTGTCATGCCCAGAGTGTCCTTCCAGTGTGAACAGACTAGACCAACTGTACTAACTGTAACTGTGTCCTGTGAAAGTGACACTGTAGCCTGCTACAAAAGCACTCTCAAACTCGGGTATTAACAAGTTTTTGGAGGGGGAGCTACACATCAATGGTGTGTGGTATTGGCAAGAGGCTACATATGGTGATGCACTCGAACTACTACTAGCAAGAAGGCTCAAGGTGGTTGAGAAGGTAGCCATTGAACCCTATGAACTCTACAAAGCTGAAGATGGTCACACCAAAGCTAGGCTAATCACTGGTGAGCAAATTCTTCGTATCTCTCAAATGGTGGGATCCAAGAGAGCTGAACTTCAATGAAGTGCTTCATGGAAGTTTGTAGTTAATGCACAAATGAATAATCCCATTTTCTACAACTTTCAATCAGTTCAGAATATTAGGGTGAATGTGCGCATTGATAGAAAGATTTTTTTCCAACAAAGATTGGTCTTCTATTTTGGAGCTGAGAGGTTGAGAGAGATATTGTTGTCCCTTGACCCTATAGTATTTCCTATTTTGGAGTATAATGTATCTTTTGATGTTCACATCTTCATCTTGCCTTAAGCATACTCCATGAATCGTAGGGATTTATATGGACCTATCCAACCTCTTGCTAGACAAACTGTGCATATAATAGCTAGCACAAAGCTTAGGTTCCAAAACATCATAAGGAACTTACTAGGCCCTCGTCGTCTAGCTGAGATTAATGCATCTATCAATCCATTTATTCTACCCTTAATAAGATATGATTTGGGCCTAGACGTTTTCATCTTTGTGCTGTATTGAGAGGAAGGCAACCCATCCTATCATGGCTTTTCCTAATTTTTTTGGGCGTAGTGGGGAAAATGCTGGGGATTTTTTGGATAACTTGGAGATGGCTTTTCTCGTCTCTGGGAGGGATGACGAAGCATTGAAATTGAGAGCTTTTCCTTTGATGCTCAAAGAAGAAGCTAGAGTATGGTTCCAAGCTCTAGATCCAACCCAAAGAGCTGAATGGGAGGGATTGAAGGCGGCTTTCCTACGAAGATTTCAACGAGCCAATTCGGGAGAAGAACTATGGCAACGGCTTCTGGCCCTTCACTTAGCTGACCCTCATGGTTATGCAACCTATGAGGAAGGTTTTTTGAAACTTTGGGGGCAATGGTCAGACTCACTAAACCCTAGTGAGCGAGCTCCCAATTGCCTCCAAAAGGATCGATTTATCTCAGGTTTGTACCCCTTGCTAAGGGAGAAGGTAAAGAGAAAATTTCCAAATACTTTTGAAGATGCCTTAAGAATTGCTAGGAAAAAGAATCGAAAGATTCTCTATCAAGCCCAAGCTGGCCAGCTAGCTTTGAGAGGCAATATCACAACTATGGACGCTTTTCACGTACCTCCAAATGTGCCTAATGCACCAGGCCTCAATAGAGGTCAACAAGAAGATATGCTCCAACAAATAAACAATCTCACAAACCGGCTAGAGGGTTTGAGAGTAAATCTTGTGCAGGGTACAAGAAGGCCTATTGAGGGGAATGGCGGAAATCGGCCACCAATGCGACGTCAAGCAAGGGAAATGTTGTGTTACAATTGTGGGGAAAATGGCCACGGCATGTATAATTGCCCTCATCTCAGAAGATATGACTACCCTGTCAGAGGTCCTCGACAACAAGTAAGTCCTCCCCGTGCTAGAGCTTAAGCACAAGAGCAACCGCAACCTCAAATTTTGCAACCACCTCGTGTTCAAGCTCAAGCCCTTGCTACTCAACCAAATGTGAGCATCATAAGGATGGAGGAGGTCGTCAAGGGCAGAAGCAACGAGGAAGAAATAGTTAAAGGGAAGATGAAGATAGATGAAGTGGCTACAATGCCTACCACGCGTGTGCGTGTCCAAAATGAAGTAAGTAAAGAAAGAAGCAAGGATGCAAGCAATGAAGCAAGTACATCTCGGGCAACTAAAGATGAAGCCAAGAAGAGAAAGACCTGTACTAGGTCTCAGATTGACATCTCTGATTTTCCTATGGGATCTCGGACACAGCCTTATGACTTGACAGTTGATGTGAGTTCTCAAGGACCAAAGATTACTTGGCCACAACTACTTCATATCTCCCCAAAGCTGCGACGACATTGGTAAAAAATGGTGAGCACGAGGGCAAAGCGAAGTAAGCTAGTAAGTGTAATCAAAGCCTATGGTCTCAAGGATATAGTGCCTTTGGTGGAGGCTCAAATCAAGGGACAACGGATTCCAAAAACTTACATTGACAGTGGATCAGAGGTTTGTGTCATGACAGAAAAGGTAATGCATCAATTGGGTTTAGAGGTAATGGAATCATGAAACTTGAGGGCAAAAATGGCCAATAATGTCTCTGTCACTTGTGTGGGTGTAGTGAAAGCTTTGAGAGTTTCTGTTTTTGGAATCACTACAGAGGTTGATGCTTATGTGATGCCAGTGAAGGGAGAAGGATACCCCCTTATTTTAGGACGACCTTGGCTCATGGGTATAGGAACTAGGCAAGATTGGGCAACAGGAGACTTGGAGTTGAGGCCTCGTGTGGGTGGCCATAGTCGAAAGGTGGTTTATAACGTGAAGAATGGGCGACAAGAGAACCTTGACGTCAGCTAATGAGTGGAGCTCAAGTGGATGCTCCTCAT
Source organism: Adiantum capillus-veneris (assembly GCF_014529385.1). NCBI lineage: Eukaryota > Viridiplantae > Streptophyta > Polypodiopsida > Polypodiales > Pteridaceae > Adiantum > Adiantum capillus-veneris. The sequence continues at coordinate 73,369,724 of NC_140947.1, read as the reverse complement.
CCATGGACGAGGAAGAGAGTTCAAGTGAAGAGAGTGATAGCACTCTCGAAGTCATGGGCGTCACCATAAAGGAAACTACCTCATCAGAAGACAACCCAAGGATCCAAATGGAGAGTGTGTGGGATGTCTGCCTAGAGAAGATGTTATCCAAGGATATAAAGGAAGAAGAAAGGGAGGGTTATGTAAATGTTCTCAAGAAGCATGCATCATTGTTTATTTCTGATTACACTCACATTACAGGTGTCACTGCAGTGAAGCATCATATCCATTTAAAAGAAGGGAGCAAGCCAGTAGTACAAAAACTAAGAAGATTAGGAGTTGTGCAACAAAATGCACTATTGTCCGAGGTGAAGAGACTCTTAGAATCAGGATTCATATACCCAGTAGAAGATTCAGAATGGGTCTCCCCAGTAGTGGTGAGGCCAAAGTAGAATGGTAAATGGCGAGTGTGCGTAGATTACAAGCCACTAAATGCTACAACAAAGAGGGACCACTTCCCTCTCCCATTTCAAGATGAGATTCTAAATGAAGTAGCAGGTCACGAGCGATACACAGTGTGTGATGGCTACTCCGACTACTTTCAAATACGCATTGCAGAGGAGGAACAGAAAAAGACTACTTTCATCACACCATGGGGCTGTTTTGCATTTCGAGTCATGCCTTTTGGTCTCACCGACGCTCCAGCCACCTTTCAACGATTCATAAATATGGTCTTCCAACCTTACTTTGGTAAGTCCATAAGGGTTTTCATAGATGACTTTTGTATTTACAGCTCCAAAAGTATGCATCTCGGCAAGATTGATGAAGGATTTACTCGTTTAGCTAAGCTGGGTGGACAACTAAACAAAGACAAATGTGACATTGGGGAAAGCAAGGTTACACTATTGGGGCATGTAGTGTCCATTATTGGAATCGAGGTAGATTCTGAAAAGATAGAAACATTGCTAAATCTACCTTCCCCAACTGCCATCAAACCATTAATCTCTTTCTTGCAAAAGCTAAGATATTTGAGTAGATTCATACACTTACTCTCCCAAGTGATAATTCCTCTACAACAGCTGACTCGTCAAGAGACGCTTGTTTGGAGTGAAGAAAGTGATGGGCATTTTAGAGAGATAAAAAAAATGTTAGGGTCACTCCCTGTAATCCTCCAACCTTGTTGGAAAGAAACATTCTTTGTAAACCCTAATGTGGGAGAAGAGGCCATTGGTGCTGCCCTCCTACAAAAAGATCCAAAAACATCCTTTATGAGGCTTGTGTATTTTGCTAGCCGCCTCATGGAAAACACAGAGAAGGCCTACACCCTGATGGAACAGCTAGTGCTAGCCCTCATGTTTGCGGTAACCAAATTTCGGCCATACTTGTTGTCAAAGAGGTTTGTAATTATCACTATGGAGGATATGTTTCCCTATGCACGACAACATATGGAAATCTCTGACCAAATAGCAAAGTGGGTGGTGCGACTTCAAGAGTCTGATTATACAATACAGGTTGAAAGAACAACTCGAGCATGCTTAGCCGAGATTTTAACAAACAAGTGCTATGAAAAAGTTTTCCATTTGAAGAGAAAGGAACTTCCACCACCTCCAGCTCTAGAGGCTTTGGTCAATACTTATAGCCTCTACTTTGATGAAGCATACAAGAGAACCAAGGATAAGGCAGCTGCAGGCATTGTGGTCTTATCTCCATTGGGAGAGAGGATCCATGGTGAAGGGATCACTCTAGAAGATGTCCACTCCAACAATGAAGCAGAATATCTAGCTCTAATTCATGGCCTTTGTTGGGGCCTGGATAATTCAATTGAGAGATTAAATGCTTTTGGTGACTCCATGCTTTTGGTAAGGCAAATGCAAGGTACATAGGCTTGCAGAAATGCTAGTCTCTCTACTAAAATGAGAGAAGCCAAAGCTCTTATGAGGAGATTTAGGGAGGCACAAGTACATCATGTGCCAAGAGACTAGAACAAGGATGCAGACCACCTAGCAGCATCGAAGTTAAATGAGTCAATAGTGGGAGCAGTGGCCATCAAACTTCCACTTCAGCAAGGCAAGGAGGACTTAGAAGATATTATGCACATTTTGGAGCAAGGAGAGGCTCCTGAACACTTGAATGCAGGAGAAAGGCGATGGTTAGCTAGGAAGGCTACTAGGTATCGCACAGTGAATGATAATTTGTATTGTCTTGGTAAGGATGGTGTGCTTAGGAGAGTGCCTTTGAAGAGTGAAATTGAAGAGATTTTAAAAGCTTGTCACGATGATGTGTGCGGAGGACACTTTGCACACGACATCACTAGTAGAAAGGTTCTACAAGCTGGGTTTACTTGGCCAAGTTTTCATCGTGATGTCAAATACTGGTGTCAAACATGTGATGAATGTCAGAAAGCAGGACCACGACGGCTCATAGCTGAACGTCAGAACCCAATAAAGGTATATGGGCCCTTTGAGAAGTGGGGAATTGATGCCATAGGGCCTCTACCACGCACTCAGTCAGGTAAAGAGTACATCATTATGGGAGTAGACTACATGACTAGATGGGCTGAGGCTATGCCAACCAATTGAATTACTGCTAAGGATGTGAGTCAGTTCATCTTTGACCACATCTGTTGCCGGTTTGGCACCCCTCTTGAAATACTATCTGATAGAGGACCAGGGTTTAGAGCAGACTTGGTAGGAGAACTCATGCAGAAGCTAAATATTCAGCATCAACACTCTACTCCTTACTACCCTCAGTGCAATGGCTTGTTGGAAAAGGTAAATAGAATCATTTGCAAAATTCTCACCAAACAGGTACATGCCAGGCGCCAAGATTGGGACAAACACCTGAATGGAGCTCTTTGGGCCTATAGAACCTCCTTCAAAACCACATTAGGGTACACACCCTTGCGTTTGGTTTATGGAAAGGAGGCGCTTTTGCCCATTGAAGTGAAGTTAACAAGTCTTCGAATATTGGGTAGCCAGGTAGGCTCTCAAAAGGAGAAAGTGCATGAAAGGATCATGGATCTAGAGAGGTTGCAATTGGAGCGTGAAGAAGCCATCAACCACTACTCTCAAGCAGGAGAGAAGCGCAGAGAAAAGTTCAACAAAAAGCTAGCATCTAAAGACATCAAAAAGGGATCTCTAGTGCTTCGATATGACAATCGCTTCGACACTCGTAAGGATGGAAAGTTTCTTTTTCGATGGGAAGGGCCGTTCTTGGTCACCAAAAAGTTCAAAAATGGCTCTTACAGACATCAAGACATTGATGGTAAAGTGCACAAGACCACGACAAATGGATGGCGTCTAAAGCCTTATCACATCAGAATAAGGTCAGCCCAAGATCAAAGAAAGTGGGCTAGAGGCATAAATACCTCTAGCCAGGTTTGGGGGGGCTATGATCCGAGCCTATCACGAATTTTTTGTTTACTGTATTTTGTTGGTTTTCCTTGCTTCCAGAGGTTTACAATAAAAGAAAGAGTGAGAACCACCTCTTGGGAAAATTCAAAAAATGACTTGATGGGAATTTTTTCCTTGACTAGTTCACAGGAGGTGAAAGGTAAAACCTAGTGATAAAGGGAAGGGAAAATATGTAAATGTGAAAAGAAAAGATATGATGTGTTTGTGGAGCCATGCACCCATGATTCAAGGGTCATGAGGGGCTTATATCATCATGGCTTTGGAGCCATATGATGATTCAAACAGATGGGACCCAGGTGGAAGACTTGGTGAAGGAGGGAAAGAGACACATGATTTTGCTGGATTTTATAAAAATACGTCTACTCCGATCCAAGAAAAGTTGTCTTCATCAAAGTTGTAGCTTATGAGCTGGAGATTCTAACCATATTTTTTTTATAATTTTTGCAGCTATACGGTCTAGGATATATGGCAAAAATGGTGGACCCTTGTTTTTTAAACTGTGGTGGAGACCACCCCTCTACCTTTACACACACACCCTTCATTTTCCACATTGAGTCCTTCTCTAAAAATCAGCCCTTAGTCTCCTCACCCTCCCCTCCTTCCTCCTCTCTCTAAAGCTCCTAAAACCATCACAAATTCCTCTTCTAATCACCTCTCAAATCATGCTTAATCTTGTTGTAATTAATAAGTTTTCATTCAACCCCTTTCTATTATTACTAGATATGCATTGATTTTATGTAGATTCTTTACATTTTAAAATAAGGAAGATGTTGGACTCAAGCTATGGAAGAAGGAGTGAAGACAACACAAGTGATGATGGAGCCAATTAGTTGCAAATTGGTCAACAAATCACTTGGAAGGAGCTTCTTCATTGGTGGAATGTCCTTAATCAAGCTTCATTTGTACAAATTGCACTTGGATCTTAATCTCACTCCTAATCACTCTCTTGCCTATATAAAGAGCCCCCCCCCTTTGTAATTTCAAGTCTTCCTCAGCCTCATTGAGTCTTTGTATCACTCATCATGAGGCCAAAAAGCTCATTCATTCACTCTATTCTTTGCACATTCTAGAGTGCAAATTGTTTTATGCTAGTAACCTCCCCTTCTCTTACTTATGTTAATTAAGAGAGATCTTTTATGCGTGTGTGAGAGTGCTTGAGGTGATTTTGGCGAAATCTTGAGTTGTTGTTTAGTAATCCACATGCTATTTGTGTTGGGAGTGCTTGAAGTTATTCATTCCTTGTACACACATTGAGGTTAATGCTTCATTCATAGTGATAGCTCTCTCTCTCTCTCTCTCTCTCTCTCTCTCTCTCTCTCTTTGCGTACGTGTTGGGAGTGCTTGAAGTTATTCATTCCTTGTATACACATTGAGGTTAATGCTTCATTCATAGTGATAGCTCTCTCTCTCTCTCTCTCTCTCTCTCTCTCTCTCTCTCTCTCTCTCTGCGTAGCGGTCCTAGTCCAGGCTTCCAAGACTAGGTGGTGCTCTCATCTCATTTCCCTTGTGGCGCAATGGAGTTTGTTTTGTTGTAGAGGCTGCCATTCCAAATTTCCTTCGTCATTAAATGATTTTGGTGACTCCATGCTTTTGGTAAGGCAAATGCAAGGTACATAGGCTTGCAAAAATGCCAGTCTCTCTATTAAAATGAGAGAAGCAAAAGCTGTTATGAGGAGATTTAGGGAGGCACAAGTACATCATGTGCCAAGAGACTAGAACAAGGATGCAGACCACCTAGCAGCATCGAAGTTAAATGAGTCAATAGTGGGAGCAGTGGCCATCAAACTTCCACTTCAGCAAGGCAAGGAGGACTTAGAAGATATTATGCACATTTTGGAGCAAGGAGAGGCTCCTGAACACTTGAATGCAGGGGAAAGGCGATGGTTAGCTAAGAAGGCTACCAGGTATCGCACAGTGAATGATAATTTGTATTGTCTTGGTAAGGATGGTGTGCTTAGGAGAGTGCCTTTGAAGAGTGAAATTGAAGAGATTTTAAAAGCTTGTCACGATGATGTGTGCGGAGGACACTTTGCACACGACATCACTAGTAGAAAGGTTCTACAAGCTGGGTTTACTTGGCCAAGTCTTCATCGTGATGTCAAATACTGGTGTCAAACATGTGATGAATGTCAGAAAGCAGGACCACGACGGCTCATAGCTGAACGTCAGAACCCAATAAAGGTATATGGGCCCTTTGAGAAGTGGGGAATTGATGCCATAGGGCCTCTACCACGCACTCAGTCAGGTAAAGAGTACATCATTATGGGAGTAGACTACATGACTAGATGGGCTGAGGCTATGCCAACCAATAGAATTACTGCTAAGGATGTGAGTCAGTTCATCTTTGACCACATCTGTTGCCGGTTTGGCACCCCTCTTGAAATACTATCTGATAGAGGACCAGGGTTTAGAGCAGACTTGGTAGGAGAACTCATGCAGAAGCTAAATATTCAGCATCAACACTCTACTCCTTACTACCCTCAGTGCAATGGCTTGTTGGAAAAGGTAAATGGAATCATTTGCAAAATTCTCACCAAACAGGTACATGCCAGGCGCCAAGATTGGGACAAACACCTGAATGGAGCTCTTTGGGCCTATAGAACCTCCTTCAAAACCACATTAGGGTACACACCCTTTCGTTTGGTTTATGGAAAGGAGACGCTTTTGCCCATTGAAGTGAAGTTAACAAGTCTTCGAATATTGGGTAGCCAGGTAGGCTCTCAAAAGGAGAAAGTGCATGAAAGGATCATGGATCTAGAGAGGCTGCAATTGGAGCGAGAAGAAGCCATTAACCACTACTCTCTAGAAGGAGAGAAGCGCAGAGAAAAGTTCAACAAAAAGCTAGCATCTAAAGACATCAAAAAGGGATCTCTAGTGCTTCGATATGACAATCGCTTCGACACTCGTAAGGATGGAAAGCTTCTTTTTCGATGGGAAGGCCCGTTCTTGGTCACCAAAAAGTTCAAAAATGGCTCTTACAGACATCAAGACATTGATGGTAAAGTGCACAAGACCACGACAAATGGATGGCGTCTAAAGCCTTATCACATCAGAATAAGGTCAGCCCAAGATCAAAGAAAGTGGGCTAGAGGCATAAATACCTCTAGCCAGGTTTGGGGGGGCTATGATCCGAGCCTATCACGAATTTTTTGTTTTGTGCTGGCATTTTTGCAGGCCCATGTACCTTGCATTTGCCTTACCAAAAGCATGGAGTCACCAAAAGCATTTAATGAGAAGGAAATTTGTAATGGCGGCCTCTACACCAAAACAAACTCCATTGCGCCACAAGGGAAATGAGATGAGGGCACCACCTAGTCTTGGAAGCGTGGACTAGGACCGCTACGCAGAGAGAGAGAGAGAGAGAGAGAGAGAGAGAGAGAGAGAGAGAGAGAGAGAGAGAGAGAGCTATCACTATGAATGAAGCATTAACCTCAATGTGTGTACAAGGAATGAATAACTTCAAGCACTCTCAACACAAATAGCATGTAGATTACTAAACAACAACTCAAGATTTAGCCAAAATCACGTCAAGCACTCTCACACACGCATAAAAGATCTCTCTTAATTACTATAAGTAAGAGGAGGGGAGGTTACTAGCATAAAACAATTTGCAGTCTAGAATGTGCAAAGAATAGAGTGAATGAATGAGCTTTTTGGGATCATGATGAGTGATACAAAGACTCAATGAGGCTGAGGGAGACTTGAAATTACAAAGGGGGGGCTTCTTTATATAGGCAAGAGAGTGATTAGGAGTGAGGTTAAGATCCAAGTGCAATTTGTACAAATGAAGCTTGATTAGGGACATTCCACCAATGAAGAAGCTCCTTCCAAGTGATTTGTTGACCAATTTGCAACTAATTGGTTCCATCATCACTTGTGTTGCTTCAATCGTTCCTCCATAGCTTGAGTCCAAGAGCTTTCTTATTTTAAAATGTAAAGAATCTATATAAAATCAATGCATATCTAGTAATAATAGAAAGGGGTTGAATGAAAACTTATGAATTACAAGAAGATTAAGCATGATTTGAGAGGTGATTAGAAGAGGAATTTGTGATGGTTTTAGAGGAGGAAGGAGGGGATGGCGAGAAGACTAATGACTGATTTTTAGAGAAGGACTCAATGTGGAAAATGAAGGGTGTGTGTGTAAAGGTAGAGGGGTGGTCTCCATCACAGTTGAAAAAACTGGCGTCCACCATTTTGACCATATCTCCTAGACCGTAGATGTAAAAATTATAAATCAAATATGGTCAGAATCTCCAGCTCATAAGCCACAACTCTGATGAAGACAACTTTTCTTGGATCGGAGTGGTCGTATTTTAAAAAAAACTAGCAAAAGATGTGTCTGTTTCCTTCCTTCACCAAGTCTTTCACCTGGGTCCCATCTCTTTGAATTATCATATTGCTCCAAAGCCATTATGATATGAGCCCCTCATGACCCTTGAATCATGGGTGCATGGCTTCACAAACACATCATATCTTTTCTTTTCACATTTACATATTTTCCTTTCCCTTTACCACTAGGTTCTACCTTTCACCTCCTGTGAACTCTAGTCAAGGAAAAAATTTCTATCAAATCATTTATTTGAATTTTCCCAAGAGGTGTTCTCACTATTTCTTTTATTGTAAAGCTCTAGAAGCAAGGAAAACCAACAAAATATAGTAAACAAAAATTTGTGATAGGCTCGGATCAACGCATTGCAAGTGGTATACCATGATGATCAGTACTAAACGGGACAGTGTACCTACTAAATGCAAATGCATTTGAGATCAACGCATTAGGAATACTTATGAATGGCCTAGTGTATGCAAATGATCTAGTAAGGTTAGCCAGGCCAGATCAAACCAAATGCCGATGGGTAATACATTCGTTTCAAGTAAACCGCATCTCAATAGATGACACCATGATAGGCCTATTCTATCAAGACGAAGTTGGAAACAGGGTCTTCTGCAAGGTCTAAAATCCGATGAACGACGAGAGCATCACCTGTTAAATCGTGCATGTGATTGTAAGAGAGAACGAAGCTGAAATTGTTAATTTTTGGATGGTTGATGACTATGCCAACATATCAAATGATTGTGAAACAAGAGGTGAATCAGTACACATGCTAGGGCCTACCAATTTAGAAATGGCTATTGAGTGAGGAGAATCCTATACGTCACACGCTGCATGGCCAAATATAAACAAATAATCCCTTCAAGGAGAGGTAAAATGAGGAATCTAAAAATGATGAAAATGTGAGAGTAATGACATCAAATAAATAAAGTTTAGATGCATGTGCTTTAATAGAAATGCTAAGAAGTGAAACACATGGGAAAAATGGTGGTTATCAAGCCAACCTTGGGCTAGTGCAACTACTCGAACGAAACCACATGATGGCTCACATAGTTGTATATCAATCGATCTTATATGCGAACCCTAAGTGTAAAACAAGGGGAACTAGAACCTAGGAGTCCACCTCCCAACCACCCACCATATAGTATGGCTCCTAGCTCTTTGCCCTAGTTGGACTCCCTTTCCACACTGCCCAGCCCGGCCTTGCCCTTGTCTAGTCCAGCCTTGCCGTTGTCTTGACATTACTCCCCCCTTAAAGAAGAGTTTTCGTCCTCGAAAACAAAAGTAGGGAACTTCTTCTTAAGAACACCAACGTTTTCCTAAGTGGCATCTTTCATGGATCCAGGTGTTTTGTTGACCGGAACACGGTTCCGCAGGAGGTTCAATGAAACCAAGAGTAACATCTTGATTTTTCACATTGTTGTCCATTTGCAACCATCTTATGTTACCGATTCATATCCAATCATAGTGTGTAGACTTAGAACACACGTGAGTATGCAAAACGAGTTATCACACAAAGATGTATCCTAAAGAGTACCTCTTTTCACTTTCCATGAAAGTAACTTGCTAACATGATTCATCAGCCAAGTTTAAGTCCTTGACTTGTTTTCCAAGTTCAGCAGTTAACACCCCACCATGAGTAGTGTTCAAGGTTGAGAACTTGATTTATACATGAAGAGACTACACCTAATCGCAAACATGCTTTAACTTATGGTAAGCAAACTCCAAGTAGAGCAATAAATGCATACTAATTGGATCGCGTGGTGCTAACGTACGCACTTGCATATCCTTTAGCACAAGATTACACTTTGTAATCTACATATCTCCTTGGATAACTGACAGTATTGAAGTGTGTTTCCCCCACGGTTTATAGAAAGTCTTCCCAGATGGCTGGTAAACGGGGATCATAATATCGTACCACATTGCTAAGGAATCAACAACTGGTTGAATAACCATCGTGGTTAACTTGAAAGATCCACAAGCACCCAAACCAAGCCATGACCTCTATTGGTGATTGGTACACCGATAAGTAAACTCATTGAGATATTGCACATAGAGTGAAAAATGCTTCATAAGCAACAACTTAATGAATACGCATGCGGTTCCAAATTAGTATTTGCTAAACACTAGGACCCATAACACCTAGTGTGCATGCATTTAGCAAAAAATAAACTTGAACCTGTATATCCATGATCATCCACAATACTTAAGGCAAATGTGATGCGCCTAGCACACATTAAAGAGGAATGTAAATAGTTCTGAAAAGAAACGAAATAATTTCAGTGCAATCATTTGCAAGCCTTTCTGAAACGTCTGAACCATAATAGAAGGTGAAACAGTGATCACTTCTAGGTACAAACAATGAAACTTTTTCATTCATAGCCTTTCTATATGTAAAACAACAATATGTAATGTTGTTTTAGCAGCACTTGTACCTTAACAAGTCATTCTAAGTAGCTGACAATTTTTGGCCACTGAAATTGCTCCTGATACGTCGTGCTGAAAATTGTCTAGAATACATATGGGACCAGTATCTAGGGATATCCTCGTGACACATAATTGAAATAGCGGCGCCAGTGTTTGTCCTAGAGATTCATATTCTCCACATGTGGAATATGCCTCAAATAAGGATGTCTGAAAAAAGAACATCCTACAAGTACAAGACGTACTTGTGTGTGGAGATAACTACAAACACTCTATGACGGGAGTGAGAGGGACCCTCATTAGCCTTGCTCCACACTTGCTAAACCGAAATCCTTGAGTCCGTAGACCATGTTGTATCCCATGTGACAACATGTGTCAAATCGAATCCTACAAATGGATTCATAATAGCATAATGTACATTGGACACTACGGTCCAAAATACTCGTTTCGACATGCCCTTGGCATGGCCCTGGGGATTGAACTGAAAGTTCAGCTGCCCGTATTCAATTGTACAAGAGCACCTCGCCCACCTGTGGGAAAACAAGCAACATTGCACTGGAAACCCCGGGTGTTGCCTTTGCAATGCAAACCCGTCGGTTAGAATCTACGTAGTCAAACCCCTTAGTAAGACCCTTTGTAGGAATTGCTCAACTAGTAGGTAACGGTAATCAACATAGTCAACCGTGTACAAAATGATTGGAATCAACTTGAAAAGCCACTACCGCATGGTAAAGTGCGGAATTTGTTCCTTGAAAGTATAATGGGCATCGATCAAATTGTGATCCTCAATGCCTATGGGAAGATTTAGCAATCACCCGCCGGGTTGTACCCCAAAACAGTATATCCATAGACACTCCGTAGTGCTATAGAAGGAGCAGGAAATCAACAAAAGTGAAATGCCTAGCTTGTATGGATAGCCATGCTGTCTCAACTGATTGCTACATCGATACTTCCTTGTAGAGATCAGCGGGCTGTGAGTTGAAGATTATCAAAAACTCAACTTGAGTGTCTCACTGAAAACATGTAGTGCAAAAAATGACACCCTAGACATCCGCAATTACAAGATTCTTGCTTGTCCAGTAACGTCGATTTCTACATCCCTTGGTAGATCTGTTCGATCTTGAAAACAATCACTCAAAGAATGCCAATAGTTAGGTCTTACCCTTGGCCTGACAATGGCTCTTAGCCAGTGTGGCTCATAGCCATTATGCAAATTAGTGTTTAATGGATGAACCGATAAAGACTAATTTGAGTAGCGTCTTAGCCACGTGTTAGCTAAGAGTTAGAGCACCTTGGCCGAGGCTGACTCACGAGCAGAACATGTATCAAACGCTTCTTAGAAGATTTTCATTATTCCCTTAGAGAGAGAGAGAGAGAGAGAGAGAGAGAGAGAGAGAGAGAGAGAGAGAGAGAGAGAGAGAGAGAGAGCATGATGGGCTGAGGAACTTTCCTTAAGTTTTTAGAGTGTGTACCCCGGCTGTGTGCTCTTACTCATCTTATGCCTAAATTGCAGCTTATCGTATAAGCATTTTTACAATTTTCCGGTATGACTCTCTCATCGAGAGAGGTAATAGAAAAACAAAAAACTCAATCCGACCCACTTATCATACAGGGGTCGTGATTGTATGAGAACAACTTAGCATTGGCACTTTGCCAGTAAAGTAAGTTCTAGATTGAGATTCCTTTTAGTGTCGTTGTGTGTTGATAGCAACCAACAATCATATTAAACAATCCATCACTTAGTCTGTCCTTGACAGAGTTGCGAGTGTGATAGCAGAAGCGTAATTCATGAGGCGGTAGAATTGAATCCACCTAACTAGCATGCCTTGCATGCAGAATTGTAAGCCCTCGAGGAGAGGGATGGCCGCAAACGTGAGAGCCAACAAAAGTGCCTTGCTGGCTTCACGTAAAACTGTCAAAGCACTTTGCTTTGCACGACATAGAATTAATCCAAAATAAATGTGAAAACATGAAAAAACAAGCCAAACTTAAAATTGTCTAACCTGATCATCCCGTTGTAACCAGTTGTCTTGAAATTCTGAAGGAAAAACTCGCTAGAAGATGGTTCATAGCCATAGCTACTGCGCGAGAGAGAGTTGTCGTGTATATCATATACCCCCTCTATGCATGTAATGAAAGAACATGCTGACAAACTGACAAATTCCTGCAAGGTTTTATGCTCATAGCATAAGCTAGACGAGAAAATGTCAATGCAAGATGTCCAATTGGAAGCCTTGCTTCTCTTAACAACTTATGGAGTTCAGGTTTCTGGTAGTTTGTTTGATTCCGGCGCATAGCCAAATGAACTATGAACGGGAGTTAGCATATGTATCATATACACATGCATGGAACTTAAAATCATGGCAATTGTTTCACAGTTCGTATGCTAAAATCATATTCCAAACTGTGGAAAACTCGATGCCAAATACCAAAAGGCCGAAGCCTTGCTTCACATAAATACTCATGTAGTTCTGATGCGGATAGGAAACAGATACGCTTGCTAGGTTACTCTTGCCAGTTGACAAGGGCATTCACAGCTTACTCGACCATGTCGAATTGTATTATGTAGTGAAAAACCAAAAGAAAAAAATACTTGCAAGAGATGTACCTTGTATCTGTGTGGCGTGATTACTGGTATTGTGAGGATTTGCGTAACTCACATTAACAAACGGCTTGTGTGTAAGCCAATTTTGAAGTCTGCAGCATTTTTGTAAAACGCAAAAAATATACTGGACTTTTGAAACGACTTTTCCGCGAGCCGTTTGTGCATGGCGCTTCCCATGTAGCTTGTCCACATGTATTTATGATATGCGAAAAAGTAGATTGCAAGCTCACATACACAAGCAGCTCACGGGCAAGCCGATTCCAAAGTTCGTAGCGTTTTCAAAAAGAGAAAAACGTTGCGAACTTTTGAAATGACGTTCCCGCGAGCCGTTTGTGCATGGTGCTTCATGTGTAGCTTGTCCACATGTATTTACAGTATACAAGAAAGTCGTTTGGAAGCTCACATGCACAAACGGCTCGCGAACAAGCCGATTCCAAAGTCCCCAGTGTTTTTTGGAACGCAAAAAACATTGTGGACTTCGAAAACAACTTTTCCGCGATCTGTTTGTGCATGGCGCTTCACATGTAGCTTGTCCACATATATTTATGACATGAAAGAAAGTTTTTTGCAAGCTCACATTAACAAACGGATCGCGGGCAAGCCGATTCCAAAGTCCGCAGCGTTTTTGAAATGCAAAAAGTACTGCAGACTTCAGAAAAAATTTTGCCGCGAGCCATTTGTACATGGCGCTTCACATGTAGCTTATCCACATGTATTTATTGCATGCGGAAAAGTCTCTTGCAAACTCATATTAATAAACAACTCGGGGGCAAGCCGAATCCAAAGTCCGAAGCGTTTTTGGAACGTAGAAAACATTGCGGACTTCAAAAACGACTGACCCGCGAACCATTTGTGCATGGCGCTTTCCATATAGCTTACCCACATGTATTTAGAGCATGCGAGAAAGTCATTTGCAAGCTCACATGCACGAACGGCTCGCAAGCAAGCCGATTTCGAAGTCCGTAACATTTTTGAAACGCAAAAAATGTTGCGGACTTCGGAAATGACTTTTCTGCGAGCCGTTTGTATACGGAGCTTCACATATAGCTTATCCACATGTATTTACAGTATGCAAAAAAATTATTTGCAAGCTCACATACACAAACAATGCGGACAAGTGGATTTCGAAGTCCGCATTATTTTTGGAATGCAGAAAATGCTGCGGATTTCAGCAACGACTTTTTCGCGAGCCGTTTGTGCATGGGGCTTCACATGTAGCTTTTCCACATGTATTTACGGCATGCAGGAAAGTTGTTTGCAAGCTCGCATGAACAAACAGCTCGTGGGTAAGCCAGTTTCGAAGTCCATAGTGTCTTTGGAATGCAAAAAACACTGCGGCCTTCGGAAACGACTTCCACACGAGCCGTTTGTGTGCATGGCGCTTCACATGTAGCTTGTCCACATGTATTTACGGCATGTGAAAAAGTCATTTGCAAGATCACATGCACAAACGGCTCACGGGCAAGCCGATTCCAAAGTCCGCATCGTTTTTGGAACGCAAAAAATGCAGCAGACTTCAGAAACGACTTTCCCGCGAGTCGTTTGTGCATGGTGCTTCACATGTAGCTTATCCACATATATTTATGGCATGTGGGAAAGTTGCTTGCAAGTTCACATTAACAAACAGCTCGCGGGTAAGCCAATTCCGAAGTCCTTGTGTGCGCTTTTAGGTGAAATTACCGGAAAACTTATCCTAATATAATTTTTTCTTCTGCTCGTCTTTCCTGTTTCCCTTCATGTTTCCTACCTTGCCGTTTCCTGTCATGTTTCATGTGACTTAGTATATATATCTAAATACACATACACATATAGAAATCTAAATACATACATATCTAAATAGACACATACCTAAATACATACATATATACATACCACATACATACCTAAACATACATACAAACCTAAACCTAGACATACATTCTTACCTAAACCTAAACATACTTACATACATGCATGTACACCACATATATACATATATATCGACCTAAATACAAAAATCACATAAACCTAGATATCCACACATACTTAAATATATATCAGCGTTTATACATTCATACTACATACATATTATATGTATATATTCTAATTCTATCATGCCTAACATCATAGCACATACATACATACCACGTACAAATATACATACATGCATACCACATACATACATGCCTAAGTACATAAATCACATAAACCTAAATACATTAATATATCAATTCTATGTACATATATATCACATAGATATATACCATCTACATATGTACAAACATAATACATACATATCTAAATACATAAACTGCATAAATCTATAAACGTAAAACTAAACATATATAAACCTAAATGTTACATGTGTACATAACACATACATACATACATACATATCCACCTAAATACATAAATCATATAAACCTAGACATACACATGACATACTTAAATATATAGAAGCCTTTATACATTCATATATACATATTATATATATACATTATAATTCTTTCATGCATAACATCATAGCACATACATACATACCACCTACACATATACATACATGTATACCACATACATACATGCCTAAGTACATAGATCACATAAACCTAAATACATTAATATATAAATTCTATGTACATACATACCACATAGATATATACCATCTACATATATACAAACATAATATATACCATTTACATACATACATACCTAAGTACATAAACTGCATAAACGTATAAACATAAACTTAACATACATAATCCTAAATGCATTCATATATATTACTACTTACATCCATACCATATATTTACATACCATGTACATACATGCCATACCTATATGCATATTCCATACTTACATACCATGTAAATACCAAAAGTAAAAAATTTACAAATTATTCTAAAATAAAAATTACAACCATAACTACAATTAATTGAATTTTTTACCAAAAGTAAAAGATTTATCAATTATTCTAAAATAAAAATTACGACCATAAGTATAATTAGTTGAAATTTTTACCAAAAGTAAAAGATTTATCAATTATTCTAAAATAAAAATTACAACCATAACTATAATTAATTGAAATTTTTACCAAAAGTAAAAGATTTATCAATTATTCTAAAATAAAAATTACAAACATAATTACAATTAATTGATATTTTTGAACAATTGAATTTGAATTTTTTTTTTCCGAGAAAAAGATCCTTCTATTTGTTAATGAAAGCTGCCCGTAGGGCTACAACCACCTGTGCAAGAGAGGGCTATAACAAACATGATGGGGAGACTCTCCCAATGAAAGAACAACATATATACAATGAGGCTAAATCAAGGGATGGGAGCAGGGAAGAGCCACACAGGTGGTCGGTAGTGCCATCTGAGCACACCCTGGACAATGGTGTAGGAAGGCCCAGGGCGCCAGAGTCGAAGGAAAGCCTCGCGGCGCACCGGTATGCGGTCGGAGTTGCGCTGTAGTCCCTCAAGCTGTCCTCCGAGAATATGGATCAGCTCTAGCCAAAAGTCACGAACAGTCTCTGCTGGCGGCACAGAGCGGGCCTCAAAAATGCGGAAACAACGGGCCCGCCAGATGAACCATAGTGTCAGGCCACTGATGAGATCCCAACACTCCTCTCTCTCACTGCACCACTCCTGTGGAGAAAGCTTTGTAGCAGGCTCGGAGTGTAGGACGCCCCCCCTGTATCACTATCATCTTGCTGGTGGAAGATAGCTCAAACTGAAGTGCCGGGCCCGTGAGAGTGGACCAAGCTGCTGCCCCCCAAGTGTACTATCTAGCCGTGGAGAGAGAAGGCATCAGCCGAAGAACTCGTAGCCACACTTGCTGGGCCGAGGGACAGTCCCAAAGACAATGACCCTGACTCTCCACCAACTGGTCACAGGCTGCACATGCGGCCAAGAGACCACTATGCCCAAGCCAACTCCCTATTGCTGTAGCTCTGTGTGCAACCAGCCACTGAAACAAAGTGACGCGCCTCGTCTGTCTGGAGTCCCACAGCCTTTGCCAAAAGGCTGTGAAGAACTCGACTGTGAGGCCCTCCTCCTGCCAATGACGTGCTGCAGCGGGGCCGGCCTCTCTCTGTGTTGCAAGTATATGAAGTCCAAGCCGAAGAGTGTACTGAAAGAAGGGGACTCCTGGGTGGTTTGCCGAAAAGAAGGGGTCCCTCCATAGCCACTCACCAGGATCCCACTTTACTCGTGCCAGTGGACAACACTTCCAAGCCCACAACCTCCAGTGTCCACTCTCAAGAGCTGTTGGGTCAGGGTCTATGACCCAAGACCTCCCACAAATGCCCACAACTCGGATCCTCTGAAAACAGCACTCTGCTACCTACGGGTCCTCTATTGCAACTCGTCGTAATCGTCCCCCACCGTGAAGCTCAAAGAACAGGGTTGGGACAGTCTCTGAGAAGGCCCTGACTGAAATGAGAACCTCCATTCGTGTAAAGGCTCTCATCCACCGGGGTGCTACTGGCTTGAGGGGTGTGAGCCACTCAGCTGGAACTGACTCTGAGATGTCTTGACACATGCTCTGCACCCCTCTCATGCCCTGCCAGCTGGAAACCCTGCACCTCCTCTGACAAACCTTTGAACTCTAGCCAATCACCTAGAGAGCGCACTAGACCTGCTGCCATGGGACCCCAGGAAACATGAGGCCGACTACCAACCAAGTGGCCTCTCTGAGTGCTAACCTTGGGGTTCCAGGCGAGGGGCTGCCGTAGGCGCTCCTCCGTGCACATCGGCTGTCGCTGCTCCAGGCCACGCCGTAAGAGCTCCCAAGAACGAAGCAAACTCACAGCGAAGCGGTTCTCCATTCTCCTGCTCAAACCAACTCGGCGCATCTCTGTAAAGATCCATCTGGTCGAAGGTTGCCAAGGGCCTCCTGACTGAGGCACCCTGGCACGAAGCCTCTGCAACAAGAACTCCTTCTAGGGATCCTCACCTGGAAGAAGTCCTCTGACTATGAACTTCCCTAGAAGGGCTCTGCTCTGCTGTGTTGGATCAATGATCCCAAGTCCTCCCTGAGAACAAGGAAGAGTGATGACCGACCAAGCCACCTTGGCTCGGGCCATCTGAGTGTCACGTCCTAACCAAAGGAAGTTCCTCATCAGCCTCTCTACCTGGCTGATACAAGAACTCGAGAAGATCCAGCAGGAAGTGATGTACCACATAGTTGCCAACAGCACCTGGTTGGCAACTACTACTCTACCAGCTAGCGAAAGTCGTGCTGAGCTCCAATGTAACAGCTTTCTCTTGATGGACAAGAGAAGAGGAGCAATCTGCTGCTCGGGAGACAAGTCCAAACCAACTTGACAACCCAAGTATCGAACTGCAATCCCTCAGGGAATCCACCTGAAACCCTCTCTTGGCATCCAATCTGGCACAGGAGCACTACCAAAGGAGAAAGTCACTGTCTTTCTCCAGTTGATAAGTGCGCCCGATGCACAACAGAAGGTCTCCAGAGCCTGCTCACATCTGTGAAGATTGGCCTCCTGGCCATCTAAGTACAAGGCCGAGTCATCGGAAAACTCAGCGTCCAGTAGCTCCTCTCCCCGAATAGGGAGTGCTAAGCCCCGAAGACCACCCTGCTGTGACACCAAAAATCTGCTCATCGCCTTTGCATAGAACAGAAAGAGAAAGGGGGCAAGAGGACAACCCTATCTGACCGAGCGTGTGAGCATGAAGCGCTCACCTCTCCCTTCTACCAAAAGCACCTGACTGTGAGCCTGTCTGTATAAAACCGACACCCCTTTGATCCAAGCATCTGAGAAGCCCATCCTGCGGAGAGTGCCCTCTAGAAAGTCCCAGTCAACTTGGTTGTATGCCTTCTCAAAATCGAGAAGAAGAATCACAAGGTCCACACCACGGAGGCGTGCCAGGCCAGAAGCCTCCCAGAAAGTGAAGATGTTGTCAAGGATACTACGTTCCTTGACAAAACCTGTCTGAGTCCCATGTATAAGGCTCTCTAAAAGTGGATGAATCCTCAAACTCAGAGCCTTGGCAAGAATTTTGTAGGCTGAGTTGAGGATGGTGATGGGGCGCCACTGTCGAGTCTCATCCAAGGAGCCACCCTCCTTGAGAATGAGGTAGATCAGGCCCTCACTCATGCTGTCAGGCATCACTCTTGTGTGCAAAATGTACTGAAAAGCACTACAAAGATCTGGGCCAAGCAGGTCCCAGTACTCCAAGAAAAAGCTGGGAGTCAACCCATCCTCAGCTGGACAGCTACCACGAGGGAGGGCCCTAAGAGCCAAGCTGAAGTGACATCTCTAGCCTCTGGCGCATCTCCTCTATCACAAGACGTGGCATCTTTGCCCAAACCTGCTCCCTGTACGCATCCTACCGCTCTGACTGAGGCTCACAGCCGACAGTAACTCACGGTAAAAGTCAGTAGCAACTGCACGCATATCCTCGGGCTCATAAGCAACTGACCCATCGGGCCTCCTCAACTGAATGACCTTGGCATGCGAGTGTCGAGGTCCCACTGTCTCAAAAAAAGCACCAGTCACTCTGTCACCCATCTGACTCCACTGAGATACCTGTCGGCAGTGAAAGGAAAACTCATCACGCCTCTCCTCTGTGCTAGCAAGCTCCTGTCGAGCCTGCTGTAACTGCTCCTCCAACCATGGACTGTCTGGATGCTGCTCTTGCATCCTCTGTAGTGAAGCAATGCCTCGTCTGAGATGCTGCTCTGCCTCCCTCACTGGAGCCCGGCGAGCCAGAGACTCCTGAAGAAAAAAGTGGCTAAGCTGAGCTAGGCCTGAGGCCACTCTGTCTGCACGTGAAACCTGGCTGTCCATGCCCTCTGTCCAGAGAGCCTCTACCCTCTCTCTGAGTGGTGAGTCCAACAAGACCCTCTCTGGGATGCGAAGCATCGTGCTGCCAATCCTTTGCTTGTCTGCCACCGTGAGGATCACTGGTGCATGGTCCGAGAAGGAAGTCCCTGCCAGGATGCCCACTGAACCCCCCAAGTCACTAAAGTGGTCACTAGTGTAGAAGCGATCTATCCGCGATAGATTCACTCCTCCCACTCTACGGTCTGATCTAGAGAAGGCAAGACTGTCCCCCAGGCCTCACAAAACCGGAGTGCTGCCATGTATCCGAGACCCTCAAAGTCATACAAAACCTCTCCCAAACTGCCAACTCGACTCCATGCACAGTAGCGTGGCTGCCACCAATTCTGTCAGAAGGGTTCTCCAACATGTTGAAGTCCCCTCCTATACACCAATGATCGACCTGCGGCAAAGACTCATCAATCTGTGACCAAAACTCTGCACGAGCACTCGCCACATTGGGCGCATAGAGCTTCAGGAAGCCCACAAGGCCACCCTGAACTTGCATAGTAATCCACTGAGCCCTGCCTGGCACAATAATCCCTCTGCCCATAATGGCCTGCTACAATGAGTCCGCAATAGTCATACTTACTCCACCCTGTATTCCTCCAGGTCCAAAAGCAGCTGACCAAAAGGTATCATAACGTCCACGCAAAATCTAACCAGATCGCCGAATACAGCTCTCACACAGATGGTGCTCCTGAAGCATAAGGAGATCAATCTCTCCTCCCACAAGGCAACGCTGAAGCTCCTGACGCAATCGGCCCCGCTGTCGCTAAAACTAGGGCCTATTGAGTCCCTGCACGTTCCATTAGACGATCCTCATGGGGAGCGAGAGAGAACAAATGCAGCCGTAACAGCAAGACATGATATCTTCGAGGCAGGCTTGGATGGGGAGTAATCCGCATCCGAGCGTCCTCTAGATAGGCGTGACTGCAGTGAGTGCCTAGCCCAAGCCCAAGCAGAGCGAGTCGTGTGTAGCGCAACCTCCTCTGTTCAGGAGTCCTCATGAATGTATACATAGCAAGGCAAACACTACGTATCAGCAAAGAAGTACACCACAATATGCCTACATCCTGCTGAGTCTGGGGGTGTCACCGCAAACTTGGCCAATGGCCACAAAGTCTGCAGCATATCTGTAACTCCAAGTTCTCCCATGTGGTGAGAGAACTCTATGACCTGTGTATGCAACCATCCCACCACTTATTCAAGGGACCACACTGTCTCGGCCCTACCACAGAGGGGGAAGGAGAAACCAACTGCGGAGTCCAAGGCCTTTGTCCCCCTAGCGGCGAGGAACAAAACATGGACCCTGAAACATGCTGCCTCATGCTCTGCTGTGGAATCGCCGAGAAAACGAGTGAACCCGTAGTTGACGAAGTCCCAGCGGCGTCGGATGTCAATGCTCGTCAGCCCACGAGGGATAGCTGCGAGGGAGGATGTCTGAATCTGCAGAGGGGGCCGCAAGAATGGCTGACCCTCTCTCGCTAGGCGACTCGCAGCAAAGGCGCTGCCAAGAGATCTCCTAGCCGCCGGAGAGGGACCAGTCTCCTGAGCCGACTGAGAAACTGGAGCAGGAGGGGGGGGAGAAGGAGCTAGGGATAGTGGAGGAGAAGAGGGGCGGGATGGGGCGACAGAGGTAGAGGGGCGAGGTGGAGAGGCGACGGGAGCAGAAGGCGGGGAGGATGAGGAAGAGGGGGGGAACTCTGGGGGGGGAGCGGCTGTCGAGGGAGAAGCGGAGGTGGGGGCTGGCACAAGGATCTCCTCCTGCTCAAGAGCACCAAAACGGTTCCCCGTGGGAACCCACTACTGCTGAGTAGGCACTTGAGGGCCACTCTGAGTGCCAGGCTGACGCTGTGGCCACGGGCCTGCTATCACCCCTCCTCCGCTAGAGCCCCAGGCTCGGAGGGTGGCTCTGCATCTGTACGCTGTGCCGCTGGCTGTGGCTACGGCTGCGCTGACCATTCATGACCCAAAAATTAGGCACTTGTAAGAAATGGGCTGTTTTTCATTCTCTCTCTAAAAATGCACGAAAAGAACCTAGATTTTTGACCAAACGGAGTAGAATTAAGCAATGAGCTCTCTCACAAGAGTAGAGGTCAAAGAGGAGAATAAAACACTGTCTCACAAGCATTTGTGAAATCTGTCATATGAAAATTAATTTCTTACTTCCAAAGTGTTTTCTATCATAAATTGGCCGTTTATGATAAGTAGAAAATAGGGAAGCAAATGGAATTGATTTAAGCACTCATAGTTCCCGTCCAAAGGTTTGGGACAAAAGGGGAAATAGCTATGAGAAGGAATGAAGAACCCTTGGTAAGGTATTCATAGTGCCGGTCCCAAGGATTGGGGACTAAAGTGGAAAAGACTATGAGAAGGAACAAAGGCCTTACGGTAAAAGCTTCATTCATCCTCCAAAAGACATGGCAAAATGGACCTTAGGATAAATCCACCAAGATTCAGGAATCAGTATTCAGGGGTTCTACGTGCTTTAAGCAAGTGGAAATCTTGCTTAAATCTTGCTCTACTAGCTTATGCCATATTTTGTGCCAAAAATAGAAGGTTTTATCTTGCTAGTGTCATCAATCACCATCCACTCCCGTTCTAGGATCAGATTCTTAACAAAGTAACAAGGCATGAAAGGTATTCGGTTTGTGATGGATTTAGTGGTTACTTGTAAATTTGTTTTGCCCTTGAGGATAACAAAAAGACGAGTTTTATCACTCCATATCTTGATATGATCATCAAAAGAGTGTCTTTTGATCTCCTAGGTTTTTTTGTGTGATTGAGGGAAAAAAGACGCCTCCTCTCGAATATATCTAAATTGGACTCTTTGTCCAGGAAAGAGGATCTTACACTGTGTGCATGATTCATCGAGGCAAGAGACTAAGGGATTCTCCTCACCACCACCGAACACATACCAATGGGGCACCTCCTCAAGTGACGGGTGAGTCGCGCTATCATCTCTTCGAGCACTTTTTCGAGGATGCCAAAGCTCTTCATTCTCCACGTGCTCCAAAGCAATGCGCCTCAAGCGAGGGATTGCCCTTTTGCACTTGGCACAAGGACAAGGTAGTTTTTCCTTGAGCCAACGATTGCACTCTCAGGGCCTCGAGTTTGTACCCCCCCCTCCAACCTTAAATTTACATGTATCCGTTTGAAATAACCGGCCGCGGTAATACAGGTGGTAATATTCACGATAATGGGTGTGGTAATATCCACGGTAATAATTGGTGCTTAAAATAGACAAGAAGGCAGAGTATGCCGTGTTTTTGTTGCATACTCTGCGTTCTTGCTCTCCGCCATTGCTCCCAAGCTTCTCCCCCCCCCCCCCCTCTCCCTTCCCTCTCTCTCCTTCTCCAAGCTTCCCAAGTTTTGTCGAAGAGGGTTTCGTCCAAGTTTCGACGAAGGGGGTATTCTGCCATCGTCTTTGAAAGCTCAACCTAATCGAAGCTCAACCGCGCTACAAAGAAAGAGGTAAACACAAAAGCACATCCCCCCTCTTTCCCTTTTGTTTTCTACTACACACATATACACACACACACACGCGCATTAAATGCAAAAAAAAAGAGAAAATAGAGAATCCATAACATACCTCATTCATTAGGATATGGTCGCTTTGCACGGCTTGTTTGAAATGGTTGCTTTGTCAGGCACGTTTGGAAAAGGTTGCTTTGCTAGACACGTTTGGAAATGATTGATTTGTTAGGTACGTTTGGAAATGATTGTTTGGATAGAATGTTAGAGAGAGAGAGAGAGAGAGAGAGAGAGATAAATTTTAAAGAGAGGGAGATAAATGGAGAAGGATAAATAGAGAGAGAGAGAGGAGGGAAATAGATAGAGAGGGAGAGAAAGAGAAAGAGAGAGAGAGATAGATAAAGAGAGAGAGAGAGAAAGATTGAGAGAGGTAGATAAATAGAGAGAGATAATTAATGAGAGGGAGATAAATGGAGAGAGAGAGAGAGAGAGAGAGAGAGAGAGAGAGAGAGAGATAAAGAATGAATGAGAGAAAGAGGGAGAGATTTAATGAGAGGGAGATAAATGGAGAGAGAGATAGATAAAGAGAGAATGAGAGAAAGAGGGAAAGAGAGGGATAGGGATATAGAGAGAGAGAAAGAGAAAGAGAGAGAGAGAAAGAGGGAGAGATAGAGACAGAGAGAGAAACAGGGAAAGAGAGGGATAGGGATAGAGAGAGAGAGAGAGAGAGAGAGAGAGAGAGAGAGAGAGAGAGAGAGAGAGAGAGAGAAAGAGGGAAGGAGAGGGATAGGGATAGAGAGAGAGAGAAAGAGAAAGAGGGAAAGAGACGGATAGAGATATAGATAGATAGATAGAGAGAGAGAGAGAGAGAGAGAGAGAGAGAGAGAGAGAGAGAGAGAGAGAGAGAGAGAGAGAGAGAGTTCTATTATTGTCCTCGGAGGTCAAATATGACCTGTGGGACCAAATGAACATGTCACGTGGTGTGAGTGGAGGTCATAAGTGACTCTTGATGCTCAAAAATGGTTGAAATGAGCGTCGCAATAGAGAGTCCACATCGTGATTAGGAGAGGAAGGTATGTAGGGAGCGCTCATGGCTGAATATATGGGGAAAAGAGGACCTAATGTGGTCAAAAACTGAGCACTCAAGTAGTGTGTGGTACTCACTCTCTCGCACTTGACGAAGGCATAAGGTGCAAAGTCGATGACACTCCTCCTCAGTGCCCCAACGTCCTGTCTCGCAGCGTACAGAATGGGAGCTAAGACAAATGGAGGCAATGGTGCGGATTCCACTCAACGGGATGGGCTCAAGGATGTAGGGACGGGTTCGGTTACCTCGTTTAGAGAAGAGAGATTTGTAGTTTGGGGCAACGTGTGGTGTAATGGCTGAAGCGAGAACCTCTGGATTTCTCCCAAGCCGTGATACATTGGCGTTGTAAGAAGGTCCCATTAACTTGGGAGTCGATCGACGCATCCTTGACCAAGTGACATGCACCCCATCTTTCAAACCATTTCTTGATATCAAGCATCCACCTCGAACTTAGTATTTCTTGATATCAAGCATCCACCTCGAACTTAGTATTTTGCTCTTGCATGTCTTTTGAACCTTTTCACTTGCTTCATATGCGATTCTAGGAAGTCGATGCAAAGGGCTACGTTGTGTCTTACGCATGTACTCCACAACCCTTTGCATGCCCAAGACCTCAATGGGAAGCAATCCGGACTCAAGAAGTAAGAGCATGTACGGTGTTTGTGTCTTGACTTGGAAAAAGTTGGTGAGAAAGACATTCTCAAACTCTTTCCAAGTAGACTTCCCGATGCTTCCACCCCACACCTCCACTCCATAAAGAAGCACCGGTGTCACCAATGTGTCAAAGAGGTACTTTTTGAGAGCCCAACACTTGATCTCTCTAGCATTGCACATGTTCTCAAATGCATAATAAGCCCTCTTTCCGGCTTCCAAGTGACGCATTGCACAATCCTTCTATTTATGACTGGATGGAACCTCAAGGCCAAGGTACTTGAAGTGATCTACCACTTCAAGTTGCTCATTGTTGTATACAATGGATGGATTTTCGTCATTGAGGGTCTTTACAAGCATAACCTTGGTTTTGGATCCATTCACAATCAGCCCGCTATGTAGGCAAAAGCGTTCCAAGACATTTATAAGCTTTTGTGCATCTTCTAAGGTATGTGCCAAGAGAACTATATCGTCGGCATAAAGCAAAAGCATGATCACCGCATATCCGATCTTAACCTCTTCCATGCCTTCTTACTGCATAAAATCAAGAACCATGCATTCCAATTCATCAATGAGTAGCCCAAAGAGGGTTGGGGAAAGTGGGCATCCTTGTTTGACACCAATGGTGCTTGCAAAAAATTCTGAAATTCCATCTCTTATACATAATCGACATATCACTTTTTGGTAGATGCGAAAGAATGCATGCATAAATTCTCTCGGCACTCGAAGGCTTTGCATACGTTTCCAAAGATTTCCTCACGGTACCATGTCAAAGGCTTTCTTGAAATCCACAAAGCAACAATACAACTTTTTTCCTTTCAATCGAGACGCTTCCATAAGAACTCGGAGAGTGACAAAGTGATCAATAGTGCTATGATTCTTTCGAAAACCTCCTTGGCCAAGCGTACGTTTGCCATTCTTTCCAACCCATTCACTTATCTTCATCTCCATGATACATCCAAATAACTTTGCCATCAAAGAACCAACCATTATAGTGCGATAGTTGTTCACATTGTTTACATCTCCTCCTTTGTGCAAAGGTTTGATCTAATTTGCACTCCAATCATGAGGCATGCCATACTGAAGTGCAAGGTTAAACATATCGCATATCCAATATCGTGTTTTCTTGCTTGTCCATTTAATCATTTCAGCCTTGACACCTTGAAGGTCACCTGCCTTGCGAGTAGCAAGTTTCTCAAGCGCGCGGCATACATCTTCAATGGTAAAGAAGGGAGACATAAATGGAAGGGAGCTACAACACTCCATCTTATCAACATTGGGTTGCTCATAGAGGTTGTTGCAATGCATATACATATCCTCAAGAGTCAAGTCACCAAAGCTCTCAACGCGCTTGCCTTTTAGATTTTGCCAAAACTTGCCACATGCATGTACTTTCTCTTGCGCTAAAAGAAGTTGTTTATTGAATTCCCACCTTCTCCTCTTCTTTTGAGCAAGTGCTTTGTATGTGTGTGAACATTCAAAGTAAACTTCCTTGTCTTTGATTGCATCCAATCTTAGTAAGTGTTTTCGGGCTTGACTACATTCCATGTCAAACCATTTCTTCTTGGTACTACCCTTCTTAGACCTTTTGCAAGACATGTGTTTCACCGAAAAGAATTCCTTCGCACAAGAGAAAATTACTTCTTTGAAAACTTTCCACTTGCATTCTAATGTTGGGCTCTCTTGATGCTCTATCATGCTTAACATTTGGTCCACCATATCAACATATATAAGTGCTCGTTTGAAGTCTAGATGTAGATACAAATGATTCACATCATGATTGGAGGCTACATGCTCGGGCCTTTTATCACACTTGAGGTCAATACATAACATCCTATGATCCGATTCCAAATTCCATTCACCAAGTGTAAAGCTTTGTATGGATTCTAGATTAGCTTTCGACAACAACATATAGTCAATCACGTTATCACCATTGTGCTTTCTACATGTAAAGTCATCGGTGCCTTGCCATAGAGATACACCATTTGCAATGAGCATTCCGATACTATTGCACATATGCAGAAGTGAATTTCCATAGTGATCCAGTTATTTTGCATCATTAGAGCTTCGATTATACATGTATGAGTCATCCATTCTTCTTGAGATATGCGGCATGTCGACTTGTTGTGTGTCGTGTTGTAACATATTTGTGCGAGCATTCATGTCTCCAAAAACAATGACTTCACCTTTATCCTTGTAATGAGAAATGTCTTCCTCTAGTTCAACAAAGGGCTGATCTCTATCCATATTCAAGCGAGCATAAAAGTTGGAGTCATAGTGAGGAAGGTAGCAACCAGCCACAAACATGACTTGACCATTTGGTGGGCTGATTTTCAACCATAAGTATCGTTTATACTTATCTTATTTAACAATGGAAACATCTTTCAAACCCTTTTTGGTCATACATGCTATGCCTCCCTGGCCTCTTCGTTGCTTTGCATTTTTGGCTCACATCAAAGAATGCACATCGTATTTGTCAAATCCAACAATTTGTTGCGCATCATGCTCCCATGTTTCGACAAGAAGTATCACATCGGAGTCATTGGTAAGCTCATCAATGCCAATTCCCGCATTTCATGGATACCCGTTACAATTCCAAAAGCTTATTCGCGAGCGTGAGTTGGTCTCATAGATCATGTGTCCCTATTTGTGGGGTGGAATTGCATCCTCCTCAAGTGGCTTTTCTTCTTGAGATGATACCTTAACCTTATTGCTTCTTTCCTCATATGCTTTGCGACGTACATTTTGTTGCATAAGAGTGCGATCCTCATATACATTACAACCCGTTCCTTTGAGGTAGATCCAACCATTTTCAAGGATGATCTTTCTCTTTACCTCATCAACCATGGTACATACAATAGGTCTTTCTCTCGAGCGAGGGACTCCTTGTTTTCCAACTCGATGTGCACCATAAGCCATGATTCTTGACATGCCAAAGTGTGTAGCAAAAACTCTTCAAGAGCAACCACAAGAGATTGGGGTGTTTCCATGCTTTCCTCCTTGATTCCACGAATGACGATGTTTTTTGAGCGATTTTGTCATTCTTGCAATTCTTGAGTGTCCACATTCTCTACATTCTTTGTTTGGACAACGGCTTGCATGATAGGAAGAAACCACATTATCTTTACATATATCAGCCCATGATTTGGATGCATTTCTTATCTCACATACATCATGTCGTATTGTATCTATCGTTTCCTCTTTCAATACATGATCACTCTCAACTTTGCTCAAGTGCTCTTTCAATACATTCATGTCAACAAGAGAGCGTTTACATTCTTGAACTTCATTCTCAAGATGCATCAAGCGTGTTGTTTGCATTTCGAGAACCTTCTTGAGGTGCTCATTCTCCACAACGAGAACTCTTAAAGTGCCATTCTCCATTGCAAGTGCGCGCAACTCTTCACCTTGCTTGTTGAAGGTTTCTTGTACTGAGATCAAGTAAGCCATGATCATTGCTTCCGTTGTTGTAGACGATGTGGTTGGATTAGCATCCAAATTCCTTGGAGATTTTGCATCATTGTCCATGATCATTGCTTCGGTTGTTGTAGATGATGTGGTTGGATTAGCATCCAAATTTCTTGGAGATTTTGTATCATTCTCCATGGCGAGTGTGGATTTTCCACCCTTGCGAGTTTTGTCTGACATTACCTTCAAGTCGACAGTTTTTTCAGTTCTGAGATGCTGTTACAGCAAAGCCTTCCATTACACAAAAAAATTATGTCTTTACATCAATGCGTAGAGGGCTTCGTGCTCTTTGATAGAGGCTATAGATCACTTATATTTGAGTTCGAATGAGCAAGTTATGGTCAAAAGAGTGAACTGCTGTCTACTAGGTCAAAAAACGACTGAGAGAGAGAGAGAGAGAGAGAGAGAGAGAGAGAGAGAGAGAGAGAGAGAGAGAGAGAGAGAGAAAGAGAAAGAGAAAGAGAAAGAGAAAGAGAGAGGATAGGAATAGAGAGAGAGAGAGAGAGAGAGAGAGAGAGAGAGAGAGATAGATAGATAGTTCTATTATCGTCTTGGGAGGTCAAATATGACCTATGGGACCAAATGAACATGTCACGTGGTGTGAGTGGAGTTCATAAGTGACTCTCGATGCTCAAAAATGGCTGAAATGAGCGTCGCAATAGAGAGTCCACATCGTGGTTGGGAGAGGAAGGTATGTAGGGAGAGATCATGGCTGAATATATGGGGAAAAGAGGACCTAATGTGGTCAAAAGTTGAGCACTCAAGTAGTGTGTGGTACTCACTCTCTCGCACTTGACGATGGCATAAGGTGCAAAGTCGATGACACTCCTCGCCAGTGCCCCAACGTCCTGTCTCGCAGCGTAGAGAATGGGAGCTAAGACGAATGGAGGCAATGGTGCGGATCGCACTCAACGGGATGGGCTCAAGGATGTAGGAATGGGTTCGGTTACCTTGTTCCGAGAAGAAGAGAGATTTGTAGTTTGGGGCAACGTGTGTGGTGTAATGGCTGAAGCGAGAACCTCCGGATTTCTCCCAAGCCGTGATACATTGGCGTTGTAAGAAGGCCTCATTAACTTGGGAGTCGATCGACGCATCCTTGACCAAGTGACATGCATCCCATCTTCCAAACCATTTCTTGATATTAAGCATCCACCCCGAACTTAGTATTTTGCTCTTGCATGTCTTTTGAACCATTTGACTTGCTTCATATGCGATTCTAGAAAGTCGATGCAAAGGGCTACGTTGTGTCTTACCCATGTACTCCACAACCCTTTGCATGCCCAAGACCTCAATGGGAAGCAATCCGGACTCAAGAAGTAAGAGCATGTAGGGTGTTTGTGTCTTGACTTGGAGAAAGTTGGTGAGAAAACGCTTTTGGACATTCTCAAACTCTTTCCAAGTAGAGAGAGAGAGAGAGAGAGAGAGAGAGAGAGAGAGAGAGAGAGAGAGAGAGAGAGAGAGAGTAAATAGAGAGAGTGAAAGAGAGGAATAGAGAGGGATAGGAAAAGAGGGAAAGAGAGAGAGAGATAGGGAGAGAGAGAAACAGGGAAAAGAGAGAGAGAAACAGAGAAAGAAGTTAAGGAGATGAAAATTAGGCTCCAAAGGGATACCAGAGCAACCAGCACCAAGATTACCTTCAAGGCGAGGATGCTTTGTTGAACGTAGTGCTTGCTTTACATGGAGGTGCATGCATGACTCTGAGATGGAGCTTTCGCTTCGTAGTTCTACTGCACGAACGAGAAGGGGAGAGCGAGAGGGATAGAGAGAGAGAGACTCATTGAGAGAAATGGAATTACTTATTGCATTACATTAAAATTCTAATGTTACAATTATCAATTGATCACTTAGATGTTGAAGCTAGGTGCATCCAACACAAAATGATGGCTACATTTACAACCATAACATATATGTGTGTACATATATATTTGTTTATGCATGTATGTAGGCACTAAGTATGGGAGCATAGCATCCGAAGGTTTGACGCTTCCTCTTGGGTATAGTCCTTTTTTAATCGTGGCGTTGCGTTCATTGATCCACTCATGCATGGATTATTGCAATGTACCTTTGGTTTTACCACGGTTGAGACTGTGATGATATATAAAGAGGTGCAGTTGACCTTTGGCACTACTAGCCTCTACTTAGGTCTACTACTATGTATATATATCTACGTATTTGTGTGATAATATATATATCCTCTGAGAGGGAATTATAATGTTACGATCAATTGATCACTTAGACGTTGAATCTAGGTGCAGCCAACACAAAATGATGGCTACATTTACAACCATAACACATGTATGTGTGTACATATATATTTGTTTATGCATGTATGTAGGTGCTAAGTACGGGAGCATACCACCCGAATGATAGACGCTTCCTCTTGGGTATAGTCCTTTTTTAATTGTGGCACTACGCTCATTGATTCACTCACGCATGGATTACCGCAATGTACCTTTGGTTTTACCACGGTTGAGACTGCGATGATATCTAAAGAGGTGCAGTTGACCTTTGACACTACTAGCCTCTACTTAGGTCTACTAGTATGTATATGTATCTACGTATTTGTGTGCTAATATATATATCCTCTGGGAGGGAATTGTAATGTTACGATCAATTGATCACTTGGACGTTGAATCTAGGTGCAGCCAACACAAAATGATGGCTACATTTACAACCATAAAACATATATGTGTGTACATATATATTTGTTTATGCATGTATGTAGGTGCTAAGTACGGGAGCATACCACCCGAATGATAGACGCTTCCTCTTGGGTATAGTCCTTTTTTAATTGTGGCGCTGCGCTCATTGGTTCACTCATGCATGGATTATCGCAAAGTACCTTTGGTTTTACCACGGTTGAGACTGCGACGATGATATCTAAAGAGGTGCAGTTGACCTTTGACACTACTAGCCTCTACTTAGGTCTACTAGTATATATATGTATCTACGTATTTGTGTGCTAATATACTTGTGTACATATTTATAGATGAGTGAGTAGGGTGGAAAGCTTAATCTTATATTGCTCTTTGTAATGTAGATCTCAGACGAGAGACCAACTGGTGAGGAGCAGCCAGCTGGCTCTTCTTTTGGTTGGTTCACATCGAGGTGGGCTCCCACCCGGGGTGGACATCGCCTCTAATGGACCCGAGTCTCGAGTCGGTGAAAACAAGCAAAGAAATAAAGAATGTTTCTACATAGTTAACCCTAAACCATGAGTGTCATAGGTTTTTTTTTGTTATTGCAGGCATGGCCATCCTACACCTACCCTTCTCAGGTTCCTCCACCGGTCGTAGATCCTGACTTTATGAGAGAAATACCTCCGTTCGGCGAAGGATTTGTTTGTCCACTACACTCCATAGCAGCTTGCAACCTACGGCATTTCTCCACAGACTACACCATGGGGGAGTCAGGGAGGGACTCCTTACCTACAAAGCCTCGCACCGACGGCACCTCCCTCTACTCTCCCTTCCTATCATCCTACTCCTATTCCATCGAAAGGTCTAGTCCTCGTGCATCGCAGGGTCCCACTCCCATGGCATCACAAGGTCCTATGCCACTCCATTCCGCTCCTGCTTTGTCAGGACATGGTCGACGGACTTCCTCTGGTAGCGCGAGCCGACGCTCGTCTCAGGACAGCGAGCACCGTGAGAGACGAAGCGGCGGTAGATCTTGTGGTTTCGCATGTTTTGGTAGTAGCAGGGGAACGGAGTCCCCACTTTCAGAGTGTGCGGCCCCTGATGCAGAGGACGAGGATACGGATGCACCCATGCCAGACATGCATAGGTACTACTATAGGGTTAAATATGGCGGGGAGGTGGATTTTTGCACAGCACAGAACATGGCATTTTGAAGCCATCTACAAATTCTTATACATTCGTATAAGAACTGTTTATAAAGTTACAGACCAGCTGTCCGATCATGCATGGTACATTGAGGACACTCTGTTAGCTAGATTTCCAAACGCCCTCGATCAACGTTTTTCACAACAATGGTTGGAGGGCTACATAAAGACATTTCTAAAAAACAAGCAGTTCAATGTGCGACACGCAGCAGCCAACCAGATCAGAGATCCAGACATGAGTTACCGCAGTGGCAACATGGTAGACGCGGAGTGGGAGTGTGCAATTCAAGAGAAGATCGATCAAGCTGCGACGACGGGCTCATCATACACACAACAACACGAGGCTCGCCCTTGAAGACAAACCCCCACACACAATGGCTCAGAAGGCAAGGGAGCTTGGAAGGATAAATATATAAGATTAATTGAATTATAACGTCGATCGATGATTATAAAGATTGTAGTTGATTTTTTGGTATTGTTATTGCTAACTTAGGAAAATATCACTCTGTCTCGACCAACCAGAGAGATGGTCAAGTATTGGGAGTGAGATAGAGAATTTGATACTTGGTAATGGTTGTTCGAAAACTGTTAGGAAATAAGACGTAGCTAAATAGATAATTGAGTAGATTACTTAATGGAGAGAGAGACAGATTTATATACACGAGATTATAGAGTGTAGAGAGAGAGAGAGAGAGAGAGAGAGAGAGAGAGAGTACACACGATATACGTGGTTCACCCAATGTGGGCTACGTCCACGGGAAAGCAACCACTCAATGGCTTTAGTACTTCAAAACAAGAAGTAGTTTACAAAGGGATTATACCCTTAATGGAGCTCCCGCCTTGCTTCACTCTCACCACCTCACACTCACCTTGTTGCATCAACTTCACACTATGAAATGTGTGTAGAAATGACCTCCTTTTATAGGCCAAAAGGGCTGCCCGCTCTTATGAGAGACAGCCATGTGTAGCCGTCCTTGTGCGAATAAGTCCAAATTGGACCCTCCAATCCGCCCATGTGTGGCCGCCCTTGAGAAGACAAGTCCGCTTTTGAATTCGGCCACCGGCCACCGGCCATTGACTTCTGACCACCGGCCACCGACCATTGACTTCCGACCACCGGCCATCGGCCATTGACTACCGGCCACCGGCCAACCGACCGGTTGTTTTCCAACCACTTTCCGACCGCCGTCCGGCCATAATAGTCCGGCGAAAAAGAATATTTCGGCGAAAAAAAAAAGTCTCGGGGGCCTCTGTCCCCGTGGCCTTTAAAGTTGCCCCTGATTCTTGTCCGTGAAAATTTTGGTTTCCGGTGAGTGATTTTCCTTTACGCACGATGGCTTCTCCTCATAATGGGGGCCTTACAAATGTGCGCTTTTACCACAGAAAATTACAAGGGTAAATCAGCCTCCATACTTAACAATCTCCCACTTGGAGACCGATCTCCAAACCAAACCTGTGACTGCTTTCCATTCTGGCTTCTTATCCTTGAATGCCGATTGAAGATGAGCAAAAGCTCAACTTCTCCTTGTTGACCACCTTTGTAAACATGTCTGCAGGATTTTCACTTGTATGCACCTTTCCTAGCTTTAGTTGTCCCTCTTCCAAAAGAGTGCCGACTTTTTCACGCTTGGCAACCACCAAAGATCCCTTTGAGATCTTCCACCGTTTGTTTCCGAATGCAATGTTGTGACCTTCATCTTCCAATTGTCCTGTAGAGATCAAATTTTTGTGAAGAGAAGGAACATGCCTAACATCTTTAAGCTTCCATTCATTTCCGTTAGCAGTTTTGACAGAAACTGTACCTTTGCCGACAATCTCACAAGCTTCATCATCTCCCAAGTATACATACCCAAAATTACCTTTGGTGTAGTCTTGAAAATGTTGCTTGTGTGGTGTCGCATGGAATGAAGCCCCGGAATCTACTATCCAGGAATTAGACACATTGTCTAATGAGAGAATTAGAGCATCTGGCTCTACTTTACCTGCCACATTGGCCACCTGTGACTGCTTTCCATTCTGGCTTCTTATCCTTGAATGCCGATTGAAGATGAGCAAAAGCTCAACTTCTCCTTGTTGACCACCTTTGTAAACATGTTTGCAGGATTTTCACTTGTATGCACCTTTCCTAGCTTTAGTTGTCCCTCTTCCAAAAGAGTGTGTATGAAGTGATATTTCACCTCAATGTGCTTTGTCCTTGAATGAAAGGCTGAGTTCTTCGCAAGATGGATAGCGCTTTGGCTATCATTGTACAAGACACAATTGTCTTGTTTGAATCCAAGCTCTTCTAAGAATCTGTGAAGCCACAGAATTTCTTTGCTTGCCTCCGTCATTGCTACATACTCTGCTTCCGTGGTAGAAAGTGAAACCACTTTCTGCAGCTTTGAAGCCCAACTTACTGCTGTGCCTCCAACCGTGAACACATAGCCAGTAGTGCTGCTTCGAGTATCTTTGTCACCTGCCATATCTGCATCAGCATACCCTTTTAGAAAAATATCAGTTCCTCCAAAATACAAAGCATTTGTTGTTGTCCCTTTTAGATACCTAAGTATCGACTTCATAGCTTGCCAATGCTCTTTACCTGGGTTGTCCATGAACCTACTCACAACTCCCACTGCATGTGCAATGTCTGGCCTTGTCCAGACCATAGCATACATTAGAGAACCTACCGCTGCAGCATATGGAACTTTAGACATATAGGCTATTTCCTCTTGTGTCTTTGGACACATATCCTTCGTTAGTTTAAAATGACCAGCCAAAGGTGTAGAAACTGGTTTTGCATTTTGCATTGCAAACCTTTCTAGTACCTTCTTGATGTAATCTTCTTGAGATAGCTTTATTGTCTTCTTCGTCCTGTCCCTTGATATTTTCATACCAAGTATTCTCTTTGCAGCACCTAAATCTTTCATTGAAAAAGATTTGGACAGCCCCTCTTTCAGGTCTTTGATGTCCTGCATGTTAGCACTTGCAATCAACATGTCATCAACATACAACATTAGGATGATGAATTTCCCATCTCCCAAATTCTCCGTGTAGACGTAGTGATCCGAGTTGCATCTTGTGAATCCATGATCCAACATCCATCGATCAAACTTCAAGTACCATTGTCTTGATGCTTGCTTTAAACCATACAAGCTCTTCTTTAATCTGCAAACCATTTTCTCCTTACCTTTTACTTCATACCCCTTTGGTTGAAGCATGTAGATTTCCTCCTCTAAGTCACCGTGAGGGAATGCCATATTTACATCCAGTTGCTCGAGATTTAGATTATGAGCAGCCACAAGGCTTAAGACAAGCCTAATTGAGTTCATTTTTACAACAAGAGAAAATATTTCATTGAAGTCGATACATTTTTTTTGAGAAAAACCTTTTACCACAAGCCTAGACTTGTACCTTTTCTTCCCACATTCTTCTTCCTTTAGCTTGTACACCCATTTGTTTTGAAGTGCCCGCTTACCTTTAGGCAACTCAACCAACTCCCATGTTTGGTTGCGATGTAGTGAGTTTATCTCCACTTGCATGCTCTTCGTCCATTTTTCTTTGGATTCATGTTGCATAGCTTCTTCATATGATTCCGGCTCTCCAGAATCTGAGATCAAGAGATGGTTGAAGGAAGGAACAAACCTTTCTGGGGGTCTACTTGCTCTTGTAGATCTTTGGGGAATAGGTTGAGGCTCCTCATTTGGTTGACGTTGTTGCACATTGTCACCGTTTGTAGTCCTTGAGTCTTCACCGTCCTCAAGCTCCATGTACTTATCATCCGTTTCTTTTGTTTGTTTTCTTTCCAAGTAATCTTTGTACATATTTTGTTCGTTAAAAATTACATCCCTACTCCTTAAGATTTTACCATCATCAGGATTCCATAAGCGATACCCAAAGTCTCCTTCTCCATAGCCAATGAAGAAACACTTTTTGGACTTTGCATCTAACTTTGATCTTAGTCTTCTATCTATGTGCATGAAAGCCTCACACCCAAACACTTTGAGAAATGCATAATTCACCGGTTTACCTGTCCATGCCTCTTCTAGAACTCTCCCATCCAATGCCGTTGAGGGTGACCGATTGATTAAGTACACAGACGTACTTACAGCTTCCGCCCAAAGCTCAAGCGGTAGGCCTGCATGTAGCCGCGTGCTTCGTGCTCGTTCCATGATTGTTCTATTCATCCTTTCCGAAATCCCATTTTGTTCAGGTGTCCTTGGGGTTGTCCTTTGCCTCCGAATGCCATTGCTAGCACAAAAGCTTTCAAAAGCTTGGCTGCAATATTCGCCTCCATTGTCGGATCTGAGGCATTTAACCTTGGTACATGTTTCATTCTCCACAAAAGCTTTCCACCTTTGAAATATGAAAAATACATCGGATTTATTCTTCATGACATAAACCCATGTTTTTCTAGTCGCATCGTCTATGAATGTTACATAGTACAATGAGCCACTAAGTGGTGTACTTGCAGGACCCTAAACATCAGAATGAACCAACTCAAGTTTTTTATTTTTTCTTTCATTTCCTGATTTTTGAAATTTTACCCTCTTTTGTTTACCGTAAACACAATCTTCACAGAACTCTAAGTCCACTTCTTTCAAACCTGGTAGAAGCTTCTTTGTTTGAAGGATTTGCATTCCTTTGGCACTCATATGCCCAAGTCGGTAGTGCCACACCGCACTGTCAACTTCTGTACTTGCTGCACAAGCTGAAGGTTGCGTGCTAACAGTACACAAGTAAAGTGTACCGACTTTTTCACCCTTGGCAACCACCAAAGATCCCTTTGAGATCTTCCACCGTTTGTTTCCGAATGCAATGTTGTGACCTTCATCGTCCAATTGTCCTGTAGAGATCAAATTTTTGCGAAGAGAAGGAACATGCCTAACATCTTTAAGCTTCCATTCATTTTCGTTAGCAGTTTTGACAGAAACTGTACCTTTGCCGACAATCTCACAAGCTTCATCATCTCCCAAGTATACATACCCAAAATTACCTTTGGTGTAGTCTTGAAAATGTTGCTTGTGTGGTGTCGCATGGAATGAAGCCCCGGAATCTACTATCCAGGAATTAGACTCATTGTTTAATGAGAGAATTAGAGCATCTTGCTCTACTTTACCTGCCACATTGGCCTCCGATGTTGGCTTGTTGTCTTGAGACTCTGTCTCTTTCTTCTTCTTGGACCAGCAATCCTTCTTGACGTGGCCCTTCTTGCCGCAGTTCCAACATTCAAGAACTGACTTTGTGCGTGACTTGCTCCACCTTGAGCGATCACGACCCTTTTGGTTTTTGAACCTCTCCTTAAGCCTTCCTCTTGTTTCCACTGATAGTGCAGCACTTGATGATTCTCCTGTGCTTCTCCTTCTCATTTCCTCGCTTTGGAGAACACCCACAACATCATCAAACTTAAGAGTATTTGTGCCAGAGATAGAATTACTTACAGCCATCACAAGGCTGTCCCAACTATCCGGTAGAGATGATAGTATAAGGAGAGCTCGCACTTCGTCATCGAAATTGATTTTCACTGATCTAAGTCGACTTATGTTTGTGTTAAAGTCATTTAGGTGTTCTGCAACTGAACCATTCTCTGTCATCTTTAGATTGAACAAGCGCTTCATAAGAAATACCTTATTGGATGCCGATGGTTTCTCGTAGAAGTCGTCAAGTGACTTCATCAAGTCCTCCGTGGTCTTCATCTCCGAAACATTGAAGGCCACCGTTGATGCCAAGCTTAACCGGATTGTTCCCAGTGCCTTTCGATCAAGGACAATCCATGCTTCATCTGCCATTGTTGCGGGCTTCTTCGCAAGACCGCCTAGTGGCAAATAGAGGTCCTTCTAGTAGAGATAGTCTTCAACCTGCATCTTCCAATGTTGGTAGTTTTTGCCGTTGAACTTCTCAATCTTGAGCTTCCCTTCCTCCGCCATAACTCCCACTCAATTCAAGGAATCCTTTCCTTGAGATAATTTAGCTACGAGCAAACCTTGCTCTGATACGAGTTGTTAGGAAATAAGACGTAGCTAAATAGATAATTGAGTAGATTACTTAATGGAGAGAGAGACAGATTTATATACACGAGATTATAGAGTAGAGAGAGAGAGAGAGAGAGAGAGAGAGAGAGAGAGAGAGAGAGAGAGAGAGAGAGAGTACACACGATATACGTGGTTCACCCAATGTGGGCTACGTCCACGGGAAAGCAGCCACTCAATGGCTTTAGTACTTCAAAACAAGAAGTAGTTTACAAAGGGATTATACCCTTAATGGAGCTCCCGCCTTGATTCACTCTCACCACCTCACACTCACCTTGTTGCATCAACTTCACAGTATGAAATGTGTGTAGAAATGGCCTCCTTTTATAGGACAAAAGGGCTGCCCGCTCTTATGAGAGACAGCCATGTGTAGCTGCCCTTGTGCGAATAAGTCCAAATCGGACCCTCCAATCCGCCCATGTGTGGCCGCCCTTGAGAAGACAAGTCCGCTTTTGAATTCGGCCACCGGCCACCGACCATTGACTTTCGACCACCGGCCACTGGCCATTGACGTCCGACCACCGGCCATTGGCCATTGACTACCGACCACCGACCAATCGACCGATTGTTTTCCGACCACTTTCCGGCCGCCGTCCGGCCATAATATTCCGGCGAAAAAGAATATTCCGACGGAAAAAAAAACTCTCGGGGGCCTCTACCCTCGAGGCCTTTAAAGTTGCCCCTGATTCTTGTCCGTGAAAATTTTGCTTTCCGGTGAGTGATTTTCCTATACGCACGATGGCTTCTCCTCATAATGGGGGCTTTACAAATGTGCGCTTTTACCACAGAAAATTACAAGGGTAAATCAGGCTCCATACTTAACAATCTTCCACTTGGAGACTGATCTCCAAACCAAACCTGTGACTGCTTTCCATTCTGGCTTCTTATCCTTGAATGCCGATTGAAGATGAGCAAAAGCTCAACTTCTCTTTGTTGACCACCTTTGTAAACATGTCTGCAGGATTTTCACTTGTATGCACCTTTCCTAGCTTTAGTTGTCCCTCTTCCAAAAGAGTGCGTATGAAGTGATATTTCACCTCAATGTGCTTTGTCCTTGAATGAAAGGCTGAGTTCTTCGCAAAGTTGCCCCTGATTCTTGGCCGTGAAAATTTTGGTTTCCGGTGAGTGATTTTCCTTCACGCACGATGTCTTCTCCTCATAATGGGGGCCTTACAAATGTGCGCTTTTACCACAGAAAATTACAAGGGTAAATCAGGCTCCATACTTAACAAAAACAACCACATCTTTCAGGAGCAATTCGACGCGGCGGTTGGACCACTACAAGCGGTAAGTTTAAATAAGTAATTTTGTATCAATTGTTTTGAGTTGTTGATAATTATTTAATTTGGTTTAGGTTTATGTAGAGTCAAAGTGATCCAACATACGTGCCTCTGGACAACGATGAGATAGAGGAGGATTAGATAGAAAAATGTTTTTTCCAAACTTTCGTAAAGTCCCAATGTGGTACAATGTATATATAAGTAGTTACATTTTATTGTAACTTTTTTAAATAGTTGATCTTCTACATTTTTAATTGTCAAGGTAAAGTAAATTCCATTTCAATTCTTTGGTATATTTTATACTCTTCCAAAAAACAATTGATGTTTTATTGTTTTACACACTAATTCAAAAATAAAAGTGCTCATTTGGGCCACCCAAAATTGGGTGGCCCAAATGAGCACCTTTATTTTTGAATTAGTGTGTAGCAGCAATAAGTGCGGAAATAAATGCGGCACATGACGCGGTAATAGCTGCGGGTATATTGTCGCGATTGTTACCACACTTGTTGCTGAGAAACCACTACCGCGTACATAGCCGCGGTTATTGCCGCCTCTGCAAATTTTTCTCTCCCCTTTTTCCTTTGTTTTTCCGCGATAATGTTAGCGGTTATAGACAACTCCTCTTATAGTGAAAATCCCAATATCAATAGAATGTAGTGCTAATTTCTGAGTACCATCAGCAAGGGGAATGGTTGCTAACAGTCCTTTCATGGAATGTAAAATATCATTGTTTATTTCATTTAAGTCTGTGGTAACTTGCCCATAATTTCTTCTCTGTGCCTCTTATCAGAAGCAACAGTCTGTATCCTCTTTAATTTGTCTAGTTTCAGGTAACATCTTTCTTCTTGCTCAGGTTTGGCTTTGGTGTTCACATCATGAGTAACCTCATGAATCTTAGCCCCATGATCCCATCGGCCTGGTGGTATTAGAAATATATCCTTGATTTTAGGGTCAATAAACTCATTAGGAATGAAGAGCTTATTGTATCTCCAACGTACTCTCTTGAGTGTCTCACTGTCCTTGTCCATTATTGTGACCCGGTGAGCATGAGCAGCAACAATGGTGATTTCATTAAAGTACTCCAACAAAAAATCTTCTGCTGCTTCTTGAAGACAGAGCAGGGCAACAGCCTTCCATCTCAGTGTACCAGCACATGCTTCCTCGCAAATTTGCCTTATTGCTCTTTGGAAAGGAAGTTTTGGGACACAAAGCTCAATATATTTCTGAGCTTTTCTGATCTCTCTAAATAAATCCATGGTTCTCTGAATATTCTCCATTCTTGGTCCCTTCAATATCTTCATTGGTTTACTTGATATTTTCTTTTTACTAGCAGATCTTCCACATGCTTTCTTTGCAAGCCCTGGTCCTTTCCTTGCCTTCCTTGCTGTTGCCTTTGTTTTTGCCATTCTATTGTAAGAGATAAATGCAAAGGATCTCTCTCTCTCTCTCTCTCTCTCTCTCTCTCTCTCCCTTTTTGAGTGGATCACAACGTACGTGCTGAAAATTGAGAAGAGAATATGGCCTATCGTGCATCGTGCACCAATTCTTGAATTCCCTCT
Organism: Adiantum capillus-veneris; assembly: GCF_014529385.1. Lineage (NCBI taxonomy): Eukaryota > Viridiplantae > Streptophyta > Polypodiopsida > Polypodiales > Pteridaceae > Adiantum > Adiantum capillus-veneris. Next base: position 73,328,775 of record NC_140947.1, on the reverse strand, counting down.
CTCTCTCTCTCTCTCTCTCTCTCTCTCTCTCTGGATCACGGCGCGCGGGCTCAATATTGAGACGGGATAATAGCCTTTGGCATGTCGTGCTCCACTTCTTGTATCCCCCCCCCCCCCCCCCCCCCCCCATCTCTCTCTCTCTCTCTCTCTCTCTCTCTCTCTCTCTCTCTCTCTCTCTCTCTCTCTCTGTGTGTGTTTTTTTGTATGGATTACGGCGCGCGGACTCACAATTGCGTAAAGAAAATAGTCCATCGTGCACCGTGCTCCAATTCATGACTGCCCTCTCCCTCTCTCCCCCCCCCTCTCTCTCTCTCTCTCTCTCTCTCTCTCTCTCTCTCTCTTTGTATGGATCATGGCGCGCGGGCTCACAATTGCGTAAAGAAAATACTCCATCATGCGCCGTGCTCCAATTCATGACTTCCCTGTGTGTGTGTGTGTGTGTGTGTGTGTGTGTGTGTGTGTGTGTGTGTGTGTCTGTGTGTGTGTGTGTTCCTCTTTCAAACCCAACAAGCACTCAAAAACACTTTCTCTCACACTGTGTGTGTGTGTCTTTCTCTTTGAAACCCAAAAAACACTCCAAAACTCTATCTCTCTCTCACTCTCTCTTCTACATCAACAAACACGTTGGAAATACCTCTCTTGGTGGATAGAAGTGGTTTGAAATGAGAATACGAGGCGGATTCCCCTATGTGCTGTTTTGAATTGGTTGAAAACGCTTGAGGAGCTTTGCGCCTTGGTTGCAAAGGTCGTCTCGGAGGTTAGGTCTCTCTCTCTCTCTCTCTCTCTCTCTCTCTCTCTCTATTTCTATCTATCTGTCTCTCTCTCTTATCATGAATCCAAGTGTGCATTTGTTACCATAAATAGTACACGTATTTTTTTGATTGTAAAAAACTATTTATTGTGGTTGTACCAACTATTTATTGCATGTCGGCTTGCTTCATTAAAAAGCTAATGGTAATGTCTATTATTGTATGAAAAGAGGGGGAGAGAGAGAGAGAGAGAGAGAGCGAGAGAGAGAGAGAGAGTAACTTAGTAAAGGGGAGAAGAGAAATCATATTGGAGAAGCAAATACAAACATCAAGAGGGAGATAGAGGCTAGAGAGAGAGAGAGAGAGAGAGAGAGAGTTAAAAAAGGCCTCTGTCTCCTACAAGGTGGAATAATCAGAACCACGAAGCCCAACAATAACATTCCCACTCCTGAATCTCTACTCCAAGAGCAATGTCTAGTCCTGACAAAGGTAAAGGCAATCTCTTCACTTTCATTTGGTCCGTAGTTTAGTTGTGTCTAGGAATTGTGCTTCAAAATGTAAAACACCATTTAACATTTCACCAACCAAAATTGGATCACAGCGCGCCAGTAGTGTTGTGGAGGTTCGTTTATGTACTCCACGTGCCGTGATCCACTTTTGAAATTGTACAAAGGTTTTTTTTTTTAGTATAATTTTTTTTGATGTTGTGGAGGCTATTACTTTGTATAAAAGCCAATCAAGTGGATCTCGACGCGCCAGTAGTTTTGTGGAGTTTTGTTTATGTACTCTGCGCACCGTGATCCACTTGATTGGCTTTTGCTCTGCACAACTATAAAGCTATTTTGCATTCTATCAAAGGATGCACACATGCTAATCATCTTGTGTTATTCTGTATATGATTCGTTGGAAATAATTGTGAGATACCTACCTATTGTTTGTTCAAAACTTATATGATCATGTGGTGCTCTTCTTATTATTTATGTTTGAAGAAATTTATATTTCTCAGTGTGAAATAAATGGCAGGATTACGATCTCATAGGTGGAAAAGGAAAAAATTAGATCCCGAGAGCATCGTTGGCCAAGAAACCGTTCCGAGAAGAATGCCGCAGCTATTAAAAACTTCAATGAAGAGAAATGTAAACTTCACAGATACCATTGATATATCTGGTACAAAGCCTGCCATGAGTTTTGAGGAGCCTGCCATGAGTTTGGAGGAGCCTAATACTGATCCATCTGTCGAAATGGAGCCCCCTTCTACTCTAAAATTTACGTTACTGAACTCATTTAAGAGGGATGTGGATTTTTCAGCACCTACTATGTAGAGTGTCCAATGTGTTGCAACAATCCCAAAGAAAAAAGAGGTAGTTATTTATGAAGACCCTACAGTGATTGATGAAAGGCTTTTAGATTTTGGAGTTTTGTTTGGGGTTGGTGATAAGTTAGAGTGTCCAATGTGTTGCAACAATCCCAAAGAAAAAAGAGGCAGTTATTTATGAAGACCCTACAGTGATTGATGAAAGGCTTTTAGATTTTCGAGTTTTGTTTGGGGTTGGTGATAAGTTTGACTTGGTCTGTTGCATTTTTAATGCTCCATTTAATCTCCCTTTGTCGATAGCTGAACAGAGTGAACACTTGAAGCTGGAACGAGAGAAGTTTGAGCTTCACACTCAAGAAGGAAGGGTTAATGTTGGTGAAATGGTGGTAGTCCATTTAAAAGAATGTGATCCTAAAAGACAATCTTACAAGAAGTATAATCATCTGCCTCTTATATATAGACCCCATTGACACTGCTTACATGAACGGGAGTGCAAGCTAGTTCAAGTATCCTTTGGATTTCTAATATTTTTAAATGGATTATTTAGAAGTCATGAAGGAACATGATTTACCAGCAGATAAAAAGGAGAAAAAGGATGAGGAATATATTGAAGTGACAGAGATAAAGGAGTCCATTGATCTTCAAGAAGAAGCAAAAGAGGTGGAACGAAGCAATCTTCTCTCAGTGAAAACCTCAGATATCAAACTATCTTTAGATGTGTCAGGTTTCAATGAGCGGCAAGCCATCTTAATGCTACTCAGAGTGCGAGAGTTTAAATTTGGAGATAGGTCATATATTTTCCTTCATGATATACAAAGTATTTTTTGTTGGCGGGAGGACTTTGCACTGTGCACTATCTCCAAGTATCAGGATGAGAGGAATGGATTTGATTTAGATGACAATAGTGATGATGAGGCAATGGAGATCTCCAGTAACCGAGTGGACTGCCTTAAACTCTGCTTTGAAAAGGCAAAATAGTAAAAAGAAAGCCTTCCTGATGAAGACACATTTCAAACTATTCGAAATAATCTCAAGCCATCAATTAGTAAACAGGATATGAAGGATTGGTTTAAGCGACCAGCCCAGGAGTCAACCAGATTAGTCAACCTATAGAAGGATGAGCTTCTTTTGCAAGATGAGAGTTTAATGGTATAAAATCCTACCCCCCCCCCCCCCCCACCCCACCCCACCCCCTCCATCTCTCTCTCTCTCTCTCTGTCTCTCTCTCTCACACACACACACACACACACACACACACACACACACACACACACACACACAAACACTTCTTTTGTTTACAGTCATGGATTGCTGAAAAGGATGATTTTCTTCATCGTCGAGGAAGATAGTTCGGTGGTAGGGATGCAGCTCTAGGACAATATCTTCCTAGTTTATGTGAGACACCCATCCTAATCTTCCACAACGGAATGTCACAAGAGAGGAATACTACAACCTATGCTTTCAAGACATTATCTCGCTTCTTAGATGGTCCAATGCTGCCAAAAAATGCTGACAAAGTTATCCTCGTCGACAAGGTTTTTGGGAGAGAATGTTTTGGTTACTCGCCAGGATATAATGGGGGCCGTGCAACATATTACTAAACATACATAGCAATGGGATTATCTTTAGGGAAAGAAAACCCTACTGAAATTTTAGAGTATGGCAAACATTTAATGATCAAATACAAGGATGAGGTTCCAAATGATATTTGCAAATCATCAAAACGTTGAAATAGTTGTGGTACATGTTGAATTTAATTCTACAAGCATTTGTGGTACATCCGATCATCTAAACTCTAATTCTCTTGTTCCACCGATGATTGGCATATTGCATTGTCTCCCTCCATCTCATTTGACTTTCAAGAGCACTTGAGTTGTTGAATGTGCCTGCTCACTTTCTTTTTTGAAGTTGAAAATGTCTGATTGCTTATACGGTTGCTGAAGAGACCAATACTTTCTTTTGTTGCATGCGATGAATGATTCTGTGATAAAACCACTTAAATAACTCCTTCAGACTGTTTGCCTTATTTTGAGAGCCTCCATGCTGTGTGTATCTGAAGTAGGCATTTCTAGCCATGTAATGAGACTTCTTCAAGCCTTGAGTGTTCCATATACCTGGATTCCCATACTTTTGGATGAAAAGTATGGGAAATGATTAAAAATAATGTGCTGCAAAATAAGAAATTTATTTAGAAATTTAAACACAAACTTAATACTAAGACTATCTGAGGTGCTTTGAATTTATTATGTAAGGAGTGATTTGAGTGTTAGTCCATGCTGTCTTGAAGGATTTTTTCAATAGCTGAAAGTTCTATTTAAACTTGCTGAGATTATCCTGCGACCAATCATCATTCTCACACATTTGAAATAATGTCGCAATGGAACGCCACACATCACCCTTTGCATTGCGAGTTGTTGGCTCTTGGTGTTTCATTGCTAAATGAAGTTTTTTCTAGTGCATGTACTCAACTTTGCTAATGTAGGTAGAGTAATATACTCTCCCTTGCTTTGTTAGCTTCATATCTTTCATACCTTGAGTTTTAGATAGAAAACGGCGTGCCTTGACCCCACCTATGGATGGTTTGCAGGTACCTCTTTCTCATTGGTTGACCTTTTTTCGTCCCGCTGGAATTTCACATTGCCCCCATGTAGACCAATATCTGACAAAGCTAGTTTCAAAGCCTCTAGAGCGACTTGTCGTTCAGCTGACTTTTTGATTTTCCAAGAAAACCCAATGTACAAATATACCAACTTCTCTACAATTCGGTAGAGACCATGCATTGTACAAATATGGACATTAACAAGTGGTACATCCAAAACTGGTCGAAAAGTAGAGTCTTGATTGTGACGAGTAGGAGGCTTTTGCCACCACTTTGGGTCCATCTCCTTTGCAAGCTCCATGCAATACAAGCATGGAGACTTTACCATGGCACTTATTCCACAATTATACATACACTTCAATGTTTTGAGGTCACCTGCAAGATGCCATTGAACTTGAAAGTCTCCTCTCCCATCTACAAGCAGTACCTCTCCTTGATTCATTTGCCTATCAATGATATCTTGAATAGGGGTTTGATGGAACACCCAAAATAAAATGTCATGGTCTTCTTTCTTTACCTCAAGGTTAATCCTTTTGAGATACAAAAAATAAATCTAAAATTTAGGTACAATAGAGGGCTTGCTAGATCTGTAAAATTGAATAACTGGATTACCTGAAATGCACCAAGCCACCATATGTTTGTTTCTGATTGAACACTGTAGTATGAAATGTCATCAATGGGACATTTGGAAAGAGCCCTATTTATTAATGTGATTGTAACTCTCTTTAGCTTTTTATCTTTAAGAATCTCACACTCATCTAGCTTCAAAACAAACTGTGGAACGCCACCTGTCTCTTCGAATGTGATATTGTAGAACTCTACCATTCTAGTTGCAACAAAGTCAGGTCCATGAAGATATTGTTGTACTCATCATAAGTGACATTAGTTCCCTGTGAGCTATAAATATCTTGAATATGAAATGGATATCCAATGAATTTGGTCTGTTCATTATTGAGCTGGAGTCTTTTCCTCCAAACACTTGCAGCTGTTGGTAAAAGCTTAGACTTTATTCCCTTCTTCATAAACCTGGAAGAGATAAACTGTTGAATAGCTGAGTAACCTCTTTTACTAACGCCAAGGGAGTCCAATGTACCTTGTATTTGCTTGGCAGGCACTGCATTCTCTGAAATGAATCTGTCAATGACATCCCATTGCAAAACCTTAAGCTTTTTGTCATGCATTATATCCTTTGCAAGAACACTAGTTATCAATGGCTTTAACTGCTTTCCTACATTGGCCTTCGGGTCTATGTTTTCTTTGTCTGGATAGATAGAATCCCTACAAAGAAAGCAAAAAATTAGGTTAGTTTAAATTAATTAGATAGTTTACAATGCTCACCTCCATGCTTGGATTCTTTTCTTAAGGCTGCCAGAGCCTACCTTGGATGTTTCAAGATTCCGCAGTTCTTCTTTCACATACGAGTGCCTAACATTGTCTCTTTGTTTTGTAATGACTGTACCTTTGTTCGCAAGACCTATGATTCTCGTGTGTGCTGCATTTCAGTCTTTTGGTCCTCATAATGCAAGTTTGAAAGTCTCTAAATCTCATTTGCTTGGTGCTTCACCATGTCTTTATAAGTTTCTGATTTGTTGTTTAGAGCTTTACAGTAGCCAAGCAATCCATTCCCTCCATTACCTACAAAGGTCAATAAGTTAGTGGGATTTGAAAATGTAGGGAAAGCATTGGGCATGGGTTTCAATGGATAGAGTGAGCCTTTTGTCCAAATATCTAAGTGTTTTGCTCCCTCAGCTCTGAGTCTCTCTGTCATGATCGGTGTCACTTTGATGTAAGTTTTGCCTCGCTTACACAGTGGTGTATATGTAGGATCCAGGTCACTGTGTAGATGATAAAAGGGTCTTTTAAGGAGGGTATTTGTGGGGGTGGAAGAAGAAGCCATGTATGCAACGGTGCGAGAAAGGGAGGATTTCTTTGAGGTCAGCGCACAAACAGTGAGAGAGTAAGGAGATAATAGGTTTGGAAGGATACATCCTATTTCCTTTAGTCATACATTCCACGTACAAGAAACTCCCTCCAATTCTAGGACGTTCATTAAATGCAATTGAAAATGATTTATTCTTTAATCATCACGGCCATTATGACGCTGTGGTAAGAATCTAGTTGTAAGTACACTTTTTGAATGGTTATTCCAAGTTTACAATTGCTTTTACCACACCTATTTTCTAGAGAGAGAAAGTCAAAATTCTATTTTTCTTAGAAGGCCCTCCAAGTGACCTCCAAAATTTCCTAATGTGACCTATAGCTAGGTCATGGATTTCGAATGTCAGTCAACAAACTGGGCTAGCTCCCGCCAACAATTTTGTAGTAGTCTGAGTATACTCACCCGAGCAAATACAAGAGAGCATCTGGTTGCAATTGAACCCATGACCCGGGTCATGAATTTCGAATGCTCAACCAACTAGGCTACAAATTTTATCTCTGTTTACTTATCTACATGGACATCATAAAGAGGAAGCGCTAATAACCTTGAGGGAGGGTTTTAAAAAGAGACCACCTCACCAAGCAAGAATGTATTCTCCTCGAACTTGACCTAGATAAGGCTTACGATAGAATATCATGGTCTTACATTGAGGCTATCATAAAGGCTTTGGGCTTTGGATGCAAAATGTTTGCGATAGTTCACACGCTCGGAGAAGGAAGTTACTATGGGCTTCTCTTCAACAACAATATAGTGGGGGGGTTTGAGGTCAAGCATTCGATCAAGCAAGGATGCCCCCTTGTCCCACTTCTTTTCGCGATTAGCACTCACCCTCTGGTGACTTCACTCGAGGACAGTACGCCGAAAGGGAAAATAACTGCTTGCAAAGCTGTTTGCAGATGATACAGTTGTTCTCACGTCAATACGGGCACCTACATCAGATTTATGCCTAAATCCCCTCCTCACTAAGACTTGTTTTTGTGAAATCCCAAAAAAAGGTATTTTTAGTCAGGCATAAAAAGGATCAAACAATACTATGACCGTGATTGCTTGAAGTTGCACTCCAGCTCTCTCGCTTGATTTGCAAATCACCTTATAGCACGATCATTATAAGAAAATTGCTAGTGAAATTGTCAATTTGAGAAGAGAGAGAGAGAGAGAGAGAGAGAGAGAGAGAGAGAGAGAGAGAGAGAGAGAGTGGAGCTCTGTGAGCATGGCAATTTCTCTTTCTCACATATGTTGGCCAAAAAATCCGATAAAATCCCATGACTTTTGAGGGAATGCATCCAAAAAGGTTCGCCTGTATAAGTGACACGACTTGAATACGATAGGCTATGATGGGAATCTTCTCTCTCTAAGTTAATTAATGGTAACATGTTGCATGGTAGGATAGCACACAATGTGGCCCTTGCGCCTACATAATATATAACATTTAAGAGGGGGAGGTGAGGGGATGAAAAGCGTAGAATCCCACACAACTCTCAAATTTACTATTTCATTTATGCAACTCTCACAACCATCAATTCCCTCACCTCCCCCTCTTAAATCCAACTTGTATCCTAATCTTGACGCAACATGGCTGGACTCTAGGATAAAACCCTAATATCGGGACACCTCCTGTTTAAGGATTGGCAAGGCTTGAATAACATGTAGAGAAGTGGAAGCACAAGTAAGCATGGGTAGTTGGTAGCTTGGTTGGCTTGGAACTCCTTATGGTTCATCAGATCAAGCCCTACTAGTCACATGTCCCAATTCCCTGTTAAAGTATGTCTTGCTTTACCCATGACGTTCTGTTACGAGGGGGTTTCAAAAACTTGTGCACATTTCTTGCATGATTCGTTAGAGTGTGTGGCGCCATTCTTGCGAAATATTGTTCTCACAAAACATACATGGAACGGGCCACCCTTGGCTCTAATCAGAGACCCCCACCACTTTATTTGCAAGTTCACTAACTTGCAGGTCAGCTGGTATTGTGTCAACGTAGAATGGCTCCAACATGCCAAGCATTGATTGTAGCCTCACTGTAGTCTCCTAGTCGCCCTCCACATCGTCGAGTGCCACGTGAGTTGATTTGAATAAGCCTAGAAGAAGCACTCGTTCTGTCAAATCATCGAAGGGAGCCTCTTGCAGTGAGGTGTTTTCCTTCTACTTAAATGGTGATAATCAATCTTCGCATAGGTAACCAAGCCAATCCTCCACATTCGCCAATGAGAACAAGTGCCACCTCTCAAAGACATGTAAGTAAGTGGAACATGAGAGGTAAATATGTCATCACACTGAGACATCACTGGCATACAATGCCACCTCTCTAGCATGTTCCAAAACCAAATTATATTTTTCATACACCGATGTCATTGCCGCATACGTCAAAATCAATGACACCTAATGTCTTGTGTGCAACCACAATGCCAAGAATGAAAGTATCGGCATGAACGAGATCTCCATCTCTCACGAGTCATCTCTGTAGACTCTAAAATGTCACACATATCTACCAAATGGATGTCAAGTAATCAAAATCCATGTGGAAAACAAACTTGACCACAACATCACGTAGACATAATCATCACATATGCATAAAATAGCTCTATAAACACCTCTCTAGTAGGTGTCAAAGTCACATATACATCTCGCATACATTGTTGGTGTTACCTCACACGTCAAGCACATGTCAATAGCTATGATGCCTAATGTGCCCTCCGCAAGGCCCTTTGTGATTTTTCTAATAATACTCTCTCAAGTAACTCACACTAGCATAAATGAGCACAATTACTGTGTCGCATCATACCCACAAGAAAAAGCAACATGTGATTGGGAAACCTTGGTTGGAATGTCCTCTCAAGGGAGGGGGGGTCAGTATAGTGACGGGAGCAAAGCGAGACACGGACCCCGACGGCCTCTGAAATGCCGAGAGCCGATGCACACCTCGAGCCGATCACGGTAAAGCGAACAACAAGGGGCACCACCTAACTTTGAGAGGCTAAGACGCAGACATCGGTGATTTGAAATATCACGAACTTACACACACACACACACACACACACACAAAGAGAGAGAGAGAGAGAGAGAGAGAGAGAGAGAGAGAGAGGGAGAGAGAGAGAGAGAATAGACAGGTGATGAAAGCTCTCGGGGGTGTGAGGGAGAATTACTTCTTGCCGCATTTACAAATGATCTTCTTTCTGACGAGGTGGCACACTGTGGTGATAGAGAGATAGAGGGAGAGATAGTGAACATACTTGGTGTGTTCTCTAGAGACGACTCGGTGATGTGAAACTTGCTACCAAGAATGTGTGTGTGTGCGCATCGACCATTGGACTCGAGAGGTGGACATAGCTCCCTTCACATGATGTAATTCCCAAAACAAACCATTACACTAAATCCCCCCTCTTGTGACGCGAACATTGCCAATTCTTCCCACTAAAACTCTACCAAGTGCTGACCTCTTATGAGCTCTCCCCCCCCCCCCCCCCCCCCCCCTTGATAGTGACCTCTCAGTGCCTTTTTATAGGTGTTGGCTGCTTTAGATTAGGGTAATCTGGTGTGATTAGAATAATCTAATTGGGGAGACAAAGCAAGGCGGTGGGCCCTGGGTGGTTGACCCTTGCTTTGTCTTGGGAGTTATCAAAATGAAAACCTTTAGGTGGGCCTTTGTGACCATCACCTAGAGAGAGGGAAATTTACAAGTTGGGATCTTTTTACAAGGCTTGGGTGAAAATTGAAAAATGATGACAATAACCTACGGTTTACTGAAGAGGGTGTCGTGGTCGCGTGATCCCGGTGAATGGCAGCTTTGCCCGTGCGGTCGGTCGGGCATGCCTTTGACGCATTTGCTCTGTTTGTTGTCGATGTCGCGTGATTTGGGTCATCCTTCCTTTGTTGATGTCGTCGTAATCGTCGAATCGTCATTTGTTTTGGTATTTATGTGTGTGTGTTTATGGGTGTGTGGGTGTGTATGTATGTGTGTGCGTGTATGTGTGTATATATATGCATAATTGTGTGTGTGTGTGTGTGTGTGTGTGTGTATGTGTGTGTGTGAGCGTGCGTGGGAACGGGGGGTATTATATATGTATATTTTTTGTTAATTTTCGGACCTGCTAATACTGGCGACGTAGAGAACGGTGAGAGAGATGGGGTGAGAGAGAGAGTTGTGCGCGAGCGTGTGTGTGTGTGTGTGTATGTGTGTGTGTGTGTATGGTGATGCGTGTTCGGGTGCGGCGCCTACACGGGATGAGTAGAGAGAGAGAGAGAGCGCATGGAGCGGCCGCCTGCGGGCTGTGTGTGCGCAAGCGCGAGTGAGAGAGGGGGGGGGGGGTGAGGTGGCGAGGGAGGGGATAGGGGATGGGTGGTTGCATTCCATGGTGCGCCCGCATGGGCTAGGGCCTGGGTCGAAGGTGTGCGCGCAGGCGCATTCGACAGAGGCGCAAAACGGGGGGGGGGGGGTTATAGTAGAGAGAGAGAGAGAGAGAGAGAGAGAGAGAGAGAGAGAGAGAGAGAGAGAGAGAGAGAGAGAGAGAGAGAGAGAGAGAGAGAGAGATTCCCCTAAGGCGGGTTCCCACCATGGGGAAAAAAAAAGAGAGAGAGGGAGTGTGAAGTGGTGAGGGAGGGTGAGAGAGGATAGGGGTTAGGGTGTGTGGTTAAGGGAATTGAGAGAGAGAGAGAGATAGAGATAGAGCTTTCCTTCCATGGTCTGCGGGGCCGCTCTCTCTCTCTCTCTCTCTCTCTCTCTCGCTAGGTGAAGATGTGGGGGGGGGGGGGAGGAGATATAAGGCTGGTGGTCTGCCAGGGTTGGGGAAGAAAACAGAGGGGGGGGGGGGGGGGGGGGGGGGGGGGGGGGGTATAAGGCCAAAGGGGTGTGGACGAGGGGAGATGGGGCATAATATGGCGGCCCGCTGGGGCTGGGGTGTGGACGAGCAAAGAGAGAGAGGGGGGAGTATATTTGAAAGAGAGAGAGAGAGAGTACATACAATATCTGTGGCGGCCTGCCAGAGGGTGTGACAGAGGTATCTTATCTTATGCACCTACCGAGCTCGTTGATGCAGCGGCGACAGAGTAGGTGAGAGAGAGAATTGGCGGAGCCGAGCAGTAGGAGAGAGAGAGTCTGTCTTTTGGCGATAATGGAGAGACGTGGCCAAATTGGTGGTGCCTCGCTAGTGGTTAAGCTTAGAGGGGGGTGGTGAATGGTAAAGAGCTTCCTTTTTTTTCTTTCTTCGTTGGTAATATGCCTCCCCTTCTTAGGGTATGGTTCTTGTGGTTGCGATTTCAAAAACCGGCCGTCATTAGCCCTCCCATCTGGCTAGAGGCATTCATGGTTCTAGACCTACCTCTAAATCTTTAGTTGTGGAATTGGAGGGTTCTCCCTCTTCTGGAATGTCTAGCATGAACTTTGGATCAAACCTAAGGAAATACCTTTTCAGCCTCCATCCATTGACTCTAGTCTTGTGAATTCTCCCATGTGCTTCCATCAGCTTATAGCTACCGTTGTCATAGCACTTCTTGATAATGAATGGTCCTTCCCATCGGGGTTGAAATTTCTTGTCCTTCCTAGTGTCAAATCTGTTATTGTATCTCAATACTAGCATGCCTTTCTCCAGGCCCTTTTCCTTAAGCCCTTGATTGAAGGTGAGCCGGTGTCGCTCTACCTGCGCTGCATAGTGATTGATTGCTTCTTCGCTATCTAGTTGGAGCCTTTCTAGATCCAGGATATGGTTGCGAAGATTTACAATTGGGCGCTGAGTCTGGCTAGCCAAGACTCGTAAGCTGGCTATCTATACCTCAATGGGTAGAATTGCCTCCTTTCCGTAAACTAGATGGAAAGGGGTGAAACCTAATGATGTTCGAAATGTCGTTCGGTAGGCCCATAGAGCGGCCATGAGATGTTTATCCCAGTATCATGTGTGGTTGTTCACCTGCTTTGTGATGATTTTGCAGATCATTCCATTTACCTTTTCTACTAGGCCATTTACACTATGGATAGTATGGTGTGGAATGTCGGCGTGTAATGCCTTACTTTTTCATTGGTTCTCCCACCAGATTGCCTCTCAAACCTGGCCCCCTATCTGATATTATCTCAAGAGGAGTGCCAAAACGGCAACAGATGTGCTCAAATATGAACTTTGCTACGTCTTGGGCTGTGATGCGAGTGGTGGCTGTTGCTTCTGCCCATCGGGTCATGTAATCTACACCCACTATAATGTACAGTTTACCTGATTGGGCCCTTGGTAGAGGACCGATTACATCTATTCCCCACTTCTCGAACGTACCATATGAGATGATAGGAGTCTGTGGCTCATAGGTTAGTGTGCTATCACTGGCCACTTGACATGCCTTGCATGTTTTACACCAATGATGTACATCACTGTTTAGACTAGGCCAAGAGTATCCTGCCTGTATAATTTTCCTACTAGTGATATCTAAAGCAAAATGACCACCACAGATGCCATCATGGCAACTTGAAATTACCTTTGTGATCTCACTGGAAGTTGGCACTCGCCTAAGAATCTGATCCTTGCCCTTACAATACAAGTGGTCATTTACAAGGCGGTATCTGGTAGCCTTCCTTACCAGCCACTGTTTCTAGCCTTTATTGTACCCTTCCGGACATTCTCCTGTATTTAGAAAGCTAATGGTATCAGGCATAGCATCACTACCTTGAAAGAGGGGTAGTTTCAGTTTGATTGCTCCTACGGGAACGTCTGGTATTCTTTCCTTGGCTAGAGCATCTGCCCCCTGATTTTCTGTCCTGGGGACATGAAATAATTTCACTGCTTCAAACTTCCTTAAAAGATCCTTAACTTGGCATAGTTGACCAAGTAAAACCTGATTTTTACAAACCCAAGTGCCGTTTATCTGCCTTATCAAAACCAAAGCATCGCCAAACACATTTAGGCACTGAATTCCTCATGAAATACACTGTTCTAACCCAAGAATTAAAGCTTCATACTCTGCTTCGTTGTTGGAGTGGGAGTGTAATAGCTGTCCGATGGAGAATACGCTTTCCTGTTGCTCATTGAAAATGACTATGCCAGCTGCAGACTGGTCCATTGTTCTTGTATGTTCCGTCAAAGAAAAGAGAGTGAGCTCTTTCTAGCTTAGGACTTTCTACCACTGGTGTTTCTTCTTTTGCTTTCGTGTTGACCTTCAGCTTCTTCTCATAGTGGCGATGAGTAAGTATTCCCGCTAAACTAGCCCTGATGGAGTTTTCCACTTGCATGGTGTAGTCAAACTCTTGTAATCTAATTAGCCATTTAGAGATCCTAGATGAGACATCCATGTGTCGCATTACACACGGAAAGACCTCCTCCATTGTCAGAATTACAAAGGGTCTAGGCAAAAGATAGGAGCGGAATTTTGTGGTAGCAAACATTAGTGCGAGAACTATGTGTTCTACTTTGGTGAATCCCTTTTCTGATGGGGTCATGACACGACTAGAGAAGTAAATAGGACGCATGAAAGAAGTTTGGGGGTCCTTTTGCATTAGTACGGCTCCAAGTGTGTCACTTCCTACACTAGGGTTCACATAAAATGGCCCGTCCCACTTGGGGGGTGAAATGGTGGGAAGCGTGGCTAGGATTTGCTTCACCTCGGCAAATTGCTGCTCATTTTCTTCACTCCATGAGAAGGCATCCCTCTCGGTGACTTGTTGTAGATGGAGAACCACTTGAGATAGCAAGTGAATGAACCTGCTTAAGTATCTTACCTTCTGAAGGAAAGAAACCAACTGCTTAGCGGTGGTGGGTGACGACAAAGATACCAAAGCTTGGATCTTGTTAGGGTCAGCCTCAATCCCTCTTGCTGAAATTACACGGCCAAGGAGAGTAACTTTTCTTTCACCAATGTGGCACTTATCCACTTTGAACTGGCCACCCAAGGTTTGCAGCCTGGTTAAGCCATCATAGACTTTGCTTAATTGGAGGGCTCGTGAACTATAGATGGAAAAACCATGTATGAAGACCCGTATTGATGTTCCAAAGTAAGGTTGGAAGACAAAAGTCACATAGCGCTGAAATGTGGCCGGAGTGTTGGTGAGGCCAAAAGGCATGACTCTGTAAGCAAAGCATCCCCAAGGCGTGATGAAAGTTGTCTTATTCTAGTCTTCTTCCGCAATGCTAATCTGAAAGTATCCTGAGTAGCCATCACATACTGTGTAGCGCTCATGACCTGCCTCTCATTGAGAATTTCATCCTGGAATGGGAGGGATAATTGATCCCTCTTTGTGGCTGCATTGAGAGGTTTATAGTCCACACAGACTCTCCACTTGCCATTCTTCTTTGGTGTGACTACTACTGGAGAGACCCATTCTGAGTCTTCAACGGGGTAGATGAAACCTACCTGTATCAAATTCCTCACTTCTTTGAGTAGTGTCTCTTGTTGGATTACTCCAAGTCTTTTGAGATTTTGCACTACGGGTTTTCTCCCTTCCTTGAGTTTTATGTGGTGTTGTACTACTGTGATTCCTGTTATCTTATCATAGCCATCAATGAACAATGTAGTGAAATTAGCATGGAGACATATTCCTTCCTTTCTTCATTGGTTAACTCATTTGAGAGCATCCTATGTAACTTACTTGCATCCTCTAAGGATTGCGTACCTGATGGTTCCTCTTGGTTTGTCGGGGGTGCTTCAGATTGTGTCAATCTTTTTGGGTCTTTAAGGATGACCCCCATCACTTTGATGCTACTGTCACTCTCATCAGTTGTTGTTGTCTCTTCTCCTGAGGTAGACGAATAGTCGCTGGTGGACTCATCTTCTGAAGCCTCCAAGATCATGTTGCGTTGCTTCCCAGTCCTCATGTCATAGAATATGGACTTTCCTTTAGTGTCCTTCATATGAATCATTCCGGTGCTCCAGTCTGCTTAGCTTCCATAGCCATGAGCAAGGGTCTTCCAAGACTGATAGGGTAGCCCTCTCCTTTGTGTCGCATGACAAAGATGTCTACCTCCACTTCTGTATTGAATGCTTTTACTTTGACCGCATTCACAATGCCTACGCATTTCACTCTTATGTAGTTTGCCATTTTGGCTGAGTAGGGTGACGGCCTACTCACTTCTAGACCTAGATGGTGCATCATTTTTAAAACTCATGATGCATATTTGCACGCCACCATCTATGTAGACGTTTGAGATTCATTGCCCCTTGATGTGGGCATCCATAGTTGGTAGGATGTCGTCCAGATCCCTCCCAGAGATAGCCCTAGCTATCCTAGGTCTTGATTTCCTAGTACTCACCATCTTTGTCCATTGCCTCCTCATCCTTGGTGCAAGGTGGAGCATTTAGGGCCAAGTTATCTTCAGGTCCTGCATCAACACATCCTGAACTAAGTCATAGGGTTTAGCATACTCACCTAGTGAGAAATCCATGAAGTCTATCTTCCGTCGCGGTTTAGCTGTTTGCTTGCTAGACTCGGATTTCCCTTTCATTTTCTCATCTCTTTAAGAGGCTTCTTCCTGCGTGGCACGCTTCACTCCCATAGCATCCACTTCCTCTACTTTTGCCTTCCCTTTGCGCTTCTCTCGAACTGATTCTGCTACCTTTGCCTTCCCTTTAGCTTCCAAGCTCATAACACTCACCGCTTGGTTTATAGCAGGTGGTGGGGGTAGTGGTGGAATAAGAGGTTGCGGTGGTGGTTGTTGTTGTACAGGTGGTCAAAAGATCTGGATCGGTGGAATCGGTCCTGGTTGCCTAGGTGGTGGTGGTTTTGCCCTTGGCAGAGAGATCTGATTCAACCTCCTGCCTCTATTGAAATTCTGCCTCCTTGGATGTGGGCAATATATATACCATGGCCATCTTCCGCACAATTGTAGCAGTGATACTCTTGGTTTTGCCTTCGTTGTCCTCTTCCTTGTTCTGGATTTTTGACAGGTGCATGACCTTGTTGCACCAGATGCACGGATAAACTCTCTAGTTGGGTAGTGAGGGTAGTGATGCGACTCAGCAGGTCTTGATGCTCTTCTAATGCCTCTTGTGGTTGGGCTCTATGAACGGCTGTTGTAGTCACTGGGGTTAGTCGGACTAAGATTGATTCCTCTGACTTGTTGACTCTTGCTTGCATCCGCAGCTTCTTGTCTTTAAGGTGGGCTACTTCTACTGCCAACTCATATGTTGCAGGAAACCTTCCCTTCACCTTCTCCTTAAGCGGTGACCACAAGAAAGAAACACCATGGCAAGTGTTTCTTTCCCCAAGTTACTCTTACCGGGTGTTGTTGAGTCGGCACATCCATAGGACCTAAATGGGAATGTTGTCGGCCCATTTTCCATCACGCACAAAGGGTGGAGAACTTACTTATACTCTTACCGTGCTGGTGTTGTTGAGTCGGCACATCCACAGGAGGTCGTCGCCTTTCATAGGCTCTACCTTTCCTTCATCGCTTACCACGTATGGGGTGATGGCGACGCGTCTGACCACTCCCAGCCTTTTGGCTAGCAGCAAATGCAGATAATTACCGTAGTCGGCGTGTTGCATGAATTCCACTCCATTCAGCTGTAATTCGTCTCCAGCCCCACTGGGTCTCACCCGTGGTGGAGAGCTTCTTCAGGATGAGCTATACAGGGAGAGGAGGAAGACCCTCTACCCGTCTTTCCAGGGATTTTAATTACGCGATGACGCATTTTGTTAAATGTTAATTATTGTTGTTATTATCACTATTTTTTTCATGTTAATAACATATCTAATGTCATGACTTACGAAAACCGGTAGAAAACGTAGAACCGGCGGGGCAACCACAAACCCTGGCAGTCCCGGCGGGCATATTATGAATCCCGGCGGGCAAAGCAAGAATCGCGCCGGCCCCGTCATGTACCCCCTCCATATTTGGCGGCTCTATATAACCCTGTAGTAGACATCACATCACATCACCGCTTCCTCTAAATTTGGTCATCCTTTAAAATTTAGAAGAAAAACTAAAGGTAAAAGAATGAATAGTCTTTAAAAAAAATTAAAACTTAATGAAACTCTGATCATGGATCATTAGTTCTTTTTTGGACTGAACGGATTCTTGAAAGGAGGTAGAAAGGTGAATCTTTGGGTCGGTATCTCTACATTTGGGATGGACTAATCTCATGTTAGGTTCACCGTTATATTTGCTAAATTGATTGCTATATTGATTAGAACTTCTATCATGGGTCATTAGTTCTTTTTTGGACTGAACTGATTCTTGAAAAGAGATAGAAAGGTGAATCTTTGGTCGATATCTCTACTTTTGGGATGGACTGATCACACGTTTGATTCACCGTTGTATTTGCTTGCTATTCCGATTAGAGCTCCAATCATGGGTCATTAGTTCTTTTTTGGACTGGACTGATTCATGAAAGGAGGTAGGAAGGTGAATCTTTGGGTCGATATC
This sequence comes from Adiantum capillus-veneris, assembly GCF_014529385.1. Taxonomy (NCBI): domain Eukaryota; kingdom Viridiplantae; phylum Streptophyta; class Polypodiopsida; order Polypodiales; family Pteridaceae; genus Adiantum; species Adiantum capillus-veneris. Next base: position 73,310,840 of record NC_140947.1, on the reverse strand, counting down.
TCTACTTTTGGGATGGACTGATCATATGTTTAATTTTCATGAGTGGTATTGAGCACAAATTATCCATGCGTGCAAAGTTGCACATCCATCCAATATGATATGGGCCATCAAGGCCCAAACTATGAGTTAAAATGGGTCGTATGGCTCATACAACCATTTTAGGGCATAGTATAAGTCAGGACCATCCAAACCATATTGGATAGCCGTAATACTTTGCACATCTGGAGGTGAGAACCAATTTTCCATCCCTGCAAAGTTTCGCAGGGTTCAAATATGATTTGAGCGATCAAGGCCCGTACTATGCGCTAAACTCGTTCGTATGGCTCATATGGCCAATTTTAGCGTATATTATGTATCGGGACCTCCCAAACAATATTGGATGGCCACAAAAAATTTCACGGGTGAAGGTGAGTGCTACTTCCCAACCCGTGAAAAGTTGCATAGCCATCCAAACTACTATAGGTGGTCAAGGCCCATAATGGATTGTATGGCTTGTACGGTCCATTTTAGCGTATAGTATGGTTCGGAACCACCCAAACCATATCAAATGTCCACGTGACTTTGCACGGGTGGGTTTCAACTCCATTTTTCCACCCCTACAAAGTCTTGTGGCAATCCTTCTAGTTATAACACAGGTGGCCTCGTTGACACTAGCGGCCCCCTCATGGTGTCATCGTTGTCCACTTCGTTCTTCACGCACCTGTCGACACACCCATCGTGTTTTCTCACCCATCCATCCATGCCATCCCATCTTCACAGCCATGCACAACCCGTTGGTCTCATCGATGCTATTGGCCCCATCACGGTGGAGTTGACGGTGGCATCATTCCCCCGGGGGATTCACTCTATATACAAAACGGGACGCCACCTGCGAGCGGACAACTTTGATAAAACCCCTATATACGACTCATATTAGGGAATATGACCCCCCTTTCTATGATTATATGACAATCAATGAAGAAAACTATCATACCCCTATCTTACATATAAATGAAGGAAACTATGATACCCCTATAAAATTTAGGTTTCGCATTATCTAACAGAGTAAAACTAGTCAAAGAGTGTGTAGCATAGTGATTGGAAACATACTAAGGAACCACTCTTCTATTGATAACTAGATGTACCCTCAATGTATCTTTGTTTGACTTTAAAACTATGTGTCCAATCAGCCTCCACTCTGGCTACTCGTCCAATTTTGACCCATCTAAGTTACTAAAAAAAAAGGTTATAAAGTTGTGTAAGTTCTCCCTGTAAACTTTCATCTATACAAACTCTTTAAAGCTTTCATCCCTCAACAAGTAAACTATAATCACAAAACAAGCAATTGATACAAAGCAGTGCTAGTTCTTACATGTATCGTTGTAGCTATCGACTCACAAGTTTGAGAGCAGACTCTTTTGGGAAGCCATAATTTTGAAACATAAAAACTTCCTCTCGATTTTTCCTTTTCTCACTTCTCCCCCCCCCCCCCCCCCCGCCGCCTTAAATATGAGACCCCCCTCCCTTATTTTTAAGCTTGGGAGATAAATTATTGGGGGCCTGCCCCTAGCTTATACATTTATGTAACCTGGAAAAAAAACCCCTCCTCTGCACTTACGTGGTGCGGTAAGTTTTCCATGGTGAATCCCCCAGGCATCATTCGCTCTGTCATTCACTCACTCCTTGATCCTCGCGTGGTTCACCCGTCGAGCCACGCTGCCCCATCACCCTTGATGTGCATGCCTTGTTGGCTTTGTTGGCACTACCGGCCTTGATCAGCTCCATCACGATGCAATCAATGGTGGCATCGTTTGTGCCGTGCTTCAAGCACCCGTCCGCATGTCCACTCTTGTCGACCCACTCCATCTGTCAAAGACTTGCAGGGACAACCCCTCGGTTGTCCTCCCTTGACATAGTCGGTCTTGTCGGTGCACCGGCCCTCAATCGGCCTTGTCACATTGTTGCATTGGCCTACACCATCCCGTCAATGTGTCCATGCCCTCGATTATCCTCCATCAACGTAGTCAACCACATCACAATGAGGTCATTGGTGGCTCCGTCAAGTACTCGTTGGCCCTCTTCCATGCGCTTGGCTCCTCGCCGTGCCACGGGCCATCCCATCTGCACACTGGGAGTCATTGGTGGCTCTGTCAAGCACCCGTCGGCCCTCTTCCATGCGCTTGGATCCTCGTCGTGCCACAGGCCATCCCGTCTGCACACCGGGAGTCATTGGTGGCTCTGTCAAGCACCCGTCGGCCCTCTTCCATGCGCTTGGATCCTCGTCGTGCCACAAGCCATCCCATCTGCGCACTGGGTGTCATCGATGGACGCATCGTTCGTGCCCTCCACCATCACATCCTCTCATGGAAACCTTCTCTCGGCCTTCCTCCAACAAGGGGGTTTCCTCCATTTTTTGACTTGGGTCATGGTTCTTGGGGTGTTTGTCGGTCCGCGTTGAATTGTGTACAACTATAAGGGTAGTGGTGCTCGGTTGAGACAGGAACGGGGCAGATTGGAGAGCGAAGGACAGGCGAGGTGAGGTGACAAATTCCTCGCACCCCTCTTGTGACGTTAGGACGCAATCCCCCCCCCCTCGGGTGAGTTCCAAGGCTACCTTTTACCGACAGGCCTGGCTACTTTTGGGCCGTTTTTGAGTCTCGCGAGGCTCGACGCGCTCGGGGTGGTTGACGGGGCTCGATAGGCAATGAGTGATAGCATACCGTTGTCCAGGGCCGGAGCGCTCGGGGTGGCTGACGGGGCTCGATAGGCAATGAGTGATAGAATACCGTTGTCCAAGGCTGGAGCACTGACTACGGTGAGATCGCGCCCGGGCCACGGTGTGATCAAGAAACGCGGCCGATGTTTTTCCCGCCGCGAGCTACCTACGGCTTGTATTGATACTGAAGGTCCCAAACCCGTGTGAATAAATAAACCAAAAGCTATTTAAAAGAAATCTTTTCTTTTCTGATCCAATGATATTTCAAATAAATAGAATTTTATTATTAGTTTATAATTTTAAAAATAGAAAATTACATAAAAATATAATTTTCTTGCTTAAAATACCACGTAAATAGTTAGGTTGAGATATCTTGATTTTTAGTTATTTACATTAAGTTTTTAAAAAAAAACTTAAAAATGACATGGCTATTGAGGTAGCCATGCATGAATGACATGGTTATCCATGTGGCAAGCTGATGTGGATGATTGATGACATGGAAGGCATAAGTGGAAAGATGAGGTGGCGGATGGGATCCCTCATCTGCCATGTCATATGATGACGTGTCAAAATGGTGACATGTAATGATTAGGTGGCAAAAAAGGAGGTGATGAGTCGGCAAGGTTGTGATGTGGCATGCTTGGTGGCGAGCGGTGTGGCAAGCCATGCAAGCAATACTTACATGTGTCATGGCAAGCCAAGTTACGGTCAAATTGTTGAATGTGGTGATGTGGAAGGTAAGATGGGGTGAGATGACATGGACCTTTGGTGACGTGACGGCCTCCTTGTATGAGGTGGACTAGCCAACAAGGATTGAGAGAGTAGAACCAAGCCATGGTTGGTTGAAAAGTGTCAAAATTTCAGGTTTGGTATTTTATCAAACCTAAGGAGGCACACCTCAAGTGGATGGTGCAAGTGAAAAAATTAAAACAATGAAAAAGTGTCCTTCCCTTTCTCAAATTGACTCAATTTGTTTTCTATGAGGACCTTACACTAAGAGTTATGACATATATGAAAATCAAAATTAGTGGCAATGTACATTATTTATTAGAATTTTTTCAAAAAATATATCAAGGTTCTCTTAGCAGTCTTTGTTAATTTCTAAGGTAGATTTTAAAAAAAAGAACTCTTGAAGTTTGATTTTTTTTTGCATGGTCACATTCCTTGGGTCATAATCTACTAAATGACCGTTGGATCTTGAAAAAAAAATTCTATATCATTAGATATCTGGTGGAAAAAAAAAGGTTCTTATATATAAAAATTCTAACAAATAAAAATAAATAATAATTATGCAAAGATCCAAAAAATTATCAGTAAATCAAGTTAAATTGCTTGCCAAGTGAACATTTCATATGCAAGAGGGTACGTAAAGAAGAAAAGCCCATAAAAAGCTATAAGTATTTCTTCATTAAGGTCAGAATGATGTGACAAGGTGTGACAGGCAAAACCAAATTAGTCCTTGCACAATAAAATTGCCATTTAGATGTGAAAAAATAAAGATCAGAGCTTTCCATTGTGTTTGCAACTATTTTCTTTGTGTGGCTACCAAATCTTGTCTTTTCAAAGTAAGTGCAAGCAAGTCAAATGTACGTAGGAATGGCCAAAAAGAGGTTGTTTCTTGGCTGTCTTGGTGGGGGTAACTGCTGAAAGTGGGTACACCTTATCATGCATACACCCCTTTTTAGGTAATTATTATTGAATCTTGTATTGTTTCACACTTTGCTATTAATTTCTACACATTTTAGTACTATATGGTACTTTGGTACTTTTGGTACTGTTTGGAAAATTTAGTATTGGTGTATATCATCTTGCAGTTGGAAATTGGACAAGAATCGCTAAGAGCTTAGAGCAGAGGCTATGGGGGGGAGGGGGATGGTAAAGCTATAAGAGAGAGAGTGTTGCAGAGTCCAGACGGAGTCACTACAACATGCCGCACAAAAATTGACGCCGATACCGACGACTCAAAGCTTGTTTTAAAACTTAAAAGTCCTGGAATAAGCATCAAAATAACCATCGGCATCGTATCATTGTTGGTATAGATATCAATATATCTTCTGTCGAAATACGCAATGAAATTTATGCCGATATCAGTGCTATAATAGGCGTTGAAAAATAAGTTTCTTGTAATGATGCCTATTCCAAAGTACATTATAACGCGTATATCGATACCTGTACCAGCAGAAAAACCTGCAGATAAAAATTTGGATAGAGAGTGCTGGGAACTAATGTTGCATGTACTGTAGCACTAGGAAACATACCTCTCTACTCAAACGAAGAGTGCAAAAGCAACTGCACTCCACCTACAGTTTGACATTGAAGAACGAGTAAGTACAAATTAGCAAAATTGTAAAGCATAACAAAATCACAAATTCAAAAGCATAAACATGACAAGTTTCCAAAAGCATAATCATAACTTCGACTCCCAAACCATAGGCACAAGGACATGAAGATTTTCTAACCATAATTAAAACATGATTTGAAAACTGCAGGTATAACCATAACATGATTGCCAAATCATATTTGCAAAACCATAAACATAATTTGCATGCCATACCATAACCATAACCATAACCTACTTGTCATACCATAGCCATAGCCTGCTTGTCATACCATAACCATAGCCTGCTTGCCATACCATAACCATAACAACCATACCATCATTGCAAAACCATAACCATAACCGTGATTGCCAAACCATAACCATAACATGATTGCCAAACCGTATTTGGAAAACCATAAACATAATCTGCTTGCCATACCATAACCATAACCATAACGTGTTTGTCATACCATAACCATAATACCATACCATAATTGCAAAACCATAATCATAACTTGATTCTTAAATCATAACCATAACCTTTGTGCCATACCATAATTATAACCTGATTGTCATACCATACTCCTAATTGTAAACAAAATGCAAAACCATAAACATAAGCATGAAACTGCACATGTATACAATGAAAGAGCACAACTGTATCAAGAAGACCACAAGTACAATAAAAAACATATATGGAGGATGGCACCCTCATGGTAATGCCTCCTAGTTGTGGCGGCCTCTCCCTCCTCTTGCAGCTGGGTCAAAAGGGCCACAAGTCCATGCTTGTATCCATATGTCTCCTCTCGGCATGTCGGAGGGCGCTTCACGGCAACTTCTTGCAAAATTAACAATTAATCATAAGATAAATATTCAAATAGCATATACATTTTTGACAATTTAAAGCATACTTACAAACTCATTCCTAAGTGTGTTATAGCCCCCACTCCCAATATGTGACGTTGCAGCAGACTCCAAACGTGCTCTGAGTGCATCTCCCTACTATTGAAATATGTCTGAGGATTGTCTTATGTCTCTCGTGCAATCCTTGTCCACTCCTTTGTGTCCAACCATGCCGCATTTGGACTGTTTTCCATGTACCTCTCTCTCGCCTCTGACCAACGGTGTGCCATTGTGGCAATTTCCACGCTCAAAATCCAGTCATTTGAAACTGGATCGTACCCCTCTACCGGCATGTACTCTCTATGAATGGCCTCAACGATGTAATTATTTCTTTCATCATCTTGATTATCCCAAGTCTCCATCACAAAGTGGCCAAACTAAAATGTACACATCTACCAAATCCTCTGTCGCATGGCTTTTTCAACCCTATCTACCACAACAACCCCATCCCTGCTCTTGTACACCTTGCTAGGATCATGCTCATGTGATCCCCAAGGTGTACGTGGTGTGCCAATTGATGAACTATCTACCAAAGAGAGTGGTGGATGTTGTCTTGCTGGTTTGGATGCATTGGTAGAACCACTACCACAACAACCACCACCTCCAAAATGATGCCTACATCATCTCAAAGATGAACCAGCGGTTGGTGTAGAGGGTACACTTGATTAAGGTGTAGAGCCTATCAGTGTAGTGAAAACACTAGTCCTAGGCGTAGGGGCGGTCGTATTAGGTCTAAGGGAACCAACTGCTCAAAGATTGTGTGCATAAGTAACCTGCTCTGGTGTGAACTATGACAAAAAGGAGCCCATCTGCTTGGATGACATGCCTGTCGAAGTGACAGGAAAACTAAAACTAGGAGAGTATGTATCGTCGTCATTAACCATGGCTAGAGATACACAAATAACATAGATACAATATGTTAGTTTACAAAAGGAAATCTAAGCAATGCAAATAACAAAAAAATGAAGCTGCCAACAACTCATTAAATCTATCCAGTACTGTAGACTAGTTAGCAATTTTTACAAAAGAGTTCCTAGCAAAACCATTAGGTGAAATTTGGACTCACAAAGCGGCCCTTAAGCAGTTTGACTTTACCTCTCTCTATCAAAACGGGTGCATGGAAAAAAATTTGCAAACAAATTCCAAAGTTGGCAGAGGTTTGACAGTTAGAATGTCCTCTTCAAGCTCTACCTATTGATATATACCATGCCATGAGATTCCTCGTATTTTAGAAGATTCTTTTTTTTATCAGCACTCTATTCCTCTTTGCCTATGAGATTGTTGCATCTAGCCACCAGCTAGTAGGAAAGTCATGCAATTTCTAAAGATGATGTGGAAAAAAAAGGTTTCTAGTGGCACGGTTGTGCTTGATTAACTGCAAGCATTCTGTCAAGCGTTGTTTCTTTCCCCCTTCATACCTCTGTAGCCACTTTTGCATGATGTCCGAGTTGAGAAGGCAAAATCTCATAACCTTTTCTCGCATTGTGATATCCATCTTCCTAATGATGCCTTGTCCCTGCGGCTCATCCCTTGTCACCTTGACGTTGACCTCAATAGTCCACATTTGGGGAATCTCTGGATCAATTGAGCCCAAAAATTCATTGATGAGAATAAGAGACTCTTGTGCAAGCCATCCTTCAGCCATGCTACCCTCGAGGCGAGCCCTTTGACGAATGAACCCCTTTAAAGTTTTCATGAATCTCTCCAAGAAGAACATCCACCTGCTGTGGACTATCCTAGAAATTGCACTTCATCGACCATATGCACAAGTAGATGCATTTGGATGGTAAGAATGTTTGTTGGAAAGTAATTCTCCACCCTACACACTACTTCAATAGCATTTAAGCGTGATGCATTGATGTTGTATTTTCTTATCTCTTTTGAACTAATCCAACGTACCAACTCACTAATTCCATAGATTGATCTTCTAATGTCATCTGTCAGACAATCCTTTATGGAAATTGGTAAGATAAACTGAAAAATTATGTGCCAATCATGGGACTTAAGACCACTAGGATTGTCATCTCTAGTGAAAGTGGTTTTCAAACATCGCATGCACCCAGCAGGAGTCTTGAATGAAGATATAGTTTTCTTCACTTGTTGCTCTTCTGCATGACTCAAAACCTATGGACCTTTTGGTATAGCAAACTTTCCATTGGGGCCACATCTCTGGAATTTGACCCACGTCCTATAGGTCATCTCTTTGGGCCTTTCTCTCTCTTTTCTTAGTGATGGTTTTCCATATGATCTTCCCCACATTCTTGAAAATGTGCATTGAGTCGAGCAGATGATTAATTAGCAGGTCACTCCAATACGGGAGTTCATGGAAAATAGAAAGTCCTTTTATGTCGAGTGGCATGAAATCTTCCCTCTCCATCCACTTTTCCAATCACTTGCTTTCAGTGGATGCATGTCATATTTGCATATGTTTGGTCTATGTAGATTATGTCCTTTAGGCAAAAATCTACCATGTTCCTTGTATGTGTCTTGTTCAAATGATTAGAGCAGTGGAAGCCAAGTTGAGGAACACATTTTGGACATGCATGATTGAACCGAGTAACTCAAGCCTGAAAAATATAAAATTAAAATATAAAAGTGTTGGCATATCCAAGAATAGCATCTACGTGACGGTTTCAAAGATACTTACCTACACACTCACCAAAGCCTGGCCAATCGTGCATGGTCCAATGAGAATGCCTTGCACATGTACATTTCTTTGTCCAATTGTTTAGGACATATCAACCACATTGATCCATGTCCACAAGATTTGGAGCTCTTCTATAAGTGGTGCTAGATAGATGTCCATATTCTTTGCTTTGTACTTTCTTGGGATGATCAGTGACAAAAACAGATGGTGCTTCTTGATAGCTAGCCATGGTGGAAGATTATAATTAACCAAGAAAATAAGCCACGTACTCCATGACAAACTCCATAATCCAAATGGGTTTACTCCGTTCATTGCCAAACCAAAACGGATACACCAAGGCTCATCCTTAAATGTAGGCCATCTTTCCTCTATGTTCTTCCATGCACAAGAGTTAGTAGGTACCCGCATCAAATCATCTATCGATCTAGTATTTGAGTTCCATGTCATCAAAGCAGCTATACACTTGCACCTAAACATGCTCTTTATTCTTGAAATGATAGGACAATGTTGAAGGACCTTTGTAGGGATAAATTTTCCTTGTGTGTCCTCTCTATACATGTTTGATCCACAATTGGACTTTGTTCCAAATTTGCATACTCATTGCAAAAGAGTATACAATCATTAGTTCATGCATGTATTTTCTAATAATCCAAACCCAAGTTAGTGAGAAGCTTTTTAGCGGCTAGACGGGTAGGGGGCATGTGATTGCCTTCCGACAAGATTTGCTCATTGAGAAACCTGTCTTTACATCAGTAAGTGAACACAACAATCATGTTATTGAACTTTAATTTGCACTTTGACATGCTTAGGATACAATGTATTTACCTAAAAAGCTCTGTGAAATGTGAAATTGGGTATTGGTGGGGTGGACTCCGTCGATGGCTATTCGTTTGAAAATTATCTTCTCTGAAATGGATTTGGAGGAATATCTACTTGTAGAGATTGATCTACTATGTCCAAACCATGAGATCAATAACATAGATCTTGTAGATGCTCTATGGGAAAGAGACTGTTATTGAGTATGTGTTGATCGTAGATTTTTCATTTTCAAAAGATCTCATGCTGGCAATACGCACAAGGACATGCCATCCTATCATCCATACTTTATCTACCAATGATGCAACAAATAAATAAATCACTCCTGTAATAAGTACACCATTAACTACATGAAAATACATGACAACCTCACATTCTCTAACCATGTTTGATCCCCGCACACCTTAGTCTAGAGGTACACGGAGATCAGGACCACAGGGTAATAATCTCATATTTATTGGTCAATGATATATATTAGGGTTTTCGAAGTCTATGTGTGTTATTGAAGTCCGATTGCGTTATTCTACTTTGTTTGTCAAAGTTTGTTTGTGTTTTTGAAGTACACAAGTCATATTTGAAGACTGTTGCATTTAAGATTGTTGTGTTTCTACAATCCGTTTGCATTTTTTAAGTCTATGTGCGCTATTGAATTCCGATTGCGTTATTTTACTTTGTGTGTCAAAGTCCTTTTGCGTTTTTGAAGTACAAAGTCACTTCTAAAGACTGTTGCCTTTCTGAAGTCAGTTTGCGGTTTTTCTACTATTTGCCGCTAGCTCTACTATTTGCCGCTAGCTCTAGCCATGCCCGATCCCCGCACACTTCGGTCTAGAGGTGCATGGAGATCAGGACCATGGCCACCGGGTGATAATCGCGTCTTTATGGGTCAATGCTTATATATTAGGGTTTGACATACATCTATTTTTTTAAATTTGTTTGCATTTTTAAAGTCTGTGTGCACTTTTGAAGTCTGATTGCGTTATTTACTTCGTTTGTCGAAGTCCGTTGGCATTTTTTAAGTACACAAGCCACTTTTGAAGACTGTTTCATTTCTAAAGTTCATTTGCAATTTTTCTACGATTTGCCTCTAGCTCTAACAACCTCACATTCTCTAGCCATGCCCGATCTCCACACACCTCGGTCTAGAGGTGCACGGAGATCAGGACCATCGGGTAATAATCTCGTCTTTATTGGTCAATGCCTATATATTAGGGTTTGACATAAGTTTATTTTTTGAATTTGTTTGCATTTTTGAAGGCTATGTGCGCTATCGAAGTCTAATAGCATTATTGTACTTCATTTGTTGAAGTCCTTTTGCGGCTAACACTAAGCGGCTAGCCCTAAGCATGTAGCCTTCAATGGCTAAATACGGAGTAGTTATGCCTGAGTGGTAAGTGACTAAATACCTAAGTGGCTACCTTTAAGAGAAAAGCCTTAATAAATCGTCTAAATATCGATTAAACCTACACAACTAGCCCTAAGTCGCTTAGTGACAAAATAAAAAAACTAGCCAAGCTGCATGTAGGACTTAGCGGGCTCGGCTAAATGATTCAATACGTAAGCAGGTAGGTGCTCTAATTAAGCAGCTAACCTTCACCGATCTAAATGCGGACCAATCCTAAGCGTTCAAGAGATTTTGGAAAATTTCTAGCAATGAGTCTTGACGGAGTGGAGTACAAATTCCAAGTGCATGTTGACATGTGGCTAACAAATTGAAGGAGAATGTTTGTTTCAAGGATGACCCAAACTTTTCTTCGCCTTCAGATAGTTCCAACAATTTCTCTTTCTTTAATTCTACTGAGTATGAGAAAATGCAAATGAAGCAATGTAAAAGTATGAAAAATAGATCTAAGAGAAAGTCTAGAAAGCATAGAAAGCAATTTAGTGTATTCTATTCATAGCCTAACTTCTCTCTAATTTTAATTGAAATTAAACAGCTGACTAAAACCTAAAATTTTGAAATAGGTCATTTTTTCAACCTCAGGTCAAGTGGCACTACTATTGGCCTTGAAGGGCCTGTTATGAGTTTCGTTAGGGAAAAATTGGAGTCTCAAGGGGCCCTATAAGGAAGTTTGACTTTGTCTCCCTTATCCAAAGTGGGCAACTTGGTGAAGTCCTTGAACACTTTTTCAAAACCCCAACAACCAACATATCATTGGAAAGATCTTAGAAAGTAGGTTTTAAATCCACAAACTTCGACAAATTTAGAGTTTATTTGTAGAAGTTATGGCTTCCCCACTGAATCTGAAATGTGGGGAAGATTCCATTTATAAGATAGAGTTGTCACATCAAAAAAAGGAATTTTCTAGAATATGGAGAATCTGATGGCATGTTGTATATCAATGGATAATTCTCAATGAGTTGTTGCATACGGATGCGTGGTATCCCTGCAAAATACCAAAAAAATAATGTACTACAAGCCATAAAACTTATAAATCTCCATATCTAAAAATCCCATAAGCGCATAATCGTGTTATACCTGAACAGAGTGAGATAGAGAGCGAGATAGAGCAAGAGAGAATGTGCAAGTACACCTACTAAATCGGAGTGCTACACCAGCACCGCAAGAGAGAAGAGAGGAGACAAGAGAAGAAGTACACAGACACTCAATGCAATCTCCTCCCGTGCAAGAGTGAGATTTTCCCTCTTGCACATAATTTATTTATAGATTCTTCAATGCTAAAAAATGAATACACATTAGCTGGCCGGCACAAATGACCATAGCTCCTAATGAGCATTTGAGTAATAAATATACATATCCCTTATCCATAACATACTCCGGGTTTGAAAAAGCAATTGTCCTCAATTGCGAGGTACATAAGTGGTGGAGTTAAGTGCGAGGTACAAGATGCTAGGTATATGCCTGCATAGCACAATGAGTAACTAAAAACCAAAAGAGTAACAATGATTAGTAGGAAGCAAAAGGTGGAAAAAATGAGTAACATGTGTATGGTGTAATGGGACTTCATAAAATGAAGGAAATGTGCATAGGTATAGAGTGCAACCTTGGTCAGAAATGTTGTTCCAGATAGACCACCATCTATTACCCTCCCCCCTTGCTATACCAATCCTTTCATATCAATCCATACCAAATGTGGTGGGCCAGTTCCACATATAATGTAACCATGGAGAGTTCTACCTGACTAGGCATAGGCACTCTAAGACATGTGTCAATAACATAAGTTTCCATAACAAGGTCATGTGGAGCGGAGAGTCTTGCCCTCTTCAGGTGTAGGGGCTCTAACATATTTAGAAATTGTGACATTCCAATTCAGGTCAACCCATAAGATCCTTGCCACAAAAATGTCCATTGTCTCAGCTAGTGTGCTAGGTAATGGGATCAAGGCGTTGTCTGAGATGAGAGTGTGATCGGTGAGGTGGACCGTATATGTGAGTAAGTTTTTAACCATTGATTGTTGTCTTCAATCAAGTAAAAAGAAGAACAATGCAATTCATTCTTCTAAACTTTCCTCTTTGTGTGCATGGGTAGGAGAATGATTTGTCTCAAGCACTGCTTCCCACCACAAGCATGGCCAAGTATTGTAGCTCTCCCCACCACTGACGTGCAAGGTGCTCAAAAAGAAATTTTTCTAGGAAAAGAACCCTACACAACGAAGGGTTCATCTTTTGGAAGCCCTTCAAATATTAACTCTTAAACTATGTGAATTTATAAATGGATAATGGTTATATAGTTATGTGGATGACTACAATGTGTTTGATATAGCAAGAGAAGAAAATCGTGAAAAACAAAATCCCTAAAAATAGTGTATATTAGAAGTACATGCCTGAGCTTCAAGTTGCAACTTGCATCTATTGATATCGACTAGCTCTTGTATTTACCAGAATTGAGAGAAACACATTTTGAGTTGCCAATGCCTATCTCCACTGTGGGCACTCTACCATTACAACTTTACACTTAGTAGGTTAGAAAATGTCATATCTATACAGTGACACTGAATAGTAGTTATCTTTGAGTCGCTACTTATCTCTGCTTGTTCATGTGCCACCATGCAAGAGAGTGAGAGATTTTGTGTGTGCTAGCATGCGCAAAGAAAGAGGGAAAGAGAGTTGATGCTGCTACAGTTGGGGGGAGAGAGAGAGGGGGGGGGGGGGGGGGGGCAGTCTGATGATTGTTTGCCATAGCATGAGAGAGAGGGTTCACGGTTGAAGAGGTTGTAGCAAGACAATTTTTTGCTTCATTGGTTGGGCCATTGCTATGGAGACAGCGAGACAAGTATGATGTGGGGCTCATTATGTATGCATGGCGTTTCCAGGAACACCCTTATGCGTCCTCATACTTGTGCATGTATTAATGCAGCATTACCGATTCAAAATGAGCTACCCAATACCGCAATCCATAGACATGAGCTCATCCAAATCCTTTGTGAGGAAGGTCAAATGGACAAGGCAATGGATGTGCTTTCTGATATTGAAGTCTGTTCGCAGACAATTGAGACCTTTCTCTCCTTAGGGCCTGTAATAAAAGCTAATTTCACCAAACATGACGCTAATCCTAGATAGTTCTTGGTGGGAGACTACTTAGTGATGACACTAGCAAAATGTGGTGCCCTCGAAGAAGCATGACAGTTATTCGGAACTTTGTGTTGGTGAACTATTTACTCCTAGACAGCTGGTGCTCTTGTGGACTATGATCGGGCGCATGAGGCATTGTGTATGCAAAGGGAGAATGTGCAACCTAAGAACTTTACCTTTGTGACTCTCTTTTGAGCTGGTGGCTGCATAGGGGACCTATATGTAGTATAATATAAAATGTATATTTTAGTATATAACACTATATGTAGTATGTAATATCTTATATATAGTTATGTAGTATACTATAATAAGTAGTAAGTAGTGTAAGGGTCTTCTCCTAGCCCTTACGCAAGGCCAACACATCTAAGCCACCTACTTAAAAGATGAAAAAGAAAAAGAAAATAATTGAAAGAAAAAAATGTTTGAGAAAAATTTGGGTTTAATTTAAGCACCAAAGTATACTCACGAGACACTTTCGGCTTATGCCATGGGAACATGGACATAACCAATGCATAGGAAATTAACTGTTCATTTTGAGAAAAAATAGCATAAAGGATAAGATAAGATAAGGGAAAAGAATAAGGTGAGTAAGTAACGTGTCGAGAAATTTTGTTTAAGTAAAATAAGTTATCAAGATAAGTTATCAAAGAAAGATAAGTTACCAAGATAACGAAGATAACCTATCAAGATAAATGAAAACATTTATAAAAAATGTGCATAAAAAGAGGGCTTCTCTCACTTCTCTCCTTCATTTTCTCAAGGTGCAAGATTGAGAGTAATCTTGAGAAAGCGATAGCCAAACCTCTTTCACACACACACCTCCTACACACACACATACACACACACACACACATCTCGCCAAAGGATTCCATGGCCCAAACCCCAATCAAGTTTGTCAAAAACTTGATCTTCTACTTCACACCACCCTCTCCCTCTCCTCTCTCCTAATTCTCAAACTTTCCATAGCTTGAATTCCTTGTGCCTCTTACCATTCTCTCATTCCAAGTAGCCAAATTGGTGGTCTTCAAGCGAAGTGAAGAGCTGACTATATCCAAAGCAAGGAGAAGACTAGACCATACACACACTAAGGTAATGTTTTCTTGTTTTATTTATGCTATTGCATCTACTTGAAAGTAATTTACTTTCATGCTTACATAGATTTATGCTTAAGCTCTCATTTTTTCATAAGCAAGCCTTTTGCTTAGGAAGAAGAAATAACTACTTAATTTTTTGTTTCCCTCTAATTATGGTTCATTACTAATCATAACTAACCATGTTTCTAACAACTAACCCCGATGTTATTTCAAGTTACATTGTTTTAAGTTCTCTAGATTATCAAACTAATACGGCATAGAGAGTAGAAAGCACTCTCTTTAACCATAGGAGACTAAAGATCATACTTATATTTCAAGTTCCGTTCTCTAGATTACCAGACTAATATGGCATAGAGAGAGTATAAAGCACTCTCTTTAAACATAGGTGATTGGAGAGCATACTAAAATAGCATGCATGTTGGATGATGATTAATATGTATGCGTACCTTTAAACCCCACTAAAAATATTTTTTTATTTATTTTTAGGATGAAGGAGAGTTAAGTTTTGAAGGGTAGCCCTATCTTAATCAAAGAAGTTTTTCCTTGGAAGTGAGAATTTCCTTCAAATTAAGGTATCCCTTTCTCTTATCAATTGGAAAGTCCCAAAACCATAAGCCTCTTCTAGCTACATAATTAACCATCTCCACGGTAGCAAAGGTATGCTTAAATCCCTTCTTAAAGAAGAATTTGTCAATCATTTATACACTATTGCATGAACCATTTCCACCACACTAGCATGTCCAATCTTAGTAACTTCGCATTTTTTTTCGCTTATACTACCATGCATGGAAGGGTTTCACTCTTGCATAAGCACTCAAAGGAAGTTCCATGATTATTTGTCTCAAAATTGCAAGTTGGTGCATCTCGAAGTTTTGTGTCTACCCTGCATAGATCACACCAAAGCAAAACTCATGGTAGAAAGCATATGCATTGTTCATTTCAAGTTTGTCTATTTTTAAGTTTGTTTTGCAAATTCGAAGGGGGGAGTAAGGGGATAGCTTCACGGATGTTGTGACTGTGTTGCTTGAACATAAAACTCCCATCACTTCCATGGAGATTCCCCATGGATGGCAAATGATGCAAAGGGACCAAAATGGGATTCTTCAAAGTCGGGGTTAACTTGAAACTTACGTTGAGACAAAACTTTAACACTAGTTTGGTACCAAAAAGGACAGTTTAGTGTCCTTTTTTTGCAAATTTAAATAAAATGGTACATGAGATCTAGAATACATCTCAAGAAATCCTTTTGTAAACTTATAAAATGTTATTCAAAGTATTCATAGAAATTATAATCCCTCACTTTTGATCATAACCTCAATAGTAACCACACTCATGAAAAGAACGTATGCAAAACAACATTTGATGTTTAATTAAAAGTCGTACTCTAGGATAAGAAAAAATGAGCAGGGTGCATGCAATAATCCGTGGTAACTACTTATATATGTGTTTGATGTTTTTGCAATTGTCATGTGAGAAAAAAAATCCTTTGTGACTATAATTAAATATAGAAAGTCCTGCGGGTCAAATATGCAACGTTCACAAATTCAACTAACGATCACAAAAAACATTTTGTTCATCTAAATTTACAATTTCTTATGATGCATATATACTAGATCTATGACTCCATTACATAAGGTGATACTTTTTAATGGTTATGCAAGCCACATTTGGTGATTTATGGCATATCCAAAAAACTCCGCATGTTGTAATTATGATTTTTTATTTATCAAAGATAAGCCTTAAAATAAAGTCCGGTTTTGGATTTTTTTGTTCATCTTACTTATTTTTATACAAATGCCTCATATGGAAACAATTGGGAGATTTATATACACACTTTTATTAGTTTTTCATAGGAATGTTTTTTTGCAAGGAATTACACACTACAAAGTTTTTAGAATGAGGTTAAATTACAAGATGCCTATGAGTTTGAACCTTGAAAAATGCTTAGTTGATGGGTATTGACCTATAGATACATTATACACCTTAAGTTTTGTCCCATAACATCATCATGTTAATGAAAGAGGCCTTGAAAGACCAAAATTTTCCTCTTTGTCAGCATTTTCAAGATTTTGATCTTTTGATTGTAATAAAAATCTAGTCCCATAACTAGGTTATGAAGCTCAATTTGTTGCTATAATAAGTTTTTCCCTATCCATACACCTTGAAAGCTATGCAAAATCTTATTTTGATGAGAAGTTATATTCAATTTATGAAAATTTTGTTAAAACTACACTAAATTTCTATGAATTTTTCATCTTACAACTTATCATTATAATCTTAATTTGGTATTAACTTTGACAAAAGTAAAATTTGGCTATGTTCTTCACCTCATAGCTGACCTAAGTTATGAATATGACCTATGAATTGTTTTTCTAGATTCACCAAATAATTATGACAAGTTGCTAGAAAAACAGGACACTTTAGTGTCTCAAGACATTTGAGTGTCCGATTACAGAACTAGTGTTAAAATCCCAAGAGACTCGTTCTATTTTCTAAGGTCTTTTAATTGTTTGATTAAAGATTAAAATGAACTAGGACGTAAGAGATTATAACTCAAAGAACTTAATCTAAATTTAAACTAAGGGTGAAAGCATGTTAACCTGTCATGTTTTTTCATGTCCCGGACAATGCTAACTAGCACAATTTTGACATATGCTAACTAGTACAATAACTTGAGCTACATCTCCAAGATCTATGACATATGATATATCAATAGAAAGCACTTGAAACAGGGAATCCAAATGTACAACCTCCGACAAATTTTGATATTATTTGTAAAAAATTTACCGGACGTCCAACTTTTCGAAGATGTGCTAACTTGAAACTGCTAACTAGCACAAAAAGCGCGACAGGTTAACATGCTTTCACCCCTAAGATTAAAAAACTTTACCGAGAAGATTTGACGTGGATAGCCCTAGCATAACATAGAAGATTTAAGTGTGAACTTTGTCCTACATGCTTGGAAGTAAGAGATTATAACTCAAAGAACTTAATCTAAATTTAAACTAAGATTAAAAAACTTTACCGACAAGATTTGACCTGGATAGCCCTAGCATAACATAGAAGATTTAAGTGTGAACTTTGTCCTACATGCTTGGAAAAGGTCTGCACAGGTGTTTATATGTGGGATACAACATGGGATGGTCCTTTTTGGCTAGGACTGATAACATTTGGTCTATGTTTTGAGCTCAGACTATACTAAAATGGGATTGAATGGGAGTGACTCTCAGTCGGTGATAGGGACCCGTGGATGCGTCTGGAAATCGGCTTAGTCTGGGTAGGCGTGATGCCCTTCTGTACATATAGTATACTATAAAATTATATATACAGAAGGGCATTATTTTTTAAGGTCTTTTAATTGTTTGATTAAAGATTAAAATGAACTAGGAAGTAAGAGATTATAACTCAAAGAACACTACAAGAGGTCCTTCAATGTAGCGACTCTCGTAGTGCGACGCTCAAATTGAAAAAAGCCCGGCGTCACTATATAATAAAGACTATAGAGACGCTCATAGAGACGTCTATAGAGACGCTCATAGAGACGCTCATAGCGACGCCGACCCTGTAAAAATAATTTGAGGGCACCCGAAACTCAGATCTGTAGATCTGAGTTTTGACGCTCTCTGCAAAATAGGTATACCTGCCCGTCCCTCTCTCTCTCTCTCTCTCTCTCTCTCTCTCTCACACACACACACACACACACACACACACACGAGGAGAGGAGGGAGAGCCAGGTATGCTCCCTCCCTCTCCTCTCTCTTATGCTCCCTTCCCCCCTTTATTTCTCTCTCCTCTCTCTACTCTGTGTGTGTGTGTGTGTGTGTGTGTGTGTGTGTGTGTGAGAGAGAGAGAGAGAGAGAGAGAGAGAGAGAGAGAGAATGTACACACACATGCGTAAACAAAGAACACACACATACACACACACACAGATAAAGAAATGAAATGATATGATATATTTAACGTCTTCAAAATGCCAAAATGACTTATGAGACCGATCCGATAAACTCCTTGTGGATCTAATCTAATGTCTAGGTACAAACATAAAAGTGAAGTAAAGTGGAAGACTAAAATCATTATCATCTTCATCAATTTCCAACATTGGGCGTTGTCTGAGAAAGCAGTGCATCGATCAGTGAAGATCTTTGTCAATGTCCGCCTTTGTAAATAGACGTAATAAGTATCTCCCATATTGCGCTAGAGTAGTCTTGATCCTCTGATGGAGCCTCAATTGATATCGTGGGCGTCTATCTCTCCCGAGCTCAATGGCTCTTTCAACTAATATATCTTTAGTATGAGAGAGAGAGAGAGAGAGAGAGAGAGAGAGAGAGAGAGAGAGAGAGAGATTGAATTATCGTCCACGGAGGTCATATATGACCCATGAGAACAAAAACACAACATTACAACAATTGCTTCTCAGTTCGGGCTGATACATATCAGTTAAGGACTGAGGGTCCACCAAAGGGTAGAGTAGGAAAAAAGAGAGAACAAAAACCTAAGGGTCGGCTGAGGGGAGAGCCGGTTTGGGTTTTTGAGATTCCTGGATGATCACTTTGCCACCTTGGTAGAATGCCCATTTGCCTTGCTTGCATGCTTTGTGCATTTCCTTGAGCTTGCTTGCTTTACTCTTGAGTCCATTCTTCTGCATTCCAAATCTTTTTTCCCTTGAGAAGTTGAGATTGACGTACCAACTTCATACGCTCATCTTTGTCCTTGAAAGTGAGTATGCAATGGTTGGGTGGCAAAAGTTTCAGGCTTGATGTAGATAGGTTGAAGAATGTCATTGAGCTTGGTGATTTCTTCCTGAAGGGTGTCCTCCGTTGTACACCACGATAAGTGTAGTCCCTCAATGCTGACCTTGAGGCCAAGAGATTCTTGCAGCCGGCATTCTTGTAGGGCCACCTATATCTTGGTGTCAATCTTCTTATGTGTTGTTTCATGTGATTCTTTCTCCACTGCCACTTCGATTGCGTGTTCTTTTTCAAGTAGAGCTTGGCTCTCTTCTTCCTTCGCATCTTCAAGCTTTCGTAAATGTTCTTGAAGTCTCTCAGTCTCCTCGGTGAGTTCTTGAATATGAGCCTAAGGGCTATGATTCGTGCTTCTTGGCGGACGGCGGGGTCCTTCTTTAGTGTCACTGCCACCACAAGAAAGCTCTTGCATGCAACATGGGTACCAAAGGACGACATCAGGCTACAAAAGGGAATTCCTATTGTTAAAACACACAGTGGTGCATGAGATCAAGGACTTATTTTGATTTAAATTTTTTTGTATATTTGGCGTTTCTTCTTGCGGTTGTCTACGGCTTGCCATACGCGCTCTTGACTTTGCCTGAAGCTTACCTAATCAACTATGGATGGTTTGGGATGGCACACAAGCCATTTCTGAAGTCCGTTTGCGTTTTTCCATAAAAAACGTGAACAGACTTCAGCAACGGCTTGTATATCTGGCGTTTCTTCTTGCGGTTTTGTCTACGGCTTGCCATACGCGCTCTTGAATTTGCCTAAAGCTTACTTAATCAACTATAAATGGTTTGGGCAAGCACACAAGCCATTTACGAAGTCCGTTTGCATTTTTTCGCAAAGAAAGACTAACGGACTTAAGAAACAGCTTCTGTGTTTGACGTTTCTTCTTGCGGTTTTACTACGGCTTGCCGTATGCGCTATCGACTTTGCCTAAAGCTTACCTAATCAACTATGGATGGTTTGGGCAAGTGTTGAAGCTGTTTCCTAAGTCCGTTTGCATTTTTGCGTAGAAAAACGCAAACAGACTTCAGAAACGGCTTGTGTTTGGTGTTTCTTCTTACTACGCACTCTTGATATTGTCTAAAGCTTACCTAAAGATATACAAGCCGTTTCTAAAGTCTGTTCGCGTTTTTCTATGGAAAAACGCGAACGGACTTCAGAAACGGCTTGTATATTTGGCGTTTCTTCTTGCGGTTTTGTCTACAGCTTGTCCAAACCATCCATAGTTGATTAGGTAAGCTTTAAGCTAAGTCAAGAGCGTGTATGGAAAACCATCCATAGTTGATTAGGTAAGCTTTAAGCTAAGTCAAGAGCGTGTATGGCAAGCCGTAGACAAAACCGCAAGAAGAAACGTCAAATATACAAGCTGTTTCAGAAGTCCGTTTGCGTTTTTTATGGAAAAACGCAAACGCGAACGGACTTAAGAAACAACATCTATGTTTGGCGTTTCTTCTTGCGGTTTTACTACGGCTTGTCGTATGTGCTATTGACTTTGTCTAAAGCTTACCTAATCATCTATGGATGGTTTGGGCAAGTGTTGAAGCCGTTTCTTAAGTCCGTTTGTATTTTTCGTAGAAAAACGCAGACGGACTTTAGAAATGGCTTATGTTTGGTGTTTCTTCTTGCGGCTTTGCCTATGGCTTGACATACGCGCTCTTGATATTTCGTAAAGCTTACCTAATCAACTATGGATGTTTTGGAAAAGTGTTGAAGCCGTTTCCTAAGTCCGTTTGCATTTTGCCGTAGAAAAACGCAAACGAACTTCAAAAACGGCTTGTATATTTGACGTTTCTTCTTGCGGTTTGGTCTACGGCTTGCCATACACGCTCTTGATATTGCCTAAAGCTCACCTAATCAAGTATGGATGGTTTGAGCAAGCGCACAAGCCGTTTCTGAAGTCCATTTGTGTTTTTTCATAGAAAAACGCAAACGGACTTCAGAAACAGCTTGTGTATTTGGCGTTTCTTCTTGCGGTTTTGCCTATGGCTTGCCATACGCGCTATTCACTTTGGCTAAAGATTACTTAATCAACTATGGATGGTTTGGGCAAGTGTTGAAGCCGTTTCCTAAGTCCGTTTGTGTTTTTCCGGAGAAAAACGCAACTTTAGAAACGGCTTGTGTGTTTGGTGTTGCTTCTTGCGGTTTTGCCTATGGCTTGACATATGCGCTCTTGACATTGCCTAAAGCTTACCTTATCAACTGTGGATGGTTTGGGCAAGCACACAAGCCGTTTCTAAAGTCCATTTGCGTTTTTTCGTAGAAAAACTCAAACGGACTTCAGAAACGGCTTGTGTATTTAGCGTTTCATCTTGCAGTTTTGCCTACAGCTTGCCATATGCGCTATTGACTTTGCCTAAAGCTTATCTTATCATCTTTGGATGGTTTGAGAGAGTGTTGAAGCCGTTTCCGAAGTTCGTTTGCGTTTTTCTATAGAAAAACGAGAACAGACTTCAGAAACGGCTTGTATATTTGGCATTTCTTCTTGCGGTTTTGTCTATGGCTTGCCATACGCGCTCTTGAATTTCCCTAAACCTTACCTAATCACCTATGAATGGTTTGGATAAGCACACATGCCATTTTCAAAGTCCGTTTGTGTTTTTTCATTAAAAAATGTGAACGGACTTAAGAAACGGCTTGTGTGTTTGACGTTTCTTCTTGAGGTTTTGGTTACAATTTTCCATACAGGCTCTTGACATTACCTAAAACTTACCTAATCAACTATGGATGGTTTGGGCAAGTGTTGAAGCCATTTTGGAAGTCTGTTTGTGATTTTCGTAGAAAAATGCGAACGGACTTTTGAAACAGGTTGTATATTTAGCGTTTCTTCTCACGGTTTTGCCTATCGCTTGCCAAACATGCTACTGACTTTGCCTAAAGATTACCTAATCAACTATGGATGGTTTGGACAAGTGTTGAAGCCGTTTCCTAAGTCCGTTTATGTTTTTCCGTAGAAAAACGCAAACGGACTTCAGAAATGTCTTGTGTGTTTGACGTTTCTTCTTGCGGTTTTGCCTACGGCTTGACATATGCGCTCTTGACATTGCCTAAAGCTTATTTAATCAACTATGGATGGTTTGAGCAAGTGTTGAAGTCGTTTCCTAAGTTCATTTGTATTTTTCCGTAGAAAAACGCAAACGAACTTCAGAAACGGCTTGTATATTTGGCGTTTCTACTTGCGGTTTTGTCTATGGCTTGCCATACATGCTCTTGACATTGCCTAAAGCTTACCTAATCAAGTATAGATGGTTTGGGCAAGCGCACAAGCCGTTTCTAAAGTCCGTTTGCGTTTTTCTACTCCGTAGAAAAACGCAAACGGACTTCAAAAACGGCTTTGGTATTTAGCGTTTTTCTTCTTGTGGTTTTGCCTATGGCTTTCCATACATGCTACTGACTTTGCCTAAAGCTTATCTAATTAACTGTGGATGGTTTGGGCAAGTGTTGAAGCCGTTTCTTAAGTCCGTTTGTGTTTTTTCGTAGAAAAATGCAAACGGCCTTCAGAAACGGCTTGTGTGTTTGACGTAGCTTCTTGCGGTTTTGCCTACGACTTGACGTACGCACTCTTGACATTGCCTATAGCTTACCTAATCAACTGTGGATAGTTTGGGCAAGTGCACAAGCCGTTTCTGAAGTCCATTTGTGTTTTTTCATAGAAAAACGCGAACGGACTTCAGAAACGGCTTGTGTATTTAACGTTTTATCTTGCGATTTTGCCTACGGCTTGCCATACGCGCTATTGACTTTGCCTAAAGCTTACCTAATAAACTATGGATGGTTTGGACAAGTCTTGAAGCCGCTTCCGAAGTCCGTTTGCGTTTTTTTGTAGAAAAACAAGAACGGACTTCAGAAACGGCTTGCATATCTGGCATTTCTTCTCGCAATGATTTTGTCTACGGCTTGCCATACGCACTCTTGACTTTGCCTAAACCTTATCTAATCACCTATGAATGGTTTGGACGAGCACACAAGTCGTTTCTGAAGTCCGTTTGTGTTTTCATCTTGCATTTTTGCCTACGGCTTGCCATACACGCTATTGACTTTGTCTAAAGCTTACCTAATCAACTATGGATGGTTTGGGCAAGTGTTGGAGCCGTTTCGGAAGTCCGTTTGCGTTTTTGAGAAAAACGAGAACGGACTTCAGAAACGGCTTGTATATTTGGTGTTTCTTCTTGCGGTTTTATCTACGGCTTGCCATACACGCTCTTGATATTGCTTAAAGATTACCTAATCAACTATGGATGGTTTGGGCAAGCGCACAAGCTGTTTCCGAAGTCCGTTTGCGTTTTTTTGTAGAAAAACGCGAACGGACTTCAGAAACAGTTTGTATATTTGGCGTTTCTTCTTATGGTTTTGTCTACGGCTTACCATACACGCTCTTGACTTTGCATAAAGCTTACCTAATCAATTATGGATGGTTTAGACAAGCACAAAATCCGTTTTCGAAGTCCGTTTGTATTTTTCCATAGAAAAATGCGGACGGACTTCAGAAACAGCTTGCATATTTGGTGTTTCTTCTTACGGTTTTGTTTTCGGCTTGCCATACGCGCTCTTGACATTGCCTAAAGCTTACCTAATCAACTATGGATGGTTTGGGAAAGCTCTCAGGTATTTCAACACTACATACTAAACACTTGGAGTGAAGTGCTGAATGAATTAAAAGATAAAGTCATCAACATGTTGCATGACGAGTTTCCCATGTCAAATCAAGATGAGTTCTTCAATGAAGACTTGTTGAAATGTGCGGATGCGTGAGTACTGCAAGCAGAAGCACTCTGAAGTGTAGAAATCAATAAAGCATGGGTAGAGCAGACCAGATTGGCTGGCCAAAGAAGATCGGAAGAACGTAAAGCAAGCAGCACGTGAGAAGCAACAAAAGGAGGTAGCCAGAGCGCGAGTAGAAGTCGGGAGCTCGCACCACTTGGGGAGCGGCGGATGGACGTCATTTGAGGCCAACGTTTTATTGCATCGCCCTTTAGGTTTGGTAGTTATGGGTATATATAATTTTAAATTCTAACATAACGTTTTCTTTGTATTTTTTAAACAGTGGTTGATGATTGGACATGGAGCCACACCATACGGGCGCAAGTATGCGGACAGAAAGGGCTTAAATGTCCTTATGGACATTCAGAGTTATCGCTCCGACTTGGTTAGTATTGAACCTTACACTCTTACATTTGTTATATTTTAATAATAAGCTAAAAATTAGGTTGTTTTGTAATTATATATTTATACTTACATAAAGTCTTATTGTTTTTTTTTTTTGCAGTATCCGACAGATATGCCACTCGGACGCGATGAGACGTCAGATTAGTCGACGTCAAAGTAGCCGTAGCTAGATAACACTAGTTTTATTTTTTCACAGCATGTATTAGGAAAGGACGTGTGTACGTCAATTTTATAACTATTGGCCAACAATATATTTTTCTAATAATTAATGACAATTGCGTTGTAGCTAGTACATTTTAATCAAAGCTTAACAATCAATTAGTGATTTTGCCTATGATGTGTATAATTTTGTCAATTTATTACTTTGTCGATATACTTTTGTCAGTTTTGCATCTTAGTTTTGAAAACTTATGTTCAAAATGGTTGATGGGGTGGCAGGGTAATGTATGCTCTGCCACCAAAAAAATTTATTCTCGAGAGTCGCTATATACGTCGCTATTTTTGGACTTGCATCTCTATATGCGTCTCTATTTGCGTCTCTATCTAGGTCTCTATTTGCGTCGCTATATTCGTCTCTATATAGCGACGCAAATAGAGACGCATATAGAGACGTAAATAGAGACACACATAGCGACGTTCTCTTTTTGACGCGCATAGCAACGCTTATAGTGACGCCGGGGGTAAAAATATCCCCGTGTATTTTCGTCGCTAAGGCCGTCACAAGTGTGAAGAACCTCTTGTAGTGGAACTTAATCTAAATTTAAACTAAGATTAAAAAACTTTACCGAGAAGATTAGACATGGATAACCCTAGCATAACATAGAAAATTTAAGTGTGAACTTTGTCCTACATGCTTGGAAAAGGTCGGCACAGGTGTTTATATGTGGGATACAACACGCGATGGTCCTTTTTGGCTAGGACTAATAACTGTTGGTCTATGTTTTGAGCTCAGACTATACTAAAATGGGATTGAATGGGAGTGACTCTCGGTCGGTGATAGGGACCCGCGGATGCGTCTGGAAATCAGTCTAGTCCGGGCAGAGAAGACAGGATACCCGAGTCCTGGGACAGGATAGGGATATGCCTGGAGGAGTATATGTGATTGCTTGAAAGATAAGTAGATAATTTTACTAATACTAAAGGAAAAAGAAAGTAAAATATTCTAGAAAGCAAAACAGGTGGGAAGACCTAATAAATGCACACTTGCAAGGGTATGCAACAGTTTGCATGCTGCTTTCAAATTCTTGAAATGTATTCTTGGCTTGACATGATTGGAAAATTGTTTTCTAGTATCATAGTACTACCTTGGGAAGGTTCATTTACCAAACGGTACGGTGGGAGGGTGGATTCCGGAGGGTTAATTTGTTGTCCGAAAAGTTGAACCAAATTATATGTTGTCCAGTAAGTTGAGTCAAGCATGGGGAAAGAGAATCCAATCTATGGAGCGGGAACCAAACTTGGGAACGAGGGATTAGTGTAGCCAATAATTCCACTCATCTTAGGGGAACGTTCTAACAGATGTGCTTGGTCCTAACTGGGGAAAAAAAGCGTTAGTGACCTTGAACCAAGGATGAATTAGAGGACTCCCACCAATTGACCCTGTAAGGTTGAGTTCACATTTAGTCCGATGACTTTGACTGGAAATTTCAAAGTGATAAGGAAAGATATTTTGAGGTTAAGGGTTTTATAAGAGAAAAGTGAATGTTATCACCCCCTTGAGTTGGCATCAAAGAGTGGGAGGAGGCTTGTCTTGGTGTCAGTCTCAAGCGAGAGGGATGTCCGGAATTGTGGTGTATCCATTTGGAGATGGTGCAACCGATGGTCCCTGGCATGGCCCTCACAAGTAGTATATAATATTGTATGTAGTATGTAGTTTATATTTATATTATCTATAATACTACTTAGATAACATACTCTATATACAAGATATAGTTATTTATATTATATTTCTATATATAATTATGTTATATATTTAAGTAGTATACTATAAAATGTAGATTATAGTATATAACACTATATGTAGTATGTAGTATATATATGTAATATGTAGTATATACTACTATATTTTATGTTGTACTATATATTTTCTACTATACATATTATATACTATAAATATTATTTATACTATATTATATATAAATATATATTTATTTATTTATTTATTTTTAATTTTAATTTTTTTAATTTTTTTTTCTAGTGTAATTAACTATAAGTTGTCTACTATAAAACTCATAATGTACATTTTCCATCATAAAAAGCTTCAACACGCAAAAAAAGGGGGAGGTAGAGCTCTCCCATCATCCGCGTGCGCGGATGATGGGGGAAGCTATGCCTCCCCCTTTTTTAGCATTTTGAACATGCAAATTGAGAAATTTTTCTGTCCATGATGTGGATTCAATGTGGAAAATTGCAAAATAATCAAAATTATCTAAAATGCCATTAATGACAATCCAAAAATGGCAAAAAAATGGGGGGGACAGAGCCCCCCCATCATCCACGCGCACAGATGATGGGGGGCCTCTGCCCCCCCTTTTTTTCATTTTTGGATTGCCATGGATCATTACCAGCTTTTCATGAAAAGAAACCACAAAATGTATAGAACTCATCAAGTCTGGTGTATGTGTTTCCGTTAACAACAGTTTGTTAAAAGCGAAAGAAAAGCTGCCCCCCCCCCCCCCCCCCCCCCCCCTTTTTTGTGATTTTTGGATTGCCGACATTAACGACAGCAGCTGCAACAATGCAAGAGGTATGGATTGCATGAGGACAGCAAATGCGAGAGAGAGAGAGAGAGAGAGAGAGAGAGAGAGAGAGAGAGAGAGAGAGAGAGAGAGAGAGAGAGGATTGATTGACATAACTCTGTGCTTTGATTTATGCTCCAGAAGAGAAAGTTTATCTTCACTCCCACATGTTATAAAGAGTAAATCCTAACTAGGTATATTCACATTATAAGCGGCCAAACAAAAAATAGTCCGACTCACTATAACCAAACTATAATTACTATATAAGATTATATACATTATATACTACATAACATAAACAATAAACATTATATATAAGTTATATATTATATGATATGTAATTTATAACATAGCATATATAATATACTATGTACGATCTATATATTTATAGTATAAGAATAGTATTAGTACATAATATAATCATACACTATATAGTATAAGTAAATAATATAAGTATAATATAACTATATACTATAAGTATAGCATGTATAGTATACTATAACTATATAGTATATAGCTATATAATATAAATATGGTATAACACTTGAGTTCTACTTTGATGAGATTAAAATTGAAGCTAGATGCTAGCTCTTCCTGTAAGAGGTTTCTTTAGGGGCCAAAACAAAAGATGTAGGCAAGCAAGCACTAAAGAAGGTAGACACTTGTGGAATGGTGGTACAGAGATTTGCCTACAAGTTTGTAACTAGTTTTTTCTTGCTTTACATCTAGTTTAGAATCTTGTGATTATTTTTGTTTTTGTTAGATTTTTAACATTTTTGGTTTCAAATGAAATCTTGCCAGGCATCCCATTTGCGGTCAAGTAGTGGACGCAGCCCTTGCTGAAGGAGGCATGCATGTACTCCCCCAACATGAACACTTTGACTACATGGAAGAGAGATACTTGTCCATGGTGGTTACATATTGAAAAGGGCCACACTCTTACCTATCAGAGGGAGCTTCAAGAGGTGATGTTGAGAGATGCACGTGTTTGCACCACTGGCTACGGAGATTGTGAGGGCCATACCCAGACTCGCCCTACTCACCTCCCTCAGTCCTCCAGACCGTTCCAGGGAATGACGTAGATCTATCTGCAGGTATCCCTCCCACTTGGGACCGACACTCAGACAGGACTCCATCCTATTTCAAATGTCAACCCAAGAGGGTACATCCCTTCATTCAATGATTCTATCCGCTTCTCATAATGAATCTGTCCTTGACAGCTCTCCGTACCCAAAATCGTGGTCCTTAGTATTGATTCTCTTGATCTTTAACTTGAGGATCTTCTCTTGCTTACTTGTTCTCCCTTGGTTCATGGCGATAACCCCTTTTTCCTGACAAGTAGGCACGGCAGTTATCACTTTCCCCTAAGAAGAGGTTTCTTGCAATCCTACCTGGTCTCACTCGTCCTCGATTACCCATTTTTATCCCATGTAGTCCTAGCATTTAACATAAAAAATTTAAATCAACATCCGGCCATCTGACCCTCCAGATCTGCCCACCCACTGAACCATTTCATGAAAATCCTTTCCCGAGGTAGTACTTAACTACTACGAAATCAGGAAGACATCAGTCTATCAGACATCATCAAACAACAAGCGACATGCAATCTGTTGCATACCCTCGTTCAGGAAAATTCATTTGGTTGTTCCCACCAAATCTTTATTTAGAAACTTTTAATTCATTTCCTTTCCTTTATCTTCTATAATTAGCTTGTAACTAGTTTCCTAACTAATCATGCAACACATTTAGTTTCAACCAATTCATCTTATCTTCCCATTCAGGCCAAGATAATCGGTTACAAGCCATCAAAATGGCATTATCTTCACAATATTTCCCAAAATTAAGTGTTTGGGAAAGGCTCATCAAGTAATTTAATCATTCCTTCCTAAGCATTTTATTTCGAGAGCTATAGCACCATCTGGTGACAGATGCACAGGATAGCCCCTATATTCCTAGCCTTTCCAGTTCCTTTTTAAGCAACCAAGTCGAAAAAATTTCCTTAATTAAATTCACATCATCCTCTCTGAGTATAACCTTCTCATCCAACTATTGGCACCTGGCCATACCCGGATTATGGCCGATTTCCAATAAGATACCGCGGGTACTTCACCCGACCATGCAAAAATAAAACAAACCCATTCATCCCTTATCCCTCGGGCATGAATGACCTAGGTATAACAACTTGCCGGTTACACTGCCCTAGCCAAAAAGGGCCAATCTCCGACAGGTTCCCCAAGAGAATCCTCTCAATGGGCCGGCCTTTCAATCAAATTGACCCCAAGAAGATCCATCTTGGTTCCCGGTCATTTCCAGACAATCTTCAAAACTCCTAATTAAATCTATGTTTTGCAATGGGCTATCCCTATCACCTCTTGAGATTCCTTTTTAACTTCTAGTTAGTAATTTCCAGGTTCATTCATTTATCAACCTTAATTCCTACTTTCATTAATTATCTACTACCCATGTTTATTTAAAAAATACAAGCGAATTTTTGCCATAGGCATGTGATGGTTAATGTCTCTTCGGAAATGCCAACTTTTCAGTTCAATCCATGTTTTGTCGATTCCCAGGTTTTTGCAATCCTTTGCCATCGATGGGGCATCTCCATGGAAGCTTGTAGAGTTTTCGGTTCAAACAACACGGAGATCAATTCCGCGAAGTTATCCCCTATCTCCCCCATCCCGTATTTGCAAACAAACTTGAAATTGAAAACTTTATAATTACTCATCAATACCAAAATTTTGAACTACTTCTATTGAGCTTAGACAACCGCTCTTTTCTTATGGTGCCTAGCTTTCGATTTTTTAGGAAGCTAGAAGGTCATCCTATAATTTATGAGTTTTTGAGCTTTCCATCAAAGCTTAAAACTAAAATACAAGGTAGTCACTAAAGCTTACACCTAAGTGCAAAGTTACCATTATTGCTTAGCTTAAGAGTACAAACTACCTTTGAAACTTATCTTTATGATGCATAGATACTCTTATCACTTGACCTTAATTGCAAGGTTTCCATTAAAGCTTAAACCTAGAAATACAAGGTAGTCACACTGAAGCTTACACCTAAATGCAAAGTTACCATTAAAGCTTAGCTTATAAGTGAAAACCTACCTTTGAAGCTTAACTTTATGATGCATAGATACTCTTATTACTTAACCCTAATTACGAGGTTTCCATTAAAGCTTAAACCTATAATGCAAGGTAATCACTAAAGCTTACACCTAAGTGCAAAGTTACCATTAAAGCTTAGCTTACGAGAGCAAATCTTCCTTTTAAGCATATCTTTATGATGCATAGGTACTCTTATCACTTGACCCTAATTGCAAGGTTTCCATTAAAGCTTAAACCTAAAAAATACAAAGTAGTCACTAAAGCTTACATCTAAGTGCAAAGTTACAATTAAAGCTTAGCTTATGAGTGCAAATATAACTTTTAAGCTTAACTTAATGATACATAGATACTCTTATCACTTAACCCTATTTGCGAGGTTTCCATTAAAGTTTAAACCTAAAAAATACAAGGTAGTCACTAAAGCTTACATCTAAGTGCAAAGTTACCATTAAAGCTTAGCTTATGAGTGCAAATCTACCTTTTAAACTTAACTTAATGATGCATAGATACTCTTATCACTTAACCCTAATTGCAAGGTTTACATTAAAGCTTAAAACCTAAAAATGCAAGGTAGTCACTAAACCTTACTTCTAAGTGCAAAGTTACCATTAAAGCTGAGCTTATGAGTACAAATCTACCTTTGAAGCCTAACTTTATGATGCATAGCTACCATTAATAGTTAACCCTAATTCCAAGGTTACCATTAAAGCTTAAACCTAAAATGATGCACATAAACCTTCCTAGTATTAAAACACATTTAATTAAACCTATTAGAGATGAAGATTACCTCCTCTAAGCAAGAGGGATGTGGGGTTGAAGGCCTTCTTGAAGAGATGTGAGGCTCAAGGAGGAAGGAAAGGGATTTATGGAGAAGAGGAAGGAGAGAGGAGTTCTTCACAAAACCCTCAAGGGTTTGGCCTTCAAGAGAAGAAGAGAGTTGAGGGTTTGGCCTTCAAGAGAGGGAGAGAGCAAGAGCAAGGTTTAATGAAAACCTTGATTTACTTAAGCATAATCTTAAGCATGGCAAGTATGCAAGTAGCTTAGCAATATATGTGTGTCTCCAAAATACAAAGGAGAGGGGGTGTTTATATAGGAATTGGTGGGTGGAATTCTCTTCTCAATTCCTATTAGACCCCAATTCTCTTCTCAATTCCTATTGGACCCCAAATTCTCTTCTCAAATGCTATTGGACCCCAATTCTCATCTTAATTCCTATTGGACCCCAATTTTCTTCTTAGTTCTTATCTCTTAACTTTATCTTTCAATCAAGTTAGTCCCTTTTTCTCCCAGTTCTCGATCTAAATCAGTTCCCACGCGAATCTTCACGAAGAAGTATAAAAATAATATTAATCTTTTTGGAAAAATATAGGGATGACGTAATTTCTTATTGAAAATATCCTTGTCTTTTCATTCTGGAGTAAAGTCTCGTTGTTCGCATGACTTCTTTGTCGGTCTTGCTTTTTTCTAAATTATTTTCTACGCTGAAAAAAAAATTGAATGGCTCTAGGGTTTAGAGAGGGACCTTACAAACTCCCCAACAAAAAGAAAGAGCTGTCCTCAGCTTGAGACATGCTTTAGAGAGTAGACAGACTCCATCTTTCGTCATGTTATGATTGAAGATGGTCAATAACTTTAGGGTATTTAGATTAAAGGACAGTGAAGTTGGTATGGACCTTGAATAATACACTTCTCTTTCATTTTATTTTTATTTTTTTATAATAAAAAAATTTAAATTTTAACGTTGACTCCAAAGTCTTAATCATAAAGAAGTCTTAATGACTCGGGGTTACTTTAATTACTGAGTGTGATCTTACTCAACTAGGTATTTTTCCTTTGGTGTGACCGGATTGTGTTTCTCTTGTGGGGTCTGAAGATCATTTCTTCACTTCACTAGCCTCAATACGCTTTGTAAAAATCTTACCATTCTTACCTAGACTTTAACTTTTTCTATTTTGAGCGTTGACTCATTTCACTATTGATATCCTCCAACTTATACCATGTTATTGATAGTTAAAGGATTCCATATTGCTCTTTCAATTAATGTTGCAATTTCTCCTCCCTTGTGTACCCAATTTATTTCGTCCATTCTTTTTTTTTCTCTTTTGTCTATAGCTTACTATCTCATCTTTCACTTGGTAATCAGATATTCCATGTATCATAACAATTAGACTTGTAAAACACCATAGACGATTTGAATCTCAAAAGAATTGATTGACTAGAGATGCTTGAATTCCAAAAAGTAATTACATCAAAGTGCCATCGATATCTTGAAGAATAATTATAAGTTGTTCCGAAGAACCAACCAAAAATATGATCAAGGATTTGGACAAAAGGGAGATATTGATTTGATTCCAAAAGGTCCACAATATCTGAATGCAAACTTATGGAATTTCCCTAGCATTAACACTAGAATGGTAACAGGACACTTTTATGTCCTTGGACACTTTTGTGTCCTGTTAAGTGACCATTTTGCTTGAATTATCTGAAGAGTATGAGAATGGATTTCTAGGTGCTATATATCCACAAAGTTGCCTTATGAGCTGAAAAAAACTTAGCATTTTTTTTGGAGTATCGATCTCACCATTAACCTTACTCTTGCACAACATTTTTGAACCTAAACTGTGTGAAAAAACAGGTCCTATTTTTGGCTTTTTTTCAATTTTTGGCAACTATACCACTCTAAACTTCATGTTTGTGAGGTTTAGATGGCTAGAGGTTAGGCCTTCATAGTTCTCAACATGTTTTGATGCTTGTAGGGAGAGCTAAGTGTTAAAATTGAAAGTTATGACCAATTTACAAGAATTGCATAATCCTGTTTTTTGGCCAAAATTAGTACTTTTATGATTTTTTTGGGGGCTTTCTTGATATCCAAATTCAATTTTGATTGTGTAAGTGTAATATATAACATAAAGCTAATCTTCCTTGAGTTTTGGGGGACTATATAGCATAGTATATGATGATGGTTGAGTTTTTTGATTGCTGAAGAATACGATACATTTTAGAGTAGCAAGTATAACTTTCTCAATATTGCTAGTTTCTTAGGTCAATTGTGTGTATTTTGTAGGTAGTAACCATATCTAATCATAGACTACAAACTTGGCTAGATATTGAGTAGTTTCTATGGGTTTCTAGAGGTCATAATGTTAAACCTAGTTTTTTCATGTTTGCTGTATTTAGCACTTTATCATTGCCCCCAAGGTTCCAATTGTAAGAAATCCATTATCCTTTTGACATGCTCCATGGCTCCTTTTGAATCCAAAGGCGCAAAGGGAACTAAGAAAACATGTATATAGTATCTGTATTGAGCGTGACTATAGAAACTTTGATGATAGATCCGCAGAATGGCAAAAATGCAACTTTTTTGTACCTATTTTTTTTGCCCAAAAAAAAATTAGTGAGGTAAAAGCAACCATATGTTTTGGTCACCAACCCATTGAAGTTAACGGGGCATTTTATCTCATGTCCTACAAAAATCCCCACTCTTATTTATATGCAATCAACCGTAAGAAATTGCTGTTTTGGGCAAAATGCACTGGTCCATCAACTTTGGAGGCTTGTAGTGACCAAGGGATGAGAAAAATTACAAGTTTCTCATTTTTTTCCATATGTAGTAGTTATTGAACTATAAGCTCATGAAAGGATTTTTTTAAATGAGTGGATCTAATATGGTTTTGGAATTTTTTCCCAAAACCCTGAAAGGACACTTTTATGTCCTGTTAGGTTACCATTCTAGTGTTAAGGAGCTACGTTTGGGTTTAATTCTGAGGAAAACTTGTTCGTCTTTGCTAAAGCTTCTAGCGGAGTGGTGAAGATCAGCGTAGCTCTTCTGCCTATCACTAGCTCTCTTTAGGTTGTCTCTAATGACTAGAAGTTGATGATCCATCTCTTCTAGGGTAGACTTAGCGGCAGGAACATGAAGAGCTGGGTCAGCTAATCGAAGAGGGACTAAACATTCCTGACCATACAAGGCTTTAAAGGGTGACATTTCGAGGCTGCGATGGTGAGAAGAGTTATAAGCAACTCAACTAGGGGACAAAAACTTGATCCATTTCTGGGGCTATTGGTTGCAGTATGCTCGAAGCATATCTTCAATGAATTGATTCACTCGCTCAGTTTGACCATCAGTCTCTGGATGATATACTGAGCTCAGATTCAGCTGGGTACCTAGAGATCGAAACATGGATTACCAAAACTTAGAAGTAAATTTGGCATCCCGATCACTGATGATTCTTGCAGGGATTCCATGTAATCTTACTACCTCTTTGGCAAATACTTGGGCTATGTCGATGGCGGTGGCTGTCTGTTTGACTGGAATTAGATGAGCCACCTTAGAGAGCTTATCTACTATGACAAAAATAGAATCATAGTTTCCAGTTGTCTTTGGAAGACTTGTAACAAAGTCCATACTCATACATTCCCACTTCATTTGAGGAATATCTAGGGGTTGAATCTTTCTATGTAGTAAAGAAGACCATATGCTAAGGTATAGTCAGTTAAGTGTTCCCTCGGGTTCCGTGCTTGAATCTCTTGAAGAAGAGGTTTAAAATAGGGGTCTACCTTAATTTCTTGTTAAACTTCCTCGGGTAAAGAAGAGCTAAGGATTGAATTATTCAGGGTTGATGAGGACACGACTGCTCTTCAAGAGGTTTTTGAGTCTATTGAAGGCAACATCTCTCCCCAACAAAAAGAAAGAAAGAGTTGTCCTCAACGTGAATAAAATACGTAATTGATGAAGCTTCTTGGATACGTCTTGAGACTTAACTTCTTATTAACGCTTTCAACTTGACTTCTCTCTTACACTTCTTCATCCAAAAATCTGCTAATATAATATTGGAGTCATGGGAAATCTTTCTTAATAAGCTATCTTCTTGAATAAGTCATCGCATTTGTGGATTCTTCCATACACTACTTCCTCTTTATAAGCTACTGGTAATCCCTTCTTTATCAACACTTGTTATCCTCTTATTTTTCTGATCTTCACTCTCTTGTTAGTCATTTTCTTATCTCATGGCGTCTTGGCAAGAAGACTTGGTTCTTCCTGTATGCATCTCTCACTTGCAGAGTGCAGATGAGGCAGTTAAAAGACAGTTCTTAGAGAGATACAAAGATCTCCTCTTTCCTCAGTCAAATTCTTGCATTGGCTAGATGATTTGGAAAACATGGTGACATCTCACAAGAGTGACTCTCTGGGGTAGAGACCATTTCCGCAACAATACCCTACTTGCTATGGTTACAGAGGCTCTGGGACTTGGCCCTCGATACTACTGTGTCAAAAGGACACGAGATCCTGGGTTCTCTGCAAGGTTGTTCTTGTTTGTGCAGTTTATCCCACATTCCAAGATTTGTCTCGATACCATCTAGAGTCTTCCTCTTAGAGGTCCTTTTCTCTTCTCAGCTCATACCCGAGAAATTGCTCAAGCTGTTTCTCATAGAACCATTCCAGAGGGTGAGCGTCCTAACATGTGTGGTGCTTGTGATACTTGGTTATGTGACCATATATTAGAGGATCTTCATGAGTTGTATACTTTCTTGCCTCTCCGTAATTACTTCCTTCCTCCCTTGTAATCCTTTTTGGCTTTAATTGAAGAAATAACCCTTTTTGAAAAAATTGAGTATTGTCAGTATTTCCTTTCCTTCAAATGTCGGTCTCTCTTCTTCAATGGTCAATGAGTTTTTAATGACTTCTCTTTACTGTGTACTTTTAATTTCTGCAAATGGTCTTTCGTCTACAATAGTCTTGAGTAAAGATTCCCACTTTAAAGTTCTTGGCTAACTCATAAGTTTGCTTTCTTATTCTTCTCAAGTTTTTGAATGATCCGCAGAATTTGTGAGCTTATCTCTTGCACTTTCCCATCTTTAAGGGATTTCTTTTGGTTGGACTTTAAAAAAAACACTTGGTCATCACTTGTACTCTTA
This sequence comes from Adiantum capillus-veneris, assembly GCF_014529385.1. Lineage (NCBI taxonomy): Eukaryota > Viridiplantae > Streptophyta > Polypodiopsida > Polypodiales > Pteridaceae > Adiantum > Adiantum capillus-veneris. Next base: position 73,274,172 of record NC_140947.1, on the reverse strand, counting down.
AGATTCTTTCTTATGACTTGCAATTTGGCAATCCAATTCTTCACTTGATCAAAAAAATCCTTCTATCTCAAGATTATCTTGGTACGATTTACAGTAATCTTGAATTCTCATAAAGTCCTAACAATAGAAAACTTGGAAAATCCACAACTCTTGCGCTCAACAAGACTTCTTCAATTCAGTGGATAAGTACTCAATTTTTCATTGTATTAATGTAAACAAAAATGCCATCCTTTCCATTCCATGTAATCTTCCAATTTTGATAAATTCCAACCTTCATAAATCTCTCATTTATGAGCTTCCTAAAATGTTCCAGCATAGCGAGCCTTCGCTCTAGCATCGCAATTTCCATCCTCTCATAGATGCCCACAAGGTGTGCCCAATTCCTATTGGAAGACCCTTGAAGTGGACCAATGAGAACTAAGCTAGAGTAAATTTAGTTTAATTAATTTAAAAACATTTAATAAAAGAAACCAATGAGATTTAAGTCTCCTAGAAGACTACTGGACAGTCTCCCAAGGGGTCCAATGAGCATTCAGGAGCCCAATGGCTTGCCTGATTCCTATTGGCCAGGAGGCAAAGGGGTCCAATGAGAGTTTAGTTTAATTATTTAATTACCTAAAGCTCTCACAAAAGGGGAAAGGGGGACACATGTCAGAAGGCTATCACTTATGCTGCTTAACACCCATTGGCTTGACTTGGGGAGGGCCAATGAGGCAAAAGCCAGACCAAATTAGTAGCAAGGGCTCGCCCAAGAGAGAGAGGGGGCTGATTTTTGCAAGGCATTATCACACACACACTCACACAAGCTCATGTGTGAAGAAAGAATACTCTATCTCCTCCCAAGCTTTAATGGAGAGCTCATCACCTACTCCAAGCTTGTGAGATAGAAGCCTACATCAACATTCTCTTGGCATGTGGATGCAAATCCAACCAAGAGCCAAGCTTCAATGCATGCTCATCTTCTCTACCAAGCTAATTACTAAGCTAAGCTATGCTAATATGAGTGATTATGTGAGGAGATGTACATCTTTCTCGTAAGATACTCCTTCTTCCTCTCAATCTACTCTCATACCTTGCTAGCTCTCACCATCTTCGAAGGTGTGTGAGGTCTTGGGTCTGAGAACGGGGATAATTCAAGTTGTGTTTGATTATGTGTTTTGCTTAGTGCATGAAGCTTCCATCTTCATTGCACTAGCTAGTCTTGAAGGAACACAAAGAATTGTATTGTACAATGTCTCTCTTGATGGGAGAAACCATAATACAAAGCCTTTTGGAGGGGGGACCGGCTCCATGCAAATCCGGTCCTCAACTGTTGTCAATAGCTTAATTTCTCTCTCTTTTGAAAGTATTGTTGATGCTATCTAACTAGGTGTTATGCTTTTTGTTGCTCTCTCCACCCAAGCACTCTTGTAATTCTCATTAGGAATCTACTCTAATGAAATGCCCACTATGTTCATGCTAATTTCCGCTACACATAACTTATTAGGACATTAAATGCTACATTGGTATCAGAACTCAAGGTTTCTCTTTTCTTGCTCAAGAAGGGAGGTCCTCAAGCTAGCTACAAATGGTTGGTATTATTAATTGCCTGTGAGTAAGTAGAATAGGGATTTTTCAGCCTTGCAGTGCGCCTGCCTTTGTGCAGTTAACGGGGTATCACCGTCGAGAGCTATGGTCTTAATAGTGGAGTCCTACAGGGCTTGCCTACGGCTTAACCACTATTGAGCTATTAGAAGCTTGACGAGAGCCGGTGCTGTTTTGGTGTCGAAAGACCCTCTCTTCTATTCCTTGCAATTAATGGTATTCGAGCCGCGGGTAGAGTAGCTTGAGTGCTTTTTCTAAATGGGTAAAGAGGAGTAGCAACTAGGGCTTAAAGTGCCAAAGTACACCTAAAAAGTTTACACCTAAAAGTTGTTAGAATGGCTGACAATAGTAAAGAGAGTGAAATTAATGTTGATAACTTTGATTTTGCTCATGAGCAAGCTACTAATGATGCTTCAATGCTTGTTAACTATCTTGTTTCTAGGCTTCAACAAGCCATGGGCAATCCATCTCTCCAAAGCGAAGTGCAACGGCAGCTCCGTGCTCACGGGATTCTTCAAGCTAATCACCATGACGAGAGAACACCTAGGAAGCCTCCTTGTGAGACTACCGAAAGAGGTCTCTCTCCGATTCGGGAAGAAGAAGAGGATCCTTATGAAGGGCTCAAGAATTTACTTCTTGATGATGCATCTCCTTCCCAAAGGAGAACTCAAGAGCCTCTACCGAAGGAACGAGAAAGAAGCGAGTCTCCCACCACCTCGGCGGAGATGGCTCCACGAAGACGGCGGGCTAAACGCTCTCCATCACCACCAAAGTGGAGAAGACCATCATATTCTTCTCCCCACCACAATTCAAAGAGGGATGATAAAAAGCAAGAGAAGAAAAAGGCGAGAAAGAGGACACCCTCTTCTCCATCTTCTTCATCCTCTTCCTCTTATGAAAACTATGGTGAAGATGACAAAGATCAAGACAAAAAAAAGGCGAGAAAGAGGTCGCCCTCTTCTCCACCTTCTTCAAATTCTTCACCCTCTGAAGAAAGTGATGGTGCAACCTTTGAACCATCAAAAAGAAGAGGCCATAGGAAATCCTATGCCGCATGGAAGAGGTCGTCCAAGTTGAAGAAATTCAAAGAGGGAGGGAAGAGCATCTCTTTCCTTACCTATGATGGTACCTTTGGTGCTACGGACAAAGTGTTAGCCTTTATCCAGCAATTCGATGCGGCGTTTGGAGATGAGGGCTTCACGGAGTCCTCTAAGCTATGCCATGTAGCTATGCACTTTCAAAATTCCGCCAGACAATGGTGGTCTAGCCTACGAGCCAACGGTGAAGCTCCACAAACATGGAAAGCTTTAAGAGCTTCCATTATGAAGCAGTTTTTGGCCACCGATGCCAAAGACAAAGTACTCACCGAATGCCGAAGCTTAAAGATCTCTCCCAATGAATCTATCCACAAATATGTAGACAAGTTTTGGGACCTACAACTCAAAGCCACTGTCTTCAAAAAGTTGGATTTTGGAGAGCAAAAGCAACAATTTTGTGCGGGCTTAACCGAAGAAATGGCGGAGTATGTCAACTCCCAAAGACCACGTACCATATTGGCGGTAATACACCACACTATGGTCGCCTCTCGAATCAATTTCCAAATGGGGGCAAAAAGAAATAATAAGCCCCCGGAAAACAAGGGTTCCAATGAGCCTAAGGGGAAGGACAATGTCCAAAAGTCTCCTAAGGGCAATTCCAACAAAGCTAAAGAGAAGGGAGTTTACAAAGGAAAGAATAAACTCTCTCCTGAAGAGCTTGAGCATTATCGTAAGGATAACCGGTGTTTCAAGTGCGGCGAACAAGGGCATGTGTACCGCGCTTGTCCCCAAAAGAACAGCCGCCAAGATCCTCCTAGAGCTTCTTTGGTTGAAATCCAAGAGGAGGAGACTCACCAAATTCACCACAAAGGAGCTCCTCTATGCCATGCTTGGGGAAAGGTAAGAGAACATGATGCTTTTATTCTCTTTGACCCTGGTTCTACTCACAATTTTATATCTATGGAGCTAGCCACCAAGCTAGGCATACAATCCTACGAGATGGGAGATGTCCTACCCGCAGACAGTGCCTTCAAGGGGCAAGAAGCTTCAGTCACTCCCTTAATTGGGAAATTGAGGCTTCATGTCCAAGGTTATGTGGACAAAGAGGACTTCTTTATCTCTCCTCTCAAGCATGAGGATGTAATCCTAGGGGCACCATGGTTTGACCGCCTGGCTGCCGATGTTAAATTTCCTGAAAGGAGAATCTCTTTTAAGTTCAGGGAAAAAGTTATGTATATAGATGCTAAGGAAATGGGTAACACCATCCCCATTGTACATACACCAGCTTTCAACAAGTCAATAAAGAGCTCTATTTCCGTGTACATGATTTTTGTTAAAGACTCTCAAAATGAACCTAATGCTTTAGCAAAAGAAAATAAAAGCAACCAAAAGGAATTAGAGTTATCCAATTTTCTCAAGGGGTTTCAAGATGTTTTTATTGACGACATCCCTTGTGAGCTACCTCCTAAATGAGGTAATGATGACCATGCAATTGAACTTCTTCCAGGAAGTTCACCGCCCAATAAACCTCGTTATAGAGTTTCTCAAGCTCAACAAGAGGAGATTATGCGGCAAGTGCATGAGTTAGTTGAGAAGGGTATGGTTAGGCCAAGCTCATCTCCATTTTGCTCGCCTGTGCTATTAGTGCAAAAGAAAGACGGCACATATCGTATGTGTGTCGACTATAGAGCACTAAATAGGATCACTATCAAGAATAGGTTTCTCGTTCCACGGGTAGAAGACCTATTTGAGTAGGGTTGACCTAAAAAGTGGCTATCATCAAATAAGGATAGTTGATCAAGACATTGTAAAGACCGCATTTCGTACTACATTTGGTCTTTACGAATACATTGTCATGCCTTTTGGCTTGACCAATGCACCAGCCACATTCAACCGCTTGATGGAGAAGCTGTTCAGGCCTCATCGAACCTTCACTGGAGTGTTCTTTGATGATATTATTATCTACTCTAATTCATTGGAGGAACACAAGCAACACCTCCACGTAATATTTCAAGTTTTAAGAGATAATAAAATTTATGTTAATCGAAAGAAAAGTGAATTTTTCTTGCAAGAGATTCAGTATTTAGGTCACATTATCTCTCAAGATGGCATCCAAATGGATCCATCCAAGTTAGAGGTAATAAAAGGATGGCCTAAACCAAGGAATCTTCATGAATTAAGAAGCTTCATAGGTATGTGTGCATACTATAGACGCTTCATAGAAAAGTTCCCACAAATTGCGGGACCATTACATGACCTAACAAAGAAAAGCGTTAGGTATACATGGTCTGCTAAGGAGAACAGGGCTTTCGAAAAGCTTAAAGAAAAGCTTATCTCTCAACCTGTGCTTACACTACCGGATCTCTCAAAACCATTTGAGGTCCAATGCGATGCTTGTGGTGATTGCCTTGGAGCTGTTTTGCTCCAAGAAGGGCACGCCATAGGCTATGAGAGTCGAAGGCTCGACCCTGTTGAGCAAGCTCTAGGCATATACGAAAAGGAACTCCTTGCAGTTCTACATGCCTTAGACTCATGGAAGCACTATTTATTGGGGAATCCTTTCATTCTGCAAATGGATCACCAAAGTCTTAAGTACTTCATGACGCAGACCAAGCTCTCCGACAAACAAATGAGGTGGGCAAATTTCCTTTCGCAATTTCATTTTCATATTGCTCACATTGCTGGCAAGCATAATCAAGTAGCTGATGCACTCTGAAGAGGGCCGAGAGTGAATGCGGTTTCCATAGCAACTCACAATGATCTATCTTCAATGATAGATGAGTATGCTATTGATCCCGATTTTAGAGATGTGATTTCATCCCTTGCATTAGGGAAGAAAGAAGAACCATTTACTTTACAAGATGGTTATCTTCTCTATGGCAATAGACTATGCGTTACTAACTCACTACGTGAGAAAGTAATGTATGAATCTCATGCTCCACCATATGCGGGGCATAGAGGGATTCAGTCTACCTTAAAAGGAATTGAAACATATTCTATTGGCCTACCATGAAAGTGAGCATACAAGAGTATGTTTCCAAATGTGTGGTATGCCAAAAGACAAAATTTGATAGAGGGAAGCAACCTAGATTGCTTCAACCCTTGCCAATCCCTAATTCACCATGGGAGAGCATATCCATGGATTTTATCTTTGGATTGCCTAAGTCTATCCATGGGAATACGGGAATATGGACGATAGTAGACAGGTTCAGTAAACAAGCTCATTTTATACCTGTCAAAAAGACTATCAAAGCCCATCAAATGGCAACCCTCTTCATTTCACAAATTTTCAAATACCATGGCTTGCCAATGTCCATAGTGTCGGATAGAGATCCTAGAATGACCAGTAATTTTTGGAAGGGTCTCTTTGAGAATTTAGGAACAAGGCTAAACTTCTCTTCAGCCTATCATCCACAAACTGATGGCCAAATTGAAATAGCTAACCTAACCATTCTCGATCTACTAAAAGCCTATGTAACGGAAGTAGATCAAAGATCCCAATGGGAGAAGTACTTACCCTTAGTGGAGTATGCTTACAATAACACTGTACATACTTCCACGGGAAAAGCACCTTTCGAGGTAATTGAGGGAAGACCAAAAAGTCCCTTGCTACTTAAGGTACATGGGAAGATCTTCGCTGCAGATGAGTATAGCCGAGACCTACAAGAATCTTTCCAAAAGATTAAGGATGCTATCTCTATCTCACAGCAAAGGCAAAAGGCTGCTGCTGACAAGCACAGAAGAGCCCAAGACTTTAAAGAAAACGATTGGGTCTTGTTAAAGTTTCCCAAGGCTCGAATAAGGCACACGATGGGCAAGAATCCTACGGGCCACCAAAAGTACTATGCTAAACTAGCAAAAAGGTACTATGGTCCCTTCCAGATTCTTAGGCCAATCAATGACATGGCCTATCAACTTAAGTTGCCCAATCATTGGCTCATACACAATGCTTTTCATGTGAGCCTATTAAAGCCTTATAAAGGAGAGCCACCTCAAGAACCAACTATTGAAGACCCACCGGAGTTAGAGGACCAAGAGGAGGTGTTGTAGCCCGAGTCCATTCTCCGACATGAAGACAAGGTATTAAGAGGCGGTAAGACTATCTGACGATATCTTATTAAATTTAAGAATTATCCTTTTGAAGATGCTAGATGGATGCAAGGTATACAATTAAAGGATAACCTAAACCTTTTCAATGCTTACAATGCTTCCCAAGAGTAAGCAAATGTACAAAATGTTAAAAATGAACAAAATTTTTGTCTTATAAGACTCTCTCTTTTTCATTATTTGTGCACAAAAATAAAGTAGTATGCATGCTTAGATCAAGTTTGTGGAGAGGACTTCTCCCAAACACCAAGTAGAGCTTGTCACTCTACTATGGAAGACTGATAGGACTGATGTGCAGACATGCTTGCGGCAGCCTCAGGCTCTCAAGCACCAAATGCACTAGTCATCCATTGTGGAATGATGTCATAGGGTAACATAGGGATCCTCTACCCGCTAAGAAAAGGACTCATGAACATGCTTTATCTTCTCTACACCATAGTCGAGGACGACTATGATTTCAAGAGAGAGGTAATGTCATAATAATCAATATCTAATTCTCCTAAATGATTTTCTCATATTAAACTGATCATTTAATGTGGGGAAGTGCCAAGGGAGAAAAAGCTAGAATATTGGTTAAGCTAGCAGACCGGCCACAGTAGGGATCCAAAGGAGGGAAAATAGGGATCCAAAGGGGGGGCCATCTGCAAAAGAGCCATGTGCAACAATGGGCTAAAAAGACCCTAAGGTTTAGCCCATTAAGACTTCCAAAATGCGAAGGTTCCAAAATTCAAAGTTTGTGTCCAAAGGTCAACCCTAGGGAAAATTGGATGCTTTGTGTGTGCCCTAAAATTCTTTGAACATCCCTACATGGGGGGGGGCGAGCCCCAAAGGTAGGGGATGAGAGAGAAAGCCACACACACACACACACACACACACACAGGCTCCCTTTACACAAAGGGAATGAGGGACACATGTCAGCTCCCTAGCCCAGATGCCCACAAGGTGTGCCCAATTCCTATTGGAAGACCCTTGAAGTGGACCAATGAGAATTAAGCTAGAGTAAATTTAGTTTAATTAATTTAAAAACATTTAATAAAAGAAACCAATGAGATTTAAGTCTCCTAGAAGACTATTGGGCAGTCTCCCAAGGGGTCCAATGAGCATTCAGGAGCCCAATGGCTTGCCTGATTCCTATTGGCCAGGAGGCAAAGGGGTCCATTGAGAGTTTAGTTTAATTATTTAATTACCTAAATCTCTCACAAAAGGGGAAAGGGGGACACATGTCAGAAGGCTATCACTTATGCTGCTTAACACCCATTGGCTTGACTTGGGGAGGGCCAATGAGGCAAAAGCCAGACCAAATTAGTAGCAAGGGCTCGCCCAAGAGAGAGAGGGGGCTGATTTTTGCAAGGCATTATCACACACACACTCACACAAGCTCATGTGTGAAGAAAGAATACTCTATCTCCTCCCAAGCTTTAATGGAGAGCTCATCACCTACTCCAAGCTTGTGAGATAAAAGCCTACATCAACATTCTCTTGGCATGTGGATGCAAATCCAACCAAGAGCCAAGCTTCAATGCATGCTCATCTTCTCTACCAAGCTAATTACTAAGCTAAGCTATGCTAATATGAGTGATTATGTGAGGAGATGTACATATTTCTCGTAAGATACTCCTTCTTCCTCTCAATCTACTCTCATACCCTGCTAGCTCTCACCATCTTCGAAGGTGTGTGAGGTCTTGGGTCTGCGAACGGGGATAATTCAAGTTGTGTTTGATTAAGTGTTTTGCTTAGTGCATGAAGCTTCCATCTTCATTGCACTAGCTAGTCTTGAAGGAACACAAAGAATTGTATTGTACAATGTCTCTCTTGATGGGAGAAACCATAATACAAAGCCTTTTGGAGGGGGGACTGGCTCCATGCAAATCCGGTCCTCAACTGTTGTCAATAGCTTAATTTCTCTCTCTTTTGAAAGTATTGTTGATGCTACCTAACTAGGTGTTATGCTTTTTGTTGCTCTCTCCACCCAAGCAGTCTTGTAATTCTCATTAGGAATCTACTCTAATGAAATGCCCACTATGTTCATGCTAATTTCCGCTACACATAAGTTATTAGGCCATTAAATGTTACAACTTCATGACGCAGACCAAGCTCTCCGACAAACAAATGAGGTGGGAAAATTTCCTTTTGCAATTTCATTTTCATATTGCTCACATTGCTGGCAAGCATAATCAAGTAGCTGATGCACTCTCAAGACGGCTGAGAGTGAATGCGGTTTCCATAGCAACTCACAATGATCTATCTTCAATGATAGATGAGTATGCTATTCATCCCGATTTTAGAGATGTGATTTCAGCCCTTGCATTAGGGAAGAAAGAAGAACCATTTACCTTACAAGGATGTTATCTTCTCTATGGCAATAGACTATGTGTTACTAACTCACTACGTTAGAAAGTAATGTATGAATCTCATGCTCCACCCTATGCGGGGCATAGAGGGATTCAGTCTACCTTAAAGGGAATTGAAACATATTTCTATTGGCCTACCATGAAAGTGAACATACAAGAGTATGTTTATAAATGTGTGGTATGCCAAAAGACAAAATTTGATAGAGGGAAGCAACTTAGATTGCTTCAACCCTTGCCAATCCCTAATTCACCATGGGAGAGCATATCCATGGATTTTATCTTTGGATTGCCTAAGTCTATCCATCGGAATACAGGAATATGGACGATAGTAGACAGGTTCAGTAAACAAGCTCATTTTATACCTGTCAAAAAGACTATCAAAGCCCATCAAATGGCAACCCTCTTCATTTCACAAATTTTCAAGTACCATGGCTTGCCAATGTCCATAGTGTTGGATAGAGATCCTAGAATGACCAGTAATTTCTGGAAGGGTCTCTTTGAGAATTTAGGGACAAGGCTAAACTTCTCTTCGGCCTATCATCCACAAACGGATGGCCAAAGTGAAATAGCTAACCTAACCATTCTTTATCTACTAAAAGCCTATGTAACGGAAGTAGATCAAAGATCCCAATGGGAGAAGTACTTACCCTTAGTGGAGTATGCTTACAACAACACTGTACATACTTCCACGGGAAAAGCACCTTTCGAGGTAATTGAGGGAAGATCAAAAAGTCCCTTGCTACTTAAGGTACATGGGAAGATCTTCACTGCAGATGAGTATAGCCGAGACCTACAAGAATCTTTCCAAAAGATTAAGGATGCTATCTCTATCTCACAGCAAAGGCAAAAGGCTGCTGCTGACAAGCACAGAAGATCCCAAGCCTTTAAAAAAAACGATTGGATCTTGTTAAAGTTTCCCAAGGCTCGATTAAGACACACGACGGGCAAGAATCCTACGGGCCACCAAAAGTACTATGCTAAACTAGCAAAAAGGTACTATGGTCCCTTCCAGATTCTTAGGCCAATCAATGAGATGGCCTATCAACTCAAGTTGCCCAATCATTGGCTCATACACAATGCTTTCCATGTGAGCCTATTAAAGCCTTACAAAGGAGAGCCACCTCAAGAACCAACTATTGAAGACCCACCGGAGATCGAGGACCAAGAGGAGGTGCTGCAGCCCGAGTCCATTCTCCAACATGAAGACAAGGTACTAAGAGGTGGTAAGACTATCCGACGATATCTTATTAAGTTTAAGAATTATCCTTTTGAAGATGCTAGATGGATGCAAGGCATACAATTAAAGGATAACCTAAACCTTATCAATGCTTACAATGCTTCCCAAGAGTAAGCAAATGTACAAAATGTTAAAAATGAACAAAGTTTTTTTTGTCTTATAAGACTCTCTTTTTCTTTATTGTGCACAAAAATGAAGTAGTATGCATGCTTAGATCAAGTTTGCGGAGACGACGTCTCCCAAACACCAAGTAGAGCTTGTCACTCTACTATGGAAGATTGATAGGACTAATGTGCAGACATTCTTGCGGCAGCCTAAGGCTCTCAAGCGCCAAATGGACTAGTCATCCATTGTGGAATGATGTCGTAGGGTAACATAGGGATCCTCTACCTGCTAAGAAAAGGACTCATGAATATGCTTTATCTTCTCTACACCATAGTCGAGGACGACTATGATTTCAAGAGAGAGGTAATGTCATAATAATCAATATCTAATTCTCCTAAATGATTTTGTCATATTAAACTGATCATTTGATATGGGGAAGTGCCAGGGGAGAAAAATCTAGAATATTGGTTAAGCTAGCAGACCGGCCACAGTAGGGATCCAAAGGGGGGGCCATCTACAAAAGATCCATGTGCACAATGGGCTAAAAAGACCCTAAGGTTCAGCCCATTAAGACTTCCAAAATGCTAAGGTTCCAAAATTCAAAGGTTGTGTCCAAAGGGTTAAAGCTTAGGGGGAATTGGATGCTTTGTGTACTCTCCAAAGTCAACACACATCCCTACACATGAGGGGGTGAGCCCTAAAGGTAGGGGATGAGAGAGAAAGTCACCTATGAGACTGCAAACTGAATATCCGGCCTTGTGTTGCATACATAAATGAGGCAGCCATCAGCAGTTTGGTAAAGAGTGACATCAGCAGGATCGCCAACATCATGTAGACTCAACTTCAAACATGTTTCCATGGGAGTGGCAATAGGTTTGCAATCCTCAAGTCCAAACTTACATAGCAATGTCTCTATGTAACTTTTCTGACACAAGGCAATACCACCATCACACTGCTTAAATTGTATACCCAAGTAATGATGCAACAGCCCCAAATATTTCATCTTGAAAGTAGCATTCAAATCAGCCTTAAATTCAGCAATATGTCTCTCAGTTGGTCCAGTGATCAACAAATCATCAACATAAATAACCACAATGAGAAGTACATCACCCTCACGCTTTAGATACAATGTGCTTTCTGTTGGACTGTTACGAAAGCCTTGTTTGACCAAATGAGTGTCAGCTTTCTCATACCAAGCACGAGGAGATTGCTTCAACCCATACAAAGCCTTCTTACATCTGCACACTTTGTCCTCTTGTCCTTTTATGACAAAACCGCGAGGCTGCATTACATAAACTTCCTCAAATATGTCACCATTCAAGAAAGCAGTAACAATGTCTGATTGATGTACATCCCAACCAAAATGAGCTTCCAATGCACATAGAAAACGTACAGTAGTCATATGAAAAGTGGGAGCAAAAGTCTCTTCATAATCTATGCCTTTTTGCTGTGCATAACCTTTTGCAACAAGTCGAGCCTTATGGCGATCGATCTCACCATCCGGGTTGCGTTTCAACTTGTAAACCCACTTCGTACCAATGGCCTTTTTGCCAGGAGGCAAATCACATAAAGTCCATGTGTCATTTTCTATAAGTGCATCATATTCTGATTGCATGGTAGCCATCCAATTTTCTGAATTTGTGCTTCATCAAAAGACAAAGGCTCCTCAACATCATGTAAGCTAGACACAGCCAAAGCATAACAATCTAATGCATAAGATGCATGGCGAGAGCCTGAACGAGTATGACTAGACAAAGGTGCATCCAATTTACTGTCACGCAAAGTGTGCACCAGCCATTTTGGCATACCTCTAGCCTGCTCATTTTCAGCCCTTTCCTCATCAAGTACATCATGTACATCTGCATCAGTAATAGGCTGATCTAAAACATTTTCAGAACCCCCCATAGGTTGTACATTTGCCTCATTGGAACTTACATTCGTATTTCCACCACTGAAAAGAGGTAACAAAGTGTCATAAATGTCTTGTGAGCTTACATTACTGTCTCTAGTACATGACGGCAAGGGCTGAACACAATCTTCCACAAACACTATATCCTGAGAAACCAGAATACGTTTTGTTTGCAGATGATACAACTTGTAACCTTTGCTTTCAGCACTATAACCAAAAAAAATACATTTGACAGCCTTATCATCCAATTTTCTGCACTGCACTTGTGGCACCAAAGCATATGCCAAACAGCCAAAAACAAGCATGTTCTCAATAGAAGGCTTTCTATCATGCCATGATTCATATGGAGTAATATACTGCAAAGCTTTCGTAGGACACCTGTTAAGTACATAAGTGGCACACATGATGTCCTCAAGCTAAAGAGAATGCGGCAAAGCTTGACTTTTGACCATACATCGTGTCACTTCCGTCAGTGACCTGTTTTTCCTCTCAGCAACACCATTTTGCTGAGGTGTATAAGGCACTGTACATTGGTGTTTTATCCCACGACTAGCCAGAAATGCATTAAATTCATGAGACATATACTCCCCCCCTCGATCGGAACGGAGGGTGCCCATAGTACATTTCAAGACATTTTCAGCCATAGCTAGAAATTTCTTGAAACACATAAAAACTTCGGACTTCGCTTTAAGCGGAAATACCCATGCATGCCTGGAGTAATCATCAATGAAAGTCACGAAGTACAAGTAATTGCCCAAGGACGGAGTTTGCATGGGCCCACAAACATCACTATGCACAAGTTGCAACCTGCATGTGGCCCGAACTGAACCATTCTTTGGAAATTTAGAACGCTGCATCTTACCCAAAATATAGCCTTCACAAACATGTTTAAGAGGTGCTTCAAGAGGCGGCAAAGAAGCAACCATATCAAATTTGTGCAAACGTAGCAAACTGGCAAAATTCAGATGACCAAAACGTGCATGCCAAAGTTTTGCATCTGAAATAGCCCTTGAATCTACAACAGCATTTGCAAAAAAATTTCCACACTTGTCATACAAAGTGAGCTTATACAACCCACGGCACAAAAGCCCAGATGCAACAATTTCATCACCAAAATTGAGATCATGAACTGTACATCTGTCATCCACAAATTTGACTACAAGTCCAAGTCTAGCAAGTGCGGATACAGACAAGAGATTCTTCTTGATCCCAGGTACGTAAAGTGCATCAACAAGTGTGAAGGAACTGCCATTAGCAGCAGCGAGTACAATATTTCCAACTCCCTGAATTGGATAAGAGGCGTTGTTGGCACAAGTGAATGAATTCCCATGAGGGACAGACTCGAGAGAGGTAAACAATTCACGATGTGAGGTAATGTGCTTTGTAGCACCACTGTCGAAATACCACACATGTGAATCTGCAGCAACTGACAAGCATGCATCATGGACAGCAAGATTGTAAGTACACTATGCGCTAAAAGCCCATTCTGCATCAACATCAACAACATAGTCTCCTTTCACAGAAGACTCAACAATGGATGCATTTGTAGTGGAACCAGCATTTGCAGTGGAACCACCCTCTTTCTTCTTAGCCTCTTTGGCCTTCAACTTAGGACACGACTTGATCAAGTGATCATTGGCTTTACAATAATGGCAACGCATCTTCTTTTTGCCCTTATCACCAGAATTTCCAGACGAATTGCTGCCAGTAGAAGCATTAGGAACATAATTTTTGCCACTCGCAGCAGAACCATAAGAAGTGGCTGCATTGCTGTTACCACCCTTTCTTTGAGAAGCAATAAAAGCCTGTTCAACTGCAAGTTGTCTAGTCCTGTTTTTTCTGGAAAGTGACTCTTGCAACAGCAATGTGCATATTGCATCAAACTTGACAACTTCTGGATTTCCTTGGGTCATAAGTCTCCAAGTACTAGCAAAAGTCTGGTAAGAATTTGGTAAGGCATCAAGAACAGTCTGCACAAGGGAACTGTCTAAAATAACTTCACCTGCAGAAATAAGTTGCTCATTGATATCCTTGACACTAGCAAGGAAATTGTCCATATCATCTTCCTCATGCATAATCTTCGACTCCAGCTCTTTACGCAGCAAAGCAATTTTAGCCTCATTGCGGCTTGCATAAAGACCTGCTAGAATATCCCAAGCCTATTTTTCAGATTTTGTTGAACGGATGTGAGGAACAATGGTGCGCTTCACAGACAACGCAATCAATGCATGAGCCTACGCATCCTTAACATCCCAACGAGCTTGTTCTGTCGTAGACAAAACAACTCTTAACAGCTGCAATCCTTGCAGCAAGACCTGCAACATCGCCTACATCCTCAGAACCAGGACGTACATCAATGCCCTGCACAATGTTCCAGACACCCTTTGACACAAGAACATGTTGCATCATATAAGCCCACATAGGGTAGTTGTCCCCATCCAACCTGTCCTCAGCAGCAAACATCTTGAACACATCTGTGTTGTTGTTGTCAGCCATGGTAAATGCTGCACCTGATGTGAAAACTGCCCGAAAATAGGAGAAACGGACCGGGAACAACCTGTGCTATATAGCACAAACCGTAGAAGACTATAAGGCACCTGTTATGCAAAAAACGGCACTCACAGAAATTTTGCACAAAATGACGAAATAGCCTGTGTAGTACTGCCTGTAGTGGAAACGGAGGCTGAAATGAGCCCAAATCAAAATTCTGAGCAGACCAAGCTCTACGAGCTTACCCAAAATATTTGTCGACCTACGAACGCTTGCCAAAGCTCACTGAAATTAGAGAAAGTGAGCAGGAGTGTGTTGGAGCAGCTGGCGACTAAGCCCGGGAGGAGTGACCTGCTCTGATACCAATTGTTGGAATTAGGGTTGTAGAGAAACACACACGGCTTGGAGAAGACGAAGGAAGCTCAAGGCACACAATAGAGAGTGTATTAACTTAGTGTGCAATGGAAAGATGGATAGCCCTAGAGTGATGGGCATATATACCATGCACGGGGGAAAAAACCTCCTAAAGAGGGAAAAAATGCCCCAGCGGTCCTAGTGTGTTCACACACATCACTATCACATGTACATGTAACAGCCACTAAACCTTACATCTAAGTGAAAAGTTACCATTAAAGCTTATCTTATGAGTACAAATCTACCTTTGAAGCTTAACTTTATGATGCATAGCTACCATTAATAGTTAACCCTAATTCCAAGGTTACCATTAAAGCTTAAACATAAATGATGCACATAAACCTTCCTAGGATTAAAACACATTTAATTAAACCTACTAGAAATGAAGATTACCTCCTCTAAGCAAGAGGGATGTGGGGTTGAAGTCCTTCTTGAAGAGATGTGAGGCTCAAGGAGGAAGGAAAGGGATTTATGGAGAAGAGGAAGGAGAGAGGAGTTCTTCACAAAACCGTCAAGCGTTCGGCCTTCAAGAGAGGAAGAGAGTTGAGGGTTTGGCCTTCAAGAGAGGGAGAGAGCAAGATCAAGGTTTAATGGAAACCTTGATTTACTTAAGCATAATCTTGAGCATGGCAAGTATGCAAGTAGCTTAGCAACATATGTGGGTCTCCAAAATACAAAGGAGAGGGGGTGTTTATATAGGAAATGGTGGGTGGAATTCTCTTCTCAATTCCTATTGGACCCCAATTCTCTTCTAAATTCTTATTGGACCCCAAATTCTCTTCTCAAATGCTATTGGACCCTATTTCTCTTCTCAAATGCTATTGGACCCTAATTCTCATCTTAATTCCTATTGGACCCCAATTTTCTTCTTAGTTCTTATCTCTTAACTTTATCTTTCAATCAAGTTAGTCCCTTTTTCTCCCAGTTCTCGATCTAGATCAGTTCCCACGCGAATCTTCACGAAGAAGTATAAAAATAATCTTAATCTTTTTGAAAAAATATAGGGATGATGTAATTTCTTATCGAAAATATCCTTGTCTTTTCATTCTGGAGTAAAGTCTCATTGTCCGCATGACTTCTTTGTCGGTCTTGCTTTTTTCTAAATTATTTTCTACGCTGAAAAAATTCTGAATGGCTCTAGGGTTTAGGGAGGGACCTTACAGAGAGGAGGGAACTACAGGTATGTCCACAATAGTTTTTTAACCAAAGGTATCAATGTTTTTAAATGCAATTTTCATTGAGTGTCTTTTTTCAAGTGTCTTACCTTCTCGTAAGGGAAAGGAAATGATTCTTGATACCATTGTTGTAGAGGATGATTTGGATATCCACGTGATCTTCAACTCTTTGTTGTAGACTTATGTTTGATAGACACCATCTTACTACATTTTCATTTTGTGTTTGTTATGTCACGGACTCTCTTGGCACGATTTGTTGCCAGCAAGAGTATCTCATTTATCTATGTTTTGGAGTCTCCTATGTGTTACCCCCAGTGGTTCCCATTGACACTTGATGCATTGCCATTGTTGGGGATTACATTACCATTGTTGGGGACTTTAGAGTACTTTCTTCATGGGTTCATGTTCACGATCACGTCTCGATTACGATCTAGTAGTACACCATACATTGGGATATTTTCTTTGAGGATCATGTGCATGCTGGCATGCATTCATTTAGCATTCTTGATGCTTGCAGACTTTGGATAGATACTCATTATGGCATCTATGACAGGTGTGTATTGTTTGTTTAATTTAATGCTTAGGTCATAATTTATGATATTGGTTTTTTAATCTTACAAAAGAGACTATGAATTGAAAAGTCTATTGGGTGGGTGGAGAGGTTTTGTCACGCTTTGGAGATGGTGGTGCATTGTTGCATTGTGGTGATCTATCATGGAGCATATGGATGTGTTGAAAGTTTATTCGGTAGGGTTCAGATAATGCTTTTATATCTTGTGTGATTTTCTTAGTACTTCAGAGATGGTGGTGCATTGTTGAATTATGGTGCTCTATAATGGGGCATATAAATATGTTGAGAGTTTATTCGGTTGGGCTTTGATAATGCTTCTATATCTTATGTGATTATCTTAGTGCTCATCTTGAAATGTTGTAGATGTATGATGTGATTTGCAGTGCCATTGCTCTATGCTATTCATGGTGCATAGAGTTGGGATGCATCCATCATGCTATGTGAGAGATCTCTCAAGCTAGATTAGGATTGGGGGAACCTTGGTGCAGTGGGTTGCTGCAAAGTCTAGATTTTGTGGAGTTGCTTTGTCAACATGGAGATATTTTTTTGGAGCTAGGGTGTGGTATTGTTCGTGTATTGGAGGAATTCTTAGCATCAAGGTATTCATGTGTTTGTCTTGACATTGATGAGCCATTGATCACAGATTATGTGCTACCCTTGCTTCGCCCGGAAAACCAAAGCCAGCAAGAGGCCTCTACCTCTTTAGTTATTGATGATGAGGGTGACATGCCATCGTGTGTAGAACCCTTTGATGACTAGTGAGGCTCAACTCCCTCTATGACATTGAAGTTACTTTTGTGTTCTTTGTCTTCCATTTTTTGGGCCGCTTATGCTTCTTATCTCCATTCTAGTTCACAAGGTTTCTGGTCATTTAGAGTATGGAATTATTTTGTTGTGTCTATTGATTGGCTTGACTTTTGCTTATTTTGTGAAAGTGCATTACCGGTCTACGCAGAGATGGCTCAAAGGATGGCAATGGACTTGTAATAGGACTCCCATCTTTGCAAAACATGTCATATACACAATGTTTTCATTGATGACAAATGTGATTCTTCATAGAGTCCAAACTTTTTGTACCAATGCTTTATGATGTACCAATGTTAAGAAAATTATGTTCGGATACATAAATGTTTACCATCTTTGGGTGCTTAAATAAAAATGCAAAAAAACAATAAAATATCAATGTTTATCACTCAATTTTGAGTTTGGGATGGCTAAATGGCAATGAGTTTATTATGGTTATGTAAGTTTTTGAGCTCATTTTGAAAGACGGTGTTTTGAAATCCTCAAGTGAGGTGTCCAATGGATCATGCTAGAAATTAATATATTTGTACTTGTATAAAGATAAATTTGTCCAATTATTTTCAAAATTATGGATATGGTAATGATTGTGCAATGTGATGTATGTTATGGATCTATTTTTTTTCAAACCATGTGGATGAGAAGCATTCATGCATAAATCCATGTGCTCTCTTAATTATTTTCTTGGATTTGTATTCGCTCAAAAAGTATTTCTCAGGCTGTGGTAGACCTGAGAGGGGTAATATTATGGATGTATGTGGACATTGAAGGCTGTTTTCTACTTTCACTGATTCAACAATTTGTCCCTCTTTATTACCACATTAAAGAATGGTTTCTTGTGGCATCTCTATGGTTTTTCCATTGCCTGTCATTGAAGCTTATCAAATTTATGCCAAACTATACCCAAGGTCTTGCTTGTATCTCAAGAATGCACATGTAAAGTTTCTTTCTTTGTGGCCTATGAGCCTAGCTAAAATCTCACAATGTCACATGCCTCATAAGGAAACATTGTTTTTAAGAAATTTATCATTGGTAACAAGATTTTGGTGGGCATTGTGGGTGTTGTTAACTTTGGTCCACAATATGGTGAGCTCCTTTTACATGTGCTCAAAGTCCTCTATAAGGAAACTCCCACTCTTACTTTTGCAAGTGTTTTTGGATGTTTGGTATCATCACACAACCTTCATAAACTGAAAAAATGCTATGTGGCCCCATTCGTAGTTGTAGCTTGTAACAACCATCATTAAGGCCAAAAAATTTGTCTCACTAAAGAGGCCTCTCCCATACAAACAAACAAAGTCTACATGTATCTTTCAATAGTGATGAGTTACGTTTGAGAACATGCATGCTTTGTATTGTTTCTAGCTGCATGAAATCTTTGCCCCTTTTGAGTTCTATTAGTATGTTAGCTAACTATGTCAATTAATAGATGCTCGAATCCATGAGTGGGATGATGCTCACTTTCTCCAGATAACCGTAGAGAGACTAATGAGAGTACATCTAGTCATTGGGCTACATGTAGTGGCATGCATGTTACCGACACTAGGGCGCACTCCATTGAGTGTGTCCTCCCCCCTTAAACCACATGCATGCACACTGCCACACTCTAATAGGCAAACTCTATGCATAGTAAAGCCTCTAGTTGCACAATTAGCTATAACGTCTCCTATTAGTGAATCACAAAAAATAAACCAAGAAAAAAAACCATGTACCAAGGGGAAGGCCCTTTCTTCATCCATGGCTTGTTTTGTTGTGAAAAACAATACTATAAATAATTAAGAAAAGGTAAAAATAGATAATGTGGAGTTTTTAAGAAAATTGAAAATTCAATGTTTATGTAGCTATGAGAGAGGGGGCCTTAACAAATGGCAATCATTGGTCACATTGGAAAACATCTTCAAAGATCTAGAAAAACAAGTGTGTGCATACAAAAGCATGCTTGTGCATACAAAAGGATGCTTGTGCACTCACACATTTCTTCACCTCTTTGGTGCTTTTAGACTCTCAAGTCATGTTTTCATACATAAAAGCCTATGCTAGCTTAGCAAGCAAGGCATGATTTATGTTGGGGTATCGTGCACATATTGATGTAGCAACTGCTAGGTATGAGGCATATGCTATGCAACAATCCAAGAGTGTAGCCCTTACAAAAGGTTATCACAGACCTACAAAGTTTATGGACAATAACATAAAGCACTCAAACACCTTCCTTACTACTTGTGCAAGCATATTGAAGAAGCCAGCCTCTTGCTCCAAACTTTGTAGGGAGAAGTCCATGGTCACAAGAAAGCACAACTAGAGTGCTTAGTTAGCTGCATCATAGTGTATTGTGCATAGGAGCAAATACAAAGATGACCAGGCTCACCCCGGGTGAAAGTGACACAAATCTCCCTGATATCATGGGTGGCAACATTTATCTCCTTTGACTAAAAGTCTATGGGTCGCTGCTACACAAAATGTACATACAACAATTCTACAAAATATAACACATAGTCTGCATTTTGCAATGGATGGCCATAAACTTCCAAGTAGGTCCTCTCAGCATTATCTTTGATCGCTTCATGAAGGGACTTTGATACCTTCCATCATCCATTCTTTATCTCTGCGTCCTCACATGGCCATATTGTTTTAATCATATCATTGGTCACTTCTTTATTGATATCTTTCCATTGCATATGGTTTGGATTTGCCCATTTTGCGAGCAATGTGTGTCGCTTGTTGTGCTGACATACCGTGAGCTAGAGATTCTATGCGCTGAAACGCATTAATAGCCACTTGTTGTTGATCATCTGGCAATGGCTGGGTACCACAAACTTTGTGGAACATGCGTCTAACCTCACTATCCTATCTTATTGCAGTTTTAGTAAGAACCACGATTAAATTGTCAATCCATGGGACGAAGCTGACTCGACTAGTGCATAGACGCTACAAAAGGTTGTTAATCTCTGGAGAAACAACTAACAACTCGCATCTAACTCAAGCTACACTCAAGTGACTGAAATCACCAAAAGCCAATCGCTCATCGGCAAACAGATCACATCCATTACAGCATGAAATTACATCCAAACGTAATGAAACTTCTAGGACAAGTTTAGAAGACCTAAGCACACATGCTTATGGTCTCAAATCCCACTTTAGGTCAAGTGCCAAATCGCGATTATTAACAAGAGTGGATTTTTGACATAGTTGTTTTCGACCCAGAATGCACCTAAATGCTTAGCAATGATGCCCCAATACCCCGCCTATGCTTAGTTTTTTATTTTGAAGTATAAATTCCTACTTCTGATGAGATTAGGCCGCGGGTCGGTGGCACCAAAAACTACAAAATATTGTGATGTGTTTACGTCAATGCGTAAAGCTCTTACCTGCGGTTGCAATGCAACAAACGTGACTGCAATGTGACAACAAGGGAGGGAGAAGGAAGGGCAAGAAGGAGAGAAGTGAGCACCGTTAGCTCATGGTGTGTATTTCATTATCCAAAAACTTACAAAATAACTTACAAAAATTGGCTTTTAAACCCTAGCCAAGGTTTTTGGTGGTCAAAATTAATAATTTGGGAGCTCTAACTAAAGATAGGTCATCAATTACAAGGTTTATCCAAAAAATGGGAGTTACAATATTCTCAATTTATCAAAAATAATAAGTGTTTTACACTGAGAGCTCCGAAAAATGGTATTCGTGGTATCCGTGTTAGCTTGCTGCTAACATTCCCCCCTCCTCGCCTATGTCATCCCTTGACACAACTTTATAGACTAAAGTAGTCTTTGGGTTGACGGCTGGTGAGGTGGTCTTTAAGCGCATTTAGTGCCTTTTGGTATGTGATTTTCCTTTTTTTATCTGGCACTTGCAAGAACTGCATGGTGACTTTGTTCTTCAGCTCCACTCTTGAGTAGCCTACAAAGCGCGATGTCAGGTTGCTGATCATTGGCCCAAATATTTTCGTTCGCTAAGTGAAGAACCTTATTAGAACGCTTCCTCAAATGATAGCATATTGTGAGAAGGTAAAAACATGCAGCTGGCATAGAAGCCATAGAGGACTTCTTCGGAAGGTTGCCCACTGAGATCATAGCACAACCCTTTGTTACCCTCGAGGAATGACATCCACCGGGTGCCTACTTGCTCTGGCTCATGGAATACTTCGATGCAATTTAGTAGCATTCGGTAGATTTTGTATAACATTGCACTGGATAAATCTGGTAGACTTCTGAAGAAGGACATGGTGCCCGTTAGGATTTTCACCATGTACTCCTCTGTCGGTGGTCCCTTGTCTGGAGCAAGCAATCTTGGGTAATTCAACCAAGTTGGCCGCTTCTTTAGTAGTGCCTCGTGTGCTTTCCAAGTCCTTACTCGTGGTACAGGATCGAAAAGTTGGATCCTTTTGCAGGGCCACAAGTGATCTTGTGAACAGAATCAAGTACCTTGGATTCTTGTTCAACCAACTCGGCCTCCACTTGGGGTGGTCCTGATCTGCATCCTTGACTTGCATGTCAGTGTAAAGCCTTTCTTTCACCTGTAGCAGCTCCACTTAAATCAGAGGATAGGGCAGGGATTGTTGGTGCCATTGTGCATTGATTTGATTGGAAGTGAGTTGTGTAACATTGATGGAATGAAGAACTCTTAGGTCCCAATCCATTGCTGCTTTCCAATGATCCTCTACCTCTTGTGTAATTTTTTCCTTCAGGCATCTTCTTCAGCCTTTGAGCATTGGACCATTGGCACTGTGTCTAATTTAGTTATGTATATTTGAAACTCTTCTACGGCACTTAGCTCTTTGGCTGCCTACGTCTCCATCTCAACGAATGAAATAGAGGGGATCTCTACATGGGGCTGCTCTGAAGTGCCTGCCTCCTCTTGGGTTTTCGACCGTCCCTCTCTCAATAGTTGGTTGACTCTTTTAAGTTCTTCTATTTCTTTTAGCAGCTTGTTTTCCCTTTGGACCCGCATCAAAGCCAGGTTTCTGTGCTAAAACTGCTCCAACTTAAGCTCCAGCTCGAGGTCTTTATTTTTCTTCTCTAATGCCTTGTAGAACTCGTTTGTGCCTTTGATCGAGGCCACTGCGGAATTTTCTTTGATTCATCACAGGATAATTGCATGTTCATTTATTCTTTGTTCCGAGTACTGTAGGGAGGCATTGGCTACATCCAGCTGAACCTGAATCTTCTGAACTGACAAGGTCGTGGTTAGAAGTTTGTTTGTGACTTCTGTCAGTTGTTCATCTTTTGCCTTGCATGCATCTAACAATTTTGTAATCAAATCTCCAAGGTCCTCCATTTCTTTCTGTTGTTTATCTCTTGCGAGCTGATGTTGTTCAGCTTTCACTTTCAACTCCTACACTTGCCTTTGTAAATCAGTGATGATGTTGAGTCGATCGTCTAACTCCCCTTGGAGTGCGTCAATCACCATCTCTAATTCTTTGGCCCCTTGTGCTACGACTTAGTGCTACTGAGCGTAGTCGTTCAATCATGTCCTGCATTTTCTTAGCATGCTCATTAACTTGCAAGATGACCTCGTCATTTGATTGCCAATCTTCGTTCCATGCCAGCTAACTTGATTTTCTGCAGCTTCTTGTGTGTCCTTTGGCGATATCATGGTGGCTGTTTGATGTTGCCCTTGTGGCTGTGATCCTCTTCTGTTTTGTCATCCTAAGGCTTTGTGGATGCCTCGGCCTTCTCTTGTTGTGTTGAGGTAGCGGATGTTTCCTCGGCCTCTTGTTCTCTGGGTTGCTCAAACTTCTTGTTGTCTTGTGATGGTGCAGGATTGGCTACCCTTTCTGGCTCTTTGTCGTGCTCTTTTTGCTACTCTTCTGTAGACTCAGCTCCTTACTTTGTTCAGGCTCTGTCTCCTTGGTGGGTTCAGGTTCTTTGGCTTCCTTTACTGGTGAAGGTGGTGGGCTTGGCATGGGGTGATCATGTTGTTAAACACGGATGAAGAAAAGCACGGAGACACATTGTTGGGGTGGTAAAGCCCAATGTGCCGCGCCTAAGTGTTGGGCGGCCGGAGACTACCGAGAACTAACACTGACCATTCATTCTACATAAAAGAATAAGGATTCATAACCCTAACACTATTGTGTTTGGAGTCCACCCAAACCTGTGTCTCCTCTCTTCTCCATTGTTGCACACACACACACACACACACACACACACACACACACTCTCTCGTATGTCCTCTTCAACTGGTATCAAAGCTCAGGGATTGGGAGCACCATTGGAGCTCAGCGGGGAGGCAAGCGGAGAAGTAGCAAAAACTGCAGCACGTTTTTGCATATCTATTTTGGCCTACCAAAACGTCTTCATTTAAGCCAATTCTCGCGGTTCCAAGCCGGTGTTTTGTCCTCTTTAACTTTGCAGAAGAAAGTTTTCTCAAAATCTTCACCAATTATGAGATACATCACTCAAACTGTCTATAGGTCGTGAGGTAGAAGCTGCAAATTTTTACGAATCTGTTTTGATCTGTAAAAACAGCTTATTTCAAGTCCATTTCTACGGTCCCAAACATTTTGGCATGGTCTACAACTTTGCAGAAGAAAGTTTCTGCAAATTTTTCACAGTTTGAGAGATATTCAGTTCAGACAGCAGGGTGGTCTACCATTGTCCATTCTTCTACGTACAGGTTTTTGTTGCATACTCTTTCTGCAATGTCTGTCACATGCATATTTGATGTAAGGTCTTGAGGGTCTGTTATATTAGACAAACTGCCGTAGCGGTTACAGAAAAGGGTTTTTGTGGTTGATGTAAGATCTTACGTGGTTTATGTATTGTTATGGAAATATGCAAAGCCTATTGTTGAGAGTCCTGGTAAGGTTTAATTGAGTTGGTGGACTCTCAAATGTGGAGATCATTTCTGTAACATTTAATGGCCTAAAAACTTGTGTGTAGCGGAAATTAGCATGAACATAGTGGGCATTTCATTAGAATAGATTCCTAATGAGAATTACAAGAGTGCTTGGGTGGAGAGAGCAACAAAAAGCATAACACCTAGTTAGATAGCATGAACAATACTTTCAAAAGAGAGAGAAATTAAGCTATTGACAACAGTTGAGGACCGGATTTGCATGGAGCCGGTCCCCCCTCCAAAAGGCTTTGTATTATGGTTTCTCCCATCAAGAGAGACATTGTACAATACAATTCTTTGTATTCCTTCAAGACTAGCTAGTGCAATGAAGATGAAAGCTTCATGTACTAAGCAAAACACTTAGCAAACACAACATCAATTATCCCCGGTCTCAGACCCAAGACCTCACACACCTTCGAAGATGGTGAGAGCTAGCAGGGTATGAGAGTAGATTGAGAGGAAGAAGGAGTATCTTACGAGAAAGATGTACATCTCCTCACATAATCACTCATATTAGCATATCTTAGCTTATTAATTAGCTTGGTAGAGGAGATGAGCATTCATTGAAGCTTGGCTCTTGGTTGGATTTGCATCCACATGCCAAGAGTATGTCGATGTAGGCTTCTATCTCACAAGCTTGGAGTAGGTGATGAGCTCTCCATTAAAGCTTGGGAAGAGATAGTCTTCTCTTTCTTCACACATGATATTGTGTGAGTGTGTGTGTGATAATGCCTTGCAAAAATCAGCCCTCTCTCTCTCTCTTGGGAGAGCTCCCTTGCTATTTGCTCTTGCTGTCCTCCCATTGGACCTCCCTAGAGCTAGCCAATGAAAATTAAGCAGCATAAGTGATAGCCTTCTGACATGTGTCCCCCTTTCCCCTTTTGTGAGAACTTAAGGTAATTTAATAATTTAACTAAACTCTCATTGGACCCCTTTGCCTCCTGGCCAATAGGAATCAGGCAAGCCATTGGGCTCCTGAATGCTCATTGGACCCCTTGGGAGACTGTCCAATAGTCTTCTAGAGGAGTTAATTCTCATTGGTTCTTTTATTAAGTGTTTTTAAATTTATTAAACTAGATTTACTCTAGCCTAATTCTCATTGGTCCACCTCCAAGGCCATCCAATAGGAATTGGTTACACCTTGTGGGCATCTAGGCTAGGGAGCTGACATGTGTCCCTCATTCCCTTTGTGTAAACGGAGCTTGTGTGTGTGTGTGTGTGTGTGTGTGTGTGTGTGTGTGTGTGTGTGTGTGTGTGTGTGTGTGTGTGTGTGTGTGTGTGTGTGTGTGTGTGTGTGTGTGTGTGTGTGTGTGGCTTACTCTCTCATCCCCTACATGCTAGGCTCGCCCCCTCCTATGTAGGGATGTACAAAGACTTTTTTGGTCACACACAAAGCATCCAATTCCCTTAAGGTTGACCTTTGGACACAACCTTTGAATTTTGGAACCTTAGCATTTTGGAAGTCTTAATGGGCTGAACCTTAGGGTCTTTTTAGCCCATTGTTTCACATGGCTCTTTTGCAGATGGCCCCCCCTTTGGATCCCTATTTTCCCTCCTTTGGATCCCTACTGTGGCCGGTCTGCTAGCTTAACCAATATTCTAGATTTTTCTCCCCTGGCACTTCCCCATATTAAATGATGAGTTTAACATGAGAAAATCATTTAGGAGAATTAGATATTGATTATTATGACAATTTCAGTGATACAGGTTCTAGAGTGAGCCCCCGACATCCCCATAGTTTTGGCATCGATATAGGATGTATGTTTATGCGGTTAGTGTAGTATTGGTGTGCATCTGCTGACCCGCCATTGTTGGTATTGCTGTCATCTTTATCTGTATGCCTTTGACAGTGTTTAGTTGGTTGACACTCTTCTAGAGTTGGAGACATTGCTAGTGACAGTTCTTTGAGATTTTATCTTGCCGGTTTAGCCACTTTGATCAGCATTTCAGTCATTGTACACATTTGTTTTGGGTTCAGAAGTCAGTTTTGCAGGGGAGACTCTGTCGAAATTTTCCAGGTTTTCTATCATCTTATTTAGTGGAGCGAATCTATCACTTTTGTTCCTTGTTGAGTGATGGCTTCATCATCGAAGAACTCTTTGTTCAACATTGAGAAGCTAGATGGCACTAACTTCCCATTTTGGAAGGAACAAATTTACAATGTCTTAGTCCAGAAGAAGCAGATCCGACCGATAAAGATGAAAGGGATAAAGCCTGAGGATATGGATGAGTATGATTGGCAGGAGTTGGATGAGCTTGCCAGGTCCACCATCATGCTGACTTTGTCAAAGAATGTGTACTTCAGTGTGAACATGGAAAAGACTAGTTATGAGTTGTGGAAGAAGTTATGTGACCTGTATGAGAAGCAAAGTGCCGCATCACAGGTTTATTGGCTGAAAAGTTAGTTGATTTGAAGATGAATGAGTGCGCACCCATGTGTAACCATCTCAATGAGTTCAACACAATTTTTTGTCAGCTTTCTGCGCATGCAGTCAATTTTGACAATTCGGTCAAAGCAATGTTCTTGCTAGTTACACTGCCAAAAAGTTGGGATACTTTTCGCACAGCCATAAGTAACTCAACACCTCTTGATGACTTTACATGTGCTGATGTTGAGGGTAGTTTGCTTACTGAAGAGGTTAGCAGGAACAATCTTGATACTTCTCGTGGTACTAGCAATGCTCTCGTTGTTCATGGTCGATCACAAGAAAAGGGCAAGCAGAATCAAAGAGGAAAATCTCATAGCAAATCACATGGCTGAGAAGACATTGAGTGCTATCATTGTCACAAAAAGGGTCATAGAAGAAAGATTGTCGAAAGTGGAAACAAGAGAAAGGTAAAGACAAGAAGTCGGAAGAAGGCAAGACTAAGGAAAGCAGTATAAAGATTGAAGAGATCAACAATGTTTTTGTTGAATATTCTAATGGAGATATTTATCTCACATCTGCCATGGATTCAGCATTTCTGGTTTCCACTGATGACTATGCTTTACAGGATTGGGTTATTGACTCAGGTACATCGTTTCATGTGACTCCTCACAGAGAGTGGTTCAGTACATATAATGCAGCCTGTAAAGGTCGTGTTTGTCTTGGCAATGATTTTGCTTGCGACATAGTTGGTGTCAGCGATGTGTAGGTGAAATTTCAGAATGGTTTTTCATTCATGCTCAAGAATGTGAGACATGTGCTGAAGCTTACCAAAAGCTTGATTAGTACAGGACAATTGGATGATGAAGGATATTACTACACATTTGGTGATAGTTTGTGGAAGATGATCACCAAAGGTTCTTTAGTGGTAGCACATGGTTTAAAGTCTGGGACTTTGTACATGCTACATGTATTCAATGTTAAAAACCATGTAATTTGTGTAACCAAGCAGCCAAGTGTTTCTTTGTGGCATCGCCAGTTAGGACATGTGTCTCAAAAGGGAATGAAAATCTTACCTCGTTTTGGTTATGTGCCTAGCTTCAATTTCTCAGACTTTTCAGTTTATCAGCATTGTCTTTATGGTAAACAAAACAATCACCACACAAAAGGGGAAGCACTCAAAAAAGTGAGCCATTAGAGTTAGTGCATAGTGATGTCTGTGGACCTATGCCTAACATATCCATGGGAGGTTCATTGTACTTTGTTACAATCGATTGATGACTTCTCAAGGAAAGTGTGGGTATATCTTCTTAGGAAGAAGGATGAAGTTCTTTCAAAATTTCAAAATTTTGTGGCATTAGTGGAGAATCAGTCTGGCAAGAAAGTAAAGTGCTTAAGGTCAGACAATGGTGGTGAGTATGTCACTAAAGCCTTTCAGGACTTTTGTGATTCCAAAGGCATCAAAAGAGAGTTGACTGCTCCATATAACCCTCCACAAAATGGTGTTGCGGAGAGGATGAACCGTACCATACACATGTTGTCTAATGCAGAGTTGCCTAATGTATTTTGGGCGGAAGCATTAGCAACTGCTGTCCATCTTATCAATAGATCTCCTAACAAGGATTTAGATGAGAAGGTACCTGAAGAGCTTTGGTCTGGGAAGCCACCTTCTTACAAGCATCTTAGAGTCTTTGGTTGTGAAGCGTATTGCCATGTTCCAAAGGATTTTCGAAGCAAGTTGGCTCCTAAGTCAAAGAAATGCATATTTCTTTGCAATGGCAATCCTGGCGAGATGGGATTTCGGTTATGGGATCCTAAAGCTAAAAAGATAGTTCGCAGTAATGACGTATATTTCAATGAAGAAAAGATGCATAAGAAGCATGTGCATACAGTGGAGGTCAGGAGAGTTATCTTCCAAGAAGATGGAATTGTCCACAATAGGGCTGAAGGGCCTAATGTCAGACAACAAGTAAAGAATCCTCCTGCAGTACAAGATGTTGATGTGGGACAACCAGCTCAAGTAGTTATTAGAAGGTCTATAAGAGTTTCAAGGCCTCCTGATAGATTTACTCCCTCATTGGACTACATTATGTTGATAGATTGCGGAGAGCCTTCCTACTATAAGGAAGCCATGTCAATGGATGACAAGGCAAAGTGGGAGAAAGCTATGCAATCATAAATGGACTCGTTGCATAAAAATCAAACTTGGAAGTTGGTTCGGTTACCTAAAGGTAAAAAGGCATTACCATGCAAATGGGTGTACAAGCAAGAAATTACTCCTCATGATAATAAACCCAAGTACAAGGCACGACTTGTTGCTAAAGGATTTAAGTAGTAGCAGGGTATTGACTTGATGAGATCTTTTCTCCGGTTGTCAAGATGACTACTTTGCGGTGTGTACTTGTGTTGGTTGCTAAAGACAACATGAAACTTGACCAGATGGATGTCAAGATGGTGTTCTTGCATGGTGATCTTCAAGAAGAAGTTTATATGCAGCAGCCAGAAGGTTTTGTTGAGAAGGGCAATGAAGACTTGGTGTGTCAGTTAGAAAAGACTCTTTATGGTCTAAAACAATCATCAAGGGAGTGGTATCGTAAATTCTACTCGTTCATGCTCTCTCAAGGCTACAAACGTAGCAATATGGACAATTGCCTCTACACTAAGCGAGCTAATGATGGTAGTTTGTTAATTTTGGTCCTTTATGTGGATAATATGTTAATTGCCAGGAAATGCAGTGATGAGATTTCAGCCTTGAAGTCCGAGTTACATGCAAACTTTGAAATGAAAGACATGGGTGAAGCAAGCCATATCCTTGGCATGCACATTAAGTGAGACAGATGCAAGAAATTGGTCTATTTGTCTTAATCTTAGTACATTTCTAAAGTGCTCAAGCGTTTCAATATGGAGAAGGGGAAGGCATTGATTACTCCATTGCCTCAATATATGAAACTTTCTAAAACTGATTGCCCTAAGTATGAAGAGGAAAAGGTTGAAATGGCACAAGTGCCTTATTCATCTACAATTGGGAGTCTGATGTATGCTATGATTGCTACGCGTCCTGATATTGATTTTGTAGTGGGATTTGTTAGCAGATATATGTCAAATCCAGGCAAGAAACATTGGGAGGCAGTGAAAGTGGTTATGCAATATTTGAATGGTACAAAAGACATGTGTAT
Source organism: Adiantum capillus-veneris (assembly GCF_014529385.1). Classification (NCBI taxonomy): domain Eukaryota; kingdom Viridiplantae; phylum Streptophyta; class Polypodiopsida; order Polypodiales; family Pteridaceae; genus Adiantum; species Adiantum capillus-veneris. Next base: position 73,244,015 of record NC_140947.1, on the reverse strand, counting down.
TTGATTTGGAAGAAAGGAAGCATGTGTAATTGGTTACATGGATCTAGATTATGCAGGAGACTTGGACAAGAGAAGGTCCACTTTAGGCTATGTTTTTGAATTCACTGGAGGTGCAGTTTCACGGCGATCTTGTTTGCAATATTGTCTTACCTTGTCTACTACAGAGGCTGAATATGTTGCAGCTTCAGAAGCTTGCAAGGAAGCTATATGGCTTGGTCGGCTGGTGGGAGACTTGGGAATCAATGTTGAGATGTTTGTGTTACATTGTGATAGCCAAAGTGCTATACAATTGGCAAAGAATCCAGTGTTTCATGCAAAGACAAAGCATGTGGATGTGAAGTATCACTTCATTTGTGAGGTGCTTGAGGACAAGAGATTACAGCTTGCCAAGATTCACACCACTGAAAACCCTGCTGATCTTCTAACAAAGGTCTTACCTTTAGAGTGGTTTGCACATTGTCATGGACATTGGGTAGATGATCATGGTCATTGTCTACCTGTATTGTATATATATATACATTGTCACCCCAGCTTAAAAGCACATTGTCCTTTAAGTGGGAGGTTGTTGGGGTGGTAAAGCCCAATGTGCCGCGCCTAAGTGTTGGGTGGTCTAAGACTACTGGGAGCTAACACTAACCATTCACTCTACATAAAAGAAGAAGGAATCATAAACCTAACACTATTGTGTTTGGAGTCCACCCAAACTTGTGTCTCCTCTCTTTTCCATTGCTGCACACACACACGCTCTTGCACGCGCTCTTCACACATCACCCTGATCGTGTTGTGTTGCTCCTTATTTAGTTTCTTCCTCTGCTTGCTTTTGTTGTTCTTCCGCTTCTTTTGTTTTTCTTGCCACTTCTTGGGCTTCCCTCATCTTCAAGGCTTTTGCTTCTTGATACATATTTTCCAGGGCTTCCGTAGGATCATCAGCCTGCTTCCTCGTATGATTTTTGGTTCTTGGTCCTTTAAGCTCAATGGGCACCCACTTTGCCGGGTCTTAACCTTGTGCTTGGTGGCTACGTTCGTAAGAGTGCTTCTCTCTTTCAAATCTGGCTTGCTTTTACACAAGTTCCTCCTGGTGTGCTGCCACGGCTTTTCTCTTCATGTCTTCAATTCGAGCTCTCCTTTCCTCGTTATCCAAGCTTTCACTGTTGTGCCGTTCTGGCGAGCTCTCAGCAGACTCTTCATCAGACTTGTAGGATCTCTTGGTAGATCTTGTAGCTCGAGGAGAAGATTGTGTTGACACTATCCAAGTGTTCTGATCTGGGGCAAGCGGCAAGTTGTCGGCCATGCCGATGGCATGGTAAGCAATCCTTGTCAAAACCTGTGGTGCACCCAGATAAGTGATCTTCCCTTATTTCTTTGTCCCTTTCAATGTGGACAAGACATATTGTGCGTGGTGAATTGGTTGCCTGGTGGTTGATTTGAGAGCTTGTGTAAAGGTCGTGGAAACCGCATGATTTGGTGTTGTATACCTTGGCAGTCTTTTGGGAAGGAAGTGAAAATATTGATGGTACAACCTTGCGAGCTCTTCCACCTGTTTGTGGATGAGTTCGGCAAATGTCGCAGCAGCGGTTTCCTTCATGAAAGTAACTGCCATCCTTCTATCTCTTGCCCTCATTGTCATTCCTTCTGTTGGCAGTTTGAGTGCCTCTGCCACTATTTCCTTGGTAATCACCACTTCAACCTTGTTCCCTTGTGGGTCTGAGATCTGAGCGGTTCCATCTTCTTTGATTGTGGACAAAAGCTTGTAAGCCTTTTGGAAGTCCACTCCACATGGCTCTTGTTCGCGTAAAATTCTCTGAGACCAAGCCTCCTGTTGGCATCTTTGCTCTGGGGCTTCGCGGTGACATCATATACTTCTTTTGGTAGAAGTTGCAGCTCTACCTGATGTCCCTCCTTGCTTTTGAATCTTTCGGTGAACACTGTGGTGTTATGCTCTTCAAGCTATTGCCTTGAAAGATAGGTTGCTTTGGCGGTTTTGACTAAATCGGGGGCCAATTGGTATGTTGGTAGCTCTTGCAACTTTCTTTTTTGGTTGAGCTTCTTCTTGGCCTTCTCTGCTGCTTGCATGGCTCATGTTCAGTGAATAGAGTGTCACAGTTAGCAGATTTGACAAATTTTTCTCTGAAAGGTCCTTCAGTCTGAAATGCTGACAAATTTGGTCCAATTTGCTTCAAATCAATTTTTGAACATGCATAGATGCATAAAAACATGTAAGGAACAAAATTATAAAGTCCAAACAAAAAATTACAACAAAAGTAAATAATCACGATTATTTACAATTGAGTAATTTTTTCAACTTTTTGCAAACTTGGCATTACAGACTTGAAGTATATAGCAAATAGATACTCTGAGTGAAATATGGGCTCATTTGGATGCATAGGATGAAAATGGTGCTAGATTTAGGCTTTACGTCTCTGAAACAGTTGATGTAAAGAGATTTTGAGATTCTGAGCTCCAAATTTGTTCAAACTTGGCTAGTGGGCTTAGCACATCATGTACTTTGGATGTATGATGGCAAAATTGTAAATTTCTACCATTTTGGTCAAAAAGTAAATAATCGCAATTATTAACTTTTCTACCAAAATGGACATTTTTTGGTACAACTTGGTTCTAGGCATTGTATAGACCTTGTGTATGTGATATGAGGTGATTTGGATCAAGAAATGTGGCTCATAACTTAGAATTTGGCTTGCAAAGACTTCTTTGCATTTTTTGGCAATTTCCCAAGTTATATGTGATCATTTTGGCTCATACTTGATTTTTGGCATGTATTAGGTGAGTACAAGTGATAGATGATGTGATGATGCAACTTTCAAGCAAAAATAGTGCAAAAGTAAATAATCGTGATTATTTACAGCGCTCACATTTTTTTTGCAAAACTTAAAATTTTGACCTAAACACATTCTATACAGTTAAAACAAGTTCTAAATTGAATTTGGTAAAGTTTGGTCTTGCCGGCATCACTTTGTGCTTTGTCGACTCTGAAATCTTTGATTTTTGTGACTACACGGCCTGTTGAGTTAGTTAGTCACTTTTAAGGCTATGGACTTGTCCGTAACATAGTCGTGAAGCAACTCATCCAATTTTGGCCCATGTGGAGTCAGTTTGACCTCATATGTCGAATTTGATGCTTTATAGCCTTCAAGCTAGTTTTTTGCTTTTTGAGGGCTTTACTTGATTGATTTCACGAAACCAATCATATACATTATATATAGACCTCGTAGGTAAGTTGTCTGTGGAGTCAGAACCCAATTCTGGCATCTGCAAAAAACCTAGTTTTTCTACTTGGGGCCCCCTCGACCTTTGCCGAATGGTCAATTGTTGCTATAGAAGTGTTCTAATATATTGGGGCATGCTACAGTTTAAATCTCATCCAATTTGGTTGAGCTGATACGCCGCTATGGTTGATTTTTGGTCGTAGGTCTTCGTGTGCTGCTCGGATTCTAGGGTTTTTTCTAGGGGTTAAGACTAGCTACCGGCCGTACAAAATGGATCATTGATGAGTAAAGAACTTACCCCTCATGTCTCCTGTGAGACGGTGCTGAAAACGGGTGACTGTAGACTCCGGAAAAGACGCGCAAAAGAGGTCAAAATGCTCTCTCTCCAAAGGCAGCACATGGAAATGAGGTGGTTTCAGCCTACCTTGGGTATCTATACTCGGACTTCCCGAACCATTTTTTCCCAGATTCCCCTGATAGTCCTACTAAGCCGTGAAATCTATGTTAGAGTCAAAAATTTTCCCAATCGGATTCCTGTAGCTCATTCTGCAAGAATTCTGCAGAAGTAGGTCTGGCCGCCTAATTTAGGCTTCCCGCTTCCATCTTCCAATTTCATTAAAAAAATTTGTGCTTGTCTGCCTTGTCTTTTTTATCAGCATTGTGTCTTTAGTTTTTCCATCTGAGCTCCCCTGCTATTTGTTATTAATTTTTAACCTGTTTATTGAAAAAATCAAGGAAAATAACAAAATGCGCTAAAAATGCAAAGTGAAAATCCAATAATTAAGAAAATCCATTGAAAAACATCTTTATTGTTTATTGAAGTCTCAATATCAAGAAAATGATGAAAAATAACCAAAAAGGACTATTGTTTGATGATTTTCTGATAGTATATACACTATTTACACTCATCGGGGAGATATTATCAGTTAAATTCCCCTATTGATGATATATAAGGGTATTATTAGTTAATTTTGTAAAAAAATCATGCGTTAACATCTAAATTTTTCCTCCCTCTTCAAACATTGCCCTTAATTACTTAGTACTCTTTCACCCCTCCTAGATGGCGTACTCCGGGATGACTGTGTGCATGGGTTGAACAATCGTGTCTATGCATAGCCTTGGTTGGCTCTACCATGCTTTGAATATCAATGCAGTTCATATCATTATGTTGTGCAAGAGTTGGGTCTTGAGTGATTATCTCAAGGGTTCTGATGTCAAGGCTTGTTGTTGCTGTCTTCCAAACAACAAGTCTTGTAGCTTGTGTGCTCTTTGCTTGATTGTACCATCAGGATGCTTTAGCACGCTGATTTTCTAAGCTTTTAGTAGCAATAATGACTGTTATCGAGCTTTAACCCGCCACTGATATCTTGGTTTGTTGTCTTGGTCAGAATGGTGTGGTTGAGGTTTCTGAGGATTAACTCTCTATTGCTTGATTGGTTTTTCTGTTTGCAGAGAAGATAAGTGCTCTTTTTTTTTTCAAATTTATTTCGTCTTAAGTTCCCTACTCGGAGATGCTCGTCTCTGTGTTTTGATCTTTGGAACCATCTTTGGTATTGTCGATGATGTTTTGGGCACCCAGATTTGAATTGGCTTATCCTTAAGTTGTGCTTTCGGTACCCAAATTTGTCTGACTCCTTGCGTGCTACCTGTAGCATTTGCTTGTCGAGAGGATGGAGAAGATTGACTACTTCGTGGTTTGCTTTGTTGATAATTACCTTTCCATTCCTCCTTGCTTGGTGCAATTGGAACGATGAGTTGCCCGCCTTTAGGTAATAGCTTCAGCTGATTTGTATCCCAATGTGGTATTGCTTTGTATGTCCGCATCCAAAGAATTCCAAGAATCATCGTCCCATTCATGTGTTCATCTGGTAAGCATACAAACTAATGAGGACATGAACATCCATGTACTATCACGTTCAAGTTGACTACTCCCAATGTTGGTGTTGGATTCTTGTTTCATTCTTTGATAGTCGCTATCCCTGCTGTCAATTACTGAGTTGTTGCTTTCTTGTACGTGGAATAACTGACTGTATTTACTCTAGCTCTTGTATCAACCAAAGTATTTGTGCTATGATTGTTGAGTTGTACTTTGATGCGAAGGTCCATTCCATCTAGCCATTCATCATCTGTTGACACTGCATCTTTTGGCAATTCCCATTGTCGGTCATCTATTTCCAGTGTGTTGATGGGAATACGTGTTTGTTGATTCTTGAGAGCAGCTTTCCTTTTGAGCACCCAAAGCCGAGCTTCTTCTTGGGCTTCATCAATAACCTTTCTTTGTCGTTTTATCTTTCTTTGCTTGGCTACATGCGTTCTTTATAGCAATTCATTGGTTAGCGGCTAATTGTACTTCTTTAAACGACATCCGCTAATCCAATTAGCCATTGGTTCACCATCTAGGGTGGAAAACTTAATTCCTCCACTTGGAGATACGTCTTCAATGATAAACAGTCCGTTTTTATTTTTCTTAAACTTGGGAATGTGTTGCTTAAGGGAATAGAATAAAACTAATTCCCCTTTCTTGAAGATTTTTGTGATGAGATGGGAATCAAAAAATTGTTTTTGTTTCTGCTTTTGTGCATAGATGTGAGCTACAGCATTTAGCCTTTGCTCATCTAGCTTCTCTAAATCCTCAAGTCTTTCTGAAAATTCATGTCCAGTCCACTCAAGATCCTTTGCTATCCTTACTGTCGGCAATAGAAATTATATTGGCAGTATGGCATCAAGACCATAAACAAGGTTAAAGGGTGTAGCATTCAAAGTTGTTTTGAATGAAACTCGATAAGCCCATAGAGTAGCATGGAGATTCATTTCACAATCTGTCCTTCTTGAACTAACCACTTTAGTTAACACCGAGCTAAGAATCTTATTTGTATGCTCAGCTTGTCCATTTGCTTGTGGATTATAGGAAGCTTACTTGTTATGGATGACCATAAATTCATTAAGCAGATACTCGATTACCTCATTGAGGAAATGAGTTCCCCTATCACTGACAATTTCTATTGGCAGTCCATATCTTGTGAACACGTACTCAAATAAGAATGCAGCAGTGGTTCTGGCATCATTCTTTTGAGTTGCTTTAGCCTCAGTCCACTTAGTCAAATAGTCCATAGCTACAATGATATATTGATCTTGGGTTCTATAAGCAGGGATTGTATTGGCCCAACAAAGTCTATACCCCATTTTGCGAAAGCTCTTTGGTCTTAAGGGCATGCTATCTACACGTGTTGGCATTTTTTCTTGTTGACAAGCATCACATTTTTTAGCATATTCTTTGGCATTTGCAAAAACTATTGGCCACCATATGCCTGCCATTAAGATTGCTCTTGCGATGGTCTCACTAGAAAAGTGATCTCCAGCTAATCCAGCACGTGCTTGTTCTATGATTAGAATATATTCATCTTCATTTGCACAAACATGGAAATGTTGATCCTTACCTCTCCAATACAATTGGTTTCCAATGAGAGCATAGTCTCTTGCTTCAGTTTCAATTGCTCTTTGACGGCATTTACTCATATCCTCAGGAAATGTTCTGCTCAATAAGTAAGTGACTAGATACTTACTCCACTTTGGAACAGGCGACAATTGAAACAATGTTACATGAGGTATGAATTTTTTTTTTTTACATTGAGGATAATCCTTTATGAAAGAGCGAACATCACTCCTCATAGTTGGCCAAAATACTCCAAGTCTCAAGATCCTTTGCATAGTTTGGTCTTCCGCAAATTGAAGTCCTACTATGGTAATATGTGCTTGACTTAAGTATTGGTTTTTCTCTTCAGGATTAATGCATAAGAGCAATATTCCATCTCGATTTCTTTTGTATAGCCTACCAGCTAGTAATTGATACATAGTCGATTGCTCAATTAATCCGATTGTAATAGGAAGTGGTATTTGTGAATCCACTTGAGCTATGATCATCAATGACACCATATTTTTCGACCATCGAGGTATCATTTCCATGGAGAACAAATATGTATCTGGTAGATCATCATCTACTTCTTTAGGAGGTTCTCCTGAAACAATCCTAGACAAATTATCTGTTCTTTGATGAGTAGTGCCCTTTTTTACAACCACAGTGAAATCAAATTCCAAAAGAATGATGAACCATCTCACTAATCTTCCTGTATTGCATGGCTTGTTGACCAAGTACAATAAGGCTTGGTGGTCCACAAAGAATACAAATTTGTTTGCTAATAGGTAATATTTATACTTTTTTACGGCATAGATCATTCCTAATCCTTCCCTTTTGGTGGTGATATAATTCTTTTCTGCCATGTTCAACTGTCAACTAGCATAAGAAATAGGAAAATAAATTTTCTCATCTCCTAATTAAGCTAGTATACACCTGATGGCAAAATTTGAAGCATCTACATGTATGTGGAATATCTTATTCCAATCTAGTGCATTCAATATTGGAGTTGAGGTGAGATCTTGCTTAAGCTTCATGAAGGATTCTTCACACTCATCATTCCATTCAAAGTGTGTAATCAAGCTATACATGGGTTTTGCAATTATAGCGTACATGTAAATGAACCGTCTATAATATCCATAATGTTCCATGAAGGCTTGAACCCCCTTGACTGTTGTTGGTCTAGGCAAATCAACAATGACATGAATTTTATCCATATCAGTAGCTATGCCATTTTTTGACACTATATGTCCAAGAATTTTTCCTTGTCTACCCATGAATGTGCACTTTTCAAGATTTAATCAAATCCTATAAAGTCTACATTTTTCGAATACTTTTTTGAGGTGTTCAAAATGATCAACTCGGATTGATGAATGTATGCATAGATCATCCATGTATACTTCCAAGGCTTTCCTAAGATATTCTTTAAAATCATGACTCATCAATCTTTAAAATGTGGTAGGACCATTAGTTAACCCAAAAGGCATAACCCGATAGGCAAAATAACCCCATTCCGTTGCAAAAGCAGTTTTATGCTGATCTTTTGGGTCAACCAAAAGTTGATTGTATTTTGAAAAGCCATCTAAGAAGCTGTAAGCTTCTTTACCTGCAACTCTTTCTAACACATGCTCAGTGATTGGAAGAGGAAAGTTGTCTCTAATGGTAGCTGTATTCACTTTTTTGAGGTTGACACACACACTCGTAATTTTCCATTCTTCTTGGGTACTACCACAATTGGAGACACCCAATATGTGTGTTCAATTTCATAAATGAATTTGGCTTCCTTTAGTTTTTAATCTCTTCTTTGATCTTCCCGGAAAATGTCTCATTATATGTGTATGGCCTTTGTCTACTTGGTTTTGCATCGTCTCTCATGGATATGGTATGTTGACAGATTTTTGGATCAACACCCTTGAGATCCTTGTAAGACCAAGCGAAGATATCTCAGTACTCTTCCAACGAGCTTAGTAAAAGCACTTCTTCTTCTTCTTCTGTAAGGTCATTTGCAATGTAGGTAGGCCTAGGTTATTCTCCTGGTTCAGCCAAATCTATCTTTTTTGCATTTTCAGGCCCTTCGTAGGACTCACCTTGTTTTCGTAGTTCTCTAACAGGTTGTTCTACTATGATTTTTCTATCTTGGAGAGTATATTTCTTGTAATGGTATGGAACATTCATTACATCTTTTCCATCTTCTTCTGTGGTTTCCATTTCGGTTGTATATATCTCCTTTAAAGATTTTTTCAACTCTTAATATTTCTTTTTCCGCTCAATTAGTGTCATGGTTGACTTCTTGTCCTATTTGTTTGGCTTTGCTTGAGTATACTTCCTTATTTTTCTCAATGTTCTCGACATTTTTGGATTTTCATTTGGAGGATACCTGCCAGTGATTTTGTCCTTAACACAATCATGTGCATCTATCTGCATCAGGAACTGTGTTCTACTGGAGACTGATGGCATAGGTCTTGTTTTCACATTCTCGTGTCTGTTTTTTGTTTATACCATTTTTGTCTTCTTGGTTTCTGGTTAGGAAAGTCAAAAAACTTTTCCTCCCCTCCTTTCATGAGTAGCTTAGCTCTCACATGGCTTTTTCTGACCCCGAATCCTCTGAGGTAGCTGAGTGTTCGTCTAACTCATTTGTTGCATCGTAGTAGAGGTCTGAAAAGACTTGTTGAACTTTCATCAAATCCTTGGGTTCCTCAATTTCATCTTCCATGTTGAGGGTTGCGATCATTTGGATGGGAATTATGTCGTAGCCGTCCTCATTGCAAAATTAAATAGGCATAGATGTATTCACACATACATCCATTGTCGCTAAGTTTTGAGTCCACTCAAATGGCTCAAACAAATGCTCTGGAAAGGGCTCAGGTACATAGGCTTCGTCTGTGCAATCCCTTTCTAAAATACATTCTTCTCTGTTTAAACTTTTGTTTTCTGAAGCTCCGCACATCCAAATAGGAGTGTCTTTGTTTAACCAAGAGGGAAGCTTAGTTTCAGCCGAAGAGACTGAATCAAACTCTTGTATGGGTGTTTTTATGACATCTCTATAAGTGTGATTTTTTAGATTAACCCTTGTTATAGATCCCACTTGCTTCAAGTACAGATAATTATTTCCCCAATCTTGGATAAGTTGTACCTGTCGCATGAAAGGTCTTCCCAATATGATTTCGTAATTTAGTTTCTTCCCAAAGTCTACTATGGCAAAAGTGTGTTGATATTCAATCCCACAGGAATTAACTATCACTTTTTCTAGCAGTCTTAAGGGTCTTTCAATATGTCCATTAGCTACTTGCAATTTCATTTGAGTTTGTCTAATGGCTGGTTGTCCCCAGGATTCCCATAATATTTTTGGGGCTATGGCTATGCCTGCTCCACTATCTAGTATTGCCATGGTTTCAATGTCATTATATTTCACTAGAAGGGTGGTGTTTCCTTCTTCCCCTTCGTAATATTCTCCGACTTTGTTCATTGGAATAGATCGAATCTCTTTGTTGTCCATTTTGTTTCTCAATTTTCCCAAATTTTTTGAGATTAGCCCCGTTATCCCCACCTTCTCTAGGGTGTTCTGTAGATCATTCCATAAATATGGTCTGATTTTTAATAGTTCTCCCAAAGTAAGAGTGCATTGGATGGGTGTAGACATGATTGAATGAATATTGTCTACTTCCAGGGTCTGTTCCGCTCTTTTTACTTGAGTGGTCTTGCACACTATGGATTCATCTTCGTTATCTCCCACGTAAGAGGGTAATGTTTTCAAGGTCAATGGTTTAGACATTCCTGAAGCTTCAGATCCGCAATCCCCATACAAGGATTGTACATCCATGTCCATATCAGGAGGTAGGTTGTCTAACCAAACTTCCTCTATAGGAGCTGACTTTTCAGTTAGGCTCCCGTCATTGATCTCTCAAACTTTTTCCCATAAGTGTCCTGGCCAGTCTTCCTCTATAAAGGGAATCCCATCTAAGGCATCTTCGTTGTCCGGCACTATAAGTTTTGGCTCTTTTGTTTCAAGGTGGGGTTCTACCACCCCTTCGGATTTTTCTTTAGTGTCTCTTACCACAAGCTCCTTAGGTTTTGCCATACTTTCGAGCTTGGGTTTTTGTTTTTCTAGCATTTCTTGCGTGATTCTTACCAAATTTTGATAAGCTTCAAGCTTAGCTGCTTCCATGTCTAGAGAAGGATAGTTTTTCCATTTGTTTTCCATGTTTTGCCCAGCTTTAAGTCCTGCTTGGTAGGCTTCCAAGGCTGCATTAATAGGCTCAAAAAATTTATCAACCAAAATTGATCCTCCAGATTTTACGGTTATTTCTTTGAGTTCACTTCCAGGTTCTTTCACCTTTTCCTGGAATAGTTGTTTTGCTTTCTTCTCAATTTCAGCTCGTGGATTCTGTTTTCTCAACTCATACCTTTTACTTATGCTTATTTTGGTCTTTTGAGAGGCATTTTTTGTATTCTCTGAATCATCAGAGGAGTTATGTTTCTTTTTCTTAGCCTGGGCTCTAGTGATTACCTTGATTGGAACAATCGGTTCACTCTCAGATGAGCTACTAGGTATCACTTGGACTACGTTTACTACTGTTTTTCCCTTGTTTAAGGGATTTTTTGGACAATATTTTGGGAAGTGTCCTCCCCTTTTGGAACATTGTATGCAATAAGAGTCAATCGGCTTGAGGTTTTTGTCAGGCTCTAGGCATTCATTTTTCCAATGATCATCTGCACCACAGTTATGGCAGTTTCCCGTTCTTGGCTTAATCATGGGTCTTACCATAGGAGGTCTAACACCTTAATTAGCTACATAATACATTGGTGCAAGCTCTGGTGGAGCATAAGTCACGGGTTCTTCCATTGGTGGTGGATGTGAATTATACCAATCTCCTTCTACCATTACTGTAGATGGACTAGGCTCAACATACGGTGTAATAGGCACTAGTGCTTGTTCATCTATGACTCCCTCTGGGTGCATGTACTTTACAGGAACTACATTATGTCCTGGATACGGAGATTGTTGACCCAACACGGGTTGAGGTCTTTCCATATCCATCGGTGGTCTTTGAGCTGGTGCCATGTTAAGCTGGTATCTGTACATGGAATGTCCTTGTGGACTCATGGGCACGTCCTGAACATTCCCATCATACTTTGGTCGGAAATGCATTCATTGGTCTCATGGTTGGTCCACTTACCCTTGATTGCACACCATTTATGTGGTCTAATTGGTTGTCCCTGTTGAGGTACGCCTTGTTCTGGTCCCCTTATAGGTGATTTTTGCATGTTATTCATGATGTTATTTATCCTTTTGAGCATGTCTTCTATGGCTAACAGTGGTGCTACAGCAGCTATTCCCACTTGAGTTGGTTTAGTGGATGATGTTTGCTCACTTTGGTTATCCTTAGGGACATCTTCTTTATTGATAATATAACAATTGTCTCCTAAGTCAATAGCATCTGACACACACTCTTCTAGGGTTGTATGCTTCTTGCTATACACTATAGCATGAAGTTCTTTGTTTAGCAATCCCTCTAGAAACAATGATACTAGTCATTCTTCTGCAGGTATCTCTAGCCCCCGGCATCTAACAATATATTGTTTCATTCGAGTTGCACAATCCCTAACAGACTCACCATGTTTCTGTTTAAAGTTGTATATTTGAGCTATACTATTGTGTTTGATCCCCGTTTTGGAACAAGCAGCTACAAATCCTTGAGCTAATGTGTTTAATTTAATGATTGACCTTGGTGGAATGTTTTGGAACCATGTCAATGCTTTTCCTTCTAATGTCATTCCAAACCCCTCGAATTGAGTATGGAAATCGAATATGCGTTGTGCTCTTAGCACTTGCTTAAAGCTTGCTAAGTGGTCGTATGGGTCCCCTGATCCACTGTATTTTCTAACCCATTTGTGAAAATCAGTTGGTCTGACGCTTCTATTTGGTTCAACCCCAAGTCTCCTGGCAGTTGATCATGTTCCAAGTCCTTCAAACCAGTCTGTTGGAAACAGTGACTCATGTAGCCCTGGACTGGCCTTAGTGTCACCCGATTTTCTGCGTGATGAGGTGGTTTCTGGTTTCTTAACATTACTCTCAGAAGTTCTCTCATGGTGTTCATCTTTTGGAATTGTTTCTGGTCCTTGTCCCAATATCCAATCCCTTATGGAATACCCTTGGTATTTGGGTTGTTCTACCTCCTCATCATAAAAAAGTTGTTGTTATAACAATCCCTAAACAAGTAGGTTGGTAGATCTGTTATTCCCTTATCTTTGATCTTGAAGATATAGATGATCTTCATGGCCATCAGTTGTCCTGATTTAGCATGCAAAGTCAACATGAGATCTTTGACATTTCTATCCGCCCAACAATATACTCCGATCCTAGGATTATCAGTACTAAGCCGTTTCAAGGGCTTCAAATCAACTTGATCGTATCCCTCGAATTCTAAAGTTGATGGTCCTTTTTTTGCAGCCATATATGGAATTATGGTATGTACTTCTAAACTCCATTTGTCTATCACGTCAGGGTCTTCAATTTGTAAATACTGAGTTCCATTTTGATCCATGTACATTGTTTGTTTGCCCTGATCTCCTCTTCGAACTCAATACCATGGTCATCAATGCGAATGGCATACTCTTCATTAGGATCCAGGTAAACCTGAGCTCCATGGCAATTAGTCTTATAAAAAGAGAGTATATGCTTATAGCGCATTGTCGTTTCGGTTTCCGAGTGAGTCGAGTAGGAATACATTTCAGATGTTGGATCAGAAAAAGTGTCTGAGACTTCCTCAGGGATAGTATGCAAGGAATTGCCTTGATTCACGCTTTCTTCAGTGGATACTCTACTGGAGGTTTCTCCAAGTATTCCCCGGTTTCCTAGTACACGACCAGATCTAAGGTTCATAAAGACTTATGAAGCCCTGGATAGAGTACTTACCTTTAACTTGACTTGTTGTCAATTTCTTCCAATTGACTGGATTGCACTTTCTGTCTAAGCTACCAATTCCTCGTCTTCAACCTAATTCCTGTACAAATTTGATCAAGTTAGCTATTCTTATATAAAGACAGTATAATTTTTGCTAAATATTATGATTGGTCATGTGTATCACTGCAAATCGAGCTAATTGAGTCAACAGTTGCAATTTCCAAACTCGACTTTGGTAAAAATCAAAGGACTAATGTGCAACTCGAGAACTGAGTGAACATGTACCAATTTGGATCCGATTGAATCCAAACTTTCCCGGTGGCCTTCTATTATGTTGGTCTAATATTGTACAAGCTCAAAAATCAAAATGGGTGGCTCTATGTAGCAGGAGTAAATAATCACGAATATTTACTTTTGTCAGTTTTTTGCACTTTTTGGCTTGATTTTCCAAGTGTACAACCTGTTTAGGTCCTTGGACAAGTTTCAACAAGTTTGGACAAAATCTGTTCAAGTTTATCAATTGTTTTGTGCCCGCAGACTTTGATTTCAAGAATCTGGCTTAAGTCTCACTTTTGTGATCCAAATTTCACCAAAGTTCATTTTTGTGGTCTACTTGATATGCTTGACCTTGTGGTATGCCCAAATATGCGAGATTACCAAATTTTGAAGCAGATGTAAATAATTGCGATTATTTACTCTGGCTATTTTTTTGCAAGTTTTTGTCCTAATCTTGACACAGATCTGTTAAGCACTTCAACTTAAGGTCTCTAGCCAAGTTTCAACAAGTTTGGACTATAATTGGTCAAATGGTCATCAGTTTTCTGTCCGCAAACTGACTTTGCAAATTTGGTGACAATTTCCAATCCAATGATCCAAATCTTACCAAATTTGGTTTGTGGGCTTATTACAATATGGTAAAACCAGTGGTATGCTAACTTAGTCAAAAAAGTTGAAAAATGGGACAGATGTAAATAATCACAATTATTTACAACTAGCAAACTTTTGCATCTTTTTGGTCAAGTGAGCATGTACCCATGTTTATCGCATCAATACAAGCCTATGAATCAAATTTCATCAAGTTTGGACTATTCTTTCCCAATTTACACTCAAGTTTCAGAAAGTCAGTACAAACTTTAGTTTTTTTCCAATTTTTTGCCAGTTTGGTGATCCAAATCTTTTATGCTTTTACACAAGTTTTTTATACACATGCAATGAGTCACTGGTATCAATTTTGGTCAAATTTGAGCTGAAACTAAATAATTACGATTATTTACTTTATGCCCAAAATGAACAATTTTTTTCACTTTCTTCATGGACAGTCTTTTCATGAGTTATTTTAAGCCTATGAATCATGTCAAAACTTAATTTGGCCTAAAATGTCAAGAAAGAGTAAATAATCTGAGTTTTTGCAAACTCTTGAAATTTTTAGCTCAATGTGTCCTTGAACTTACCCACTGGTTCATACAACTTTTAAGCATACTCTCTATCGGATTGAGTGGTTTGGAGTCTTTTCATGCTATTTCTAACCGTAGACCTGAAATTCTGCACTTCAAATACAACTCACAATGATTCTTTTGGAGAGAGCAATGTTTTGAAATCCACCTCGGATCCTACTTACCCTACTCCTAGATTCTCATGCAATGGGGTTGTGGAAAGTGTTCACAAACACTCGTTTTCTTGTTTTTTATGGTTTCCTGAGCATTGATCTTAAGACTTGTCTCGTCTATCAATCATTCTCAAAATCATAATCTAGTTCTTTCAAAATCCTAATCTAGTTCTACAATCCTACAATCCTAAAGGCACTTGGCAAGTACAACTTACCTCCAAGCTACCTCTACACAGCAAAAGACGACACTCTTAGGCTATGCGGTTTCTAAAAGAAAGTTTTTGATTCTAGGAGATCCTAGAGGAAGTTAAAGGATAACTTCACAAGATGCTCGTGTTTTTCCCTAGTTTAGGTCTCTTTGATCCTCGGCAGCGGTGCCAAATGTGGGACGTACGTGTAACCTCACTATCCTATCTTATGCAGTTTTACCGAGAACCACGATTAAATTATCAATCCATGGGACGAAGCTAACTCGACTAGTGCATAGAGGCTACAAGCGGTTGTTAATCTCTTAGAAAACAACTAACAACTCGTATCTAACTGAAGCTACACTCAAGTGACTGAAATTACCAAAAGCCAATCGTTCATCGGCAAACAAATCACATCCATTACAGTGTCAAATGACATCCAAATGTAACAAAACTTCTAGGACAAGTTTGTAAGACCTAAGCACATATGCTTATGGTCTCAAATCCCACTTTAGGTCAAGTGTCAAAATCGCGATTATTAACAACATTGGATTTTTTACCTAGTCGTTTTCTACCCAGAATGCACCTAAATGCTTAGCAATGATGCCTCAATACGCCACCTATGCTTAGTTTTTGATTTTGAAGTATAAATTCCTACTTATGATGAAATTAGGCCATGGGTCGGCGATGCCAAAAACTACGAAATACTGTAATGTGTTTACGTCAATGCGTAGAGCTCTGACTTGCGGTTGCAATGCAACAAACACGACTGCAATGTGACAAACGGAGAGGGAGTAGGAAGCACGCGAAGGAGAGAAGTGAGTACCATTAGCTCACGCTGTGTATATCATTATCCAAAAACTTACAAAATAACTTACAAAAATTGGCTTTTATACCTTAGACAAGGTTTTTGGTGGTCAAAACTAATAATTTGAGCTCTAACTAAAGATAGTTAATGACAGGTTGATACAATCTAGAAGCTTGTAGCCCCGACTCATCAATTACAAGGTTTATCCAAAAAATAGGAGTTACGATATTCTCAATTTATCAAAAATAATAAGTTTTTACACTGAAAGCTCCGAAAAATGGTATTCGTTGTATCCGTGTTAGCTTGCTACTAACAAACTTGTTCTTCATTGGCCATAGTATCTTAGAAATACAATGGACAAAAAAACAAATATTCAATATCTTTAACAAAAATATATTCTTAGGACTCAACAGTCTCAAAGATACCACAACATACATATGTCTCATCCACTACACAACATGTCGTATCTTGATTTTCAATCAATTCACACCTGATGCCAAAAAACAAGATCACAACTGATTGAACCACAAGACAAATAACTAAAGACAATGACTAAAGACAATTGATCCAATTGAACCACAAGACAATTGATCAGATTAAACTACAAGACAAATTGACTAGAGACTCAATGCGGTGAACCACCCCAAATCCAGATAATAGACTTCAATACAAATAAAATACCCGGACAAAAAGACAAATGTATAGTACAAAAATATTCAGGCCGAGTAAAAAGATGGCGCAAGTTCAACTGGACAGGATTAGGGTCTGCCTTTGAATGTTTTTTGAAAAATATCAAAACATCTGATGTGTTTCTTCTAACTTCCCGCTCTCTTAACTTCATCTAGCGATCTACTTTTATTTGAATGCCCTCATGGCATCTTGATCGGCGTGGTAAAATACTTTTTCTTGGAAATAAACTTTCCTAGGTGCACTCCAAATGTCTATCAACATGTCGAGTAGAAATCCAAATGCATAAATGTCGCTTGCTTTTTGTGTACACATCTGCTTATCGTGGATCATATATTTTTGGAGCAAACCATGATCGCTTTGCAATCTCTCCTTCCCCTACTGATTGAGCCTCCAAAATTGCAAAGTCCAAATGTCCACTTGGATGCAAATAATTATTTGGTACGTGCTTGGCTGGTGTCCTAAGCATCATGCCCCAATCAATGATGCCGACTTTGGGTTTATTTTCACGAGTAAAGTTCAACATTATGCAGGTCGTTGTGCACTATACCAGCTGAGTGAGCAGTCGTAAGGCCATCAATTAAAGCATGTGAGATTGTTGGCATCTGCTCAATCATTGCTTTGATTCATGAAATCTCTATCTCTCGTAAGAAAATCTGCAAAACAAGCTTGGGATATTCTAGCAGGTCTTTATGCAAGCTGCAATGAGGCTAAAATTTCTTTGCTACGTAAAGAGCTGGAATCAAAGATTATGCATGAGGAAGATAAAATGGACACTTTCCTTGCTGGTGTCAAGAATGTTAATGAGCAACTAATTTCTGCAAGAGAAGTCGTTTCTGGCAGTTCACCTATGCAAACTTTCCTTGATACTTTGTCAAATTCTTAACAGACTTTTGCTAGTACTTGAATACTTATGACCCAAGAAAATCTTGAAGTTGTCAAGTTTGATGCATTATGCACATTGCTATTGCAAGAGTCACTTTCCATTAAAAAACAGGACTAAGCAACGTGCAGTTGAACATGCGTTTATTGCAGCTCAAAGAAAAGGTGGGAATAGCAATGTAACCACTTCTTATGGTTTTGTTGCAAGTGGCAAAACTTATGTTCCTAATGCTTCTGCTCGTAGCACTTTGACTGGCAATTCTGGTGATAAGGCAAAAAGAAGATGCATTGCCATTATTGTAAAGCTAATGATCACTTGATCAAGCAGTGTCCGAAATTGAAGGTCTTTAAGAGGCTAAGAAGAAAGAGGTTGGATCCACTACAAGGTCCAATACAAGTGCAGCGATTGTAGAGTCTTCTGTCAAAGGAGATTGTGATGTTGATGTTGATGCAGAATGGGCATTTAGTGCAAAGTGCACTTATGATCCTATTGTCCATGATGCATGTATGTCAGTTGTTGTTTGTGGATTCACATGTGTGGTAATTTGACAGTGGTGCTACAAAGCACATTACCTCACATCATGATTTGTTTACCTCTATTGAGTCTGTCCCTCATGAGAATATGTGACTTGTGCCAACAATGCCTCTTATCCTGTTCAAGGAGTTGGAAAGATTTTGCTTACTGCTGCAAATGGAAATTCTTTCACACTTGTTGATGCATTGTATGTGCCTGGGATCAAAAAGAGCCTTTTGTATGTATCTGCACTTGCTAGACTTGGTCTTGTAGTCAAATTTGTGGATGACAAATGTACAGTTCATGATCTCAGTTTTGGTGATAAAATTGTTGCATCTAGCCTTTTGTGTCGTGGGCTATGTAAGCTCACTTTGTATGACAAGTGTGGACAAAATTTTGCAAATGCAATTGCAAATTCAAGGGTTGTTTTAGATGCAAAAGTGTGGCATGCACGTTTAGGGCATTTGAATTTTGCCAGCTTGCTGCGTTTGCAAAAATCTGATATGGTTACTTCTTTGTTCCCTGAAGCACCTCTCAAACATGTTTGTGAAGGCTGTATTTTTGGTAAGATGAATCGTGCAAAGTTTCCAAAGGATGGATCAGTTTATGCTACATACAGATTGCAGCTTGTGTATAGTGATGTTTGTGGGCCTATGCAAATTTCATCCTTGGGAAATTACTTGTACTTTGTGATTTTCATTGATGACTACTCCAGGCATACATGGGTATATCTGTTGAAAGCTAAGTCCGAAGTGTTTATGTGCTCAAGCAATTTCTTGATGTGGCTGAAAATGTCTCGAAATGTACTATGGGTATCCTCCATTTTGATCGAGGGGGGAGTATATGTCTCATGAATTTAATGCATTTCTGGCTAGTCATGGGATAAAACACCAATGTACAGTGCCATATACGCCTCAGCAAAATGGTAGTGGCTCGAGGTTGTCATGCGTGCCACGTATGTACTCAACAAGTGTCCTACGAAAGTGTTGCAGTCTATGACTCCATATGAAGCATGGAAATGATAGAAAGCCATCTATTGAGCACATGCGTGTTTTTGGCTTCTGGCTTATGGCTTATGGTTTAGTGCCACAAGCGCAACGTAAAAAATTGGATGATAAGGCTGTCAAATGTATTTTTGTTTGTTATAGGTGCTGAAAGCAAAGGTTACGGGTTGTACCATTTGCAAACAAAGCGTATTTTGGTCTCACGTGATGTTGTGTTTGTGGAAGATTCTGTTCAGACTTTGTTGTCATATACTAGAGATAGTAATGTAAACTACTCAAGACATTTATGACAGTTTATTACCTCTTTTCAGTGGAAGTTTGAATGTCAATTCAAATGAAGCAAATGTACAACCTATGGAGGTTATTGAAAATGTTACAGATCAGCCTATTACAGATGCACATGTACATGATGTACTTGAGGAGGAAAGGTCTGAAAATGAGTAGACTAGAGGTATGCCAAAATGGTTGGTGGACACTTTGCGTGACAGTAAATTGGATGCACCTTTGTCTAGTCGTACTCATTCAGGTTCTCGCCATGCCTCTTATGTATCAGATTGTTATGCTTTGGTTGTGTCTAGCTTATGTGATATAGAGGAACCTCTATCTTTTGTTGAAGCACAGAATTCAAAAAATTGGATGGCTTTCATGCAATCAAAATATGATGCACTTATAAAAAATGACACATTGACTTTATTTCATTTTACTACTGGAAAAAAGACCATTGGTACAAAGTGGGTTTACAAGTTGAAACGCAAGCCGAATGGTGAGGTTGATCGCCATAAGGCTCGACTTGTTTCTAAAGGCTATGCACAACAGAAAGGCATAGATTATGAAGAAACTTTTGCTCCCACTTGTCGTATGACTACTATTCATTTTCTATGTGCATTGGCAACTCATTTTGGTTGGGATGCACATCAATCCGATATTGTTACTGCTTTCTTGAATGGTGACATTTTTTAGGAAGTCTATGTAACACAGCCTCGTGGTTTTGTCAAGAAAGGACAAGAGGACAAAGTATGCACATGTAAGAAGGCTTTGTATGGGTTGAAGCAATCTCCTCGTGCTTGGTATGAGAAAGCTGACACTCATTTGGTCAAACGAGGCTTTCATTACACTCCAACAGAAAGCACATTGTATGTCAAGCGTGAGGGCAATGTACTTCTCATTGTTGTCCTTTATGTGGATGATTTGTTGATCACTGGTCTCAATGAGGCACATATTACTGAATTTAAGGCTGATTTGAATGCTACTTTCAAGATGAAATATTTGGGGATGTTGCATCATTAGTTGGGCATACAGTTTAAGCAGTGTGATGGTGGTATTGCCTTGTGTTGCAAAATTTACATAGAGACATTGCTATGTAAGTTTGGACTTGAGGATTGTAAACCTATTTCCATTTCCATGGAAACATGTTTGAAGTTGAGTCTACATGATGCTAGTGATCCTACTGATGTCAGTCTTTACCAAACTATTGTTGGCTGTCTCATTTATGTATGCAACACGAGGCCGAATATTCAGTTTGCAGTCTCACAGGTCAACAGATTTATGCATAGCCCAAGGGGGGATCATTGCCTCCAGATTTACATGCTTTTTTGGACTCATATTGGGTTGGTTGTTATGACACATGAGTGTCCACAAGTGGTTTTTGTTTCATGCTTTGCAATTCATGTATTTCATGGTTGAGCAAGAAGCAACCTACTATGGCCACTTCTAGTTGTGAGGCTGAGTACAGGGCAGTCTTCACAGCTACGATTGAGTGTTTATGGCTCAGACGCCTTATGGCTAATTTGTGTGTTGGACAAGACATTGCCAACATCATCTACACTGACAGTCAGAGCGCATTGGCAGTTGCGAGGAATCTAGTTTTTCATTCTCACACAAAGAACATTGAGGTGCATTACCACTGTCAGGGAGAGGCTCTCAGCAGAAGAGATCAGCTTGGCTTATGTGCCAACACAGGACAACCTTGCATATCTTTTCACAAAGGCATTTTCTTGTGAGAAGTTTGAAGCTTTTTGCAAAGCTTTGGGCTTGCTCCCCTTTGTGGACTAAACCTGTCCTCAAGGCATGGTACTTCCCTTTACTCTTCGTGCCAGCCCTCGTTCACCTCATTAGTCCAAGGGGAATTTGTTATCGTATACATGTGGTAGTGATGTGCGTGAACACACTAGGACTCTCGGGGATTTTTTTTCCCTCTTTAGGAGGTTTTTTCCCCCGTGTATTATATATACGCCCATCACTCTAGGTCTATCAATCTTTCCATTGCACACTAAGTTATACACTCTTTGTCGTGTGCCTTGAGTTTCCTTCATCTTCTCCAAGCTCTGTGTGTTTCCCTGCAACCCTAATTCCAACAAACCGTGACTTGAAGACTTCAAAAAATGTGCATGATTATATTGATACACATTGAAAACCATTTACTTTAAAATGCTATGTTTACATGCAAAAAAAACAAGTACCTTTTAAAAACTTCATCCAGATCAAACAATACAGATTGAAAACCTGAAACATTTCAGCATAATGTCTGGAAACCACAAGACATGAGATTATATTTTGCACGTTGCACTCTCACACTAGTTTCATACAAACCATACCCTGACTTAAAGACTTTAAAAATTTGTGCAAGATTATATTCATTCAGGTTGATAATTATTTTGACTTTAAAATGTTATGTTTAATCGTGTAAAATGCAATAAAAATAAGTAACTCCTAAGAAAATCATCCAGATCTAATAGAGGGTGAGTGGAAGGTTAGGTTAAAGATTCCCCTAACTTTGGGACTTTATGCATAGGAAGCTTCTCAAGAAACTTCCTCATTAAGTGTGTAGGGTCTCTTTTTGACTCAAGCATCTTACCCCCATGCATAGGAAGCCTCTTAAGCAACTTCCACATTAAGTGTCTAGGGTTTCTTTTTGACTCAAGCATCTTACCCCCCATGCATAGGAAGCTTCTCAAGCAACTTCCTCATTAAGTATGACAAGTACCTCAAGTACCTTAGTCATCAAGCATGACAAGCACCTTAGGTGGAGTTCCCACCTCAAGCTCAGCCCTAGCTTGCCTAAGGTCAACGGCAAGTTTAGGTCGGGTTCCCACCTCAAGCACAACCCTAGCTTGCTTAAGGTCAAAGACAAGTTTAGGTCGGGTTCCCACCTCAAGCTCAGCCCTAGCTTGCTTAAGGTCAAAGGACTTTTCACACTAACCATTGGAGGTCTTTAATGAATCTAACCCTAAGGTCTTTTAAGCTCCATTAGTTAACCTTGCTCTTTGACAGACCATCTCTCATTTGGGTCCCTTTACCATTGGCCCCGTGTTGAGATAGATCCGTAAGCACATGTCTATATTCTAACCCTTGTTCCTGTTTATTATCCCACATTAAATGATCAGTTAATATGAGAAAATCATTTGGGTTGGTTAGATATTAGATATTTAATGACATTATCTCTGTCTTGAAATCATATTCGTCCTCGACTATGAGGTAAAAGAGATAAATTCATAGTCATTAGTCAATTTGTCTTAGATGGTAGAGGATCCCTTTTACCCTACGACATCATTCCAAGATGGATGACTAATCCATTTGGTGCTTGGGAGCTATAGCTGTCGCAATCATGTCTAGTGCAACATTGTAAGCATTGACAAGGTTCATATTATCCTTAAGCTAAGTTCTTTGCATCCATCTAGCATCTTTAAAAGAATAATTCTTAAACTTAATAAGATATCATCAGATAATCCTACCGTTTCTTAATACCTTGTCTTCATGTCATAGGATGGACACAAGTTGAAGTACTTCTTCTTGATCTTTTATTTTTGGAGGGTCTGCAACCATTATTTCTTCTTTTGATGGCGCTCCTTTGTAAGGCTTACGTAAGCTCTTATGAAAAACATGGTGCATGAGCCAATGGTTGGGCAACTTTAATTGATAAGCCGTCTCATTGATTAGCTTAAGAATTTAAAAAGGACCATTATATCTTTTTGCTAGTTTAGCATCATATTCTTGGTGGTCCATAGGACTCTTGTCCGAAGTATGCCTCAGATGAGCCTTGAGAAACTTTAGCAAGACCCAATCATTTTCCTTAAAGGGTAAGGCTCTTTTGTGCTTATTAGTAGCAACCCTTTTTGCCTTTCCTGTGAGATGGATATAACTCCTTTAATCTTTGGAAAAGATTCTTGTGAGTTTCGACCATATTCATCAGTAGTAGCGAAGATCTTCCCATGTATTTTAAGTAGAAGGGGACTTTTGGATCTTCCCTCTTTAACTTCAAAAAGTGCTTTCCCCATAGAAGTATGTACAATGTCCTTGTACACATACTCTATAAGAAGTAGGTTTTTCTCTCATTGAGGACGTTGATCTACTTCCCATGACATAGGCTTTTAGTAGACCAAGAATTGTTAGATTAGTTAATCACTTTGGTCATCCGTTTGTGGATGATAGGCCAAAAGAGAAATTTAATCTACTTCCTAGATTCTCAAAGAGACCCTTCTAGAAATTACTGGTCATTCTAGGATCTTTGTCCGACACTATGGATGTTGGAAATCCATGATGCTTGAAAACTTGAGATCTGAAGAGGGTTGCCATTTGATGTGCCTTAATAGTCTTTTTGACAGGCATAGAGTGTGTTTTCTTGTTAAGCATGTCGACTGAAACAATCCAAGTTGCTTCCCTCGATCAAATTTCAACTTTTGGTATACCACGCATTTTGAAACATACGCTTGTATGTTTACTTTTCCTGGTAGACCAATAGAAATACATTTCTACTCCTTGAAGAGTAGATTATGGATTCCCTCTTTGCCTCGCACAAGGAAAAGTATGGGATTTATACATGACTTTCTTATTGTATGGGTGATTAACATATAGCCTATTGCCTTGTGGAAGATAACCAACCTTCAAGGTGAATGGTTCTTTTTTTCTTCCCTAATGCAAAGGTTGTAATTACATACTTAAAGTCTCGGTCAGTAGCATACTCATCTATCATAAAAGATAGATCATTGTGAGTTGCTATAGACACCACATTTACCCTTGGTCGTTGTGAAAGTGCATCGACCACTTGATTTGTGCTTGCCAACAATGTGAGCAATATGAAAATTAAATTGAAAAAGAAAATTTGTCTACCTCATTTCTTTGTCGAAGAGCTTGGTTTGCATCATGAAGTTCTTGAGGCTTTGTGATCCATTCGTAGGATGAATGGAATCCCCAAGAGATAGTGTTTCGACGTGTTTAGGGCATATAGAATAGCTAGTAGCTCTTTTTTGTATTTTCCCAATACTCACTTATCGAAGTTGAGTCTTTGATTCTCATATGCTATTGCATGCCCTTCTTGAAGCAAAATAGCTCCAAGACAATCACCACAAGCATCACATTGGACCTCAAATGGCTTTGAGAGATCTAGTAGTGTGAGCACACGTTGAGAGATAAGCTTCTCAAAAGCTTCTTGCACTTTTGCAGTCCATGAATACTTAACGTTCTTTTTTTTTGTTAAGTCATGTAATGGGCGTGCTATTAGCGAGAATTTTTCTATGAAGTATGTACACATACCTATGAGGCTTCGTACCTCCTATAGATTCCTTGGATTAGGCCATCCTTTTATTATCTCTAACTTTGTTGGATCCATATGGGTGCCATCTTTAGAGATAATGTGACCTAAATATTGAGTCTTTTGTAGAAAAATTTCATTTTTCTTTTGATTAATGTAAAGCTTATTCTCTCTCACAACTTGAAAGATTACCTGGAGGTGTCGCTTGTACTCATCAAGAGAATTTGAATGGCCTGAAGATTTTTTTCCATCATGAGTTTGAATGTGTCTGGAGCATTTGTCAAGCCAAAACTTGTAAATTATCAAATAGATCTTCTATCCGCTGCACAAGAAATCTATTTTTGATAGTAATCTTATTTAGTGCACTATAATCGACACACATGTAATATGTGTCATCTTTCTTTTGCACTAAAAGAAATGGTGAGCAAAATGGAGAGGAGCTAGACCTCACCATCCCTTTTTTTTCACCAATTCATGCACTTGCCTCATGATCTCCTCTTCTTGAGCTTGTGAAACTCGATAAGGAGGCTTGTTAGGCGGTGAGCTTCTTGGTAGGAGCTCAATTGCATGGTCATTATCCCTCATTTTAGAGATAGCTCACTAGGGATGTCATCAATGAAAACATCTTGGAATCCATTTAGGAAATTAGAAAACTCTAATTCCTCTTGATTCCCTTTATTGCAGGGATATGGTGTGCCCCAACTCATGAGCATCTATGTACATGCTCTTTTCCCCGAAGGTGAAGTAGATTCTGCTTTTAGGGAATTTCATGTTGGAAGCCATGCGGTTAAACCATGGTGCCCCAACGATAACATTCTCATGTTTGAGAGGGGAGATGAAGAAATCCTTTTGTCCACATATCTTTGGACATGAAGCCTTAATTTTCCAATTAAGGAAGTAACTGAGACGTCTTGTCCCTTCATAGCTCCATTGACTTTCAATGCATCTCCCATCTCGTGGGCTTGTATGCCTAGCTTAGTGGTCAACTCCGTGGATATGAAATTGTGAGTTGAACCAGGGCAAACAAAAATAAAGGCATCATGCTCTTCCATCTTCTCCAAGCATAGGAAAGGAGAAATCCTTGGCAATGAGCATCCTCTTTTGGAGCTTCAAACATAGAGGCTCTAGGAGTCTCATTGTGGGCAAATCTATTGGGGCAAGGACGATAATCATGGCCTTGCTCCCCACACTTAAAACATTTGTGGTCCTTACGAAAAGCTTCTAGCTCTTTAGGAGAGATTTTATATTTTACCTTTGTAAACTCCTTCTCCTTGAACCAATTGTTGTTGGAATAGCCTTGGTAAGAATTTTTGGGCATTGGTTTTCGCCTTGGCATCACTTTTGACTTTATTTTCCATGGGCTTGACATTCCGTCTAGCCCTTTGTTGGAAATTGATGCGCGAAGCAACCATGGTGTGGTGGATTACTTTGGTGATAGAACCACGCCGTTGAGAGTTGACATACTCGGCCATCTCTTTGGGTAATCCCACACAAAATTGTTACTTTTGCTCGACAAAGTCTATCTTTTGAAAGATAGTAGCCGAGACGTAAATCCCAAAACTTGTCCACATATTTGTGGATAGACTCATGAGAGAGAAGCTTTAAACTTCGCCATTTGGTAAGCACTTTGTCCTTTGCATCACTTGCAAGGAATTGCTTCATGATGGAAACTCGTAGAGTTTTCCATGTCTTTGGTGCTTCGCTGTTGCCACAAAGGCTAGCCCATCATTGACAAACCGATTTTTGGAAGTGCATAGCAATATGGCATAGCTTGGAGGACTGCGTGAAGCCCTCGTCTCCAAAGGCCCATCAAATTGTTGGATGAAGGCCAATACTTTGTCAGTAGCACCAAAGGTGCCATCATAGGTGATAAAAGAGATACTCTTTCCTCCCTCTTTGAGCTTCTTGAGCTTTTGTGACCTTCGCCATGCAGGGTAAGATTTGCGATGTCCTCCCCTCCTGTATTCTCTAGGAGAATAGCCATAGATTTCGTCGGTAGAGGAGGAAGGTGAAGAAGAAGGAGAAGAGGGTGACCTCTTTCTTGCCCTTTTCTTCCTTTATTTCCTCTCTTCCTTTTTGCAGCGACGAGGAGAAGGACTATGGGTTAACCATTTCCTCTTGGGAGGAGTTGGCGATCATTTAGTCTGCCTTCTTCGTGGAGCCACATCTTCGGAGGAACTTAGGGATTCATTACTTTCTTGTTCTTTGGATTCCTCCTCTTGTATGGGAGAGAGTCTTCTTTTGGGGGTCTCATCAAGAGGCCTCCTAAGCTCTCTCCTCTTGGAGAGGAAAGGAAATCCCATAAGCACGAAGTTGTTGAGTAACTTCGGTTTGCAAAGCGGGGTTGCCCATAGCTTGTTGCAACCTAGTGACAAGATAATTAACAAACATGGGGGAATCATCATTGGCACCTTCATGTGAAAAATCAAAGTTATCAATGTTCATTTTACTCTCTTGGTTATTGTCAGCCATGCTAATTAAACTTATGTGTTTACTTAGTGCATGCTTTGGCAATTCAAAACCTTAGTTGCTACTCTTCTTAGCCTTTGAAAATAGGCACTTAAGTATCTACACCCACGGCTCGAATTGGTTAATTATAGAGAGTAGTGGAGTGAGTCTAACATAGTGAAGTTGCCGAGGGATAGCTCCTTTCAGACTTCTTATGGATCAATAATGGTAAAGCCGTAGGCAAGGCTAAATAGACTCCATTATTAAGACCAAAGCTCCCGAGGTGTGTACAACATCTCACATAGTGGGCTCAACAAAACCGATAATAGATCCTAGACCCACTTACCCTAATATAGTTAACAAAAACAACCATTAATAGGCTACTTAAGGACCTCTCTTCTTAAGCAAGAAAAGAGAAACCAAATGCTCTGATACCAATGTAATGTTAATGGCCTATGAACTTTGAGAGTAGCGGAATTAGGAAATTAGGTGAAGTACTTTTGTGAGATTACTTTGGCACCATAGCGGGTGAACTTAATTGATGGTAGCAACATAAACATGGTACTTAGTTAACTTGGCATGAACAATACTTTTGCAAGAGAGAGAGTTTAGAGAACATGACAATAGTTGAGGACCGGATTCATATAAAGCCGGTCCCCCCTCCAATAGGCATTTTTATTATAGTTTCTCCCATCAAAAGAGACTTGCTACAATACAATCTTTGTGTTCCTTGTGACCTAGGTGATGCAATGAAGATGGAAAGCTTCATGCATCACAAGCATAACATAAACTTTGTAGAAAGCATTAACTATCCCAAGCCTCAGTCCCAAGGTCTCAAACACCTTCGAAGGTGGAGAGAGCTAGAGGGGAATGAGGATAGGGAAGAGGAAGAAGAAACATTTCTTTCTCACTTATCATTACTCTTCTTGCTAGCATACATAAATTGGTCTTGTGTTGAGATAGATCCTTAAGCACATGTCTATATTCTAACCCTTGTTCTTGTTTATTATCCCACATTAAATGATCACTTTAATATGAGAAAATCATTTGGGTTGGTTAGATATTAGATATTTAATGACATGTTCTCACTCTGTCGAGTATCCACATGCACATTGCACATGGCCTTGCTTTTCTTTCATTTGTCTTTACTTGTAGTCATTTCCACAAAAGGAAAAACCACATTGGTTCTCGCCTCTGGGATTCCATAGCCCATTCCTTTTGAAGCTTCGCAAGCGCCACAATTTGGTTATCTTTTGTGCACAGGTGTCTTCAATTCTATTGTGCACAGCTCAGTGTTCAATGCCCCATTGTCTTAGGCTGGTTACACATCGCCATTGCAGACAGCTTGACCTACCCAAGGCATGGCATCGACATGTGTGTAGCGGCGTTGCTTTGACTGATTACTTTACACACCGCCAAGGTGGGCTTCTGCAGTGATGGAGAATTCTCACTGGAGCAGGAGCGAAGCATGTGCGCTGATTGGTTGAACATCTGCCCATCTGCCTGCCATATTTGGGCAGCCTTGGGTGCCATCCAAATCGCTAACAAAATTGGACGTGTGTTGTCATTCACCTTAGATATGGCGTCACCTGCAATATGGCTGTGTGTAACGTGAAGCAATGCCCAAATTTACGTGCAACCATGCAATTGGTTGTGAGTTTCACTATAGTGGGCGTTGGTTGCAGTCTGTAAACCAGCCTTAATTTTGTCAGCATCCCTTTGTGCCATCTGTACAACATCCTTATGATCACCCATACTAGCTGTTGGCACCATCACCTGCCTAATCTATCATGGCTACGTGCTGTTCGAAGGGTTGAAGCCCATCCATACTCTCCCAGTGACATGCTACAGTCATTGCGACACGCTGGATTTAGCAAGTCATTGTCAATGAGATGAAGATATCGACAATCAGGGATGAAGATGACAACATCAACGACGACAAATACGTGAAGACGACAACTTCAACAAACATGAAGATCAACGATAAAGAAGACGAAATCGACCCTTCTTCATTAATGAATTAAAACCCTATGAATGATTTACATTTGTACTACCTAGGACTACTAATGAACATACCAAGTCTTGTTTGTGAACCATAACGATGAATCGATTGAGAACCACAATGATGTATCATGGGACATTGAACCATGGTCGTTGAATATGTTGAGAACCGCCATGATGTATCAGGTAGATGAGTCATATTAGGCCATGAGTGCACCATGAAATAAACACATGAATCAACATGAAGTCTTTGTAAAACCCCAAGTTTAACTTAAGAGGACATTTTTAGGGTAAGCCCAACTTGTGGCACCATATATGTCCTCTACCCACATAAGAAGAGATAAATGATGAGATGGTCCAATAGCAAGAGGGTGCAACGTCTTTAGCAAATGATTGTAAAGCACTAAGCTTATATTAGAGGCTATTCTCTAATCAATCAATTGCACTTTGAGGTACTATCAATGTGTATATACTTTCTCTCTATGCTCTTGCTCTTGGCATAGTCTAACCCTAATCTCCATATCTCCAACCCTAACCCTAACACCATGATTAAGCTAAGGCGTCATCCACCATAGCCTAATGCTAACCATTGGTGATTAGGGAGTATGCTTCCACATCAACTAACCCAACCTATGGAGAAGCTGCTTGGGGCACCTTGCAGTACAACTTGCAACTTGGTGTGGTGCTCAATGACCTGTGTGGAAATAATAATTCACATCATCCACACAGTAATCATCCTAGTAGGCACAATTGCATGGATCTTGAGATTTTCACGTGGCCTCGTAACCGATTGTAACGTCTCCTCACATCTTGCATATAACAAACCCCTTGGTACCTAATACATCAATGCATTACATAGTCTTGCTTTCTTGATATTCCTTCCCCACGCCTCTCTGTGCTTCTCTCTATCTCTCTCTCTCTCTCTCTCTCTCTCTCTCTCTCTCTCTCTCTCACACACACACACACACACACACACACACTACATGGTATCATTGCAGCGAGCAAAAGATCCTACCTCTCTTGTGAGGTGTCCCACCATGCAGCCTCTTGCTCCTCTTTTGCTCTAGGCAAAGAACCTAGTCATGGTTCTCCTGGTAGTCCTCAAGCGAGCCTGCGGCCATGCTCTCTTTGGAGCCTCACCTTTTGTGAGGTGCCCCAATTTTGACCCGAAGGACTCTTGGCTTCTCAAGACCTGCCTTGCTCTATCACTACGCTGCACGCACATAGAGCCTATATGGAGCGAGCAACTGATTATAGCTTCAAGCCACATGGTGCCCTCCCCTAAAATCTGCATGACTGGCTATGCCAATCACCTCCACCTACAAAAGGGAAACCACCCCGATACTTAACCACTGCCCTTGTGTGTGAGGCTCGAGGATGAGTGTTTCTCATCTTGGCCTTCTCCTTCATGGACTTTGTCGGAAGCTTTTGGGAAACATATCTTGCTTCTCACTCTTCCACAACTTTGCTAACACTTTGGCGTTGGAACAATTGATGTTGGCTTCCAGCTCTGCTTACGCTTTGTCGGAGCAACCAATGTTGGCTTCGAAACGAGGAACAAGTACTCAAGATTTCAATGCACAAGCCATATCTCTTGTATAAACTGAGAATCTAGGGGCTTGAATGAATGACAAAGGATTGGCTTCTGGCTCTGTGCAGACCTTCGAAACGAGGAACAACTACTCTAAAGTTGTCAACCTTTTTCTTGCCAAAAAGCACACGAACCGTGAGCTTATTATCAAAAGCAACTCATTATGCTGAGGTGGATAGTCTTAAGCCCTTTGAATCAAGCTCCTGTCATCGTCGTCCACCTGCTGGAAATAGCTCCGCGACAGCAACGACCTTAGCTTTATAATAATCGCAATTATTAAGTGCTGCCTTAGCGTTGTTTTTGCTTGCTACCCTTTAGTTTCCTTAGCTTGAGAAATTAAGCTCATGCCTTTGAATTCCAAACGATTATTAACATCTTGTAAAAAAAAAGAAAAAAGAAAGAGGAGGTCACTTCTTGGTGGATAGGGCCTTTGGCCTCCAAGTTTTTCAACTTATCCTAGTGGTGTAAATCCGCGGCACTTGCGAATGGAACTCGACGTGCTGGCCGTAAGTGAGGACATTGCCGATTTTTCACAGATGTTAGCGGCGAGGAAAAGGTCTGAAACGGAGCTACCTGTGCCAATGGATGTAGGCGGTGGCTCGGCCTTGAGACCGATGCATGACACGGAAATGTCATGCCCCAGCTCGCCAAAGGTTTCAACCATGAAAGAGGGAAAAATGGTCCCGACTGAAAAAGTCCCCTCTGTGGAAACAACAGAGAAAATGGGCTCAGCGCAAGGGTTCAAGTTCGAGGTAAAAACCATCAAAGACGGGGTTTCTCAGGGACCCATCTATGTGAATATAAATAAAGCATCAAGTGCATCGGCTACTTGCAGGCCAGGTATATTGTTTGCTAGCATACTCAAGGGGCCTAACTCTAGGGATTTGGGAAAAGGTTCAACAGAAGGGATGACAAGTGAAGGAGATATCAAGAACCTACAAAATGCAAAAGCTAGACTTCAACAAGAGCTCTTGGAAGTCAACAAAATGATTGAGGCCGGCCCTAACAACAACAAAAGAAATTGCTCCCAATCAGAACTCAGTGGGCTAGTAGAAGACGGGTTGGCAGATCGAGTCTTCTCTGCCTTAAAAAAGTCTTCACCACAACAGATGCAGGTTGCCGAGGCTATTACTGTAGCGATTTCGTCAGCACTTATAAAAAAACAGTTAGCCAGACAAGCTAAGCTGATGCTTGTATTTGGGTTTAGTGGAAGAATCCCGAACAGGTTTGAGATGATCCAATGGCTTCAAGGCCCTCAAATTCTTGGTCATGGAGGAGCAGTTTAAAGTACTTCCTACCTAGCTAAAGGTTTCTGCTCAGTTAGATTCAAAGAGGCCTCCAATGTGGAAAAGATCCTTGACAAAGGGCCCCTAGTATTTAATAGGACTACGGTGTGAGTGGTGCCTTGGGAGCCAATGTTCGACTCAACTTAATCTTTGCAAGCGTTTCATCCGGTCTGGGTTGAGTTTGTGGGACTGCCTAGCTGGTGTGGGATAATCTCAGGATGCTTGCTAGCTAACGGGGCACTCCCTTATTTATACCTAGCAAGAGAGGGTTTGGCAGAACCTCAAACAGGGTTTGGATGGGATACGTCTAGAACGCCACCTAAAAGCATGGTTATCAACGTCGGAGCTGGGCTTGTTACCATTCCTCTAAACTTTGGAACATACTTTGGGGCATGTTTTAAATGCAACAACTTTGGTCACTTCGCCAAGGATTGCCCCTTGAATTATAATGGTACTGCAACTCTGGCAGCACAGGCCCCCAACGAAATGGGATTAATCCCCGATTGGAGGGATTAAGAAGTAGGGAGATAATAACGAAGGGACAAATACAGGGAAGGATGAAGGAGGGATGGTATGTGAGAAAATGGATACGAAGATGCAGGAAAATATTGTGGAGGAATCGATTCCCATACAACGAGCTTCTGAAGGTACATGCAATAATAATAGGATCATTACTCCCGTTGCTACCTCCAAATTTATGACAGTGACAACGGTGACGGTTGTCCAGGTCCCTGGTCTAAAAAGAGCCAAAAGAGTGAAGGCAGTGGCAAGAGACTCCAAAGTGCTGCAAGTCGTCAGAACACTAGAGGTGAAAGGATCTAATTCATCCTCCACCCCTTTGAAAGGAGGGGGGCTCATTGTCCCTCTGCACAACCCCTTTGCAACACTGCAAGAAAAGGAATCCTTTGACTTGGAACCCCCGGATTCTCTTGAGACCAAGGAGAAGGGGAAGGGGAGGGGAATGATTCGGATGCTGAAGAATTCGTTCCTCTATCCCAATGAACCCTGTAGTAATGATGGAGTCTCTCACTATCCAATCTTGGAACGTAAAGGGGTTGAAAACCCATAAGAAGAGTACCCTATTCTGGGAGGAAATAAAAAGGAGAAGACATTCAACTTTTGGGCTATCTAGGAACACCACCTAGATGCCCATAGCAAGAGAAAGCAGGTGCTAGGAAAGAAACTGGTATTCTATGGAGAAGGAAAGAACGGCTTCAGTGGCGTCCTCAACATTGTGGACAAAGAATTGGAGTCGAAGTTGGTTCTTAACCACCCATCCGACAGAATCCTAGGGATTAGAATCAGATGGGAAGGGCATCCCCTCACCATTGTGAATGTGTACGGCCCTTGCAATGCAAAAGATAGAGCTAAACTATGGATGCATCTCAAAGATACCCCTATTGAAGGGAGTGGTTGTTGGTTGGCGACTTTAATATGGTAGAAAAGAGCAGGGATAGAACAGGATCCTCTAGTGTGTTGGCTCGCTCAGAAAGGTCTAAATGGCAAAGTTTGTGCGAAAAGTGGGCAATGATCGACTTATGGGAAGTTGGCCCATGGAACAACATGCTTGGGTTCACCTACACAAGCCTTCAGTACGCCCGCACTGCCTCCAGACTGGACATATGCTATTGCTCGCACCAAGCTGACTAGATACCGACGCTGATGGAAATGAAGGTAATCCCAACAACAATCCTCTCGGATCACATTCCTCTACACATACATTTTAAGAAGAATAAAGAGGAGGAGCAAGCCCCAAGAGGTTTAAAAAAAAACTGTTGCTAACAGGGGCACACCTACTCAAAGACCCTCTTTTCAGGAATCTAACCAAGAAAGCACCGAGTAAGCTAAAAAAAGATGTCGACCTCAACAAACACAACGTGTGGAACCTCTTTGCTCGGAGCATCTAGAAAGCAATCAAAACCTCAGGCCCCCAAATCAAGAATGCTAGGGAGGATCACCTTTTGCATCTTACAATGGAGGTACAATTGCTTACTGTTATAAAAGCCAATAGGCATGCTACTGAGGTCGAACACAAGTGATGGCTTGAAGACAAATCAAACCTTGCTAATGAGTAGTTAGAAGATATCAAAAAGGCTAGACTTCTCTCTAGGGAGACTTTTTTGCAACCGGAAGTGTAACATTTAATGGCCTAATAACTTATGTGTAGCGGAAATTAGCATGAACATAGTGGGCATTTCATTAGAATAGATTCCTAATGAGAATTAGAAGAGTGCTTGGGTGGAGAGAGCAAAAAAAAGCATAACACCTAGTTAGATAGCATCAACAATACTTTCAAAAGAGAGAGAAATTAAGCTATTGACAATAGTTGAGGACCGGATTTGCATGGAGCCGGTCCCCCCTCCAAAATGCTTTGTATTATGGTTTCTCCCATCAAGAGAGACATTGTACAATACAATTCTTTGTGTTCCTTCAAGACTAGCTAGTGCAATGAAGATGGAAGCTTCATGCACTAAGCAAAACACCTAATCAAACACAACTTGAATTATCCCCGTTCTCGGACCCAAGACCTCACACACCTTCGAAGATGGTGAGAGCTAGCAGGGTATGAGAGTAGATTGAGAGGAAGAAGGAGTATCTTACGAGAAAGATGTACATCTCCTCACATAATCACTCATATTAGCATAGCTTAGCTTAGTAATTAGCTTGGTAGAGAAGATGAGCATGCATTGAAGCTTGGCTCTTGGTTGGATTTGCATCCACATGCCAAGAGAGTGTTGATGTAGGCTTCTATCTCACAAGCTTGGAGTAGGTGATGAGCTCTCCATTAAAGCTTGGGAGGAGATAGAGTATTCTTTCTTCACACATAATCAAGTGTGAGTGTGTGTGTCAATCCAAGCAAAAATCAGCCCCCTCTCTCTCTTGGGCGAGCCCTTGTTGCTAATTTGGTCTGGCTTTTTGCCTCATTGGACCTCCCCAAGTCAAGCCAATAGGTATTAAGCAGCATAAGTGATAGCCTTCTGACATGTGTCCCCATTTCCCCTTTTGTGAGAGCTTTAGGTAATTAAATAATTAAACTAAACTCTCATTGGACCCCTTTGCCTCCTGGCCAATAGGAATCAGGCAAGCCATGGGGCTTCTGAATGCTCATTGGACCCTTTGGGAGACTGCCCAATAGTCTTCTAGGAGACTTAATTCTCATTGGTTTCTTTTATTAAATGTTTTTAAATTAATTAAACTACATTTACTCTAGCTTAATTCTCATTGGTCCACTTCAAGGGTCTTCCAATAGGAATTGGGCACACCTTGTGGGTATCTGGCCTAGGGAGCTGACATGTGTCCCTCATTCCCTTTGTGTAAAGGGAGCCTGTGTGTGTGTGTGTGTGTGTGTGTGGCTTTCTCTCTCATCCCCTACCTTTAGGGCTCGCCCCCTCCCATGTAGGGATGTGCAAAGACTTTTAGGGCACACACAAAGCATCCAATTTTCCCTAGGGTTGACCTTTGGACACAACCTTTGAATTTTGGAACCTTAGCATTTTGGAAGTCTTAATGGGCTAAACCTTAGGGTCTTTTTAGCCCATTGTTGCACATGGCTCTTTTGCAGATGCCCCCCCCCCCCCCTTGGATCCCTACTGTGGCCGGTCTGCTAGCTTAACCAATATTCTAGCTTTTTCTCCCCAGGTACCTCCCCACATTAAATGATCAGTTTAATATGAGAAAATCATTTAGAAGAATTAGATATTGATTATTATGACAGGAAGCCTCCAATCAAGCTCAATTTCTTAGGGCTTTAAAAATCAAGAAGGGCCGGGGCCACGTCTGCTAGATCGATGATGAGAAAGGGACAACAGTTCGTAACCAAGATGAAATGGCTGGTCTGATGCTGAACTATCTCAGCCAACTCATTGGACGGCCCGAGACCCAGTCCCAAGAAGTGGAAGAAGCCAGAGGGACCTTACTTCAGAGTGTCAAGAAGGGAATTCCCCACTTAGAAGCTAATAACTTGGAACGGGCATTTTCTGAAGACGAATGTGCACTAGCATTGCAAGCCCTTGGCAAGGAAAAGTCCCTTGGTTGGGATGGGATGACGGTGGAATTCTATAGAGAATTTTGGGATGATCTCAAGACCCCAATCACAAGGTTGGCCAATAAAGCCATGGTCGAAGGGTCGTTGGAGACAAGTGTGAAGAGAGGGCTTATCCAGCCCATCCCAAAACAGATCTGCTGTTCTAAACTAAAACATTAGTGCCCTATAACGATGATGTCGGTGGCCTGCAAAATTATAGCTAAAGCAGTGGCCCTCAGACTAGCCCCCGCACTAACCAAGATCATCTCACCGCATCAACATGGTTTCATTAAAGGAAGATCCATTTATGATAACATCTTGGCAGCAATGGTGGGCATAGAATACACAGCTATCACAAAGCAAGAGTGCGTTCTGCTGCAGTTGGACTTGGACAAGGCCTATGACAGAATAACATGGACATATATAGAAGCCGTCATGGAAGCTCTAGGCTTTGGGCCACGCCTTTGTCGGCTGGTTCGCGTAATGGGGGCTAGAAGCCAGTCAGAGCTCCTATTCAACGATAGAATTGTGGGCTTTTTTGAGGTCAAAAGGTCAATTAAACAGGGATGCCCTCTCGCCCCCCTACTTTTCGCCATAGGATCACATCCTCTAATCACTACGCTCGAAGCTAGTGCTGAACGAGGGGAGATACAAGGCCTTGTTTTACCAAGAAATAGACAACTCCTGGCAAAACTATTTGCAGACGATTCTCTCCTCTTCTTGAAGGCGTGCCTCGAGGTCATTAGAAAAGCTCTGGAGATTGTACAAATGTTCTTAGTAGCTTCAGGGTCCCACTGTAATATAGAGAAGTCAAGGATGATTTCCCTATCGAAAAATGACTCATTTGACCCTACTGTCTGGTCAGGGGAGATTGTCACAAAAGGGAATATCTTTAGACATCTGGGAGCCCCCTTGGGGGTGGATGTAACTCACAAGCAAAGATTCGAGTGGGTGCTTGAAAAAATCAAAACAAAAATGAGGAGGTGGGAGTATGCTCTTCTCCCATTCCCAAGTCGGATAAAAGGGATGAATGCCTTTATGATTCCTTATATTGCCTTCACTAGTCCGCTTCTCAAGATGGCTAAGTGTCACTGGAAAGAGTTCTTAAAACCGGTAAAAACATTTTTATGGAAAAATAACATGAAATCTTCTAGGCCGTGGCAATGTTCCCATTGGGAATCACTTGCTCGGTCGAGGAATCAAGGAGGCCTCTGGATTCTCAACCTTGTGGCCCATGCAGAAGCTTGTTGCGCCAAATTTGTTTTTTCCTTGGCTAAACAGGATCAAGTTTGGGCTGTCATGATCAGAGATATGATAGAAGCAGCTAAACTTGGCACGAAGGGTGGAATGTGGAGAGGGGTGGAGGTTCATAGCCCCGGTGTGGTCTACCTTAAGACTGGGGGGAAGCTCAGGAGAATTGGTAAGAAAATGTAATAGAGTAGCAAGAGTCTTAAAGTGGGGGGAAGAAGCAGATACTTCAAGAACTCCATCCTACATTGGTTCCCCTGGCTCTCCAAAATTGTAGATCCGCCGCAAACTCCCTATTGGATTGAGACAGCCAGGAAGCTGAATAATAAGGGTCTGAACCGACTTGAGCACTTCTGGGACAGTGTCAACAAGAGTTGGAAAACCATTGACCTTATGGTTTCCCAATACCAGCTAAATAGCTTGGAGGTCTTGCTTGTCCACAAAGTGATGAAAGAGCTTGACAATCTAGTGATGCCAATCTGTGATTCGGAGTTGGACTGGAATGCGTGGAAATGGCCCGGAAGCAGTCTCTTGTGGAAACCCCATACTAAAATCATTTATTAGACAATGATGCAAATGAAGAATTGGTCTAGCCCCCTTAACAAGCTATGGAAAAAGCAATGGCCGGAGGAAAGGTGGGAGTATGTAATGGAGAACATATGTAAGCCAAAGGTTCTGCAGTTCATGAAGGTTTTCTTATGGAAGGTTATTTGGGGTGCTCTACCGACGGGGGTGAAGATTTAGGAGAGAGGGATTGGGTCAGATCGATGCTTGGGGTGCAGGTTAGCTAGTGAAGATCTAGCCCACGTGTTCATGGACTGCCCAGCTGTAAAAGGCCTAGCAGGGAAAGTATGCAAGTGGGTCCAGAGAACATGGAAAATTAGTTTTTTCAAGACTGACCTATGCCTTGGAAGTAAAAATTCAGGTAGTCCTGCACTCTTCGTCAGCACTCAGATCGTCAGATACTTCTTCGTTCATAATGTATGGCAGACAAGGAACTGCCGTGTTTTTGAAGGAGGATCTGAGGTGGCAAGCTTCGCAGAAATTATACAAGAAAGCAAAGTGCTATTATGGGCACTCGGACGCAAGCATCACTCGGAGGATTGGTCTAGGACTACTTGTGCCTTGTTGTCAGCAGATGGAATGCCTAGGATGGGGGCAATTCTTGGCCATCAGTAAATAAAAGATCTCAGAATGATAAGAGCACGGGCTTTGTGTATCAAGGATGTGGAGGCGCGGTGGTAGGGGTGGCTGCCCTGATAGCCGTTGTAATTTTGATCCCTGGATGTTGTCATGGCTTAACATGAGCATGACATACCCTTGTAATTTTTTGGGCTGCTCAATATAATCCACTCACAATTTTGAGTTTTGGTTAAAAAAAAAAAAAGAAGCAACTCGTGCGATTAAGCGACCAATTCTTTAGCTAAGCCTTCAATCGCCACTTGTAGCTACAGAAAGATCCAACCCCTTAGCTTTTCAGTACAGCGAATGCAACGCAGCTGTGGCATCTTACAGCTTGTAAAAAAAACTACGAGAACGTAGGCAAAACACAGCGTCCAACTAACAAGGTTCGCAGGCTAGACTGCAGCGCAAACAATATGTAAGAGCTCTCTCTCTCTCTCTCTCTGCCTTGGGTTTGCCTGACGGCACTTCTGCAGCGTCTGCGGTAACTTTGCAAATAATTATACTTGTACTATTTGTTCTACTGCATACGGTGCCAGAAAATTCACACGGATACACGATGCCAAAAGTTCATTGCGTAGTCCTCGATGACCCACATAGATTGCTATCTATCTTGTGGGGCGCCGTGCTCTTATTGATGCCATACTGCTGGAAAATCAGATTCCTATATTTGTGTTGGACTTTGCATAGCAATGCGATCCATCTTCTGGTAGTAGCGCTCGCAGGGCTGGCATTGCATCCACGTGAAGCTGGAGCCTGTGTCCAGCATCAGGTGAAAGGTGCGACCGCGGCTGCCAACTTTGGGTTTTACAAGGTAATCACCATCGTTTGCAAGCTCATAGCCGGATACCTGTGGCACGGGTGGTTGAGTCAATATGGATCAAACGCAGTATTGATTTGATCCTGGCACGTCTCCTGCACGACATTCATGATCACCAAATTTAATCTCTGGGGCATCTTTGTATTTGTGTTAACTCCTGTTTTGTGTCACAAAAAGGACATATATTTACAACAGCGGATGTTTCGACTACACGATTATGACTCCAGGTCGATAACACACTGCAATGGCGTGAATAGCATCCAATCCCCATTTTTATGCATTTCCTTGTCAAAGTCGACGATGCGGAAGCGTAAGACAAGGAGAGAGAGAGAGAGAGAGAGAGAGAGAGAGAGAGAGAGAGAGTCTCTTGAATTTATCAACCTTGAAGGGGTTGCATATATAGCAACCTCAATAAATTGCCCTACCTAGACTTTGACAAATAAGTAAACTAAATATCTAAAAGCCAAAATAAATAATGGGAGCACATTGGGCAATTCACTTGAGATGCCAAAACTAACACCCTCTTTGTAGCTCATAGTTGACATAAATAGTGAGACCAAGTCGATGAAGAGGCTACCATGGACACCCTAGTAGAAGGCCTTGGTGTCACAAAGTGATGACGTGGCATGACCATTTGGACGGACTTTGGACAGAGGAGGTCCAACCCCTAGAGAGAGAAGCAGATGAAGTTTTACCAACTTGTAGAACTTTTTGAGAGGCCTATTTTCAAGAGTTTGAAGCCTATAAGTTGTACCAACTTATGGTACCTTTTTGAAGGGTGCCCAAAGGGACATAAAAGACAAAAATTACGTAAAAATACTGACGTGGCAGAGCTGTACGGATGGCTTGTGTTTTACGTTGATTGTTGACATGGAACGTACGGACTTTTGTGAATTGCGCTAGCAGTTTGGAGCGCCAACTTTTGGGCCATGAAGCTTTTAGAACTTGAAGCTTTTCATTTACTGCTTTTGAGAAGGCCATGGATCTATAAATATGTAATCAAGATCTCTCTTCTACCAGATTTGCATGAGAGGAGGACCCTCGAACTTTATACTTTGCTCAAGCATAAATATAAAAATAAATATTGAAAGCGGCACAAGACTTTGGGGCCAATACCTCTGGGAAAGGAACTACGCCGGGCCATGTCGTCTCTCTATTAAATTGTGATAAAGCTTGTAAATTGATTTTAAGTGATTTTAGGCTGGATTCCAACTTGGGGTGTCCAAGTTTGTTACAATGGTATTAGAGCTCATTCTGTAAGGATTTTAGGTACTAATCCTTATTAAGTACTTAAACTCATATTAAGACTTAAGAAACTTGAACTGAACTCAGAAACAAGACTTAGAAGACTTTGTGTTGATTGATTGAACGTGTGATACAAGGGCTCCTTATATAGGAGACAAAGAGACAAATGAAAGAACATGTCTCCTGGTGAAGAGACATG
This sequence comes from Adiantum capillus-veneris, assembly GCF_014529385.1. Taxonomy (NCBI): domain Eukaryota; kingdom Viridiplantae; phylum Streptophyta; class Polypodiopsida; order Polypodiales; family Pteridaceae; genus Adiantum; species Adiantum capillus-veneris. Next base: position 73,203,215 of record NC_140947.1, on the reverse strand, counting down.
ACCTTAGACGTAAAGACATCCTTTCGGTGAAGAGCTGCAACCATTGGGCGAAGGGGTATGACGAGTCGTCGAAGGAGTTTGGCTTTTGGCAAAGAGACACGTCTTTTGGGCGTGACCATCCAAGTTTAAAGGGCCTCCTTGGCACTTCGCGTATCTGCAACTAGGAGTAGATGTAATGTTGTTAACATAGTCACAATCGTGACATTCCCTCCCATTTAAAACGAGAGCCCATGTCAAAGAAATGACTTCTGATGTTGATAGAACTCTAGAAAAGCATTGAATCTTCGAAAATCTTCAATCTTTGAGTTATCGGAAACCTTTGTCTTGAACCTTTGCTTCTTACGAAACCTTTTTGCTTTGACTGCTAATCCCATGTCATTGCATTATTCAAAGACTTTTTAGAGGAATCTGGCATAATCAGGTTGACTGTAATAAGAGATTGATCTTCAAAATTCTTCATGCAATGTAAGATTTCTGGTTCAAAATCTTCCAGTTACTGCGAAATATTTGGGGAAGAGGAAATTTTCTCAAGGTACTCTTCAGATGGGGCTTCAACTTTAAGAATCACTGGAGAGGATTTTGGCTTGAGACTGTAATAATCTTCCAATAATGAATCCCAAAATTCTTCAGAATCATCTTTAGGAACTGCCACTGCATGACTTTCAATTGGCATATCATCATCCAACAAGAATCAAAGAAAGCATAGTTGTCTTCAGACTTAGAATCTGCAACTATCTCCTTATCTTTGTTTGGTAACGAAGTATCACTTGAAAATACTTCTTGCGTGAAATCATCTTTGTCTTCAACAATTGATTCAAGAGAAGTTAATGAATTCAAAAATTCATCAATTAGAATTTTTGCATCTGTATCCAAAATTATATTCTCTTCATAATCCATTGTATCATGTTGTTTGACTAGTACACGTGAGGCTTGAATCACTCATTCCACATGATAAAGCCCGTGTAAAATCAGTTCTCGTCCATCTTTGAACAAGTTGATAGTATGTGCTCGAAAGCTAATTCCTAAATCATATTGGAATAACCAATGTTGACAAAGAATCATGTTGTAATAAGATAAAGGCATGACTTTGAAATCTAGTTGATCTGCATAAGTTTGAATCTCAAACTGCAACCGTCGAACTGTCTGATCACAAGTCAAAATTGATCCATCTGCTAATTCCACATCTTATAAGTGAGATGTCTTCTGAGTTGGTAAACTAAGCTGTTGAACTATCTGAGTGCTGATGAAATTATTCGAGCATCCACTGTCCATCAAAATATTGATGGAGCGACTTCCAAGAGAGGAACCTGTTTGGCTCAGGCGGTGAAGAGAGGACCGGGCATGAAAATCCGCATTGGCAGGTTCGAACGCCTTGCGAATAGCACGCCGGAATTTATCCCAAGAAGGTGTGTTTTACCATCAGCAACTTGTCGTTGCCACCAAAGAAATGCTGCGTCTTTGAGCAGAGAACTAGCAAGTGCAACTTTTTTACTCTCGACCAAGTGCGTGTTGGACAAGTAGACCACCATTTTGAATAGCCATTGGTCCAGCACGCGCTTGTCGCGGCGACCAGTGTATGGTTCCGGTAGTTTAACATCAAGCTTCTTCTTCTGTGCAACATTAAAATTTTTGTAAAGTAGTTGAAGGTCGTGATTGTCTATCTCTTCAGTTGGATCTGGTTCGTTTGGTTCGTCCGTTGAAGCTTCAAAAGAGGGTGTGGAAGATGCTGCATTAGTTGTCTGAGAAGTCGTAGGACGACTCCGAGAAGTATTTTGCATCTGCATCTCATCCAAGCGAGTGTGAAGTGATGCGAGGCTTGTGGAAAGTGTGGCCATCTGCTCCTTGATAAGAGTAAGGGCATCGTCAGATTGACCACCTCCGTCCTGAGAATTCGGCATGGTTACGCCTCAAAGGGAACTCTCGAACAGGTGCAAGTTCTGGGACGGGTACTCCGGGAGCGGAAATTATGTTTAGACTGGGTTCTAGCTTTGGGGTCGGGTATAATCTCGATTGAACTACCACTTCGGGTGCAAAGTGTTTTTTTTAAATTAGTTAGTTTGTTTGGGGGTTTATATGATCAAGTGAGTGAGTTCACATTGGTTTAAAAAATTTGGGTTAATTTGGGGGAGGCCCGGTCAAGTGTGGCCGGCCACTTGAGGTTTTATCAAATTTGGGCTATCTTTTTAAAGTTTTAATAAGTCACGCTGCCTGGATTTTTACGCAAGGAAATTTCAGCGCCAAAAGTCACTTGCAGCATCGCAGCCCAGCCAGCGATTTGGGAAATTTCAGCCAGTGAAGAGTTTTTTAGGCTTTTACGAAGGGGGAGCCAGCAGCCAGCAGCCAGCGAAATGTTTTAGTGAAGCAGCCCGCCAAGTGATTGGAAAAGGCAGCGCTAGGAAAAAGGTGCACACGTGCACAATCTGGGAGTGGAAAGGGTGCAATCACTGGGGAAGGGGTGGTTGCCTACCGGTTGAGTGCCCTTCGCGTGAAGGGTGCAAGCACATGGGTTCGAAGTGGCACCATCCGAGGAAAGGGTACACAAAGAGTCACATCCCCATGAAATGCCACATGACGAGTCACCACCAGAAAATTTTCTCAGAAAATCATCGGGTACGTGGCACGCCGCACACACACATCTGCGTCTTTGTCTGTTTACAAAATCGAGAAAGAAGGTTTAGGTTACCTCATACGCGTATGCGTGTGTGCACCACCTTTCTTTTGCTTCCATGCAACTCCGGGAAGGGGGGGAGAGGGTAGCGGCGCGGGTGAGAGGCTCACAACCTTCGGGTCCCGGGAATTTTTTTTGCTTTGATACCACTGTAAGGCTTCTAGGTACTAATCCTTAAGTAAGTACTTAAACTCATGATTAAGACTTAAGAAACTTGAACTAACTCAGAAACAAGACTTAGAAGACTCTGTGTTGATTGATTGAACGTGTGATACAAGGGCTCCTTATATAGGAGACGAAGAGACACAAATGAAAAGACATGTCTCCTGGTGAAGAGACATGACTTCAGACGTAAAGACACATCCTTTCGGCGAAGAGCTGCAACCATTGGGCGAAGAGTCGCACCTGTAGAGCGAAGGGGTGTGACCAGTCGTCGAAGGAGTGTGGCTTTTGGCAAAGAGACACGTCTTTTGGGCGAAGGGGTGTGACCATCCAAGCGTAGGGATCCTCCTTGGCATGTCACTTCGCGTTTCTGCAACTAGGAGTAGATGTAATGTTGTTAACATAGTCACAATCGTTACACATTAGATTTTCCTTCTATGGAGAATTTGATCCCTTCTATCGCGACATACATGGATTTAGTTGGCGAATCCCGCAAGAATTAGAACAACCCACCTAACAACTCAGGGTCGTGTGAGAACACGGAAGATTCAAATGGACGACGGCCACCTTCTATTGATTCAGAAGAAGAATATAGGCCACCCGGCTCGTAGAGTATGAACGAATGGAGACGCAGCGTCAACAGTAGATTGATACCTATGCTCGGCTGATGCTCCAGTATTCTAAAGATCCTCAATACACAATTTTTTTGACCAGGCACCTGATTGACCAGATGTATTCTCGATGGGGTACGGCCATCGATTCACCTTTGAAGAAAACACCTGTTTTGCGGGTGTACATTGAAGATGAACTTGACGATTTAGTCGAAAGATGAGTCAATCGACTCTTGAAGACCAAGAAGCATTTAAAGAAACACAGTAAGTCAGCAGATTACCCTAGCTGCTTGGGTCATAAGTCTACTTTTGAAAATGCATGAAAGACAAAGAAGAGTGTAAGCTTTGAGGGTGTGTCGAGTTTGTCCTCATCCTCTTCTGATAGTTCTGACAGCTCTTCCTCCTTTGACTCTAGTGATGAGGACAGAAGGGACAAGAAACGAAGAAAAACCCAAAGACAGAGAAAGAACAAGAAGAAGGCTAAGAAGAGCAGATCCCATCGAAGATCCCGAAAATATTCAGATAGCTCCGAGGAGGATTCATCCTCTTCTGAGAGTTCGGACTCCGATGAACCGATGTTTTATTCTAAGAGGAAGCATTTGTATAGAGCCAACCAATATCACTTTCTTGAGGACAAGAGCAAGAAAACCAAAGATTTCAAGGAGGGTGGACAAGCACTAAAGTTTGATATTTTTTCAAGCTTCCGAGATGCCCACAAGACCCTCGTCTTTATTCAACAGTTCGTCATAGCTTATTCGGCAGGGCGCTATTCAGAGCACTCCAAGATCCGGAGGGCAGCACAAAAGAAAGCACTGACAAAGTGGTTGCAGTTTAAGCGACTTTCACTTCCTACTAGCTCACTCATGAATACGAACGTGATGTGGTTACCGCTTGGAATCATCTTCGGATGATCAAGGAAGATACTCTGGATACTTATTGCCATAGATTTTGGGATACTTTCCTACCGGCCTCTTCTTTTAAAAAGATTACTTTTAAAGAACAAATTGAGCGATTTTGTTGTGGACTACCCAAAGAGATATGAGATTACTGCTTACTACAGAAGTTCGAGTCCATACAACAACTAATGGGACATGCTAAGTAAGGGTTTGCTATGCATTCGGGTAATCTTACTTATCCAACTGGTCAACTTTTCACAAGGAGGACCGGACAAAATTCAACTAATGGTAACAGAAGAAGAGGGAAGTTTTAGAAAAAGAAGGATACTCGTCCCTGTTTGACTGATGGATAGCGAGTTGAGTATCTCAAATCTGGGAAGTGCTTTGACTATAGAGAACATGGACATGTGTCAGCACTGTGCCTCAAAAAGGCATCCAGAGGACAATCAGAAGACATGCCAGAGAGTTCCAGGGCAGCTGAAGAACACGGAAGAAAAGAAAAGATGAAACCAAGATTGCTACTAGACTGTGTGGGGACTGACCCTGATCTGATGGATAAGAGCACTGAACTTTGCCGGCGCATGGGGCAAAGTGCAAGATCAAGTGGCCCTAATCTTCTTTGAAGGAGGAGCCAAGGCCAACTTTATTTCATCCCAATTGGAGGCTCGACTTGGAATTACGCCCGAGGAAATGGGGCCACAGGTGGAGGCTGTTTTAGCGGCACCCGGACGGGATGTTGCCATTACACCTGTCGACGTGGCATGAGCACCCAGACGATACCTGGCAAACAAGAATGACCATTTTATAAGTTGTTCCCAACTTATGCGGTCCCGTCCAATGGGGCCCTTAGGGACACTAGAGCTATAATAAAAATTATAAACCCAAATTGCGTGGACAGGCTATTGACGTGGGTAGGCTATACGGACGCCCACAAAACGCCCCGACTGGCTGACGTAATAGACTGTACAGAAACCCGCAATATGTGCTGCCAGTTTTTGGCGCTGGTGCTTTTGGACCAGATGCTTCTAGGACTCCAAGCTTTTTATATGTACTGCTTTTGGAAGGCCATGGAGCCTATAAAGTTGTAATCAAGGCGCACTCTGTTAGTTTTGCCGGATAGCACTGAGCAGAGAGGACCCTCGGAGTACTTTGCTCAAGCATTAATATAGAAACAAATATTGAAAGGGACGCTAGACTTTGGGGTCAATACCTCTGGGTACGGAACTACGTCGGGCCGTGTCGTATCTATTGAAGTGTGATAAAGTTTGTGAAGTAAATGTGAGTGATTTCTCGTGTATCGTGCCAGATTCCCGACTTGGTGTGTCCAAGTCTGTGACAGCGAAACCGCGAAACGCGTTTTGGCAAGGGTGAAACGTGAAATGCCTGAAACGCCTGAAACGTTTTAGCATGCAGGTGAAACGCCTTTGCTGAAATGCCTGAAATTTTTGGGGGTTTTTAACATGTGCACACCTATTCTGTATATATATATAATACTATATACACCCTAAAAAGGCGTTTCAATCATACGTTTCATCGAGGCTCCTCTCTTGGGTGAAACGTTTCGGGTGAAACGCCCCCGTTTTGGGGTGAAACGTTTCAGGTCTGAAACGTTTCGCGGTTACGCTGAGTTTGTTATAGTACCTTATCGAAGGGGTCCAAAGAGACATAAAAGATAAAAATTGCGTAAAAATGCTAAGTGACAGAGCTGTATGGGTGGTCCGCGTTTTACGTTGATTGCTGACGTGGAAGCGTACGGAATTCTGTGAATTGCGCTAACAGTTTGGAGCGCTAGCTTTTGGGCCAGGAAGCTTTTAGAACTTGAAGCTTTTCATGTATTGCTTTTGAGAAGGCCATGGGCCTATAAATATGTAATCAGGGTCTCTTCTGTCAGATTTGCCTGGGAACACTGAGCAGAGAGGACCCTTGCACTTTGTACTTGCTCAAGCATTAATATAAAAGTGAATACTAAAAGGGTCGCCAGACTTTGGGCCAATAACTTTGGGCACAAAACTCCGGCGGGCCATGTTGTCTCTCTATTGAATCGTGATAAAGTTTGTAAAGCGATTTTAAGTGATTTCTTGTGTGTCGTGCCAGAATTCCGACTCGGGGTGTCCAAGCCTGCTACACTTGGACTACTGGATACACGTCTTTCTTCCTTAGAAGAATGACATCTTGAGCATCGGTTGCCCTTTAGAAAATTGAATTGTAGACCACACTACGTCCAAGAATCCCCATTCGTGAACTGTGACCACATCACGTCCAAAATATAATACTCCAAGATAATGAAGTGTGGAACACATCCTGTCCATTCCCACCAAGAACAATGGATCAGTGCTTTCATCCATAGTGTTTTAGATACGTCTGATTGGTTCCCTGCCAGATGCATGTGCCTTGAACTCCGAACCACGGGTTCAAACACCGATAACTTGAACTCCAACAAAAGGGTCCAAATTGATTACATGGAGCACTTTTTGCCCCTCTCTGCCACTCACAAGCCTCTCTCTGGCTGAAGCTGGTGACGGCACCAATCTCCATGTGACTAGAAGGCGGGAGTTTGTGCCAGTGCAGTCACCACCACACCAAAAACCTCTTTGTTGTCCTTCCCTAATCACTATCATTGCTTTCCTCGTGATGCTTGCTTTTACCTTTGTCCTTTGTAGAATCTTTGTCTTTTCCTTTGGATCTGTAATCCTTGGCCTAATGACCATGCTTTCCACAATTGTAACAACGGTTCTTGGTCCTCTTTCTGGAATCCGAAGCAGCAAGTGCTTCCCCACCTGTCTCATAAATCTGAATTTTGCCTAGAGTTATCAACATGAATTCCTCCTGAATGAGAAAAGAGCCAAGATCATCCAGTTCCAGCTTTTTCGTTCGTGACTTGTAGCCGAAGTGTCGTAGACACCGTTTCATATGCCTCAGGCAACTTCGTGAGAACCAAAGCAGCTGACTGAGTACTCGTCAGTGCACTTTTCATAGGCGATAGTTGATAATGAATAACTTTAGCCTTTATAAGAAATGATTGCATTGAACTCCCTCGTGGAAACTGGATAGCGAATAACTGTCCAAGAAGGGTGATTGCTTGCATCGTAGAATCCCGATCAAACACTCCAACGAGCTTGAACCACATATCGTTGGCAATCCTTTGTAAGAGATTCTGCAATGGTTGACATTGCCTTCGCATTAGCCGCATCCCAATCGACACACGATTTGAGATATACATCATCTTGAAGGCGGGTGTACCTGTTGTTGGGATCCCTCGTGGGATGGGGCTCCAAGCCGTCGACAATATCCCATAAGGCTTTCTGTGAGAACCAGAGTCGCATGATCGAATTCCAATGAGCGTAGTTATTGCCGTTCAATTTGTTACTGGAGCTCGAGCAAGGGGGGCCCATGTTGAAGGTGCAAGATTTGGTAATCTGGGAAACCTTCTCACACTCCATGAGATGGCCGCACTAATCCCAAGCCACAAATTCTCCAAGTTGTTCCACCCCTTTGCTAACAGCTCCGCAAAATCTGCTATCCCTTTCTTGGGCTTTAATTTGCTCACCGATCGGCCGCTCAAAGCTCGGCATTGCCCGTCCAATCCTATCCAAGACAACGCCAACAAGTCCCTCTCTGCTGCCCTAAGGTGCCTCCACTCCTCTGGTAACAACGTTTTATAAGGCTAGTACACCACGAGACAAGGTGCAACGGAGGTGAATGTTGAACTTTGCTCAAGATGAATGCTCCGAACTGTGCTCAAGGGTTCCTTTTTTACTTACGAAAGGGAGAGCCTTCCGTTTCTTTAGTGAGAGAGTGCAAACAAAGTGGATTAACACTGTGAATGAAGGTGTTGAGACTAAGAGATAGAGAGAGAAGAATACGACACCAGAATGTTGTCAAAACCTCCTCCAAGGGCCCCACTCTCTATGGCGAGAGAGGTCTATGCTATTGATTGCACAATCCTCGTACAATGGTCTAAATGCAATGGACTTCCGACGATGTCGACGACGATGACGACGACGACGAGACGGGTTGAAAACTGAAAACGCTAGGGCTGAAATCTGCAAATCTTGTATCTGCTGAATTCTGACTCTATGTCGGCGACGACGACGTGACGACAATGTGCTGAAAATGCAGATGCTGAAATCTGCGAATAGCGGGCTGAATCTGCAAACGCCGGCTGATCTGATCGTGCGGTGAGGATCTGCTGCGGGAAGGTGAGATCTGCAAGGTTTGGGGGCTACGGTGCGGAGCGGAGCTGCTGAAAACTGAAAACGCTGCTGCAAAAATGGGTTCTGTCGCTAAGAAACTGCAAACGCCAGGGCTGATCTGCTGTTCCAAAAACGCTAGGGCTGTTGCTGCAAAAACGCTAGGCAATATGCTGGAATCTGCTAATGCCAGGCTGATCTGCAAACCGCAAAACGTTGGGGCCGATCTGCAGTTGTTGAAAACGCTAGGCTGATCTTGATGGCTAAAAAATGCTAAGTCCTCCTGCCAGTCTTGCTAAGAAGGTGCATTGCCAGAACTTGGTTTCCTGTTGCCTCTTCTGCCAGAAAGTGCTAGCGCTAGCTTTTCTTATATAGTCACTTGCAAGATTTGCCCTACCCAGTTTCCCAACAAAGTCACTTAATAATAATAAGTGAAAAATGGCTAAAATAGGGAAAATGGGTTCTATGCACTGTAAAATGCTCCTCATGGGTATTGAATGTAATCCAATGATCATGCTGTGTGCAACCAGAGGAAATGCAACTACTCTAAGTGCCTGGACATGCACGGCCTGCGAACAGACTCACAAAGGTGCCAAAACACTTCCTAAGCTGAACTGAACCCTAGACATGAAGTAGCTTGTCCACCTGCACATAGGGTTAGATGTGCACGTGATAGGGCGACAATGGGCGTGGCTAGTGGGGGATTGTCGTCGGTGAAAGAGGCTTAGGCACATCGTTTTAAAACGTAGAGAGATGGAGGGCCTTGTTGCCGTTGCCTAGCCGCTGCAAGACATTGTTTTAAAACGCTTGACAATGGGGGACTTACACTGGCGTCGCCAAGGGTTGCTTGAGGCAGCATTCCAGTACGCTCGCAGGGATCACGTCGCCGGTTGGGCGTTTCAAAACACTATCCGCAAAACAGGAGGCCACCGTTCGCCGGGCTTCTCAAAACACTAGCGGCAGGGGCAATCCTCTGCCGCTGCGGTGCAACGTTTTAAAACACTGCTACAGAGGGTGGGGGGTAAGGATGCCGGCGACAAAGGGGTTCTTCTCAACTTGCTCCTTCTCCAAAGCTCTTAAGCACAAAGCTCCACCAAGGGCTTTGATACCGTGTCAAAGTCAACGATGCAAAAGCGTAGAGACCAGAGAGAGAGAGAGAGAGAGAGAGAGAGAGAGAGAGAGAGAGAGAGAGAGAGAGAGATTGAATTATCGTCCACGGAGGTCAGATATCGACCTATGGGACCAAAAACAAACATTACAACGGGTGCGTTTTGTGGCAAATTGCACTTATACATATCATCAGTTAAGGACTGAGGCTCCATTGGGAAGATGGAATAGAAAAAGGGGGAAGACAAAAACCTAGGGGGGGTCATCTGTGGGGGGAGCCGATTTGGGATTTCGAAACTCTTGGATGATAGCTTTACCACCTCGATAGACTGCCCATTTACCTTGTTTGCGGGCTTCATGTACCTTCTTGAGCTCTCAACTTTTGCATTTGAGTTGTAGCGGAGTGAGTTCTTCTGCGATCCAAAACTTGGTACCTTTGAGAAGACGTGATTGTTGGAGAAGCTTGAGCCGACCTTCCCTACTCCCGAATTTTAGGATGGCATGCCGATGTGGTATAGGCTTGTCAGGGCCTCGTAAAGCTTGGAACTCTTGAGAGCCATCATGGACTATTGGAGAAAGCTTGTTGATTAGTGCCACATGGCAAGTTACTGATGAAAAACCTGTTTTCTTCCTTTTTCTTGTAGGAGAGGGATTAAGCAATGAGTAGTAAGCATTGTCTTAATATATGTAGGCTATGTGAGAGATAATTAACATTTGTTTTCATATTTCTATAAAGGGGGAGGTTGACCACTGGGTTACACACTTCTTCACATCCTCTTATGTAGGTGGTTGCAACTTTTCGCCTTGTTCTTGTTTGGTTCGCCTCCAAGTCAAGTATTTTCACTGTTTAGTGTAGTTTGCATGTGGATAGTACTACAACATTATTTTGTCAAATGAAGTCCGTGGGAGTGTTTTAATCCTCAGTAATTTTATTATTTTAGTGGCTCCTCTAAGTGTACACTTTTTAATGATCTTGTCAACTTTTTTGTTTATTTTCTTTTTTTGAGGTAGGCGAGGGCTGTGCTGGTTTTGGCAAAACCAGGGAATGTTTTTGGTGGCACGAAAATTGATGCTATTTTGTAGTGCTTTCTTCTAGGAGTTCTTGTGTGAGCCTTTTTGATGCAAAAGTATGTGGAGAGAAGAGAATACGACACTAGAGACGTAAAACCCTCCTCCAAAGGCCCCACTCTCTATGGCGAGAGCGGTCTACTTATTGATTGCACAAATCTCTACAATGCTTTGGACTTGCCGACGATATGGACGACGACGAGACGGGCTGAAATTTGGAAACTCTAAGGGCTGATGTCACGAGGACGTGGCAGTTATTAACCATGTCACAGAGATGTGGCAACTGCTAACCTTGGTTGTTGGTTTCTTTCCAATGGGGTTTATTTTATTTGTTTAAGACCCTCTTTTGAAGTAGCAAACGGTCGGACATTGTATGGCCAATGTGAACGGTAGATTCACCCGCAGACGGGAAGTGGTCGGCACTGGAATTCGTATGGTAAGAGGATGTCTAGGCTCAGAGCAAGATCATATAGGTCCCCCCGTCGCACTTAACAAGTTGGTGGATACTAGGAAGTGAACTCAATTAAAGCGTAAAGTCAAGGTGGGACTACCAACAAAAAGTATCCGACAGTTGGGCCACATTGCACTTTTGGATGCGGCTCCAATGAGGATAGATGGTCAGAAGACCAGTGGGAGCCCAACGGAAGCATCTCCTAAAATTTCGGAAACTGCTATTTTGGGCCGTGAAATGTGTTCGCGTCATTACCTCCGGTATGACTAGGGGAACACTTCATAACTCTGCCGCGACGTGAACTGACGCGTCGGTTGGGATATTTTTAAGCGGCGAACCCGAAACGGGAAAATGCTTGAAAATGCTCCAAGTGTCACATTTTGGTGAACTTTCCTCTTGCAGAAAAATGGGCGCTGATTTTTATGGTGGGAGAGGCCTCATTTCAGCTTTTGTCACAGGTTAAGAGCTATGGAGTGCTTCCTTTCCCTCTCATGTACAGTGTGGTGCTAGGAGTGATGCCCTGCACACTACACACTGCTCTCTCTCTCCCCTACGTGCAGTTATGTGATGCCCCACAAGAGGGCTACTCATTTGACTGATGTACAGTTGTGTGGGTTCATGCTTTTGTGCTGAGGCAAGAGCCTCCTTGAGCAGGAACAGGGGTAGCTAACTGCTGCTCCAAAGCAGGCACTGGTGAGGGTCATAACCTCACCGTACAGGTGCAAAATCAGCGCTGTGTATGCGCTGTAAATTCACTGTTTTTCAGCCATATGGACGCCAGGATCATTGGGAATCGTGCCCCACTGGCAAAGGACAGTTAGGGGACTGTTTGGGGCTGAAAACAGGGCAAAAACCAGTAAATACAGCGTGCTGAATTTACTGTTTTTGGACAGGAATCAGAGGGTATACGACAGTGCAAGCGAGTTCCAGCAAGGGAATTGGTTTCGCGCAAGTTTTGGGGTTGTTATGCTGCCGAAATTTGGCCAAATCAAATGGTATCTAGGTGGATACACGGGAAGGATTCCCAGGACCTTACCTTGTAATTTACCCTCCTAAAGAATAAAGAAATACCGAAAGGGGCACCAATTTTGGGGCCTACAGGTTGTCGGCGTCTGCTCGGAGCATTCTAGCTTCCGAGCCGTGTGTGTATTCAAGTGTTAATTCCCGTCACCGGTTCTCTTTGCAAAGTGCTCTGTGTGTGTGTATAAAGTAAAGAATTTCGGGTGAAAGCCAACGCCTACCGCCCTACGGGCCGGTTTCATGGTTCCATTGCCGGGATATCAATCACTTTTTCCTCAAAGAGTGAGCCTGGATTGTTCAGGGTGAAGACACACAGTGCAAGAACGCGGAGATTACACTATGGCCGACAAGGGGAAGGGAATTATGGAAGAGGGTTCCTCTCCAAAGGAGAGGCAGGAGATTCCTATGGTTTTTGAGATTGGCGAGAGCTCACGGCCACATCAGTCTGTACCTCCTGTCAACGTGAATGTCCCTCCAGTAGTACAGGGCTTTATGACAGGGCAACTTGAGGATGATGCGTTTAAGACTCAGTTAGTTGCCGCGGTGAATGTCTTTTCGCAGCTGGTGGAGAATCCGAGGTTTATGGAATTCTTGTAAGCGCCAACAGTGCAACAGCAAAATAGGCAACCTACGCCGCGTACGGAGCTTGTTGAAGCTCAAGCCCAGGTACTTCATGAGGCGCAGGAGGAAAGGGAACACTCGCATGTTGCGGAGTCGGGGGCTCCAAAGCAGGTTCCTCCCGTGCTTGAACAGGTGGCTAGAACGCCTATTCCATAGGTTATGCCAGTTCAGCCCGCCACCTTTCAGAGCCAGCATGCTGTCTTGAATGGACAGGGAGCTGGATACCAGGCTATGCACTCTGTTTTTCCACCACCCACGGTACATCCTGGGTATTTCGGGGGTGGATCAGTGTTCCAAAGTATGGCTGGTTATCCGTCTGGAAGTCAGCCGTACATGCCAGGAACAGTGTTCGGGGGTATGCAAGGCATCATGCCAAACCCCATGTATGGTACTATCGGCATGCAGCAAGGTTTCCACGGCAACCAGGGCCAGTTTGGGGTGCCACAGGGTCATTTTGGCATGGCTGGTTTTTCTGGACAGCAGCCAGATATCGCACCTCTGACGCAAAATGTGAATGGCCAAGGTGTGCCGATTATGCCTAGTACAGTGCCCATGTTGCAGACCATCCCGTATGACAACTTGGGGGCACTAGAGAAGCCGAAGGCTTACAAAGAAGGTGGTGCAGCGGTAAAGTTCAGTACCTTCAGTGGTTTCGAGGATAAGACAAAGGCACTCACTTTCCTCCAGCAGTTTGATACAGCTTATGCGGGAGGGAATTTTACAGAGGCCTCGAAGGTCAGGAAAGCTGCCACTTTCTTAAAGGACAATGCGCTTACATGGTGGACGACATTGTTAATGCAAGGACAGGCACCCGCCACTTGGGTTTACTTCAAGCAAATGTTTGCATCTGCTTGGCTATCAAATGAATTTGAAGCCGATGTCCTGACAGATTGGCACCAGCTTACTTCAGCTTCGTGCAAGAGCTTGCTGGAGTATAATAGGAGGTTTTGTAAAGCGTTACTCTTAGTGACCTCCTACAGATTTGTGCCACTGACAGAGCAGATAGAGAAGTATTGTTGTGGGTTGCCTAAAGGGCTTCGTGATTACTGTACAAAGAACAGAGTGGCTACCCTTACTCAGCTTATGGAAGTTGCGAACACTGGTCTTGCCCTGTTGAAAGGAGAGGACAGTGGATTTCCGAGCAGTGATAAAGGAGGGCAGCAAAAGAAAAATTCAGCGAAGAAGCCCTTTGTGAAAACGGCTCCTGATGCGTCACAGGGGTCAGAACAGGCCACCAAAGATAAGGATTCAGCTAGGACTTCTAGAGCGCAGGCAAAGAAACAGAAAAGGAAGCCTTTTGTGCGCAAGTCGCTCGAGGAAAAGAAGGTCCTAATGGCTGAAAACAAATGCTTTATATGCGAGCAGCCTGGTCATATTTCTATAAATTGTCCACAAAGGAAAAGGCCAGCTGACTCAGAGGACAAAGAAGACCAGAAAGGCAAGAAGCCTAAACCCACGGCAGGTTTAGTGCCAGACATGGTGGGTGACAGGCCCAGCATAGATGCCAGTGAGTTATGCAGGGCATGGGGTAAAGTTAGGGATCAGACGACACTCATCTTCTTTGATCCAGGTGCCAAAGCCAACTTTATCTCACCAGAGTTAGCTATGAAGCTTGGCATCAGAGCTGAAGAGATGGGGTACACAGCAGAGGCAGGGTTGGCATGTCCTGGCCACTCAGAGTGTGTTACTCCCATCATTGGAAAACTGCGTCTGCATATTCAGTCGTATGTGGACACTGAAGAGTTTTACATCATGCCGCTGGAAGGTTGTGACGCCTTGTTGGGGATCCCGTGGATGTTCCGAGTGCATGGAGTCTTGGATGCCTACAACAAAAAGATCACTGTACAGCATAGGGGCAAAACTCACATCTTGGATGTAAAGCTTAAAGGAGAGTCAGTCCCTATTGTATCTGCTTCTGCTATCACTTCTGTAATAAAGAATCATCTTTCTTTGTACCTGATTTTTGCATGTGATGTCTCAGATAGGGATCAGTCAAATTTATCTGTGTTAGATAAAGAAAGGTCAGCATTTTTGCAAAAGTTTAGTGACTGTTTTTCTGATTCATTACCGTCGCAATTGCCGCCAGAGAGACCTGAGGACCATCGGATAGATTTGGTGCCAGGGTGTAGCCCACCAAATAGACCTCCCTATAGGGTTAGTGCGGCGCAGCAGAAAGAGATTATGGGCCAGGTTGAGGAGTTATTAGAGAAGGGGCTGATTCAGCCTAGTTCTTCACCCTTTTGCTCCCTAGTGCTCCGAGTACAGAAGAAGGATGGCTCATGGCGCATGTGTATTGATTACCGTGCGTTGAATAAGAATACCATCAAGAATAGGTTTCCTATTCCTCGCATTGATGATATTCTCGATCGTTTAGAGGGTGCTGCAATTTTCAGCAGGATAGACCTTAAGAGTGGGTACCATCAGATTCGTATAAGCCCAGAGGATGTGCACAAGACTGCGTTTAGAACGACATTTGGTCTTTATGAGTTTCTAGTGATGCCGTTTGGGCTAACAAATGCTCCTGCCACGTTCAACAGAATGATGGACCGGATTTTCCGCTCGCATCAACAGTTTGTTGGAACATTCTTCGATGACATGATTGTGTATTCGAAGAATGAAGAGGAGCATAGGCGTCACTTGACCATTGTGTTCGAAGAGCTGCACAGTCACAGGTTACTTGTCAATCCTAAGAAAAGTGAATTCTTCCTCGAAGAGATCCACTTTCTGGGCCACATAGTCTCAAAGGATGGTGTTAGAATGGATCCCGCAAAGGTCGAAGCTATCAAGACATGGCCAGACTTGAAGACTGTGCACGATGTCAGAAGCTTCTTGGGACTATAGAAGGTTTATCAGAAATTTTGCAGAGATAGCATCGCCTCTTCACGCATTGCAAAAGAAAGAGGTCACTTTCAGATGGACCCAAAAAGAGATTTCAGCTTTTAGTCTCTTAAAGGAAAAGTTGACTTCAGATCCAGTTATTGTTTTGCCAGAGCTCAGGAAGTCATTTGTGGCATAGTTACCAGGAACGAGAAACCGGAACGGGAACGGGGAACGGGAACGTGGAACAAAATGCCATTCCTTGTTACGGGTACTCACGTTTGAAACACGGAACGGGGATTCGGAACGGGAACTTGGAATGGGAACGGGGAACGGAGACCTGAAAACGGCCATTCCTTGTTACTATGATTTGTGGTCCAGTGTGACGCGTGTGGCAGTAGCATCGGAGCAGTGCTAATGCAAGATGAACGGGTAGTAGCCTATGAAAGCCGAATTTTGCAAGGGCCAGAGAGGACTATGCAAGTCTATGAGAAAGAGCTCTTGGCCGTGATTCATGCGCTTTCTAGCTGGAAGCACTACCTCTTAGGTGCTGATTTTGTTGTCCAAACAGATCATCAGACCTTGCGATACTTCTTGACACAGTCAAAGTTATCCGAAAAGCATATGCGATGGGCAAACATTCTTTCTATGTTCCACTTCCAGATTATGCATGTGGAAGGCAAGAAGAATGTTGTGGCTGATGTGTTATCAAGAAAGCCACAAATTTCAGCTGTGTCAATTCCTTATCATCATGAGTTAGATGACATGAAGAAACAGTATACTGCTGATGAAGATTTTGCAAGGATCTTTGAACAATTACAAGAGGGGCAACATCACGAGCACTACCTCCTCAGAGATGGTTTTATGATGATGCATGGCAGACTTTGTGTCACTAGGCCACTGCGACATAAGGTCATGGAAGAGAGTCATGTCCCATCGTATGCAGGGCATCGTGGCATTGATGCAACAGTTAAAGCGGTAGAGACGTTCTTCTATTGGCCTACCTTGAGGAGAGATGTGGATGCCTTTGTGCGAGCATGCATAGTTTGCCAAAAGGTCAAGTTTGATAGGCAAAAGGCACCAGGGTTGTTACAACCACTGCCGATTCCGGATAAGCCATGGGAAAGCATTGCTATGGACTTTATCTTTGATCTTCCAAGGACACCAACAGGGAATGATGGTATATGGACCATTATCTACAGGTTCAGCAAGCAAGTCCATTTTATCCCTGTCAGGAAGAAGATAAAATATGATCAGATGGCACGCTTGTTCATGTACAATGTGTTTAAGTACCATGGTATGCCACAATCGATTATCAGTGATCGTGATCCTCGCATGACCAGTTTGTTCTGGAGAGGATTGTTTGAGAACATGGGTACTACGCTCAAGTTCTCGTCTTCGTTTCATCCACAAACTGATGGACAGTCAGAAGAGGCCAATTCTACTGTCTTAGATCTGCTGAAATGCTATGTGTCAGATAATAAGGGCAAGTGGGAACAGTATTTGCCTATGCTTGAGTATGCGTACAATAATACGGTGCATTCGTCTACTGGCAAAGCACCTTTTGAAATTGTTGAAGGCGGCAAAAAGGTTCCTCCCATTTTGCATACAAAGGACAAGATCTTTGAGGCAGATCGATATGTTGAGAACATGGATGAGATGTATAAGAAGATTAAAGTTGCCTTGGAGAAGACTCAGGCAAAACAGAAAAAGGCTGCTGATCGTCACCGTCGTGAATTGCTACTATCACCTGGTGATTGGGTTCTCTTAAGGTTCGAAAAGGCAAGGTTAAAGAAGATGAAGGGCAAGGAACGGTTGTTTCCTAAGCTCAGCATGCGTTACTATGGGCCTTTTCAAGTGCTTGACAAGATCAGCGATGTGGCTTACAGGCTGAAATTGCCTGATGCGTGGAAGATTCATAATGCGTTTCACGTGAGTCTTCTAAGACCCTTCGTGGGTGATGTGCCAGAAGATATGCCAGTTGAGGATCAACTAGAAGTTGAGGAACTTGATGAGATCCTGGTACCTGAGCAAGTTTTGGCACATAAGGACAGAAAAGTTAAAGGACAAGTTGCAAAACGTTATTTGGTGAAGTTCAAGAACTATCCGCCTATGGATGCAAAGTGGATGGAAGAGCATGAACTGTCAGAGTCACCAAATGTATTGCAGCTCTACCTTGAAGCCTTTGGGTTACAGCCTACTTATGCCCCAACCCAACGTGTGCAAAGGAGGGGTAATGATAGAGCTAGTACATCAAATGTACATATGAATTCAGTGCCATAGATGGAAATGGCAAAAGTATGAAGGCCTCATTAAGTCATTTGTATCTATGTATGTTACGACCTTTCTTGCGGATACATGCGATGATAAAAGAGTGGAAATAGCACAAGATCATCAGTGGCGTGTATTTATGGTATGCAATCGAGGACGTTTGCGATTTCAAGAGGGGGGTATGTCACGAGGACGTGGCAGTTATTAACCATGTCACAGAGATGTGGCAACTGCTAACCTTGGTTGTTGGTTTCTTTCCAATGGGGTTTATTTTATTTGTTTAAGACCCTCTTTTTGAAGTAGCAAACGGTCGGACATTGTATGGCCAATGTGAACGGTAGATTCACCCGCAGACGGGAAGTGGTCGGCACTGGAATTCGTATGGTAAGAGGATGTCTAGGCTCAGAGCAAGATCATATAGGTCCCCCCGTCGCACTTAACAAGTTGGTGGATACTAGGAAGTGAACTCAATTAAAGCGTAAAGTCAAGGTGGGACTACCAACAAAAAGTATCCGACAGTTGGGCCACATTGCACTTTTGGATGCGGCTCCAATGAGGATAGATGGTCAGAAGACCAGTGGGAGCCCAACGGAAGCATCTCCTAAAATTTAGGAAATTGCTATTTTGGGCCGTGAAATGTGTTCGCGTCATTACCTCCGGTATGACTAGGGGAACACTTCATAACTCTGCCGCGAAGTGAACTGACGCGTCGGTTGGGATATTTTTAAGTGGCGAACCCGAAACGGGAAAATGCTTGAAAATGCTCCAAGTGTCACATTTTGGTGAACTTTCCTCTTGCAGAAAAATGGGCGCTGATTTTTATGGTGGGAGAGGCCTCATTTCAGCTTTTGTCACAGGTTAAGAGCTATGGAGTGCTTCCTTTCCCTCTCATGTACAGTGTGGTGCTAGGAGTGATGCCCTGCACACTACACACTGCTCTCTCTCTCCCCTACGTGCAGTTATGTGATGCCCCACAAGAGGGCTACTCATTTGACTGATGTACAGTTGTGTGGGTTCATGCTTTTGTGCTGAGGCAAGAGCCTCCTTGAGCAGGAACAGGGGTAGCTAACTGCTGCTCCAAAGCAGGCACTGGTGAGGGTCATAACCTCACCGTACAGGTGCAAAATCAGCGCTGTGTATGCGCTGTAAATTCACTGTTTTTCAGCCATACGGACGCCAGGATCATTGGGAATCGTGCCCCACTGGCAAAGGACAGTTAGGGGACTGTTTGGGGCTGAAAACAGGGCAAAAACCAGTAAATACAGCGTGCTGAATTTACTGTTTTTGGACAGGAATCAGAGGGTATACGACAGTGCAAGCGAGTTCCAGCAGGGGAATTGGTTTCGCGCAAGTTTTGGGGCTGTTATGCTACCGAAATTTGGCCAAATCAAATGGTATCTAGGTGGATACACGGGAAGGATTCCCAGGACCTTACCTTGTAATTTACCCTCCTAAAGAATAAAGAAATACCGAAAGGGGCGCCAATTTTGGGGCCTACAGGTTGTCGGCGTCTGCTCGGAGCATTCTAGCTTCCGAGCCGTGTGTGTATTCAAGTGTTAATTCCCGTCGCCGGTTCTCTTTGCAAAGTGCTCTGTGTGTGTGTATAAAGTAAAGAATTTCGGGTGAAAGCCAACGCCTACCGCCCTACGGGCCGGTTTCAGCTGAAATCTGCAAATCTTGTATCTGCTGAATTCTGACTCTATGTCGATGACGAAGGCGGTGACAACGATGCAACGACGACGCGCTAGAAACGCAGATGCTGAAATCTGCGTTTTCCGGGCTGAAACTGTAAACCTTGCGGAATCTGACCGTGCGGTGAGGATCTGCTGCTGGAAGGTTAGATCAGCGAGGTTCGGGACTTGATCTACGATGTCTAAAGGCTGAAAACTGAAAACACTGGTTCTAGGGATGACTCCGTCGCGATGATTTGCAAAAATGCTGAGATTGATCTGCAAATCAAAAACGTTAGGGCTGAAAACTGACCTTGGGGGGAAATCTGCTAATGCTGGGGCTTCTTCTTGGTCTTCTGTCGCCAGGGATCTGCAAGAGCAAAAACGCTGGCTGATCTGGTCCAAAAACGCTAGCTTTATGCTGTGAAGCAAAAACGCTAGGGCTTGGGGTTGTGTTGAGAAGTTGCCTGTTGAGCAAGTGCTCCTGCTGCCTCTTCTGCCAGAAAGTGCTAGCTCTGGTTTGCTTATATATTTCATTAGCAAAATTGTCCTACCTAGTTCCCAACAAAAGTCACTTAAAAATAATAATTGAAAAATGTCAAAAAAAGGGAAAATAGGTCTATGCACTTAAAAAATGCTCCTGATGGGTTCTGATGAAAATCTGATGATCATGTTGTGTGCAACCAAAGGATATGCATCTACTCTAAGTGTCTGGACATGCATGGTCTGCGAACAGACTCACAAAAGTGCCAGATCACTTCCTATTCTAGACTGACTTGACTGAACTGAACCCTAGTTATGCTGTAGCTTGTCCACGGACACATAGGGTTGGATGTGTCACGTGACATCCCCTCCTTTTCAAAGTGAGGTACTGGTACCGAACTGTATGGCGTCGAGGGAGATTGCCAATAGCATCCTGAATCCTGGAAGGGACTCTTCGCCGGCCCACTCTGATGTGTGGTCTTGCAGTACTTGAACTTCATAAAAGTTTTCAACGCTTGCTTCTTTGGGCCGCACCGAAAGCGGCAAAATCATCTGTGGCTCCTTCAATGCTTCAACTTTGTTTATGGACGTAGGTCCACCTTCTTCAAGAATCTCCGAGGATGAAAATTCCTGAAACCACTTCCAACACAAAAACATGAACATATCTATTCCATGTAAAGTGACTAGAAAAAATCTTGTCTTTCTCAAAGACTGTGCATGCAATGTAGATGAACAAATAGACGGAGTGCCAACCCGTTCACCACACACACGCAAACCATGAGATCGAATCTTTCTCTGCGGATCTAAAGCAATCAACGGTGGCAATTCACAACGGAAATGCCCATGCTTGGTGCTCATACTTTCATGTGCTCTTTCTACAAATGTGTCGTGCCAAGGAAGAGACATGGAATGTGACTTCCTTGAATGCATACTTTTCAGCTTTTCATGAACAATCCACATACATCCGTGCTCATTCATGAGTGAAACGTGCTCAACGTACAATATGTCATGCCTAGGAAAAGGGATTATATAAATACGTTGACTAAAATACAGGAAACGATCATGAATGAAACAATGCGTGCTGACTAATCATGCAAACACATAGTACTTCCTGTGGGGGTTCTTTGGACCTAGGCTCGAGAGCAAAGATGGGTTCACCGTGTTTAATCGAATCTTCATGTGGGGGTTCTGTGGACCTCGACTCGAGAGCCAAGATCGATTCTTCGTGATTGATCGAATCTGCAACGAGGTTAGCTTCGCTAGAAAAAGCATCAACTAACACATCATCCATGTGAACAATCACATCATCTTCATGCAAAGCCTCATGCTTGTGAGAAATCACATCTTGATCATCATGCTTGTGAGAAATCACACCTTGATCATCCAAATCATCATGCTTATCATTGTCATTCAAACCATCATGCAAATCCTGTGTCTCATGCTTTGGAAAAGAAGAGAACTTGGGTTCTTGCGGGTCTTGATTCTTGGGGTTCTTGTGTTCTTGAGGTTCTTCTTTTGCTTGCAATCTGTGTTCGAGAAGGATCTTCTCTTCACCCGAGTTCTGCTCTTTTCCGCGGGCGCACCCCTTTGCGGCCTTGTGCTCACACCAACGTTGCTTTTTCCCACTTCACGTCGATTGGCCGGCCGCTAAGTGTACGGTCCGCTCTCAATGAGTGAAAAGAGGCACAGGGGGAGGCTGGACAAGCCCTTCTTCCTTGGGTTTCCTGTCACTCTTTAAAAACACGATCAGGAATCGACACGCCCAAGTGAACTTGGGTTACGTGCGACCTTAACAAGCAAAAAAAATTCTTGTGGTTCTTTCCTTGAGTGATACAGGACACTACCAAAGCTCTGATACCAATGTAAGGTGCAGCGGAATGAATGTTTGAACTTTGCTCAAGGTGAGTGCTCCGAACTGTGCTCAAGGTTCCTTTTGTTCTTATGGAAGGGAGAGCCTTCCGTTCTTAATGAGAGAGTGCAATGGACACAAACAAAGTGAATAGACACTGAGGATGGAAGTGTATGAGATTGAGAGATAGAGAGAGAAGAGAATACGACACCGGAGATGTTGTAAAACCCTCCTCCGAAGGCCCTACTCTCTATGGCGAGAGCGGTCTACTTATTGATTGATCATTGCACAAATCTCTACAATGCTTTGGACTTGCCGACGATGAGGACGACGACGAGACGGGCTGAAATCTGGAAACTCTAAGGGCTGAAATCTGCAAATCTTGTATTTGCTGAATTCTAACTCTATGTCGATGACGACGGCGGTGACGATGATGCAACAACAACGCGCTGAAAACGCAGATGCTGAAATCTGCGTTTTCCGGGCTGAAACTGTAAACCTTGCGGAATCTGACCGTGCGACGAGGATCTGCTGCGGGAAGGTGAGATCTGTGAGGTTCGGGACTTGATCTATGGTGTCTAAAGGCTGAAAACTGAAAACGCTGGTTCTAGGGATGATTCCGTCGCGATGATATGCAAAAACGCTGAGGTTGATCTGCAAATTAAAAACGCTAGGGCTGAAAACTGACCTTGCGGGGAAATCTGCTAATGCTGGGGCTTTTTCTTGGTCTTCTGTCCCTAGGGATGTGCAAGAGCAAAAACGTTGGCTGATCTGGTCCAAAAACGCTAGCTTTATGCTGTGAAGCAAAAACGCTAGAGCTTGGAGTTCTGCTAAGAAGTTGCCTACTGAGCGAGTGCTCCTGCTGCCTCTTCCACCAGAAAGTGCTAGCTCTGGTTTGCTTATATATTTCATTAGCAAAATTGCCCTACCTAGTTCCCAACAAAAGTCACTTAAAAATAGTAAGTGAAAAATGTCAAAAAT
Source organism: Adiantum capillus-veneris (assembly GCF_014529385.1). Taxonomy (NCBI): domain Eukaryota; kingdom Viridiplantae; phylum Streptophyta; class Polypodiopsida; order Polypodiales; family Pteridaceae; genus Adiantum; species Adiantum capillus-veneris. Next base: position 73,180,350 of record NC_140947.1, on the reverse strand, counting down.
AGGGAAAATAGGTCTATGCACTGTAAAAATGCTCCTGATGGGTTCTGATAAAAATCTGATGATCATGCTGTGTGCAACCAAAGGATATGCATGTACTCTAAGTGTCTGGACATGCACGGTCTGCGAACAGACTCACAAAAGTGCCAGATCACTTCCTATTCTAGACTGACTTGACTGAACTGAACCCTAGTTATGAACCCTAGTTATGCTATAGCTTGTCCACGGACACATAGGGTCGGATGTGTCACGTGACACTTCCGTGATTTCCGCCGCAAATTGCGGGTTTCCGGCCACTGCTGCCACGTCACTGCCACGTCAACGATTTTGCGGAAATTCCGGGACTTTTTCAGGAGAGTGTGTGTGTCACTATCCCACGTCACCAGTTTGTGACATACCCCCCTCTTGAAAGCATTGTAATTGCCCTTGATTACGCTTGCAAAACAAACAGAAGCCATAAACTGTCTTAGCAGACACTGACTGTTAGTACCGACGCACTAGGAACACACATCTAGCACATGTACCGATTGACAGTCACAGTAGAGGACATCAAAGGACATCACTTGACATCACATGACAAAATCACGTTCAAAATTTAGTCGGATCTCAGACCATGATTAATGGACAACGTATTTAGCAATTGCATCCACTCAGAACCTCATAGATGCCCGATTAACTAATCCTTATTGCAATCACATCTATCGAGATCTTTCAGACCGAAATTTTGCAGTCATCTCGTCTATTAGTTCGTGCACTTAGACAAGTCAAGAACAAATCAGTATCATATTATGGGGAATTCCAGTTCATAAAGTCATACAGCAGAATACTGTCAGCTCACAGTATCCCTGAAACTCAAAAGAGACATCAGTGATTTTAGTATCAAGATCGAGGCAATTTGTTGACAAATACCCACTGCCCCAAATTCCGCCCAAGCTAAGTTCGGGGTTAAATTTTGGAATAGACTATGCTAAACCAAATGCTTCAAGGTAAAGGTTCACATCTGTGGAGTATCTGCCAGGTCCTCCTGCTCCATCCACTTCGCATCCAATGCAGGATAGTTTTTGAATTTAACCAAGAACCGCCTTATCATTTTACCTTTTACCTTTCTTTCTTTATGTGCAGAAATCTGTTTTGGAACGAGTATCTCCTCGTTTTTGTCACGTGACACATCCCAACCCTATGTGTCCGTGGACAAGCTACACCACAATAGGGTTCAGTCATTTCAGTCAAGTCTAGATTAGCAGTGATCTGGCACTTTTGTGAGTCTATTCGTAGACCGTGCATGCCCAGTCACTTAGCATAGATGCATATCCTTTGGTTGCACACAGCATGATCATCGGAATTCCCATCAGAATCCATTAGCATCAGTTAGGGGAATTTTCTAGTGCATTTAGCTTATTTTCCTATTTATTGGGATTTTCACTTATTATTTTTAAGTGACTTTCCTACAAAAGTAGGTAGGGCAATTTTGCTAAGTTAATATATAAGCAAACCCAAGTTAGCACTTTCTGGTAGAAGAGGCAGCAGGAGCACCTTGCTCAACAAGCAACTTCTCAGCAAGACCAACCCCCGCGACTACTCTGGCGTTTTCTCCACAGAAGACCTAGCGTTTTTGCATCAGATCAGCCTTGGCGATTTGTGCACAGCAGATCAGCCCCGGTGTCATCACGACACAGCAGATCAGCCTAGCATTTTTGCATTTGCAGAACCCCGGCGACAGAAGGACCAATTTCAGCCCCTGGCGTTTTTGGATTTCAGCAGAAAATTAAGACTGGCATTATTCACCTAAAGTGTAGCAGATTCAGCCCGTAAAGACCATCAGTTTTCAGCCCTAAGAAACCTCATTTTTCAGCCAAGAAAACGCAGCCAAAACAGTCATTTTCAGCCACCAAAACAGTCCCGAAATTCAGCGATTAGAAGATCTCAGATTTCAGCCGTCGTCGTCGTCGTCGTCGTCATCGTCATCGTCATTGTTGTCGTCGTCGTCACCGTCGTCGTCATCGGCATAGACCAAGTTGCATAGTCCATTGCATACGCATTGTATACCTTTGTGCAATCAAAGAATAGACCACTCTCGTCGACGAGAGTGGGGCCTTCGGAGGAGGGTTTTACAACCTCTCGGGTGTCGTATTTCTTCTCTCTCCTTCTCTCAGTCTCATTCACTTGCATGCACAATCCATTCACTTTGTTCGTGATCATAGCACTCTACAAGACGGAAAGCTCTCTCTTTCCCTAAGAACTAAAAGGAACCTTGAGCAATAAAGATCACTAATCTTGAGAAAATACAACATTCATTCCGTTGCACCTAACATTGGTATCAGAGCTTTGGAAGTGTTCTGCATTACTCAAGGGAAGAACCACAAGAACCACAAGAATTTTCTTTTGCTTCTTGTGATCGCACGAACCCAAGTTTACTTGGGCGTGGCGATTCCTAATCGTGTTTTGTTGAAGAGTGACAGGAATCCCAAGAAAGAAGGGCTTGTCCAGCCTCCCCTTGTGTCTCTTTTCACTCATTGAGAGCGGACCGTGCACTTAGCGGCCGGCCAATCGACGTGAGGTGGGAAAAAGCAACCTTGGTGTGAGCGCAAGGCCGCCAAGGGGTGCGCCCGCGCAAAAGGGTAGAACTCGGGTGAAGAGAAGATCCTTCTCCAACGCGATTTGCAAGCGAAAGAAAACCTCAAGAACCCCAAGAACCCAAGACCCTCAAGACTCAAGAACCTCAAGAACCTCGAGAACCCAAGATTCTCACGAATCAAGGACCTCAAGAACCTCAAGACCCGCAAGAACCCAAGTTCCTCGTGAACTTAAGAACCCAAGACCCCCAAGAACCCAAGTTCCTCGTGAACTCAAGAACCCCCAAGAACCCACAAGAACCCACGATTGCAGAATGATCATCACTCGAAGCGGAATGGATACTTCGCTTGGAGGTGATGAGCATGAGAGAGGCGAAGAAGAATTTTCCCCACTAGGAGGTTTTTCCGACCCTCCCCCTTCCCCATCTACGACAAAGATTGCACTAACTCCTATGGAGGAGTTGGACCAAGAAAGAGAAGCAGAAAGAAAAGCCTACGAAGAAGATATGGCAGCCATCGAGCGTAAGTACCAAGAAAGAAGGGCAGCCATAGAAGCAGAATTTTATCACGAGAACAAAGCACAAATGCAAGAGTTATTGCGACTCTTTTCTCAAGCTCAGGCACAGATGCAACAGAATCGGAAAAAGGAGACTCTCTTAGTCTCTTCTTCTCCAAAGTAGGATACACAAGATTTGCATGATTGTTTGAAGCATGATGATAATTTGAATGATATTGCTAAGCATGATGATTTGGATGCCAATGATTTGCATAATGATTTGGATGACAATGACAAACATGATGATTTGCATGATCAAGATGTGATTTCTCACAAGCATGATGATTTGCATGATCAAGATGTGATTTCTCACAAGCATGATAAGTTGCATGAAGAAGATGTGATTGTTCACAAGGATGATGTATTAGTTGATGCTTTTTCTAGCGAAGCTAACCTCGTTGTAGATTCGATCAATTACCAAGAATCGATCTTGGCTTTCGAGTCGAGGTCCACAGATCCCCCACAAGAAGATTCGATCAATCACGAAGATCCGATCTTGGCTTTCGAGTCAAGGTCCAAAGAACCCCCACAGGACAATTTGATCATTCAGGACGAACCGATCTTGGTTCTCGAGCCTCGGTCCAGAGAACCATCATAGGAAGTATTATGTGTTCGCATGATTGACACGCACGCATGGTTCGAGTGTTTCATTCGTGAAGGTTTCCTTTATTTTAGTCAGCATCGTTATGTGATCCCTTTTGCTAGGCATGACATATTGCATGTTGAGCACGTTTCTCTCATGGATGAGCACGAATGTATGCGGATTGTTCATGAAAAGCTGAAAAGTTTGTATGTCAGGAAGTCACATCCCATGTCTCGTCCTTGGCATGACACAGTTTCCGAACGAGGATTGTATGAGCACCAAGAGTAGGCATTTCCATTGTGATTTGCCACAGCTGATTGTTTTCGATCAAACAGAAAAGATTCGACCTCATTGTTTGCATGTGTTTGATGAACGGGTTGTCACTCCGTCTCTGTGTTCATCGACATTGCATACACAGTCTTTAGAGCAGACAATATTTTTTTCCTTCACTTTACATGGAATGGGTACGTTCATGGTTTTGTGTTGGAGATGGTTTCAGGAATTTTCAGCCATGGAGATTCTTGAAGACGAAAGAAGCAGGACTCTAGAAGAAGTTGACGCATCGAAGGAGCCATAGAAGACTTTGAGTCGCTTTCGGCGCGGCCCAAGGAAGCAAGCGTTGCAAACCTTTATGAAGTTCAAGTACCACACGACCCACACCTCAGAGTGGGTCGGCGAAGAGTCCCTTCCAGGATTCCGGATGCTGTTGGCGATCTCCCTTGACGCCATACAGTTCGGTACCAGTACCTCACTTTGAAAAGGAGGGGATGTCACGTGACACATCCCAACCCTATGTGTCCGTGGACAAGCTACACCACAGCAGGGTTCAGTTAGTTCAGTCAAGTCTAGATTAGCAGTGATTTGGCACTTTTGTGAGTCTATTCGTAGACCGTGCATGCCCAGTCACTTAGCATAGATGCATATCCTCTGGTTGCACACAGCATGATCATCGGAATTCCCATCAGAATCCATTAGCATCAGTTAGGGGAATTTTCCAGTTCATTTAGCCTATTTTCCTATTTATTGGGATTTTCACTTATTATTTTTAAGTGACTTTCCTACCAAAGTAGGTAGGGCAATTTTGCTAAGTTAATATATAAGCAAACCCAAGTTAGCACTTTCTGGTAGAAGAGGCAGCAGGAGCACCTTGCTCAACAGGCAACTTCTCAGCAAGACCAACCCCCGCGACTACTCTGGCGTTTTCTCCACAGAAGACCTAGCGTTTTTGCATCAGATCAGCCTTGGCGATTTGTGCACAGCAGATCAGCCCCGGCGTCATCACGACACAGCAGATCAGCCTAGCGTTTTTGCATTTGCAGAACCCCGGCGACAGAAGGACCAATTTCAGCCCCTGGCGTTTTTGGATTTCAGCAGCAAATTAAGACTGGCATTATTCACCTAAAGTGTAGCAGATTCAGCCCTAAGAAACCTCATTTTTCAGCCAAGAAAACGCAGCCAAACCAGTCATTTTCAGCCACTGAAACAGTCCCGAAATTCAGCGATTAGAAGATCTCAGATTTCAGCCATCGTCGTCGTCATTGTCGTTGTCGTCATCGGCATAGACCAAGTTGCATAGTCCATTGCATACGCATTGTATACCTTTGTGCAATCAAAGAATAGACCACTCTCGCCGACGAGAGTGGGGCCTTCGGAGGAGGGTTTTACAACCTCTCGGGTGTCGTATTTCTTCTCTCTCCTTCTCTCAATCTCATTCACTTGCACGCACAATCCATTCACTTTGTTCGTGATCATAGCATTCTACAAGACGGAAACCTCTCTCTTTCCCTAAGAACTAAAAGGAAAATTGAGCAATAAAGATCACTAATCTTGAGAAAATACAACATTCATTCCGCTGCACCTAACAGTTTTCCACCACTTCGGGTTGCTTATCAGGCTCCCCATCATCGGGCACATTGGCTTTAAAAGGCTTCAGGAGACTCATATGAAAAGCATTGTGAATCCTCCAAGTATCGGGCAGCTTCAATCGAAAGGAGACATCATTTATCTTTTCGGAAATCTGGTCCATAGTATCTCATGCTAAGCTTTGGAAAAAGCCACTATTTTCCCTTTTTCTTTCTCAGGCGTGCCTTCTCAAAGCGTAAGAGCACCCAGTTGTTCTCCTTTAATTTCAAGTCGCGGTGATGTCGATCTGCTGCCTTCCTTTTTGTGTCTTTCTTGAGATTTCTGCAAAGCCTCCCGGACCTTGGCAAAAGCAGTGTCCAAGTCCCGCATGTACTTGTCGGATTCAAAACTCTTATCTTTCATGCTTAGGAAGGGTGGAACCTTCGTAGCATCTTCAATAATCTCAAATGGCGCCTTCCCTGTCGAAGAGTGTATCGTGTTATTGTAGGCAAATTCCACAAAAAGGTAAATACTTGTCCCATTGAGTCTTTTGATCCGAGATGTAAGACTTCAATAAATCTAGTACCACTTAATTAGCAATCTCTAATTGCCCGTCAATCTGCGGGTGGAAAGATGACGAGAACTGCAACCGCGTGCCAATGTTCTCCCAAATAGCCTTCCAAAACAAACTCGTGAATCTGGGGTCTCTGTCGGAGACAATCGTCTCAGGCATGCCATGTAATCTGAAGATTTGGGCCACAAACAATCTTGCTAAGTGATCTGGCTTGACTGTTTTCTTCACTGGAATGAAATGAGCTTGCTTGCTAAATCTGTCAATAACAGTCCAGATACCATTGTGCCCACTCTGCGTTCTCGGGAGATCAAAAATGAAATCCATTGCAATACTTTCCCAGGGGCGGGTGGGTATGGGTAAAGGCTGTAACAATCCCTGTGCTTTATGCCTGTCAAACTTCACCTTCTGGCATACCAAGCAACTTCGAACAAAATCGTCTACGTCCTTCTTGAGTCCCGGCCAAAAGAAGTATCTCTCCACACCTTTTAAGGTGGTAGCAATGCCGCGGTGACCCATAAATGGTGGACAGTGGCATTCGGTTAGAACCTTTTCCCTTAACGGCTGTGTAACTCACAACATCGTTTCCTTCATCAAATAGTCATCCAAAATGGAATATTCCGCTACTACTTCCCCATTCCGTATCCGAGTGAAAATATCTGCAAAATTTGTATCTGTGGTATACTGATCGACCATATCCTCGAAGCTCCTATGATGTATCGCAGAAATAGCCAGAATCAATGGCTTCCGAGACAAAGCATCCGCCACCAAGTTCTTCTGTCCCTGCACATGGACAATCTGAAAGTGAAACTGTGATAAGATGTTCGCCCACTGCATGTGCTTTTCAGATAGCGCTGCTTCTGTGACAAGAAGTATCGTAAACTCTGATGGTCTGTGAAGACAGTAAAATCTGCTCAGAGTAGGTAATGTCTCCATTGAGTAAGAGCATGGATAACCGCCAAAAGCTCTTTCTCATAAATCTGTGCTGTCAATTCCGGCCTTGAGAACAATCGGCTCTCGTAGGCAATGACATGGCCTTCTTGCATTAAGACCGCACCCAAACTACGACCACAAGCATCACAATATACTTCAAATGATTTATGCAAATCCGGCAAAGTCAAAACTGGTCCTGTAGTCAATTTCTCTTTCATTGTCTGAAAGGCAGTCACCTCTGTGGGTCCCCACGAGAAAGGGACTCCTTTTTGTGTCAAGATATGCAAAGGGGAAGCAACCTCTGCAAACTTTCTAATGAACCGCGGGTAGTACGAACATAAGCCTAAGAAGGTTCTAACTTCATGGACATTCTTCAAATCGGGCCAATCACGGATAGTCTCTATCTTGGCCGGGTCTATCTGCACTCTTGCTGTTGAGACAATGTGTCCCAAAAAGTGTATCTCGGGTAGGAAAAATTCACTTTTCTTTGCATTAATCACCAACTTGTGATCTCGTAATGCCTGAAAGACCTGTAGCAAATATTCTCTATGTTCTGCCTCATCCTTGGAGAAAACAATAGAAAGTGCCAACAATTAGTCTGTACTCTCGAAAAATCCTGTCCATCATTCGGTTAAATGTTGTTGGAGCATTGGTTAGGCCAAAAGGCATCACCTAAAACTCAAATAAACCAAAAGTCATCCGAAAAGCTGTCTTGTAGACATCTCCCGGCGCGATTCAGATCTGATGATATCCGCTCTTCAAATTGATCCTGTTGAAACAAGAGGATCCCTGTAGTCGGTCTAGAATATCATCGATCCTAGGAATAGGAAATCTATTCTTGATGATGATTTTGTTGAGAGCTCTATAGTCAATGCACATTCTCCAATATCCGTCTTTCTTGAATACCAACAACACCGGAGAGCAGTAAGGTGAAGTACTTGGCTGGATAAGACCTTTTCCAAGAGGTCTTTCACTTGGTTCATAATCTCTTCATTCTGAGCTCCGCTCACATGGTAAGGTGGCCGCTTCGATGGTGTGCTTCCAGTTATGAGATCAATGGTATGATCCTCAGGACGAGGTGGTGCCAACTCGCTTGGCAGGCCCTCAGAAAAACAATCGGCATGAGTGTGGAGAAAATCTTGGCGTTCGTTTTCTAGATCAGACATATTTGTCCTATGATCATCATTCAGCTCTTTCAAAAAGATCGAGTGTTGGTAAATTGGCTTTATCTGATAGGAAAATAGTTCTACATGAATTATAAGTGAAAGGGTTTTCTCGCTTGGAACACCAAGAAAAATAATTCTAAATGAATTATTGGAATTTTAAGTGAGAGGGTTTTTCTCACTGGAGACATCCGAGTACAGAGTGTTCCTAGTGCGTCGTTCAAAGTAATGACGAGAGCACTGAGAACGGGAATATCTGTAAGGCCACCAAGAACTGGTACTTCTGATGCGTCACATCGGATGGGTGACAGGGAGCATCGGGAAGAATATCCGACCGTCCTAGAACGGACATCTCTGATTCGTCATAGGATGGGTGACATAGAGCATCGTGAAGGAGATTGTACCATAAGTTCGGTAGGAAAGGAGTAGGTGATGGGTATTCTTGATACGTCACGAGGTGGGTGACGGGTGCATCGGAAAGGGAATATCCATAGTAAGGAGGAAATTCCGAACTGTGTTGGAATTGTGCACAAGGAAAAGCAAGCACTTGAATGAAGATGGGTTCAGAGGAAACTTTGAGGAAAAACAGATGCTTTATGAGAAAGTGGGATTGCTTGTCGAGAAAGGAGATGCTTTCCCGCGAGGAAGTCTATGTCTGCATTGCAACTGTGCATGTGATTGCATCCAGGGACGCATGGGAAGTGCTGTGAAAGCATTGTTTTTAACTTATAAGGTTTTATTGAGTTTTTAAGATATGCTGGCCGCCCACTTAATAAGTGGGTAGCCATTTGATAAATAAGGCAACAGATCAGCCAACGTTTTCTCTCTCTTTTTCTGGCAGAGCAGCGCAAAAAAAAGAAAAAGAAAAAAATGACCGCGATCTCTACACGAGCAGCTATTCGTGCCGTGGCCAGGAGATATAAAAGCATCACATGCCCTCACTCAGAGGGGAAGATCAGGTTTTGCAAGAAGGAGATGCTGCTACAGATTTCGTCCGTAAAGAAGACGATGCCGGTGATGCCCATGGCGGCCGCAAGTGTACCAAATGTCGCCAAGACCCAGTGCGCGAGTTCCCTCGCGAAGAAGTGCCTATGGAGCGTGTTTCCATCGCGACAAGTTGCTGTTTTTCTCTGTTTTCAGCCCATAAATGTCGTTGACGGGGCTGACTTACGAGAAGAAACCCAAGAACACACCTCTTTTATGTGTAGGATTGGAAGAGAGGATTTTCTTTGTAGAGATCTCTTCTGGGGAATTTCTTTTCGAGAACCGAGTTGCGTTTCGAGCATGGAGACTTTGAAGGTAACGATTTTCATGTTATGAACTCTGAGTATTTGTTTGAAGGTGTAACTTCCTCTTAGTGAGGGAGTAGGAGCAGAGGAAGGCATTAGCCTCTGCAAGAGAAAGCGCTCTGAGGAACCAGAGCCAGATCAGCCCAAGGGTTTTGTACCCAAGTTTGGGAAGTAGATCCACGGATCAGAGAGAGGTTGTCTCTCGAGTTGTGATCCAAAAGTTGAGATTTCCAAGTAAGGACTTCGCGTCCGGGAAAGCAGAGTTGTTTTGCGAGAAGAGGACTTTGGAAATGGAGTCACAAAAGAGTTGCAGGGATGTCATGCCCTGAATCTGGAAGGTGAAATCTAGAGGCGAGAACCTTGATTCTCGAGGATTTGGAATAAGGAACGGAAGTTCCTTGGAATAGGGTTTTGCCCTAGGAATAGGAAGCCGAGGGTTCCAGGAACCATCTAGTCTTTTTCTAGAACGAACGTGGTAATACGTTCGGTTCAAGTGCTTGTATAGACTTCTCCTCAGTAATAAAGATAGTATTACGGGGGGGACCAGCCCATCTTCTGGTCCCCAGTGCTGTGTCGATATTCTCACTCTATCTCTATCTCTCTCTCTCTCTCTCTCGCTATTTATTTCTCTCTATATCCTCTGGCTTTAGTAATAAGTGATAAATCCTATTTATCCGAATGTATTTTATATTGCTGTGCCCTCTTGTTTGTGACAGTGGTATCAGAGCATGGTCTCCTCTCTTTCTCTGTAAAGGAGGACGACTCTGGGAAGATACGGGAAGAAGCTATGAAAAGTCAAGAGAGAAGTAAGCAGACGGAACCCTAAGTCCTGCAAGGAAAAGCTCGCAGAGTTGGAAAAAAAAAAAATCTCTGTAAGAAGTCGACACAAGACTTGGGATTTTTTGAGAAGGCGACAAGAGCATGATGCTTAAGAACCTAGAGAATCCAAGGAGCGGAATGCTCAAGATCCTTCAGAATCCAGAAAATATCCACGAACATCAATCCCGAACCATAGCCATGAAATCCCGTTATTCCGGGAAGGATATGAAGGTCTTTAGACCTCTGAACACTCCGGTCAAGTTTGATACTTTTGACGGAAGGGAAGATGTCCTGAAAGCTATCTCTTTAATTCGACAGTTTGAGGTTGCCTTTTGCAAATGGTAATTTCTAGCAGCGTTGGTACTTGGTGGTATACCAAAGCTCTGCAAGGAACTTACAACAAGACTAGGATTCAATTCAAGGCTGAATTTTCCGACAAATTTTTTTTTCCTCTACGCTTTGAGGAAGGCATCCAAGAAGATTGGGATCGGTTTTCCCAATAGGAACACGAGCGAGTCAAAGCAAGTAGTATTTTCAGCAAGTAGTGGAAAACACTACTGGTGGTAATAACTCGCAATAGGAAAAGATTGGAAAGAAGTGCCGCCGTGCACAAGGAATCTTCGGATTGGAACCGTCCGCCTACGTTGAGCGACGGCCCGGAACAAGAACCTTCTTTAATGTGATCACAAACTCTGTTTGTGAAAGAAAGACATCGAGCTTAATGCTATTTGACTTGGGCATTCCCTATGTGGGAGGACACAAGAGGTTTAATACCCTCTGGACTAACAGCGCAGGATTATGCGTAAGGATAGACACCTAGATTGATTTCTAGGAGGATTATTCTTCTCGAGGTTGAGAAGGCAAAAGTGAGTTAACAAATTCTTGGATGAGGATACCTCCGATCTGTTGGAAAGACACGAATGACGAGTTCTTACATGGCTCGTAAGTTTGATGATTGGTGATGGATAGGTACTAGAAGAAGGACATGAATTGGTAAGGTAAGTATTGAATTCATGAATTTTTGTTCAATTTAATTTTTAAGTTCTCTTTTGAGAAAGGATTAGCTCAACTCACCATTGAGCAAGATTTTGAATTTTTTCGATTTCTCTCGGGGCAGTTCAGTTGGACCACGAGCAGCTATTCGTGCCGTGGCCAGGAGATATAAAGGCATCACATGCCCTCACATAGAGGGGAAGATCAGTTTTTGCAAGAAGGAGATGTTGCTAAAGATTTCATCCGTAAAGAAGACGATGCCGGTGATGCCCATGGCTGCCCCAAGTGTACCAGATGTCGCCAAGACCCAGTGCACGAGTTCCCTCGCGAAGAAGTGCCTATGGAGCGTGTTTCCATCTCGACATGTTGCTGTTTTTCTCTGTTTTCAGCCCATAAATGTCGTTGACAAGGCTGACTTACGAGAAGGAACCCGAGAACACACCTCTTTTGTGTGTAGGATTGGAAGAGAGGATTTTTTGTGGAGAGATCTCTTCCGGGGAATTGCTTTTTCGAGAACCGAGTTGCGTTTCAAGCGTCGAGACTTTGAAGGTAACGATTTTCCTGTTATGAACTCTTGAGTATTTGTTTGAAGGTGTACTTCCTCTTAGCGAGGGAGTAGGAGCAGAGGAAGGCATGAGCCTCAGCAGGAGAAAGCGCTCTGAGGAACTAGAGCCAGATCAGCCCAAGGGTTTCGTACCCAAATTTGGGAAGTAGATCCACGGATCGGAGAGGGGTAGTCTCTCGAGTTGTTATCCGGAAGTTGAGATTCTCAAGTATGGACTTCGCGTCCGGGAAAGCAGAGTTGTTCTGCGAGAAGAGGACTTTGGAAATGGAGTCACAAAAGAGTTGCAGGGATGTCATGCCCTGAGTGTGGAAGGTGAGATCCAGAGGCGAGAACCTTGATTCTCGAGGATTTGGAATAAGGAACGGAAGTTCCTTGGAATAGGGTTTTGCCCTAGGAATAGGAAGCCGAGGCTTCTAGGAACCATCAAGTCTTATTGTATAATGAACGTGGTAATACGTTCGGTTCAAGTGCTTGTATAGACTTCTCCTCAATAATAAAGATACTATTACGGGAGGGGACCAGCCCATCTTCTGGTCCCCAGTACTGTGTCGATTTTCTCACTCTCTCTCTCTCTCTCTCTCTCTCTCTCTCTATATATATATATATATATATATATATATCCTCTGGCTTTAGTAATAAGTGATAAATCCTATTTATTTGAATGTATTTTATATCGCTATGCGTTCCCGTTTGTGAGATCGAGTAAACAAACATACTAAATTTCACTAGTTTCGAAACGGCTGAAGCCGATACATTAGAGACAGACTCGCCCTTAAGTTTCACATCAAGTACAATGGTTCGATCCTTTTTCTGTAGTCAAAAGTCGCTTTTCTCGCCTGATAGTCAACCACGGTGTTGTTCTTATGGTACGAGGGAATTCACAGGAGGACATCACAACCTTCCAAGGGCATTATGTAGAAGTCCTCGTGTCCCAAATACCCGTGACAATGCAACCGAAGTTTGCCAATGACAGGTGTAGTGGCTACATCTCTGTCGGGTGCCGGTAGAACTGCCTCTGCTAGTGGTCCCATCCGATCGGGTGCAATCTCGAGCCGCGCCGCCAATTCAGGTGAAATGAAGTTGGCCTTGGCTCCTCCATCAAAGAAAATCAGGGCTTCTTGATCTTTCACTTTGCCCCAAGCTCGACAAAGTTCTGTACTCTCATCAATCGTGCTTGGGTCAGTACCCATGCAATCTGGAACCAGTCCTGTTGTCATCTTTCTTTTCAGTCCACGTTCCTCGGCTGCTTTTGAACTCTTTGGCCTTTCTTCGTGCCTTTTTAGGGCACTTCGCGGAGATGTGTCCTTGTTTCCCGTATCCAAAACACTTCCCCTCTTTGATGTAGTTAGCTCTTTCCCGAGGAGTGAGCCGGGGTCGTGCATCCTTATCTTTTTGATCTTAGGGGCTCTTCTTCTTTCTACTTTCATTTTTAGAAGTCTGTTCTGTTTTCTGCATCATTATCTCATCTGTGGGGTAAGTCAAACTGCCTGAGTGTATGGCAAAGCCCCGTTTCGCATGACTCATTAGTTCTTGAATAGAATCTGACTTTTGCTCTAAGCAGTGATCTCGGATCTCCGTAGGAAGTCCCAAGGTAAACCGCTCAATCTGTTTTTTAAACGAGATCTTCTTAAATGAAGAAGCGGGTAGAAAATAGCTCCAAAATTTATCGCAATATGTGTCCAAGGTATCTTTCTTGGTCATCCGAAGATGGTTCCAAGCAGTTCGTATGTCGCGTTCGTACTCCTGAGTCAACCAAAAAGAAATAAAAGCCTTTTAAATTTCAGCCATTTAACTGGCGCTTTCTTGTTCAATAGAAGAGTGGGCCACCGTGTTCGAGCATTTCCCTTGAAGTAAGCCCTTCGAATCTTGGAGTGCTCTGAGTAATATCCTCCAGAGAAAGCTATATCAAACTGCTGTATGAAGGCCAAAGCCCTCGAAGTATCTCGAAATCCAGAAAAAGTGTCAAATTTAATTGACTGTCCACCTTTAAATTCTCGAACTTTCTTCCTTTTATCCTCCAGAAAGTCATACTGGTTGGCTTTATAAAAATTCTTCTTCTTTGCATAAAATCTGTCCAGAAAAAGTGTCAAATTTAATGGACTGTCCACCTTTAAATTCTCGAACTTTCTTCCTTTTATCCTCCAGAAAGTCATACTGGTTGGCTTTATAAAAATTCTTCTTCTTTGCATAAAATCTATCATCATCGGAGCCCGAACTATCTGAAGACGAGTCCTCTGTAGAACTGTCTGAAACTGGGCGAAACTTGGGCTTCTTTGCCTTTTTCTTGCCCTTTCCGAAGCTTTGCTTTTGCCCTTTCCTGTCTTCTTCGCTCGAGTCAGAAGAGCTAGAAGAACTGTCAGAAGAAGAAGAAGAAGAAGAAGAACTAGATACTCCTTCAAATCTGACACGCTTCCACTGTTTTCTTGCCGAGGCAAAAGCAAATTGATGACCCAAATAACCTTGGAAGTCAGTTCCTTTCTTATGTTTTTTGTCGTGCTTTTTGGCTTTGTTGGTTGCGTCAAAAAGTTGGGTAATCCGTGTATCAACCACCTCTTCTAATTCGTGCTCTGTAAACATCCTCGCAGTAGGAGGTTTCTTGAGTGCCGGGTTGAGGGGTGGTTCTGTGGCCTTCTGTCACTAAGAGTGCACTTCGTTGAATGATGTCTGTGTCAAAAATTTTGCAAATTTGGGATCCTTCGCAAGATTTATCATCATCTTTGTCGCATCGTCAACCAATCGTCGATGCTCCATCTTTTCAATCTCCGCCTAAGTAGGCCGAGGCGGGCCATACTCCCCGTGAGAATGTTCTTCGTGATCTCTTCCCGCATTCCCAGATGCAGAGGAAGTCGATTGATCTCTGTTTGAATCCATAAGTGTCGTGAGAAAAGGATTGGATTTCCCGGTAGAAGAGAAATCAGCCGCGCTCTGAAACCACTGTAACAAACTTGGACACTCCAAGTCAAGATTCTACCGCAACGCAGTAGACTGTAGAGATTCACTTAGACACAGTTCACAGTCCACAATTGATTCGACACGGCCCGGCGGAGTTCCATGCCTAGAGATATTGGCCCCAAAGACCGGCGCCCCTTTCGATATTTCTTTTTATATTAAATCTGTGCTCAAAGTACAAGGGAGTGGGAGGGTCTCACTCTCAAACTCTGCGTCCAGATGCTCTGCAGAGTGGGAGCCCTGCCCACACTTATAAAGGTTTACAAGGGATGCCAAAAGCAGAGCCCCAAAAGCTGCCCATAAAAAGGCTTGCAAAAATAAAGCAGTTAATCTCACAAGCTCTCTTGGGAATTAAAAATAAAGCAAGTAATCCTCAAAAGATCTCTCTCTCTCTCTCTCTCTCTCTCTCTCTCTCTCTCTCTCTCTCAGCAGCGCGTGGAGCTCGAGACAGCAGCACGCAGACTTGCACCACACAGCAGCGCGCGAAGCTTGAAACAGCAGCTCTCTCTCTCTCTCTCTCTCTCTCTCTCTCTCTCTCTCTCTCTCTCTCTCGTAGAGGAAGGGCACGTAGAACTGGTCCAGCAGCAGAAGAAGGGCACGTAGAACAGGTTCTCTCTCTCTCTCTCTCTCTCTCTCTCTCTCTCTCTCTCTCTCTCTCTCTCTCTCACGTCACTCCTGGGTCCTCCTCTTGCTGCCGCGTGGATTTTCCTTCCGCTCACGTACGCTGCCCCTCTAGTCTAAGCTTTTGATTAATCAATTGTAGCAGCCGCCTTGCTTAAGCAGGGGGTTAGCTTCATGTAAGCAAAAAGGGGGCAGCTTGTCAAGAAGTGGGTCCCTTTGCAGATGCGCAAATACAGCCAGCACACATGGCAAGCGCGCTCTCTCTCTCTCTCTCTCTCTCTCTCTCACACACACACACACACACACACACACACACACACACACACACACACACACACAGAGCAAGTGATGGCGTCGTGAGGGGCTGAGCAGCTGATAGCGCAGCAAATGCTCCCAGCAATCCGTATGATACTACAAAGGCTCCAAGGCTACGCGCACAGAATTTTGTCCAGCCATATGTTAACGATCGTACACTAAAGCCTATTTTAACATAGGCAAGGGGGCAGCTTAACCAGAAGGGGAGCTTCAACAAAGAGGCAGATAACATTTTGGTGTCAAGTTCACGTGCACAGAGGGGGTGGTTGGTTATTACAAGCAAGGGGGGAGCTTGGTGTGGGAGGCTGCTTGTGTGTGGACATGTACTAAGGCTCTCTCTGGATATTTGGCAGAGCAGATTGAGTGTCCCGCAGTGGGCTATGGTAGTGCATATACCCGCCCGAGCCAGAGCGTCGAGCTATACCCGCATCGCCAATGGAGGCCATGATCGTTTCGCCGGTATGTAAGCCCCATACGAAGACAACCTTTGTGCTTACAAACAAGCGGATAACACAAATGGAAAGGGAGATGAAAGAATGGAAAGCAGAGACGGAGGGATGGTGGAAAGAGAAGGCCAACCTTCTTCAAATGCTTCTCAATGAAGGCGCACAATGGAAGAAGGAGAAAGAGGACTTGCACTCATAGCTACAAACACTTAAGGCGAATTCACAAGCACTTAGAGAAGAGGTCACAGCCCTCAAGCGAGAGCTCGCGGATAGAGTAAGCAATGGACTAGAAGAAGGGGAATTCCAGCCCTCGGTGATAGAGGAGATCAAGGTCATCAAGGAGCAGGTACGGATGATCACAGAGGAGGAGAAACAGAAGGTGGTAAAGACGTCTTCGTGGATGGATGTGATCACGAAAACGCAGAAGAAGGCGAATGAGGCCGAGAAATGGATAGAAGTCGCTAAGAAAGGGAAAGGGAAAGAAACCACATCCGTCCTCACTCCTACAATCATCAACATGACTCTAGAAGAAGAGCAGCGAAGGAAAACTAGAGCCTTGCATATAAGAGTAACCGGTCTAAAAGACCGAGATGATGTGGAAGGAGAAGTCGAAGAACTTCTCCGCATGATGGGTAGTGAGGCTACTCATACAAAGGCATGGAGGGTAGGGAAGAAGACACAAGGCAATGGGGAGACTTCAAAAGGGAGAGCTTTAATCATCCGCTTCCCATCCATGGAGGCAAAGAAGGACTTCTTGAAGAAGCGCCCTACACTAAAGAAAACGGGCATATTCCTTGGAGATGACCTCACTCTCACACAGCTTGTGCATATGAGAGAGGTAATGCCAGAGATTCAAGCGGCAAGGGAGAAGGGAAAGAGGGCCTTCTACAGAGATGGCCGGGTGGTGATTGTAGAGCGGCGCTCCACATGACGGGGCGAGACCCATGGGACCACACTCAAAGTTGCCACCTGGAATTGTAATGGATCTATGTGCCTTGATGTGGGTGCTTTTGAGGATAGTTTTACGGGAAGAGACATCGTCTTCTACTCTGAGACACATCAGGCCCCGGGGCAATCTATGCCTCACATTAGTGGCTATAGATGGGAGACAACTTGTAGACGGGAGACACGATCTGAGCACAGAGGGCGGGGCTCAGGCGGAGTGGCAGTGTTATTCAAAGAGGAGTTGCAGAAATTGATACATATAGCCCGCAGGGATGAGCAAGCTAGGTACATGTGGGTGAGATTGAGAGCAGAGACGGACAGATATCTTTACATTGCTATTTGCTACTTTCCCCCGAGTACGTCAGTTTATGTACCACCCAGAGGACAGTCCCCCTTCTCTATTTTGGATGATGACATATGGGAGTTCTCTAGAGATGGTGACATAATCATTCTAGGGGGATTTCAATGCTAGGACTGCCCATCATCAGACAGTATTTTATGATACTTAAGAGGAGATGCTGAGAGAGTGGGATGTTGCAAAGACGGGCCTATCCAGGCTATCACAAGATGGAGAACACACTGAGTATGGACGACACTTGATAGACATGGGGATTGCACATGGATTGGCCATCTTGAATGGCATACAGAGATTTCCCGATGCGGGGGGTTTTACATGCTTTCCACATAGACATGGAGCCAGCACAGTGGATTATGTCATGGCACAATCGAGCCTCATCTCTAGTATCCAGGATCTCACAGTTGGACCCAGACTTGTTGGTGTGGTAGTGTACCATGCTCTTGTGTTGTTGACCATCTCTTTTCAGTTTAGTGTAGCACACAGGCTACGGGCAGCAGCCCCTACTTGCTACACCTTCACACGGGAGACGGACTTTGTATACATAGATGGGATCTACAGACGCCTGTGCAGAGAGGAGCCAGGGGGACCTTTGGAGGAGCTTACTACTATACTGACACAGACACTACATGATGCAGCAGCAGAGGCATACCCACATACCCAGCCTGAGCAGAGACTCCGTTCGGGGAGCATGCCCCATAACAGTTGGTATGATGAGGAATGCCAAGACACTAGAGCTAGACTTCAGAGGGAGGTGCTTTTGGGGGACATCACTCACAGACAGTCACAGATTGACTTCCGACGTCTAGTGTGGCGGAAGAAGAGGTCATTTTTGGCTCGCGTAGAGCAAGATCTATACTAGCTATTCTTGAGTCAGGACTCACGTGAGGCATGGCGGCTCTTTCATGAGCACTCCCCCCCCCCCCCCCCCCCCCCCCCCCCCCCCCCTGCCATCACTTCTATAGAGGCTTGGGGCCAGTATACATCATCTCTGTACACAGTTCCTGAGCAGCCTCCCCTTCCCGACCCCCCCGATCCATGCCCACACACACGTGTTTTTTTCACCGCTGAGATGGTGAGGAAGGCCATTGACAGGATGAGGACTGGGAGAGCATATGATCATGATGGCTTAGTGGCTGAGCATTTCACGCATGCCAGAGATTCACTAGAAGAACTTCTAGCCATAGTTACTCGGAACGCGGAACGGGAACGGTGACGGGATCCCTGCGGAACGGGGGAACGGCTAGGGGTCCGGAACGGGAACGGCGCGGAACGGGAGGTATAAAAATCACCCAAATAGTGCATTTTTTAGCTCCTTGTGTTTAAATACAAGGAGTATTAGAGTGCTTTGATTGTAATACTCACAAAAAACTCATTTTGAAGACCATTCAACCTTGCTATGACTAGATGATGATGATGAGAGAGAGAGAGAGAGAGAGAGAGAGAGAGAGAGAGAGAGAGAGAGAGAGAGAGAGAGAGAGAGAGAGAGAGTGAGAGGGAGAGGGAGAGATTTGAGAGAGTGGGAGGGAGAGGAAGAGAGCTTGAAGGCGTGAAGCCTTGAGCCTTGAGAGAGTGAGTCTTGACTCTTGAGAGGGAGAGATCTTGAGAGAGTGAGAGGGAGACAGCTTGAGCCTTGAGGATTAGCTTGTGGAGAGAAAGGGGGAGGGGGGTGCATTTTATGAGTCCTTGAGGCCTTGCACACTTCAAAAAGAAGCCCAAACATTTACTTCAATTTTTTCAATTTTTGCCAAATTTGTTTGTAGCCGTTGGCCGTTCCAGGGGCATTCCGGAACGTTCCGAAACGGCCGTTCCGGTTTGCACTGGCCACCCAGAACGTTTCGGGACGTTTCGGGACTTTTCGGAACGTTCGAGAAGGGAACTACCCCCCGGAACGTCGGAACGGGGGCTAGGGGGCGTTCCTCGGTAACTCTGCTTCTAGCAGTTATGCCATGTGTGAGGGCTTGCCTGATACTTGGAGCCTATCTACTATTGTACCTATCTTCAAGTCGGGAGACCCTATGGAGCCTGGGAATTATCGCACTATCATGATTGGACACACATTGGCACGGTTGTACGCATCTATTCTTGAGCAGCAACTGAGTAGATGGGCAGAGAGGGAGGGGATACGCGCAGCCGGGCAGGTAGGTTTCAGGAGGGGTTTTTCTACTCTTGACCATATCTTGACACTCAGAGCCATCATTGAGGAGGGCAGATCGCGTGGGAGACGGATCTTTTGTAGCTTTGTGGATTTCCGCAAAGCATTTGACACAGTGCCCAGAGCTAGATTGATGCGCAGATTACAGCAGATGGGAGTACCCAGAGAGCTCATTTGGGGGGTCATGGCATTATACAAGTCAGTAGTGGGGCATGTACGCATCCCAGAGGGTCTATCCACACCGGTTTACTCCACTATTGGGGTGAAGCAGGGCTGCCCGCTCTCCCCTACTCTATTTGGTATGTATGTGGATGAGGTTTCTGACTACATTGAGAGAGATGGTGATAGAGGTGCACAGTTGGCAGGGACATGGATTCCACTATTGTTATATGCTGATGATATTGTGTTGATCTCCGACTCTCCAGAGGGGATGCAACGTCACTTGGATGCTTTGCATAGGTTTGCCCAGGAAAGTGGTTTGTCCGTCAACCTTGGTAAAACCAAGATCATGGTATTTAATACTACCCCACCGTGGATCAGGAGGTCAGCGCTCGCATTCACATACGGCCAGGAGAAGGTGGAGTATACAGATGCTTACACTTACCTTGGAGTGTTTTTTAGTGGGGCAGCATTTTCATTGAGGAGGGCAGCAGAGACTAGATTGACCAGAGCCCATGCAGATTGGGTAGATTGGAAAGGATGTGTTCACAGGTTCAGTTTCAGGAGACTCGGACAAAGCTTTGGCTCTTTGAAACTTTGGTGGCTTCTGCATTGCTTTATGGAGCCGAGATTTGGGGATCTTCACTGGATCATCACGGGAGGACAGGCCGCAGTGATGGATGGGGGGACATGGAGAAGCCTCTGATCTCTATGATCTCGCGGCTCATTAGAGCCAAGGCTTCAGTACCACGTGCTATTGTACGAGCAGAGCTAGGTGCCCCCCCACTAGTGGTTGAGGCGCTCACCAGATCTGTCTCCTTCATACACTGCATGTGGGAACTTCCCAGAGATAGATATGCACGCCTTGCACTTGAGTCCTCTCGACAGTTAGCCATGCAGGGAGATACAACATGCTGGTATGGGGAGATGACATCATGGTTTCAAGCGCATAGGTTCAGCATAGACAGATTGCCTCCCTTCCAGTACTCACTGGATGCGCCCTCTCTGACTCTTACACAGTCCGAGATCACCAGGCTCATTCGCCAGGACTTGACTCAGTTAGACACCAAGAGGACATGGATACAGCCAACACAGGAGCTAGGCACAAAGATGGCTTTCTACAGAGAGCATCTCCTCCAGCTTATGGAGGATGGTTTTGTGATGAGGCCCAGATACATGGACACCCACTTGTCTCATGGGATACGATGTGCTATTGGCCAGATACGCACATCTTCACACAAGCTGCGGATCGAGACTGGGAGATACAACGGAGTACCAGCAGAGGCCAGGACATGCCCCCTGTTTGACATCGAGCCTGAGACAGAGTTGCACTACACATGTCACTGCCCCGTCTACTACGAGATACGAGGCCGCTTCCATTGCTTGTTCAGAGAGGGCTTTGGACCATTCTCTAGAGTCATGTGGTACGAGGATCAGAGATGCCTGGGTTTGTTTTTGCTTGAGCTGCGCAGACACAGAGAGAGCCTGATGAGAGGAGAGACTAGCCAGTCTCAGAGACAAATCACAGACTTCTTTAGAGCTGCCACTGGACACCCGGAGGAGTTACTACCATAGCAGAGCTCGTCGCCTTACACGAGAGGCACACTGATCGACCGAGCGACTGAGTTGGGGAGATCCAGACGCCCACGACTGCGGAGGACTACACAACATCGACGGAGGCTGCATCAGAGGATTCGGATCACTTTGGCTCGACATGCACGACGCCCGGTCAGAGTATTGACCATGGAGGAGATTGATGAGATCCGCCAGCGACCGATGCTGGATCTCCTGTGATCTAGCTATCCCAGCTAGCTGTTTAGCTGCTTAGTTTACACCTAGCAGTTTAGGATTCTACAATATTTTATTTTGTCATTTTGTCATTATGTCATTTTGTCATCTTGTTACTCTTGTTACTCTGACGTTGTATCAGATCCACCACATTGTAACTCTCTGGTCTCATAGGTCGCTTTGGCCTTTTGAAGACGTTAATATAACATTTCATTTCATTTCATTTCATTTCTCTCTCTCTCTCTCTCTCTCTCTCTCTCTCTCTCTCTCTCTCTCTCTCTCTCTCTCTCTCTCTCTCTCTCTTTTTGGAAAAATCAGGGCTGTATATTACTGTCACCAGCGTGTGACTACTATCTATCCTTTTTGTTGATTTCTTTCTTATTATCTATTTACTTTCACTTTTTGGAAACACCCCTCGGGAAATCTAACTGCCCTGCATTGCATAGCTAGTGTGGAACTGTCCAGAGGGAGTCCAGGCCTGAGGGCAAGAGAGCACTAAGGTTGGACAAGGACTATGGTTAGCCAAGTGGGGTCATTGACTAGCCAAAGTGGAATCCTTTGCTACAGAGGCTACATTTCAGTTCTGGATGTGGCCACAGTGTACAAAGAGGGTCGGATGACCTAGAAAGATACAATGGTAGCATCTCCTAAAATTTAGGAAACTGCTATTTTGGGACCTGAAAATGTGTTGACGTCATTACCTCCGGAATGGCAAGGGGAACATTTTCTTACTCTGCCGTGAAGTCAACTGGGCAACCGGTTGGGATATTTTTAGGCGGCAACCCCGAAACGGGAAAATGCTTGTAAATGTGCCAAGTGGCACATTCTGGTGCACTTGCCTCATGCAACAAGAAGTGGCGCTGAATTTGAAGAGGGGAGAGCCTCATTTTCAGTTTTGTCACAGGTTAAGAGCTATGGACTGCTTGCTTTCCCTCTTATGCATAGTGCGGTGCCCGGAGTGATGCCCTGCACGCTACGCACTGCCCTCTCTCTCCCCTTTGGCAGTATGTTATGCCCCACTAGTGGGCTCTTCATTTGACCAATGTACAGTTGTGTGGGTTCATGCGCGATTGCCGAGGCAAGAGCCTCTTGCACAGGTACTAGATTAGCTAGCGGCTAATCCCCCCGCAGGTACAGGTGAATTCGGAGAGGTTTCACGCCAGAAATCTCGTCCGATTCAAAGGGCAAGTAGCCCTACAGGTGCGGGAGCTCGAGGACTTGCTACGGATGCGACCGGCACGCGAAACGGAGCCCAAAGCAGTAAATTACAGTCTGCTGTGTATTTTTGCAGGTTTAGGGTTTTGGCCCTAAACGGACCCTAATACCCCCAGGAGGTTCGGGGACGCAAGGGGACCGCTGTACAGGCGATCTGGCGCATTTTCAGGGCTGAAAACAGAGAATTCAGCGTGCTGCAGATTCTCGCCAGGTTTTGCAAAGTGCCCGTATGCGTCGGGAAAGTCGGCCAATGCGTGGGAATACTGACTGTGAAGGGTTCTAGTACAGTTATGCTACCGAAATCGGGCTGGAACAGTGGAAATTCAGCCGAGTTTGTGCGGGGCAGCTTGTAGGGAACCACAACGTTTATTCCCTCTTTTGAACAATAAAGAAATACCGAAAGGGGCGCCTAAGTTAGGGGCCAATCTGTTGTCCGTCTACTCATACAGGTCCAATTTAGCAGCCTGTATCCCTCTCCCCTTTGTTGTGTCTTGAAAGTACAGGTAAAATAGACGACTAATAATGGGTGAAAGCTAAATCAAGGTTTAAAGTAAAGTCTACCGCCCTTTTTGGATTGAACAGGCCGGTTTCATGGTTCCATCGACGGGATTAAATCACTTTTTCCCATAGAAGTGAGCCTTGGTCAGTTTTGGACTTGAAGACACAGGGGATCATAAACCAGACACAGGGAATTGCAATTATGGCTGACAGACCAGATGATGTGACCGAAGAGGTTTCCTCTTCACAAGGTCAACAGACACATGAAGTGGGTGAGTCCTCAAGACCACCACAGACAGATGACGATATATTCAGGACCCAGTTGGCTACTGCTGTGGCTATGTTCACACAAGTAATGCAGAACCCGAGGTTTTTAGCCTTTCTGCAACCTCCTGTTCCGTCTCAGCAAGTTGGGTCACTAGATCATATTCAAAAGCCTGTTAAGGCTCGAGCACAGGTGATTCATACCGCACAGTCAATGGAAACACCTGTACACTTGACGGAGAACATGCAGTCTCCACAACCTATGCCTAAGGTGCAAGAACAGGTGGCTGAGATGCCAATATTTCAAGCTGTACCAATTCAGCCCGCCACCTTTCAGCAGCCTATAGCTGGTTCTAATGGGCAGGGAAGCAACCTACAGGCTATGCAACAGGTCTTCCCATCACCTTCAGTACACCCTGGCTATTTTGGAGGTGGATCGGTATTCCAGAGCATGGCTGGTCATGCACCTGGAAATCAGTTTTACACGCCAGGAACAGTGTTTGGGGGTGCTCAAACGATGATGCCTAACCCCATGTACAGTGTCATGGGTATGGAACCAGGGTTTCAGAGCACTCGGGGCCAATTTGGGATGCCCCAGGCAAATTTTGGTATGGCTGGAATTACAAATCAGCAGCCAAATATGGCATTTCCAGGTCAAGTTAATAGCGGCCAAGGAACACAGATGAACCCTAATAGTGTTCCCATGTTTCAGTCACTTCCATATGACAATTTAACGCCGCTGGAGAGGCCATCTCTGTACAAAGAAGGTGGCAAAGGTGTGACATTCACGACCTTTACAGGGTTTGATGACAGGAAGAAGGCTCTCTCATTCCTCTAGCAGTTTGACAAGGCCTATGCAGGGGGAAACTTTACAGAGGCTTCAAAGGTCCGCAAGGCAGCCACTTTCTTGACAGGGAATGCGGGACAATGGTGGACAACTTTATTGCTTCAAGGGCAAGCTCCATCCACATGGATTTACTTCAAGCAGATTTTTGCAGCAGCATGGTTATCTGATGACTTTGAAGCAGATGTCATGACAGAATGGCACCAGCTTAATGCTGCCACTTGCAGAAACCTGGATGATTACAATCAGAAGTTTTGGAAAGCTCTACTTCCAGTAACTTCCTATAGGTTTGTGCCATTGACAGAACAGATTGAAAAATACTGTTGTGGCCTACCCAAAGGATTGAGAAAATACTGCACGAAGACAAAAGTCACTACTTTGACGCAGCTCATCGAGGTAGCAAACACTGGCAATGGTTTGCTCAAGGGAGAAGATTGTGAATTTAACACTGGTGTCAAGGCAGGATCAGGCAAGAAAAATTCAGCCAAGAAGCACGTTCCCAATGAGGCTCCTAAAGGGACTCAGGAGTCGGCCAACGTAGGGAAAGACAAAGCTACGGCTGTATCAGAAAAAGGACCAGCAAAGAAATGGAAAAGACGTTTTCCTCGCAAGTCAGAAGAGCAAAAGAAGGTCCCGAGGACAGAGAACAAATGCTTTATATGTGAGCAGCCTGGCCACATTGCTTACAATTGTTCTACAAAGAAAAGGCCAGCTGATTCTGAAGACAAGGAGGACAGGAAAGGAAAGAATCCCATGGCTGGTCTAGTGCCAGATATGGTGGGCGATAAGCCAAATTCAGATGCAAGTGAGCTTTGCAGAGCATGGGGAAAGGTCAGGGATCAAACAGTGCTTATCTTCTTTGATCCAGGTGCCAAAGCCAACTTCATTTCCCCAGAATTGGCTTCAAAGTTGGGAATCAGACCTGAAGAGATGGGGTATACAGCAGAGGCAGGTTTGGCATGTCCTGGCCATACAGAGGCTGTGACACCCATCATTGGAAAGTTGCGTCTACATATCCAGTCCTATGTAGATGCTGAAGAATTTTACATCATGCCACTGGACGGATGTGATGTGTTGTTAGGTATTCCTTGGTTGTTTCGTGTACAGGGAATCATGGATGCCTACAACAAAAAGATCACTGTACAGAGCAGGGGAAAGACTCATATTCTGGATGTAAAGCTTAAAGGGGAGTCTATTCCTACTGTATCAGCTTCTGCTATTACTTCTTTAATGAAAAAGCATCTTTCTGCGTACTTGGTTTTTGCACGTGAAGTGTCAGATTGTGATGAATCAAATTTATCTGTGTTAGATAAAGAAAGGTCAATGTTTTTACAACAGTATAGTGACTGTTTTTCCGATTCATTACCGTCTCAATTACCGCCAGAGAGACCCGAGGACCATGCGATAGATTTGGTGCCAGGCAGTAGCCCACCAAATAAGCCTCCGTACAGGGTTAGTGCAGCTCAGCAGAAAGAGATAATGGGCCAAGTACAGGAGTTGTTAGAAAAGGGGCTGATTCAGCCCAGTTCATCTCCATTCTGTTCTCGAGTGTTGTTGGTGCAGAAAAAGGATGGCTCATGGCGTATGTGCATCGACTACCGTGCACTGAACAAGAATACCATCAAGAATAGGTTCCCTATACCTAGAATTGATGATATTATGGACAAATTAGGAGCAGCAGCTATGTTTAGCAGGATAGATCTAAAGAGTGGGTACCATCAGATCCGCATTAGATCAGAGGATGTGCACAAGACTGCTTTTAGAACGACGTTTGGCCTTTACGAATTTTTAGTGATGCCCTTTGGTCTCACAAATGCTCCTGCTACGTTCAATAGGATGATGGACAGAATTTTCCGTCCACACCAGCAGTTTGTTGGTACATTCTTTGATGACATGATAGTCTACTCAAAGAATGAAGAGGAGCATAGGCATCACTTGGCCATTGTGTTCAAAGAGCTACGCAGTCATAGGTTGCTCATCAATGCAAAGAAAAGTGAGTTTTTTCTGGAAGAGATTCACTTTCTGGGACACATTGTCTCAAAGGATGGTGTCAGAATGGATCCTGCAAAAGTTGAAGCGATCAAGTCATGGCCAAATTTGAAGACGGTGCATGATGTCCGAAGCTTTTTGGGACTATGCTCCTATTACAGAAGGTTTATCCGAAATTTCGTTGAAATTGCTTCACCTTTACATGCTCTTCAAAAGAAGGCAGTCACCTTTAGATGGACACAAAAAGAGATTTCAGCCTTTAATCTCTTAAAAGAAAAGATGACTTCAGATCCAGTCATTGTGTTGCCAGATCTTAGGAAGTCATTTGTGGTCTAGTGTGATGCCTGCGGTAGTAGCATTGGTGCAGTGCTAATGTAAGATGGCAGGGTAGTAGCCTATGAGAGCAGAATTTTGCAAGGGCCAGAGATAACCATGCAGATCTATGAGAAAGAGTTACTGGCTGTGATTCATGCGCTCTTAAGTTGGAAACACTACCTGCTAGGTGTAGATTTCGTTGTCCAAACGGACCATCAGACCTTGCGATACTTCTTGACACAAACAAAGTTATCTGAGAAGCATATGCGATGGGCAAATATCTTGTCCATGTTCCATTTTCAGATTGTGCATGTGGAAGGCAAGAAGAACGTTGTGGCTGATGCCTTGTCAAGGAAGCCACAAATTTCAGCTGTGTCGATTCCTTATCATCATGAACTTGATGATATGAGAGAACAGTATGCAAATGATGAAGATTTTGCAAGGGTCTTCGAGCAACTAATGGATGGACAACGTCATGAACACTATCTTCTTAAAGACGGGTTCATGATGATGCATGGCAGATTGTGTGTCACAAAGCCATTGCGACGCAAAGTTATGGAAGAGAGTCATGTCCCACCGTATGCAGGGCATCGTGGTATTGATGCTACAGTTAAAGCGGTTGAGACATTCTTCTATTGGCCTACATTGAGAAGGGATGTGGATGCCTTTGTGCGAGAATGCCTAATATGCCAAAAGGTCAAGTTTGACAGGCAAAAGGCACCAGGGTTATTGCAACCACTACCTATTCCAGATAAACCATGGGAAAGTATTGCTATGGATTTTATCTTTGATCTTCCGAGAACGCAGACAGGAAACGATGGTATTTGGACCATTATTTGCAGATTCAGCAAACAGGCTCATTTTATTCTTGTCAGGAAGAAGATAAAGCCAGATCAGATGGCACGCTTGTTTATGAGCAATATTTTCAAGTATCATGGCATGCCACAGTCGATTGTTAGCGACCGTGATCCACGCATGACAAGTTTGTTCAGGAGAGGCTTGTTTGAGAATATGGGCACCACGCTCAAATTCTCTTCGTCATTTCATCCTCAAACAGATGGGCAGTCAGAAGAGGCAAATTCTACTGTCCTAGATCTGCTGAAGTGCTATGTGTCAGAGCATAAAGGAAAGTGGGAGCAGTATTTGCCATTGGTGGAGTATGCATACAATAATACAGTGCATTCATCAACTGGCAAGGCACCCTTTGAGATAGTTGAAGGTGGCAAGAAAGTTCCTCCCATACTGCATACAAAGGACAAGATATTTGAAGCAGATAAGTATGTTCAGGACATGGATGAAATGTACAAGAAGGTCAAAGTGGCCTTAGAAAGGACTCAGGCAAAGCAAAAGAAAGCAGCTGATCGTCACCGTCGTGAAGTGGTATATTCACTTGGTGATTGGGTGCTTTTACGCTTTGAAAAGGCAAGGTTAAAGAAGATGAAGGGCAAGGAAAGACTGTTTCCAAAGCTCAACATGCGTTACTATGGGCCTTTTCAAGTATGCGACATAATCAGTGATGTTGCATATAGGCTGAAATTGCCTGACAGTTGGAAGATTCACAATGCGTTTCATGTGAGTCTTCTCAGACCCTATGTGGGTGATGTGCCAGAAGATATGCCAGCTGAAGATCAGCCGGAAGTCGAGGAACTTGACGAGATCTTGGTCCCTGAACAGATTTTGGCACACAAAGAAAGGAAAGTGAAAGGCAAGGTTGCTAGGCGTTACTTGGTAAAGTTCAGAAACTATCCACCAATGGATGCTAAGTGGATGGAAGAAGGTGAACTTGCAGAGTCACCAACTGTGTTATCATTTACCTGGAAGCCTTCGATTTGCAACCTACCTTGACCCCTTGAGTTTCAAAGCTAAATGGATTGTCAGTGTGACAATGGCTTCTGAAACAAATGATGTACATGGTATTTAAAGTGAGCTCAAATCAAATACCTGTTACATGAATGTTAGAGCTGTACAGATTGTCAGTTTGGCAATTGCTCTTATGGAATGTCCAAAAGTTTGGTTAGTGCTATAGAAGTGAGTATTTCTTGACAGTTTGTCAAGGATAGAGTGATTGCTTCTATTCAAGAGTACATGTGTAACTGCATTCTTAAACTGTCGGTTTGGGTATGCTCGAAAGTGTTACGGGATCCAACGTGTACTATAAGATAGTGGCAAAATGTGCAGCTACCATTTTGTCATTGGAAAGTTAGTGACTCAAAGCAATGGCAGAGTGCGCAGCTACCACTATGTCATTGGGACAGGGTTCACACGCAGGAAATACATGAGTCGACGAGGTGTTGAATACACCAGGGTTGACAATGAGCATGTATGTGTCGTATATGTGTCGACAGGTGTTGAATACATGAGTGTTGACAGTAAGCATGTACGACATAGATGCAAACGAGGACGTTTGAGATTTCAAGAGGGGGGTATGTCACCAGCGTGTGACTACTATCTATCCTTTTTGTTGATTTCTTTCTTATTATCTATTTACTTTCACTTTTTGGAAACACCCCTCGGGAAATCTAACTGCCCTGCATTGCATAGCAAGTGTGGAACTGTCCAGAGGGAGTCCAGGCCTGAGGGCAAGAGAGCACTAAGGTTGGACAAGGACTATGGTTAGCCAAGTGGGGTCATTGACTAGCCAAAGTGGAATCCTTTGCTACAGAGGCTACATTTCAGTTCTGGATGTGGCCACAGTGTACAAAGAGGGTCGGATGACCTAGAAAGATACAATGGTAGCATCTCCTAAAATTTAGGGAACTGCTATTTTGGGACCTGAAAATGTGTTGACGTCATTACCTCCGGAATGACAAGGGGAACATTTTCTTACTCTGCCATGAAGTCAACTGGGCAACCGGTTGGGATATTTTTAGGCGGCAACCCCGAAACGGGAAAATGCTTGTAAATGTGCCAAGTGGCACATTCTGGTGCACTTGCCTCATGCAACAAGAAGTGGCGCTGAATTTGAAGAGGGGAGAGCCTCATTTTCAGTTTTGTCACAGGTTAAGAGCTATGGAGTGCTTGCTTTCCCTCTTATGCACAGTGCGGTGCCAGGAGTGGTGCCCTGCACGCTACGCACTGCCCTCTCTCTCCCCTTTGGCAGTATGTTATGCCCCACTAGTGGGCTCTTCATTTGACCAATGTACAGTTGTGTGGGTTCATGCGCGATTGCCGAGGCAAGAGCCTCTTGCACAGGTACTGGATTAGCTAGCGGCTAATCCCCCCGCAGGTACAGGTGAATTCGGAGAGGTTTCACGCCAGAAATCTCGTCCGATTCAAAGGGCAAGTAGCCCTACAGGTGCGGGAGCTCGAGGACTTGCTACGGATGCGACCGGCACGCGAAACGGAGCCCAAAGCAGTAAATTACAGTCTGCTGTGTATTTTTGCAGGTTTAGGGTTTTGGCCCTAAACGGACCCTAATACCCCCAAGAGGTTCGGGGACGCAAGGGGACCGCTGTACAGGCGATCTGGCGCATTTTCAGGGCTGAAAACAGAGAATTCAGCGTGCTGCAGATTCTCGCCAGGTTTTGCAAAGTGCCCGTATGCGTCGGGAAAGTCGGCCAATGCGTGGGAATACTGACTGTGAAGGGTTCTAGTACAGTTATGCTACCGAAATCGGGTTGGAACAGTGGAAATTCAGCCGAGTTTGTGCGGGGCAGCTTGTAGGGAACCACAGCGTTTATTCCCTCTTTTGAACAATAAAGAAATACCGAAAGGGGCGCTAAGTTAGGGGCCAATCTGGTGTCCGTCTACTCATACAGGTGCAATCTAGCAGCCTGTATCCCTCTCACCTTTGTTGTGTCTTGAAAGTACATGTAAAATAGACGGCTAATAATGGGTGAAAGCTAAATCAAGGTTTAAAGTAAAGTCTACCGCCCTTTTTGGATTGAACAGGCCGGTTTCAATTACTGAGTACAAGATAATCCCCAGCGGATGCCAAAATAGCCTATCACGTGGGGTGTACAAGCTGAATGTAAGGTTGAGAGCCACTATAGTGACAACTCGACTAGAATAATCTCATGGTGGTCTGTATGATGAGTGGAGGAGAAACCACTGAGGAGGCGCATAATGCCATGTAATCTGTCCACCTGTAAGTGTGAAGAAGAGTGGAGATCGTGCCCAACGCCGAAGGAAATCAAATCGACAAGCCTCAGCTGCTCTAGATGTACCTGAGGAAGAATCTCACTGCCAAATGAGGGTGTGAATGATGTCCAGCCAAATGACAGTGAGGATATCCGGAAGGAGCTGGGGTGCCGCACTGAGAATATGAAGACAACGAGCTCTCCAAACATTCCAGAGTGCAATGCTAGTGATGACTGAGAAGATTTCATCACGTGTCTGAGGATCCCCCTGCCAAGCAATCTGTGGTAACATAGCCAAAGTCCCTCGTCGGTAACCAGTCGTGGTAAGCATAGGAGCTGGATCTGTGTCTGAGCCCTCGTAGAAAAGATGCGGTCCGGGCATCGGCATCAACTAGGAAACAGATCCCCAAGTGAGAAATCCATGCTGAACACCAGCTCTGCTAAGTAAAAAGCAAATTGCTAGCCAAACTGCATGAGAAGACGAGCATTACCAAAGGCAGTGCGCAGGTGACTCAGGTAGGCGCAAAGAACAGCGAGTACATAATGGATCGTGACCCATAGAAGCTAACCAAGTCCCAACTGGAAGTCCTGCATGTGCAGTCATCCACAGGAAAAAGGAAATACGACGAGCCACATGTAAATCCCAGATGGCTGACCAAAATTGCCGTAGATAGGCATGTGAGAGACCTGAATGTAACCAGAAACGCATACGAGTGGGCTGCTCTGGGTGCTGTCTCATCAATGCGAATCTTCCAATTCTGACTGTGTACTCAAAGAATGATACATGTGCGCCGGTGGGGTTAGAGTGAGGCCAATGCCACTCTCCTGGGTCCCAATAAATCTGAGATAGGGCACGACCCTCCCACACCCAAAGCCTCCAAAGTGCAGCATCAGCGGAAGCGAAATGGGGGTCAACAGAACGACGCTTCCCGCGGGATCCAACTACTCGTATGGCCTCCCAATGAGCATCGGGGTAGACAAGACGCGGAGAGGTAGTAGCATATGTCAGCCTAGCATGCATCCCCGAAGAGTAGTCAGTATCAACTGTGAACAGCATGGTGTCGAAACGAACTAATAAGAGAGTGCTTTGAGTAAAGAGGCCTTCCCAGTCACAATGTGGAGGCATCTGAACTGTGCCTCGCATGACTGCGTCCTAGTGTGAAGGAATGGCAGAGCCAATCTCAAGTAGTCTGTCTGTTACCCCGCGACCAATGTCATAATGTTCTGCCACAAAATCTGCATCCAGCATACGTGTCTCATGAAACAACCGCATAGAGGCGGCAGGGCCAGTGTCCCAAGCAGCCCAGTCAATGTGAGTCCACTCTCCAAGCTGACGGGGTGGATTAACCGAAGAATCAAGAACCGCATCATTCCAAATGAGAGGCTGGCGCTCAATCTCCTCACGGCATGAGGGAGGTGAGCGTTTGATAGCGCGTCGCATGGATACCCAAATCTGAAGGAGCGATCGGATGAAGGGTGAGAGAGTGCTGGTGCACAAGGGGGCATCCGTAAAGAGAAAACGATACTCTGTTCACCAAGTATGGCCATATCTAGTGCCGAGGCGCGGAGTCGCTGTGGAAAGAGCGGCCTGAAGAAGCATCTTCCAAGGTTCTTGGCCGGGAAAAAGACCCCGAACAATAAGCTTGGTAAGAAGGGCACGGCTCTGTAATTCTGGATCAATAATGCCAAGGCCACCCTCTGATCTAGGACGAATAATCGTGGACCAGCGAACTCGAGCACGAGTATCAGTAGTCCCATCTGTGCCACTCCATAAAAAGTTCCGCACGAGTCTGCGGAGCTGAGCTATCACACCAGAATGTAGCATCCAACAGGAGGCCGTATACCATACTGTAGCCAGAATGACCTGGTTGGCGACCAATGCACGGCCAGCCAATGACAGATGACGTGAAGACCAATGACAAAGCTTCTTGCGAATAGACTGTAGCACAGGTGCAAACTGCTGCTGTGAGGAAACGTCAAATCCAACCTGAAAGCCTAGATATCTGCATGTCTGACCTGGCTGTAGCCATGTGAAACCATCAGTTACCCCCCAAGTAGGTATGTCATCACTGCCAACCAATAACCCATAGGATTTATGCCAGTTAATGCGTGCACCACTGGCAATGCAAAAAACCTCCGGGGCTCCCCGCATGGCATCAAGAGCTGCTAGCAAACAGCGCAACATCAGCAAACTCCTGATCGATAAGGTCCGGAGCTGAAGGTACTGGCATGGTCAAGCCACGAAATGCATGACTCTGAGCACGAAGAAAGTCTGACATAGTCTCTCCCAGAAACAGATACAGATATGCTGCTAAAGGGCATCCCTGATGGACAGATCGAGAGAGCTCAAAACTGCGACTGACCCGACCACCAATAGTAATAGCACTGCTGGCAGTTCTGAAGAGAGGGGAAATGCTTGAGATCCATCTCAAATGGAAACCCATCCTGGCTAATGATCCTTCGAGAAACTCCTACTCAACACGATCGTATGCTTTCTCGAAGTCAAGGATGAAAAAAGCGAGAGGTTCAGAAGCTGTCTGAGAAGTGTGAATAATATCTGGTAAGAACTGTTGCAAGCGATGGCTGATCAGTAACGCTAATATTTTATAGACCGAAGGGAGGAGAGTAATAGGTCTCCACTGGCGAAGCTGAGTGGTATCACCCCCTTTCGGAATAAGAGATATGAGACCTGAACAAAGATCTGGATGCATATAGCCTGATGCAAAGATATCCTGACAACCACGAAGCAGTGGTATATGCAATACATCCCAATAGGTTAAAAAGAAAGCTCTAGTGAGGCCGTCCTTGCCTGGACAGGAAGATGGATCTAGACTCTCGATAGCATCATGAAGCTCTACAAGTGTGAATGGGGCCAACAAGATCTCTGCCATAGTGTCTGTACAACGATGGCGAGTGTGATGCCAGATCTGCTCACGGGCAAGTAAAACCTCAGTAGTGCATACATCAGCAGTGAACAATGCCTCAAAATAATCTGCAGACATATCAAGAATAATATCAGGATGCATATGAAGTGTTCCTTGAGCATCGCACAAAGTCCTGAGGGTGGTGCCAGGAGGGCGCTCTTTATGCGCAGTGAAGAAGTCCTTATTCATTCGATCAGCTTTGGCTATCCAATGAGATACTGAAGCATGATGAGTGAACTCAGACCTAGCCTCCTGTACGCTACGAATTTCCTGTGTGAGTTCTGTCTGTCTAGCAGCGAGATAAGCATCCTGAGGCCACTCCTCAAGCAAGCGCTGTGTGGAACCAAGAGGAATGTGGAGGTCAGACTCACGTACTCTCAACTGACGATGAAAACTAGCAGTCTGATCACGGCAGTAAATACTAGACTGAGTAATGCAATGGGCAAGGAACTCTCCAGGGGGACCACAATAAGAAGCACCCGTGGACCACAAGTCGCGAATCTGCTGCTGCAAAACTTCAGTGGTGAGAACACTGTTAGGGATGCGGCAGCCACGTCTCTGTGCAGTGGATCTAGTGAAAGAGATAAACAATGAGATGGGAAAATGATCTGAGAGGCTGGTCCCTCGCCAAATAGTAGTAAATCCACCTAGAGCTGCTGCCCAAGGGCCAATGTAAAAACGATCAAGTCGCTCTAATAGTCTTCCCTGTTGTCTCTGAAACCCCCACGAGTAATGAAGTGTAGCAGGGTGGTGACCAAAAGAGGGTATGTGCCAGGCGTCAACACCTTGAATAGCTAGAAGAAATCGATCCCAAGCTGGCTGCTCATTTGGAGAGATGGATGATAGAACTGGAGGAGTGAGCGATTGCCAATCAGAGTCGCTCTCGACGTTGTTGAAATCGCCTCCAACAACCCAAGAGTCCACAACAGGTAGAGCAGCAACCAAGGACGACCAAAAAGTAGCTCTCTCCCGAGGAGTAGTGGGTGCATATACTGACATAAAGCCAATGGTAGAGTCCCGAATCCGGATAGAAACATAGACTGCTCTGCCAGCGACAAGGGTGCCATGCTGCTGAACTGATGCCAAGTATCGTGGCCCCACTGAAATGCATACACCGCAACTCTGTCCATGAATGCCTAGAGCAGGCTCCCAAAAAGTGTGAGCGCCCGAGGGCATGAGATTACCAAAGGGAGTGGCAATCTTATGCTCCTGTACTAGTAATATATCCACAGTGCCTACTACATGAGCATGTAAATCTCTGCGAAGTAAAAGCTTGCGTGAACCTCTTACCCGAGAAGTCTGTAAACCATTAGTATTCCAAGAAACTACATGTAAATCCATAGTCTGCATGGAAGAATCGGTAAAGCATCTGACTAATTGCGCATCTTCTTGGAGGCAGTTGGGCCATCCAAGGGATGAGCTTCTGGCGGGAGGAAAGCAACCCGCAAGCCCTCTCTAAAATATGGCGTCTCATTGCACCAAGTGCGGACCTGAGCTTGTTTACATTGCATGACCGATGCTGCAGCTTTAACACCCCAAATGCGCATAGACATAGGAAGCACCACATCTGAGGATACATGAATGATCATAGGCAATGAATAGCAAGCATAAACATCACTCCATTCCATTGCACCAATACAGGAAGGGAAGTGTGGAGACAATACATCTGGAGCGGAAGTAGACAACCATAAATTAAGCTGAGCCATAGTTTGTGCATGCACAAAATGCAGAATCTGATCCTCGGTCCATTCCTGAGCTGCATGGAATGGAAGGAAAAAAGAATGGGTAGGCTGAGAGCGACTGCCTATTAAAGAGGGAACACAACCTGGCTTGTGGTGCATAAGGTAGAGCTGCACCCGCAATGGTCCTTCTGAGTCACCGCACATTTCAGCTCGATGAGTGTCCCACGAAAGAGGGCAAGAGCTGAGAAAACTGCGTGGGACGTAAGTATGGGCGGCTGAGGGAGGGGGTGGACCAGAAGGTGGAGGGGGGGGAGTAAGGGCGAGAGGGAGAGGAGGAAAAGGAAGAGGTAGCAACGGTGAATGATCCATCTGCATGGGAATAGGGACCTCGGGAATAGGGGAAGGAGCAGGCAGGGGAATGGCAAGTGAAGGAGGAGCTGGTAGCAGAGGTAAGTGATCCTGGGCTGAAGAAGAAGAATGGCGAGGAGAAGCTGGGGGTAAGGGAGTGGCAGAAACTTGAGAGGGAGCAGGAGAGGTAACACTGGGGGTTGCTTGCGGGGTGGGTTGCTGACGAGGACGGAAGGAATGGTTACGACCTACTGTCTGCCACGCAGTCTCAGTAGGAACTGAAGAAGAGGGAGGAACATGGACGGTTGAAGCTCTGGGAGCACCCTTAGGCTGCTGAGGTGCTCGAGTAGTAGTAGTAGGAACCGGCTGTGGATGCTGACCACGTGGCTGAGTGTGGGTGCCACGAGCTGTCTGGTGTTGTCGCCGATGGCGTGGCTGAGTGGGGGAATCGCATGCCAAGTGTCCCATCTCGTGACAACGTAAACATTGTCCTGGGCGGCCAGTGACTACCATTCGGCAAGAGTAGTCTCGATCACGCACAGCCACAGTAACTGTATCTGGTAATGAAGTATCCCCAAACACCAAGACCTGAATGCGAGGTGGACCAGATGAGAAGATGCAGGATCCTGGAACTACTGTGCCAAAATGAGCAGCAATCATTTGAAGGAGATGCTCATCAATAAAATGGAGAGGCATATCCGGGAAGGAAAGCGTCAGAGGGAATCGGGGAATAAGATGCCGACTGTCAAACTCCTCAGTAGTGAACTCTGGATACCACCTCGTCAAGTATATCATTCTGCGATCAGAGAGTATCGGAGAGCGAGCCAGGAGAGCTAAGGCAGTGGCGGGATCTGAAAGACGTACCATGAATATGCCTCTGCCAAGTAATGTAAGTTCCGAGACCCGTCCCTGAGTAGTGCCCAGTGCAGTCTAACACCAATCACGTATAGAAGAGCGAGGTGGAGACTGTCCAATCATCCGGCCAACCAAGGCATGCTATGCCAAGTGTTGAATTTTGGAGTCAATGCGTGTCAACAGGTCACCAGTACAATCCACGCGACAGGCAAGTGGTGATGGAGCACCGTGTGTGGCACTCAAGACCGGCAAAGCCACCATGAAGAATGGGCGAGACTGGCAAACGGGAAAAGCAAGACCCAAAGCGAAGCTTGAACTCTTTCACTCTCTCTCTCGTTCTCTCCTTCCCTTGCAGATATTAGAACGATGCACACGGTGAAGGTTTGAAACTGGTGGGGTTGGCAGACTGTTAGGGTTTCGGAGAATTAGGGTTTTCAGGGAATTAGGATTTCAGGAAATTAGGGTTTGCAGAGATCAGGGTTTTCGAGAAATTAGGGGTTGAGGAAGGGGCTGCAGGTACTCAGAGGCCGAGACGCGTGGGGTTGCAGGCAGCAGGGCGCTAGCAAGAACTTGAGGTGACGGGCTGCAGGCAGGAGCCGCTGCGGCAGCAGGTTGCAAGGATGCGATATGCGGCAGCAGCAGGGTTCGCGCGCGCAGGGTTGCTCGCTGCAGGGTCACGCGCAGGGTTCGCGCTGCAGGGTCTCTCTCTCTCTCTCGTAGAAACCAGCCCACACAAAAGCTACTTTTTTTTCCGTACGTAACTGCCACGTCAGCTGTCCGTACAGGCTTCCGTGATTTCCGCTGCAATTTGCGGGTTTCCGTACACTACTGCCAGGTCACTGCGACGTCAGCGATTCTGCGGAAATTCCGGGACTGCTACAGGAGAGAGAGTGTGTGTGTCACCGTGCCACGTCACCAGTTTGTGACAGCATGCGCTTTGTATTCTTACACCTCTCTTGTTATGGTGTGCCTAGAGGCTGAAAAGTGTCACCAGCTGCTGGCGTGGCAGTGATGAAGTGACAGCTTTGCTGATGTAGATCAGTATAAGATTGTGAAGAGAGCTTTTTGAAAGGCTACATAAAGCATCTATGCGAGCTCTCACCTCCCAAAAATTGAGGTCGCTGTTTTAATCTGCTTTTGCAGCTTGCTAGTAAAAAAATGTCAGATCAGGGCCTTTTGGCACCTAGCTTTTAGGAGGTTTGTTTTTTAGTCTATCTGAGCCTGTTTAAGAGAGACCTACAAGCCTCTGTACCTCACCGGACTTATATTTGATTCTGTCTTTTGAGAGCAATAAATAAGGAGAAAAAAAAACCTCAAGGGCACTTACTTAGGGGCCAATGTTCTACAAGAGAAACTCGGCCTCTTGTATGCTGACTTGGCCTACTACATTCTTTTATTTCATTTTGCAAAGATTGCTTCACCATTGCATGCCCTTATGAAGAAAGGGGACCTACTCAGATTACAACGTTTGAGCGACTAAAGGAGAAGCTAAACTCAGGACCTTTTTTGATACTTCCATATGAAAGTCGACGATGCGGAGGCGTAGACTTAGGGAGAGTGCATGAGAGAGAGAAAGAGAGAGATTGTTGAATTAATCAACTCAGCAATGAATCAAATAATTATGCAATGGGGGCTAGGTGGTGCCTTTATACATACTCGGGGCCCCTTAGGCACCCCTCTCAATAAATCGGGCTCCTAGTCCAAGAAGGACCACTATCCACCTGTACAAAACTTCATCCCAGTCTATGGATAAGGGAAGTAGGTGTGTCCTGAAAGAAACATCGTCAGTCTGTAAGACAAAATATAGGAAATCTTGTTGCCACATATCCAATAGACCAAGCAACCACCGAAGTGGCTCAAAAGTGAATTTGCCAAAGTGGCTCAAGAAAACATCCGCCATGATACCAGCTGCAATGTGGGCTAAAGCACACCATCCACAAGCCACAAGACGTGCATGGTACTCCGCTAAATGGAACACTAGAAGTCATTTAAAGAGAATGATGTGGAAGCCCCCTCTAAAAGAGAAGTACCTGCAAAAGGACACTATGAGGTTACCATTGACTAAACCCCACGTCGGACTAGAACAACCACTGTCACTAAAAGCTCTAGGGCTAGAGCCGGGAGCCCACTCAATCCTGGGAAAAGAGAATAAGTACCACTAGAGAGAAATCTAAGACAACCTGTAATGAATAGAAAAACACGAGTCTCATAAAACTCGAAACCCGTAGAGGATCACATCGTAACCCGTAGAGGATCACACTGTTGGTAAACTCAAGTTGCGAAGAAACGGAAGACCACAAAAGGTCGTCACCTAAGGATCATGTTTGCAAAACAAGCCGCCCGGGTCTTGCGGGACCTAGCTGTTAAGGGTTATGGAGCTCATCTCGTGTGCTTTTCCAGCTAGGTCTTGTGAGTGAGGCCTTCTTTGTGGCTGTGCCCGGCCTTGTAAGGCTTTTCTAGATTCTAGGCAGATGGGGGGGATTTCCCAGATTTGGTCCACTGGCCACTTGTGGCCTTTTTCGTGGGAACCCTATTTTATGGTTAGTTTACATATTTCCCAGCTTTTAGGTCCATGGGTTTTTTTGTGGACTGGGTCAGGCAGGTTTTGTGCTCACCTATATAGGGAATAGGGGGTGACCCATTTTGCCATATTGTGATTGTAGAGGCTTGTACTCTCTTGTGTTATGGCAGAGTTTGCCCCGCAGGGCTTGTCTACACTCTCGCTCGATCTTCTCTCTCTTCATCCCATCCCATCCCCTCCCTCCCCCCCCCCCCCCCCCCCCCCCCCCCCCCCCCCTCCCCTTCTTGTGTTCCCTTGTCACCATGCCTACTGTTGCACTTTGACATGGTATTAGAGCCTAGGCTTAAAGATAGCTAGTGGATCCGTAGCACATGGAGCGGCGGCTGTTGGAGGCTGCATTTTTTCAGCCCGCAGGAGGGTGAGAGCTAGCAACATTTTCATTGTGGAAAAGTCCATTGGACCAGCATTTTTGCTTCAAGAGGGGGCTGATCTGTCTTTGCAACATTTTTGTCGCGAAGAACCCTTGTTCACGTGCGTTTTTCATTTGATTGGTGACGGAGGAGTGTTACTGATTGTCACGCGACTGTGACAAACACTAACTTTATTTGTTGGTTTCCTTCCCTTGATTTTTATCTAATTTTTGGGACCCTCTTTGAAATCACAAATGTCCGAACATTGTATGGCCAGTGTGAAATGGCCGTTGGCTGAGAGTTTCATTAGTTGGAATCAAGGCTAGGCAAACACAAGATGGTTGGGCCGATTGGCACTGGAATCCGGCTAGTAAAGAAGTGGCTAGGCTCAGTTAAAGTCATTTAGGCCCCTCGCCAGGACTTTATAAGTTGGTGGGTACTAGGAATTAAACCAAAAGGAGCAAAGCGGACACATGGCAATAGGAGAGCAACTTGCAGGCCAACACACTCGAGAAACTTTCATCCCAAGAGAGGGCGCCCAAATGTGGGGCTGATTTTTACTTAGTGTGCTCTATAGTGTGTGTGTGTGTGTGTGTGTGACTAGTGGGTGCAGGTGATCATAGATTCAATGGAAAGCTTGCCTTCTCCCTTGTCTAATGTAGCTTGATCATTTGGCAATTTGCTCTCGTGCATCTCTCTCTCTATCCCCTCTGCATGTATAGTAATGCCCCACTAGTTGGGCTTGTACAGTTGTGTGGGTTTTATGTGCATTTGCCAAGGCAAGAGCCTTCTATACAGGAACCGGATTAGCTAATTGCTAATCCCCCACAGGTACCCATAGTTTCATCGCAAAGAATTGCAGAAACAAAGAGTTTTTCTTGAGGAAAACTCGTCAATTCAAAGGGGAACTGTCCCATTGCGTGTGGGAGCTTTTGAGACACACATAGACGTGTTTGCTCTGTTCAAAATGATGCAAAACAGAGAATTATAGCCTGCTATGTTTATTTGCATGCTTAGGGTTTCGCACTTAAACTGCAAGATAACACCAAGGGAGCCTTGGGGAAAGCTTGGGTGCTTATACAGGACGATTTAGAGAGATTGCTCACAAGAAATTTCGTTTAAATCAAAGGGCAAGTAACCCTATAGGTGCGGGAGCTCGAGGGCTACCCACAGGAGTGATAGTCACGCGAATCAGAGCGCAAAACAGAGAATTATAGCTTCTTGTAATTTTTTGG
This sequence comes from Adiantum capillus-veneris, assembly GCF_014529385.1. Taxonomy (NCBI): domain Eukaryota; kingdom Viridiplantae; phylum Streptophyta; class Polypodiopsida; order Polypodiales; family Pteridaceae; genus Adiantum; species Adiantum capillus-veneris. The sequence goes on along the minus strand of NC_140947.1, from coordinate 73,139,554 downwards.
AGGTTTAGGGTTTTGGCTAGTTTTGATGCCTACAGGTCCCAAGAGCTTTAGGGAAGCTAGGGAATTCCCAAAAAGTTATTTTGGTGCAAATTAGAGGCCAAAAATAGAGAATTCAGCATGCTGCAATTTCTCGCTTGGTTTTGTCAAGTGCTCTAAAGTGTGTGGGAAATCACCGTTTACTTGGGATTTTACTAGTGGAGACTTCTAAGTTCTACTGTTGTTATGTTGCTGAAATTGGGCTAGATAAATGTAGGGGAATATCAACGCGATAAAGTGGGACAGCTTGTAGAAGTTTATAGGTTTTTCTCAAGTGCAATAAGGATAAAGAGATAGCAAGAGGGGCGCCAACCTTTGGGGCCAACAGGGTGTCGTTGTCTACTTGGGAGCACTCTAGCTACTAAGTCGTAAGTTGTTTCGAAGTGGGGAATTTAGTTACAGGTTTATTCGTGAAGTTAGTTTGTGTCCTAAAGTATAGGTAAAGTTAAACAACGTATAGATCGGGTGAAAGCCAAAGTTTAAGGCATCATGATGCCTAGGGACATAACAACAGGGTTCCTAGACTAACATTCCCTAGGATTTCCTAGATGTATTTTGGCTCTCGTATAGCATGATGACATAGAGCCGGTGTGCTTGTGACAATGGAAGTGATAGCGATTTTGTTAATTGATGACTATTTTACTTTCTACTGAATGTCTTTCATGGCTTTATTTTGGTATATCACAACGGATGTCTTTAACTCCCAAAAACCATGTTGGTATAGTTGCATTCAAACTTATTCTAGATTTAGCATCATAGGGAGTGCTTCATGAAGTGCCGTGTTGGTACAAAACATTTTACCCTAAAGGAAAGTGGAGACGAAATGTCGGCCCGAACTGTTAATATATAAGACTCAAGAGAAATGCATTGCCCAAAACAACTCAACGTTCTGAGCTGTAGTGTTAAATCAACAGGTGTTTCAATCAGGGTTTTGTGGGCACCACCACCCCAAAAGTTTCAAGAATTTCAAGGTTTCACTTGTGCAGAAACGCATTTCATGGTGACCATGTGCAGTAGCAGCAAAATGCGTTTTTCTTGTGCCAGCTATTTCTTACTTAAATATTTGTAAATTGGAGATGAATGTTGCTTGGATTTAAGGTGTCAGGACTTCGGTTTTCTTTAAGAGCATGAACCCTTCTTTTTTGTGGGGGGGGGGGGGGGGGGGGGAGAAGACTTGGTCTTATTTATTAACTATCAGAACTGTAGTCTTATATATGCAATTGCTGAATTATTGGTGAATGTATAAATTTTTCTTTTGCAAGTACATTAGTTAATAGAACTGCCCAAAAGGCTACAACCACCTTTGTGAGAGAGGGCTACATCAAAAAATGGGGAGACTCTTCGAGTGAGAAATCAAAGTAAGTACAATAAGGGCTAAATCACGTTATGAGAGGAGGAAAAAGCCACATTGGTGGCTGATAGTGCCATCTAGGCACACTTTGAACCATGGTGACAAAAGGCGCCCCAAAGTCGCAAGAAAGCCTCCCGACGATCCCGCATGCGGGTGGAATTGCCCTAAAGTCTCTGAAACTGACGCCTGAACGTATGGATCAGCTCTAGCCAAAAGTCACGAACAGTCTCTACCGATGGAACATGGCGAGCCTTGAAGATGCGAAAGCAGCGGGCCCGCCAGGTGTCAGGCCGCAGATGAGCTCCCAACACCACTCTCTATCTCTGCACCACCTGGGGGATGAGCTTTGCGGCAAGATGAAGTGTAGCTTGATCCCCTTGAATCACTATCATCTTGTTGGTGGAAGCCAACTCAAAAGTGGAGCGCAAGGCCTACAAGTGTGGAGCAGGCTGTAGCACCCCAAGTGTACTGCCGGGTTGTGGAGAGGGCTGGCATCAACCGAAGAACCCGAAGCCATTGCACCACTCGTGGGGGATGAGCTCTGTGGCAATGTCACGTGTACATGGCTCTGTGTGCCACGTGGACATGCTTCATCGACTTCCTGAGCCAGTTTTCCCCTTCTTCCTAGATAGGGATGTCTAGAATCCTAGGAGGATTAGTACCGGCAATTTTGTGAGCCTGTTCGCAGGACTTGCATGACCGTACAAGTCCATTAGATTAGGTTTTCCAGTTTTGAAACCACTTGCATAAATGGTTTGTATTCACGTTTTGACAGATGTTATTACACTACGTGGGCATCTGGCATAACGAGCATGTAATTTTAGGTTAGAGGAATCCGACATGCTAGTCCGCGTGTCAATTGGACTGCCGATCCGTCAATCGGATTCCCAGATCGGTAGATGTGCACAGTTTGCACCCTGTTTTGACCCCCGTTCCAGTTTATTAAAATAAATCATTTTATGATTTATTTGTTGGAAAGCTGGTGGAGAGTTGCCCTACCTAGGCCTTAATAATTACTTAAGGCCCATCCCTCACCTATAAAGGAAGCAAGTGAGCTCTCAGTTGAGACAAGTTGCAGAGAAGTAGTAGCGCTAGAAAGGGAGCAAGGCCAGCCAGCGTTTTTAACCCGAATCAACCTAGCGTTTTCAGCTTGCAGCAGATCTGGCGTTTTGGGCAGATCAGGCAGTGTTTTCAGATTTCAGCCCTAGCGCCAGGTTCAACCAGCAGATCAGCCACAGCGTTTTCAGATTTCAGCCCTTCTCCTCGCCGTGAAACAGCTCGGATCAGCCTACGTGTGTGTCCCGTTGCGGTCCGGTACTTTGGCAGCCCATCGAGCCTCCCCTCGGCCATTCCCTCGCCGGCATCTAGTGCTCACATTGCTGCCCATCATCGCCGTCACCGAGATCTGCGTTTTCAGACCTGCTCTGCGTGAGAGATCTGCTGCGTTTTTCGTCGCAGATCTGCATTTTTGCAGCCAGCATTCAGCCCTTCATTCCTCTCACATTGGGAGCGCAAATCAGCCCCAAATCTACCCTTGGTGGTCATCTGCAATCCCACATCGAGAAGGATCCAAAGGTGCATCAAATCAGCCTCGGAGGTGCCTCTTCCTGAGGAGTTACCGCAGTGATTTGTCGTCATCAATTCAATAGTAGAGACTGCATTGAGGTATTGCATTGTGTATACATTCCATTTACGCAATCTAAAGCAAATACCACATCGGTAACTGTGTGGGGGGCCCTTGAGAGAGTTGGTTGGGACCCCATCGCGTGTCGCTCTCTTCTTCTCTCTCTTTCTCTCTCCCTCTACACATCTCTATTGCATTCTCTCAACCCCTCTCTTCAGGGGAAGGTAAAAGGAACATTCATTGAAGCATAAAGCATTCACTAACACAAGGAAAGAAGTTGAAGGATTTGTGGAAGTGTAGAACTAGATCTTCACCATTTCAATTCCGCTGCACCTGACAGGCAAGCTGAAGTATAGGTCAATTCCCCTGAATCACTATCCTCCTGTTGGTGAAAGTCAACTCAAAGTGGAGCGCAGGGCCTATGAGCGTGGACCAGGTTGCCGCACCCCAAGTGTACTGTCGGGCTATGGAGAGGGCTGGCATCAGCCGAAGAACCCGAAGCCAAACTTGCTGTGCCATGGGACAGGCCCACAAACAGTGACACTGACTCTCCAAAGGATGGCCACACGCTGCACATGTTGCCGAGAAGCCGCTGTGTACCAACCAGCTCCCAACTATTGTAGCCCTATGGGCAACAAGCTACTGAAACATGGTAACTCTCCTTGGCTGCCTGTTGTCCCACAACCGCTCCCAGAAGCTTGACATGAACTCGGCTGTGAGACCCTCCTCCTGCCAGTGAAGTGCTACAACTGGGCGAGCCTCACTCTGTGCAGCCAGTATGTGTCGCCCCAAACGAACTGTGTACTGGAAAAAAGGAATCCCTGGGTGATCAGCTGAAGAGAAAGGATCCCACCAGAACGACTCTCCTGGGACTCACTGCACTCGTGCTAGAGGACGACTCTCCCAAGGTCAAAGCTGCTAGTGTCCTGACTCAAGATCTGCTGGGTTAGGATCTATGACCCAAGTCCTCCCACAGATGCCTACAACTCAGATCCTCTGAAAACAACACTCTGCAACCTGTGGAGTCTCTACTAAGACTCTGTGTAGGCGACCCTCTCCCTGAATCTCAAAGAACATGTAAGGTACTGACTCCGAGCAAGCTCAAACTGTAATGAGGACCTCCAGTCGCGTGAAGGGCCCTATCCATCTGGGAGCTGCGGTCTCTAGAGGGGTAAGCCACTCAGCAGGATAGCCTCTGTAATATCTTGACACATGCTCTGTACCCCCCTCATGCCTGCCTCGCAACTGAATGCTCTGGAGCTCCTCAGGAAGGCCTGAAAGCTGTAGCCAGTCGCCGAGAGTACGTGTTGGATCCTCTACCATGGGACTCCAGGAAACACGAGGCCTGCAACGAACCAGGTGGCCTGTGTGTGTGCTAACCATGGGGTCAAGCGCTCCTCCATGCAAGTGTGCTGATGCTGCTCTAGGCCACTCCTAAGCTGCTCCCAGGACCTAAGCAGGCTCTTAACAAATTGGTCCTCCATCCTCCTGCTCATACCCAATCTGCGCATCTCTGTAAAAATCCACCTAGGGCCGCCCGCATGAAGGACTTGAGCTTGAATCCAATAAAGCAACTTCTTCAAGGGCTCCTCTCTTGGAAGCAGTCCTCTGACCACAAGCTTCCCAAGGAGGGCTCTTCTCTACTGTGGTGGGTCGATGATCCTCAAACCCCCCTTGAGAACATGGTAAGGTGATGACCTGCCATGCCACTTTGGCCCGGGCTACCTGGGTGTTGCGCCTTGACCACAAAAAACTCCTGATCATCCTCTCCAGTTGGCTGATGCAGCAGCTCGAGAAGATCCAACAAGACGTGATGTACCACATGGTAGCCAACAACACCTGGTTGGCCACTACAACTCTGCTAGCCAAAGAGAGCCGTGCCGAACTCCAATGAAGCAGTTTCCTCCTAGTGGAAAGAAGGGGGGGGGGGGGGCGGGGGGACAATCTGCTGCTCTGGGGACAAATCCAAGCCAACCTGACAACCCAGAAAGCGTACAGAAGTCCCTGGGGGAATCCACCTGAAGCCCTCACCTGGCGACCATTAGGTGTATGAGCACTGCCAACCCAAAAAGCCACTGTCTTCCTCCAGTTGATCAGTGCTCCTGATGCACAACAAAACACCTTAAGAGCTTGCTCACTTTTGTGCAGATTGCCCTCATGGCCCTCCAAGTAGCTCCTCTCCCCTAATAGGGAGCTCTAAACCAGGCAACCAACCTCCTGTAAAGTCAAAAATCTGCTCATCGCCTCAGCATAGAAGAGAAAAAGGAAGGGGGCAAGAAGGCAACCCTGTCGAACCAAACGCGTGAGCATAAAGCGTTCCCCTCTTCCCCCTGCCAAGAGCACTTGACTGTGCGCACATCTGTAGAGGGCTCACACACCTTGATCCAACATCTGAGAAACCCATCCTGTGTAGAGTGTCCTCCAAGAAATCCCAGTCAACTCTGTCGGAAGCCTTCTCAAAATCAAGGAGTATCACAAGATCCTCTCCTTGAAGACGTGCGATGGCAGACGCCTCCCAAAAGGTAAAAATGTTGTCAAGGATAGTACGCTCCTTGACAAAACCTGTTTGGGTCCCATGTATAATGCTCTCAAGTAACGGGTGAATCCTCAAACTCAGAGCCTTTGCTAAGATTTTGTAGACTGAGTTGAGAATGATGATGGGTCGCCACTGCCGAATCTCATCCAAGGAGACTCTCACCTTGGAAATAAGCTATATCAAGCCCTTACTCATGTTGTCTGGCATCTCTCTAGTGTGCAACGTGTACTGGTAGGCGCTACAAAGATCCAAACCAAGCATGTCCCAATACTCCAAGAAGCTAGGAGTCAAAATTATCCTCCCTTGGACAACTACCTCGGGGAGCGTTCTGAGGGCCTCATGGAACTCCTCTGGTTGGAGAGGCAGCTCTAGTCTCTGACGCATCTCCTAACGAGGCAAGGCATTTGTGCCCAAACCTGCTCTCTGCATGCATCCTGGCACTCTGACTGTGGCTCAACTGACAGCAAATCACGGTAAAAGTCAGTAGCAATTGCACACACATCCTCAGGCTGACAGCAAATCACGATAAAAGTCAGCAGCAACTGCACGCATATCCTCGGGCTCTGAAGCAACTGACCCATCGGGTCTCCTCAATTGGCTGACACGGGTGCGCGCATGGCGCAGCCCCACAGTCTCAAAGAACTCCCTAGTAACTCTGTTGCCCACTTGGGTCCACTGTGATGCCTGCCGATGAAAGGCAAACTCATGATGCCTCTCCTCAATGCTAGTCAGCTCCTGCTGAGCCTGCTGCATCTGCTCCTCCAACCAAGGACTGTGTGGGTGGTGCTCCTGCATCCGCTACAAGGAAGCAATGCCCCGTCGGAGACGCTGTCTGGGGGCTGCACAAAGCTTGCATGCTGCCAAATATATGAAACCCTCAAGGTCATACATAAACACTCCCAAGCTGCCAACTCAGCCCCGTGCACAGTAACTTGGCTACCTCCAATCCTATTTGAGGGGTTTTCCAACATGTTGAAGTCTCCCCGACACACCACTACTTTGCATGCAACAAGGACTCTACAGTATGTGACCAAAACTCAGCTCGTGCACTTGCCACATTGGGTGCATAAATGTTCAAGAAGCACATGAGGCAACCATGAACTTGCAAAGTAATCCACTGAACCTGCAAAGTAATCCACTGGGCCCTCCCTGGCACAATTATACCTCTGCCCACAATGGCCTGCTTCCATGAGTCCGCAATAGTCATACATACCCCTCCCTGAATGCCTTCAGGCCCAAAAGCAGCTAACCAAATTGTCTCATAAGGGCCACGCAAAATCTGACCACATCGCTGAATGCGGCTCTCTCAAAGATGGTGCTCCTGAAGCATGAGAATATCAATCATTTCTGTCACAAAACGGGAGCGTACACGAGCACTTAGAAAATCTGAAAATTATAATTCTTTGAAAACATGAGAGAAGGGAGAAGATCGACACAGTATTGGGGACCAGAAGATGGGCTGGTCCCCCCCCCCCGTTAAGAGTATTCTTTTATTCAGGGAGAATTCTTATACAAGCACGAGAACCCGAGGAAACCCCTCCGTTTTGTAGTCTTAGACCCGAAGGTCGTGCTTTCCCGTAAAGGGCTTGGGCACAAGGCCGTTCCTTCGGGCGCGAAGCCGTACTTTCCCGTAAGGGACTTAGGCGTGAAGCCGTACTTCTCGTGAAGGGCCTTCCCGTGAGACGGGAGATTCCTGCAAAACAAACCACACAAAGCAGCAATTCTCAATGCGTATCAACACCTTATACCTGTCGCTCCTTGCTCGGACAATCAACCTCCGTACTCAGTCGTCACGCGAGCACTTGCAAATTCCGTCGCGAGTCTCTGCTCCAGAATCCCAGCGCTTGCACTTCCTGCTGCTTCCGGCTCCTCCAAACTGAAACACTGGCTACCCTTTTATAGGGTCTGACACCCGGTAGGAATAGGGGTCCAAAAGCAGAGCTTGGCGCTCCTAGAGAGAGGAGAGAGAAAATCGCGTTTTCTAGAGAGAGGAGAGAGAAAATCGCATTTTTTAGAGAGAGGAGAGAGAGAGATCGCAATTCAGCCCCCCTGCGTAGGTTTTAGCGCTGGCTTCTTTTTTAAGGGCCTTGCTTGCTTTATTTTATTAATAAAAGCCTGGTCACTTAAAAGTGACCGGCCACTTTAATAAAATAAAGTGTGAACCTGTTCAAACTTTAAAAACTCACTCAATTAGTGAAAACAATGCTACACGGTTACATTCTAGGCGTCCCCGGGTGCAGGACACGACACAGATGCAATGCAGACACAGACTCCTCGTGGGAAAACATCTGTCCTCCCGCGACTGTTCTTGCTTTTCGTAAAAAGCTTCATTGAACCCATCTTTATTCTTGTGCTTGCATTCTTACGCGTATTTTCTTACTCAGTTCGGATTTCCTCCTTAGCCTACGGGATGCCCCCTTACTGATGCACCCATCATGTGACGCATCAAAGGCACTCGTAACCCGGCCCTTTCCACCGAACTTACGGAAACTCCTTTGCGATGTTTACCGTCACCCATCAAATGACACATCAGAGTTGTCCGTTCCTGATGGTAGTTCCTGTAGCTACAATCTTTTTAACAGTTCTTAGTGCACATAATAAAATATCCTAAAAAAGAGATTGAATCATTAAAAATAAGAAAATAGTCCAATTAGCAACATCCCTCTAGCTTCTAAACAGTTGACCTCAACTGTAGTGCTTGGACATATACCTCCAGTATCTCGATAAGATGCTAATTCCTCCTGTGTCATCCACTGAGCATCTAGATTCAAATAGTTCTTTAACTTAACCAAATACTTCCGTGTTATCTTTGTGGATTTGAGAGACCGCTCCTGATGACTTACTATCTGCTCCGGTTGGAGTATTTCTTCTGTTTCCTCAACCTCACGAGGTTCCTTAGCGCTAGGCTGGCTCAGAGGCGGTCCCACATATGGCCGGAGTAAACTGACATGGAAAGCATCATGGATCTTCCAATTAGGCGGTAGCTCTAATCGGAAAGCGACATCATTCACTCGCTCAGTGATCTTAAACGGCCCATAATAACGGGTAGAAAGTTTTACCACTTTCCCCTTATGAGACGCTTGTTTCTTAAGTCTTGCCTTCTCAAACTTGAGTAAGACTAACTGTCCGACTGTTAAGTCTAGATTCCTTCTGTGCTTGTCTGCAGCTTTCTTATGCTTTTCCTGAGAGCGTAGAATAACTCTCCTAACTTGCCCGTAGGCGGTGTCCAAATCCCGGACAAATTCATCTGCTGCAAAGATCTTATCCTTAGTTAAAAGGATGGGTGGAAGCAAAGGCTTACCATAAAGAATCTCAAAAGGTGCTTTCCCCGTCGATGAGTGTATGGTATTGTTATACGCATACTCGACAAGAGGCAAATATTTCTCCCAGTCAGATTGCCGGTCTGACACATAAGCTTTTAACATATCCAATATTGTGGAATTGGCTATCTCACTTTGCCCGTCCGTTTGAGGATGGTAGGCAGATGAAAAATTCAGCTTTGTACCAAGATTATCCATCAAGGCACGCCAAAAATTTCCTATCATGCGAGGATCTCGATCACTCACAATTGACTTAGGCATTCCATGATGCTTAAAGATTTGTGTCAGGAAGACCCTAGCCATATGATCTGCTTTGATCGTTTTCTTGACTGATATAAAGTGTGCTTGCTTGCTAAACCTGTCCACAACGGTCCAGATCGCGTCATTTCCAGTCTGAGTTCTAGGGAGGTCCATGATTAAGTCCATGGCAATACTTTCCCAAGGTTCATTAGGCACAGGCAAAGGTTGTAGCAACCCAGGCGTCTTATGCCAGTCATACTTGACTTTTTGGCAAACCAAACATTCCCTGACATACTTATCAATGTCTGCTTTAAGGCTAGGCCAAAAGAAATATCTTTCCATTGCTAAGGTTGTAGGGAGAATACCCCGATGACCCGTATAAGGCGAAGCGTGTGCTTCATCCATGATCTTCTTTCTTAATGGTTCCGCCACACATATGGCCTGATGGTGGTAGAGATAACCGTCCCGAATGGAATAGGGAAACTCATTCTCTCCACGATGTAGCTTTCCCCAGATGGTGGAGAAGTCTGGATCATTCGGATATAAATCCGGTAGTGCTTCTAATTCTTGGTGATACACCGAAATGATAGCATTCACCCTTGGTCGCCTAGACAGTGCGTCTGCGCAACTACATTCTTACTCCCAGCCGTGTGAAGGATCTGGAAGTGAAACATAGACAAAAAGTTTGCCCACCTCATCTGCTTCTCAGATAGTTTCCTTTGCGTAAGAAAATACCGCAAACTCTGGTGATCAGTCTTGATCACAAAATCCGCTCCTAGAAGATAGTGCTTCCAGTTGGATAAGGCGTGAATCACAGCCGTGAGTTCCTTTTCGTATGCAACTCATGCTTTCGCAATTCTTGAAACACTAAGTCCAAGTGCTTCCGATGTTCCTCTTCTGACTTAGAGAAGATGAGTATGTCGTCAAAGAATACTCCCGTAAAAGCTCGATACGGGCTGAAAATGCGGTCCATCATGCGATTGAACGTCGCAGGAGCATTGGTCAAGCCGAAAGGCATTACCAAGAATTCATAAAGTCCAAAGGTTGTGCGGAAAGCAGTCTTATGGACATCCTCAGGGGCGATCAGTATCTGATGATACCCACTCTTTAAGTCTATGCGACTAAAGACACTTGCACCCTGCAACTTATCAAGTATATCATCAATCCGAGGGATCGGAAAGCGATTCTTGATTGTGATCTTGTTTAAAGACCGATAGTCTATGCACATTCGAAACGTGCCATCTTTCTTCTGCACCAGTAGAACTGGAGAGCAGTAGGGTGAAGCACTTGCTTCGAAATTTCCTCTTGCTGAACAAGACTTACCCGATAAGGGGGTTGATTGGGAGGCGAGCTACCCGGTATGAGATCTATGCGGTGATCTTCCGGGCGTACCGGAGGGAGTTCATCAGGAAGTGTTTCCGTGAAACAATCCTTGTACTTTTCAATAAATTGAAGACGCTTAATTTCCAGACTAGAGAGAGAGTCCCTACTAGTTTTATCCTTTGCAAAAATCAAGTAAGCAGAAGCACACTTCTTCATTTCTTTCTTAATGGAGATATGGCTTACAATTGGGAACTGCCAATCTCCTGCATCAGCTTGAATCTTTATTTTCTTACCCCCATGATCAAAAGTGAGGGTCTTTTCCACATAATCGGGAATAGGTGTCATGTGAAAGTGCCATGGCATACCCAAGATGATATCACATCCCTCGATAGGTGCCATAAAAAATGATTCGCGGTCCTTGTACTCGCCAATCCGAAGATTAAGCTGTCCTTGCACGGGAGTTGCATTGGTTGTCAACCCCTCGAATGCCGATCCGGATGTAACCAGTGTGCCAAGCTGAGCCGGTGTGAGGCACAAATGTTCCGCAGTATCCAGGGAGATGAAGTTATCTGTGGATCTTGGATCATAAAGAATCAGTACTCGCTGGTTGTTCAAAGACCCCCAGCCCTTCAGAAGTTGACGCTTCCCTTTCTCCATTTCTGTGTTTCCTTGAACATCTGGAATGGAGTTCGAGCTTGGTGGTGCGGGTTCCTTCCTTGCTTTCTCTTGCCTCGTAGAGGCTTGCTCTTGCCGTTGCTGCTTTAGCGGGCAGTCCGGTTTCATATGTCCTTTCTCGCCACAGTAGAAGCATCTTCCTTCCTCTCTGAAAGTTTGAAGTTGAGTAGGAGAAAGGTACTTAGTTCGCTTGCCAGTGCCCTCTGGCTTCTTAGAATGATCATCGTCTCTAGATGGAGGACGTTTTCTTCCTTGGCCCCCTTGGTCATCGTAGACCCCTCTTTGTCTTGCACGGTAAGTGCTATGCTCCATCTTTCTGGGCGTCCCAGTTGAGTGCAAATCCTCAGCAATGATTGCTGACTCCATCATCCTCTGAAGAGTATCATGCGGATACACCTTCATACTCTTTCGAAGCTGCGGTTGGAGACCCGCTTCGAACTTTCGTTTCTTTTCCTCGTCGGCAATCTTCATGAAGGGAGTGACCTTCAGAAGAACCGACCAATACTTGTCCACATAGGTCGTTACTCTTTCATGTTCCTTCTGGGCAAGCCAGTCCCATTCCTTCTGTATGTCCTGCTCGAAGTCAGGCGGAAGAAATTGTTCATAAAATTCAGATTTGAAGCTCTCCCAAGCTCTGGCCTGAGAACCTTCCAGAATCTTGGCTAACCACCAATTACTTGCCGTTTCCTTGAGGTGCATCCCCACATGGCGTAATTTGGATTTTTTTGTGAAGTGCCCATTGGTAAAGGCGACTTCAAACTGTCTGATGAAGGACAGTGCTTTGGAGATGTCTCTCCGTCCGTTGTAGGTTTCGAACTTGATGTCCTTGTCACCCGATTTGAAGACTCTCATGTGATGTTGAGACTTGCGACCATGCTTCTTGAATCGAGGTTTATCTTTAGGTTGATGTAGGGTAGTGGCAGTAGTAGCGGCTTCCTTCTTCTGACGAGATGATCGAGAAGTAGAAGTATAATCAGGAGATGAGATAGAGATGTCCTTGCTCTCGTCTAGCAAAGAGAGCGCTTTTTCCTGGCCTTTCCTTGAAGTAGGCCGTTCATTCCGATCCGTAGATCCTTTGTGCACCTCGGCACGTTCTTCTTCTCTTGCCTCCTGTGGTCTCACGCCAACAGTGTTGTCTGGATGCTTGGCTGCATCAATTCCATTCGTTTTCTTCATTCCGCCCAAAAGCTTTTGGACGTCTAGCAACAGTAAGATTTGTTGCAACTCCGCAAGCTGAGCTTGCACTTGTTGAAGCTCCTCTTCAACGCTTCTCCCTTGGCTCGACATGGTTCTTTCCGTTCTTCCCGGAATCGTCCTTCTTTGCAGAGAAAGAGAGGAGTCCGAGCTCTGATACCACTGTCACAAAACGGGAGCGTACACGAGCACTTAGAAAATCTGAAAATTATAATTCTTTGAAAACATGAGAGAAGGGAGAATATCGACACAGTATTGGGGACCAGAAGATGGGCTGGTCCCCCCCCGTTAAGAGTATTCTTTTATTCAGGGAGAATTCTTATACAAGCACGAGAACCCGAGGAAACCCCTCCGTTCTGTAGTCTTAGACCCGAAGGTCGTGCTTTCCCGTAAAGGGCTTGGGCACAAGGCCGTTCCTTCCCGTGAGGGACTTAGGCGCGAAGCCGTACTTTCCCGTAAGGGACTTAGGCGTGAAGCCGTACTTCCCGTGAGACGGGAGATTCCTGCAAAACAAACCACACAAAGCAGCAATTCTCAATGCGTATCAACACCTTATACCTGTCGCTCCTTGCTCGGAGAATCAACCTCCGTACTCAGTCGTCACGCGAGCACTTGCAAATTCCGTCGCCAGTCTCTGCTCCAGAATCCCAGCGCTTGCACTTCCTGCTGCTTCCGGCTCCTCCAAACTGAAACGCTGGCTACCCTTTTATAGGGTCTGACACCCGGCAGGAATAGGGGTCCAAAAGCAGAGCTTGGCGCTCCTAGAGAGAGGAGAGAGAAAATCGCGTTTTCTAGAGAGAGGAGAGAGAAAATCGCATTTTTTAGAGAGAGGAGAGAGAGAGATCGCAATTCAGCCCCCCTGTGTAGGTTTTAGCGTTGGCTTCTTTTTTAAGGGCCTTGCTTGCTTTATTTTATTAATAAAAGCTTGGTCACTTAAAAGTGACCGGCCACTTTAATAAAATAAAGTGTGAACCTGTTCAAACTTTAAAAACTCACTCAATTAGTGAAAACAATGCTACACGGTTACATTCTAGGCGTCCCCGGGTGCAGGACACGACACAGATGCAATGCAGACAGACTCCTCGTGGGAAAACATCTGTCCTCCCGCGACTGTTCTTGCTTTTCGTAAAAAGCTTCATTGAACCCATCTTTATTCTTGTGCTTGCGTTCTTACGCGTATTTTCTTACTCAATTCGGATTTCCTCCTTAGCCTACGGGATGCCCCCTTACTGATGCACCTGTCACCCATCATGTGACGCATCAGAGGCGCTCGTAACCCGGCCCTTTCCACCGAACTTACGGAAACTCCTTCGCGATGCTTACCGTCACCCATCAAATGACACATCAGAGTTGTCCGTTCTTGATGGCAGTTCCTGTAGCTACAATCTTTTTAACAGTTCTTAGTGCACATAATAAAATATCCTAAAAAAGAGATTTAATCATTAAAAATAAGAAAATAGTCCAATTAGCAACAATTTCACCCACAAGGCACCATTGAAGCTCCTGATGCAAGCGACCCCTCTGACGTTGAAACTGGGGTCCACCTAATCGCTGCACATTCCATGAGACGATCCTCATGGAATATGTGAGAAAAAACCGATGCTGCAATAGCAGCCAACCTCTCTGGAAAGAGCGCGCCGTCCGTCGGGCTACATCCTCTGTCCAAGAGTCCTGATGTACATATACATAGCAGGGTGTATTCTACGTGTCAGCAAAAAAGTGTACCACAATGTGCCTACAACCTGCTGTATCCGGTGGTGTCATAGTGAACTTGGCCAACGGCCACAGAGTCTATATCAAATCTGTCACTTTCAAGTCTCTCGTGTGATGAGAGAACTCGAGAACGTGAGCCTGAAGCCAGTCCATCACTGAGTTCAGAGTCCACTCAGTCTGGTCCATGCCACACGAAGGGAAGGAGAAACCAACCGCTGTGTCCAGGGCTTGTGCCCCTCTAGTTGCTAGAAACAATACGTGGACTCTGAAGCAAGCTGCCTCAAAGTCGGGAGAGGGATCGCCAAGGAATCGTGTGAAGTCGTAAGCGAAGAAGTCCCATCGGCGACAAATGTCGAAACTAGTCGGTCCTCGAGGGCAAGAGACCTCCTAGTTGTCGATGGAGGTCATGTCCCTTGAACAGGCTGTGGGGTAGGAGAGGGAGTGGATGACGGAGCATGGGGCTAGTGGGTGTAATGGGAGGGGAGGGGACGGTAACATGGGGAATGGGGGGAGGTGGAGGTGATGGAGGCGGGGGGGGGGTCGGGGTGGTGGGTTGAGTGGGAGGATGGGTTGTCCGTGGCGAAGCTGAGGTGGAAGGGGTATCTGTGGGCTCATCGTGATGTAAGGGGTCAAAACGGTTCCCTGTGGGAACCTACTGCTGCTGGCCTGGTGTAGGACGACCACCAAGGGCGCCGAACTCGTCGTCGTCCATGGGGCTGCCCACGCCTTGGCTATGTCGACCACGGACCTACTACTAGCCCTCCTCCACCTGGGCACCAGTCTTGGAGAAAGAACTTCTCTGAGCTCCCTGTGTCTCTGCTTGCTGGGTAGGAGGCTGGGTCTAGGTCTGTGCCGCGGGTCGCGGCCTCCTCCATGGACAAGCCTTCGCAAGATGACCCATCTGTCGACAAATGAAGCATTGATTTGGGAGGCCCGAATACTCCACATTCAACCACCACTCAAGAGGGTGTGAGTGTTTCGAACGCGGACTGTAGGTTTGCCTGCTGCCTTGGAAGCAACAAAAGCTGCCGTGCGAGGTGTCTCCAAGAGAGTCCCAATCTCAGAACCTATCCTGGAAAGGAGCAGGAGATACTCTCTCCTCAGGCCAAGGAAGCAGACTCAAATGGGTAGGTTTGCCTCCTTGACAAGAGCATCGGTAGCTGGATCAAAACCATGGTGCCACTATCGAAAATGAGCTCTAGTTGCTCGGATGGCTAGGGGGGCTCATTGCAATGACCTTGAATGCCATCTCCGAGGTCTCAAACTCAATCTGATAGTAGCCGCACCCGAGAAGTTGAATGTTGATGACCTTTCCCACCTCGACTAAAAGGCGGGCCTGGAAGAGACCACGTGCTTCCCCTCTGCTAGGTCAGTTGCTGATGATCTTGCAGATAACAGAGGTGGTTTGAAGGGACGCACCACCTCTGCTCAATGCCTCTAAGCTCGCTTGCTCTATCGGCGGAAGAGCAAGTCGGATGGTGGGTTCCACGGGGTCATGTGAGGGGGCTTCAGTCGAGTCCCTTTGAGGCGGAGCAGAATCCTCCATCTGTGTCTGCTGTTGTGAAGGCGAGCGAGGGTGAATCGAGGGTGTTGAAGAGGTCGAAGGTGGGGAGGATGGGTGAGTCGGTGCTGCTAGAGAGCAAGACTGACGACCAGGGGGGCTCGAAACAGTGAGAAGGGGGAGCAGGAGGAGAGCGGTGCGAGGAGGGAGATGGGGGCGGGTGGGAAGACGAGGAGGGAAAGGGGGTCTGGCGGGTTGCTGAGGGCAGCACGAGTGGGAGTGGGGGGGGGTGGGGGGGGGGGCGCTGGTGGACAGCTGAGGACAGCGCAAGGAAGGACGGGGGGGGGCTGGCGGGCAGAGGCTGAGGCAGCGATGGCGAGGATAGTGATAGCAGCGAGCGTCCGTCTCACATTCGGGGTTGGCGTTCGAACTCAAGTCTTTTGGAGAGCTGCTGAACGTATAATAATTTTGCCAAGCTGATTGGGTTGCTTATGTTCAGGAACTGGATTCGGAGGCATAAGACAGCTTTGTTGGTTTCAGCGGGTGCTGCTGGAGTCGGATATTTCTGTTACAAACATATTAAAGCACACTACACGAGTGTTCAAGAAAGAGAAGCACAAGTTTCTTTCCTCCAGCAAGCTGAAGTACGAGCAGAGTCCCAGTATGGTGTCCATTCATTTAAATATTAAGCTCATACAAGTTGTGTAAATTCTCAATATTTAACTTTTCACTTGTTGTAGGCTGCAGTCACATTTTCAAACGGTGCAGAGAATATCTGATACATCTGGATTGCCTACTGTTGTACCTCACTTGAAGACCCAGCTTTTGGATCAAATAGATTTGTCAGGCTTGACAGCAAAGCTTTTTCAAGGGAAAGATTCTCCTCACATGCTTTCTGGGGAAGAGAAACTAGAATTATGGGAGACTTTGAAAATACTAAGTATGCTGTATAAGATCTTTGAATGTAGGTGCATGTGCAGTTCTGGAGTTTCCATTAATTGTCTTGGCGGTGTGCTTGACAGGTTTCTCCCGGGGTTTTAGCTCGATGTGCTCGCTCACGCTGATGGTTTTACTAGTTCGTGTTCAATTCAATGTTTTAGCAAGACATGTTTACATAGACACAGCTCGCGATATCTCCATTGCGGGGCCAGGGGTATGGTTGTTGACTTGCACATCTGTGTTGTAAAGCCGTTTCTTTATTCTATTTAACTAAGGAAAGTCTGTTGTTCAGGAGCAAGGACGGGGACTATCAACGAGGTTTCAGCAGAACTATCTTGCATTTACAGAGTTTTTACCTCATGAAGGCTTAGGATTTTTGATCAGAGATGTAAAGGGGGCAGTTGAGGAAGTTGTGGGAATGTAAGCACATGAAATTTTTTCTTTCAATGACTCCACGAGTGGGATTCCAATGTGGGTTAAAGCTCAGGCGCACGTTTTTTTTTTCTTTGCAGAAAGACTTTAAGAGAACCTTGTACGCTCGGAGATCTGGGACAAATTTTTGCAAGCATTGTGAAGTGTCTACGCAGGAATCAAACAACTTGGACGCATTATATGCTTCCGCAAGACATGAAGCTTTCTAATGACCTTTTATCGAAGTCGTTGGGTGTGGATGATGTCGAATATGAGGCAGAAGAACTATTTTCATTTGAGAACGATAAAAGGATGCGAAGTATACTGGAGGAAACAAAGGCTATTCTGGATAGGTAAAAAGGTTTTTAGTTTGCTTTTCTTAGTTTTACACCTACAATTGACTGGACTGACTAAAAGATGCCATCGGTCTTTACAGCAAGGAGTTCGAGGAAATTCTAATGTTATCACTGGCTGTGGTAATCGAGCAGTTCACAATGGAGTTTGATGAAATGTACCAAGAATGGAAGACTAGTAGCATTCCTCTTGCAAAGCTGATCCCTCACGTGGCCCGATTAGCAGAATTGTTTCTTGACCACCCCGATGATAATAGGTTTGTACAGACGCTTGTAAAGCTACCACAGCTCCAGTCATTTTGTGCCATGGTATATGCAGCTGGGCAGCATCAAATGGGCTGAATTACGTCAAGCAACATGGGTTCTTACAAGTGATCTTCTATTATTCGAGGATGGGCTAGTACCCTTGGAGCATCTATGAAAAGTGCCACTCAACCAAGGCCAGTATCCCTATCGCAGCAGTACACGAGCCTTTCACCAAGAGAGTTTGTAGTGAGAGGTTCAGCATCGTCCTCTAAAGCTGCGAAGTAGACCATGAGAAAACAGGGCACACACATTATCAGGTTTTGTAATGTAATCTTAAGAATAGACAGTACTTAACTAGAGAGTCTAGCATCATATAGATTTTAGGGTTTATTGAACCATGTGAGTTTCCTGGAATTTATGGGTGCTTCGAGGATCATTATTTCTATGTTCAGCTAACCTCAAAAGCATTAGATCTTCATTCTTTTATACGGTTGTTTGAACTCTGAAGTACCATTTTTCTTGATGAGGGAGCAACGTCGGTTGAAATGGTGTTGGCTCTAGTGACAAAAAATACCAATGTTAGTTTCCATTGCAAATTCTCATTTTGAAAATGCATTTGGCTTTCTAAAAAGAATTTCATATTTGTTAGTTTAGATGTCCGTTATGTTCTGATTATGCAGGCTCCAAACATGGTTTGGAGTTTTTTTCAAATCCTTTTTGTTTTTCTTTGTACCTTTTCTTGCTCTATGTTGCTAGATAAGTGTCCCCCTCCCCCTCTCACCTGTAGGAGGGTTTGAATGAATGTAATAAAGAACGAAAGCAGAGTAGCATGTCATTGTGTGGAACTGAATTTATTCTTCTCAATTTAAGTTGAATTCTGACCTACAAATTATTGATTTGTCTCTACAGTCAACTTTTTAATAAGCCATAACTATGGCTGTTAGGAGTGAACTTATCCATGAGGAACACACAATTGGTGAAGATGACTCGTGATCTCCAAAGGGTCATACCAGATGCCTACCACGATTTTTAGGCAAGGGAGGAGCACGCTCTGGATGTGATCTGTTAGGGCAAGGGCTACCATGTCCTCCTCTCCTTTACAATATGCAAGAAACCAGTGTAGTTTAATCTCCCTTCCTCTCCCATTTGTTAAGTGATTGAACATTGTTTCTCGAGCGCATAACAATTGTGGTGGTCTTGAGCTTAAAAAACCAGCAACCTTCAACATAGCCAATTAACTTGGAGATGACTTTGATGGATTCTCAGTGACAACCCCACCAAACTACTTTGAAACAACACTTGCACAAACATAATAAATCCTATAGTGACATATTTGGCACTATTATAAGCAAACTCTTAAGATGGATGATAATCGTGCTCACTCCTTGCAGTAAGGAGATTCACATTAAATTTCCAGACACCTAGAGTGGGGTTACTCTTTTGCGAGAATCACCTCTTTTACTTACATCTCGTACATGTTTCTTGGTGGGAACACCTCTCATTCACCTTTGTACTCTCTTTGTGGGAAACATCCTTTATTTGTCTTTCCCCATCTCATATTGCCTCTCTCACCTCTCATTTTTTAAATATGTTCACAAAGACACTTGGAAAAACTATCATTCTTTGTCAATGTACCCACTGGTTTGATTTATATATAGTGGTGTGTTGTCACATTGCAACATCACATTTGGACCTCAAAGTACACTTGTACACTAATACATCATCATGAACACACCTTGCACCTTGTTTTTTTCAAAAGTATTTAAGTAGGGGATGGTAGTAGAGGGAACTTTGTACATTTATGTGTATTTACAACGGGACATGCTATACACATCCCACCCACAAGGGGTTTTCCTAGTGGAGAACTTGGTAACACCCATTGAACGCAACATGTGAGCCTCGAACCCTCAGCCTTGGGGTGTTACATCATGAAAGCTCAACTAGCTAAGCTACTTTCTTTGGGTGACACCTTGCACCTTGAATGCATTATTCTTGAATGCACACTTCTCATTAGAGAGTGACGTACACATGAGGCTAGCTTAAGACGACTATATATTGATCAATTCTTTATGAAAATCCATAGAAATGCTTTTGTGTTTGGCCTTATTTATCTTTAGCAAGATGAAATGTGCATTGAGGCTCTATGCTTTGTTAGCTTGATACTTCTGGCATTATAAACATGTTCATATCCTAATACATTCCCTGCTAGTCGAATTGCACTAGTACTAGTGCATCCATCTTTTGAACACCAAGTTAGACTACACATTTGACTATCCTAATACTTATGACACCATTTGTAGTGCACTAGGCAACAATGGTGTCACCTTCTTGTTGACAATGCTCATAGATGTTGAGGCTCAAAACAATATATCGTTTTTTTCATTATCGAAGATTCTTCAGGATATTCTCGGTGGGAAGTCGCATCTAAGCTCGGTGCTATAATAAAGGGTCTTCCCATAGACTTTATTAGTGTTCATTTTTGGCCTAATGCCACCAAAGTTGTTGAACATGACAATATGCTCAGAAACAATGAAGAGTAAACAAAATGCATCTGTGCCCTATCCTTAGAGGCAACAATGTAACTCATCTCTAGGCTAAATTCAATCAACATTCTTTCTTTCATCATGAATGGTCTCGCTTGTTAATTAGCCCTAATCCTTCAAGTTCAAGGGTACACATAATCTCCCCTTGCATTGTAAGCATCCAATATACTTTCCATCGATTGAATTTGCACCTTGTGAGAGGTTTCTTTCCTAGATTTATAATTGTTAGTTAACTACCATTTGTTACAATAAACACTTTCGTTAAGGTGAGGGAAATCCCTTTTAAACCATACTCCTTCCATTAGCCTACGACCAATCATGTTTACATGTGCCCTTGAGAGATTCTAATAACTCACACTTCTACTCTAGAATTATAGCATGTTTATAAACATGATTGCCCTTGAGAGATTCTAATAACTCACACTTCTACCCTAGAGTTATAGCATGTTTACATGTGCCCTTGAGAGATTCTAATAACTCACACTTCTACTCTAGAATTATAGCTCAAGAAGGTTGTTAGAGTTTTGGATAGGTCACAAGGCATAAGCACTCTCTAAACGTCCAAATCAAGTATGAAACTCTATCTTATGTACATCTATTGAGTGAATGCACACTTGTTGGCATTTTGAGAAATATATATTGCATGTCCAAATCAAGTATTAAAACTCCAACTTATATACATCTATTGATTGGATGCACACTTGATGTCACTTTGTGAAATATGTGTTGCACCTTGTAGATTATAGAATGAAGGTGATATAAAAAAGTGGATACTTGTTATTTTGGGTTGGCAATTGTGGAATTTGAGCCATGATAGTCTATGCCTCTATGCATAGACCCATCCTTGGCTTCAATGAAACTAATTTATAAGAATATTTGTAGAGATGTTATTTCTTGAATCCTTAGAGGAAGATATGACAAAAAAATTTTTTTTTTTAAAAAGAGTTGATTCTAGTGCATTGACTATTGTAAGACAATCCAACTATACAAATTAAAGGGAAGGTTGAGACGTTCCAAACTTCCAATAATAGCACAAGCATACCACCATCACCAAATGCAATCATGTCATGCTAATGAAGGCATTTGAGTGAACTACCTAAACTATGCTTCCATTCCCAACCTGACATAGCATTCACATGGCTCATTATCTTGACTTGGAAATTAAAGGCATCATTTAACCTTGCACATTTAAAGGAACATTTTGAACAAGATTCTACCAACATATTTTACATTGTGAGGCATTCCAACATATTTTCCATCGTCATGCTTCATGGTGTCCTAGAATAGAACCATGCATGTGAGCTAACATTGGAACCAAAACTTGCTTGCCCCATCACAGTTGCCACGGAACACGCTTGTGGTGGCTTAATATGACTAACTTGGATAGCTCAAAACTAGGTGTGAGATGCTCCCTGCTTGCATTCACAATTGAATGAATTTGGTTTTTTAATAGGTACAATGTGTATTTGAACAAGGCATATTGTCCCTTTATAGACAATGTTTTGGTGGAGTTTGAGTCTATTGGACAGCTGGAACTTCGCCAAGTAGCTATATGTGTAGAATTTTTTTTGAGAAGCCCACGCCTTGGAAATAGTATGTAATTGCTACCATAAACCAATTCTTCCCTAGTCAAGGAAAATCAAAATTACTTATTATTTTAAAAAAATTCAACTTTGAGAAAGGGGTGAAATTTCATGGCAGTTCGCTACAAAATTAGGTATTTAAATGAACAAGATTGGGCCCATAGTCCATGCAAGAAGCACAAATACAAGCCACTCCATTGATTGGGAAGCTCCAGCTTTATGTCCAAAGCAATGTGGAACAGGAACGTTAATCATCTCTATTTGGAAGCATGAAGATGTCATATATTGGGTGTTGCATGGTTTGATTGTATAGCTGCTAGCCCACAATACCATAATGTACCGATAACTTTTTGACGAGAGACTTAAAGTTAGTAGTGATTGGAAATGGGAGTACTATTGTGATGTGTAATCCTTTCATAAGAAATAAAAAACTCACAACTTAATATCTCGCTTTATTTATGGCCAAGATTGCATAACCACCTTTGCTAAACTCGTAGCAACAACTCCTAGTCCAAGTAGAACTTTTGGAATTCCAACAAGACACTAGCATTTGCCCCAACTACTCTCTCTATATACTCATGCAAGTGTTGACATGGGTATGAGAATACACGATGAGATTCCTAGTCATGGGTTGTGTGAGAAAGATCTCATGCTTGGCGGTGCTTTGATCAATATGTATGGAAAATGTGGTTCCCTCACAAAGCACAAAAACTTCTCGATGGACAATTGATTGCAAGATATGCCCACATGGATATGGCATGGAAGCTCTAGTCTATTCGAGAAATATCTCTTGCTTTGGGGTGCTTAATTACTTCCTCAGTATAACATCACCATTCAAACATTGGCATCACCTTAATCCACATGTCACAACCTTTTATCTTGCTTTATTTATGCCCAACATCATGTAACCTCCTTTGCTAAACTCATAACAAAAACTCTTGGTCCAAGCAAAACTTTCGCAATTCAAGCACGACAACATCTACCCTAGCAGCTCTCTCTAAATCCTCATGCAAGACATTGACATGGGTATGAGAATTCACAATGAGATTCCTAGCCAGGGGCTATTCAAGAAAGATCTCATGCTTGGCGTTGCTTCAAAACAATATGTATGCAAAATGTGGTTCCCTCACAAAGCACAAAAAGTTCTTGATGGACTGTTGGTTGTGGATATGCCCACATGGTTGTGGCATGGAAGCTCTAGATGTTCTAGAAAGATCTCTTGCTTGGGGGTGCTTTGGTTGATATGTATGCAAAATATGGTGCTCTCACAAAGCACAAAAAATTATTGATGGAGTATTGATTGCAAGAGGTTCCCAACATGGATGTGGCATGTAAGATATAGGTTGTCTTAGCCAGATGTGAAGGATGACCTTTCTTAAAATTCATTCACTGATGCTTGCTTGGCAATGGTTTGGTCCATATGTATGCCAAATGTGGTGCTTTTATGAAAGCACAAAAGTTCTGGATGAGATTTTGTGCAAAATGTCACGTTCTAGAGCATGTTGATTGCAGGATATGAGCGGCAAGGTTGTGGCAATGACGCTCTGTGATGTTTTAAGAGAGTGAGGGTTTCTTGCCAGATGAAATCTCTTGAGGTGCTCTCATAATAGGATATGCCAAGAAAGGGTTGGTCAACAAAGCACTAAAATAATTTTGTTGGATGTAATGTCCAAAATATGCCCAGACAACATGGCTATAGCAAGGAAGCTCTTTGAACCTTTTAGCTAGGTGCAAAGGCCCTTTCTCCAGCTTGAAATCCGCGTTTCACAAACATGCACACTCATTCAGTCACACAATCCTTTTTGTCATTTTTCGTGGATGATGAATATCTTCTTGCAAGCATCACCAGTTTGTGTCAACAAGGCGGTGGCAAATTAATCGACAACTCCAAGGAAGAAGCAATATTGGCTATTTTAGTTGAGCATACACAGGAAAATTATGATGAGGAAATGTGGAGCTTGGGACGGTTGACCTCTAAGCGTGCAATAAAATTAGAGAAATGTAATGCTACAACATAAATGAGTGACATTTATGCAGCTAGTGGCATGCAAGGGGTGTCACATGACAATGAAGCATGAGCAAGGCTTTGGTCAATATGTATGCCAAATGTGGTGCCCTAGCACAAAAAGCAATTGTAGGATATGCCCAACATGGTTGTGGCAAGGAAGACCTGGACTGTTTTAACGAGTTAGGACGTGAAGGCCTCTCTATAGAAGCAACCCTTTGAAAGATTGTGCCCTTTCAAAGTTGTTGAGATAGGTGAGTGAGGAGAGTGCTAATCAAGGATTGTTGGATAAATTTTCATTCTTGGCGGTGCTTTTCTTGATATGTAAGCCAAAGGTGGTGCCCTCACAGAACTGGATGAGAGTGAGTATATATTATGTTTATGTTGATTGTGAAGCTACACATTCTCTCTAGATGATGCTTGGACTTTAACAACCTACATATAGTGATGTTATCCTCTTATAGGAGTAGTGACAACATGAGAGGTTAAAGGCAAGTTACGTGTAGTGACGAGGGACATTGGAACACGTGGTGAGTAAGCTCTGCCATACTTTTCTCTTGAACATTGAATGTAGTGAATGAATACACCAAAATTTACATGCTACCATGGGAATGACATGTTCCCTCATATTATACAAAATTGGGGAGGACTATGCAGGGAATCTTGCTTTTTTTTTATAACATAAAATGGACCAATACATTAAATCTTATGAAAAACATTAAACAACAAAATGTTGATCCATTTTATGGTATTTTGTAAGGTCTTCGTGCCCTATACAAAACATTATGATTGCAAAAGTACCAGGGATAGCACATTGATGGTAAGCACAAGCTCTCTCTCTCTCTCTCTCTCTCTCTCTCTCTCTCTCCGTTACTCTCTTGCAAGCAATAATTATGTTAGACAAATATAAGTATTAATCTATCTCGTTTTGTCATCTTCAGGGATTTGATATTTACGTAGTCACCAAAAAATTTGTGTGATCACAAGGTCTTATTCACATATTTACATAATCACACTTAACTTAATCACACTTAACATGATCACAAACAAGCCGGTTGATAGCAACCTGAAAACCCACAAAAAGCCCGATGAGAAATGCAATTTCCTTGCAGGTTCGCCGAAAATTAGTATTTTCCCTTCGGGCCCGTCAGGAAAGCCCAGATTCCTGGAGGGCCCTCACTATAATATATATATATATATAGGTCCCCTATCGGGCTCGTTGGGTGTTATTCCTTGAGCCATTTTGTGTGTGTGTGTGTGTGTGTGTGTGTGTGTGTGTGTGTGTGTGTGTGTGTGTGTGTGTGTGTGTGTGTGAGAGAGAGAGAGAGAGAGAGAGAGAGAGAGAGAGAGAGAGAGAGAGAGAGAGAGAGATCAACGACCGCCTTCGTAGGTACGTCGAGAGGAGAGAGGGGTCTTGTGGGAGCGTGCTCTACATTGCAGTGTGCAACAGTAGCAGAGTACCTGACCACATGACCTTGGTGTGTGTTGTGTGTGTATACGGTGTGGTAGTGTGCCTTTTGTTGTATTGTGTGGCAATCATAAGGTACCTTATCACACAATGTGAGTGTGTGCGTAAGCTGTTCTATGAAATAATGTTTACCACCACGGGGCCATCACCTCGATGACGTGGGGAATATGGTGTCCTTGTGATAAGTATTTGCACACTGTCTAAGTACTACATTGATAACGTGGAAATTCTAGTACCCTTATGGTGAGTCAAATTTCCTTCCCCTTTCCAAAAGAACATATGGGCGTCGGTCGATAATGCAACTATATGATGCTCGTATGCAAGCCATTATTGCTCTTTAGATTCAGACGGCACTCGAGCGGTAACACGGCCAATTGAGTGTCGTTTGTCAGAAGCATTTGTTTTTGCATAAATGTGGTGTTCAAGTCATTAACCTAGCCGTACAAACACCATATAATTTGTATGTGCATGTGCAATTCATTTTTTTAAGTATTAAGTATATGAAATACTTGGTCGGTAACGCGATCGTGAGATTATTGCATATAAAAATGTTTGAATTGTTCGATATTGTTGTTTTTAAGTGTTCATATGAAAATATATTCTAGCTAATCATATTCAAAAGAATGATTTATTTACCAATCATCGTCGCTATTTTAAATGCTACATTTACATAAGTAATATTCACACTATGTTATTTCTCTATGTCTACAAATATGTAATATACTTTCAATTTAAAAAAGTATACGCACATATTTTGCATGTGCCCCTTTTCTAAAAGGGCACATGGAACACATGTCAGACTCCCACTAAGCTTAGCCACATGGTGTGCTTAAATGCTATTGGTTGGGCTGAAGAGGGTCCAATGAGCTTCTACTTCCATCCAACAAATATCTAGATATTTTCAAGGTCTCTCTCTCTAAGGGGTAAGGAGGAGACTTGTCAAAAGACTACCCATGTACTTGACTGCATGTTGCATGTGATTGGCTAGGGGGAGACGGGTCCAATGAGATTGCAGCATGTAGAGATTTTGCCCAAAGCAAGGAAGGGGGGTGCTAGGGGGATATACTCGGCACACACACACTCATTTGCAGGGACATTCTCACTTGGTGGAAGTTGAGGAACTCCACCTCCTTCTCCAAGCTTGTGAGAAGTAAGAGCGTACACCAACACTCTTGGCTATGGAATGCAAATCCAACAAGATCCATGCTTCAATGCTTAAGCTTGCCATCTTTTCCATCTTCATTACTATGCTATTATGTATGCTAGCAAGAAGAGTAATGATAAGTGAGGAACTATTTCTTTCTCCTATGGAATGTTTCTTCTTCCTCTTCCCTATCCTCATTCCCCGCTAGCTCTCTCCACCTTCGAAGGTGTTTGAGGCCTTGGGATTGAGGCTTGGGATAGTTAATGCTTTCTACACAGTTTATGTTATGCTGGTGATGCATGAAGCTTTCCATCTTCATTACATCACCTAGGTCACAAGGAACACAAAGATTGTATTGTATCAAGTCTCTTTTGATGGAAGAAACTATAATACAAATTCCTATTGGAGGGGGGACCGGCTCCATATGAATCCGGTTCCTCAACTATTGTCATGTTCTCTAAACTCTCTCTCTTGCAAAAGTATTGTTCATGCCAAGTTAACTAAGTACCATGTTTATGTTGCTACCATCAATTAAGTTCACCCGCTATGCTGACAAAGTAATCTCACAAAAGTGCTTCACCTAATTTCCTAATTCCGCTAGTCTCAAAGTTCATAGGCCATTAACATTACAGACCACATGACTCACTAGCTGCTAATTAAAATCATCAACTTTAAGGATCCCCACAATTCCGCACACACTTTATCACACACACAGGCGCGCGTGCACCTAAAGATAGAGTAATGGGGTTAAAATCAAGAGAGTGAAGAAGCACTAATGGGGCTAAAATACAGAGAGTGAAGGAGAACTAATGTTGCAAATTAATCATCCAAATAATTACACATATGAGGCCTGATTAAAGCAAGTAGGCGGTCAATGGATAGCTCTAATGCAAAGGGATTATGAAATTGAGACGAAAGACCACACTAAGTACAAAGGCTAATTGTACAAACTAAACACGACCTCCTCCTATTCTAATCGCCAAAGGCTAGTCCTCTCGTGCTCATGCCCAAGTATTGATTAGAGAGTGGGATTATTAAGAACACAACACAATGGAGATTAGTATGCCTAGGTGTGAACCATCGGCTCGGATACCACTTGTTGGGTTAGTTGATGCGGAAGTGTACTCCCTAATCAATTACCAATGAATAGCATTAGGATATGGTGGATGAAGCCTTAGCTTAACCATGGTGTTAGGGTTTGGAGATATGGAGATTAGGGTTAGGCTATGCCAATTGCAAGATCATAAAGAGAGAGCATAGACACAACAATAATAGATCAAATTTGCATTGATTGATTAGAAAATAGCCTCTAATATAGACTTAGTGCTTTACAATCATTGGCTGGAGAGGTTGCACCCTCTTGCTATTGGACCATCTCATCATTTATCTCTTCTTATGTGGCTAGAGGGCATTCCCATATGGACCTACAAGTTGGGCTTAACCTAACACCACATGCTACAAAACCCCATGTCCCCAAAACACCTTCAAGCTCCACCCACAGGCCAAGCATAATTCAAGCCCCATGAGAGCCGAACATTGTGGATTCTGAAATACCTACGCCTGCCTCTATCGAGTCCCTAGTTGTGCAGCCACTCTCGCAAGTCTCCACATTTGCAAGATCCACATGTTCATGCCTCCTCCCTTGTGCAAATATCCCTTAGATAAAGTCTGTGATAGTCGATGTAGAGGGGGATTGTAAAGCTACGGTGGAAGGATGTGGATTGTTATAATTTTAGTTTTGAAGGTCTTCACAGAGCCCTACAATAAACCCTACTCTGTCTATGACGTAGAAAATAAAGTTACCTCTGCTTCTCTTTAAGTTAAATTTATCTCTTGCATCTTTTGTATGTGTGTTAACTCCTATTTTGTGTGTCACAGAAAGAACATATAGTGACAATAGCGGACATTTTGACTACACAACCATGAGTCCAGCTTGACAACATTGCAAGGTCCATTATCTGCATCCGATTCCCCATGCCTATGCATTTGCTTAGTCCACACACAAAGCCTATGGGGCATGGCATGGATTTTGTTTCTTATAATTTTTGGAGAGACCACTGTGCCAACTCTCCACCATACTTTTGTATGGCACTTCTACTTGACGTGCATTGTATGCTTAACATTTTCACTTTGTGCCACTTCATCACAACACAGAATGTTGCTTTTATGTAGCTTGACTCAAACTTTGTATTCCAACTTGCCCAATTGGACGACACCCATACACAATTACCAGGTCGGTAGCGTAGTTTAATTTTATAGTATGTTGATGCTTTCTATATATTTTGAGTTTGTCAATGCTTCCTTAAGTTTAATTTAGCTACATGTTTTCCTCACTAGTGCCTGCTCAATCTTGATCATTGTATCTATAAATCAAATAGGCATGCACTTCTTTTCTCACGGGCAATTCAACTTATGTATTGTAGTACTCTATGTACTATGTACATGCTTACGTTATTCCTAGGTGGTTGATGTGAATTTACACATGTCCTAGATTGGAAATGAATCTTATGTATTGCAGTCCAACATTCTCTTCTACATAATCATTATATAGCACAAGGACAACTCTTTATCCCAATGTTTTCCTCCTTAGATATGTTTTGCACCAGGTTCTATGATTGACAGCTAAGACTCCTTACGTTCTCCGATTGTGACAACACATAACTCTCTCTCTCTCTCTCTCTCTCTCTCTCTCTCTCTCTCTCTCTCTCTCTCTCTCTCTCTCTCTCTCTCTCTCTCTCTCTCTCTCTCTCTCTCTCTCTCTCTCTCTCTCTCAGGTTCTATGAGAAATAAGAGAAAATTGATGAGGGTTGACTTAGACTAATAAATACATGTGTAATTCTTTTTTTTAAAGTTCACCGATGCACTTTGTACTTGTTTATTTCAGTGATAGATGCTTGATGTCAATCTGCATATGCCCTATTATCTTTAACATAGTTTCAATAGCAACACCCACCAAGCAAGACTAATTAGGCTTACCAAGTAACGAGAGAGATTATTTTGAAAAATAGTCAGTCGTCGACAAGATTTTGATCTTTCGTGCAATTAAAAATCATGGGTATGTTATTATAATCATTAAGCTTTCAGAGTACGTACCTTAAATCTTGTTTTTTGCATGTTCTAGTTGTACCTCATCACTAAAGATGATGGGGTCTTGAAGAAAGCTCAAGCCGTGCGATCGCTAGAGTGCAAGCAGGGCGTGGATTTCAAAAACAATGTGCACCATTAGATGTAGTCCAAGTTTACTTTTGATGGTCGAATTTACTTTTTCTCGTTTGTGATTGTTAGGGTTTAAACATACTTCCATCCTATGCCTATGTGAACAACCCCTTGTGGTGCTACCCTCACACACGCTACTAAGAAGCAACCCTACACTTTGCATGACTACCTATGTGCCACCTACATGCCACTACCTCTCACCTAAGTGCCACCTCCTACGCCATGTATTAGGACATGTGGCTTGATGCTATAGTCTCATAAGTGCCATATAGGCACACAGCTCAGTGTATAAAATGCATCATATCAATCTGGTTATTTGTGTTAATTTGCACTTTGCTTGCTTACATCATTTTTTTTAAATTAGCGTGTTAATTATGAATGCAAGTAACTATTATCCGCCCTAATAGAGCCTTACAAGTGGTATCAGAGCGATTGTGAGGCTCATTATTACCATTATCATATCTTGCTTATGCACTATTGAGTATCATTTATTTTTTTGGCACTTAATCGATTCAATGTTTTTTGCATAATATATGTATTAAGTCTTTGCATTGCATGATTTACATGTAACCAACTAGGAGACCCATTCAATGGTAGAGCTCTCAGCAAAAAGCCAAGTGGGAGATACCTTTAAGGCCCTCTTCTAGGAGGAGGGACACATGAAAGCAAGTCTTATTTAAGCAACAATAATATTGGAGGACTCAGTCCAACTTTCTGCATAATCGCTAGCCGACTACATCCACACACAATCACCCACTTGCACCATCATCTATTGATAATTAGTTCAAGGCCTCAGCCTTTTCTAGATGCGCTATCAATTACAAGCTCTCAACCCACTTACCCCATCACCTTTTGTTTTTTAGCTTGCACCATCGTTTGCCTATTCTCAAACCTGCTATGCACTCTAAGTCTTAGCAATAATCAAACCCCACGCTCACATCAGCTCATAAGCCTTGCTAGTAAGCCTGTGCCATCTGATCCTGGAGCATTGTTCTCAAGCTGATGCCCGCTGCACTATCCGCTAGTTGATTGGAGTCATTTCACTACTCTCAAACACACTCAAGCCCTTACTGCACACGAGTCTCATCATCACTTGCCTCAAGTAGCTATGGCAACCGCATTTGACTTGCCACCTGCCTCACAAAGTTGTTGGCAAACCTCGCCTTATTCCTTGCCTTGTTTCGGTCTGTTTTCCCTATATATGATCACCCTCGCCTTGCTTACGTTGTTTTTTAGATTAGCGTGTTAATTATGAATGCAAGTAACTATTATTCACCATAACAGAGCCTTGCAAGGGGGCGATCAGGTTTAAGGGGGCAATTGTTAGGGTTAAACCTGCTTCCATCCTATGCCTATGTGAACAACCCCTTATGGTGCTACCCTCACACACTCTACTGAGAAGCAACTCTACACTTTGCATGACTACCTGTTTGCCACCTACATGCCACTGCCTCTCACCTAGGAGTGCCACCTCCTATGCCATGTATTAGGATATGTGGCTCAACATCTGGGTTGATGCTATAGTCTCATATGTTTTATATAAGCACACAGCTCATTGTATAAAATGCATCCTATCAATCTACTTATTTGTGTTAATTTGCACTTTTTTGGCTTACGTCATTTTTTTAGATTAACGTGTTAATTATGAATGCAAAGTAACTATTATCCGCCCTAACAAAGCCTTACAATGTTTGCCATATTAGGGTCTGTTTTTCCTTGGATGCCATCAAAAGCTACGTGTCCACGTGGTTAGGGCACCAGCCAATGAACGAGTAGGTCGTGGATTCGATCCACCTCGCGAACGTTGACCGCAACCTTTTTTTCGTCCATCCACTCGCTTCAAGATTCCCGCGCTTGGCTTACAACCGTTGATCCCATCTCTCCAATTTCATTGAATACCCTCGTGCCACTTAGTGTTGCGACTAGCTCTATTCTAATTTCTATCGCTACTTTTTAACCGGTCCAAAGGGAGAGATCTATAGTCTATAGAGATAACTAAGAGTGCTCTCCCATAGTGTTGTGACTAGCTATATTCTAATTCTATCGATATTTTTTAGCCAACCCAAAGTGAGAGAGCTATATTCTATAGAGATAGCTAAGAGCACTCTCCCATAGAGTGGAGGGCCCTTCGCTAAGAGGAAGAGCTTCTCAACGTAATGCACACACCCCATAGCCCTACTCCTAGTAGGTTACACATGATTTGGCAGTAGTAGCTCAATTCTTTTCAACCCTCGTGATCAACAACTCCAATAGAGAGGTGTTTCTCTACTCTAGGGGGTTGATAAAAGCGCTTCCAAGCGAAGATGCAAGGAAGGGGCACGATGAAAATAGGCAAAAATGATGAAGTTGCAGGTAGGCTTTGGACGAGCATTCAGTATGTTCGATAGCCTTCCATAGGCACCTCTCGCAAGCCTATGGGGGAGCTCTCAAAGAAAAACTAGTCATGCTTGGTTGGCCTTATCGTGGAAATCTTCATTATAAACATGCTGATTTTCATGTAGATCACTAATGAAAGAGCACTGTATCATGTCTAGCATGTTGACTTGAACATCTCCCTTTTGGGAAGATATAAAAACATTCTATCACGAGGCGTGTCCTTCAGAGCAGCAATGGAAAGTAAAAAGGACCACCTTTTCAATTTAAAAAAGGGAGGGAGGGAGGGGGAGAGAGAGAGAGAGAGAGAGAGAGAGAGAGAGAGAGAGAGAGAGAGAGAGAGAGAGAGAGAGAGAGAGAGAGAAGGCCACTCTCCAAGAAATTGCTATTCTAGGAGTAGACTACAGTAGCCATGGATATGCATGTGTGTATATGTGTGTAAGAATAAGAAGACAGTGCTCAAATGCGTAATACACGGAGGCATGGTGCTCTACACATGATAGATTATCTCAACGAGATTTCAACCACAATCTTTCAACTTCCCTCTCAACGCGCTTCCAACTCCCCTTCCTCTTCACTACAGCTATTTTTGCATCTTCCATCTTCTCTTTCTTTTGCTCGTTCATGGGCATGTTGGCCATGGCTACCTGCTACTATCGGAAGGTGGAGATAGCACACATCAACTTTGTCTGTGTTGATGCTCTTCAACAATCCCAATTATTTACCACTCAATGAGAGTGTGCTTGTTTGGCAAAATATTCACCAATTGTACCACACACGCGACAACTCTCCATTCTATATATGCATCTGGGGTAGCATGTAGCCATACATCAGATAGCTACATCTTCAACTTGACGCTCTTTCTACATACAAGAAAAACACACACACCCTCAATGGTTCCTCATCCTCAAAAGATGATCACCTTCATTGTAAGCTCACACACGTACTATTGTAGAGAGAGAGAGAGAGAGAGAGAGAGAGAGAGAGAGAGAGAGAGAGTGCAGTCGCTTAAGCTTTCAAGCCCCAAGTGCCGATTAAGCTTCCATGGGTAGTTGTTGGAGTTTATAAGTCCCAGCATTCCTCCATTAAAATTTCATGCAATGATGATGTCATTGATAGATTTGACAACAATTTCAAAAGATAATCCCAATCACTCTCTTTATGCAAGAGGGTAGAGCAGGCAAGCCTCCACTTGTGGGCTGACCTAGACTTGCTACTAGCGTGGTTGCTGGAAACAGCCAGGAGGCTCCCACATGGATCGAGTAGAGTGGCAAGACCAAGTAGGCTCCAACATGAGTGGTCCGATCTGGCTACATGGATCTACAGCGACATGGAATTCACTCTTGTTATTCTAATATAGAGACTAGTTTTCTCCCATCAAGGGTGGCACTACCACCTATAGTGGCAAAAAAGAAGAAGAAGAAGCAATTGGAGAGAGAGAGAGAGAGAGAGAGAGAGAGAGAGAGAGAGAGAGAGAGAGAGAGAGCAGAGAGCAATTGGAGAGAGAGAGAGAGAGAGAGCAGAGATAAACATTATGGTTCACATAAAATTAGGAGCTCTTGTTTAATCACAAATATGATGCATAAAAAAGTGATATGATTGTAGGGTGAGAGGGGGGGGGGATAGTAGCTCATTGTACAATTCGCAATAAATGGTGTGTTGTGAATCATTATCATCTTGATGAGCCCAAATGGTGCCACTACATAGTTTTACAACATTCTATCATTGCTTTTCCTTCATTCATCTCCTCTTGTCGAACTTATGAACCTCGCTGCCTACTCTGAAATTGCTAAAGATTCCACTTTTGCCAACATTGGGTTGCTCATAGAGGATCTTGCAATGCATATACATACCCTCAAGGGTCAAGTCACCAAAGCTCTCAACACGCTTGCCTTTTAGATTTTGCCTAAACTTGCCACATGTATGTGCTTTCTATTGCGCTAAAAGAAGTTGTTTTTTTACTTCCCATCTTCTCCTCTTTTTTTGAACAAGTGCTTTGTATGTGTGTGAACGTTCCAAGTAAACTTTATTGGAATTAGGGTTGCAGAGAAACACACACAGCTTGGAGAAGACAAAGGAAGCTCAAGGCACACAATAGAGAGTGTGTTACTTAGTGTGCAATGGAAAGATAGATAGCCCTAGAGTGATGGGCGTATATACAATGCACGGGGGAAAAAACCTCCTAAAGAGGGAAAAAATTCCCCGGCGGTCCTAGTGTGTTCACACACATCACTACCACATGTATATGGTAACAAATCCCCCCTAGAGTGATGCGGTGAACGAGAGCTGGAACATGAGTAAAGGGAAGTGCCATGCCCTGAGGACAGGATCAATCCACAAAGGGGAGTAAGCCCAAAGCTTTGCGGAAAGCTTCAATTTTCTCACGAGACAATGCCTTTGTGAAAAGATCTACAAGGTTGTCCTATGTTGGCACATAAGCCAAGCTGATCTCTCCTGCTGAGAGCCTCTCCCTGACATAGTGGTAATGCACCTCAATGTGCTTTGTGCGAGCATGAAAAACTGGGTTCCTCGCAACTGCCAATGCGCTCTGACTGTCAGTGTAGATAGTGTTGGCAGTGTCCTGTCCAACACCCAAATCAGCCATAAGGCATCTAAGCCATACACACTCAACCGTAGCTGTGAAGACTGCCCTGTACTCAGCCTCACAACTCAAAGTGGCCACAGTAGGTTGCTTCTTGCTCAACCATGATATACATGAACTGCCAAGCATGAAACAAAAACCACTTGTGGACACTCGCGTGTCAAAACAACCAGCCCAATCTGAGTCCGAAAAAGCATGTAAGTCTGGTGGCAATGACCCCCCTTGGGATAAAACAAGCCAAGATGTAAAGTGCCACTAAGGTAGCAGAAAATCCTCTTGACAGCCTGCCAATGCTTAGACCCTGGGCTATGCATAAATTTGTTGACCTGTGAGACTGCAAACTAAATATCTGGCCTCGTGTTGCATACATAAATGAGGCAACCAACAGCAGTTTGGTAAAGAGTGACATCAGCAGGATCACCAGCATCATGTAGACTCAACTTCAAACCTGTTTCCATGGGAGTGGCAATAGGTTTGCAATCCTCAAGTCCAAACTTACATAGCAATGTCTCTATGTAACTTTTCTAACACAAGGCAATACCACCATCACACTGCTTAAACTGTATACACAAATAATGATGCAACAGCCCCAAATCTTTCATCTTGAAAGTAGTATTCAAATCAGCCTTAAATTCAGCAATATGTCTCTCATTTGGTCCAGTGATCAGCAAATCATCAACATAAAGAACCACGATGAGAAATACATCACCCTCACGCTTTACATACAATGTGGTTTCTGTTGGACTATTACGAAAGCCTTGTTTGACCAAATGAGTGTCAGCTTTCTCATACCAAGCACGAGGAGATTGCTTCAACCCATACAAAGCCTTGTTACATTTGCACACTTTGTCCTCTTGTCCTTTTATGACAAAACCGTGAGGCTGCGTTACATAAACTTCCTCAAATATGTCACCATTCAAGAAAGCAATAACAATGTCTGATTGATGTACATCCCAACCAAAATGAGCTGCCAATGCACATAGAAAACGTACAGTAGTCATACGACAAGTGGGAGCAAAAGTCTCTTCATAATCTATGCCTTTTTGTTGTGCATAACCCTTTGCAACAAGTCGAGCCTTATGGCGATCGATCTCACCATCCGGTTTGCGTTTCAACTTGTAAACCCACTTCGTACCAATGGCCTTTTTGCCAGGAGGCAAATCACATAAAGTCCATGTGTCATTTTCTATAAGTGCATCATATTCTGATTGCATGGCAGTTTTCCAATTTTCTGAATTCTGTGCTTCATCGAAAGTCAGAGGCTCCTCAACATCATGTAAACTAGACACAGCCAAAGCATAACAATCTGATGCATAAGATGCACGGCAAGAGCCTGAACGAGTACGACTAGACAAAGGTGCATCCAATTTACTGTCACGCAAAGTGTGCACCAGCCATTTTGGCATACCTCTAGCCTGCTCATTTTCAGCCCTTTCCTCATCAAGTACATCATGTACATCTGCATCAGTAATAGGCTGATCTAAAACATTTTCAGAAACCCCCATAGGCTGTACACTTGCCTCATTGGAACTTACATTCGTATTTCCACCACTAAAAAGAGGCAACAAAGTGTCATAAATGTCCTGTGAGCTTACATTACTGTCTCTAGTACATGACAGCAAGGGCTGAACAGAATCTTCCACAAACACTACATCCCGAGAAACCAGAATACGTTTTGTTTGCGGATGATACAACCTGTAACCTTTGCTTTCAACACTATAACTAACAAAAATACATTTGACAGCCTTATCATCCAATTTTCTGCGCTGCACTTGTGGCACCAAAGCATATGCCAAACAACCAAAAACACGCATGTGCTCAATAGAAGGTTTTCTATCATGCCATGCTTCATATGGAGTAATAGACTGCAAATCTTTCGTAGGACACCTGTTAAGTACATAAGTGGCACACATGATGGCCTCAAGCCAAAAAGAATGAGGTAAAGCTTAACTTTTGACCATACATCGTGCCATTTCCGTCAGTGACCTGTTTTTCCTCTCAGCAACACCATTTTGCTGAGCCGTATAAGGCATTGTACATTGGTGTTTTATCCCACGACTAGCCAGAAATGCATTAAATTCATGAGACATATACTCCCCCCCCTCGATCGGAACGGAGGGTGCCCATAGTACATTTCGAGACATTTTCAGCCATAGCCAGAAATTGTTTGAAGCACATAAAAACTTCGGACTTCGCTTTAAGCGGAAATACCCATGCATGCCTGGAGTAGTCATCAATGAAAGTCACGAAGTACAGGTAATTGCCCAAGGACGGAGTTTGCATGGGCCCACAAACATCACTATGCACAAGCTGCAACCAGCATGTGGCCCGAACTGAACCATCCTTTGGAAACTTAGAACGCTGCATCTTACCCAAAATACAGCCTTCACAAACATGTTTGACAAGTGCTTCAAGAGGCGGAAAAGAAGCAACCATATCAGATTTCTGCAAACGCAGCAAATTGGCAAAATTCAGATGACCAAAACGTGCATGCCAAAGTTTTCCATCTAAAATGGCCCTTGAATTTGCAACAGCATTTGCAAAATTTTGTCCACACTTGTCATACAAAGTGAGCTTATACAGCCCACGGCACAAAAGCCCAGATGCAACAATTTCATCACCAAAACTGAGATCGTGAACTGTACATCTGTCATCCACAAATTTGACTACAAGTCCAAGTCTAGCAAGTGCGGATACAGATAAGAGATTCTTCTTGATCCCAGGTACATAAAGTGCATCAACAAGTGTGAAGGAATTGCCATTAGCAGCAGTGAGCACAATCTTTCCAACTTCCTGAACTGGATAAGAGGCGTTGTTGGCACAAGTGACTGAATTCCCATGAGGGACAGACTCGAGAGAGGTAAACAATTCACTATGTGAGGTAATGTGCTTTGTATCACCACTGTCGAAATACCACACATGTGAATCTGCAGCAACTGACAAGCATGCATCATGGACAGCAGGATTGTAAGTGCACTCTGCGCTAAAAGCCCATTCTGCATCAACATCAACAACACAGTCTCCTTTCACAGAAGACTCAACAATGGCTGCATTTGTAGTGAAACCAGCATTTGCAGTGGAACCACACTCTTTCTTCTTAGCCTCTTGGCCTTCAACTTAGGACACGACTTGATCAAGTGATCATTGGCTTTACAATAATGGCAACGCATCTTCTTTTTGCCCTTATCACCAGAATTGCCAGACGAAGTACTGCCAGCAGAAGCATTAGGAACATAATTTTTGCCACTCGCAGCAGAACCATAAGAAGTGGCTGCATTACTGTTACCACCCTTTCTTTGAGAAGCAATAAAGGCCTGTTCAACTGCACGCTGCCTAGTCCTGTTTTTTCTAGAAAGTGACTCTTGCAACAGCAATGTGCATAATGCATCAAACTTGACAACTTCAGGATTTCGTTGATGTCTCCAAGTACTAGCAAATGTCTGGTAGGAATCTGGTAAGGCATCAAGAACCGTCTGCACAAGGGAACTGTCTGAAATGACTTCACCTGCAGAAATAAGTTGATCATTGATATCCTTGATACTAGCAAGGAAAGTGTCCATATCATCTTCCTCATGCATAATCTTCGACTCCAGCTCTTTACGTAGCAAAGCAATTTTAGCCTCATTGCGGCTTGCATAAAGACCTGCTAGAATATCCCAAGCCGGTTTTGCAGATTTTGCAAAACGGATGTGAGGAACAATGGTGCGCTTCACAGACAACGCAATCAATGCATGAGCCTGCGCATCCTTAACATCCCAACGAGCTTGTTCTGCCGTAGGCAAAACAACTCTAACAGTTGTTCTGTCGTAGGCAAAACAACTCTAACAGCTGCAATCCTTGCAGCAAGACCTACAACATCCTCAACATTGCCTACATCCTCAGAACCAGGACGTACATCAATGCTCTGCACAATGTTCCAGACACCCTTTGACATAAGAACATGTTGCATCATATAAGCCCACATAGGGTAGTTGTCCCCATCCAACCTGTCCTCAGCAGCAAACATCTTGAACACATCTGTGTTGTTGTTGTCAGCCATGGTAAATGTTGCACCTGATGTGAAAACTGCCCGAAAATAGGAGAAACGGAGCGGGAACAACCTGTGCTATATAGCACAAACCGTAGAAGATTGTAAGGCACCTGTTATGCAGAAAACGGCACTGACAGAAATTCTGCACAAAGTGACGAAATAGCCTGTGCAGTACTGCTTGTAGTGGAAACGGCGGCCGAAATGAGCCGAAATTTTTTGTCGACCTGCGAATGCTCGCCAAAGCTCACTGAAATCGGAGAAGGTGAGCAGGCGTGTGCTGGAGCAGCTGGCGACTAAGCCCGGGAGGACCTGACCTGCTCTGGTAGCAATTGTTGGAATTAGGGTTGCAGAGAAACACACACAGCTTGGAGAAGACAAAGGAAGCTCAAGGCACACAATAGAGAGTGTGTTACTTAGTGTGCAATGGAAAGATAGATAGCCCCAAAGTGATGGGCGTATATACAATGCACGGGGGAAAAAACCTCCTAAAGAGGGAAAAAATGCCCCAGCGGTCCTAGTGTGTTCACACACATCACTACCACATGTATATGGTAACAAACTTCCTTGTCTTTGCTTGCATCCAACCTTAGCAAGTGTTTTTAGGCTTGACTACATTCCATGTCAAACCATTTCTTCTTGGTGCTACCCTTCTTAAACCTTTTGCAAGACATGTGTTTCACGAAAAAGCATTCCTTCACACAAGAGCAAATTACTTCTTGAAAACTTTCCACTTGCATTCTAATGTTGGGCTCTCTTGATGCTCTCTCATGCTTAACATTTGGTCCACCATAATAGCATATATAAGTGCTCGTTTGAAGTCTAGACGTAGGTATAAATGATTCAGATCATGATTGGAGGCTACATGCTTGGGTCTTTTACCACACTTGAGGTCAATACATAACATCCTATGATCCAATTCCGGATTCCATTCACCAAGTGTAAAGCTTTATATGCAGTCTAGAGTGGCTTTCGAAAACAACATATAGTCAATCACGCTATCACCATTGTGCTTTCTACATGTAAAGTCATTGGTGCCTTGCCATAAAGATACACCATTTGCAATGAGCATTCCGGTACTATCACACATATGTAGAAGTGACTTTCCATAGTGATCCAGTTCTTTTGCATCATTAGAATTTCGATTATACATGTATGCGTCATCCATTCTTCTTGAGACATGCGGCATGCCGACTTGTTGTATGTCGTATTGTAACGCATTTGTGCGAGCATTCATGTCTCCAAAGACAATCACTTCACCCTGGTCATTGTAACGAGCAATGTCTTCCTCTAGTTCAACAAAGGGCTGATCTCTATCCATATCCAAGCGAGCATAAAAATTGGAATAATAGTGAGGAATGTAGTAACCAGCCACAAACATGACTTAACCATTTGGTGGGCTGATTTTCAGCCATAAGTAGTGTTTATACTTATCTTCTTTGACAATGAAAACATATTTCAAACCCTTTTTGATCATACATGCTACACCTCCTTGGCCTCTAAGTTGCCTTGCATTTTTGGTTCACATCAAAGAATGCACATCGTATTTGTCAAATCCAAGAATTTGTTGTGCATCATGCTCCCATGTTTCGATAAGAAGTATCACATCAGAGTCATTCGTAAGCTCATCAATGCCAATTCCCACATTCCATGGATACCCGTTACAATTCCAAAAGCTTATTCGCAAGCATGAGTTGGTCTCATAGATCATGTGTACCTATTTGTTGGGTGGACTTGCATCCTCCTCAAGTGACTTTTCTTCTTGAGATGACACCTTAACCTTCTTGCTTCTTTCCTCATATGCTTTGCGACGTACATTTTGTTGCATAAGAGTGTGATCCTCATATACATCACAACCCGTTTCTTTGAGGTAGATCCAACTATTATCAAGGATGATCTTTCTCTTTATCTCATCAGCATGGTACATACAATAGGTCTTTCTCCCAAGCGATGGACTCCTTGTTTTCCAACTCGATGTGCACCATAAGCCATGATTCCAGACATGCCAAAGTATGTAGCAAAAAACTCTTCAATAGCAACCGCAAGAGATTGCGGTGTTTCCATGCTTTCCTCCTTGATTCCACGAATGACAATGTTCTTTGAGCATTTTTGCCATTCTTGCAATTCTTGAGTGTCCACATTCTCTACATTCTTTGCTTGGACAACGGCTTGCGTGATAGGAGATGTAGAGACCACATTATCCTTACATATATCAGTCCATGATTTTGATGCATTTCTCATCTCACATACATCATGTCGTATTGTATCTAATGTTTTCTCTTTCAATACATGATCACTCTTAACTTTGCTCAAGCACTCTTTCAATACATTCATGTCAGAGCGCCTACATTCTTGAACTTCATTCTCAAGATGCATCAAGCGCGTTGTTTGCATTTCAAGAACCTTGTTAAGGTGCTCATTCTCCACAACAAGAACTCTTAAAGTGCCATCCTCCATTGCAAGTGCGCGCAACTCTTCACCTTGCTTGTTGACGGTTTCTTGTAATGAGACCAAGTAAGCCATGATCATTGTTTCCATTGTTGTAGACAATGTGGTTGGATTTGTCCGACATTGCCTTCAGGTCGGCAATAAAAACACAAAGTTTTGACAAATGTTTCAATTTTGAGATGCTATTACAGCAAAGCCTTTCATTGCTTAGAAAAATTTGGTATTTACATCAATGCGTAGAGGGCTTTGTGCTCTTTAATTGAGGCTATAGATCACCTAAATCGGAGTTCAAATGAAGAAGTTATGATCAAAAGAGTGAATTGTTGTCTACTAGGTCAAAAAAAAGCTCTCTGTGTGTGTGTGTGTGTGTGTGTGTGTGTGTGTGCGTGTGTGTGTGTGTGTGTAAGAGAGAGAGAGAGAGAGAGAGAGAGAGAGAGAGAGCTATTTATCTAGGCTATGCCAGCTAGCTTGACATTTTGGTACGATTGGTGGAGTGAGGTGTCTACCTTTTGAGATTTGAAGGGAATGGTGTCGCTGAGATGAGCCAAACTCCATCGAGTTGAGGACATTTTTTGTCACCAAACCCATAAGCATTTTGAGTCACTGCTACAATATATCAAGGTTGTGTTTGTAGAAGTAGAAGTGCTTAATTATGTATGGCACCTTGAAGCACAGTACAGGGTGAGCAACACAATGTGCAAGTAGGACAAAGTCACAAATGGAGTGGGCAAGACATAGTGCAGGAAGGTAGATGTTGCTAGGAGCAAGAGGCATCAAAAGAGAAGTTAGCAGTAGACACTTGGCATCCAAAGAATTTAAGTTAAGGGTGGACATTTTTCATAAATGCACATAACACTTGGAGAAGGATAGAGTTGAGACTCATGGACATAGATACCAATCAAACTCATAGACTCTTTGAGATTCCAAGGGAAGTTAAGGGGACAAAAGGCAGATTTTCCACCAACTTGCAACACTTTCCCTCCAGAGATAGAATAAGAAGAAAAGAATTTGAAACGCTTCAAGATCCATTCTTGTAGAGAGAGAAGAAAAGAAGTACAGAATTGGTAACGCCGCATGAACAATCCACACATGGAGGTAGATAGAGAAGAAGAGAAGTAATTATAACGTGTAGGAAAACTCCTTGCAAGGATGCCCACACACACATACATAGGCTATCCTCTGGCGAGGTTGAATTGCACACTTTCTTGATAATATACCATTTTACTAGAATTCCCCTGCCTATAAGCTGCTCACCAAGACAATTCAAAGTTGTACACTCCATAGCCATGTTTACTCGCCAATTAACAAAAATCATCTCTTTGTCTTCTTTTTGTTTTGGTTATGGCAAGGCCTTATCTCTATCTCTCTCTCTATAGCCCTTCGGGACCTATGCAAGATGAACTCTAGGTTATGCTCATATGCATATTGGTAGTCTTTAATGCATGTAACTTAGGTATCTTTCTCTCATTCTCTCTCAAATTGAGATGTGAAAGGGGTCCCCTACTCATAAATGGATAACTAAACATTGAATCTCTTTTTGCATTCATTCATGCATCACTTTTGAGGGTTCCATGCTCACAATCCCATTCGGTCTCCTATCCCTTTTTGCTATGACTTCACTCACATGCCCTTGTTGGGGGTTCTCAAAGCTACATGGTCCATGAGATTTGCATGGTGTGCACTTCCCTCTTAGCATGTTGAATTCAACGCACACGCTTGTTTCCTCTCTCTCTCTCTCTCTCTCTCTCTCTCTCTCTCTCTCTCTCTCTCTCTCTCTCTCTCTCTCTCTCTCTCTCTCTCTCTCTCTCTCTCTCTCTCTCTCTCTCTCTCTCTCTCACACACACACACACACACACACACACACACACACACATCTAGTGGATATGCAATGGAGATACCTTAAATCCGGATGACCTCTCCCTCTTTTGAGCTACATACAGGCACATGAAGTGGTTCGATAGCCTCTCAGAGACATATCATGCCTGGTAAATCGGATAATTTGGAGCACAGCCCGTTTTACATACAAGTTCAAACCCATTAGGTAGGTGCTTTGTGCCTACTCATAATGGTTGTGGTAATATTGTACTTATGTCGTGTAGATTGAGTCATAATGATTGATGTTAGATTGAATATAATGCAATTTGAGTTTTGCTGCCAATATCTTATACGATTTATACTTGATTTTTTGCAAAATTATATGAAATAGATGGGATGTTGTGCGCTCATGATCTTGATTACTTATATAACTATTAAATTGTACTTTAGTTAAATAATTTTTTTGCTAATAGATGTCTAATGTAATCTGTGCCTTCTCATAATAGATGCATGCAGTGTATTTCCAGGTATCTTATAGTTGGGGCAATGGTGTATCAAATGCGTTCTTCTTGCTGTACTTATCCTAAAAATGATATGGTTTCTCTTGACATCATTGAATGGTTGT
Organism: Adiantum capillus-veneris; assembly: GCF_014529385.1. NCBI lineage: Eukaryota > Viridiplantae > Streptophyta > Polypodiopsida > Polypodiales > Pteridaceae > Adiantum > Adiantum capillus-veneris. The sequence continues at coordinate 73,096,243 of NC_140947.1, read as the reverse complement.
GATATTGAGTTTTAGCATTTGCTAATGTTCATACTTTGAGTAGTTATTCTCTATGCTATGGAAGCCTCAAACCTCTCGTGGAGGGTCTCAACTAGAGATTGCATACATAGTTTTTTTTTAAAATGGTGGGAATTCCAAACAATTTTGGGCAGGCAGGTAGTAGTAGTTTTTTACCTTACCTACTGAGATTTTGCTCGCTTTGATTCAAGCTGATAACAAAACGGTGACTCCTATCATAAACACATAAAGCTAGACTCAATTGATAGATAGTTTTTCGATGATTGTTAGGTGCATGCACAAAATTGACAATCTTGGCTATGGACAAGGAAATAAGTAAATGATTTTCCTTCATTGTGATGGATATACTAAAGGTTATTATGCTTTAACTACATTGCTAAAATTAATAGAATATAAAGGACCGTGATAGTCTCGCTTTCAAAATCGAAAAGGAAATCTAGGTATGTATATCCTCTCTTACAGATTTTGAAATTAAAACAAAGTGTATTTACATAGAAGGGAAAGTTTGAGTGAGATAAATGCTAATGTTGATAAGCCATAAACCTCCCGTGGAGGGTCTCATTGAGTAATGGCGTAAGCTCAGATTTTTTGGAAAAGCGGTTTGAAATACAAACAAGATGCTGCCCAATTTTTTGCAAGATTTTCATTTACCTCAAAAGACAGTAACCATTATAATTAGTAGGAAAAACAAACTTCTCTTCTCTGGAAAATTTGAGATACATATGATTGTACACACATGTTTTACCTTTCTTTAAGTTTACTTTTCTTACTTGAAATTCAACTCATTGTCAATCCTTATGGTATAGCTATATACTAGGACTACATGTGTGACATGGATAACAACCGGGTCTAGTGTTGACACCTCCAACTTGCACAAACATACAAATTCTAACTACATGTTTTTGTATGGATGCACATAATAGCTGGATCCTTCTCCTTGTAGGTGTAGTGGAGGCTCATCCCAAGGGATGGACACATATATTTACAAAAACAAGATGCTTATCTGTAAATATTCAAATATCAAAAATTGTATTTAGATGACTATATTGACTATGAGATGGAATATGGTGTATTTGATACAAACAAGAGAGTATTTTATACAAGAAATATCTATTCTAACTTTTATGAATTCTTATTTTTAGGTATTTTCATTTAATATATTATTTAATGAAATTTTCTAAGTATGGTTCAAATATGAGGGGATTTTCATACGTAAACACACACACACACACACACATAGAGGACATGTGAAGGGTGGGAGTGACTGAAAGAGACCAAGTAGGCAGAGGCAAGTCTTGGTTGAAAGCGCGAAAGAGAGTAGAGGGGAGAAATTGGCCACCTGTTTAGCAGAGTTGTTCCGTTAGGCAGTTGAGAGAGAGATCAAGTAGGTGGGCAATGAACGGCAATCCTAACATTTAGCTGAGCTTGCTTCCATGCGTAGTGAGGAACAAGGGGCCTAGGCCAGCGAGAATTGGTGAAATTGGCTAAAGAGGGGGCAAATGGTAGGACATTACAGGGGCAACTGTCGGTAGGATGAGGAGCGGGTGGAGCTAGCAGGAAGATGACGAGCCTGAGAAGGCAAAGAAAATCTCAGTTCTAGGCTTGAAAGAGAGCAAGAATGAGATGGCAAGGGAAATATACATGAGAGGTAGTGGAGGGGCTCTTGAGTTGCAAGCAAGCAATATATTTGGTGCTCTCTAGTTGCAGGCAGTCAACTCACCACCTACCTCCAATGTGGAACTGGACTCTAGCGCCCACCTCAAGGATTTGTTACTCAAGCTTGCAAGGTCCCTCACCTGCGCCAAGTCTTTTACGGCAGTAGCTGGTACTTCAAAGCAATGTCTAGGATGCAACCCGCCATGTGCGGGCAGCCCGCTGCTTAAGGAGTAGCACCATGTTGGCAATATCATTCAAGGGGTAGCGCCATAAGGCAATGCCACATCGACAATTGTGTGGGGTGGTAACTGAGGTTCAAAGTGTGTAGTAGAAGAGGATGGGAAGGGTGATCTGGTGGCTACAAATTGGTTCAAAAACCTTGTCTTTTGAATATAAAAAATTATAGATATAGACATTTTCCATGTCTCATTCACCAAAGAAATCTCTTTATTGATTTTTCCTTGGTTTCTATCCCCAACTAACCAATGAAATAAATGACCATTAACTTCATGCACCAATCAAGAAACTAGTCAATTTCAAAAATAAATAAAAAATATTTTTGAAAGAACCTCTTCTTTTTCATTAGCAAAAAGGGGAGGTGTCACTGAAGCCTTACCCCTTTGGGGCAAGCCAAAAATCAAAGCACAAGTTAAACTAATCATATTATGAAAGTTTATCAAAATTATTCAAGGAAAGAGTGCACAAAGCGAGTGCCATACAAAAGTATGGGGGCGAATTAGCACAATGTCTCTCCAAAATTTATAAAGAACATAAATTATGTTAGTCTAATTCCTACTACATAGATATGTGAATCAAGAAAGATATGAAAAAAGTAAATTGTCAACACTTCGATGATGCATATTTTATGCATTATTTTGTCTGTCTGCAATTTGTACATAAAGTAATTTTATTGAGATCAAAGCTTTCATGGTGGCCCAAAGTGTTCTGGCTGCAAACATAGATGATTGCATCTTGAAGAGAGCCCTCAACAACGGCACCATGTTGGGATGTCACATAGTATAGGCCAAATCCACATACAATGAGCCAACATAATTGTCAATCTAAAGAGTAATAGCATGGTTAGGGTTTGGATGCATCACATGAGAAGTTTAAGAGTTTTCATTAATGTATTGATAAGAGGATTCACAAAGTACTAAACAAATGAGAATAGAGAGAACCCATGGCAAGGTGCATCTTTTTGAAAGACTATGTGACGCTATATCAGTGTCGTTGAGGTTGAGGCTTTATCTCATATTTGTTAGATTTTAGTCACTAGTTGCTTCAAACAATGGAACCTCATAACTAATGGATGCTGCTTGTTTTGCCTTGTCTTACTGGATGGCTCCTTGTTAATAATGCACATGGTGGGACTATTCCCTTACTTTTTAGATACCATGTCTTGGAAATTTTCCTACATAGCAAGAACTAACCACCTTGGACTACCTACCACAATTAGTATGTGGGTGTTTCTTGCCATGTAATAAGCGCAGTTCTCAAGTTTTTTTTAAAATACCTCTCTCTCTCTCTCTCTCTCTCTCTCTCTCTCTCTCTCTCTCTCTCTCTCTCTCTCTCTCTCTCTCTCTTTCAAAACGATGTCTAGATAGTTCCTCTAATTTTGTTGCTTGTTATTCAATACTCCTACCATCTTTGTAACCTTTTCTGGTGCATAGTAAGATTTTTTGCCCCATCTCGTGGATTCCATAGTTAACTCATAGGGTTTCGGGCTACTACTGATGTTGCTTGCAATATGGAAACCAGCTAGAATGCTCTCACAATTGATTGTCGACTTCTATAAAAATGGTGAGGGATTCCTTTTTCACTCACTTAGCCTTGCAGTACCTTATAAATGTGTGAGTGTGAGGGATGTTGTGCATCCTTGCTGTGGCAAAACGTTCTCAGCTTTAACATGGAATTAATGAATACACAGCAACTTCACAAGTTCTTTTTTCTCACGCATTCTATTTGGTTTCAATCAATTGTTAGCCTTTTGTTTGGTCTTTATCACCTTCGCAGTTACTGTGGCCTACCTGCCGCCATGATAATAATGTGCTTTTGGAACTATTAATAGGCTTTAAAGTTTGTTGCCTATTACTCCCTGGGCTTGTATCTTTTTCAACACAAAACAAATTTTTTTGTGAGTAATATTGATTTTAATATACTACAAAGCATTAAATTTAGACAAATTGTTGGAAACCACTATTGTTAATATCGACATTTCATTATTGACTATCATAATAAATTATTTAGCTTCTTTACTGCTTATGGGGATTTCAAGCTATTGTAGTTATACTGGTTATATTAACTATTGGCCTTATTGTGTTGATAAGTCTTTGCTCGTTTCTTGATAAACCTGCTTACAATCTACTCTATTGAAACTCTGTAATAATTTTTCCTCTTTAACTAGCTCTAAGCTTGACCTGACTACTCTGCAGCTTAATAGATTGCTGACCTTTTTGGTCCTACATCTAATGTTTCTGAAAAATATGCCTTTGATAACTGAGAGGCTGATCGCTTATAGTATTGGTATTGGTTGATGGTATTCTAATGAAGATCTTTGATCTTTCTATTGATTGGTTGGATCGATGCTAAACTGAAGGGTATTTGCTTATATTGATAGTGAATATCTTGGTTCCTAACATGGAACACCAAAACTAAATTGAGGTATTTTCACTTTCTTGGTACTGGAATATTTTTTGCTATATCTCTAGGTTGGGAACACCATGTTTAAATTAAAGTTGTCTGACCTCAAATGGTTGATTGGTTACAGGCTGGTTTGCAGGCTCAAAATATGTGTTCTTTTATTGGTGTTCCTTCATTTGAGTGCTTCTACGAATACCTTAGCACTATGTGGCTACAAGGGCTTTAAAAGCGATGATTCTTAACAACTTGTGGCTATAAGCACTTCTTGACCTAGACTTGGATTCATTTACCTAAATGAGGCTAACTGGCATGCCTAGTATCTCAAACATAGACTCTCCTTTGGATTTTTTCTGCTGACTATTTGTGGAAAAACACATGGATTTGTTGATTTCTTATACATACACATTTTCATTTTGTGATTTCAACCTTAAACTTACTATTGAGAGATTTGTTGGGGTCCTAATCTTGAATTAAATTGCTTGGATTAAAGCCTAGATTTTGGCTTGGATCCAATTGATAGTTTGGGCATACCTTTTTTGGTTGGTCTTGGGTGTCTGATACTTTTTGGTGAGGACTCTGAGCTTTATATCTTTGCTTGATTCAGACCCTTTGTTACTAGAAATCTTGACTAATGATCCTTTCTTTGATTTACATTATGGTAATTATGGGAGGAGCCTTTGTTTCATATGGCCAAAATTCTGAGTTGTTTTGCTATATATTTAAATTTGACAATTATTTTCTTTTAACTATGATTTATGAAACATTGGAGAAGATTGGGTTGTATAATCTTTATGATCTACATTGTTCTAGATGTGCTTGCAATACATTTACCACATTGGCTGGTCATGATATAAAGCATGATCCTTTTGCTAACTATGAGTGCCATGGAGTTCAAAGTGGATTTTTTTGGGAGAGGATATGGGTCTAGCTGTTGTAGGAACTTTATTGCATCTATATGATTCAATTCTAAAAAAGACAATGAAATCTTGTCTCTATAATCATAAAACCTTAGAAACTATGCAAGATGAACTTGATTGCAAACATGGCTTCTCAAATCACTTTGAAATTTTATTGAGGATGGCTTATGGATAGTAGGCAAGTGTGAACTCGTGGAATAAATAAAAAGCTACTTTAAAATAAAGCTATCAAAATGAAGTCATAGTTTGAAAACTTGAAAAAAAAAGGAAAGTACTTGGGATATTGCTCTTACTTTTTCAAACAATGGCTAGTCTAATATTTAATCAGGGGATTTTTCACAATATAATTGCTTTATTAAATAATATTGGGTTAAATACAAGTATTGCCACTTGCATTGGAAGGGTGATGGCCTTCTAATGCATTTACATTCTATATACTAAATACTTAGATGAAAAAACTTTTTAGGATTGTAGTTAACGCTCAAAAGTTTTAAGTAGGACAAGGTTAAAAACTAGTAGGTTCCTTGATACCTATACTACATATTCAAGGTTAATGAATTTGTTGTCTTGTTTATATGGATGCAAGTGAGAATGCTATCTTTACTTAAAATTGTGTAGCTTAGCTGATGTTCTACTCTGAAGATGATGGTCAATTTCAACCTTGATAACATCTACAACTCTAGTACTTATGTATAGAATCATTGGAACGATACCTCATTCGTACCATATTGTACAAAAATGAATCTCATGCTGAGTCATTTTTGTAGACACCATTGTCTAGTTGTGTAAAGCTAGTTATCTTTTGCATTTTATGTCTTTTTGTGTATAAGTATTATGTCTAATACATCAACACTCTCACCGGCCTACTATTGATAAGTCCTTTTTGGTTGACAGATGTTAGGTGTTTTGGACATTGGCCTCAGGTAGGGGTTCCTATTCACACCTTTATGTTTCTTTGGCTTAGCTGGTTGTTGGTAATAGAAGATACCAATTATGCTTTCTCTGGTTAGATTTTGTATGTAGAATTGAAGTTTTTTTATGATAACGACTACAAAAAACATCTACACTACTTTTTACTGGCTGACAAAGCCTTAAAACCCCCATTGGAGTACTTTCTTGTCTAAAGACATTACCAAATACTATTTTGAAAAGACATCCTTCACTATCTTTTTGGATGTTCGAAGTATTAAAACTCTTTTGGATTTAGACTTGGCTTTTTACTCTCATCGACTTAATGAGGTAGAAGGCACATACTTAATGTGCCTACTGCCTTAAGATTATGGTACCCAGGTAAGGGTGGCCGTGCGCATGCGCACAAACACACACACAATCTCTTTACTTGCCTATAATTGTTACATGTAGCTACAATGTGCAAGCAATCTGCTTGTTGCATTTGCCCGTCATTGCACTTTTTCCAAGTAGCTACTTCCGCCTGCTATCCTGTAGTGATCTTGTAGTTGGCTTTTAATATTATGCACTTGCCCTGATCTTAGCTAGATTATCTCATAATTTATTAGATTTTAGTCACTAGTTGCTTCAAACAATGAAACCTCATAACAAGTGGATGCTTTTGCCAATTTTTGCCTTGTCTTATTGAACGGCTTCTTGTTAATACTACCTTACTTTTTAGATACCTTGCCTTGGAAATTTTCCTACTTATTAGTGGGAATTAACCCCCTTGGACTACCTACCACAATTAGTTTTGGTTACTACTTTCCATGCAATAAGTGCCCTTCTCAAGTTTTTTCTATTGATAACCTTACTCTCTCTCTCTCTCTCTCTCTCTCTCTCTCTCTCTCTCTCTCTCTCTCTCTCTCTCTCTCTCTCTCTCTCTCTCTCTCCCCCCCCCCCACCAAGAACAATGTCTAGCTCATTTTTTGTTGTTCCTCTAATTTTGATGCTTGCTATTCAATACCTCTACCATCTCTGTACCCTTTTCTAGTGCATACTAAGATTTTATGCCGATGGTAACCACTGTCGTTAATGCTGGAATGTAGTTATTGACTGTCATAATAATTTATGACAGTTAGCTTCTTTGCTGCTTCTAGGGATTTCAAGCCGTATTAATTATACTGGCTATATGGATTGTTGGAATTATTATGTTTATAAGTCTCTGTTATTTGCTTGATAAGCCTGCTAAGAATCTGCACTATCGAGACTTTGTAACAATTTTTTCTCTTTGACTAGCTCCTGACCACTCTGAAGCTTTATGATTGCTGGCCTTTTTGGTCCTAATCTGATGTTTCTAAAATATATGACTTTTGTAACTGGGAGGTCGATCTCTGATGGTATTGACAAGCACCACTTTGTGGTTCACTACGAGTAATGGTAACATCTAATGGTGTGTTATACTTGGGGTTTTGTGTTTATACTCTTGGCCTAGAACTTTCAAATTCTATTGAGGATTTTTTATCTTTCTATTGAATGACTGGCTGGTTGATGAATTGAAGGTTTTTTAGTTTATAGTAATAGTACATAACTCAGGATTGCCTACTTTTAGTGGAGTTTTGATAAGGATGTTGGTCTCTTGGTTCTTGTCATGGAGCACTAGTACTAAATTAAGGTATTTTTACTTTCTTGATGCTGGAATATTTTTGGGTATATTTCTTGGTTGGGAATGTTGACTAATTATAGGCTGCTTTGCAGGCTGAAAATATGTGTTCATTTATTGGTGTTGATTCACTTGGGTGCTTCTAGAAATATCTTAGCACTTTGTGGCTATAGGGGCTTTGAAAGTGATGATTCTTAAAAACTTGTGGCTATAAGGGCTTCTTGACCTAGACTAGGATTCATTTACATAAATGAGGCTAACTTACATGCCTGGTACCTCAAAGATAGACTCTCCTTTGGATTTTTTGTGTCAACTGTTTGTGGAAAAGCACATGGATTTGTTGGTTTCTTATACATACAAACTTTGATTTTGTGATTTCAATCCTAAGCTTACTACTGGGAAAGTTGCTAGGGTCCTAATCTCAAAATTAAATTGCTTCGATTAAATTTAGCCTAGATTTTGGCTTTCATCTAATTGATGGTTTGGACATACCTTTTTAGTTGGTCTTGGTTATATGATTCTTTTTGCTCAGGAATTTGAGCTTTGATGTCTTTGCTTCATTCTAACCCTTTGTTTCTAGGAATCTGGATTAGTTTTGTTCCTTTGATTTACATATGGTAATTATGGGAGGAGCTTTTGCTTCATATGGCCGCAATTTTGGACTGTTTTGCTTATGAATATTTGACTTTGACAGTTCCTTTTCTTCTAGCTATGATTTATGAAACAATAGAGAAGAATGGCTTGTATAATTATTATGATCTACCTTGTAATACTTTTACCACATTGACTAGTCATGATATAAAGCATGATCCTTTTGCTAACTATGAGCGCCAAGGAGTTCAAAGTGGATTTTTTTGGGAGAGGATATGGGTCTAGTTGTTAAGGAACTCTACTGCATCTACATGATTCAATTCTCAAAAAGTTAGTGAAATCTTGTCTCTATAATCATAAAACCTTGGAAAATTGTGCAAGATGAGCTTGATTGCTAAACATGGCTTCTCAAATCACTTTGAAAACCTATTTGAGGATAGTGTGAACTTGTGGAAAAGGTAAAAAGTTACTTTAAAATAAGGTTGTCAAAATGATGTGGATACTTCTCTGAGAAATTAGTTGTTAGCTTGAAAATTTGAAAAAAATGGAAAGTACTTGGGATATTGCTCTTTCTTTTTCAAAAAATGGCTAGTCTAATATTTAATCAAGGGATTTTTCACAATATAATTGCTTTGTGAAATAGAATTGGTTTAAATACAAGTATTGCCACTTGCATCGAAAGGGTTTATGGTCTTATGATGCATTATATTTACATACTCTATACTAAATACTATAAAAAACAAACTTGTAAGGATAGAAGTTTAGGTTGAAAAGTCTTAAGTAGGACAAGGATAACAACTAATAGGTTCGTTGGCACTTGTAATACGTATTCAAGGCTAGCAAATTTGTTGTCTTATTTATACGGATGCATGTGAGAATGCTATCTTTACTTAAAATGGTTTAGCTTAGTTGCTCTCTGACTTTGAGGATGATGCTTGATTTCAACCTGATAATACAAATCTAGTACTTATGTATAGGATCATTGGAATGATACCTCATTCCCACCATATTGTAAAGAATGAATTTGATGTTGAGTCATTTTTTTACAAACCATTGTCTAGTTATGTAGAGCCAATTATCTTTTGAGCTTTATGTTCTTTGTCTATAAGTATTAAGTTTAATACAACAACACACACATCCTAAACACAAGGCCTTCCTAGAAAATTGGGCTGGTCGGGATGCTGGCTTTGGACTAATGAAGTGTTTGTGGTCTTCGATGGGCCCATTGTCTATAAATCTGTTTTGGTTGTCAAGTGTTGGGTGGTCTAGACATTGGCCTCAGGCAGGGGTTCCTATTCACTGGCTTTATAGTTCTTTGACTTGGCTAGTTGCATGTAATAGGAGCTACCAATTAGACATTCTCTGGTTAGATTTTGTATCTAATATTGAAATCAATAATAAAGACTATAAGAAACATCTACACTATTTTCTACTGGGTGAAAAAGCCTTATAACTCCTACTAGAGTATTTTCATCTCTGGAGACATTATCCAATACCGTTTTGATGAGACATCCTTCACTTTGTTCTTGGATATTTGAAGTATTACAACTGTTTTGGAGTCAAACTTGGTTGTTTACTCTGATTGACTTGATGAGGAAGTAGGCTCGTACTCAATGAGCCTATTGCCTTAACATTGAGTATGGTGCCTGGGTAAGTGTGTGCGCGCGCGTACACACACATACACACACATAGGTGATCACTTTACTTGGTTATGTTTACTACATCCGTCTACAATTTGCTTGTTGTCTTTGCCAGTAATTGCATTTTTTCCAAGTAGCTATACTTTAACCTGCTATTCTATAGCGATTGTAGTTGGGTTTTAATATTCTACACATGCCCTCATCTTACCTAAATTATCTCATATTTATTAGATATTACTCACTAGTTGTTTCAAACAATGGAACCTCATAACTAATGGATGCTGCTAATTTTTGTCTTGTCTTATTGGATGGCTTCTTGTTAATACTACTCTTGGTGGGACTATTTCATTACTTTTTGGATACCCTACCTTGGAAATTTTCCTACTTGCACTATCTACCACAGTTAGTATTTGGGTATTTTTTGCATTATAACAAGCGCCCTTCTCAAGGTTTTTTATTAATACCCTCTCTCTCTCTCTCTCTCTCTCTCTCTCTCTCTCTCTCTCTCTCTCTCTCTCTCTCTCTCTCTCTCTCTCTCTCTCTCTCTCTCTCTCTCTCTCTCTCTCTCTCTCTCTCTCTCTCTCTCTCTCTCTCTCTCTGTGCACCAAAATGATGTCTAGCTCATCTTTTATTGTTCCTCTGATTTTGATGCTTGCTTATTAATAACTCCTACAATCTTCATACCCTTGGTGCGTACGAAATTTTTTTGCCCCGTCTTGTGGATTCCATAGTTAACTCATAGGGTCTCACACTATTATTGATGCTACTTGGAGTGAGTGTGATGAATGACGTTGTGCATCCTTACTGTGGCAAAATGTTCTCAGCTTTTAACATGGAATTAATGAAAACACTTAAGTTTCATAGGTTCTTTGTTCTCACCCTATCTGTTTGGTTTCAATAAATTTTTGGGCATTTTGTTTGGTTTTTATTGCCTCTGCAGTTACCGTGGCCCACTTGCAACCATGATAAAAATGGGCTTCCAAAATTATTAGTAGGCTTTAAAGTTTGTTGGCTACTACTCCCTGGGTTTGTCTAAATATTTTTTAGCACAGAACTGGTTTTTTGTGAGTAATAGTGATTTTGATATACTACATACCCTAAAGCTATGAAAATATGAAGGTAACCATTATCATTAATGGCGGCATGTTGTTATTGACTGTCATAATAATTTTTTTAGCTTCTTTGCTGCTTATAGGGCTTTCAAGCCATGATAATTATATTGGTTATATGGATTGTTGGCCTTACTGTGTTGATAAGTCTTGCTACCATATGCATGTGGTAGTGATGTGTGTGAACACACTTAGGACTGCCGAGGCATTTTTCCCTCATTAGGAGGTTTTCCCCCCGTGCATTATTGTATATACGCCCATCATTCTGCGGCTATCTATCTTTCCATTGCACACTAAGTAGTACACTCTTTGTTGTGTGCCTTGAGCTTCCTTCGTCTCTCCAAGCTGTGTGTGTTTTCTTGCAACCCTAATTCCAACAATTGGTATCAGAGCAGGTTGTGTCCTCTGGGGCTTAGTTGCCAGCAGCCCCAACACACGCTTGTTCACTTTCTCCGATTTCAGTGAGCTTTGGCGAGCGTTCGCAGGTGGACAAAAATTTTGGGTAAGCTCAAAGACCTTAGTCTGCTCAGATTTCTTATTCGAGCTCATTTGGGCCTCCATTTCCACTACAAGCAATACTGCACAAGCTATTTCGTCATTTTGTGCAAAATTTTTGTCAGTGCCGTTTTCTCCATAACATGTCCCTTACAATCTTCTACGGTTTGTGCTATATAGCACGTGTTGTTCCCGCTTTGTTTCTCCTTTTTTTGGTCAATTTTCACATCAAGTACAACATTTACCATGGCTGACAACAACGAGTCACGTCTTCGAGCGAGCTCAATGGAGCAAGCTTTGGAGCAAGGTTTTTTTTTTTTTTGCCGCCCTCCTTGGATTTGCTTCCTCCTCCTTCCTCCTCTTGCCGCCCATGTGCCTCCTCCCCTCCACTTGCTTCTCCTCCTTAGCCTCCTCCTCCAACATCCTCCCTCCCTTCCACTTTCTTCCTCCATCTCCTCCTCTAGATGCCATCCTCCTCCTCCTTCCTGATCCCTCTCCTCTACCTCATTCCTCCCTCTCTGTGCTCTCTCTCTCTCTTCTCTTGTCCTCCCATGTCTCTGTTTCCCTCTCCCCCACTACCCTCCCCCTCCCCCTCTCCCCCCTCTCTCTATCTCTCTCCCCCTCCCTCTCCCTCTCCTCTACCTCATTCCTCCCTCCCTCCCTCCCTCTCTCTCTCTCTCTCTCTCTCTCTCTCTCTCTCTCTCTCCCCCCTCCTCCTCCTCTTGTCCTCCCATGTAACCAAGGCCCTTAGCACGTTGCTACGATGATCGTTTGGTAGTTCGGCGCATGCAAGATCATATATTCGATCATCTGTCAACCACTTTAGTCTCCTGCTCTAGTCTATGTCCATAAGCAATCTAGAAACAAATGTTAAAAATTTTAGAGCAGCACGTGAATGTTGTTAGGAAATAAGACGTAGCTAAATGGATATTTGAGTAGATTACTTAATGGAGAGAGATAGATTTCACACACAAGAGATTATAGAGTAGAGAGAGAGAGAGAGAGAGAGAGAGAGAGAGAGAGAGTACACAAGATATACGTGGTTCACCCAATGTGGACTACATCCACAAGAAAGCAGCCACTCAGTGGCTTTAGTACTTCAAAACAAGAAGTAGTTTACAAAGGGATTATACCCTTAATAGAGCTCCCGCCTTGCTTCACTCTCACCACCTCACACTCAACTTGTTGCATCAACTTCACACTATAAAATGTGTGTAGAAATGGCCTCCTTTTATAGGCCAAAAGGGATGCCCTCTCTCATGAGAGGCAACCATGTGTAGCCGCCCTTGTTTAGATAAGTCCAAATCGGACCCTCCAATCCGCCCATGTGTGGCCGCCCTTGAGAAGACAAGTCCGCTTTTGAATTCGGCCACCGGTCATTGACTACCGGCCATCGGCCAACCAGCCAACCAACCGATTGTTTTTCAATTACTTTCCAGCCGCCGTCCAACCATAATATTCCGGCAAAAAGGAATATTCTGGGGCCGTGAAAATTTTGGTTTTCGGCGAGTGATTCTTATTTCCGGCGAGTGACTTTCCTTCACGCACGATGGCTTCTCCTCATAATGGGGGCCTTACAAATGTGCGTTTTTAACACAGAAAATTACAAGGGGTGAATCAGGCTCCATACTTAACAATCTCCCACTTGGAGACTGATCTCCAAACCAAACCTGTGACTACTTTCCATCCTGGCTTCTTATCCTTGAATGCCAATTGAAGACGAGCAAAATCTCAACTTCTCCTTGTTGACCACCTTTGTAAACATGTCTGCGGGATTTTCACTTGTATGCACCTTTCCTAGCTTTAGCTGTCCCTCTTCCAAAAGAGTGCGTATGAAGTGATATCTCACCTCAATGTGCTTTGTCCTTGAATGAAAGGTTGAGTCCTTTGCAAGATGGATAGTGCTTTGGCTATCACTGTACAAGACACAATTGTCTTGTTTAAATCCAAGCTCTTCTAAGAATCTGTGAAGCCACAAAAAAAATTTGCTTGCCTTCGTCATTGCTTCATACTCTGCTTCCATGGTAGAAAGTGAGACCACTTTGTGGAGCTTTGAAGCCCAGCTTATTGTTGTGCCTCGAGCCGTGAAGACATAGCCAGTAGTGCTCCTTCGAGTATTTTTGTCACCTGCCATATCTGCATCAGCATACCCTTCTAGAAAAATATCAGTTCCTCCAAAATACAAAGCATTTATTGTTGTCCCTTTTTAATACCTAAGTATCCACTTCACAACTTGCCAGTGCTCTTTACCTACGTTATCCATGAACCTACTCACAACTCCCACTGCATTTGCAATATCTGGCCTTGTCCAGACCATAGCATACATAAGAGAACCTACTGTTGCAGCATATGGAACTTTAGACATATAGGTTATCTCCTCTTGTGTCCTTGGACACATATCCTTGGTTTGTTTAAAGTGACTGGCCAAAGGTGTAGAAACTGGTTTTGCATTTTGCATTGCAAACCTTTGTAGTACCTTCTTGATGTAATCCTCTTGAGATAGCTTTATTGTCTTCTTCGTCCTGTCCCTTGATATTTTCATACCAACCTCTTTGCAGCACCTAAATCTTTCATTGAAAAAGATTTAGACAGCTCCTCTTTTAGGTCTTTGATGTCCTGCATGTTAGAACTTGCAATCAACATGTCATCAACATACAACATTAGGATGATGAACTTCCCATCTCCCAATTTCTTCGTGTAGATGCAGTGATCCGAGTTGCATCTTGTGAATCCATGATCCAACATCCATCGATCAAACATCAAGTACCATTGTCTTGATGCTTGCTTTAAACCATACAAGCTCTTCTTTAATCTATAAACCATTTTCTCCTTACCTTTTACTTCATACCCCTTTGGTTGAAGCATGTAGATTTCCTCCTCTAAGTCACCGTGAGGAAATGCCATATTTACATCCATTTTCTCGAGATTTAAATCATGAGCAGCCACAAGGCTTAAGACAAGCCTAATTGAGTTCATTTTTACAACAGGAGAAAATATTTCATTGAAGTCAATACCTTTCTTTTGAGAAAACCCTTTTACCACAAGCCTAGACTTGTACCTTTTCTTCCCACCTCATTCTTCCTTCAGCTTGTACACCCATTTGTTTTGAAGTGCCCGCTTACCTTTAGGCAACTCAACCAACTCCCATGTTTGGTTGCGATGTAGTGAGTCCATCTCCACTTGCGTGCTCTTCGTCCATTCTTCTTTGGATTCATGTTGCATAGCTTCTTCATATGATTCCGGCTCTCCAGAATCTGAGATTAAGAGATGGTTGAAGGAAGGAACAAACCTTTCTGGAGGTCTACTTGCTCTTGTAGATCTTCGGGGAATAGGTTGAGGCTCCTCATTTGGTTGATGTTGTTGCACATTGTCACCGTTTGCAGTCTTTGAGTCTTCACCGTCCTCAAGCTCCATGTACTCATCACCTGTTTCTTTTTTTTGTTTTCTTTCCAAGTAATCTTTGTACATATTTTGTTCGTTAATAATTACATCTCTACTCCTTAAGATTTTACTATCTTGAGGATTCCGTAGGCGATACCCAAAGTCACCTTCTCCATAGCCAATGAAGAAACACTTTTTGAACTTTGCATCTAGCTTTGATCTTAGGCTTCTATCTATGTGCATGAAATCCTCACACCCAAACACTTTGAAAAATGCATAGTTCACCGGTTTACCTGTCCATGCCTCTTCTGGAACTCCCCCATCCAATGTCGTTGAGGGGGACCGATTGATTAAGTACACAGACGTACTTACAGCTTCCACCCAAAGCTCAAGCGGTAGGCCTGCATGTAGCCGCATGCTTCGTGCTCACTCCATGATTGTCATGTTCATCCTTTCAGATATCCCATTTTGTTGAGATGTCCTTGGGGTTGCTTTGATCTTAGGCTTCTATCTATGTGCATGAAAGCTTCACACCCAAACACTTTGAAAAATGCATAGTTCACCGGTTTACCTGTCCATGTCTCTTCTGGAACTCCCCCATCCAATGTCGTTGAGGGTGACCGATTGATTAAGTACACAGACGTACTTACAGCTTCCACCCAAAGCTCAAGCGGTAGGCCTGCATGTAGCCGCATGCTTCGTGCTCGCTCCATGATTGTCATGTTCATCCTTTCAGGTATCCCATTTTGTTGAGATGTCCTTGGGGTTGTCCTTTGCCTCCAAATGCCATTGCTAGCACAAAAGCTTTCAAAAGCTTGGCTGCAATATTCGCCTCCATTGTCGGATCTGAGGCATTTAACCTTGGTACCTGTTTCATTCTCCACAAAGGCTTTCCACCTTTGAAATATGGAAAACACATCAGATTTATTCTTCATGACATAAACCCAGGTTTTTCTAGTCGCATCGTCTATGAATGTTACATAGTACAATGAGCCACCAAGTAATGGTGTACTTGCAGGACCCCAAACATCAGAATGAACCAACTCAAGTTTTTTATTTTTTCTTTCATTTCTTGATTTTGAAATTTTACCCTCTTTTGTTTACCATAAACACAATCTTCACAGAACTCTAAGTCCACTTCTTTCAAACCTAGTAGAAGTTTCTTTGTTTGAAGGATTTGCATTCCCTTGGCACTCATATGCCCAAGCCGGTAGTGCCATACCGCACTGTCAACTTCTGTAGTTGTTGGACAAGCTGAAGGTTGCATGCTAATAGTACACAAGTAAAGTGTACCGACCTTTTCTCCCTTGGCAACCACCAAAGATCCCTTTGAGATCTTCCACCGTTTGTTTCCGAATGCAATGTTGTGACCTTCATCATCCAATTGTCCTGTAGAGATCAAATTTTTGCGAAGAGAAGGAACATGCCTAACATCTTTAAGCTTCCATTCATTTCCATTAGCGGTTTTGACAGAAACTGTACCTTTGCCGACAATCTCACAAGCTTCATCATCTCCCAAGTATACATACCCAAAATTACCTTTGGTGTAATCTTGGAAATGTTGCTTGTGTGGTGTCGCATGGAATGAAGTCCCGGAATCTACTAGCCAAGAATTAGACACATTGTCTAATGAGAGAATTAGAGCATCTTTCTCTACTTTACTTGCCACATTGGCCTTTAATGTTGGCTTGTTGTCGTGAGACTCTGTCTCCTTCTTCTTCTTGGACCAGCAATCCTTCTTGACGTGGCCCTTCTTGCCACAGTTCCAACATTCAAGAACTGACTTTGAGCGTGACTTGCTCCATCTTGAGCGATCACAACCCTTTTGGTTTTTGAACCTCTCCTTAGGCCTTCCTCTTGTTTCCGCTGATAGTGCAGCACTTGATAATTCTCTTGTGCTTCTCCTTCACATTTCCTCGCTTAGGAGAACACCCACCCACAACATCATCAAACTTAAGAGTATTTATGCAAGAGATAGAATTACTTACAGCCATCACAAGGCTGTCCCAACCATCTGGTAGTGATGATAGTATAAGGAGATCTCGCACTTCGTCATCGAAATTGATTTTAATCGATTGAAGTTGACTTATGTTTGTGTTAAAGTCATTTAGGTGTTCTGCAATTGAACCATTCTCTGCCATCTTTATATTGAACAAGCGCTTCATAAGAAATACCTTATTGGATGCCTATGGTTTCTCGTAGAAGTCGTCAAGTGACTTCATCAAGTCCTCGGTGGTCTTCATCTCCGAAACATTGAAGGCCACCGTTGACACCAAGCTTAACCGGATTGTTCCCAGTGTCTTTCAATCAAGGACAATCCATGCTTCATTTACCATTGTTGCGGGCTTCTTCACACGACCGCCTAGTGGCAAATAGAGGTCCTTCTGGTAGAGATAGTCTTCAATCTGCATCTTCCAATGTTGGTAGTTTTTGCCGTTGAGCTTCTCAATCTTGAGCTTCCCTTCCTCCGCCATAACTCCCACTCAATTCAAGGAATCATTTCCTTGGGATACTTTAGCTACGAGAAAACCTTGCTCTAATACCAGTTGTTAGGAAATAAGACATAGCTAAATAGATATTTGAGTAGATTACTTAATGGAGAGAGATAGATTTCACACACAAGAGATTATAGAGTAGAGAGAGAGAGAAAGAGTACACACAATATACGTGGTTCAACCAATGTGGGCTACGTCCATGGGAAAGCATCCACTCAATGGCTTTAGTACTTCAAAACAAGAAGTAGTTTACAAAGGGATTATACTCTTAATAGAGCCCCCGCCTTGCTTCACTCTCACCACCTCACACTCACCTTGTTGCATCAACTTCACACTATAAAATGTGTGTAGAAATGGCCTCCTTTTATAGGCCAAAAGGGCTGCCCTCTCTCATGAGAGGCAACCATGTGTAGCCGCTCTTGTGTAGATAAGTCCAAATCGGACCCTCTAATCCGCCCATGTGTGGCCGCCCTTGAGAAGACAAGTCCACTTTTAAATTCGACCACTGGCCACTGGCCATTGACTTCTGACCACCGGCCAACCAACCAACCTATCTGTCGTTTTCCGACCACTTTCCAACCGTCGTCCGACCATAATATTTTCACGAAAAGGAATATTCTGGGGCCGTGAAAATTTTGGTTTCCGGCGAGCGATTTTTATTTCCGACGAGTGATTTTCCTTCACGCACGATGGCTTCTCCTCATAATGAGGGGCCTTACAAATGTGCGTTTTTAACACAAAAAATTACAAGGGGTAAATCAGGCTCCATACTTAACAAATGTAAACATAACTCCCTTTGAAAGAAATCCCTCTTAGTCTTACCTCCATCACTCTTCTCCTAAGTTAGGATCCGCAATTGCAGATGCCCGTTGCGTATTTTTCGGCCTTTCTTGTCAGCCTTATAGAATGCATTGCGGTAATGGGTAGTGAACTCCTCCGTTGAGAGCTCATTTTGCTTGTTACTCACAGATTGCAAAGCCTTTGTGTACTTTGCCTGAATCATGACATTAGTCCATTCTTTGTTTGATCCAGTACATTCTAATGCTAAGAATAACCAAAAGGACAATGAAACTTAACGGATATAGTAGTTGGGATAGCACGATAAGAGAAACCTTGTACCAGCATCTCCGCAACCCCCCACGCTTATTCATTTTAGCATCTAGTTCTCGTTGCAACCAGCATGGAACATCATCCTCCAAATCCTTAAGCAACGTATCCATGTTGGTTGTGCCCGTTGTTCTTACCATACATAGCATATCTATGAAGGAATGTTTTTACGTAGCCTTTGTCATTAATCATGTGCCAACAAAACTTACACCATTAAAAGACTAGGAAGCGATAATCATGCTATAACTAAACTTATCAATTTGACTAGGAAGCAATAATCATGCTATAGCTAAGCTTATCGATTTGACTAGAATGCATTAATTATGTTATAGCTAAGCTTATTGATTCAAGCATGCCACCACAGTGAGAACTTCTCCCTCGTTCTCTTTAGTGACCTCAACCATGCAAGTTTCCACACAGCAATGATACTTAGGCTCCTCTTTGTGAGCTGTTTAGCAAAATCGCCTTGCATAGTTTCACAAAATTCTTCTCTTCTTGATATAGACTCAAAAACAAATGTGTAAGAAGACAAGTACCTGTATCGATTTGCGCATTCCATGCCCGAAGACGGTGATTCCCATCCCATGTGTACAACATTTTTCCTTTCACGTCCCCCCACCCGGATTTATGCAATTGTTTCTCAAAACCCTCATTTAGTTGCATCCAGATTGAATCCCAGGTTTTTTGAATAGCATGACTAACTTCTACTGGATCTAGATATGGAGTCCTTATTGAAAGCATGAATCTGGCGCGATGTGGAACATATCCATTTCTAGAGAACTCCAACGCTAGATTGTTCACCCGATCTTGCACTGGCTGTACCGCTGGATGTGGTAACAAGTGGCACAATGGCACTGGTGGCAGTGGTACCTTGCAAGTATCCTATATAACCATGCTAGAAAATTTTATAATCTTGTAGCTTTCTTCACAAATGTTAGATGAGCCTACCATATCTGAAATTACAACCTCAAGGCGATGCAAAGTGTCGTCGAGCAAATCCCATTTTAGCATAGATTTCTCAGTAATAGTAAAAAGACCGCGATCTTCATCCCCTGCATCATCTCTTTCGTCATCTTCTTCACTTGAGTTGTTCGCAATAGGGACCTGGTCCTTTGATGGTGTTGTACCTTGGATTGTGTAGAGCCCTCTGCGCATTGGCTTTCACTGGCTTCTCCACTTCTTTCGCTTTGGTGACTTCTTTCTTTGTGCCAGCCGCATCCTTTTTCAAAGCAATTCTACCCTTTTTCTTTAAGGGATCCCAGCTAGGGTAGTCTTCTTTCTATGCTCGTATGACTTGCTTGCTTTCAACAACTTCACTTGCTTGATCTGCACTTCTTTTCTTGACACCCGTCGACTACTTCGTCATAGGCAAATAATTATTAGCCTACATTACTGGCAAACAACGATTAATTTCATGAGTATTTAGGGCACTAAACTCTAGTGGCTTACCTCTGCACCAAGAGTCTTTGGAGGAGGCTTTGAAACGTTTGGTTTGGGTGGAGCACCCGATGCTATGCTAGTGGCTTGTGGAGCAACAGGTACTGAACCTTTGGCTCCAGACGATACAGTTCGTTGTCCTTTTGCCTGGACACAAAATGTTGGATGTTGCTTGCAAAAGAGAGCATGTAGGACAGAATAAAATTTAGAGGTCTCATTACCAATTTTCTTATCGGGCATGCCACAACTGTGTCCACTACTAAACCTAAGGTGCACACATCATCATCAATGGGTGGAACATGTGGCAACATTAGACCGGGAGCTGAAGCCGATTGGACGGCTACTCCCAATGTGCCTCTAGGCAACTCTCTTCCATGTAGCTTTTCATAGGGTAGAGACTGGATCATGATTCCTTTCCCAACTTCTTTGCCCTTGCTTAAGAGCACCACGTGCTCATTCTTGCTAAAAGACAAATTTTTCATAGCCATCTGTTTTCCTCAAGGAAATTGAAATGAAATCTTAATATCTCAATACTATTACACACGACTTATCTTAGGTTGTGATGTTCTTCTTGAGACTCACATAAGTTTCATGAACACAGACGAAATCTTGCGAAAAGATAGATAGATAGATAGATAGAGAGAGAGAGAGAGAGAGAGAGAGCGCAAGAGATCATGGATAGCTACATTCTAATCATAAAATGTCATCAATGCACATATGTTATGAAGCAATGGAGATATATGAAATAAATTTGACAAAGAGAGAAAGAGAGACGTTAACTGTACAAACACAACTATACTAGCATGCATGTGAATAATAAATGCCATAAAAATAGAATGCTTTGGCATTTGTTCAAAGGGCTGACCTGTACAGTCGAATGCGGTTGAATGTACTCTAGATGAGATATTCTCCAATCCTGCAACACCTTCAACACATTAACATGGGATCGACATAAAGAAAGAGAGAGAGAGAGAGAGAGAGAGAGAGAGAGAGAGAGAGAGTCATAAGAGAACAATAGAGAGTTATCCAATATATATATATATATATATATATATATATAGAGAGAGAGAGAGAGAGAGAGAGAGAGGACAGGGAGGGAGAGAGGGAGGGAGATAGAGGACGAGGAGGGGAGGTGAGGGTCAGGAAGAGGAAGACAGAAGGGAGGAGAGAGAGGAGAGAGGAAAATTGGAGGGAGGGAGATAGGAGGAGGGAAAAGGAGAGAGACAGAGGCAATGAGGGATAGAGAGAGGATAGCTAAGAGGGGAGGAGAGGGTGAGAGGGAGGTGGGTAGAGAGGGAGGAGGAGGGTGGTAGAGAGGGAGGAGGAGGAAAGAAGGGAGGACCATACCTCTGTGCAGCAACAACAGCAAATGGTCCTCCCAATCTTTACTACTCTTTTTATACTGTAGAGAGGGGAGAGAGAGAGAGGAGAGAAGATATGAAAGATCTCAAGAAGAGATATACATAGAGAGAGAGAGAGAGGGAGTGGATATATAGCACACATATGTATACACAGCACACACACATATACAACACACGTACACACATACATATACCTCCCCCCTCTCCCTCTTCTCTCTCACCTCTCTCTTTCTCTAACGTCTATGGCTTGCTCTCTCTCTCTCTCTCTCTCTCTCTCTCTCTCTCTCTCTCTCTCTCTCTCTCTCTCTCTCTCTCTCTCTCTCTCTCTCTCTCTCTCTCTCTCTCTCTCTCTCTCTCTCTCTCTCTCTCTCTCTATGTGTATCTCATATGCACTGAATCCGTATAAAACTTGTGTTTCCCTTTTAATAACTCGAGACATCCTTTTACTAACCTTTTTGCAAGTTTGGCAACCACACCATCAGGATTAAAACAATGACGATGAGCCGATGGCGGAGCAGCGGACGGATAATCCGATGGCAGATATGGCATGAGTTGCTGGAGCTGATGGTGGAGCATGAGCCGATGGAGGAGCATGAGTTCATGGAGGAGGGATGAGCCAATGGCGATGATGGCGTGAGTTGTTGGAGCCGATGGGGGAGTGTGAGCCGATGGTGGAGATGTCGATGGGGGAGAGTGAGTTGAGGGAGGAGCGTGAGCCGATGGTGGAGGAGATGGCTAAGGAGGGTGAGTCGTGGGGAGGGAGCGAAGGGTTTACAGAAGAGGAGCAATAGCGATATTGCTTCCTTTTTTTATCTTTAAAAAAGTCAATAAAAGGAAGCAATAGCAATATCACTATTGCTCCTTTTTTTATTGATATCGCTATCTCTGTTGCTCAGGTCGCTGCTCTCTCTCTCTCTCTCTCTCTCTCTCTCTCTCTCTCTCTCTCTCTCTCTCTCTCTCTCTCTCTCTCTCTCTCTCTCTCTCTCTCTCTCTACAGAGCAGCTAGGAGTTGGCCTCAACCTGCTATTGCTAGCGCTCACCAGGAGTTTGCCTCAACCTGCTATTGCTAGAGCTCGCAATAACGCTGCCAGTATATATATATTTAAAAATATTAATATATACACACAAGATGTATGTGTGTGTATGCGTGTATATATAAATGTATGTATATATATATATATACGCGTGTATATATATCTACTTTTATATATATATATATATATATATATATATATATATATATATATATATATATATATATATATGTATGTATAAATATATATATATATATATTTATGTATCTATATTTATTTATTTATAAAATATATATATGTATGTATGTATATAAATATTTTTAATAAATATAAATGAATAAATATATATCTCTCTCTCTTTATATATATGTATGTATGTGTGTGTGTGTGTGTATGTGTGTGTGTGTGTGTGTGTGTGTGTGTGTGTGTGTGAGAGAGAGAGAGAGAGAGAGAGAGAGAGAGAGAGAGAGAGATGAGAAGAAGAAGAAGAAGAAGAGAGTTTTAACGTCGTAGGAAACTATCCCAAGAGACCTTAAAGATTAGTAGAGAGAGAGAGAGAGAGAGAGAGAGATGTAGGTAGAGATGAAAGAGGAAGGCTTTTATAAGAAAATATTGAGGAGGCAATAGCGACATCGCTAGTGCCTCCTCAATTATTTTTTTGAACCATTTCACTATCACTTGTATCAGGAGTTATATAAAGAGAAGGCTCATAACAGCTTACCATTTTTTCCCATCTATTAGTGATCTCTCCTCCTCTAGCTCTCAGCATCCTCCCTCCCTCCCTCCTCCTCTACTCTCACCATTCCTTACCATCCCTCACCATCTCTATATCCCTCTGTGCACTTTACCTACCCCACTCTATCCACTCTACCGACCCCTTAGTACTCTTCCAGCTCTACTCCAACCTCTCCCTCCTTTGAATATCTATACAAACCTCTATCCACTCTACCTCAGTTCTCTCCTCCAACCTCTCCCTCTCTTGACTATCTATAAAATCCTCTATCAACTCTACCTCAATTCTCTGTCATCTTTCCCTCCAGCTCTCCCACCCTTCACTATATCCACATCCGTCTGTCCACTCTACTTACATCCTATGCTAAGGGCACCTTCACTACTATCTCTCACTCTCTCCTATCTTCCCTTCTCATCCTCTATCCTCCTGTCCCTCACTCTGCCAACACATTCCGCCCACCTCCATCACACTTATATCCACTCTACCCCATCTCTCTCTCTCTCTCTCTCTCTCTCTCTCTCTCTCTCTCTCTCTCTCTCTCTCTCTCTCTCTCTCTCTCTCTCTCAATGGAAAGCTCTCATTTCATCGTTCACGTGGGTGGTGTGGGGATTGGCAAACCACACCACCTATCATCGGAAGGATCCTTGTTGGTTCTATCTAGAGCTGACATAAATGCACCAGCTGGTTTTAATGTGTTTGCCTTGACATACATTGTTGAAGGTGAACCGTTAACATTGCCTTTGAATGCAAGTAAAGCTAATAGCTCTCCTCTTTATGTTTTGGATGCTAAAATTTCCACAGAGTATGTAGCATTCTTGGATTCCCCTACAAAACCTTCTACGCCACTACAGTCTGCCAACATAGTGATGCTTTCTTCGGATGAAGAGAAAGAAGACTTTCACTTTGACCCCACCAACAAAACATCCAAAGATGGGGTGATCGACATAGACTCCCCACTACAAGAGGGATGTAAGAAGGACCGGGGTCCGATCGGTGATTCCTTTAGCATAGTGGAGCTAGCGTTACATCCCACTATGAGATCTCCAAAGCTAAAGACCTTGATTGCATCATTTGAATGGGAGTGGGTTTGGGTTACAATGGAAACATGGTGTTTAAATTTCCACCAAAGCAAATATCGAGAGGTCAGCTATGGATGGAATGGAGCAATCAGTGGATGGTCATGTGTGGGCAAAACCAACTACCACAAACACGCATTTCCAGCAACTATAAGGAAAAGCTATTGCGGAGGTGATTTCGAATGTGGTGTTTGCAGAGTGCTTGCAAGTGTTATCTACAAGAATACCCAACCGGTCGTCTTGGACATGTATTCCTTATTCTTTTGTTTTATGTACAAAGGAAGAGTGACAAAATCACAATTGTAGGCATGGAATTATAGGTGACTTGCAAAAGTATGGAACCTTGAAGTGCTTTTATTGTCAACATGTGCCTGTTATTCAAAAAACCTACGAGTGTCAAGTATACTACATAATGCCAACCGACAAACGCTATTCTCGAGCCATGGTGCACCAAGGCTTCCATGACCATGATGTCAAACTAGGGTCATCCAAAAGTACCATTGCAAGGGTGAAGTCTTTGGTGGCTGAGGCTGTTGATGCGCTTGGCATCCAAGCTGGATCGAGAAAAATCCAAATGGAGGTGGTTAAGGTTATCTCCCAATCTATCCTTCAACCTTCTTCAGGTGAATGCACGTCGCTTGGACAAGTAGAGTTGTCAGTTCTACTCCAAGAAATATTTCCTCTTGTTAAAAGCCAAAGGTATGGGAAATGCATTTTAATATGCATTTTAAACTTTAAGTCTGATTTATTTCTAAACTTTCATCATGTTCTCCACAGAATTAAGAATTGGGTGCATAAATTTCGTGGGGAGTCGATTGTGGAGAGGAGTCACTGATAATTGACTTAAAGAGACGCTTGACATTTTTTTTTATCCACGGCATGATTTTTCCAGGTCAATCTAATCGAGAGGAGGATAGATGTTTTGTATTCAAGATGTCGGCAACCGACAGTCCTGGCTCAGGCATAGACCTTGTCAATAGAATGCAAAGAAATGGAAATGGAGATCTAAAAAGAGCGTGGGTTTGCTTTGATCCCATTCGACGGGTAGAAGGATGGACAACCATGGAAGCACATGTTTACGATCCGAGGCAAGTTTTATTTTTATGTTAAATACTAAACACATATTGACACATACTTCAATGTTAATGTGGCTTTATGTTGGTGTTTAGTGTCCAAAAATTAATGACAAATGCCATATGTGAGATGAAAGAAGAGGACGCTACAGCCCAAATGATATTTTGGCAAGAAATGATCAACGTGCTAGAGCGCAATGGGGTGCCCCTGTCAGATTTTGATGGCTTTATGGCAGATGAAGCCCAAGCAAACTGGAATGCGGTGCACACAATTTTCAATGAAGGTCCGGATATGGTGATGAAAGGTAGGGAGAGATCTTGCATTTTCCATTGGGAACCAAGTTTAGGGATCCACTCAATGCATTTCAAGATGAGCACAAGCGACTGTGTCGAATGTGGCGGTGCACGCAACGCAGTGAAGATGCAGAGGCCCAATATCGGTCCATTCAAGCTTGATGGGCAACAGGAAAGGTGGCAGATGGGAATCTAGGTCCAATGGAGTGCTGGTTGAGTTGGTGGCATGTGAGGTACCCTCATTGGAGGAAGGAAATTGTTGGTGTAAGTTTTCAAATATATTCTAGAATAGGTTGTATAATGTCCATTTAATTAAACCCTTCATAAAATCAATGAAATAAATTTTTTTCTTGTTTTGTAGGATCTAGATGAGTACTGCATCGAGGTCGTCCCTCGAACAAATCTCTCTGAGTCACGTCACGCTTCATGGCTAGTAGGTGAAGGTCACAAGCCTAAAATTTCTTTGTACGATGCAATAGTTTTGGATATTGGGAACACTCTTCTTCAACAATCCAACAGAATGGCATATACAGAGGGTAAGTATATAGGAAGCGGACCAAGCATAAGCAACATGAGAGACAAGGTAGCTTCAAATAATTTTACACACCTACCCCATCACAGACTAGCCGTGTTGTGAACGATGCAATTGGAGGAACTAGTCTTCCAAAGGTGCCTGAGTTTTTTGGAAACAGGGTTACAATGACAAGGTGACGCAAGACATTCAGCAATGTTATAGGCAAGGATGCAAATAGTTCACACATGCCAGAGTATGTCACTCAAAATGTTGCTCGACAAAGAAAGGCTCGAAAGTTGTCATTTAGAGATGCATCACAGGTAACCCAAGATCACTCTATGGACAAGGAGAATGCCGGGGTGACAATTAGGGCCATTGAGGTTGACATAAATGACACCATGTGGGCAATCCGCAGGTGCAAACCAGGTCTAATTTAACTTGCCAAGGAAAAATCAAAGGAGGAAAGTACAAGAAAAAGGCGAATTTATGCGTAGAGGGAACAGCGGCACCAAGTTTTGGGGGAAACGCAACTGGGAGGGGCACAACATGAGACATGGGTATGGTTTTGTAGTGACGATGTCAAACATGTGTGGGATGTATGTCCATATATTGTCATGCGGCCTCCAAGACCTCCACTTAAGTGGACAGTGGCACAGGGCACAAACTTAATAGCGTTAGAAGTAAAGTCTTTGCAGCTAGCAAGGTTTCATATCGCAACAAAAACTATGGAAGTGCAAGCTTGGCAAAGACGTACAGGCAGGTATAGGACAGGTGTTTTTGAAGAGGCATCGAAAAGGATCGACATTTCTCTAGGACTGGAAATGGTCATCGAACAAGTGGAAATGGTAAAGATCGGTAAGCATGAAGTCCTCATTGCAGAAACACCAAACTCAAAGTTACGTGGTGAGAAATATCGGGTCACAATAGCTAGGAATCCTAGTTGTACTTGCAAAGACTTCCAAAGGAGGTTAGGGGAAGGAATGACCTATGTGGCTTGCAAACACTTGTATTATATCTACTTGAGAGTGATTGGAATGGACATAAACCACAACATGTTCATTCATCAGTCTAGTCTAGCTGATAACGAGCTCAAAACTTTACTGAGTGCAAAAAGGTTGTTGTAATAATCTAGCATTTTTTGGGCTATCACATTTACCTTGAGTTGTGCAAATGATGATATTGTTTTGAGTTTTCCACAAAGTGAATTCTATCATTGTTGTCTTTTGATATGCAATTAGTGTGTGTGGGGGAGGGGGGGAGAGAGAGACAAGTGATAGAGAGAGAGAGAGAGAGAGAGAGAGAGAGAGAGCAAGGGAGAGAGACCAAGAAAGAGAGAGAGACAGGGAGAGAAAGAGAGAGTGTGTTGGGGGGGAGGGGGGAGAGAGAGGCAAGTGAGAGAGAAAGAGAGACAAAATCAGCAAAATAAGGAGAGAGAGAGAGAGAGAGAGAGAGAGAGAGAGACGGGGAGAGAAAGAGAGAGTGTATGTGGGGGGAGGGGGAGAGAGACACAAGTGAGAGAGAGGGGAGAGAGGGGGAGAGAGAGAGAGAGAGAGAGAGAGAGAGAGAGAGAGAGAGAGAGAGAGAGAGAGTGGGGGGGGGAGGGGGGAGAGAGAGACAAGTGAGAGAGAAAGAGAGACAAAATCAGCAAAATACAGAGAGACAGAGAGGATGAGAGAGAGAGAGAGAGAGAGAGAGAGAGAGGAGGTCCTTGAGTAGCCCACTGGAGGGAAGAGTGGGAGGAGAACTGGCGGCAATGGGCGGTGGTGGTAGGAGGAGGAGTGGCAGATGGTGGTAGTGAGATAACACCACCAACCACCGGATTCACATGTGTGGTATTTTGACAGCGGTGCTACAAAGCACATTACCTCACATCATGATTTGTTCACCTCTCTTAAGTCTGTCCCTCACAAAATTCAGTTACTTGTGCCAACAATGCCTCTTATCCGGTTCAAGGAGTTGGAAAGATTGTGCTTACTGCTGCAAATGGTAGCTCTTTCACACTTGTTGCTACACTTTATGTACCTGGGATCAACAAGAATCTTTTGTTTGTATTTGCACTTGCTAGACTTGGTCTTGTAGTAAATTTGTGAATGACAAATGTATAGTACATGATCTCAATTTTGGTGATGAAATTGTTACATCGGGCATTTTATGCCGTGGGCTATATAAGCTCACTTTGTATGACAAGTGTGGGAAGAATTTTGCAAATACGATTGTGGATTCAAAGGCTATTTCAGATGCAAAACTTTGGCATGCACATTTTGTCATATGAAATCTGCCAGTTTGTTGCATTTGCAAAAATTTGGCTTAACAATAGTCCCATTGGCCATCTTTACCACTATGTTTGTGGTCCCAAGGTGAGGTATCCCCATAATTTCCCATCAATTTTTAGTCACAATGCTAACCCGAGTGCCACCATCAAGGATTCCCTTCATAGTTAATCCCTTGGTAGTGATTGGTATGGTCGCATTGGATTCATCTCCTTCAAAGTATTGTCCCAACTTGTTAACAAGTATTTCAACAACAGAGGTTGGGTTGTGGATCTAAGTGTTCCTCCTCCATAGGCATCTCCCTAGCTCCATCAATCTATGCAAAAATGGGGTAGCCCGCCAAATTCAGTTCTCCATTGAGGAAAGCTCGAAGAGCTAAGAATAGCTCAGGGTCTCATATAGTTTGGATATGATGGTGGTTCTAACTTTTGAAGCCATACAATCCATCAATTTGGCAGTATTTAACGACACCTTTTGGGCTTCAGTCTATAGATGTGGGGAAGATGGGATCTCCATTTCTTCAATAGGGTTAGGTAATCCCTCTGTAAACATTCTCTCCAACAAGAAGTGCGTACGCCCACTTTCCCATGACTTTAAGTCACTTTCATCTTGGATAACACTAGGTATGGCTAGTGGTCTATGGACTTTGTGAGATTGCTTTTATGTAGGGAACATTGTGTCGGTATTTCTATAAAAAATTCAAGAAGGACCAAGCGTGCGGAACACTCTAGCTTCATGGAGGGAGGGTGGGGGGTGGGGGGTTTTGGGAGGAGAAGAAACCAAACGCGTTTCGCTCTTAAGAGAGCTCATCAGTGGTGTTTCTAGGGAGATTGGGCAATGTAAAGAAGTTATGGGAAGGGAGTAGGGGTTTGTTTAAGTAAGGTGAGTTCTAGGAGGGAAGGTGTTTAAAAAAGAGGGGGGGAAGTAGGTTTAGATTTTTGAGCTTCGAATTCAAAAGGACTAGAGTATAGTTGTGTGTGAGAGTGACATGAGAGTGAATGTTGAGGGTGAGCCTTATTATTCTTAGGTTTAAAGAGGGAGAAGGAGAGACTCCCTTAGGGTGAGTTCGTTAAGTTGGGAGGGTTTACGTAGAAAATATGCGCGACGGAGTCTTATACCAAATTAGGTAATACTTATGGAAGGATTCCAGAGCTTGGTTTGGGTAGCGCAGTAAGGGATATGCGCGGTAATTGGTTTGGTAAGTGAATAGATTTAGCGGTAGAGATTTATGGTAGAGTATTGACAACGGTGGTTGAGAGTAGTGTTGGAGGAGTTTTAGAGTCGTGACCAAAGAAAATTTTGCTCGTACATGGGGTGCAAGAAGAGGGTAGCAAAAGGAAAAAAGGGTTGCAAAGAGAAAGGGTTTTGCCAATAAGTGGGGTACACCAAGAGAGATTCTATTAATCCGTGGGGCACAAAAAATTTGTTATGCTCGTAAGTGGGGTTCAAAGGTGATTTAACTCATAAGTGGAGTACAAAAAGAATTATTAAGCTCCTAAGCGGAGTACAAAGGATGGTTTAGCTCAAAAGTAGGGTACAAAAAATTGTTATGCTCTTAAGATGGGTACAAAAAATTGTTGTGCTCTAAAGATGGGTACAAAACAATCTTTGGATCAAAAGTGAGGTAGAAAAGGCAGGATATGGGGTAAATCATGCATCGAAGTAGTACGATCCATCAACCTGCACAGAGAGTAAAATGAGGGTAAGTTTTGGGTAGGTTGAATGTTATTATGGTGCATAAGGTTTGTTTATGAGGAGTGTTTGTAAATTGGGTCCTGTGGTCCAGCATGTGATGGGTTTATCTAAGTGGGAGAGGTTTGGCGAATTTAGGCAAGCTTGATGGATAGGTTTGCCAATTGTCAAGGAGGGTTTGAGTTTCCTAGTTTCAGGGGTAAAAGGTATTTTAAAGATGGTTGGGGAGTGGTGGTTCTTTGTTGAGGAAGGTTTACTCAAGAGGTTATCCCTTTCTGAATAAGAGATTGAGTTGAATACTTTGAGAAGAACTTGCCTAGGATAGCCTCTTTTCCTGAGTCTGATAAAAAAGAGATTCCTTGTGCTGAGGTAGTGTTCGAAGGAGCTTTCTCTCATAATGTACCTCCTAAGTTCTGACTTGATGAAGGCTATTTTCTGGTGGGTAGGGTGCCAAGAGATCCATGGTATATAGTGGAAAGAGTTTAGAGGTTTTTGGAAGCAATTAGAGTCTAGGATGCCATGGGTTAAAAATTTGGGTCCCTTGAAGAAGTGGATGTCTAGGATTGTGGCTTGATTGGTAGAAATGGAGGGGGTGATTTTAATGTGTTCAAGCAAAGCTCCTGCGTAGGTATTGAGTGCGATTGTTAAAGATTCAATGGGGCCAGTCCATATACCAAAGGCATCATCAATGAATCTTCTGAAGTATGCCAGGTTTGGGTCATTGAGAAGAGGGGATTGGGATTCTAGGTGGCAAAGAAAAAGACAAGCATAGACCACGGCAAAATTGGATCCCATTGCTGTGCCTTTGATTTGTTTGAAAGTTCTATTATTGAAACTGATGTAGTGTTGTGTAAGGATGAGGGTAGAAAGCGAGATTATGAAGTTGGTTTTTGGAGGATCGAAAAGTTTACAAATGGTTGTTTTAAGAGCAATGAGTCCTTGGTCTATCGGGATGCTAGGATAGAGGGAGTTTATATCAAAAGTAAAAAGGAGAGAATTTGGTGGAAAATGGGTATGGTGTAAGTCTTTGATTAGGGACAGGGAGTCTTTTAGATGTTGTTTGTAACTCAGTAGGATTGGGTATAGCTCTATGTGTAGCCATTTTGATGCATTTTCCAAAAAATAGCCATTGTAAGTACAAATAGGTCTAGCGACAAGTGATGGTTTATGTAATTTAGGGAGGAAGTAGATTCGGCAGGGTTTGAAAGGTTTTGAGAGGGGTGCAAGTATGAAGATACGTTGCTCCATGGGGAGGAGGGTGTATCTGTGGATGATGGTAGAGAGGAGAGAGGCTAGATAGTTGTGAGGAGGTGGGGTAGTTGGTTGATAGGTGATGGGGTCATTGAGTTGTCTAAGTGCCTCCTTATCATACCATTCCTTCGAGAGGATAGTAAGACCAAGGTTTTTGTCGGAAGGTTTAATAACAATGGAGTTATCGTGTGAGAGAGATTTGAGGGCTTGATGTACAAACTTTGGGCGTTTAGAGAAGGAAGTGTTGTAACTATCCAATTTATGTATGAGATGCAGCTTGTTAAGTTCTGTGATAATTTCTAGAGAGGGATTCCAATGGGGGTTGGGTAATTTAAATGGAGAAAAGGAGGAGTCTTCTTTGGTTTTGAAGAAATCTTTAAGTTGTAAGCTTCTTCCTAAGGTTTCGTGTGCTTCTAGGAGGTGTTTGGGTGTAGGATTGGGAGGAGGCGGGATGTACTTGAGACCCAAGTTCAAGCATTTATTTTCATTGAAAGTGAGGGGACGTGTGGTGAGGTTATGTACAAAGTTTGTAGAAATGGCGTTATCAAAAGAGTAGGCCGGTTGCTTACCAAAAATTTTGAGTTTGTACTCGTGTGGGTTGGTAAGAGGGAGCCAAAAACTATTCCTTTTCCTTGAGTTTTTGCATGTTGTTGTCGAGTCACATCGGAGGTTCATGCATGTCGCTGTCGCGTCGCATTGGAGGTTCATCGAGTTAGGCAAAGTCGTAGTCGAGGGACTAGAAGGAGAGGGAGTTGAAGGAGAGGTATTAAGCATCCATAGTGTAGGGAGGAGGGGGGGCTTGTCAAAAAGAATATGTACCCATGAGGTTGGGTGGGTTTGCCCTAGTCAATTTTTTATAGATGGGATCTCCATTTCTTCAATAGGGTTAAGTAATCCCTCTGTAAACATTCTCTCCAACAAGAAGTGCGTACGCCCACTTTCCCATGACTTTAAGTCACTTTCATCTTGGATAACACTAGGTATGGCTAGTGGTCTATGGACTTTGTGAGATTGCTTTTATGTAGGGAACATTGTGTCGGTAATCTGGATCTGCCAAGGTGTTGGCTCTAGATCCCTTTGGGTCTCTTCCACCAAACTCCTTAATTGCTTGGCTCGCTTGATCTCCTCTGTCGGGTTTGGGTAAGTTCCTATCTTCTTCTTGTTAGGAAATAAGACGTAGCTAAATAGATAATTGAGTAGATTACTTAATGGAGAGAGACAGATTTACATACACGAGATTATAGAGTAGAGAGAGAGAGAGAGAGAGAGTACACACAATATACGTGGTTCACCCAATGTGGGCTATGTCCGCGGGAAAGCAGCCACTCAATGGCTTTAGTACTTCAAAACAAGAAGTAGTTTACAAAGGGATTATATCCTTAATGGAGCTCCCGCCTTACTTCACTCTCACCACCTCACACTCACCTTATTGCATCAACTTCACACTATGAAATGTGTGTAGAAATGGCCTCCTTTTATAGGCCAAAAGGGTTGCCCTCTCTCATGAGAGGCAGCCATGTGTAGCCACCCTTGTGTAGATAAGTCCAAATCGGACCCTCCAATCCACCCATGTGTGGCCGCCCTTGAGAAGACAAGTCCGCTTTTGAATTCGGCCACCGGACACCGGCCATTGACTTCCGACCACCGGCCACCGGCCATTGACTACCGGCCACCGGCCAACCGACGATTGTTTTCCGACCACTTTCCGGTTGCCGTCCGGCCATAATATTCCAGCGAAAAAGAATATTCCGGCAAGGGAAAAAAAAAGTCTCGGGGGCTTCCGCCCCGGAGGCCCCTAAAGTTGCCTCTGATTTTTGGCCGTGAAAAATTTGGTTTCCAGCGAGTGATTTTCCTTCACGCACGATGGCTTCTCCTCATAATGGGGGCCTTACAAATGTGCGCTTTTACCACAGAAAATTACAAGGGTAAATCAGGCTCCATACTTGACAATCTCCCACTTGGAGACTAATCTCCAAACCAAAACTGTGACTGCTTTCCATTCTAGCTTCTTATCCTTGAATGCCAATTGAAGATGAGCAAAAGCTCAACTTCTCTTTGTTGACTACCTTTGTAAACATGTCTGCAGGATTTTCACTTGTATGCACCTTTCCTAGCTTTAGCTGTCCCTCTTCCAAAAGAGTGCGTATGAAGTGATATCTCACCCGAGGCCCCTAAAGTTGCCCCTGATTTTTGGCCGTGAAAATTTTGGTTTCCAGCGAGTGATTTTCCTTTACGCACGATGGCTTCTCCTCACAATGGGGGCCTTATAAATGTGCACTTTACCACAGAAAATTACAAGGGTAAATCAGGTTTCATACTTAACACTTCTTGGGTCCTGGCCATTGTGGCTCATGAAGCTCTTCCTTGTTGGTTTCTTTCCTAGTGGTCGTTTTTGTCTCCATGGTTTCACCTGAATCAGAATCCTCTTCAGCGTTGTTCATATATACGGGGATCGTCACCAGTCCCTATGTTGGTCTTTGAACTGGGGTCTGACTTCGCTGCTTTTTGCGATCTCTTCCTTCGTGTTCTCTTCTTCTTCTGAGATTGGGCAATTGATGTTTTTTCTCTTTCTTCAAAAATATAATTTTGTTTTTGGAGCATCGATTGTGTGAGTACATTTACTAGTACCACAGGTGTACTTTGTGATGGCTCCTCGGTAACTTCAATCAAGTTTAATGGCGTGATCTTTGGTGCATTTGGATAATTCGGACATTGGGCAATCAAATGATCTATGCCACATCAATTACACATGAGTATCAGCATTGTTTTCGTGCTCACTTGATTAGTTTGCATTAGTGTAGTATTCTTTTGTAGCCTAATAGGACACTCGGCTCCATGTAAGATTGTGGACTTTCTTCAAGTGCATCAATCCCATAGACAATATTAGGCTCTATATCTTTCTCATAGCCTTCCAAACAAGCAATAGATGACTCACAACCCACTTGATTCACACAAGTGATTCTCGGATGTGGTGGTTGCGATCCTAGCACCGGAGATGGTAAGGGTGTTGTTTGAACAACATTTTAGGCCCTAGGGACCAGGTGTTGTGACGTTTTTTCAAGAGGTGGCACCGACATCAATGCAGACACTTGAGGTATGTTTGTCCATGCTAAGGTTGGTCTATTAGCCATTGCGTGCTTAAATACTATGTAATCCTTGGCTTGATGACCATACCTCCCACATGCATTGCAATTCCCATTGAATTTTGCTCTAAGCATAGGGCATTCACTGACACTATACAGACCACAGCAAAATGAGCACCATGGTTGCTCCCTTCTTGGATACATATGATTGTTTTGTGGACTGAATTGTCTCTACGACTCTCTTGAATGGCCATGGTGAGATCTGCTAAACTCATCTCATGTCATAAAATATAATATCTAACTTTACCAAATGATTTTCTCATATTAAACTGATCACTTGATATGGGAAAATAAAAGGGGAACAAGAGTAGGGATATATATATGTGCTTCTAGACCCATCTCAACAGGCGAGCAAAAGGAGAAATGGTTGCATCTCAATAGGGGTCCAAATGGAGACGGTCTACCAAAGAGCAATGTGCAATAAGTGCTTCTAGTTTAGTAAGGGACCAAGAGGAGAGATGGTTACATCTCAAAAGCGGTCCAAATGGAGGTAGTCTATCAAAGAGAAACGTGCATCTAATGGAGCCTAAAAGACCTTAGGGTTAGCTTCATTAAAGACCTCCAAAAGTTAGTGTTAAAAAGTCTTTTGACCTTATGAAAGCTAGGGCTACCCTTGAGGTGGGAAGCCTACCCACGCATGAGATGCTAAGATGCTTAAAGTGGTTATGGAAACCTTGCCCAAAGCTTGAGGTGATTTTTATGCTTAAATGACTAAGGTTTTTGAAATGTTAAATTGAGAACTTTCCATGCTTGATTGACTAAGGCTTGAAGTATTCAATTCAAAACAAATGACTTAATAAGCATAAAAGACACATGCTTGCTTGATTGACTAAGTCCTTGAAGTATTAAATTCAACCAAATGACTTAATAAGCATAAAAGACACATGTTCAAATGATCCTCCACGTGTGGCCCTCATGATGTGCTTGAATGCTATTGGATAATTTTAAAGGGGTCCAATGAGAATTTAGATACATTAAAAAAAAAAATTAAGTTCTTTCTCTCAAAGAGGAAAAAGAGGACACATGTCCAAATGAAATATTAAAATAATACGAGAGAGAGAGAGAGAGAGAGAGAGAGACAGAGAGAGAGAGAGGTGTGGACCAAGCATGAGAGGGGGGTATACTCTCCCACACACACACACACACACACACATTCTCTCATTGTGTGGAGTGCAAAGTGCAAGAGCTCCATCTCCTTTTCCAAGCTTATGGAGAAGTGGAGAGCCTACACCAACACTCTTGGCTATGGAATGCAAATCCAACCAAGAGCCATGCTTCAATGCTTAAGCTTGCCATCTTCTTTATCTTCATTACTATGCTATTATGCTATGCTAAGCAAGAAGAGTGATGATAAGTGAGGAACTATTTCTTTCTCATATGGAATGTTTCTTATTCCTCTTCCCTACCCTCATTCCCCGCTAGTTTGAGGCCTTGGGACTGAGGCTTGGGATAGTTAATGCTTTTTGCAAAGTTTATGTTAAGCTCGTGATGCAGGAAGCTTTCTATCTTCATAGCATCACCAAGGTCACAAGGAACACAAAGATTGTATTGAAACAAAGTCTCAATGGATGGGAGAATCTATAATACAAACGCCTTTTGGAGGGAGGACCGGCTCTGAGTAAATCCGGTCCTCAACTATTGTCATGTTCTCTAATACTCTCTCTCTTCCAAAAGTATTGTTCATGCCAAGTTAATTAAGTGCTATGTTTATGTTGCTACCATCAATTAAGTTCACCCGCTATGTTCTCAAAGTGATCTCACAAAAAGTCTCACCTTAATTCTCTTAATTCCGCTATTCTCAAAGTTCATAGGCCATTCCCATTACATTGGTATCAGAGCATTTGGTTTCTCTTTTCTTGCTTAAGAAGAGAGGTCCTTATGTAGCTTATTAATGGTTGATTTTGTTAATTATATTAGGGTAAATGGGACTGGGATCTGTTATCGGTTTTGTTGAGCCCACTATGTGAGATATGGTGCACACCTTGGGAGCTTTGGTCTTAATAATGAGGTCTTTTTAGACTTGCCTACGACTTTACCATTATTGAGCCATAAGAAGTCCAAAAGGAGCTATCCCTCGACAATTCTGCTATGTTAGACTCACTCCACTACTCTCTATAATTCACCAAATCGAGTCGTGGGTGTAGATACTTAAGTGCTTATTTTCAAAGGCTAAGAGGAGTAACAACTAAGGTTTTGAATTGCCAAAGGATACATTAAGTAAACACATAAGTATAATTAGCATGGCTAACAATAACCAAGAGAGTAGAATGAACATTGATAGCTTTGATTTTGCACATGAAGGTGCTAATGATGATGCCCCCATGTTTATCAATCATCTTGTTACTAGGTTGCATTAAGTTATGGGCAACCCTACTTTGCAAGCTGAAGTTACCCGACAACTTCGTGCTTATGGGATTTCCCTTCCTCCCCAAGAGGAGAGAGAGTTTAGGAGGTCTCTTGATGAGACTCCCAAAAGAAGACTCTCTCCCATAAGAGAGGAGGAATCCAAAGAACGAGAAAGAAATGAATCCCTAAGTTCCTTTAAAGATGTGGCTCCATCAAGACGACAGTCTAGACTATCGTCAACTCCTCCCAAGAGGAAACGGTTAACCCGTAGTCCTTCTCCTCGTCATTCCAAAAGGAAAGAGAGGAAACAAAGGAAGAAAAAGGCAAAAAAGAGGTCACCCTCTTCTCCTTCTTCTTCACCTTACTCCTCTTCCGATGAAAGCAATAGTTATTCTCCTAGAGAATACAAGAGGAGAGGACATTGCAAAACTTACCTTGCATGGAGAAGGTCCCAAAAGCTTAATAAATTCACAGGGGGAGGAAAGAGTATCTCTTTTCTCACATATGATGACACCTTTGGTGCCACCAACAAAGTATTGGCCTTCATCCAGCAATTTGATGAGACCTTTGGAGACGAGGGCTTCACGGAGTCCTCCAAGCTACACCATGTAGCTATGCACTTCCAGAAATCTACTCGTCAATGGTGGCTAGCCTTTATGGCAACGATGAGGCCCCAAAGACATGGAAAACTCTACAAGTTTCCATCATGAAGCATTTCCTTGCAAGCGATGCAAAGGACAAAGTGCTTACCAAATGGCGGAGTTTGAAGCTACTCTTCAACAAGTCTATCCACAAATATGTAAACAAGTTTTGGGATTTACATCTCAAAGCTACAGTCTTTCAAAGGACAGACTTCATCAAACAAAAGCAACAACTTTGTGCGGTATTACCTGAAGAAATGATCGAGTATGTCAACTCACAATGGCCTAGCACTATCACCAAAGTCATCCACCAGACTATGGTTGCTTCAAGGATCAATTTACAACAAGGGGCGAGAAGAAATTTCAAGCCCATGGAAAACAAGGATCAAAATGAAGCTAAAGGGAAGAGCAATGCTCAAAACTCTTTCTTCAAGGCAACACAAACACCAACAACAACAAGGCCAAGGAGAAAGGAGCTTACCAAGGTAAAAACAAGCTCTCTCCTAAAGAATTGGAGGCCTTTTGTAAAGACCATAAATGATTTAAGTGTAATCAAGGACATGGTTATCATTCTTGCCCCAAAAGAAATGTACGCAATGACACTCCTAGAGCTTCCATGGTTGAAGATCCAAAAGAGAATAGTCATTGCAAAGGCTCATCCCTCTCCTCTGCTTGGGAAAAAGTAAGGGAGCATGATGCCCTTATTCTTTTTGACCCTGGCTCTACTCACAACTTCATATCAATGGAGTTGGCCACGAAGTTGGGCATTCAAGCTTTCGAGATGGGAGATACTGTAACGGTCGATGCAGCTTTCAAGGGATAGCAAGCCTCCGTTACTCCCTTGATTGGGAAGTTGAGGCTTCATGTCCAAAGCTACATCGACAAAGAAGACTTCTTTTTACCTCTCCAACATGAGGATGCTATCCTACGGGCACCATGGTTCAACCGCATGGCTGCCAACATGAAGTTCCTTGAAAGGAGAATCTATTTCACCTACAGGGAAAAGAGCATGTACATAGATGCTAATGAGTCGGGGAACGCCATATCCCTAGTAAATACGCTTGCTTTTGATAAGTAAATGAAAAGCTCTATTTCTGCGTATGTGATTTTTGTTAGAGAATCTGTAAATGATTCTAATGTTTTCACAAGTAGCAAAGGGAATCAAAAGGAATTAAATTTGTCTAATTTCCTAAATGGATTCTAGGATGTTTTCATTAATGACATCCCTAGTGAGCTACCTCCAAAATGAGGGGATGAGGATCATGCAATAGAGCTTCTACTAGAAAGCTCACCGCCTAATAAACCTCCTTATTGAGTTTCACAAGCTCAACAAGAGGAGATCATGAGGCAAGTGCATGAATTGGTGGAAAAAGGAATAGTGAGGCCTAGCTCCTCTCCATTTTGTTCACCAGTAATTTTAGTACAAAAGAAAGGTGGCACATATCACATGTGTGTCGACTATAGAGCACTAAATACGATCACTATAAAAAAAATATTTATCGTGCCGCAGGTAGAAGATCTATTTCATAAGTTACAAGTTTTGGCCTGACAAATGCTCTAACTACATTCAAACTCACGATGGACAAAAATCTTCAGGCCACTCAAATCCTCTTGAGGAGTACAAGTGACACCTCCAGTTAATCATTCAAGTTGTGTGAGAGAATAAGATTTTCAAGTTGTGAGAGAGAATAAGCTTTTCATTAATCAAAAGAAAAGTAAAATTTTCCTATAAGAGATTCAATATTTTAGGTCACATTATCTCTCAAGATGGTATCCGTATGGATCCATCAAAGTTGGAGGTAATAAAAGCATGGCCTAATCCAAGGAATCTACATGAGCTAAGAAGCTTTATGGGTATGTGTACATACTATAGATGCTTCTTCATAGCAAAATTCTCTCAAATAGCATGACCATTGCATGACTTAACAAAGAAGAATAGTTAAGTACTCATGGACTGCTAAAGAACAAAATGCTTTTGACAAGCTCAAAGAGAAGCTTATCTCTCAACCAGTCTTCATGCTTCTAGATCTCTCAAAGCCATTTGGGGTCCAATGTGATGCTTGTGGTGATTGCCTTGGAGCAGTCTTGTTTCAAGAAGGGCATAGCATATGAGAGTCGAAGGCTCAATGCCGATGAACGGATCTTGGGCATATACGCAAATGAGCTTTTAGCTATTCTACATGCCCTAGACACATGGAAGCACTATCTCTTGGGGGCTCCATTCATCCTACGAATGGATGACAAAGCCTCAAGAAGTTCATGACGCAAACCAAGCTTTTCGACAAACAAATGAGGTGGGCAAATTTTCTTTTGGAATTAAAATTTCATATTGCTCACATTGTTGGGAAGCACAATCAAGTGGTCGATGCACTTTCACAACAACCAAGGGTAAATTTGTTGTCTATAGCAACTCACAATGATCTATCTTTTATGATAGATGAGTATGCTACTGACCAAGACTTTAAGTAGGTCATTATAGCCTTTGCATTAGGGAAGAAAATAAGAACCATTCACCTTGAAGGATGGTTATCTTCCAAACGGCAATAGGCTATGTATTACTCACCAATACAATAAAAAAGCCATGTATGAATCCCATGCTTCTCCTTATGTGGGGCAAAGAGGGATTCCATAATCTACTCTTTGAGGAGTAGAAATGTATTTCTGTTGGTCTACCATGAAACGTAAACATACAACATTATATTTCAAAATGCGTGGTATACCAAAAATTGAAATTTGATCAACGGAAGCAAATTGGATTGTTCATTCAACAAGCTTAGCAAGAAAACACACTCTATGACTGTCAAAAAGACTATTAAGGCACATAAAACGGCAACCCTCTTTAGATCTCAAAATTTCAAGTATCATGGCTTGCCAACATCCATAGTGTCAGACAAAGATCCTAGAATGACCAGGAAGGGTCTCTTTGAGAATCTAGGAAGTAGATTAAATTTCTCTTTCGACCTATTATCCACAAATGGATGACCAAAGTGAAATACCTAATCTAATGATTCTTAAATCTACTAAAAGCCTATGTCATGGAAGTAGATCAATGTTCTCAATTAGAGAAGTACCTACCTCTTATAAAGTATGTGTACAATGACATTGTACATACTTCTATGGCAAAATCACCTTTCGAGGTTAAAGAGGGAAGATCCAAAAGTCCCTTACTACTTAAAGTATATGGGAAGATCTTCGCTACTGATGAATATAGCCAAGATTCACAAGAATCTTTTCCAAAGATTAAAGAGGTTATATGATTTCAAAGCAAAGGCAAAAAGGGTTGCTGCCAATAAGCACGAAAAATGATTGGGTCTTGCTAAAGTTTCTCAAGGCTCGTCTAAGGCATACTATGGGCAAGAATCCTTTGAGCCACCAAGAGTACTATGCTAAACTAGCAAAAAGATACTATGGTCCTTTCTTTTAAAATTATTAGGCCAATCAATGATATGGCTTATTAGTTAAAGTTGCCTAACCATTGGCTCACTCACAATGCTAACAATGTGAGCCTACTCAAGCCTTACAAAGGAGAGCCACCAAAAGAACCAATAATGGAGGACCCGCCAAAGATCAAAGATCAAGAAGAGGGGTTGTAGCCCGAATCGGTTCTTCCACACGAAGACAAGGTACTAAGAAATGGTAAGATTATCCAATGATATCTTGTTAAGTTTAAAAATTATCCCTTTAAAGATGCTAGATGGATGCAAGGAACCTAGCCTAAGGATAGTATGAACATTGTCAATGCTTACAATGCTAAACTAGAGTAAGCAATGAAAATGCATTTTAAATGAACAACATTTTTGTCTCATAAGACTCATTCTCTTTCTTTTATTGTGCACAAAATTTAAGAAGTAAGCATGCTTAGAATCATGTTTGTCGTAACGACGTCCCCCAAACACCAAGTAGAATTTGTCACTCTAATTTGGAAGTATGATATGGACTAAAGAGTAGACATGCTTGCAGCAATTAAGTCTCCCGAGCACCAAATGGATTAGTCATCCATTCTGGAATGATGTCGTAGGGTAAAAAGGGATCCTCTACCCGCTAAGAAACACGGACTAATGACTAAGCTTTATCTTCTCTACCTCATAGTTGAGGACGGCTATAATTTCAAGAGAGAGGTAATGTCATAAAGTATAATATCTAACTTTTCCAAATGATTTTCTCATATTAAACTGATCACTTAATATGGGAAGATAAAAGGGGAACAAAAGTTCGGATATATATATGTGTGCTTCTAAACCTATCTCAATAGGGGACCAAAATGAGAAATGGTTGTATCTCAATAGGGGTCCAAAAGGAGACAGTCTACCAAAGAGCAATGTGCAATAAGTGCTTCTAGATTTACCTCAGCAAGGGACCAAGAGGAGAGATGATTACATCTCAAAAGGGGTCCAAATGGAGGTAGTCTATCAAAGAGCAATGTGCATCTAATGGAGCCTAAAAGACCTTAGGGTTAGCTTCATTTAAAGACCTCCAAAAGCTAGTGTTAAAAAGTCCTTTGACTTTATGCAAGCTAGGGCTAACCTCGAGGTGGGAATCCTACTCAAGCATGAGGTCCTCATGCTTAAAGTGGTTGTGGGAACCTTGCCCAAATCTTGAGGTGATTTTTATGCTTAAATGATTAAGGTTTTTGAAATGTTAAATTCAAAGATAAATTCTCAAGAGGCATGAACGTTTCCATACTTGATTGACTAAGGCTTGAAGTATTCAATTCAAAACAAATGACTTAAGAAGCATAAAAGACACATGCTTGATTGATTGACTAAGTCCTTATAGTATTCAATTCAACCAAATGACTTAATAAGCATAAAAGACACATGTTCAAATGATCCTCCACATGTGGCCCTCATGATGTGCTTGAATGCTATTGGATAGGTTTTAAAGGGGCCAATGAGAATTTAGATACATTAAAAAAAAAAATAAGTTCTTTCTTTCAGAGAGGAAAAAGAGGACACATGTCCAAATGGAATAATAAAATAATACGAGAGAGAGAGAGAGAGAGAGGTGTGTGGACCAAGCATGAGAGGGGGGTATACTCTCCCACACACACACACACATTCTCTCATTGTGTGGAGTGCAAAGTGCAAGAGCTCTATCTCCTTCTCCAAGCTTGTGGAGAAGTGGAGAGCCTACACCAACACTCTTGGCTATGGAATGCAAATCCAACCAAGAGCCATGCTTCAATGCTTAAGCTTGTCATCTTGTTTATCTTCACTACTATGCTATTATGCTATGCTAAGCAAAAAGAGTGATGATAAGTGAGGAACTATTTCTTTCTCCTATGAAATGTTTCTTCTTCCTCTTCCCTACCTCATTCTCCGCTAGCTCTCTCCACCTTTGAAGGTGTTTGAGGCCTTGGGACTGAGGCTTGGGATAGTTAATGCTTTTTGCAAAGTTTATGTTAAGCTCGTGATGCGCGAAGATTTCCATCTTCATAGCATCACCAAGGTCACAAGGAACACAAAGATTGTATTGTAACAAAGTCTCTCTTGATGGGAGAATCTATAATACAAACGCATTTTGGAGGGGGAACCGGCTCCAAGTAAATCTGGTCCTCAACTATTGTCATGTTCTTTAATACTCTCTCTCTCTTGCAAAAGTATTGTTCATGCCAAGTTAATTAAGTACTATGTTTATGTTGCTACCATCAATTAAGTTCACCCTCTATGTTCTCAAAGTGATCTCACAA
This sequence comes from Adiantum capillus-veneris, assembly GCF_014529385.1. Lineage (NCBI taxonomy): Eukaryota > Viridiplantae > Streptophyta > Polypodiopsida > Polypodiales > Pteridaceae > Adiantum > Adiantum capillus-veneris. The sequence goes on along the minus strand of NC_140947.1, from coordinate 73,053,089 downwards.
AAATGCTCACCTTAATTCTCTTAATTCCGCTATTCTCAAAGTTCATAGGCCATTCCCATTACATCTCATATATCTTTGGCTCCTTAGCAATAGGCTTTAGGGTCATTCGTTGATGTCCCGATGCTTGCGAGCTAGTAGATTTAGGCTCAACAGACACTCTTTCTCCTTTAATCATTAAATCATCCTCCAATTGGATCACATTGGTGGTGACTGCTTCCCAAGTGGTGATACCTATAATGATTAGGCCATTGTAGATATCCTCATGTCGTAATCCCCTAATGAATCTATCAAGCAATTGGTTATTAGTGAAGCGCTCATTTGGATTACAACAAGAATTCAAATGCTTTAAGCGACTAATAAAGTCTCTCACGAACTCTCCTTCCTCTCGTTGGGCTTTCTGGAGCTGAGATGCTACACCCCAAAGCCCTCCCTCCTCTCATATGTATTCTTTCAAGAACGTCTCCTAAGAGTAGGGTAAATTGTTTTTTCTTCCACCCTTAGGATTCTATACCAATCCCCAGCCTTTCCACTTAAGGACAGGCTCAAAGCATTACTCTTATGCAGGTCATTGTGTTCTCCTAGGGAATTGCATATTTGTTCAAACACTTTGATATGCTTTCTCACATCCCCATCTCCACTAAATATTTGTGTGAGCTTGGCTATTTGTAGTGCCTTACTTATAGGCTCCCTATCAAGCATGTTACACAAATTCTCAGCAATAGATTGACCGATAGCTTGAGCAAATGTTGCCAAGTCACCTAAGTGAGCAAGCACCGTGGGTGAAGGCGCTCCAGAGACTACATATGGAGTAGGTAATGGCATTGGGCTTGGCGTATAGGAAGCCCTTGGGTTCCAAGTTTGGTACAGTGTTGTGCCATGTGGTGGCCCAAAGTTCATGTGTGGCCCTAGGCATAGCTGACGTGGTAGTTGGTATGGCCTCATAAGGGCTTGGATGTTGCGGTCGTGGAGCATAAGTTCTTGAAACCATGGGAGGTGTAGGAGCTACATGAGCATGAGGACCCATAGGTGTGTATGATTGGTACACACTTGTAGGTATTGTTGCAAGCACTGGACTACCATGTAGCGGTGCTTTACTAACAAATGAAGTCCATGGCGTGTTCCTTGGCATGCCCATCACTGGGGTAGGCATGGTAGCCGTGGTGTCATCAAGAGAAAGATGAGCTAGACTTGGAAAGGTAAAGCTATCACTTGTGGGCTCAGATTGTACTGAGACCCCTGGCGAAACAACATATGGAGGATCCATCAAGCTTACCGAGGGAGTCTCCATTTGCAATAAAGTTGGTTGCTTAGCCTTCTCTGTATCCGAGAATCTCATGAGACCCGTTGAAGGCATGTGGATCCCTTTGTTCTATCTCTCTAGCTTAATAACCCTATGAATGACATCACAAACTCTTTGTTGTTGCTCCTCTACGCTAGTAGCACCTAATGTTGATTGTAGGACATCTAACCAACCCACGTGATAGGTGTGACCTATGTATAGGTCATTAGAGTTTCCGTTTGTAGTTGGTACTCCCAGTTCTCATTTAGGAATGATCCATCTAAGATTGAGGTGCTAGAGGTCTCCTTTGAACTAGATGCAATGTGGCTCTCTATGGGTTGGCCCTTAGCGATCGCTAATTCAGAAGCACTCGATTGCTCTCCTAGCATGGATGTTGACATAGGGGCTTTTGCTTTTAATTCTCTTTGTTGCTCTGCCCTACATAAGCTCTCGATTTTCTTTTTCCTAGCCGCAATGATATACCGCTCAACCTCTTGCACTTCGGCAAGGCTTCTACCATCAGGTAATATAACCTCGAAGGGGAATAGCTCTGAAGAGTCAAGGGGTGCAGTGAATGGGGTATTCATGTGCACACTCTCCAGAAGCATGGGGTCTACGTTGGTCATGAATGAAAAATTTACTTCCCCACCCCCCTCATTTACATCGTTAGCTCCATGTTCGGAGCGAGTGGCTCTACTAAAAGTTTCCTTCAAGAGCTAAGCACGCTTGGACTGGATCGTGGGCCCATGGCATGCATGTCTTGCCTTGAGCTATCGAGATAAGGCATTGGGTAACTCTCCATGACGTCGTAGTCAAAGGAAGAGTCAGTAGATGCAATATGTGGGTCCTAAGTGGTACTACGTTGGGTTCCTGCTCAGAGCCTAGAGCCTAAGGTGGAGGAATAATGAGTGCCCGCGTAAACGGAGACACTTTCTATGTGCTCGTCCTCTAGCACACGACCAGAGCATAGGTGCCTGTGACCTAAACACTCTAGAAGTGTTGGTGAGTGCCCTTGAAGGCTGCTCACCTAGATTTTTGGGCGTTAGCAACCCAAATTTATCCTCAATTTTTTTGTTTCTATGGTGTTTTTTTCAAACCAAGCCACTAAATATTGTGTGTGATAGCTCAAAATGGGCGTCTTGGTTAGAGGGATGTGCTGTGCTTTACAACCCCCGATGCGGTTACGTACAACCCTCAAAATCTTAAAACTAGTCTTTTCCTAGGTAGGGAGAGGGCTAGATTTAGTAAGTCCAAAGGGTGAGTGTGAAGGGGATGGTTGAGGACTTGAGGAACTTGTCCCACATGCCCTCCCTTCACTTGAGGTTCTAGTCTTTATACATAAATTAATGTGTATAGCATATCATAAGACTAAGGACTGAGGTCTGGGTTTGGGCCTGGGCTTGGGAAAAGATCTCGATCCCTTCCTTTTATAATAATATTTTTTTATTTTCTTTTTTGTTTTGGGTTTCCTTTTTGGTCTCAATATGTCTAGGTGTTTTTTTTTTAACTTTTTCAAAATTCTTCTTCTGAGATAATGTGGCCGTGTGGATGTCGAGCTTCCACGCGCACAAAGCAACTCCTAGGAGCTCTGTCTAACCTCCTTGCAGCTAATTAACACTAACTACCTTTTCTAACACAGTACATTGCACACTCACAGACAATCAACTCTACTGCTCACTGTCTACTCTACTTCTCACTGTCCACACTCACTAACAAATCTACTAATGCCTGCACATTATAGATCTTGCAAAACTAACAAAAACAAGTACAATGCAACACTAACAGAAGCTTACAGCCACTAATCGAAGCTAACAAAAACTTGCTAATCTGCACATTTGCAGCCACTTAACGGTTCCCACACAACTCAACAAAAAACAAAAAACAGATGGAAGAAAGGCTTCCAGAGGTAGCGCTGAGTACTCCTCAAGCTTAATGCAAGGCAGTCCCTGTTAGTGCCTGATGTGTCAGGGTTCTTATCTTTTTGGACTTTTAACTAAGGTATTAGCTTTAAACCTTAGGAGCATGTTTACACAAGGACTTTATGCCTAGGTAGTTTGAAATAGCCGAATGGTCATATGGCGAGGAGCAATTTTTGGATGTAACTAACCGACAATTTGCAATTTGCAGCTTGTAGTTTGCAGTCTCCCTACAGTCGTAGTGTTGTTTTGGGCCTGTAGTTGGATGATGATGATGAACACAGGGTAGCGCAATACTTTCTCTTGCTTAGCCATGGTCTCTTGTGTTGACACAATTATAGTTTTCATGGTGTAATGTGCAATCACCTGTAATCAATTTCTTGTATTCTATATGTGGTTTGCATTGAATATCTGTTAGGGATGTAAACCCCTAACACTTTGGCGATCCTGCTGGCTTTGGCCATGGTGCTAGAGAGGAACGAACTGGGCAAAGGAGAGACATTGGGGTCGTTTGCAAGTTCTTGACTATTGAACTTCTTGTTTAGATTCCTGCTTGTTTTTGTTGTGGTGCCAAAAATGGCACGACCTAGAAGAGAAATGTGTTTAGGGTTCTGTTCATTTCCAAGTTTTTGTTAATTTTTTGATCCTTGACAGCATGCAGAAAGCAGTTTGGAATCTACAGTATGTTGTTTGTAGTCTGCAGTTTCAGGCAATGTGCAGTCTGCAATTTGCAGCTTGCAGTTAAACTGTTTACATGCTGCAGAATACAATTTTTCGGTTTGCAAAATGGAGTTTCAGTCTTTCAGTTTACAGAATGTAGTTTGAGGTATTTCAGTTTGCAATGCAGTTTAAGCAGTTTCAGGGTTTAAAGAGGTACAAATGCTCTTTGTTCTTTTGATGTGTATTAATGGCAAAGAAGAAGAAGACAAAGTGTGCAATATGTCAAAAGTATGAGCACCGCACAAAGGAATGCCCTTACATGTGCAAGCCGTCAAAAGGAAGATGTATGTGTCAAATATTGTATGCATAAATTGTGCAAGAAGTTGTATCGGATTATTAGATCTTTTTGAGATGCATCAGATCATGAGGAACTATGTGATGCACAGGAGGATTTGGATGATTTTTCTAATCTTCTTGACAAGGCAAAAGACTGGTATGAAGGTCGTGAAGGAAAAGAAGAAAGTCGTGCTCTAGTATGCGCAGGATACAGATGTTACAAGAAGCAATTGAAGGCTTGACAGAGAAGTATGAAGATCAGTTTCAGGAGGAAGACGAAAGTGATGAGTGGGGAGTTACAACACCAATGTTCCCCTTGGTTGGGAAAAATCAGGTACAATCATATTTAACTTGTCCAAATACACTTGCTATAAGTCCCAAATCAATGAAAAAAGTTCAATCACAAAGCCAACCTAAAGAAGTCAAGAAGGTGATGTTGAAAAGGGGAGAAGAAAAGGAGCATCTTAAGAGCCAAAGAAGCCAAAAGGAGCACTTAGTATCCCAAAACCACACTCCAAATAGACTCAAGGGTTTGCAGGATGCTGAACAACTTGAATCGACAATAGATAGGTATTTGCAATTAGGTCAAGAAATTGAAGACAAAAGAGGGCCTAAAAGTATGTAGGGTCTTAAAGAAGACATGCACATTCTAGTAGAAGATATGCAAATTTCTAAGGGCATGGAAGGTTCTGAAGGCATGCTTGTTCCTAAAAATTTGCAGGAAATTGAATTTGTGAAATACCAAGTTACTGTTCATGATGTAAAGACTTTATATTTGCAGGAGACTAAGAGAAAGGTGTAGCTCATGAGCCAAAGGAGAGATGCCTTCACCCATCTAGCTTGCAAATGTAGAGACTTTACATTTGATGGAGTCCAAAAGATGTTGGTGGAAGAAAGAAGAAGCCAGGAGTAGCTCATGAGCCAAAGGAGCCAAGAGGACTGCCAGCTATCCCCAAACCTCACATCAAAGAGACTTGTATTTTTGTGAGAAGAGAGCAAGAGCTACCCAAAAGAAGAGTTGGCGATTGAGAAGAAGGGAATGCAAGTGGGAGTGAGCCAAAGAAGCCACCAATATCCCATACAAACCCATATACCAACCTTGGACATCAATCTTGAAGAGGTTGAAATTCAGAAAGAGATCAAATTACATTGTACTAAACGGGAAGTGACGCTTATAGTTGAAGACATAATGTGTGCTGATGATGTGATGAATCATTTTTTGATGTATCTTGATGAGGATTATCTTGCAAGTGACAATGCGGAAGGTGTTTATGTTGATGGAGAAGTGTTTTTTGGAGTTTTGAAGAGTGAAAACCAATTTCCAAGAGTGGATATGATTCATTCAAGTTTTGAAGACAAAGATCTTGACTTTCAGGTCCTTGAATTGCAAGTTTTAATATCAAAGATCCCTGAATTACAGAGTTCCACAATACAGGTCCTTGATCCTAAGATTACAGATTTTCAAAGAAGTTATGTACCTGAATTTGATGAACAAAGTCTTGTTATTTCTCAAGCGGAGATGATCCATAAGCTTTCTTTGGTGTTGGATAACGAGAGGTATTTAAATATGGTTGCGGCAAGTGAAGCAGTTTCCAAAATCAGTCAACTTCAAGAAGAGAAGGCGTCATTGATTGTGGAGATTTCTCAGGTTCGAGCGGAATTTGACTTGCATATTTCTTATTGTTATGAAGTTCATGATGCTCTTAAGCAAGTTGTTTTGAAAAAGGATAGTGAAATTGAGGATTTGAATCTTCAACTTACTCAAATCAACAATGTGGAGTTTTCTTCAAACCTTGATGATATGGAACATGTCTTGAATGATTATGTTGTCATTAATAATCTTTATGATGTCGATGCTTTTACAAATTCAATCAAGGAGGTTGGAAGTCCATCTTTTTCCAATCAAGTTCAGTTTTTTGATGATATTCTTGATTATTTATACCAAGTTTCTGATGTCAATGGTGTTTATGATGCTGAGGAGATGGTTTTGGCTGATGATTATGCAAGTATATTGCAAGTTCTTGATGATGGTGAAGTGGGTTTTCCTAAAGATGGTTCTACATTTTTATGTGATGGAGGAGATGATTTTGATATTCTTATATCTCATTGGTTTTATCTCTTCATGCTTGATGACATAAGGGAAGTTGTTCAGGGAACACAAGTCAAAAGTTTTCAGTTTTAGGGAGATAGCATCGATTGGAGAGATTTGTAGCTACAAAGTGGATTTCTTTATTTTTTTGAGAGAGGATGTGAGCAAGCCACATTGGTGGTCTTTTTATGTGTGAAGGAGAGCTCAACTTCTTATTTTCAAGCCTTGAATCAGATAAATTTGATGAAGAAGCGGATCAATTTTGGTATTTCTTGAATCAATATTTTCAGGAAAATCAATTATTTTGGCATACGTAGTCTAAATCAAGTCTCCCAGTGTTTCATCTACATGCAGAGATATTGGATATGTTCAAGAGGCAATGTCTACTGGTTGCAAAGTTTTCATCGTACCTTGAATCTTTCTTTAATCTTTTTGAAGAGAAACCTGAACCTGACCCTGAACATGAACCTACTAATGTGTTTAGTAAGCCATACCAGGCCTTTGCTGAAGTAGAGGCTAAGGAAGAAAATATGTTGTTGTAGAGGAAGTTCAGTGAACTGAAAGGTCATTTTATACAGTTGAAGTATAAGGGGGAACAAAAGGTTCATGACCTACCTGAACCAGGGGGTGTTGAATGTGAAGTGATATTGATGGATAATGCAGATCGGGAAGTTCAAGAGTAGTTAATTGAAGATACAATTGCAATCATGGGATATGAGAATGAGGCAGAGCAACAGCATGTTGGGGAGGCATTATTGAACACCGTCGAGGAAGTGTTGGGTAATAAGAACATTGAAGAAACATACAATGGATGGGGTTGAAGCTGAGATGGAAGTAAGTATTGATGCAAAGGAAGAAGCCAAAGATGAGAATTTGTTTGTGTAGAGGCAGTTTGATGAACTGAAGAAGAATTGCACTGGTAGTTGGAGCAACAGAGGAGTCATCAACCTGAACAAGTGATTACTCATACTGATATTGATATGTTGGATAAAACTGAAATTGAAGTTCAGGAACAGTTAACTGAAGGTGCAGTCACAGTTCCAATTGCAGTTGCAGATAAAGAAGCATATATTGCAAGTGGACAACAACAGTTTAAAGATCCAATACTGATTATCGTTGAAGATATACTCAGTAAGGAGACTATTGAGGTTACAAAGGAAACAACTGAAGCTGAAGTGAATGCAGGATTTGGTGAAGATGGTAAGGAAATTGCAACTAAAGGGGAAAGTTTAAAGAAGCCTGAAGTTAAAGATCATGTTGATGTTGAAATTTCTGATCAAGGGATGGGTTCTCACAATGTTTGAGAAACATTGCCTACCAGGTGTGCTAGGTGTTAGTGCTTGATGTGTCAGGGTATTTATCTTTTTGGACTTTTAACTAAGGTCTTAGCTTTAAACCTTAGGAGCATGTTCACGCAAGGACTTTATGCCTAGGTAGTTTGAAATACCCGAATGGTCATATGGCGTGGAGCAATTTTCGGATGTAACCAACCGACAGTTTGCAGTTTGCAGTCTCCCTGTGGTCGTAGTGTTGTTTTGGGCCTGTAGTTGGATGTTGATGATGAATACAGGGTAGTGCAATACTTTCTCTTGCTTAGCCATGGTATCTTGTGTTCACACAGTTTGCAGTTTTCATGGTGTAATTTGCATCACCTGTAATCAATTTCCTGTATTCTATATGTGGTTTGCATTGAATATCTGTTAGGGATGTAAACCCCTAACATTCCCCGACAATGGTGCCAAAAATTTGTGCTTTGCTGCACATGTTGAAGGCTGGGAACTTGCCTGTGCACTGTGTGCGAGCCTCGAAAGGCTGCAAGCACACAACTAGAGAGTCCTAGCAAGTTCAAACAAACAATGGTGTGTCACTCACCGCTCAATGCTTTCGTCGTGAAGGATCCTGTGCTGTGAAGAAAGAAGGAGCTGTCGTCGATGCGCACTCAATCGTCGATACCGCCGCAATGCTCAATTACGCACTCTCTCTCTCTCTCTCTAGCATACACACACACACACACATACACACATGAGCACACGAAGGAGAAGGAGACAGAGATGGAGCAAGAGCACTTCTTAGCTTATACCTCAAAGAATGAGGACTTTAAGGTCAAATGGACCTTTTATAAGAGTTTGACCCATTCACACATGGGCGCCCACCACAATGGCCGGTCGTTGCAAAACTACTGTAAAAATAAGATAAGTGGTGTGCCTCTCATCGACGATCACCTACACACCTATTGGACCGACAAGCCCGGTCCATGACTCAATCAAATAAATAATATGCGTCCGTCGAAGGTGACAGGGTGTCCGTGAGGGTTAACAAAAACAGACTGCCCTTGCACGTTGGCTGCAATTCCCACCGGCCTCTCTATGCCTAAACCTACTAATATATGGGTGTAGTTGGTTATTACACCTGTGTAACACACACGAGGTCTTTGACTTGAGCAAAAGTGAGGCTAGCAATGATAGTTATACTGAGAAGATGTGGTGATGAGCGAAGTCCATGACTTGGTTATTTTGAGTAGCATAGAATCTTTTGTGGCTACATCCCATAGTTGCTTCTCGTTCTTTTCCTTGTCTTATACCACATGCTTTAAATTTCACTTGACAATTGTATATAGTCCCACTTTCGTGAAAATTTCTTGTATTCTTCTTCATTTTTTGCTACCTCCGAACTCAATTCCTATGACTTTAGAAATTTCTCCGCTTCTTCTTCATGTTTTCTTATACTACTCATCTAAACATCGTTACATGTGTGTGTACTATTAAAAAGATTGTTCAAATAGGTTGTAGATCCTATTCAACATACAAGATCTATGACACTTTGCAGTGCCAATAAGTTATAAAGATGAACAAATTATGCATAATATTTAGGAAAGAGAAAAGAAAGAAAATTATGTTAAGTACACTTTCAAAGGATTTCTACGCCATGAGAACAAGAAAAATGGGAAGAGATTATGGAAAGAGAGGACCATAACTTAGCTCTAGCTCTTAAAGCTCTCCATATCGATACTTGAATTTGTAGGAATTTAAAGCATTGCTTTGATACCACTGCTACAGACGGGTGCGTAGAGGGCCTGCAAAATATAGAAAAATAACATGCTAGAAGCCATAAAACAACATATCTGCATACCTGACGAATCGCACATGCACATAATCGAAGCTATACACGATTTGAGAGAGACACAGAGCGAGTCAGAGCACAAAAGCACGTGTCAATGCACCTCCCAGTTACATAGGCACGGAGAGGTAAGAAGAGAGAAGAAGGACACAGACACTGAGTGCAATCTCCCCCCTTGCAAAAGTGAGCATTTTCCTCTTGCACGTAGTTATTTATAGATTTCTTGAATGCTCAAAATGAATACAAATTTTTGGCTTGGACATAATAATGACCATAGCTCATGAAGAGCACTAAAATAATGAAATGTCCATAAGTGTGCTATCCTTTCTTATAGTCCATAGTTCACTTATGCTTTTGCCACTTGTCAACTGCAAGAAATAACTATCTATTAATTTCCATTACGGATGCGGCATGTAAACTTTATCTCAAGAATTCTGCTATCATGCTTTGCATCAACAAAGACTTAGCATGCTTCAACTTTGGAGAGTTCTGCAAAATTCAATGAAACGTAGAATTTAAAACTCTAATATGAACTTACTTATTGTCTCAAAAAAGCCCTGATTGCGGCAAGTCTTGCTTTGACACCACAATCCAGTCTGGGAACCACTCCCTTCTTGGCTTTGAGTTTCTTGTGTTCTTCCTTTGCTTGCAAACTAAGACAACCTTGGAGTCAAGTGTTTTAGTATTTTGAAATTGCCACAAGCTTGCTCAGTGATTTTACTGCAGAGTGTAAGTGGAGCATTGCTTCTTGAGATTCCCAAACTTTGCATGGTGGTATTGCATTTGCGTAGGGTGGTCCATGGCTTTTGGATGGTTTGGCCTTGCTCCTCTTTGAATTCGATCTTGGTCTAGAGTTTTGAAGCTCTTGATACTTTGCCCACACCTTGTATTCGTGAGGAAAGCTTTTGTGCACACAGAGAGGTGCATCCATGAGTTTTGCATGCATTATGCCTCAACAAAGGAGGAGAACATGTTGAGGTTAGAAAGACTTGGGTTTGCATGCAAGGTTGCATGCCATTTCTCAACAAGGTTAGCATGGAACGCCATGCTTCTATGTGTATTGCCTGGGTACAGCCGCTTGCACACACCTTAGTCGTGAAGTCGTCATGCACGAAATGATGCATGATAGACTTGATGGAAGTGCCCCTCCAATTGCATCAACTTTTGCCATTGGAGTCACCTCCAATTGGGCCCTATAAGCTGATGCAAGCCCATGAAGCTCTCCGTGGAAGCTTCCACACTGCTGCTTGGCTTTTTTAAAATATGAGCGCCCAAAAAATTTGGCCATAAAGCCCTAAGTGGGAGTTCTTGACGTGAATGAGAGAGAAAAATTGTGGCACATTTGTTGCTGACAACAAGGTGAAGAAGCATTCATGGCCGCCTCCACAACCTTAGCTTGCAGTGCTACAAAAACAAAAATGCTTCCTTGTTGTATGACGATCCTTTTCGGCATCACTCCCTTCTCGTATGGTGCAGGTTTGCCATGACACTTGTTCCTTGTAAGGGCCATGTCCCGCTATAGTCTCGACGCATGCATGCTCATGCACATGCAAAAAGCTCCAAGACCCTCTCCTTCTCCCCAAGAGCTAACATGCTTTATACTAGTGAAAGACCATAGGGAACTATGCATTCTTATCTCCACCCATCCGTAATCCTTTTTAGGGCACGTGGCCCCTCTTTACGAGACCCTTGACAACGCAAGCTAAGCCTATGGCAATGCCCCTTGGTCCTACCATTGACCTGATAGTCTCTGGAAATGCATTGATTGCATGATATGCCTAACAAGGGCAAGATCATGACGCTCTGAGTTATTCTACGATAGCCAAATGGTTGAGTGTCCCCTGATCAGTTGGACACCTGCTGGAGAAAGTTGCCCCCCCCCCCCCCCCCCCCCCTCCCCCCCCGCGGGAGGCCATCCTCCACTTTTGGCTGGGCAAATGGCTGCCCGCCACCTCGGCATGGCCAGCCACCCGCTCGAGCAACCCCGTCGGTTCCAGTGTTCGAACGTTAAACGTTTGGATGGCTCTTTCAGCAGGCATTCCACATGACACCAGTCTTTGCGGATGGAAGACGAGGAACAGGTGGCGAAGGAGGTGAGAAGGCAGGGTGGTTTCGAGTATGTAAGGCTCGCACAGAGGGCAGCGGAAGGTGATGATCTGGCTGCAGAGGCAGCTCACGATATGGCTTGGGAGCAGCTGCATTCTGGTCCTTGGCATGCCGTGCACGACGCCTGGCGTGACGCATACGCCCTTTCCTGTCTCCGTCTCGCCACACATCGTGCACATGATGCACTGCGCCTCCTCGACATGGGCCTTTTGATGGGTGGCCCCCTTCTCAAACCTCGCCTTCATTCCGCAATTGCAGAGGCACAGCTCCAACAGCAGCAGCATCACAGAGTGCTGCATGGCAATGATATTCTGGACTCCGGTGAAGATATGGTTGATGATCAGCATGTCAATGGGGATGTTGATGCTTCTGGGCATGCACTTGACACTGAACGGAGATGTTCTATCGCTAGTGATGATGGCTCAGAGTTAATCGTGCACTCCAATCCTTTTGAAACTCATAGTCAGATATTAGCAGCCACAGCTTGCAACCCTGCATGCCAGGTTGGCAACATGCGTTGGTTCTTTCTTAGGGAGGTCGTGTGATTTGTTTAATTGAATGACGTATTCTTGTTCTAGGTGCCCAAATCAATGCTTCCCTGTGGATCATTTTGTCATCAAACAGTCGTCAGGAAAAAGCTTATACCAATGGAGGAATTTATCTGTGATTATTTTATACCCACTTTGCCTGTCATCATTTTAAATGCAATGACACACTGGCCTGCAATCGAAAAATGGAAAAATTTGGATTATTTTAAGGATGCTCTCGGAAGCCGCACTATTCCTGTGGAGGTTAAGGCTCACAGCCTCCTTGTGTTGCTCTTTTTAATCTCTCTTTTCGTCTTATGCTGACCGATGAGAGCCTCTTTTGATAGGTTGGGGAACATTACTTGGCTCCAGGGTGGAAGCAAGAACTCATGACTATGGAGCAACTGCTTCAAAGGTTTCAGTCTCCAGCAGGTCACGCTTCTGAACGGCCTTATCTTGCGCAACACCGACTTTTTGAACAGGCTCGTGCTTTTGCTAATTTAAATGTCTGTTCTGGCAAGTGTAGGCATTTCAACTTATTAAAAAGTTTTTCTGTTTCAGAGTCGCTTATTTTCCATGGCATACATTGGCAGATACCAAAATTAAAAGAGGATATTATTGTCCCAGACTATTGTGCAGCTACTGGTGGTGAGCTAAGAGCAGTGAATGCCTGGTTTGGCCCAAGCGGAACAGTGACTCCTCTTCATCATGACCCTCACCATAATCTATTGTCACAAGTAAGTTACTGTTTCTTCTTGTGCGCTCGGAAGGAGTCTTAATAACTTGCATGTTTTTTGCTGGTTTACAAGTTATAATAAGTCACAAGTCGCTTTAGCTTGTGTGGGAGAGCAAAATTTAGTTGTGTCACGAACCCTAAGCCTAACTTTAATTTTCTGCTCTTCCTACTTTTAAGATGCTTTTTTTGTTTATTTTTGCAAAGAAAATATTCTTCTACCCTAAGCTTAACTCTAATTTTCTGCTCTTCCTACTTTTAAGATGCTTTTTTTTGTAATTTTTGCAAAGAAAATATTCTTCTTGATCAATAACTGAGATTACAAATAGGTTTCATGATGAAAGGAGAAGTGCTATAAATTCCATGAATTGAGGAGATGCATTTTACCCCCAAAAAATGTTTAAGCTCCCAGTGTTTCATTATATACTCATGACCCTAAACTACTTAAGAATTTTTGGAGATGACCGATAATTTTCTAGTGAGTTTTGATGCTGCCTCATAAACCCGTCCACAAGTTTTTGGAACTAACTCACAAACTCTTCTCATTATTGTTTTGCCATCATAAGAAAGGGGATCTGACTAAGACTCTGTTACGTTCCCAGACAACAGGATGGGCGCTTATGTCCGGCCAGTGTGAACTGATCGTGCATGTGAATGCACCCTTAGTTGAAGGGAGTTTAAGAACGGTGCTATAAATAGGACTGTGAGCCATCTTGTGTGATCACCACACTTAGACTCTAGGCCCTTGGTAGCTCTACCCATACACCTGCTTGGTGCGGGTATGGGACACGAGCCCTTGCGGTAGAGGCTAGCCTGTTAGCTGCAGGCTCCTAGGCTATGGCTGGGAGGTAAGTCTGATGCTCGCTATCTATGCTTCTCTTTGTGTGAGTATGACTTGTGTCATGTCATGTGTGTAGGATGGATCCGGCGAGAGGCTTGTGTCATGGCATGTGTGCAGGATGGATTCGGCGAGGAGCGGAAGGAGTGTGAAGAGACCGCCATTGACTCTTGGTTGGCAAAATGGACGGCCTACTATGATTTGTATTATTTTACTAATGCGCAGTGCATTGGTTAGATACAACTTATGCTACAAGGCAAGGCCTACACATGGTGGGCAGGGTGACGCCCACAACCAACGACTTGGGCAGATTTGCAAGCGGTCTTTTGCGCTCACTTCGTGCAAGTGGACAAGACCGAATGCTACAAGCTGTTCAAGTTGGAGATGGGAAAGAAAGCTTTGGACGCTTACTCATAGGTATTCAAGGCATAGTAACAGGGGACGCCCTTTTTCGGGCTTCCCGTCCCCACTTTTCCGTCCCCACTTGCCGTCCCGCTCTCTTTTTTACACTAAAAATCCATTTCAGCCCCGTCCCCCGTCCCCCGTTCCCCCGTCCCGGAATGCGTCCCTTGTGACTATGATTCAAGGACCTCGTCCACAAGGTGAAGGCCATGGAAGACCCAAAAGTCATTTTTCAGATGCTGTATCTATTCGGATTGCCACCGGCATAGCAAAATGAGGTATTGTGCAATCCCGTTGCATCATTGGAGGCCGGGGAGTGACCCAGTAGCGGGGGAGACGGCTAACCACGACACTTCTTCGCCAAAGTTTAAATGCTTTGCTCCTCAAATCAGTCGACTGCACCTTTGTGGAGGAGAATGGCAAAAGCAAGGCTTTTTGTGCCGAGGATCAAAGAAGAATCGATGCTATGATTGCCATCAAACCAGCCACTTTTGTTGCTAAAATAATTCTAAATGAATTATTGGATTTATAAGTGAGAGGGTTTTTCTCCCTGGAGACATCCGAGTACAGATATTTCTAGTGCATCATTCATAGTAATGACGGGAGCATTGTGAAGGGAAATATTTGTAAGGCCACTAGGAACGAGTACTTCTGATGTGTCGCATCGGATGGGTGACAGGGAACATCGGGAAGAAGTATTTGACCATCCGGGAACGGACATCTCTGGTGCGTCATAGGATGGGTGACATAGAGCATCGCGAAGGAGATTGTACCGTAAGTTTGGCAGGAAAGGACTAGGTGAGGGTATTTCTGATGCGTGACAAGGTGGGTGACGGGGGCATTGGCAAGGGGATACTTGAAACAAATGCAGGGAGTAACTCTCCCGGCTACACAGACCGCCTACAGACACGCGTCGGACGAACCACCCGACCATAGCCACCATTCTGCAGCTCCCCGTGTTGGGGCAGCGTCTGAGGACATAGGCGTGCACCTGTAAGACCGAGCGTCCCATACCATAACATATGAAGGAAGAGCCAGTTTATAGGCAATTTGGCCAATTTTCTTTGTGATCAAGAACGGACCACAATATCTAGCTGAAAGCTTATAATGCTTTCCCATTCGCATAGTCTTGGAATCCTTGGGTATCTTTAGATAGACCCATTGTCCCACCTCTAGAGTCCTGGGAGACCTCTTTTGATTAGCATAAGTAGTGACTCAATCTTGAGCCGTTCTTATACTATCCTTAGCCAGTTTGAGCATTTCTTGCATGTCATACAGGAAATCATGAGCTTGGCGTTCCTTGACTTTCTCTAAGCTAATAGCAATCGGGGATTTAGGCTCAAATCCATACATCATCATGAATGGGCTAAATCCAATAGCAGAATGCTTGCTACTATTGTAGGCAAACTCTAACTGCGGAAGATACCTCTCCCAATCAGACTGCCTGTGAGAGACATAGGCTCTCAACATGTCCTCTAACGTCTGATTCATCCTCTCGGTTTGTCCGTCGGACTCAGGATGGTCAAAAGACGACATACTCAACTTCATCTGAAGATGAGCAAACTCTCCTCGCCAATCGGCCATTGAACTTAGTATCTCATCACTGACGATATCCTCTGGCAGACCATACAGCTTATAAAGCTGATCAACAAATAATACTGTCAACTCATGGCTTTTTACTGATTGACAAATAAAACCGCCAACTCATGGCTCTTTACTGTCGACTTCGTTGATATAAACTTCGCCATTTTTATGAGTCTATCGACCACAACCCAAATAGCGTCATTGGCCCGACTAGTATTTGGCAAACCAATGATGAAGTCCATGGAAATACTCTGCCACTTGGCATCTGAGATTTTCAATGGATGTAGCATGCCAGCTTTCCTAAGGCGCTTTGCCTTATTAACTTGACACTGAGCGCATCTCTTCACATAGCTCTCTATGTAAGAGCGCATTTTTGGCCAATAGAAATATTGCTTGACCAAAGCCAAAGTTCTCTGGATGCTTGGATGCTCAGCGCTAGGAACATCGTGGCATTTGCACAAAATTCTTTGTCGAACCTCATTGATTTTCGGCACGCAGACTTTAGCATTTCTGAACAATAGTCTACCTCTAATGGAATATTGTCACTGTCTCGTCTCTCCAACACGACTCACTTGGGTCTTCGGATCACCCAAGCCTGTACGTCACTCTCTTGTTTTTGTTAAGCAGGATATGCCTCATGTATCTGTTTCACTTTGTAATCAGATTTCTGTGAATAATGGTGCAATACCAGTTGCTACTGCTTTGGAAATGTATAAAGATACAAAGTCTTCTGATGTTGACTTTTATCAATGTGTCTCATCTGCTTGGTTTAATATATTAGTGTTTGATACTTCTGTCACTGAATTTCATAAAAATGTTTCATGTTCTTCTGTTGAACTTGGGGATTCCGACGAATCCAACCTTATCCGAGAAATCATGACTGATTTCAAGGATGTTTTTCTCGATGATCTACCTCCCGGCTTGCTGCCTTCGAGAGGAGTAGATCATGGCATTGAGTTGGTGGCTGATAGTCAGCCCTTCTCAAAGAAACCCTACGGTTTAGTAAAACCGAGGAGGATGAGATTTAATGGCAGCAGTTGAAAGATTATCTCGACAGGGGTTTTGTTCGGCCAAGTAAATCCTCGTGGGGAGCGTCAATGTTACTTTCTCGAAAGAAGGATAACACTGTGCGCTTCCATGTGGATTACAAAGGGTTAAATAAGCTCACTGTTAAGGACAAGTATCCGCTTGCGTGTATGGACAATCTGATAGATCGGCTCCATGGAGCACTGTATTTTACGCAGATAGACCTGCGATCAGGCTATCACCAATTACGGATCAAACTAGAAGATGTCCTAAGACAGGTTTCCATACACGTTATGGTCACTATGAGTTTTTGGTCTTGCCTTTTGGTTTGACCAATGCTCCAGCTACGTTTCAGCAGATGATGAATGATCTGCTGAGACCGTTTCTAGGCAACTTCGTTGTTGTATTTCTCGATGACATCTTGATCTATAGCCGAAGTTTGTTTGAGCATTTAGCGCATATACGCGTTGTTCTCGAAGTACTGAGAACTGAGAAGCTTTATGTTAAGGCTTTCAAGTGTGAATTCTTCAAGAAAGAGCTTCTGTATTTGGGTCGATCAGTACACCACAGATCTAGATTTTTTTGATGTGTTCACTCAAATACAGAATGGGGAGGTAGTAGCGGGATATTCCATACAGGATGGCTACTTGATGAAGAAAACGATGTTGTGTGCTACATAGCCGTTGAGGGAAAAGGTTCTAACGGAATGCCACTGTCCACCTTTTACGGTCACCGCGGCATTGAGACCACCTTGAAGGGTGTGAAGCGTTATTTCTTTTGGCTGAGACTCAAGGACGTGGACGATTTTGTACACAATTGTTTAGTATGCCAGAAGGTCAAGTTTGACAGGCATAAAGCACATGGATTGCTACAGCCTTTACCTATTCCCACCTGCCCCCGGGAAAGTATTTCAATGGATTTCATTTTTGATCTCCCGAAGACACAGAGTGGGCACGATGGTATCTGGACTGTTATTGACTGATTTAGCAAGCAAGCTCATTTCATTCCAGTGAAGAAAATAGTCAAGCTGGACCATTTAGCGAGACTGTTCATTGCCCAGATATTCAGATTACATGGCATGCCTGAGACAATAGTCTTTGACAGAGATCCCCGCTTCACGAGGTTGTTTTGGAAGGTTATTTGGGAGAACATTGGCACACGGTTGCAGTTCTCGTCATCTTTCCATGCGTAGATAGATGGCAATCTGAGATTGCAAATTCAATCGTACTGGATTTATTGAAGTCTTACATATCTGATCAGAAGACTCCATGGGAAAAAATTTTCCCTTGGAGGAATTTGCCTACAATAACACGATCCACTCTTGGACGGGGAAGGCGCCATTTGAGATTACAGAAGGTGCTACGAAGGTTTCACCCTCCCTTAGCACGAAAGATAATATTTTTGAAGCCGACCAGTACACGAGGGACTTGGACACTGCTTTTGCCAAGGTCCGAGAGGCTTTAGCGAATCTTAGGAAAGACACAAGAAGACAGTAGATCGACACCGTCGCACTTTGAAATTAAAGAAAGACGATTGGGTGCTCTTACGTTTTGAGAAGGCACGCCTAAGAAAGAAAGGGAAAGGAGCGGCTTTTTCCAAAGCTTAGCATGAGATACTATGGACCTTTCCAGATAAAAGAAAAGATAAATGATGTCTCCTTTAGACTGAAGCTGCCCGATACTTGGAGGATTCACATTGCTTTTCATGTGAGCCTCTTGAAGCCTTTTAAAGGCTATGTGCCCGATGATGGGGAGTTAGATAAGCAACCCGAAGTGGAGGAAAGTGAGGAGATACTCGTTCTAGAACAAATATTGGCACATGAAGATAGAAAGATTAAAGGTAAAGTGATTAGGCGGTTCTTGGTCAAATTAAAGAACTATCTTGCATTGGATGCGAAGTGGATGGAGGAGGAGGACCTAGCAAATACTCCTCAGATGGAACTTTACCTTGAAGCATTCGGTTTAGCATAGTTTACTCCGATAGAACCCCGATTTTAGCATGGGTGAATCTAGTGCAGCGGGCTTGCACAAGAGGGGAGTCGCTCCGCTCCTTTGTCAACGGATTACACCGTTGATATAGAGTCATTGATGTCCCTTTGGGTTTCAGGGATACTGTTGGGCTGACAGTATTCTGCTGTATGACTTTATGAACTGGAATTCCCGAAAATGAAAATGATACTGATAGATTTGCACTTGACTTGTTGAGTGCAGGAACTGAAAGACGAAATGATTGCAGCATTTCGGTCTCATAAATCTCTATAGACATGATTGCAATATGGATTAGTTAATCGGGCATCTGTGAGGTCCCGATTGGATCTAGATGCGATTACTAAATACGTTGCCGATTAATCATGGTCTGAGATTTGGAATGAATTTGAATGTGATTTGTCGTGCGATGTCGTGTGATGTCAAGTGATGTCCTGTGATGTCCGATGATGTGATTGTTGATTGGTACATGTGCTAGATGTGTTGTGCCTAGTGTGTCGATACTAATAGCCAGTGTTTGCTAAGACAGTTTATGGCCTCTGTTTGTTTTGCAGGCGGTATGTCACAAATTGATGACGTGGCAGCAGGCCCCGGACAAACACTCTGTTGGCTGTCGTAAAATGCGCCACAGGCAAGCTGTACAGACCACCGCTGACTGCTGATGTGGCATTTCCGCAAAACGCGCTGACCTGCTGACGTGGCAGAGCGTACAGATTTTCGCAAATAACGCTGGCTGATTTTTGGACAGCTTTGGGCATTGTGCTTTAATTTTGAGAAGCTTTTGGGATAGTTTCTTTTGAAGTGAAAGCTTTTGGGGCAGTTGCTTTTGAATTGAAAGCTTTTGAGTTTAATGCTTTTGGGGCTTTGCTTTTGGGCATCCCTTGTACTTATAAATTAGTGGGCAGGGCTTCACTTCTCAGAGCATCTGGACGCAGAGTTTGAGAGTGAGCACCTACCTGCTCTCTTGTACTTTGAACACAGATTAATACAAAAAGAAATACCGAAAGGGGCGTTAGTCTTTTGGGCCAATACCTCTTGGCACGGAACTACGCCGGGCCGTGTCGACCTTATTGTGAATTGTGAACTGTTTTGAAGTGAATCTCGCGGTAGAATCTTGACTTGGGGTGTCCAAGTTTGTTACAATATGGCCAAGAAAGTGAATCTCTTCCAAGAAGAACTCACTTTTCTTAGGATTAACAAGCAACCTGTGAGTGCGTAGCTCTTCGAAGACAATGGCCAAGTGACGCCTATGCTCCTCTTCATTCTGAGTAGACTATCATGTCATCAAGGAATGTGCCAACAAACTTTTGATGTGGGCGGAAGATCCGATCCATCATCCTATTGAACGTAGCAGGAGCATTTGTAAGATTGAACGGCATCACTAAAAACTCATACAGACCAAATGTCGTCCTAAATACAGTCTTGGGCACATCCTCGGGCTTGATACCAATCTGATGGTACCCACTCTTAAGGTCTATCTTGCTGAAAATTGCAGTTTGTCAAGAATATCATCAATCCTTGAAATAGGAAACCTGTTCTTGATGTTATTCTTATTCAACGCACGGTAATCAATACACATGCGCCAAGAGCCATCCTTATTTTGCACTAGAAGCACTGGGGAGCAAAAGGGTGAAGAACTAGGTTGAATCAGCCCTTTCTCTAACAGCTCCTCTACTTGGCCCATAATCTCTTTTTGTTGAGCCGCAGTAACCCTATACGGAGGCCTATTTGGTGGGCTACAACCTGGCCCCAAATCTATGGCATGATCCTCAAGCCTCTCCGGCGGCAACTGAGACGGTAATGAATCAGAAAAACAGTCACTAAACTCTCGCAAAAATGCTGACCTTTCTTTGTCTAACACAGATAAATTTGATCGACAATTATTTGAAACATCACGTGCAAAAACCAAGTACGCAGAAAGATGATTCTTAATTACAGAAGTGATAGCCGAAGCAGATACAATAGGGACAGACTCCCCTTTAAGCTTTACATCCTGGATGTGAGTTTTGCCCCTATGCTGTATGGTGATCTTTTTGTTGAAGACATCTAACAATCCATGAATACGGAACATCCACGGGATTCCCAACAGCGCATCACACCCTTCCAGTGGCATGATATAAAATTCCTCTTTATGACTGAATATGCAGACGCAGCTTTCCAATGAGGAGTAACACACTCTGAGTGGCGAGGACATGTCAACCCTGCCTCTGCTGTGTACCCCATCTCTTCAGCTTTGATGCCCAGCTTGATGGCCAATTTTGGTGAGATAAAGTTTGGTTTAGCACGTGGATCAAAGAAGATAAGTGCTGTCTGGTCCCTGACTTTACCCACGCTCTGCATAGCTCATGGCATCTGAACTTGGCCTATCACCCACCATATCTGGCACTAGACCTTCCGTGGGTTTAGGCTTCTTGCCTTTCTTGTCCTCTTTGCCATTCGAATCAGTTGGTCTTCTTCTTTGTGGACAATCTGTAGCAAAGTGACCAGGCTGTTCGCATATGATACATTTGTTCTCATCCATTAAAGCCTTCTTTTCCTCGAACGACTTGCGCACAAAAGGCTTCCTTTTCTTTTTCTTAGCCTGTCCTTCAAAGGTCTCGACTGAGGCCTTGCCTTTGTTTGCCTTTTCTGATCCCTAGGACGCTTCAGGAGGCACTTTCACAATGGGCTTCTTTGCTGAATTTTTCTTTTGCTGACCCCCTTTCATGTTGCCCGGAAACCCACTATCCTCTCCCTTCAACAAGGCAAGACCAGTGTTGGCAACTTCCATAAGCTGAGTGAGGGTAGCCACTCTGTTCTTTGTAGAGTAATCTGAAAGCCCTTTAGGCAGCCCACAACAATGCTTCTCAATCTGCTCTGTCAGTGGCACAAACCTATAGGAGGTTACTGAGAGCAACGCTTTATAGAACCTCCGATTGTACTCCTATAGGCTCTTGCAAGTAGCCGCAGTGAGTTGGTGTCAATCCGTCATGACATCGGCTTGAAATTCATTTGACAACCACACAGATGCAAACATTTGCTTGAAGTATACCCATGTGGTGGGTGTCTGTCCTTGCATCAATAGTGTCGTCCACCATGTAAGCGCATTGCCTTTCAAGAAAGTGGCAACTTTCCTGATCTTAGAGGCCTTTGTAAAATTCCCCCTTGCTTAAGCTGTATCAAACTACTGGAGGAAAGTAAGAGCCTTTGCCTTATCCTCAAAGCTGCTGAAAATATCAAACTTCACAGCTGCACCACCTTCTTTGTAGGCTTTTGGCTTTTCTAGTGCTCCCAAATTGTCATAGGGAAGCGTTTGCAACATGGGCACTGTAATAGGGATCATCGGCGCCCCTTGGCCATTGACATTTTGCGTCATTCGTGCCATATGTGGTTGCTAGTTGGAAAAACCAGCCATGCCAAAATTGCTCTATTGCACCCCTAACTGGCCCTGGTTGCATTGAAACCCTTGCTGCATGCCAATGTTACCATTCATGGGGTTTGGCATCATGCCCTGCATACCCCCAAACACTTTCCTGGCATATATTGCTGGTTTCCAGGCGCATAACCAGCCATGCTTTGAAACAGTGATCCACCCCCAAAATACCCAGGATGTACTGTGGGCGGTGGAAAAATCTGTTGCATAGCTTGAAAACTGGTTCCTTGTCCATTTAATGCAACATGTGGACTCTGAAAGGTGGCTGGCTGATGTAAAGCCTATGGAATAGGCGTCCTAACCACTTGTTCGTGGATAGAAGGAACTTGTCTTGGAGCCCCACGTGACTCCACAACATATGAGTTGCTCCCGGCCTTGTTGGGATGCACAAGGGACTTGGGCTTGAGCCTCAACAGGCTCTACTGCATGAGACTGCATGAGACGGTTTTCTCGTCTTCTGTGGTGCTGGCAGCGCTTGCAGAGATTGTAAGGTGCAACGGAATGAATGTTTGCGCTTTGCTCAAGATGAGTGCTCTGAACTGTGCTCAAGGTTCCTTTTGTTCTTATGGAAGGGAGAGCCTTCCGTTCTTAATAAGAGAATGCTATGATCACAAACAAAGTGAATGGACACTATGCGTGCAAGTGTATGAGACTGAGAGATAGAGAGAGAAGAGAGATACGACACCAGAGACGTTGTAAAACCCTCCTCCGAAGGCCCCACTCTCGTCGGCCAGAGTGGTCTACTTATGATTGCACAATCTGGTACAAAGTGAATGCATGTGACTGATGCAAGTCTAGGCTATGTCGACGATGACGACGGGGATGGCGACACCGACCTAAGGGCTGAAATCTGCAATCTTTTATCTGCTGTCCAAAAACGCTATGGGCTGAAATCTGCTGATGCCGAAAACACTAAGGAAAACGCTGATTTTGCGGGTCTTTAAGGCTGAAAATCTGCACTTCCTTAGGGCTGAAACTGCAGGTTCTTAAGGGCTGAAACTGATGGTCCTTTCGGGCTGAATCTGCGGTTGCTTCATGGCTGAAAAACGCCAGCTATAGTGGAGGGCGATCTGGGTTGAAAACGCTAGGGCTGAATGTGTGTGGGCGATAATCCTCCTGATGGAAAACGCTAGGTGCTGAGACTTGCTAGCGATGGTACTTGTTGGAGAAAACGCTAGGTTGAGTCCTTGCTTGCTTGGAGGGAAGACCACCAGGTTCTTGCTTAAGAAGTTGCCTGCTGAGCTTGGCTCCTGTTGCCTCTCTGCCATTTAGTGGTAGTCTAGGTTTGCTTATATACGAACTTACTCAATTTTGCCCTACTTACTTTCCAACAAAAGTCACTTAAAAATAATAAGTGAAAAATGTAAAAAATAGGTACAATAGGCTAAATGCACTGGAAAATTCCCCTGAAGGATTCTGATGGGAATGCTTATGATCATGTTGTGTTTAACCAGAGGATATGCATCTACACTAAGTGTCTGGGCATGCACGGTCTGCGAACAGACTAACAAAAGTGCCAGATCACTAGCTAATCTAGACTGACTGGACTGACTGAACCCTTGTCGTGTTGTAGCTTGTCCACGGACACATAGGGTTGGATGTGTCACGTGACATCCCCTCCTTTTCAAAGTGAGGTACTTGTACCGAACTGTATGGCGTCGAGGGAGATCGCCAATAGCATCCGAAATCCTGGAAAGGACTCTTCGTTGGCCCACTCTGATGTGTGGGTCGTGCGATACTTGAACTTCATAAAGGTCTGCAACGCCTGCTTCTTTGGGCCGCGCCGAAAGCGACAAAGTCTTCTGTGGCTCCTTCAATGCTTCAACTTCGTCGAGAGTTATGCTTCTTTCTTCTTCAAGAATCTCCATGTCTAAAAATTCTTGAAACCATTTCCAACACAAAACCATGAACATACCTATTCCATGTAAAGTGAATGGAAAAACTGTGTCTTCTCTAAAGACTGTGTATGCAATGTAGAACAACATAGAGACGGAGTGACAAACTGTTCATCAAACACATGCAAACAATGAGATCGAATCTTTCTCTTTTGAGCTAAAGCAATCAACTGTGGCAGTTCACAACGGAAATGCCCATGCTTGGTGCTCATACTTTCATGTGCTCTTTCTACAACTGTGTCGTGCCAATGAAGAGACATGGAATGTGAGTTCCTTGAATGCATACTTTTCAGCTCTTCATGAATAATCCGCATACATCCGTGCTCATCCATGAGTTAAACGTGCTCAACATACAATATGTCATGCCTAGGAAAAGGGATCACATATAGACGTTGACTAAAATATAGGAAACGATCATGAATGAAACACTCGAACAATGCGTGCGAATCAATCATGCGAACACATAATACTTCCTGTGAGGGGTCTTGGGACCTAGGCTCGAGAGCCAAGATCACTTCTTCTTGAGGGGGTTCTTTGGACCTAACCCTCCTCCGAAGGCCCCACTCTCGTCGGCGAGAGTGGTCTACTTATGATTGCACAATCTGGTACAAAGTGAATGCATGTGACTGATGCAAGTCTAGGCTATGTCGACGATGACGACGGGGATGGCGACAACGACCTAAGGGCTGAAATCTGCAATCTTTTATCTGCTGTCCAAAAATGCTGATTTTGCGGGTCTTTAAGGCTGAAAATCTGCACTTCCTTAGGGCTGAAACTGCAGGTTCTTAAGGGCTGAAACTGATGGTCCTTTCGGGCTGAATCTGCGGTTGCTTCATGGCTGAAAAACGCAGCTACAGTGGAGGGCGATTTGGGTTGAAAACGCTAGGGCTGAACGTGTGTGGGCGATAATCCGCCTGATGGAAAACACTAGGTGCTGAGACTTGCTGGCGATGGTACTTGCTGGAGAAAATGCTAGGTTAAGTCCTTCTTGCTTGGAGGGGAGACCACCAAGTTCTTGCTTGAGAAGTTGCCTGCTGAGCTTGGCTCTTGTTGCCTCTTCTGCCATTTAGTGCTAGTTTAGGTTTGCTTATATACAAACTTACTCAATTTGCCCTACCTACTTTCCAACAAAAGTCACTTAAAAATAATAAGTGAAAAATGTAAAAAATAGGTACAATAGGCTAAATGCACTGGAAAATTCCCTTGAAGGATTCTGATGGGAATGCTTATGATCATGTTGTGTGCAACCAGAGGATATGTATCTACACTAAGTGTCTGGGCATGCACGGTCTGCGAACAGACTCACAAAAGTGCCAGATCACTTGCTAATCTAGACTGACTGGACTGACTGAACCCTTGTCGTGTTGTAGCTTGTCCACAAACACATAGGGTTGGATGTGTCACGTGATAGAGATTCCATATTCTGCACCAACCGAGATAACACATTCACAGCAGCAACCAACTGTGTCCTGACACATCCTCGTCTAGTTGCCCAGTCATATACCCTTGACCTTGTGGAGCATTCATCAACAAAAGGTGTAGTCACGGGTTGCCGTGAACTCTCGCCAACCTTGAACACTAGAGGAATAGCCCGTCTGTCCTGTGAAGAGGAAAACCCTCTTCCTTGGTGTCATTTGTCCTGTGAGCCATAGTGTAATTCCAAGTTCCTGTGCTCTCCGTCTTCGCCGCAAACCAACCAAGGCTCACTCTTTAAGGAAAAAGTGCCCGGCGACGGAACCATGAAACCGGCCTGTAGGGCGGTAAGACTTTAGCTTTCACCCGATTTTTACTTGATAAACTTTACTTGACTTTATGACACAGAGGAAGACTTCACGAATAGACCTTTGACTGGAATTAACACTTCACACAAAGCACGGCCTGGGAGCTAGAGTGCTTCCAAGCATCAGTAACACCCTGTAGGCCCCAAAGACTGGCGTCCCTTTCGGTATTTCTTTATTCTTATATAACTTGGGAGAAAACCTGCGAGTTTCTACGAGATGTCCTGCTTTTACAGGGCTGAAAAAGGCCTAGTCTAGCCCGATTTCAGCAGCATAACCGCAGTAGGAGGCTTCACAGACAAAATCCCCATGCCAAAGGTGATTTTCCTGGCACATACAGACACTTTCTCAAACCTGCCAAGAATGTGCAGCACGCTAAATTCTCTTTTCTCTGTCTTAAAAATGCACCGGACCACTTGTACATTGACCCCAACGCTTCCCCGAAGGTTCAGGGGGTATTAGGTATCAATTAGGGTCAAAACCCTAAATCTGCAAAAATACACAGCAGGCTGTAATTTACTGTTCTGGGATCCTTTTCGCATGCCGGTCGCATCTGTAGCTAGCCCTCGAGCTCCCGCACCTATAGGGCTACTTGCCCTTTGAATCGGACGAGATTTCTCACGTGAAATCTCTCCGAATTCACCTGTACTTGCGAGGGATTAGCAACTAGCTAATCCAGTACATGTGCAAGAGGCTCTTGCCTTGACAATCGCGCATGAACCCACCCAACTGTACATACAGATGAAAAGCCCTCAAGCGGGGCATCACATTTCTGTATTCAAAGGGAAGAGAGATGCACGAGAGTGGAATCATCGTGCTACATGGAGCAAGGGAGAAGGCAAGTTTTCCATTAAAGGTGTGATCAACTGCACCCACTACTCACACACACAGTAGCACTTATATGATCAAAATCAGCCTTCTCTCACAAGTTTGGGTGCCCCCTCTTCATGTAAGCTGGCAGATTGTTTTGGAGCTGCCAAGTGTCCAGTTTGCCTCTTTTTGAGTTAATTTCCTAGTACCTGTAACAATGTCAGACTTTGTAAGTAGTTAATTTATTTACGAGAAAATAGTTATTTAATTAGTTGTGTGCACATTAGAATAGAACTAGCAGTTCTAGGGCCTCAGTTGGGCCAGAGCACCTAAGGGAGACCCTAGTAGAAAATACCCTGAAGCCCTAGTGATTGGGAAATCGGGTCTTCAATAAGGGGTAGACAGTAGCCTCAGATTTCAGGCTCAGAAAATTACGCGCGTCAGTGCGAGCAAAGAAATGAGATGGGAAAAGTAATCCTAAGGCTTGGATTATAGGATAAGTCAGCTAAACTAATCTAAATTGTTTGTGCCAGACTAAATGGTCGAACAAGTGCGATTAGGTAATGCCAGAGCATTGCCGGTACGACATTGTGCTGGGGAGCAGCTAACGTTTTCATAAGTAGCATTCATGTGTGCAGTTGTAAGTTAATTTGTACATTTCATTAATAGCGTAGGAACTTTTAAATGTGAAAGTTGAATGGTTTTTAAGTTATTAAGTGTGCCACTTGACACACTTACCAAGGCAAAGTGACTTTCTCACTCTCACTCACCCTCCCTCATCCTCTAGCGCCCCCTCTTCTGGCTGGCTATATGGGGGCACCCCCTCCCTCTCTTCACAGGTTGTTAGTGCACCTACCCCCCCTGAAGTGAGCGTGCTCTATGCAGCAGAGCTCTCTGTTGAAGCTTGAGAGTCAACCCTTGTGGTGTATGTTGAGTCCTGGAGCTCCCATCACCTAGAACAAGGTTTCTCTTGATCATAGGCTGTCGTGGGGGAAGATTCATCGCGAAAAGTAGAAGGAAACTCTCTTTCTTTCACGCCTAGCTGCTGCAAATTCTTTGTTTTCAGCTTCTAATCACCTCAATTAGGGTGAATTTCAGCAAAGTACTCATAGAATTTAGTTCTTCTCTACCTACAGTACGCGTACACAAAGTTTGGTGCGATTCCATGCGAAAAAGGGCTCTATTTCGGCATTGGAACGTGCTCAAGTAACAATTTCAGGTTATGTGCAGAATATTACAGCAAGCATGTGTGCGTGCATTTTGCGTGTTTCTCCCTCGTTTTTATTGCAGGAATGATTATGCATAAAGGGACACCGTTAGCGGAAGGTAGACTCTCATTTATGAGAACTTCCGTGGAGTTTTGTGGAAGATAGACTCTCGCTTACAAGAGCTTCCCAAAATCTCAAAGCAGAGGGAAAATTCCTCTCAGTATTCAGAGAGTAGTTTTCTCACTCTCTAAGTCAGAAGCAGAAAAGAAAGAATAGAGGATGAGCTTTTGCCCCGTTCTTGTGCTTGTAGAGATTCTCCCTTAGTAATAAAGGTATTCTCTTTATAGGGGGGGGAGGGGGGGATCAGCCCATCTTCTGGTCCCCAATGAAGTGTCAAGCTCTCTCTCTCTCTCTCTCTCTCTCTCTCTCTCTCTCTCTCTCTCTCTCTCAAATTCTCTTGAGTATTTGAAGTGCAATTAAAAAGTCGGTTTACGCTTCCGTATTTTTGTGACAGTACCCACCAACTTATAAGTGTAGCGAGGGGCCTAAATGACTTTGATCTGAGCCTAGACACCCTTTTATTGCTCGACTAGCCCGACCATCTCGTGGCAACCTGCTCTGCCTCTTCTTGACTATGGGTGAAACTCTTGGCCGTTGGCCGTTTCACGCTAGGCACACAATGTCCGGCCATTTGTGACTTCAAAAAGAGGGTCCCAAAAATTAAAGAAAAATCAAGGGAAAGAAAACTGAAAAATGTTGGTTGATTTGAGTGTTGAAAGCTGAAAATGCTCTTCTTGGCGCAATGGAGAGATCGACCGCGACGAGGGAAACACTGATCTGCAACTATTGCGGCGGTACACCGTGCTAAGCAAAAAAAAAAACGCTGCTTGCTGAAAATTGTTGAAGCCAAAAATGCTGATGCTCATGGGAAAAAGCTGATGGTGCTGATGATCCCAGGTACTTGGTACTGCTTGGTTTTTGAGAGGCTCCGTCATTGCTCCTCTGGCTTCTAGTGGTGCACCAAGGGTTGGTTAAATAGGTACAAATGCTTGGGTCGAGCAGCCATCCCAACAAGGGTAAATAAAAAGGCACTTATTAATAAAATGTACTTTAAGAGGTGGTTCACACGTGGTAAATGCCTAAGTGCTAAAATGCGGAACTGTGCAAGAGAGGGTATGCCTGCCTGGGCATGCATGTCCTGCTAGAGACTCACAAGGGTGCCAGGCTAGGTCCTAAGCTAAGATTTATGCTAGACTGTAGCAGAAGCATGTCCACGTAGCGCAAGTGAAGTGCGCACGTGACAGTCTAAGTATATTCCAGACACATTCCATTGTGTTGCCCACCCGGTAGGCTAGCATGCCTACTCGATGCTCCCATCACCCACCATGTGACTTATGAATCCCCATCTTCGAGTCTTTCACTCACCACAACTCCTTCGCGATGCTCTATGTCAACCATCCCATGATGCATCAGAGATGCCTGTTCCGGATGGTCAAATACTTCTTCTCGATGCTCTTATGTCACCCAATCGACGTGACACATTACAAGTATTCCGTGACACGTTACAAGTATCCCCGTTCTTGGAGGCCAAAGAAATGTTCCCGTTCACAATACTCTTGTCATTCCAAAATGTTCCCGTTCACAATACTCTTGTCATTCCAAAGTCTTGTCATTCCTTTGGAATGACACACTAGGAATATCCATACTCAGATGTCTCAAGAGAGATTTTGTCTATGATGCTCTAGACACATCTGAAAAACCATACCTATGGATCCAATTATTTTTAGGGAAAATTACGAAAATACCCCTCTAATTTGTGGAAGTTCCCAGTATGCCCCTTATATTTGACCAAAAATTCCCAAAATACCCTTCAATTTCTACAAAATTCTAAAAATACCCCTCATTAACCTCGTAAACTTCTCTAATGATAAATTTTTTTGCAACTCTTCACAGGAAGATGATAGAACTAGGATTTTATATGGTATTGTTGTTAGACTTACACCACTCTGCTGCTTCACACAGGTCTAGGGCACTTCCTTGTACGGCTAGTGTCTCTGGGCTGGCCACCCATAGTCTAGGTTGTACCTTGTCCGGCTGCCCGAGTTTGGGACCAACCGCCCACTTGAGCTGGACACCCACCTTGGACACTCATATATATGGGGCGAGGGGGGTATACATATCATAGTTATCATCTGGCATTGTACGGTCTCATGTTCTGGTAGTCAGGGGGGTTGATCTCCCCCTCTTCCTCATCTGGCTCTCTCTCTCTCTCTCTCTCTCTCTCTCTCTCACACACACACACACACACTTCCGCACAGGGGCACTCTCACATGGTATCAGCAACGAGCTTTCCATGGTCTTGAGACCAGGTGCATCCTCAGCATGAGGTTCTTCTCCCAAGAGGACAATCAGCCAGCGATCTCTGCAAGAGGGGGTGGGGTGACTCCATCACTTGGACAACGTTTCTTGCGATGGAATGCTCTGCCACCTGTGCTTTTGCAAGAACTCATCAGATCTGCTGCTTTCTCCACGAGCGCTGGCCTTCCCAGGCCTTTTCATCGCGGAAAACCCCCTCCCTCCATGTGTGTTTTCAGAATGTGCCTGCGTTTTTTTAGTGGAGCTGTCCAGCAAGAAAACACCAGCGTTTTCAGCAATTGCGGGGCAGGAGCATCAGCGTTTTTGCACCAGAAGCAGAGGAAGACATTTGCGTTTTTTTCCTGCCTGCGTAGGAAAATTCAGCAGTGTTTTCAGTTTCTTTTGGCGTGGCAAAACAGCGTTTAAAGCAGGGCTGCATTTTCAGGTTGAGAGGGGGAGCGCTAGGCCCCGCCCACCATGGATCTTGCCTTGCTATACCCCGTTTGGCATCCGGTGCTTTGCCGGCGACATTCCTCTTTATTTACTACAATTTTCAGCCATTCCCCACTGCTGTTTTTTCTGTTTCCAGCCCACCCGGGGTTGCTACATTGATTCACCACCCTCCCTACACCCTCTGCACCGCTCTAGACCCTGCCGGGAGCGTACGAGCACGCTGCAATTCGCTGGACAGCAGTGTTTTCATCACCTCGCAGTTGTGTTTTTGGGTGGACAGCAGCCACATGGCTTGTGTTTTTCACAGAGGATGAAGTTACCTCCTGCCAAGACACCATCCAATGGTGGTCCATGCGGTCTCTCAGTGACTGCTGCAGTACATGGTATCTTCGACATCAGCTTGATCATCTACGGGCGTACGATCCTTGGGAGATCCATTCATTCTAGCCATCATTCGGCGGTTGTCCACCCTAGAGGGGGTGGCGACTCGTGGTTTGCTATGGACACAACTATGCAGATATGGCCATGCTCAAGGCATATGGGATTCCGACATTCCCGGAGAAGACACCACCATCTTGGGTGGACAGACACTTATCACTTGACCTTGACACGTCAGATCACTTGCTTACACATGAGCATCTATATGGACTTCGGGAGAGTATCTTGGAGGCATCATTACTCGACTACATCCGGAGTCACCCGGAGCTTGGCTTAGATGGTAGTGCAGTTGCTCTTCTACACTCCTGATCATTTGGTTTGCTACCTTCAGAGTTTCTTACACTCACCCTCGGTAACCTTACATTAGACTTATGCCCCTACCTGAATAGTAGGCCACTCCCAGCTTATTCACATTGAGAGCCACACCGAGTTACGGTTTGGTGGCGTGGATTCTATTTTGATTGACACCAGAGGATTTGTCACGAGGACGTGGCAACTGCTAACCTTAGTTGTTGGTTTCTTTCCAATGATTTTTGTTTAATTTTTGAGACCCTCTTTTTGAAGTTGCAAATGGTCGGACATTGTATGGCCAATGTGAACGGTAGTTTTACCCGCAGACGGGAAGTTGGTCGGCACTGGAACTCGTAAAGTAAAATGATGTCTAGGTTCAGTTCAAGATCATGTAGGTACCCCCGTCGTACTTAGCAAGTTGGTGGATACTAGGACGAGAACTCAATAAAGGCACAAAGTCAAGGTGGGATCACCAAAGGAAAATACCCGACAGTTGGGCCACATTGCACTTTTGGATGCGGTCCCAATGGGGATAGATAGTCAGAAGACGAGTGGGAGCCCAATGGAAGCATCTCCTAAAATTTAGGGAATTGCTATTTTGGGCCACGAAATCTGTTCGCGTCATTAGCTTCAGAATGACAAGGGGAATATTTTATTACTTTGCTACAAAGTCAATTGATGCACCAGTTAAGAGATTTTTAAGCAGGAAGCCCAATGCGGGAAAATTGCATGTATGAGTGCCAAGTGGCACTTTTTGGCCAATTTACCAAGTTTGGGAGAACAAATCTCGTAATTGATTTTTTGGAGCAGTTTTGGAGGCTGATAACTGTGATTTTCAGCCATTTCTCTCCATTTTTGAGCTTCCCGTGACTTTACTGAGGACATAGGAGCTCATTTTCAGCATTGGAAGGCATCATATGCGTGTTTATAGGGCTGTTTTGCTGCGTTTTCAGCGATACGCAGGTTTTGGCAGCCATGGAAATCTTCCCCTTTTGCATCTATTGGTTCACAGATGTATTACAGGTCGAGGGCAGAAGAGGGGGCACTCGATTTATGCTTGGGGGATGTTTCATTGAGAACCTGTCACAGGTTAAGAGCTATGGAGTGCTTTCTTTCCCTCTCATGTACAGTGTGGTGCTAGGAGTGATGCCCTGCACACTACACACTCCTCTCTCTGTCCCCCATACGTGCAGTTATGTGATGCCCCACAAGAGGGCTCTTCATTTGACTGATGTACAGCTGTGTGGTTTCATGCTTTTGTGTTGAGGCAAGAGCCTCCTTGAGTAGGAACAGGGGTAGCTAATTGCTACTCCAAAGCAGGCACCGGTGAGGGTCATAACCTCACCGTACAGGTGCGTTTTCAGCGCTGTGTATGTGCTGTAAATTGACTGTTTTTCAGCCATACGGACGCTAGAACCATTGAGAGTAGTGCCCCACTGGCAGAGGACAGCTAGAGGACTATTTGGGGCTAAAAACAGGGCAAAAACCAGTAAATACAGCGTGCTGAATTTACTGTTTTTGGGCAGGAATCAGAGGGTTTATGCTAGTGGAAGTGAGTTCTAGCAGGGAATCGGTTTTGCGCAAGTATTGGGGCTGTTATGTTACCGAAATTTGGCCAAAACAATCGGTATCTAGCTGGATACAGGTAGAGGATTCTCAGGACTCTACTTTGTAATTTACCCTCTCAAAGAATGGCGCCAATTTTGGGGCCTACAGGTTGTCGGCGTCTGCTCGGGGCATTCTAGCTTCCTAGCCGTGTGTGTATTCAAGTGTTAATTCCCGTCGCAGGTTCTCTTTGCAAAGTGCTCTGTGTTTGTGTGTCTAAAGTAAAGAATTTCGGGTGAAAGCCAAAGCCTACGGCCCCACGGGCCGGTTTCAAGGTTCCATTGCCAAGATATCAATCACTTTTTCCTCAAGAAGTGAGCCTCAATTGTTTTGGGTAAAGACACAGAGTACAGGAACTTGGAATTACACTATGGCTGACATGACAGATGACACCAGGGAAGAGGGTTCCTCTTCACAGGACAGACAAGAAATTCCGCATGTTCGCCTTACCAAAAAGTGGTCAAATTACGGCTGATTTTTTGCTGCGTTACTAGGGTTTGCAAGGATGAACCAAAATGAGATAGGGAGAGGTCTCACGGTGGTAGATTGGCCACTAGATCTCCTGCGGGAGTGATGTGGGTTTGCCAGGTGACATGCTGCTTGCCGATTCTCTGAGGCGATTGCTTGGATTCTTTGACGCATCGGTAAATCATCTTGAAATTTGAGCTGACTTGGGCGTGGGTGGTACGTCACAGTGTTGTGGAATTATGCTCATTTGCGGAGGCAAGAGCCTTTTGCACACGTAAAAGTTAAGGGACAGGTTGTAAAGATGCTACTTGGTGAAGTTCAAGAACTATCCAGCTATGGATGCAAAGTGGATGGAAGAGCATGAACTGTGAGAGTCACCAAATCTATTGCAGCTTTACTTTGAGGCGTTTGGGTTACAGCCTACGTATGCCCTAACCCAACGTCTGCAAAGGAGGGGTAATGATAGAGCTAGTATATCAAATGTACATATGAATTCAGTGTAATAGATGGAAATGACAAAAATATGAAGGTCTCATTAAGTCATTTGTATCTACGTGTTACGACCTTTCTTGCGTATACATGCGATGATAAAAGAGTGTTAATAGCACAAGATCATCAGTGGCATGTATTTATGGTATGCAATCGAGGACATTTGCGATTTCAAGAGGGGGGTATGTCACGAGGACGTGGCAACTGCTAACCTTAGTTGTTGGTTTCTTTCCAATGATTTTTGTTTAATTTTTGAGACCCTCTTTTTGAAGTTGCAAATGGTCGGACATTGTATGGCCAATGTGAATGGTAGTTTTACCCGCAGACGGGAAGTTGGTCGGCACTGGAACTCGTAAAGTAAATGATGTCTAGGTTCAGTTCAAGATCATGTAGGTACCCCCGTCGTACTTAGCAAGTTGGTGGATACTAGGACGAGAACTCAATAAAGGCACAAAGTCAAGGTGGGATCACCAAAGGAAAATACCCGACAGTTGGGCCACATTGCACTTTTGGATGCGGTCCCAATGGGGATAGATAGTCAGAAGACGAGTGGGAGCCCAATGGAAGCATCTCCTAAAATTTAGGGAATTGCTATTTTGGGCCACGAAATCTGTTCGCGTCATTAGCTTCAGAATGACAAGGGGAACATTTTATTACTTTGCTACAAAGTCAATTGATGCACCAGTTAAGAGATTTTTAAGCAGGAAGCCCAATGCGGGAAAATTGCATGTATGAGTGCCAAGTGGCACTTTTTGGCCAATTTACCAAGTTTGGGAGAACAAATCTCGTAATTGATTTTTTGGAGCAGTTTTGGAGGCTGATAACTGTGATTTTCAGCCATTTCTCTCCATTTTTGAGCTTCCCATGACTTTACCTAGGACATAAGAGCTCATTTTCAGCATTGGAAGGCATCATATGCGTGTTTATAGGGCTGTTTTGCTGCGTTTTCAGCGATACGCAGGTTTTGGCAGCCATGGAAATCTTCCCCTTTTGCATCTATTGGTTCACAGATGTATTATAGGTCGAGGGCAGAAGAGGGGGCACTCGATTTATGCTTGGGGGATGCTTCATTGAGAACCTGTCACAGGTTAAGAGCTATGGAGTGCTTTCTTTCCCTCTCATGTACAGTGTGGTGCTAGGAGTGATGCCCTACACACTACACACTGCTCTCTCTCTCCCCTACGTGCAGTTGTGTGATGCTCCACAAGAGGGCTCTTCATTTGACTGATGTACAGCTGTGTGGTTTCATGCTTTTGTGCTGAGGCAAGAGCCTCCTTGAGCTGGAACAGGGGTAGCTTACTGCTACTCCAAAGCAGGCACCGGTGAGGGTCATAACCTCACCGTAGAGGTGCGTTTTCAACGCTGTGTATGCGCTGTAAATTGACTGTTTTTCAGCCACACGGACGCCAAAACCATTGAGAATAGTGCCCCACTGGCAGAGGACAGCTAGGAGACTGTTTGGGGCTGAAAATAGGGCAAAAAACAGTAAATACAGCGTGCTGAATTTACTGTTTTTGGGCAGGAATCAGAGGGTTTATGCCAGTGGAAGTGAGTTCCAACAGGGGAATCAGTTTCGCGCAAGTTTTGGGGTTGTTATGCTACCGAAATTTGTCCAAAACAATCGGTATCTAGCTGGATACAGGTAAAGGATTCTCAGGACTCTACTTTGTAATTTACCCTCTCAAAGAATAAAGAAATACCGAAAGGGGCGCCAATTTTGGGGCCTACAGGTTGTCGGCGTCTGCTCGGGGCATTCTAGCTTCCGGGTCGTGTGTGTATTCAAGTGTTAATTCCTGTCGCAGGTTCTCTTTGCAAAGTGCTGTGTGTGTGTGTGTCTAAAGTAAAGAATTTTGGGTGAAAGCCAAAGCCTACCGCCCCATGGGCCGGTTTCAGGATTGGAGGCAGGAAGCAAGATGGCACAGACAGATTGGTCTGGCCTTTCCTCTTGTCAGAGATTATTCATAGCACAGACTGCTCAGTCTAGCTTGCCTACTTGTACAGGATGATTACGGTGCAGACAACCTGGTCTGACAACACCTCTTCTCAGAGGCCCTTCACAGCGCAGACTATTGAGTCTGGCTTTCCTCTCATCTTGGATTATCCTACCTACTGACAGGACACCATCCGATGGTTGTCCGTGCGGTCTCTCGGGGATTGCTGTAGCTTACGGTAGCGTCTACATACAGACTGCTCAGTCTGGCTTTCCTTGATTCGGAGGACGTTTTCGGCGCAGATTGCTACATCTGACCTTCCTGGAGTTTTTCCACAGATTAGCCACCTGGTCACACTGGGTTACAGGCTCATGCATTGACAGGGTTCCGGTTCTGAATGGTTCCTGGGCTTCCCCATTTTCTCCTGATGGTTTGACTACATACACCACGGATCCTATTGGGTAGGACACTTGCAGGTCTATTGGCACTTCTTTTACGACAAGGAGTTTTTTTCACACTTAGTTCGGGACCTTCACGCAGTATCTTCACCTTGTATTGGCGAAGTACATCAATTTAGTACACTTCTCGTGACGGCACTTTACCTTGGAGATCTCTCGGTGGTCGAGACACCCTAGACTACTGCTACACTCATGGAGTATTGTCCTTCAGTGGACATGGCTGCAGATATCTTCATCATCTGCCTCGCATCTTCGGCTTCATGCGGTTTGTTCAACATCCGGTGCTGAGAGGGGGTGTTAGATTTACACCACTCTACTGCTTCACTCAGGTCTAGGGCATACATGTACGACTAGTATGTCACTGGACTGGCCGCCCACCTTGTCTGGGCGCCCTTTATATATCTTTTTGTTGCTCGGTCGTGAGGCATTCTTCTGGCATGCTCAACCTCCCCCTTGGGCACCTATATATGGGGCCGGGGGCGCACTCACTTCTGAATCTGATACAATTGTTGTTCGGGTCTTATGCTCTGGCAGTCAGTGGGGGGCTGATCGCCCCCTCGTCCTACATCTCGCGTTTGTGGTCTCTCTCTCTCTCTCTCTCTTCCGCACACGCGCACTTTGACATGGAGATCCCTCCGAGGTTGGGACACGCCAGATTGCTACTACACTCATTGAGTCTCCTTCAGTGGACATTGCAACAAACATCTTCATCATTTGCCTCACATCTTCGGCTTCACGCGGTTTGTTCAACATCCGGTGCTGAGAGGGGGTGTTAGACTTACACCACTCTGCTGATTCACACAGGTTTAGGGCACTTCCTTTTACGGCTAGTGTCTTTGGGCTGGCCACCCATAGTCTAGGTTGTACCTTGTCCCGCCGCCCGAGTTTGGGGCTGGCTGCCCACTTGAGCTGGGTCCCCACCTTGGGCACTCATATATATGGGGCCAGGGGGGTACACATTTCATAGTTATCATCTGGTATTGTACGGTCTCATGTTTTGGTAGTCAGGGGGGCTGATTGCCCACTCGTCCTCATCTGGCGTTTGTCTCTCTCTCTCTCTCTCTCTCTCTCTCTCTCTCTCTCGCTTCCGCACACGCGCGCACTCACAATTGTGGGCTCTTAAGATGAGATTGTTCATCATTTTTAGACACAGATGCCTCTGAGCGCATTTGTGAATATTTCTGTCTAGAAAGCTTAAAAATAACTCCCCTTGTTGTAAATATTAGAATATCCAAAAATCGGGGCAAATCCATCCCAAATGAATCAAGGGTATATTGGGAATTTTTGAAATTTGAGAGGTACTTTGGGAATTTCCATAATTAGAGGGGTATTTTGGTTTTTTTCCCTTATTTTTAATAATTAATCTATAATTATGTCTCTTTTAGATTTAGCTTATTTAGTAACAATGGGGACAACCAGCATGGGAGGATGGGCGAAGGGTGGCGGAGGGCATTTTGGAGCAGCACGAGGGTTCCCCGCTTCAAACATTGCAAGTTTCAGGGGAGCTCCTCTCTCTCTCTCTCTCTCTCTCTCTCTCTCTCTCTCTCAAAACAAAAGTAAAAAAGGAAAAAGGCTAGACAACCAAGCAAGAAGCAATGTTTATGGTAGGGGTTCTTTTGTCACGTTTATCATCTGCTGAGCCTGAACGGAACTAAAAATGATAATAAAGAATATAATAAGACGATCAGATTAAAATGGGAGTGCGGTGTGGGGGGGTGTTATCCATCTTCTTTCTTTTGGTTTGCTTTCATGACAAGGCGGGACTTTTAAAGAAGGTGTTGGCTGAGTTTTGTTTGTGTTTCTGCTTAACCTTGTTTATGATAATTAATTCTATTTCTTTTGTTTTTTGGGCTGGGACTGTAGTGGCAGGAAGATTTTCATTGTGGATGGTGTGGGAACTGTTCGAGATGTAGGAACCATTTGAAAAGTAAGCCCACAATTTTTCTTGCTTTGAGCTAACCATTTTTATATGTTCCTGGTTCTCTAGGTTATGGGACGGAAATATGTTAGGCTATATCCTCCCCTTCATGGTTTTGGATTGTATCCATTTGAAGAATCGATGCTCTGCAATTCTAGTCAGGTATGTCACGGATGCTTCTCTTGTGGACAATACTTGGATGAAATTAGATTCCAACCTAGAAACAATGAAGTTCTTTGGACTTGCAATTGAGTTTGAAAGACTTTCAATAGAGTTATTAGTTCTTTTGAGGTACCTGTTTTTGACCACTTGAGGTCCAAATCATGCAGAAGAGCTTGTTAATTTAATTTGTTAGCAATGTCTTGACAATAAGAGACGAGTTGGAAAAATTCCTTAGCTGCCAAAGAACCAAGGTGCCTTGTTACGCGTTTGTGCTTAATTTTTCTTAACAAAATCTGGAAACCACAATTGTGTGTAAGGTCCACATGTTGAGGTTAGTCTCCCATTCCTCTATCCCTTCATATATTAACAATGGAGTCTGGAATAACTTTTTTAGCTTTTAATAGGTAGTCTGATAGCCATTCGAAATAGTCTAGAATAACTGTTCCTCGGGTTAGCCTTTTTATAGGTATTCTGTTAGGTCGGAGGCAAAAGATACAGAGTATGCTGTAAAGCTTTGAAGTCTTCAATCATGGTAAGATGATGAAGCTGTGCCTTTATGCACATTACATCACCAAACCGCCAAAGTCCAGTTTGTCAGAAAGATAAGCAGTGGAAGAAGGAAGACAGTCATATGTCTATCTGTAGTTTGATTGTATGTGCGAGTTTGTGTGTGAGAGAGAAGGGAAGGCAAAAGCCTCTGCCACATGCTGAACATACTGACATAAAAACCCGTTTCGGCCCTCCGAAACCCCGAAACCCTGAAACGTTTCGGCAAAAAGAGGTGAAATGAGTTTATTTTTTAAAATCTCCTTTTGACCAGTTGACCTTTAACCACCCATTTAAGGGTTTTTAAAGCCATGTACAGAGGCCGCCTCAAAATATCAAGAGATTTTTTGACCCTCACTCACATCAAATAATTTCTGTGTTAGGCGTCAGCCTGGCCCCCTTGTCTTTACCTTTACGTTGCTGCGGTTGGCTGCCGACTTACCGAGTTCACTCGTGACTCAAGTCCCAATTCTCACATCTAGATTTTGGTATTTCACATTTCTTGACAGGTGAATTTGTTGTATATTCAATGTATAATTATAGGTACATACATGTAAAATGATTCTTTGAGCTCCGAAACGAAACGCTTCAGAACGCACGCCGAAACGCATGAAACCCCGAAATGTTTCATGTTACACTGATGCTGAAACGCCATTGGATGTGTAGTCTTCCGTCCGCCTCCAAATCCCTTCTCCCCTTTTCAACCCCCAACCCACTCTCCTCGGAAATGCTTGCATTCCACTCCAAATGCAGACCATGTAGGACTTGAGCTCTGCCGCATGGAATGAGAGTTGGACATGCATGCTGTACGACGTGCGCTAGCTGGAGTCACGCAAACTGCCTCCACCTTTTGTGAACACATGCGCAGGCAGCAGCTCAAAACAGGCAGTCTTCTGCCGTTCCCGTTTGAACCCAGCCATAATAACCATACAAGGAGGCCTGTAGAGGTTCATGTCAAAGGTAACAACAGCTGTGGGGTTATATGCATTTAGAGGTGATGTTGCAGAGATGCAACTGTACACAAAGTACAACGGAAATTCAAGAACTCAAAGATTTCAATATTTTTTCTTCATTTTGGCTTTATGAAACATTTCTCTTTACTTTTCTTTACTTGCCAATGCTTTTGGATGCTATAGCCAGCTAATATGCTTCCATTGTGATATATAGGTTGATCTTGACAATCCAGACTACACCAAGTTTCCTCTGGCAGAGAACCTTCCTTATTTGGACTGTATTTTAGAGGAAGGAGAGATGCTTTATATTCCTCCAAAGTGGTGGCACTATGTGAAGTCTCTCAGTTTAAGCTTTTCTGTCAGCTTTTGGTGGAATGACAGTGAGGAGTGAGCGAGAACGAAGATTTTTTTGCAATTAGCAGATCAGCAATGTCCACCGACGGATCTGAGTAGGTTTGTTTTTGTATACAAGCCATTCAAAGAATGACGATGGCTCTGCTTGGACAATATAGTCTCCGACAACAAATATATAGGACAGGGGTAATATAGATGAAAGAGGTAGAGCAAGTGCTAACAGCAAAAAGCGACTTTTACAAGGTCTTATTCTGTTCTCAGTGGGATGTATCAAGTCCTTATTCAAGCCATTTATTTTGTGAGTAGTGGGCTGAAGAACGCAAATACATACGGTCTTGACTCTTCTGTATGTCATCTCAGTTTGGGAGGGATTTGGCTATAACTTCAATTGTTCAGAGATTCGGCAGGGATTTCAACTTGTGAGCCAAATGCTTTCTTTAGGTCAAGACTTGTCAGGAGATATTTGAGGTCTCCTGGGATTGGTCCTACGATGTTAAAACTACTCTCTCTCTCTCTCTCTCTCTCTCTCTCTCTCTCTCTCTCTCTCTCAACAGGTCTTGAGTTCAACTCTCCTCGTTGGATAGATCTTTAAGGTCTCTTGGGATAGTTTCCTACGACGTTAAGTTCTCTCTCTCTCTCTCTCTCTCTCTCTCTCTCTCTCTCTCTCTCTCTCTCAAAACAGGTCTTGAGTTCAACTCTCCTCGTCGGATAGATCTTTAAAGGTCTCTTGGGATAGTTTCCTACGACGTTAAGTTCTTCTCTCTCTCTCTCTCTCTCTCTCTCTTTCCTACGACGTTAAAACTCTCTTCTTCTCTCTCTCTCATGCACTCCCTACCAGTGCCATTGATTGTTTTTTTTTGGATGCGCTAGAGGGCCCACCAGGGGAGGTGCCCAAATATTAGCTATGAAACAAGGTCTTTGTACACCCAAGAGCTCATCTTTTGTATTTTTCTTATCCATGATTCCTGAAAACATGGATCAGTTGTCATAGGCCAAATTGGCATTTATTTGATGTTGATATTCTCTCTCTCTCTCTCTCTCTCTCTCTCTCTCTCACACACACACACACACACACACACACACACACACACAAAATCTCGCCTCCTGCGTTCACTTGAATTGCTACAAGAAGAGTCTATCAATGTCAACAATAAAGACTACGGGCTTTCTCCAAGAGAGTATGACATAAACTCTAGCTTCATCTTTGAATACCATTTGCTTGAATCTCAAGAGAAGAGTCTATCAATGTCATTGCAGAAGTCTAAAGGCTTCCTCCCTTCAGCCCTCAAGAGTTCCCCTGATGGTAAGGGTCGTGTGACGAGAGAGTGCTGTCCATTTCTATTTCTAGTTTATACTCATTTCTTTCCATCTTTCTCTCTCTCAGGTGTTTTCTAAGACCTATGGTATGTAAATAAGCTCTCCATGCTACCATAAGTGATATCTTCATATGACCCTTTCTAATATTTAAGGAAAGATGCTTCCCTGTACCTTATTGCCCAACATAGAGGAGGGATCTCTCCTCTATGTTGGACGTCTTGATTACAATCCTTTCTATTATTTAAAGGAAAAATGTTATTAGGTACCTCCATGTACCATGGAGGAGGGATCCCTCTTTGTAGTCATTCTCCAAAATTGAAGGGGATGTCTAGCCCTTGGTCTCTTCCTAAACTTAAAAAAATACAAATGGCCCTCTAGTGTGAGAAGTCTACCTTGGAGCAATGCCCTCATTCACATTAAGGAAAACACCCATCTTTGCGAGTCTACCTAGTCGACCGCTTTCTTCTATGAGTCTCTCTATACGATCAAAGGTTGTGACACGTGACCTTCATAGTATATAAAGTTCCTTGGGCTACCATATTTCTAGATGCCTTAGCACAACTTAACCTTTTTCTAGTGCAGACACTTAAACAGAATTTATCATAGGCAAGAGATAATTTGACAATACGTATCATTCAGAGGCCCAAATGTGATATACAAAAGTAAAACCCTAAAACCCTTGCTTGGTTGCCCTAAATAAAATTTCCTCTTTGCATTGGCTTATTTTTTTGCAAGGGATATACACCATATACACCATCCTTGATTTGGCACCTCATGGTGTTGAAAGATGTCCTCCCACACTCCCATCACGTTTGGCTAGAGATTCCCTACTTTGCCGCAATTCTATAGAGACCCAATCCTTATCCGATTTGGGTCTAATCGCTACGTGTATACCCCAATTCCATTTCGTAATAGACATTGGTTACTTTGTAGGGTGAGGAGATCCCGTAGTTACCTCGATGCACCACCCAACATCAATACCCCTTCTTTGCCCTTTGCTAAGAAGGCTATTCTTGGCATAGCCAAGTGACTGTAATAACCTTTGAATGGAAAATTTTAGCCATCAAAGTTATTGGCATCTTGGATAAAAACAAAGACTACACCATTTTGTTGCTTGAACCTTTGAACATAATATTCATGAAAAATCAAAGTCAAGATACTGGCCTTAAAGACACGTTGTGGTTATGTGGCATGCATGCATCATTCAAAGAAGCTGCAACTTTGATCTGAGAGAGAGAGAGAGAGAGAGAGAGAGAGAGAGAGAGAGAGAGAGAGAGAGAGAGAGAGAGAGAGAGAGAGAGAGAGAGCATTTTGGTGCTAATGTACATATGTAAAAGTGACTTTCCATTTTGATCCGGTTCTTTTTATCGCTAGAGATTCAGCTATAAGTGTGTACATCCTCCAATCTCCTTGAAAAATGTGGCATATCAAATTGTTGTCTATAATGTTGCAAAGTTCTCGTGCGTGCGTTCATATCACCCAAGATAATAACCTCACTCTTGTCCTTGAAGTGAAAAATGATTTACTTTAAATTGACAAAACAGATTAATCCTTATCCACACAAGCATAAAAGTTAAAGTCACGGTGAGAAAGGTAATAAGATGTCATAAAAGTGGGTGTGCCAATTGGTGTGATTATTTTCAACCATATGTAGTGTTTATGCTTGCCATCTTTGACAACAGATACACAATCTTCCATTCCCTTCTTGATCATGCACGCCACACCTCCTTGCCCTCTTCATTGTTGTGCATTCTTGGTCCACACTAAAGAATATATAATGTATTTGTCCAAAATTAGTTGGG
This sequence comes from Adiantum capillus-veneris, assembly GCF_014529385.1. Taxonomy (NCBI): domain Eukaryota; kingdom Viridiplantae; phylum Streptophyta; class Polypodiopsida; order Polypodiales; family Pteridaceae; genus Adiantum; species Adiantum capillus-veneris. Next base: position 73,009,848 of record NC_140947.1, on the reverse strand, counting down.
CATCATGCTCCCATGTTTCAACAATAAGTATGATATCCAATTCATTAGTTAAGTCATCTATGGCAATTCTTGCATTCCATCGATATCCATTACAATTCCAAAAGCACACTCGCAACCATGAGTTGGTCTCATATGTCTCGACTTGGCATTGTTTGCTTCTCTTCATATGCTTTATGACCGAAGGGCCGGGAGGGGGAGAGAGAGAGAGAGAGAGAGAGAGAGAGAGAGAGAGAGAGAGAGAGAGAGAGAGAGAGAGAGAGAGAGAGAGAGAGATGAGCAATGGTGGAAGAGGGAGACATGGTGCTCACTAGTGGATAGATCAAGTAGAGGGATGATGAGGAGAGAGCTTGGCAAAGCTTGATGGCTCTAAGCATGCTCAAATTGATAAAATGGGGCCTAGATGGAGGGGTGGGGTATATATAAGCAAAGGGTGAGAGAGTGAATTATGAGGTTGTTTTTTCCACCACATGTGTGTGAGAGCATACTTGTACCAAGCCTAGAGAGGGATAGAGTGAGAGTAAAGCATAGAGAGGATGATTCCAAAATAGAAAAGGAAGAATCATTTGCCTTCAATTTTGACCACCATAATTTTATCAGTAGAAAATTTACCTGCGAGATGGACTCGTCGATAAGACAATCGTGGGTGAAAAGGAAAGTTTGGATATGCACATTTTGATGAGAATCATGGAGACCTCAAAGACTTAACTCCACAAGTTCCAACGCCTTAAGAATCGCTTGAGACTAGAGAGCTTAAATATCAAACTTCGATGAGACTCAAAATCTAGCCCTGATATTACTACAATTTGATCTTGTTTTCTTTCTTTCTCTATCATTTACCTTTCAAACATATATAGATTTATAGATGAGACACGCTGTAACATGTTTTCGAAGAATAATGTGGGCCACCCTAGAGACTTTGAGAGATGTCTTTTAATGCTTTTGGAACTCATGGATGTAAATAAAGGATGCTTGTACAAATTGTACAAAGACAATGTGTGCCATTTATCTCTAGGCATATGGTCCAGTTGCGCAAGGTATGTAGTTTTCCTGTTTTTGTACATAGAAGTGTCGAAACTTCAAAGAGTAATTGCACTTAAAATGTGAAGAAAAATGACGATTTTATCAACTTTGGATACGAGTGAAGGGTGGAACTCATCAGGAAAAAGAAGCTCCATTTTTATGTAGCCTGTTGTGAAGGGTTGGGGTTTTGCTGTGGAGATGCCCCTCTTGCTTTGCGAGAGCCCCATGTGGTGATCGAGAGTGGTTCCTCAATAGGCTTATCTCTGAATATTGACCTCTCTTCATTTTAGTTTGAGGTATGGTAGCTATGTTATGTGTAACTCTCTGTGGTGCAGCTAGTCAAGGGTAGACTATAAACAACAATACCTTGCTTGTATATATAAGAAAGGGCAAGGTTCCCCCCAACTTTTCCATCACTTTTTTTGAGTTTTTATACTGAAATTTATGGATTCTCAAATTGGTCTTGATTGAATGGGTTTCGGTCAAGCTATATGTATATATGGGGCGCCTATGGAGTCTCTACTAGCACATGGAAGGGCTTTTGAAAAGAATTGAAGCCCTTGGTTTTATTAGAAAAAGTGCAGAGATTTTGATTTTTTTCCTCACTTTTTTTCTTTGATTTTATTACTCCCTTTGCATCTTTTGAGTGCAATGGAGTATAGGAGGAGTTGAAACGGTAGAGAGAGTAGCTAGTCGAGGTGGTCGGTAGGTAAGGTTCAAAAATTTCATGAGTGAAGATCAACCCATATCCTCTTGAGAAATCTATTCTCTTCATAATATTTTTATTTTCTTTTTGGTGGTTTTAGGCGTTGTAGAGGCCAACACCCCAATTCTACACAACATGAGTGTGTACACACACACACACACACACACACACACACACACACACACACACACACACACACACACACACACACTCATGTGTGTGTGTACGTGCGTACACACACGCATACACAGACACGCCCTTGGTTTACTTGATGTGCTCTCTTCTCAAAGCTCCTCTATCTGCTAGACTTGGTTCAAATTTGCTTCATGGATACTTCCATGCCTAACAGGCTACTGGAAAGCTTTTGGATCTCCATGAAATTCTCTACTGATGATCCTTTGCTTTGTTTTTTCCAACCAATGCTCACAAATGCAAATTTTGATCTCTCTAAGCTTGATGCTTTGCATCTCTTTCATGGTGTGTTCCACAATTCTCATGAGAATTCCCCTTGTTTTTTTTTTTAATTTTCTTAAAACACATTGGATTGGGTGGATGTGCCCCTAATTTTTTGAGAGAGAGTGGCTTGGGGACTTGGTCTCATTCATACCTCTCTCTCTTCCCCTTCTTTTTCCCCCTACGTAGTCATGCCTCCGCTTCCCCTTCCTCTGCTGGCTTCACATCATGTTGCTGCATAGTGAAGTCAAGCTCCCCGCTCTATACACTGACTCTTTAGTGGATATCTCCATCTCCCTCTCACTCACATTCAATGCTAGTCTCTTCCTCCAAGTATGAGTACTACACATTTCCCTTGATTATTGTTTCGGCTTCAGATCCTTACCTTCAGGTATTGCTTGTTCAAATTGTTTTTCTACTAAGATTTGAGGCTTGTTCATAAGGCTTGTATGCACATTGGGTTGCTTCTCTATTGGATTTCATCTCCTCCCTATATCTTGAGTGCTTTGATAGATGCAAGCCTTGATTGTGGCTCAACTTGATGAGGAAGTAAATCCCAACACTAAATGATGGCTATGACTAGGTGAAGGCCTTGCTCAGGCTAGTGAAGGCATTGGATGCCAACATCCTTAGGGTGGTAGCTGCATTAAAATTAAGCTATTTCCAACCCTCTCAAAACTCCCAAAGGTGGGGGATCTCTTATCCCTGAGGTAGCCTTGTTTTCTCTTAAAGCTTTGTATGCCAAAGATAGAGAGAGTGAGTGGGAAATGGTTGCTTCTTGTTCTTTTCAAGCTAGAGAGAATGAATGGAAGGAAATGAGCTTTGTTGTTAGAGTTACACCACCGTTGCTTCGCCATTTTGTACGGCTAGTGATTGTCCCGGGTTGGCCACCCATCGCACATCATGTAGATTGCATGGGCGGACATTTTTAGCACGTGTCCGGCTGGTCATTTTTTGAGCTTGGCTGGGTGCACACATTTTTAGCCATTTTTGGGCTTTTATGTTTTTTACACCAGTTACACATTTTGCCCTACCTCAACCTAAGATTCTATAAATAGAATGCTTAGGGTGTTGTAGTCATTTAGATTGTGTATTGAGAGCATCATTTACAGAGCACTAATGTTTCTCTCTCTCTCTCTCTCTCTCTCTCTCTCTCTCTCTTCAGTGTTTTCGACGCGCGTGGCTCACTTTCTTTCTGCACGCGACATGTCGACTCCGAAGCAAAAGGGACAACAACAATAGTCCCAGAAGGGGGCCACCACGTCTTCGACGACTACGGCCACTTCCACTTTCACTTCTGCGACTACGTCGGCATCTGCCAACGCAACATCCAACATTATGCCCTCACCCAGTTTGCTGAGGAGAAGAAGTTGGATTCACACAACTATTCTATGTGGAGGACATGGGTCCCTACAATCATTGCCTACCATCGACTCTGGGAATGGTTGAATGATTTCACCCATTCCACTACTTAGTCTTTCCTTCCCACTGTACTCAAGCCCAAATCAACGAGTGGGTGGATCGGGACATACGAGTCTTCACCTTTCTTATGATGAACCTTTCGGACCTCATCACGAAGGAAGTTTCCAAAGAGGAGCATGCACATCCATTGTGGAGGCTGTTTCTTGACCAGTTTGAGGAGATCTCGTTTGCCAGACAGATCACACTTGAACGGGAGTTGTACAACCTCCAATTTAAGGATTTCAACTCACTCGATGGGTTGACCCCCCGCATGGGGGAACTCTGGGATGACCTTGTCTTTGTCGGAGGTGACATTACCTCGGCATGCATGGCTGGCCTCTTACTATTCAAGCTTCCCCCACGCTTTGATCTCTATTTTCAGAGTTTTCTCACATTTGAACGTACCTCTTTTCCCACCTGGGACAAGATTCTCCCTTCCCTTAGACAGATTGAGGGGCACTCCGCATTCAGAGTCGGAGGTGCTGTTGATGCATAAGGAGTTTTGATAGCTCAAGGAGGCAATACGAAAGGTAAAGTAAGAAGAAGAAGAAGAACAAGGATATTGAATGTTACCATTGCCACAAGAAAGGGCACAGAGAATCAAATTGCAGAAAGAAGAAGCGAGACGAGGCCAACAGGGAGAAACAGAAAGCCTCGACTACAGTTGTAGCCTCTCACGAGACGACTTGGACTGCTCCTGTCACGGCAACGGACCACGCTCTTGCTACATCGCAATCAAATACTTAAATTGTTGACAATGGAGCCTCCACTCACATGACTCCCAACTAGTCTTGGTTTAGCTCTCTTAGGGAGACTCACCAGCAAACCGTCACTATGGGTGACAACCATGAGATTCCAGTGTTTGACACATGTCAGATTGCCCTCTTTCGTTCTACCTCAAAACTGAAGTTCAGTTCAGTGGAGGTGCTTTACGTTCCAGACATGGCCGTCAACCTCCTCTCTGTGTTGAGTTTGGACTCTCAGAGAGCTGACATACGCTCTAGGAGTGGCACTATGACCATTTTTGATTCTACGATAGGTACTATCCTTGCACGCGGTGAGCGCGATGGTTCTCTATACCGACTCACTGCTCTTTTGTCTTGGACCACGGAGTCTTCTTCTCTATGGTATGCACGATTTGGACATCTATGCTATCAGCAGCTCCATCAGGCTTCTAGGACCTCTATGGTGGAGGGTTTACCAGCAATACGCTCCTCATTAGGCGTATGCGAGGCTTTCCAGATGGGCAAGCAACAGAGGGTTGCCTTTCCAAAGCAGGTACCCGACAGAGCTTTAACACCACTCACACTTGTTCACATTGATCTATGTGGCCTGATGAGCACTCCTTCATTTTTTGGCTCATAGTTTTTGCTTGTGCTTGTGGATGATTTCGGTAGGTACACTTGGGGTTCGTCCTTAAAGCTCAAGTCGGAGGCTTTCAGTTTCGAAATTGGAAGATGATGGTTGAAAAGGAGAAGGACTTGCACGTCAAATGTATTCGCTCAGAGAGGGGGGGTGAGTTCACCTTGAAGGACTTTGCACAGTGGTGCAAGTCAGAGGGCATCCAACGCCAGCTGACTACTCCTTACACTCCTTCCCAGAACGAAGTTGTTGAGCGGAAGAATCAGACTATCATGGAGATGGCTTGTGCAATGCTTGCGCATGCTTCTTTGCTCGGGGTTTACTGGACAGAGGTGTGCAACACAATGGTTTACATCCATAATCGTTCTCCTACCCATGCTTTGCAGGACATGACTCCTTATCAGGCTTACTACGGGCGTAAGCCCTCGTATCATACTATCAAGTTTTTGGGTGTCTGGCCTTTGTCCATGTGCCAAAGGAGAAGCCATAGAAGTTAGACTTCAAGGTGAAGAAACTCATTTTCCTGGGCTATTTACGAGAGTCTGATGGATACCAGCTTAATGATCCTGACGGCTAACGCCAAGACCACCATAGTTAGCCGTGATGTGACTTTCATGGAGCTTTTCAACACACCTGCAGAGGGGACAACATCCAAGCCTATACCTTCCCTACCTCCTCCTTGTCCACCTCCTACACATGATCCTACACCTATCCCTGTTCCTGTTGTACCCTCTACACCGCAGCCAGTTACTTCACCCCATGCCATGTCAAATTCCGATTCTGATATGGATTATGGTTCTCCTTCGGTGGAGGCGGTCCCACCTCGCAAGGAGAAGTTATTACCTGGTTGGCTGTACTCTACGGTTTCTTCCTCTGGAGTCACGAAGTTACCATACTCGCCAAACCCTGGACAGCCTCGATGTTCTGCATGCCTCAAGGAGAGGCAAGTTTATGACGGCGCAGAGTTTGTGAACTTTGCAATCATGTCCCAGAATCACGCTTCACCAGTTGAGCTTTCCTTGGTGGAGGAAGCACTCTAGCATGATTGCTGGAAGCATGCCATGTAGATAGAGCTGGACACTATTGAGCGGAATAAAACCTAGACTTTGGTTCCCAGGCCCGACAAGTGGAGGTGGTTTCTACGAACTGTATTTTCAAGACACATTACAAGCCCAATGGTTCCTTCGACGAACATAAGGCGAGACTTGTTGCTTGGGATTTTACACAACGACCAGGCGTGGACTTTGACGAGACCTTTGCTCCCAACGCTCGCATGACTACCATACGCACAGTGTTTGCTCTCGCAACCACCAACTTTGGTTGGGGCCTATCTTCCAGATGGTGCTTTTCTAAACAAAGATTTGGATGTAGAAGTTTATGTGGTGCAAACTCCTGGGTTTCGTATACCAGGCAAGGAGGATTGGGTCTATCAGTTGTGGAAAGCATCATATGGACTAAAGCAGGCTGGACGATAGTGGTACCTCATCAGATTCCAACTGCTATGTTGTCTCTAATGGCTCTTTGGTTGCAAAAGTGATTATCTATGTGGACGATCTCTCATTTCACAGGCTCAGTTATTCCCGACCGAACATCTGTCACACAGTTTTTGTCCTCAGTTCCTTCAACACCCGACCTCGTCAGCGACATTGGCAATGTGCCCAATGTACTTTGCGGTACATCAACGACACCTTGGACCATGGTGTGTTCTACGGTCTCTCCAAGGGTTTCACCTTACTTGGTTGGTACGATTCAGATTGGGCAGAAAATCTAGATACTCGGCAGTCTACTACAGGAGTAGTTTTCACACTCGGCTCGGACCCATTTCATGTAGCAGTAAGCGACAACCCACCGTTGCGCTATCCTCTACAGAGGCGGAGTGCAAAGCAACTGCTGCTTGTGAGTTCATATGGCTATGGAGATTACTGGGAGAGTTGTGTTTATCCCAAATTGCTACGACTCATCTTTTGTGCGACAATCAGAGTTGCATTGCTATTACCAAGAACCCTATCTTTCATGCTTGGACAAAGCACAGAGGTGCAATATGTTTGGGAGCGGGCCGGAGATCTTCATTTGGAGTATGTCTCTACAACGGACAATGTAGCAGGCATCTTCACAAAGGCTGTACCTCAGCGGACCTTGGCTTCTCACCTTCGACTCATCTGTGTTGTCGAAGCATCCAGTGCTGAGAGGGGTGTTAGAGTTACACCATTGTTGCTTCGCCATTTTGTATGGCTAGTGATTGTCCCAGGTTCGCCACCCATCGCACATCATGTAGATTGCATGGGCGGACACGTTTAGCACGTGTTTGGCTGATCATTTTGTGAGCTTGGCTGGGTGCACACATTTTTAGCCATTTTTGGGCTTTTATGTTTTTTGTACCAATTACACATTTTGCCCCACCTCAACCTAAGATTCTATAAATAGAATGCTTAGGGTCTTGTAGTCATTTAGATTTGTGTATTGAGAGCATCATTTGTAGAGCACTTGTGTTTTCTCTTTCTCTCTCTCTCTCTCCAACGTTTTTGGCGCGGGTGGCTCACACCCTCTGCACTGCTCACTCTCACATTTGTGGTGGTAATAGTTTTTTGCTCACCAAAATCTATGACTTTACTCCATCTTGCAACACATGGAGCTTGTTGAGGTTGCATCATTTTCATGAGTCCTTTACTACTTCCTACTTCATCGCTTTGCTCATCACCTTGAAATTATCTCTTCACTGATCCATTGTTTCAACAAAAGGACTTTGCTTAGTTTGATTAAGTTTGAATGAAGCTGTTGAACTCTTTGAAACTATTGACCTCTTTGAAACTTTCTTTGAATATCCAACGCTCACGTTCCACTTCCATGAAATTTGTGCTCTCAATTGAGACACACTTTTGATTGTCTTGGGAATATTTTTTTCTTGTAAACTTTGTGACTTTTTGATGCTCTTTAATCCAACAAGACCTAGGTCCTAACTTGGCTTGCTTTAAGGAAATGGGTCCAAAGAGTGATCTACTTGCTTTATTGGAATTTGTTGTTATCTTATAGATAACACACACACACACACACACACACTTTAGTATTGCTGCTTGGCTTGATTGGTTAAAACATGGAATTTTCCCTTGATAAATTTTCCCCAGGTGACCTTGGGTTTTTTTAGCACTCACGGATATAATCAATCACGAACTGACCCAACAAGGGTTTGTGTGGACACCTACCTACTCAAGATGGCTAGTGTTCTTACTTTTTTGCACTTGGCTACCCCTAGGATATTTCCCCAGTGGGAAGTTACCCTTACTCAGGGTGCATTGTAAGTATAACCTTATCATAGTAAGGTTAAACATGGAGGGTTAATCCCCCTTTTACCGAAGTAAGCTTCATGCCCCTACTGTCGTCTTCCCTCTCTCTCTCTCTCTCTCTCTCTCTCTCTCTCTCTCTCTCACTCTGCCGCATATCCTTCTCTGAGGTTGCTCTGTGCACCTTAACCTAAAGCTACATGCTCATAGCCCCCTCTGAGGCGGCCACATTTGTGACCCATAAGGAACGGTGCCCTACTGGATCGTGCTTGTTATGATGGGAGATACTGCTCGTTGCTCTTCATAATGATTCAACCTCGACCTGCTTCTATTTAAAGAGGTGAGGGTGCTTTTTGCCCCTCACTTAGCCTTGATTGTGTTTTAGTGCGTATATGAAAGTGAGGCGTGTGCTTGTTATCGTTTACTGTACGGATATGGAGCTCACGGAGAAACCTTCACAGGTTTGTGGTACTATTTGGCTTGGTTTCGTTATGCACTGGAACTTTTGACCGCATTACTGCTCTGTGTCGAAAGGGATACTCTGTAGTTTTTAGTACTTCTGGTTCATTGCATTTATGAGTTTGAGTACACTAATTGATGTTTTTTAACGGCTTTTATGGAGTAATTTCATCACTGCTAACTAGTACATGTTGTTGGAAATATTAAAGGGTTTTTTTAAAGAGATAAAGAAACCTCTATTCTGTTGGTATCGTTTACTAGCTAAAAGAGAAATAAAGAAACCTCAGTTCTGTCGGTATCGTTTACTAGCTAAAACTCATGACATTTTGTTGATAGCCTTGATCTTCACATATGGGTTTAATGGAGCTTCTTTACGAGGATAAGCCTGCGGTTCTGTTTACCATCACCTTATAAAGATGGCCTACATTGGTTGGCATCTTTATGATGTTACTGTGAGGTATGCTGTACCATTTGAGGCAGATAACATTGGTTTGGGATGAGATGTTTAGGTACTGGCAGTGAGAATAATGGTTTTAGGTGGGTTGCAATACCACAGGTGTTTGGTTTCTAGCCCGTAGGGCTTTGGTTACGGTAACATTCTGGTGGTTTTTTAATTTTTTACCCTGCTGCACAATGAGCTAATGATTTTTTCTACATACTATGGGTTCTGGTTTTTGTAAATATGGGGTGGATAGTATAAGCACTTAGTGATGGTTCTCACACCACATGCAGGGTTTTTTTTTGGCTGAGCAAGCTATAAATAGAAGATTTACGCAGTGCATGGCAGCGCTAATGAATTTACTGCATACTGTGGTTCATGTAAATAAGGGGTTGATCTTGTAGGCCCTTAGTGATGGTTCTCACATCACCTGCATAGGTTCTTGTTTATTAAATGAGCTGAAAATGGAGGATTTACGCATGGCAGCGCTATAGTATTTGGTTTTTGGATGGGGATATTGCATTTTTTCCTGAGTTTTTTTTGAAAAAAGGGGGGGTTTGATTAGGACCATGTTCTCTGTTTGGCTATTTTTGGTTTGGTTTTCATATGTGGGTTAAGCCTAAACCAATCTAGAGTTTGTTTTTAGTAGGATAACACCGTTATTTTTTAAAAAACTTGGCTTTTACAGTCGATATGGCCCCTCAAAAAAAAAAGGGGATGGGTATTTTGAGGCGGTATGTATAAGACCGTGAGCAATTAGTCTTAAGGTATTCTTGTACTAATTTTGGCTACTTCATGAAAAATTATTCAATTTTATAGGACTGTTGAAAAGGCTCCTTTTTTTTTTTGGGATGTAACACACTTGGATCGGAAGGGGTGGTGGCCTTCCGATCAGAATGATATGTATATATAGCTATTTAAGGATTTTTATTTAAAAAGAGAGGGGGTATATAACCTTATCTATTACAATCACTTAAATCCACCTGGGTCTTGGAGGAGTGATGACCTTTTTGACTACATGCTCTTAAAATGAACATTAAAAAAATAAATACACAAATTTTTTAAGTGGAATTAGTTCTTACTTTGGACAATGGTTTTAAGTTAAAACGGTTGTAAGTTGGACATGGATAACAACTGAAATAGTCTATAGACATCTGTAAAATGCATTCAAGGTTAAGATATCTGTTGTCTTGTTTGAATGGATGAAGGTGAGGACTCTATCCTTTCTTGGTTTTTTTTTTTCTTTGCTTATTGTCCATCCTTCATTACGAGACTCTTTCCACTTTATGAAGCAAACAATACAAGTCATCCTTTATACTTATACATTGGAATGAGACCTCATTCTTGTTGCAATGTACAAAAATAAAGATTGAGTTGTTTTCGTGCTATCCCCGGTGACTTGTTTGAAGCCGGTTGTCTTTTGAACCGTTTTGTTTATTTGTGTTTATGTATTTAAGTAGAATTGCTACACACACGTGCGCACGCACGCACACGCACACGCACACACACACACACACACACACACACACACACACACACACACACACACACACACACACCCCTGCGCATTAAAATACCTCTCACAAAGACCTTCAAACCCACATGAAGGGTGCTCTGACCAAGATTAGCATTGAGAAGGAGAGAACCCTTAGTAGGAACTGGTGTTGTCTCTTTCTCTCTCTTGTCTCTCTCTTTCTTTCAGTTCAGTTCAGTTCTTTCAAGTAAAGCAAAGTGTCCCTTGTGACATGGCTTGATGATTGAGCATGTTGCCCCTGGGTTTTGTACATCAAAAGCAAATGGGTATTAAGTTCCCCACGAGGGGAAACTTATTAATAGCTTGTTCACTAATAAAGAACTACATTTTCTTCCATTCCTTGTATAGGGACATGCACATGTAGCTTGGAGTATTGAAGGAAGGGAGCCCATGGTGGGGAATAAATACCCATCGGGTTGTGTTTTGTTTAATGTCTTTGAAACATTTCTTGATGTGGTTTCTCATACCAAAGGGAGATAGGTTAGCCCTACTAGGTGTTGTAATATTTGCAATGATTGGTTTTTTTTGCAATTGGGCACCAGATGCTGGTGAACTATAAGATTTGGTTTGCAGAGAAATGTTCCCCTTTCAAGTATGAAGATTCTTCGTGCTCGGTGTTTTTCCCCTTTAGGAAAAACCTAAGTAGACACAACCCCCATTTTTAAAACATACCTCTGTAGTAGTTTAAAGTATATAAGGCTTGCTTATAGCCTTTTTATCTGTAGGTCTTAAATCTTAAAAGAAGTTTTACATGATTTTAAAGAAAAAACAGATAGCTCATTTTTGAAAGTATAAATGTACGCATGTGAGTGGCATTGATAACAAGTAGAGAGCTTGTTGAAGCCTGCAAAATGCACATTGGACTAACAAATAGATGTCTTCTGTTGTATGGGTGTAGGTGCGGATCCCACCCCCCCCCTCCCTTTCCATTTATGAATTGGTGCTATTCAAAAGAAGATTGAGGATCTTCAACTATAGATAAAATTGATTTTTAATCAAATCTTGATTTAACCCTCTTGTACTAGATTTGGAAAACAATTTGGTTTATAATACCAAAAACTTTTACTCTCCTTTGTCAGTTGTCATTTGTAACAAATTTTTGATTCTGCTGTGGGTATTTTAGTTTATATTAAACAAAGACACACATTGTATACACAGGGTGTTCTGCCTTGGCAATCATCATGTCACTGACTTAGGCTTTTTTGGTTTTGGGTGCTCCTCTTAGGCATTACCCTTTGGCTAGTCTTGGACTTAGGTCCTGATGACTAGAGGATCCTCGAAAACAGTGTCCCCTCTCACGGTCCTTATATTCCTCAGTGGATTGGCCAGATTTTAGGAAGATGGGACTACCATTTGTATTGCTCTTAATTATCACCTTTGGTTACAGGCTACCTCTTATGTTTTGAAATGCATTAATAACATTAATGCTTCTCTAAAATTTTCAACATCTTTTGCCTCTCAATCACATGGATCACTACTTCAAGTTCTCACATTCAATGATTGGGTAAAGTTATTGGCTACCTTGGATAAAAACCTGGCTGAAGGCAATAGGGTTCTTTCAAATAACAATTCTCATCTCCCTATCCTAGCCAAATTCCACAGTGAGGAGCTTGCCTCCTTCTCTTCCATTGACTTGTATCTTTCAAATGATCTTAAAACATTGTTGTGGCCTTAATCCATCTTTTGTGATGATTAACCTTGGTGTCCCTAGCCTACCTACGGGTGGTAGCATTTATCTCGCAGTCCTGCTGTTTTGGAAGTTGTCAAGAAATATGATGCAAATCTATGTGCTATGAGTGAGGACACATGCTTAGACCTTGTCCCAAAAGGTCCAAAAGTGTTTCGTTTCATATCAATCAAATAGTGGATTTGAAGCTATGGAGGTAGATGGAGAGCTTTGGAAATTTCCCAAGAAAGGCTTCTTGGCCCCTACCCAACTAGCTATTCCTTGGAAATATCCCTGCAATTTAAGTAGAATGTTGTTGACTTACGCTTTTAAAAGGGGTACATTTCCTGGAATTGGTTAAAGCTCCATTCACCATGAGTTTCCTTAATATTGCAAAGAGTTCCTCAACCACTAAAATGTGTGGAAGAACGAAAGGAGCTATGGTGTTTTCTAAAGCCACGGTTGGATATTATACAGACTCTATTTGGAATGTTTATAGGACATATATCAAATGTGCTCATAAGTTCTGGCATAGTAGGGTACCATGTAAGTCTACTATTATGTGGTTTGACCATGCCATCTAGTATGTGCTCAACCATCTAGAACTCATCTTCCTATACAACCTGATGAATATCATCTGCCCTTATTTTTCTCTTGGTTAGGTGGCCAAGATCGACAATTGGAACTTGGTCAAATCACCTTCATGCACTTTAGTACCATGATTCCATAATTGCTCAAGCAAACTAAAGCAAATGAACCCATTACTTTACTTACTTTTTTAGTACCTTTGTTGGTGTTAAGGTTATCCAAAGTATGATAAGTCCCTATTTAGAGGAAGAAACTACCTCTTCCCTAAAGAAACCTAATTTTCTTATTTCTCCTAGTGGATCCTACACTTCTTTACTAACTGCAACTTTATCTAACCCCAATCTTCTAAGGGGTAAAGCTATGAGTTTTTACTAGAGAGAAAGGAAAGAGTGTTCAAGTTAGAAATTTACTTGATCTTTGATCTTTGGTAGGTATTGGTAAGCTACTCTAGAAGAAGAACGTGCAGCCGTACTCCAAACCCTAGTAACCTACCTTTTGTCCCCTCCCTCTTTATCAATAAACTTATATCCGCCTAAGCTTTTAGTTTTAAATTTTTAAAATCAACATCCCAAGACAATGTAGTGTTTGCATGGAAGTATTTCGATCCTATCAAGGGTATCTTTTGTTGAATGGAATGTTTGAAAAGTGATGTTCCCCCTCCTTGCCTTTGTGGAAATCATGTTAAGTTTTGTAAAGATTTGGGGAATTTTGGTTTTCATTGATGTACCAAAGATGTTATTTTCCTTTAAGATGGATTCTTCTAATACTTAATTTTTGTGGGACTCCATCATATACCTCAACAACCTTTGACCCTAATCTAGCACTAATTGCGTTATCTAATTATTTTGTGGATTTAACTGAGCTCCTCTAGCTGGAGGAAAATATCAAACTTATAATTCATATCCTCTGTGATTTTTTCACCCATATGGTCAAAAAGTTGCCCCATTTGTTGTTTTCCCTAGAAACGGACTGGGTTACACCAAAAACCATGCTTGAGATACAAAACTAGACCACAAATAGTAACATTTTTGGTATTGATAAATCCGCTAACAATGCTTCTTTTCTATGTCAGGATAAAGCCCCTAACAACGCTTCCTTTCTATGTCAAAAAATGGTATGGATCCCTGCTAAAGAGAGACTCAATGGCTTTGAGTTTAGCTATCTTAACGGCTCATTGGGATGTTAGAGATGCAAGCCCATGCATAAATTGTGTTGTCTGTGAAGCGCACTACTAATCCTCACATTCGTTCAGCTAAATCTGCAAAACAAGCTTGAAATATTATGGCTAGTCTTTATGCAAGTCGTGATGAGGCTAAAATTCCATTGCGGCATAAAGAGCTGGCATCAAAGATTATGCACGAGGAAGATGAAATGGACACTTTCCTTGCTAGTATCAAGGATATTAATGAGAAAATTATTTTTTCAGGCAAAGTCATTTTTGACAGTTGCCTTGTGTAGATTGTTCTTGATGCTTTGCCAGATTCTTATCGTACCTTTGCTAGTACATGGAGAATTATGGTCCAAGGAAATCCAGAACTTGTCAAGTTTGATGCATTATGCACATTGCTATTGCAAGAGTCACTTTGAAGAAAACACAAGGCTAAAGAACGTGCTGTTGAACATGCCTTATTGTTCCTCAGAGGAAAAGTGGTATCAATAATGTAGCCACTTCTCATGGTTCTTCTACGAATGGATAATCACCTGTTCCTATAAATGCTTTTGCTGGTAGCACTTCGTCTGGGAATTCTGGTGAAAAGGGAAAAAAGAAGATGCATTGCCATTATTGTAAAGCTAATGATGACTTGATCAAGCAGTGTCCTAAGTTGAAGGTAAAGGAGGCTGGTTCCACTATAAGTGTAGCTATTGTAGAGTCTTCTGTGAAACGAGATTGTGATGCTGATGTAGATGCAAAATGGGCATTTAGTGAAGAGTGCACTTATGATCATTTCGTCCATGATACATGTATGTCAATTGCTGTAGATGCTCATGTGTGATGCTTTGATAGTGGTGCTACAAAGCACCTTACCTCTCATGGTGACTCATGGGAATTCAGTCACTTGTGCCAACAATGCCTCTTATCCGGTCAAGGGAGTTGGAAAGATTGTGTTGACTGCTGCAAATGGCAGTTCTTTCACACTTGTTGATGCACTTTATTTACTTGGGATCAAAAGAACCTTTTGTGTGTATCTGCACTTGCTAGACTTGGTCTTGTTATGAAATTTTTGTGGAAGATAGATGCACAATTCATGATCTCAATTTTGGCGATGAAATTGTTGCATCTGGCATTTTGTGTCGTGGGCTGTATAAGATCACTTTGTATAACAAGTGTGGGAAGAATTTTCCAAATATAGTTGTGGATTCAAAGGCTGTTTCAGATGCAAAACTTTGGCATGCACGTTTTGGGCATCTGAATTTTGACAGTTTATTGCATTTGCAAAAATCTGATATGGTTGCTTCTTTTCCTCTTGAAGCACTGATATGTTTGTGAAGGCTATATTTTGGGTAAGATGCAATGTTCAAAGTTTCCAAAGGATGGCTCAATTGGGGCTACATGCAGATTGCAACTTGTGTTGCATAGTGATGTTTGTGGGCCATGCAAACTTTGTCCTTGGGCAATCTCCTTTACTTTGTGACTTTCATTGATGATTACTCCACACATGTATGGGTGTATTTTCTTAATGCAAATTCTGAAGTGTTTATGTGCTTCAAGCAATTTTTGGCTATGGATAAAAATGTCTCTAAATATACTATGGACACCCTCCGTTCAGATCTAAGGGGGGAGTATAAGTCTCATGAATTTAATCCATTTTTGGCTAGTCGTGGAATAAAACACCATGTAAAATGTTGTATACACATAAAAAAAATGGTGTTGCTGAAAGGAAAAACAGGCCTCTTACAGAGATGGCATGATCTATGGTCAAGAGTCAAAACTTTGTCACATTCATTTTGGCTTGAGGACATCATGTGTGCTACTTATATGCTTAACAAGTGTCCTACAAAAGATTTGAAATCTATGACTCCTTATGAAGCATGGCATGATAGAAAGCCATCTGTTGATCACATGCACGTTTTAGGTTGTTTGGCTTATGCTTTGGTGCCATAAACACATCACAAAAAATTGGATGATAAAGCTTCTAAATACATTTTTGTTGGTTATAGTACTGAAAGAAAAGGTTACAGGTTGTACCATCCGCAAACAAAGCGTATCTTGGTTTCACGAAATGTTGTGTTTGTGGAAGATTCTATTCAACCTTTGCTGCCATGTACTAGAGACATTAATGTAAGGTCATAGGACATTTATGACAGTTTGTTGCCTCTTTTTAGTAGTGAAAACTTGAATGTAAATTGCAATGAGACAAATGTACAGCCTATGGGGGTTTCAAAAAATATTAAGGATCAACCAATTTCTGATGTAGATGTACATGATGTACTTGATGTGGAAAGGGCTGAGAATGAGCTGGGTAGAGGTATGCCAAAATGGTTGGTGCATACTTTGTGTGATAGTAAATTGGATGCACCTTTGTCTAGTTATACTTGTTTAGTTTCTTGCCATGCATCTTATGCATCAGATTGTTATGCTTTGGCTATTTCTAGCTTATGTAATATAGAATAACCTATATCTTTTGATGAAGCATAGAATTCAAAAAATTGGATGGCTGCCATCAATCAGAATATAATGCACTTATAGAAAATGACACATGGACTTTATGTGATCTGCCTTGTGTGAAAAAGGCCATTGGTATGAAGTGGGTTTAAAAGTTGAAACATAAGCCGGGTGGTGAGATCAATCTCTATAAGGCTCGACTTGTTGCAAAGGTTATGTACAACAAAAATGAAAAGATTATGAAGAGACTTTTTCTCCCACTTTTTGTATGACTACTGTGCATTTTCTATGTGCATTGGTGGCTCATTTTGGATGGGATGTACATCAATCAAACATTGTTACTGCTTTCTTGAATGGTGACATATTTGAGGAAGTATATGTAAGGAAGCCTCGTGGTTTTCTCAAGAAAGGACAAGAGGATAAAGTGTGAAAATGTGAGAAAGCTTTGTATGGGTTGAAGCAGTTTCCTCGTGCTTGGTATGAGAAAGTTGACACTCATTTGGTGAAACGAGGATTTTGTAACAGTCCAATAGAAAGCAGTTTGTGTGTAAAACATGAGGGTGATGTACTTCTCACTGTTGTTCTATGTGTGGATGGTTTGCTAATTACTGGTCCAAATGAATCACATATTGCTGAATTTAAGATTGATTTGAATGCTACTTTCAAGATGAAAAATTTGGCGGTTCTTGCATCATTATTGGGCATACAGTTTAAGCACTGTGATGATGGTATTGCCTTGTGTCAAACAAGTTACATAGAATCATTGCTATTTAAGTTTGGACGTAAGGATTGCAAACACATTGCCACTCCCATAGAAAAAATTTGAATTTGAGTCTGCATGATGCTGGTGATCTTGTCGACGTCATTCTTTACCAAACTGCTGTTGGATGAATTTTTTATGTATGCAATATGAGGCCATATATTCAATTTACAGTCTCAGAGGAGGTCAGCAAATTTATGCATAGCCCAGGGTCTAAGCATTGGTAGGATGTTAAGCCAATCTTTCACTACTTGAGTGGCACTTTACATCTTGTGTTGTTTTAACCCAAGGGGGGATCATAGCCACCATATTTACATGCCTTTTTTAGACTCATATTAGGATGGTTTTTTTGACATGAGAGTCCACAAGTGGTTTTTGTTTCATGCTCGGTAGTTCATGCATATCATGGTTGAGCAAGAAGGAACCTACTGTGGCCACTTCTAGTTGTGAGCTAAGTACAGGGCAGTCTTCACAGCTACAATTGAGTGTGTATGGCTTATACACCTTATGACGGATTTGGGTGTTGGGCACGATAGTGCCAACACCATCTACATTGACAGCCTGAGTGCATTGGTAGTTGCAAGGAACCCAGTTTTTCATGCTCGCACAAAGCACAGTGAGGTGCGCTATCACTATGTCAAGGAGAGACTCTAAGAAGAAGAGATGAGCTTGGCTTGTGCCAACACATGACAACCTTGCAGATCTTTTCACAAAGGCATTGTCTCATGAGAAGTTCAAATCATGTCCTCAGGGAATGGCACTTTCCTATATTCTATGTGCCAACTCTTGTTCACTACGTCACTCCCAAGGAAAATTTGTTACGATACATATGTGGCGGTGATGTGTGTAACACACTTAGGTTTGTCGGGGTATTTTTTCCCCTCATTAGGAGGTTTTTCCCTCCGTGCATTGTATATGCCCATCACTCTAGGGCTATCTTATCTTTCATTGTGCACTAAGAAATACATATTGTCTATTGTGTGCCTTGAGCTTCTTCATCTTCTCAAAGATGTGTGTGTTTCCCTATAGCCCTATTTCTAATTGATGTACTCACTACCAAGTGCTTGCCTAAGGTCATAATTGATATCACTACTCTCATGAGGCAATAGGCCAATACTCTTGGGGCTTACTACTTCAAGAGTTATCTGGGTGCTTGGGACAAGCCCCCCCCCCCCCCCCCCCCCCCCCCCCCCCCGCCCCCAACACACACACACACACACATACACACACACACACACACACACACATGTTGCTTTCCTATGTGGCTTAATGTTCTGAGGATGGACACTTGCTAAGATTTAACACTACATGGATGGTATATATAAGTTAAAAAGGTTTTAAGTAGGACATGGATAACAAATGATAGGTTTGTTGACATTTGTAATACGTATTCAAGGCTAACAAATCTATTGTCTTGTTTATATGGATGCATGTGAGGACTCTATCTTTACTTATGATCTTTTTGGCTTAGCTGCTGTCCATCATTGTCAAACCTAGTCTCTTTCACTTCAAAATAAGTTGTTCTTGACTATCTTATATACAAAACACTACAGTGACACCTCATTCTCACTATGATGTACAAAAAGAATCAGACCGAGTTGTTTTTGTGCTAATCATTGTCCTTTGTGTAAAGCCAGTTTTCTTTTGAACTTTTATGTTCTTTTGTGTATAAGTATGAATCTAAAAACAACAACACACACATCCAAAACACAAGGTTCTTCTAGAAAGATGGGAAACCAAGATGCTGGCTTTGGATATTTTTCTCTATAGGGCCATTTTAGGAAATCCCGCACAAAATTGTTGCTTTTCCTTAGCGAAGTCTATCTTTTGAAAGAATGTAGCTTTGACCCAACTTTGAGATGTAGATCCCAAAACTTGTCTACATATTTGTGGATAGACTCGTGGGAGAGTAGCTTCAAGATTCTCCATTCAGTAAGCACTTTGTCGTTGGCATCGCTTGTTGCAAGGAATTGCTTCATTATGAAAAACTTGTAGAGTTTTCCATGTCTTTGGGGCTTTGCCATTCCTACGGAGACTTGCCAGCTACATCATTGACGAGCAGATTTTTGGAAGTGCATAGCTATATGGCATAGCTTGGAGGACCTTGTGAAGCCCTCGTCTCCAAAGGCTGCATCGAATTGTTGGATGAAGGCCAATACTTTGTCAATAGCACCAAAAGTGCCATCATAGGTGAGAAAATAGATACTGTTTCCTCCCTCTTTGAACTTCTTAAGCTTTTGGGACCTTTTTCAAGCAGGGTAGGATTTGTGATGTCCTCTCCTCTTGTATTCTCTAGGAGAATAACCGCTGCTTTCGTCGGAAGAGGAGGAAGGTGAAGAAGAAGGAGAAGAGGGTAACTTATTTCTTGCCTTTTCCTTCCTTTGTTTCCTCTCTTCCCTTTCAGAGTGACGAGGAGAAGGACTATAGGATGATCTTTTCCTCTTGGGAGGAGTTGGGGATCGTTGAGACTGCCGTCTTCGTGGAGCCACATGTTCAAAGGAATTCGGAGATTCACTTATTTCTCGTTCATTGGATTCCTCCTCTTCTCTTATTGGAGAGTGTCTTCTTTTGGAAGTCTCAACAAGAGGCTTCCTAAGCTCTCTCTCTTCTTGGAGAGGAAGGAAAATCCCATAGGCACGAAGTTGTTGGGTAACTTCGGCTTGCAAGGCAGGGTTTCCCATAGCTTGTTGCAACCTTGTAACAAGATAGTTCACAAACATTGAGGCATCATCATCAGCACCTTCATGTGCAAAATCAAAGTTTTCAATGTTCATTCTACTCTCTTAATTATTGTTAGACATTCTAATTAAACTTACGTATATGATACTTTGTGCTTTGGTACCCTCAAAAACCTTAGTTGCTACTCTTCTTTACCTTTGAAAATTAGCTCTCAAGCAGCCATACCCATGGTTTAGAGACTGTTGATTGCAAAGAGTAGTGGAGAGGGTCTTACATTTCCCGGTTGATTATGGTTCCTATTGAGCTTGCTAGTAGCTCAATAATGGTTAAGCCAAATGCAAGCCTCGAGAGACTTCATTTTTAAGTCTATAGTTCCCAATGGTGTACCTCGAACTAAGTCCTTTTCAACCAAGATAATAGATCTCTGTTCCACTTACCCTCTTGCAATGAACAGGTCCAACCTTTCATGGATAACTTAAGGAACTCTCCTCTTTAGTAAGAAAAGAGAAACCAATAGCTCTGATACCAACGTAATGTAAATGGACTATGAACATTGAGGATAGCAAAATTAAGAAAACTATAGTGAGCATTTTTATGAGAGTACTTTGAGAAAATAGAGGTGAACTTGATTAGAGGTAGCAACATACCCATTATACTTAATTAACTTGGCATGAACAATACTTCGCAAGAGAGAGAATTAGAGAACTTGATAAGAGTTGAGGACTGGATTTATGTGGAGCCAGTCCCCCCTCCAAAAGGATTTTGTATTATATTTTATCCCATAAAGAGAGACTCGGTACGATACAAGCTTTGTGTTCCTTGAAACCTTGATGCTGCAATGAAGATAGAGAGCTTCATGCACCACAATTATGTCTGTAACTTAGCTAAATGAAAGCATTAATTTGTCCCCAGCCTTAGTTCCAAGACCTCAAACACCTTCGAAGGTGGAGAGAGCTAGCAGGGAATGAGGATAGGAAAGAGGAAGAAGTATTCTCATGAGAAAGAAATAGTGTCCTCTCATACCATTATCCATAGAGCTTAGCATAGCATAGTAGCATAGTAGCATAGTAATGGAGATGAAGAAGATGGCTAGCATAGCATTGAAGCATGGCTCTTGGTTGGATTTGCATTCCATAGCCAAGAGTTGTTGGTGTAGTCTCTCAACTTCTCTAGCTTGGAGAAGGATACGGAGTTCTTGAAATTTCACAAAGTGAGAATGAGATCATGTGTGTGTGTGTGAGAGAGAGTATACCCCCAAGCACACCCCCAACTTACTTTGGTCGATCCCTCCTTGTAGCTCATCCCTGAATTTGATTGGACCCCTGTAAGCCTAGCCAATCACATGCATAGTGTATATCAAGCAACCATGGTAGCATTTGGACAAGTTTCCTCCTTTCCCCTTGAGGGAGAGGGCTTGAAAAATTATTTAAACAATTAATTAAATAAACTAAATTCTCATTGGACCACTTTAGAGGTCAACCAATAGGCTTTAGGCACTACATGAGGACATCATGTGTAGGTGCTTGACATGTGTCCTTATTACCACTTGAGTCTTGGGCTTGCCTTGAGTGTGTATGTGTGTGTGTTCTCTCTCATGCCCCTAGCTTTAGGGCTTGTCCCCTCCTTTGTAGGTCTCATGTTAACTTTGGAACACCACAAGCCCCTCAATCACCATAGTCATGAAGCACCTCAAGCACCTTAGTCATAAATCATCACAAGCACCTCAAGCACCTTACTCATAAAGCACAACAAGCACCTCAAGCACCATATTCATCAAGCACGACAAGCACCTCAAGCACCTTAGTCAGCAAGCACGACAAGCAGCTCAAGCTTGGACCGGGTTTCCATCTCAACCCCAGCCCTAGCTTGTCTAAGGTCCTAGGTCTAAGGACTTTTAACACTAACCTTTGGAGGTCTTTAATGAAGTTAAACCTAAGGTCTTTCAAGCTCCATTAGCTAGCATTTCTTTTTGATAGACCATCTATCATTTGGACCCATTGACTTTGGTCATAAGCACATGTCTATATTCTAACTCTTGTTCACGTTTATTCTCCCACATTAAATGATCAGTTTAATATGAGAATTTTTTTTTGGGTTAGTTAGATATTATATTTTATGAAAATGCTAGAATACTTCCACGTGATGGCCAATCTAGTTTCTACTTGTGTCCATGATATCTTGGATCCATACTTAGCACAAAGGCCTCTCTCAGTGACAAAATTGTATATCCCACCTCCACCCTCCTCATCCCCAACATACCAATCTCTCACAATCAAATACTTAATCTGGGAACTTGTTGCATAGAAAACTTGCTCAATTACAACTACAAGCAATTTATTCTTGTCAAAGACAACATCAATGGCAATACCCTGGAGGCAATGCTGCCCTAAAAGGGGTATGCTGAACTTTTGGTAGGTGATAAGGATTTTGGACTCAGCCTCCTTTTGGTTCTTTTTCTAAGGCTGTCTCTGAGGTTGGGAGTACAAAGAGATGTCCTGGACGTCGATATGAAAGACGTGGATGTCTAGCCAAGTGGGGATGTGGAGGGCAAGAGATTACTGATAGGTTCTGAGGCAAGATTAGAGAATCTAGGGAGGCTCCATTTGAATGTTGGATATGTGGAAAATGGTGTCTTTGGAGAGGCCCCTCGGAATAGAAAATCTTTGCACATCCAACACAAAGTCCCACTTGTACCTGTGCTTGAAAAACTTGATTATGGAAGAACTGCCATCAAGTGATAAGTTGACACTGTAGATGCTTGTGGTGGAGGATTTGCTGCGGCATCAAAGCACAACTAGCTACACACTTGGACAAATTTGCACTTATGCAAGCCAAACAAACATCTTGTTGTTATGAGTGTTGCATTTTGTTGCTAAAAAAGCTGACACTCATCAAGCCTAATGCAGTAGATTTGATCAAGGGTAGTTTTGATTAAGGGCTATTGTTGTGCCAAGTGGCTCACTCCAAGCTCAAGAAAAAAGAAAAGCATCCTAGGCTCACCAAGTAAATAGTTGTCATAGTCGTCTCTCTCCATTCACAATGTGATGAGATAGGATGAACCATTACGAATATTGATGTGTTTTTGCCCTAGTGATAATGGGCATGATGATGGTCTCCTCTATTATGAGTTAGAGAAGAGCCTTTCCTCGTAGTATAGAATTGTGATCCTAGTCGTAAGCTAATACCTATGTGATTGATTTTCTTAAAATCCTTCATTGTTAGTAGCCAAGCTAACAATCATATCATTTTTTATCACTTTGAGTCCAACTATTGTAATTTCATCTTTAATAATTGAATGAAATTCTTGTCCAAGTCCAATATTTTGTAATTGAACCCATTCATTCAAAGATGGATGATAGGTTCATGGGGTCATGACCTTCAAAATTGTAATTATTTTCACTAACGAGATCAATTCATTATCGATGCCAACATACCAACGTTATTGGCTCGTCGTCGTTGGCGAGCACCGCTATATGCATTGCTAAAATTGGAGGGAGACTCATTTTTTTAAAAAATCAAAATTTAAAATACTGACGTTTTTAAAGACGTGAATACCGAGATTGACCAATAAAACAAAAATCGTGGATTCATTTCTGCATTTTTGCCCCATTTTTTTGCTTCTTCTCCTTGCTCCTGTACTGTGTTTCTCCTCCATGCCTACATATCTACCATGTTGGGCCTCACCCGGCTTTGAATTCCCACTCACACACCCTCTTGCAATAAAAATTATGCTTTTAAAAAAAGGTTTATGTTAGATTGATTATGTATTTTTGTGTGTGCGTAACATAGTGTGTGTAGGTGTGTTTTCTTACAGGTTTGCTTCAATCCCCCAAGCTCTTTGTGCTCACATTAGCCAAATGTGAGTGCTCCTTCTTTTTTTTTCTTGCATAAACACACATACATAATCACACTCACATGCACATAAAAATAGAAATAAACACACTCTCTCTCTCTCTCTCTCTCACACACACACACACACACACACACACACACACACACACACACACACACACACACACACACACACACACATGTTGGTATGGGTTGGGTTTATCTTTGGATGCACACACACACATACCTGCTGACTTGATGTACTTCACCTAATCATCTGTCCCTTAGGAGCTACTGATGGTTACATGTTTGTATGGGTGATTACCTTTAGTGAATATGATGTATGCTATTGATAGCCGTTTTTTGGCTATCCAAAATTGCTATAGTGAGCTACCTCACCCATCAAAATCACTCAAACACTGTGGCTATCTTCACTCTTTCACTGCACATAGGCATGTGTGAGTTAGGGGACTTTTCCCATATCGCCTTAAAAACCCTCAATTAGCTAGTCATTGGGCTAGTTGAGCCGAAAAAAAAGAAAAGTATATTATGGCCTTTTTGTGTGTAAATAATTCATTGTATATAGGGTCTAAATATAGGGATTTTTATTATAATTATTTTGATATTTTATTTAAATATTTATACCTAGATGTGTGTTTATTAGACCTTGTATGCCTTCTTTATCCTCTTGCACCATAAGCATATTTTTTTACCAATGTGTACATTCCCTAATCTAATAAATATTTTTTTCTTTTATATAAATCACTCCCACATTTTTATCCTCACCCTTGTGAAAACAAAAAACCGGCTTTTACTTCCTTAGTCACTTTTATCATATAATTCTCATTTACTTGCATACTTTTCCTCTTTCACCCAAAATAATACAAAAGAGTAACCATATCATATGATTTCAATATCTTTTTTTGTATCCATAGTTCTTTCATATTTTTTCATTATGTACTCATTATTCTAACACCATGTGTTCATTGAGCTAAAATCCATGAATACTCCATACACTAGTCCCACAATGTATATATTTCTTTATTCACCAATAATCCTTCTCCATGCACGTGTAAAGATAACTTGGATGCTTTGTATCATGATATAACAAAGGAGGGGCTCACTCTTGGATGCATTGTGCAAATTCAACAAAGGAGGGGGCCACTAAAAGACTTTTGCAGGCATAAAAACTAGGCTTTTTGGTGAGATTTTTGGCGCTATCTCCGCTCGGAATTTGAAGAAGTGATCAACAGACAAATATAGTCCACAAGCTGAATAATCACTTTAATTTTTTGCATAATTTTTGAAGCTACCATGAGAGAGATATGAATTTTATGGTGGACCCCAGTCTACCCACCTTTTCTTACAAGTCACCCTAGTCTTCTCTCACTTCTTTTCACACTTCCCTTCCCACTTCCACACACACACACACACACACACACACACTTATTTCTCTCTATCCCTCATTCAAACCTACACCTTTCATGGTTTCTCTCACCCTCCTCACCATTACCCTCTCCTCTCACACCCATATCTTTTTCTTGAAGCTCTACCTACATACATTATCTCCATATCCCTCTCTATTACTCCCATAGTACAATTTTATTTCATCTTTTCAAAGTGCATAAAAAATTTAGCAACCTAACCATGCTTAGAACTCTGCAAAATGGGGATTTTTTAATCAACAAAAGACCCTCATATTCTTGGAGGTGTTCAACTATGAGGTAAAAGCATGTATTGGTGGTACCACTTTTTGCACCTTTTGGGGTACCCTTTAAAAAAAGTGGGGACCGGTAAATCTTTTGCAAAAAAACTCAAAACTTGTCGGACTTTATACTTTTAGATTCTACATGAAAAAATCTATCTATTGATATATAACATGTTAGTTTATTTTACATGTAGCACATGAAGATGTGGCTTGTAAAGTTATACCAAAGGAGTGTCCAAGACACCCCTTTTTGGTACCACCAATACATGCTTTGGCCCTATGGCGGTGGCGTGAAGTAGACTGACGATCACTTTTGATAATCTATGCATGAGTGAGTCCAAGATTCCTCAAGGATTCACCATCTCAAGGGTAAACCCATCTCATTCACCCCTCTTTTCTCATCCTTCAAGTCATTCTACCCATTGTAATTATATTACTAACTTTTTCTAGTGATTGCTAACGCTAACTGCTAACCCTTTTTTTGTGAATTGCACCCACTCTACTCTACCTTGGAGTAAGCAACCTCACACAAAAATCATTTATCTCTATAGAATCTTCTCTATTTCACCTCAATAATTCTCTCCTCTTGAGCCCACATCCATGTGACTCAAGAGACAAGAGAGCCCCACTCTCATAAGAATATACAAAAAATTCCATAAACATGGTT
Organism: Adiantum capillus-veneris; assembly: GCF_014529385.1. Classification (NCBI taxonomy): domain Eukaryota; kingdom Viridiplantae; phylum Streptophyta; class Polypodiopsida; order Polypodiales; family Pteridaceae; genus Adiantum; species Adiantum capillus-veneris. The sequence continues at coordinate 72,983,633 of NC_140947.1, read as the reverse complement.
TTCTATGTAAATGTTGATTAGGAGATAATCCTAATAAGGGCTCTCCTCACCTATAAATAGAGCCCTTTTCCCATTGTAAAATGCATGATCTCTACACTATTGCTCACTAATTTGAGCATACCATTTTTCATCTTAGTTATAGGGAGAGAGAGTGAGCTCTCTATACACCATTACATGTGATGTATATGAAAGCTTCTTGAGATAGTTGTAGCATTGCAAGGTAGTGAGTGATTCATACCTTTCAATCAAAGTTGTACCTACTCTTGGGCATCAATTGAATCAATAATTTGGGTACGATTGTGGTTCAAAACTCTCTTGAGTCTCTCCAATTCATGCTTGTAAACCTCACCTCGTTTGGTTTAAGGTGACGCGTTTTCATTTTGAGATTCTTTTGTAGTATTTGCTTGTATGTAACGCAAGGGTTTTTGTGTTTGTTTTGTTGATTAGGAAAACATTATAAGAGGGTTGTAGGATGAGAGGGATCCCATAACCCTAAGATATTGTGTAGATTGCAACATCATCAAACTTAATTGTGTCTCTTGACTCTCCTCCAAGCTGTTTATACACCTGTGTCAATCATTTAAATTGAAGCTTAATTCTTGCACAAAACTCTCTCTCTCTCTCTCTCTCTCTCTCTCTCTCTCTCTCTCGATGTTTGGTGTGTGTATTTGTAGCAATGATATTAGTGATAATGTACCCTTCCTTCTCGCTTGTATTGCTCACGGGTTCTCCTCTTTGCGTCCTAGTTCGCTCTATAACTAGGTGGTGTCCCTTCACTTGTTGTTGGATATGGGTTTGTTGTTGTTTCACTTGTTTGTGGTATCTCCATCCCCAATTGAGCAGCACGAGAGCCTTGAGGGGTGTTTAGAGGTTGCCTCTCTTGTTGCCCGCGCCCCGAACCACCTCACTATGCTTACTGTTGCTATACTTAGCTTTGATGGCTTCATCCTGCTACTTTCTTAAGCTGCCTTCACCTTGCCCTTCCCTCAATGGGTGAATGTGCTTTTTACTATGCGTAATGTGGTTATAGGTGGATAGATTGTCTTTTGGATGAATACCATTAGTCTTTATTCTACACTTTCCTCAATGGGTGAAGCTGGGCTTTTCCTCGTCTCCTTGCTTTTTTTCCATGGGTGATTACCATGAGGGTAGGTACTAATGCTTTACCTACATTTCCATTAATATTTATTTCTTTGTACTTTCCTCTTTAGGTGATTACCATGGTCTTTACCTAGATTTTTCCTCCAGCCTGGCCGGATCCTTCCTCTTTACATAGTTTGAAGTGGACATTTTCATCATTTACGTCTAACTCACACTCTCTCTCCCAATAAACGGGGCTATTTTGTCTAAGCGTCTGAGACGAGCCTTGGTCTAAGCTCTTTGCCGCACCTTCACCTTCGGGCTCGTGTTGCTGCCACCTAGGAAGGTCTCCCCTCCTTTCTGAGTCCTTGACAAGCTCGACCCTTGAGAAAGTACCTGCTGGATCTCTTTGTGGATTGCCTCCATTGTGAAATCTTGCATTCACTTGTTTTTCCCCCCGCTTGATTCACTGATGGGCTTGTCTTTCTAATGTAAGTTTTGTTGGATGTATTTATTTCTTGCATCAATTCCCGCGTCCAAAATTCACTATGGTTGGGCTTGGTGAGCTTGGGTGCTTTCTATATCATATTGCATGCTTGTGAATAGCTGCTATACAAACAATAGCCACTGAGGTTTGTGCATTAGTCTCACCATGGTGCATCATGCCAATGAGTACTACACAAATTTTTTTACTGTGTTTACTTCAGAATTTTTCTCTTCAAGATGACTTCAAAACTTACCTATCTCTACCCTTGGTTAGAAATTGCATGTACTATGTGCAGTTTAGCAAAATTGCTTGGCTTGACATATTGGAGTTGGAGGCTTGCTGGTTAAACTGATGCTTCCGTCTATTTAAGGTGAGGGTTTTTCCCTCACTTAGATTTGGGCTTACTTGTTATGATTTTAAAAGTTCATTTGAAGGGAGTGTTAGGGAAAATGATTTTCTACTAGAATTTGAATAATGGTCTTGCAATAAATTGAAGGTTGATTGGATCCACTTCACACACAGTTTTTCCACCTTACCAACTAATTTTGGGTATTAAAAAAAACTAGCTACATTTTGATAGCCCCATGCCCTAATTACTGATTTGATTAAATTATTTTTAGTTTTGGCTACTAGTATACTTAAAGAACTGTGTGCATTCATCTCATTAGTTACATGTTTGGCAAGATGGTTGGGCTTATTTTCGTTGGTATGACTTTGGACTTGGGTTTCACCTGTTGATGTTCCTGGTTGATTTTGACCTTGTTCGAAGGAATTAGATTTTTGGTAATAAGAATAATGAGGATCATTATGTGGATAATTCTTAGAAGCTGGCTGACTAGCTCCCTCACTTAGACTTGGTTGGGTGAGAGAGAGAGAGAGAGAGAGAGAGAGAGAGAGAGAGAGAGAGAGAGAGAGAGAGAGAGAGAGAGAGAGAGAGAGAGAGAGAGAGAGAGAGAGAGAGAGAGAGAGAGAGATTATAATGGTGCTAAGATTTTTGGAGCTTTGTTTGGATAACTGGTGATGTTACTAGTCTTCTCACTTTTGGGTTGTTTTTACTTACTTTGTAACTATTTTGCTGACCTATCCTATCTTACTCAAACCCTTGACATCAAATTGCTTAAAGTGGATGCAAGTGGTATTTGAAATAGCTAGGAATGACCCTTTGTGGGTAACCATGATTTTGGTCATACGTGTAGGTTCTATTGGTCTCTTGCCCTAACACTGATTATAATTCTGCTAGGATATAGTTTGCGGAAGCTCTCAACAAAAAATTCAATTGTACGGCTTTGACAAATATATCTTCTTCCTATCCTATTGAATAAATGGAAAATTTTGGGTGGGATTTTTTTCCTGGCGTTGACTTCTGGGAGTGCTTGGTTAATGAAGACATTCCTCATCTGGATCTTTTTGGTTGATGAAGGCACCCCTACTAATTGCTTTGGTATTTGGATTATTGTCGACAAGTTATTTGATGCTATACACTTGATGTTAACATACTGGTCTTCTCAGCCTAATTTTAAGAATGCTTACGTATTCTACAATCATGGATAATTTCGGTTGGGTGGAATCACTTAACTGACATGAGGGATGGCCATCTTGCTGGCAGCTTGTACTTAGCAAGTTGCTGAGTGTAGATAATTGGGGGTGGCTTGGCTTGGAACACTGCTACTAAAACTTAGGAATCTGAGGACTAGTCTACAGACCGTGTTTACCACTTGGATTTGATGTTTTCCCAAATGGTTACTACTAATCTATCTGGAGATATCAACCTGATTCTTGGCTCAGGCTATTGTTGAACTGGCTTGAGCTGACTTCGGCTAGTTTATCTCATTTTTTGACTCTAAATACAACTGATCCTTTGACTAATAAGGCTTTCCTATGAATGATAAGGCACCTTTGACTCTAACCAGCTTGCTGAGCTTGTTAGTTTGGATTTTTTTGGAGAACACACGAGGCTCAACTGAGTGCCTCATTATTTTTCATTTACATATTTACTTCAAAATGTGTTTGGGTCTCTGCTTGGTGCTATTTGTCTCTTACTCTAACACTGGTTATGATTTGGTTGGGATAAGTTTTTCCTAGGATAGTTCTCACTTGGAGTGTCACTTTTTACCCTTCTCAATTTATACTTACCCTGGATAAAAACTTGCCAGGAGTATTTCATGAGGCCTTGATACTTCTAGTTATTCTTGGGTTTATGCTTTGTTTAGACTTGATTGTCTTAGAATTCATTGAATCTGCCTACTGATTACTGTGAGCTTGCTAATTACATTGGTTTTGAAAGTTTGGTGTAGTTGGTCCATGCTTGCAACATTAGTTTGACCCACCTGGTTGAGTCTTTGCTTTTTTGGTCGCTGCTCTAGCTCACTTTCTGGTTGTTTTGGTTTTCAATACTGATCTCTACTTAGGTTTACTATTGTGATTTATTTACTGGTTTTTGCTGGTCCTTGGGGAATGGTTTCTCATGAATGGTTCTTGCCTTATTATTGTTTATGTTGATCCAGTATATAAGGATTGATGCCACTTGGTCTTTTCCATACCTGCTCTTGAAATTTCTTGCTGCTATGAGTACATACATTAAGTTTTATAATGTTATGGTTACGTCTTCTGAATAATCTGGTAGATTCCTGCACTAGAATTTGTTTTTTACTGAGTATTTTTGGCCGAGTATGTACCCATTGGTGGGCTCGCTCTTACTATTCATTGTCTGCTTGGCCCTGGGGATGCTGGCCTTATGCTAGCTTTGGCTGGCTCTTGCTAGCTTTTTTGAGTAAGTGATGATCTTGACTTAATTACTAACTTGGGGCAAATTACTTATGGATAACTAGTTTTGCTGATGTTGCTTTAATTTGTGGCAGGTCCTCCAATATTATACCTTCTTGGTAATGTTGTATCTCTTCATTTTGATGAAATAGTCTAGCTTGGGGTCATCCTCTTTTGACTATGATGGGATGTTGTTGATTTTGTTAAGTGGTGCCTCCCTTTGGCTGGCCTACTACTTATATTTTAGTGATTTGTTGTTATTCTGGGATGGGTCTACTATATGATTCTTTTCTACTTTATGGTGATGAACTTGGTGATGTTTGTAAGGATACCTTGACTGGTTTGGATCAGCAAAAGTATCTTCCTCGAGATTTCCCTGTCAACCACTTGTAATGTTGACTCCTAGTTTCACTAACTTGATACTAGTGTTTGGCACAAAAAAATGTTGATTTTGTTTGGCTTCTTTTGCTGTCTTGGATGTATGGTTTGACTGGCTGTTGGGTTACACTTTGTCTTTTCACCTGATGGGTTGATTGGCTGCTTGGTTGCACTTATGGATACACTTGTTGGGTTGGTTTGAGCTGCACTTATGTTTTCACCTATTGGGGATTCCGACTAATTTTGAAACTATGAGAGAATACTTCTCTATTTACTAACATGAATCCTCTAGGGATATCATTTACTTACAATTTAATGTCAGTAGGATATACTTGGAAGTTGTATTAACCGCTTGCTTGTGGTTCTTGAAAGATAAAATCTAGTCTTAGTTTTGGATAATCTTGAATGCTGGATTCTGGCTTCTGAAAAAAATTTCTAGCTATGAATTTATATTTACAAAGTTATGGCTTGCTTAAGGATGATTGGACAGTGTTGTACTCATTGTTGATGAAGAAATTTGGCTACCTCTTTTTAGGTTGCTGTTATGACTGGACACTTCACAAAGTGGGAATTACTTTTGCTTTGCTTATAATTTTTACTATTTAGGATTGTAGCTAGAATAATAAATTTTAAGTTGTATAACAACTGATAGTTTCTTTGACACCTGCCATACGTAGCCAAATCTAACAAATATGTTTTCTTGACTATATGGATGCAGATGAGAATTCTATCTTGGCTTAAAAAGGTTTAGCTATGCTGTTGTCCAACATTGGAGATGGAGGAGTATTCCTTCTTGATATTTTGGTTTAAGTCCTGATGTATAGGATAACTGGTGTTACTTCATTCTGATTATATTGTACAAAAATGAGTCGAGTACAAAGTCGTTTTTGTGCAATTTATCTTTTTGTTGTCTAAATCCAATTATCTTTTGAACTTTATGTTCTTTTGTGTATAAGTATTATCTTAATACAACAACACACACATCCTAAACACAAGGCCTTCTGGGCAACTAGGTTGGTCAGGAAGCTGGCTTTGGACTATTGTAATGTCTGTCTTTGATAGGCCCACTGTCGGTAAATCCTTTTTGGTTGACAAGTGTTAGGTGGTCTGACATTGACTTCAGGTGGGGGTTCCTATTCTTCTATGGTCCTTTGACTTGGCTGGTTTCAGGTAATAGAAGCTACCAATTTCATTTCCTCTGGTTAGATTTTGTATCTAATACTGAAGTCTTCTTTGGATAAAGACTATGAAAACCCTTACACCACTTTTTACTGACTAACAAAGCCTTACTGGCTAACAAGCCTTAAAACTCCGACTGGAGTACATTCTTAATCAAAGACTACTTCTATGTTGACATTACTAGATAATGGTTCAATGGGACTTGAGAGCATGATCTATGCAAACTTCTGAAGTATTACAACTCTTATGACTTCAAAATTGACAATTCTACTCTCATCAACTTGCTGAGGCAGCAGGCTTATACTCAATGGGCCTACTGCCTTAACATTGAGTATGGTGCCTAGGTAAGGGTGGGTGCACACACACACACACACACACCCACACACTCTCTATGGAACATGCACTGACATATCGCACGCTTACACCTACATGGTCAACCCCATGATGTAGGGTCGACACATTATGCCCCATTTTTTGGATCGGCTCTATGTTAGTCCTGTTCACCCAATACTGGCAACGCAGAGTCTAAACACATGATTCTATATACACACTATGTCACAAAAGCACACAATACATGGAACATGGTAATGCATAAGGACATACAAACTCATAACACACACCTGCTGGCATAATAACAAGACGTCATTTGTACTGACAGATTTTGCATGACACAGACAACAACATCTTTGGCGGAGGAGTAGTCAAAAGACAAGGACATACAACATGAGCAGGCTGATGAAGCATTCAAGCAATAAACCCCTTCTATTTTTTGGTTTTATTCTGGCTTAGATAAGCCAAGTCGTTTGTAAAATGGTTTCCAGATACATGATAGCATCCTTCAAGTTATCTATAAATGTGTGTTAGCATCCCTCAAATTATCAAAATTCTGCTTCAAGTCGCAATAACATTATGTAGTCTGTATCTCAAAGTGTTTCCCCCCCCTTTTTTTTCCCCTTTTTACAACAAGGGCACTTACTGATATAACACCTGGCTACCTTTATAAGGTCAACATAGTAACTAAGGCGTAGGTTTTAAGCCTAAGCAACTTGCAATTTGGAGCCTGGCTAAAAATGGCACATAGCATTACATAGCAGCGCTGTATACACTCCTGGCGAGAAATCGCTGCAGCTAGCATCGCCATAGACTGCCTTTAAGGCACCGGACTTAGCTTCCCTATAAAACCAAGGCATCGCAAGTCACACTTAGCACTATATGCACATATACACATAGCATCATACACACTCATTTGTCCAGAGCATCACACACACACAATTGCCGTAGGTGGGCGTCCTGAGAAGGCACGTCACACTTGCTGCTGGTGGCGCATTTGCTACACTACCAAGCCCAAAGTCAGCCTCTATTACCCACAAAGCTACTGCGCAAGATACAGAAGATACAGAGAAGGTACATTATTTTTTTCAAACGTATATGTTGAAATGCAATAACCATATAATAAGCTGAACCTCCATTATTTCTCACAGAAACGTTCTGTAAGACATAGTGTTGATTACTAGTCACTTAACGATTTATCATAAGGGACTCAATTGTATGCACACACATCTCAAGGCACTGTATGCCGTAAATAATCACATTTGTATGCCATAGGTAATCAACCTGGGACGGCACGGCACATCGGCTGGTGTGTGCGCAATTGGTACACTAACAAGCCCAAAGTCATCGCTTTCTACTGCACACAGAGATAATTCGCAAGCTGAAGACGTATAGTACAGACAAGGCTAACTTGCAAGCTACAAACAATACAGGGGAGGTACGTTCACGTGTCTGTACACCTTATCTATTGAAATTCATTAACAATAATGTAGGTTAAACCATCTTTTGTATCCAGTTTTTCACAGAAAGTTCTATAAGCATGTGTATCGTTTTGTAATTACTTATTTTCCGGTAACGATTCCAGTAACAGTAATGGATTTCTATTCACTCATATTTATGGTAAAGAGGTTTTAAAGGCATGGTTTTGTTTTCGGTTAACACATCATCTCTCATGCATAAAGTACTCGTCTATTGATACACATAGGAAAAAATCATGGCATCACGAACTTAAATTTCTGGCGGTAGAACTAAAACTTGCATACAAGCATGCAATCCGATTAAACATTGGTAGGATATGTGTACAAAGTATAGCAATAGGAAGGTCCACAAACAACCTATATTCATGTAAATGGCACATAATAGGCACAAAAGAGAATACCTCCCTCACCCATACCCTTGTGTTTGCATACTTATGCATAAGGCGTACATTCATAACGCAGTTAAGCCACAATTGAGCATGAAAACAGGTTGGTAGTGTACCTAAACTAAAAAAGATATATGGTCCGACTAATTATACATAAAATTACTTGAAGGGAACGGTTGCAAGGAGAACAATACCTTGAACCTACAAAGGCAGAAGGAGCACTTCCGATGTATAACAACTAGGTGAACTGATAGTGGAAACCTGGAGTATAAGTTTTTTTTCACAAAATAAGAAGCAAAGTGGTGTTTTTTATCGATTGTCTTGTATGTAATATCGGGCATAAAGGAGGTATTAAATCTTTGCATAAGGGTTTAGGATAACCTTATTTCAGTATGAAAAGACCGGTTTTTTGAAGAAAGGGATAGAACAAACAAAATTTTGACCAAAATTGTCAGGAATTGACCTTAATATACTCACTTTGTAACCATGGCAAGGTTGCCCCTAAGGCATAACCAAATAGTATATAAAAAACAGTACGAAAAACCTTAGAGGTAAGGATGGTGAGTCAAAATAGAGGTTTTTGTATAAAAAAAGGGGGGGGGGGTTTTCACTCTTGTTTATGATTAATACTTAGCCAAAAAATGGATCAAAGATTTAATGTATAGGACACATCTTGTAAAGGTAGATGTTGGTCTCGTTTGGAATATGTTTTTTTTTTAAAAAAATAAACCGTTTTACAAACAAAATGCTGCCGAAATTTTTCAAAAAAAAGAGAGTGCTTGTAGATTATAATGCTTACTTATATATCATAATGATAGGGCTGCCCCTATAGCAACATAATATAGTCGCTAAAGAATGCTAAACTCCTAATCATTGATGACAAACAGGAGTACAGGTAGACAGCTAGGATGAGTGTCACTCGTGATATATTCAAGCTGCAAATGATTCGGGACAAGCTCATAGCAGCACACAAGGGAAAAATCTAACCAAGCCATTAGCAATTAGAGACCCCATTTCCAAACCTTGTAAACCTATACGAAATTTCACGAACCATAATCGATCATATCTGCATAGGCGAGCAAAAGAAAATGTATCATATACCTAGGAGTAGGGTTGGGCTTCAGGGTGTGACAACGATAACAAGCAGTGGGGATTGCTTGATATACCTGTCACCCATTTAGTGCAAATTAATTCTAATTGATTGTACTTGTGGTTGGTTGGCAGGTAAAGATCCCTGTATTGATCTGATAGGAGTTCCGGCCTAAAGCTCCTATTGTTTTATGTACCGAAGGATCTTGTAACAATTTTTGATATTTAAAAAAAAGTTCTACATTTCTTTGGAGTAACCATATGATAAGTGTAAATAGTACTTAAGTTCTCTCAGTATATGGTTCTAAGTGATGGGATTTTTCAATCAAACACACACACACACACACACACACACACACACATGTTGGGATGGCTTGGGTTTATCTTCGGATGCACACACACACACATACCTGCTGACTTGGTGTACTTTACCTAATCTGCTGCCTCTTAGGAGCTACTGATGATTACATGTTCGTATGGGTGATCACCTTTAGTCTGTACCTTTCATTGTCCTTAATGAGTGAATGTGATGTATGCTATGCTTACTATTGCTATACTTAGCTTTGATGGATTCATCGTGCTACTTTCTTAAGCTGCCTTTACCTTGCACTTCTCTCAATTGGTGAATCTGCTTTTTACTATGCATAATGTGGCTATAGGTGGATCGATTGTCTTTTGGGTGAATACCATCAGTCTTTATTGTACACTTTCTTCAATGGGTGAAGCTGGGCTTTTCCTCGTTTCCTTGCTTTTGTTCCATGGGTGTTAACTGAGTCGACGTCAGTTAACAAGAGCCGCTAAAGGCCCAAACCTTACAAATGCATATCAAGGATAAATACGAAGGAGTAGCAAAGATTGGAGTTACACATTTTTCCAAAATGGTCATGTATTGTAAATTTCCAATTTATTTCAAGCCATTGTAATATTTTTAATGTGTTACGGGCTCAATGGGAGTTCCAAGTTTTAAAGAACAGGTTAGTTAGTGTGCCTAAGTTGCAGATTCAGTTAGTGGACGAGCCCTAAAGGCCTCGTGCGCCCGAACATTGCTAATTTTTGCCAACTTACATACTAATTTTCTACTAAGGATTGAAGCTTTCAACCGTTCAACCAATCTGCATTGGAAATGTAAACAAGCTGGTATTCTCAACCTCCCTAGAATCTAAACATGTGTAGAGATGAGTAGAGATGCCATGATGATGCAATGATATGCTATGTTAATTAACACCATGTCAATGCTATGTTATGCTATGCTAATTAACACCATGTAAATGCTATGTTATGCTGTGTTAATTACAATACCATGTAGATGCTATGTTATGCTTTGATTTTTTTTGAAATGTTCATTTTCATGCCGTCGTAATGGCGAAACTTTTCAGATTTGGAGGCGTATGGAATTGCCAAGTTCAATTGCTAATTGGTGAATTTATATTTCTAATTGTGTGCCTAATTGATCTAATTGCATGCTTGAATGGTCAATTGCAAGTGTGTGTGCACTAAAATCAAGTGTGTGTGCATTGAGTGTGTGTATGCCTAATTTTAGGTGTGTGTGCACTATTTTGCGCTTGTTTGTGCACCTAAAAAGCAATGTGTGCTTAATGATTTTTCAATTATGATGATTGATTTGTGTTGTGGTTATGCCCAAATAGAGACTTGTGAATTCAAATTGCAATTTCGACAAGATTAACCCTTTTGTGTGTGCATCTAAAAATTGGTAAAAATTGCCAATTATTAATGTGTGTGTCTAAAAAGTGCTTAATGTGCATGATTAATTCAATGTTTGATTGCATATTCAATATGTGTAATGGTTAATTGCTGCGTTTTTGAGCTCAAAACAGGGATTTACACACTCCAAATGCATCAAATTTTGACCTAATTTTGCCAATTTTAATTGCCTAGTTTAGATTTTATTGTCGAAATTATTTGGCAGTTAAATTGATGTGATTATTGTGATTTGATTTGGCTTCACTAATCCTCTATGTGTGGAGAATTTTCAAAAAAAATTTGGGTATTTTTTGCATAATTTTTGTAAATGTTTGGCAGTTTTTTGCCAATTTTTGCATTAATTCTGAAAAAAATTGATATTTTGTGATCTTGATGAGCTATTTTGTGTGCGTATTTAAGGCATCATTTTGAGCGCATTTGTGTCCTTGTTGGTCGAGTTTTGAGCGTTACGCTATTTTCGGAGGTCGAGTTGTTGATTTTGTTGTAATTGACATTGGAGTTCTTATGTGTGTCAAAAATGTTCAATTGTGATTGCCAATGATTTTTTAAGATTTTTAAAATTTTTGGGGAATTTTTTGGTAATTTTTAGCTTTTTCGGGTGATTTTTGGACTAAATTTGGCTTTTTCGGGCATTAAGAAAATAAAAACTGAAAAACATTGGTTTCGACGAGCGTTGGCCAGTTCATCATGAGCTTGGGTGTATGCTCTGACAAATTTTGATCGTCGTGCGGATTCGATGGTCAAATTTAGAGTTTGATGCAAAAATCCGACTCCGATGGCTAGTTTCGATGAGAACCACCTCATGTGATCATTTAAGTTGAATTTTGCCTTTTGTAGGCACATAATAAAACCTCTCTGTCATTTTCTCTCTCTTATTTCCTCTCTCTCCTCCGTTGACAATGGAAGCCACAAGAGAGTGGACCCCTCTCTTAACTCTCTCTCAACTCTCCTCGTCGGATAAATCTTTATTAAGGTATTTTGGGATAGTTTCCAATGGCGTTAAAATACTCTTCTTCTTCTTCTCTCTCTCCCCGCCATGTGGCGATCAACCCACACACACCCCCACTCACACATGTGCTGCGAGAAGACACAATCTCTCTCTCTCTCTCTCTCTCTCTCTCTCTCTCTCTCTCTCTCTCTTCTCTCTGTCCCTCTCAGGCCAGGTCTCCCTGTTGCCCGTCGTATACTTTCTCTCAATGCCGCTGTCGGCGCTAACAGACTGCCACATCATCATCGGCAAGGTCGACTCTCTCTCTCTCTCTCTGTGTGTGTGTGTGTGTGTGTGTGTGTGTGTGTGTGTGTGTGTGTGTGTGTGTGTGTTTAGCTCAGGCCCGGGGCTCGCAATTGGCACTGACAGTCACTGCACGTGGCCAACTCTCTCTCCGTCTGTTTCGCGCGCGGCGTGCTTCTGCTCAACCACCATCCCAGCAACCAATGCGCTGCCAGGTAAGTCAAAGGTAAATTTTTCTTTTGTTTTACTCAATTTAAATAAATAATAATAAAAAAATCAAAGAATCAAAATATAAAAAAACCTTTAAAAATTACAAAAACAATAAAAAAAGCCAAAAAATCCATTAAAAAAAGGGGTCTTAAAATTCATAAAAAAATAAAACAAGCCTCACTAAAAATTCACAAAAGAATTAGAAAATTCAACAAAAAATCAAAAAAATTCACAAAAGCCTCCAAAAATAAAATAAAATTACACAAATAATTCACAAAAAACCATTAAAAATGAAAAAAATTGACCAAATTTTTTAAAATTTCAAAAAAAAAATCATTAAAATACCAAAAAATTCAAAACTTTACAAAACAATTAATACAAAAAAGGAAAGAGGAGTCAGTAAAGAGAAAAAAACAGGGCAAAAGAGAAAACACCTGCCAAAATTTCACACTACAAGCAAGAAAGTCGAAAATCGAACGAGAGGATCAAAGGAAACCAGAAACAACAAAAAAACGCGAAAACCAAGCGAAGTGAGCAGTGAGATGGTCCTGAAATGCAAAAATTTATCGAAAAAAGCGAAAATCAAGAAGTTTGAAACCTAACAATCGAAAATCCTGAAAATGGAATCGAGCACATGAAAGCGTAGTTCAAAACAGATTTTCAATAAAATGAAGCCATTGGGGTAGTTTCATGCGTCAGAATTGCGACTCGGGGATGAAAATAGCAGAATTTGGGTGAAAATTAGCAAGTGTGAGTTGCAAAACTTGTGAGAGTTTCAAATTTAGACCTAGAAATAGGGGAATCATCAACAAACAGCTGGTAAGCATTTGAGCCGAGATCATCACAGTTCTAGCCCAGTTCTGGAAGGTGTTACAACAATTCAGTCAAGAAGCTAGAAGTGAATGTGCACGCTAGAAATTGGCTAGTGCAATAATTGCCCTGCAATTTGAGCTTCCAATTGGATGAACAGGAACACAAATCACGGTGGATTGCAGGTTAGGCTATTCAAGGCCTAGATGTTCATCATTTCAAAGATCGTAACCAAGTCTAAAGCATTCGAGCTAGAGTCAATCAACTCTTGTGAGTTTGAAGAGCAATCAGCTACCAAAATAGCTTTGACAAGCAGTTTTCCTAATTGAAGTATTGATCACAAGCTAACCTAATTTTGTGGAATGCTGTGGAAAATTATACCTTGGAATATTTACAAAGGTACCACGCATCAATTATTCAACATCTACTATCTATTTCAACTCCTAGAGTTTTAGATGCAGAAGACAGTTTTATCGACGACCATATAATAACTTTAACAATGACCGGCGATGAGGAAGTCATGCTAGTTTCCACCACTGGAAACCAAATCCTTAAAACTGACCCAATATTAGAGGAATAGACACCGGTTTGCTTTGCAGTTGGAGTGGCTAAAACGAAAGTTGGAGTTGATCAATGTGAAGTAGACCAAGCTCTTGAAAATGCTGATGTAAAATGCTCTTCAGAGCTGAGGAATGCAACAGAGGGTCCATGCCAAGTAGAGGAGGATAAGGGAGTGCCTATTATTGTGGCACAGGATGAGGCACATCATCAATATGAGGGAGTCCAAGCTCCAGTAATTGCTGATGTGAAGAGCTCTTCAGAGCCGAGAGAAGATACAAAGTGTCTAAGCCATGTAGAGGAGGAGGCCAACGTTGCAAATCAAAGCCAGGACAAACAACAGAACAAGTTAACCATTCGGCCATGGAAACACAAGAGTCCTGTACTGCACAACCACAAGAGGTGGATACCTATGGCAATAAGGAAGGGAACATCGACACTCAACAACAGAGACATGACTAGTATGGACTCTTGTTTCAAGTAGATATGGTTGTTCCGGTAATATCCATTATACTTAAATAATATACTCTTTTTTGTTTCTAACTACTTATATGTATGTACACAATGATTACAGGGACTAATTATTTTGGATCTCAATGGATTATTGTTGCTACGACAGCCATACAGTGTACCTACAAAGATCTCTTATTTACGTAGTTTTTGCTTGGGAAATCTCAGAGTAGTAACTCGACCAGGCATAAAGGAATTCTTGAATTTTTTGATTCCACGGTTTAGGGTTGCTATTTGGTCTCCAGTGCAGCCCCAAAACTTGAATCCCCTTGTTAACATAGTTTGCAATTTTGCTAAAATTCAGAGATCGGATTTTTATTTTGTGTATAGTCAAAGAAATTGTATTACATTGCGGGACATTTCCACCCAACTAAACCTCATGTACAACTTTTCTACAAGCCCTTTGAACAGATCAATGTGCCTTATGATGCTCAAAATACTTTGCTGATTGATGACACACCACATAAGGGTTTACTTAATCCACCGGCACTACTACTTCCCCACCTTCATTTGAAGGGCATCTTCACGATTTTTACCTAGAGGACATTTTGGTCCCATACCTGCAAGGAATGTACTTAAGCACATCGGAATTTGTACTTACAAATGTACTTAGAAATTCATAATTTATACATTAAGTTGATACTGTCTACCTGTCTATGTGTTTCGAATACTTAGAGAGAGAGAGAGAGAGAGAGAGAGAGAGAGAGAGAGAGAGAGAGAGAGAGAGAGAGAGAGAGAGAGAGAGCTCTTAATACACAATTAATAGCAGGCTCCCATATTTGCTGCAACTGTATTTAAGCCGCTTGTGCAACCCACAATTTGTACTTGGAAATACACTTCATAATGATTCGTTGTACCTGTTTTGAGAGAGAGAGAGAGAGAGAGAGAGAGAGAGAGAGAGAGAGAGAGAGAGAGAGAGAGAGAGAGAGAGCTGTGAGCAAACACTTGATATTAAGATTAAACTAATAAAAAAAGTTACATTTTGTTGAAGCCATTCAGGCTAGATTACATGGGTACGATTTGAATACGGCCAGAAAGATCTCCACACAGAAAATGCTTCTACCTTCGTTGCATTATTCTTCATCCACCAAGCAAGAAATAAAAGTTTATGGAGTCAATGTCCTCCACTATATCATGTCAAAGTTGCAAAAGATTGCATTGCTGCCTTGTTGTAATTACTGTCATAAGATTCAGGTCTTTGTACACCACTTCCATGTCTATGACATCATTGTTTGCCAAACTTGCTGCCTCTTGATCGATAGGCACATATAGAAACCTTCAACAAGGTGAGAACGCTTGTACCAAAAGGAGATTATTAGTGTTTGTGTTGCAAGTATATACTTGACAATGAAAGTGTCAAGAGCAATCTCGCAACATATGCCATCTGTTTCTTTCACATACCACCCTTGATCAAGAAGATTATCACACAAGAGGGAATCAAATGATTTGCAGAGCAGCATAGTTTTAGCAACATGTTCATTGCAGGCTTGAAAGAACTCAACAAAGAGACCAACATGATAGAAATTTGCAAGTTTCACCAATTTAGTGGGTAGAGAGTTTTGGAGAGACCTCTGAACATCCCTATAGAGCCTGCTCCTGAATGCCTCACTCATTGTTGTGTCGGGAACGGGCCAATCCACGAAGTTCCAGTTGGTTGGTAGAGAAACCTTCACCAACACTCCTCTCTGATTCCTTTGATTGAGTTGGTAGAAATGGTCATAGAAGAAAATACCCTCGTCTGCAAGGATTTTTCTAGTTCTGCCCGCATACTGCAAGACCCCAATATGAGCATGGGTCACAGAGATGAGACCTATAATGCACTCCATTGGCTCCCATTCCTCGTATGAGGAAGGATAAACATCTGTGGATGTAAAAGAATAGAAATAAATACAAACATCTGTATAACCTAATTAAATATCTGTAATAAGAGAAGAAAAAATAGATTCACATTTGAAATGTAAGATAATATTTATAGAGGAGTGCTAAATAATTAACTCATAGTTGCACCGTGGAGCATGCACCATGGAGACATTGCCACCGTTAGCAATCACATCAGAGTGAGTGAAAACATGTTGAACAAAGACCTCTTTCATAGTCTTCTTACCAACCTTGACTTTGAAATCCAGAACTCTTGCTTCCCATGCAGAACAAAACATATTTGTTGCCTTTGAGCTTTTTCTTTTTCTTGGCTGCATAAGAACCCAAGAACCTTTGCTTATCCTCCTCTGCTCTTGCTACCTATTATTTGTAGTGAGAGAGTTTGAGATTGAGATAGTGCTTATGCTACTACAAGGTCTTCTTGGCACACTAACGGTGAGGTTAGTTGGAGACAATGTAGAGCAACCTCTAGAACTTCTTGGGTAGGAAGAAGACAAAGCCATAGCTATAATGGAGGGAGAATGAGTTTTGAAAGCCTTTCATAAAGGGAGTGAATATCTTTTCATAAAGGGAGAGTTAGCTATGAATCAGTAGTCAGGTCTCAACAACTTGACGGCTATTGGCAGTGGGCCCTACTTTGTTAGACGAGGAAGTTACCTTACGAAAATGGGACACATCTCAATATTTTATTTATTTTTCTTTCATTTTTGTGATATTTTCCATGCATTTCTGCGTTACATAAGGTTGCTGCTCATTGGTTGCACCTTCTTTTCTCTCTCTTCAATAAGGCCCTCCATATGACCTCCAAAATTTCCTAATGCATCCCCTAATTATACTGTTCTGATTAAATTATTTGTAGTTCTAGCTACTAGTATTCTTGTAGCCCTTTGGGATTCACCATAGACGGATGGATGCAGGTGAGGACTCTATCTTTTCTTGAAAATTTTTGGCTTAAAGAAAATGTCTGTACATGATTACTCTTACACCTACTGCTGGGGAAGTACTTCTGATATCAGTTTATACTGGAATGAGGCTTCATTCTCATAAGCTTTGTACAAAGATAATTCTAAGACTGAGTTGTTTTTGTACTTATCATTGCTTGCTTTTTCTCTAAATCTAGTTGTCTTTTGAATGTTAAAGTTCAATTACGTCTTATTATTTAAGTAAAAATAGCTACACACACACACACACACATTTGCACATAATTATACACAGTACATGTACATACACACAAATTAAATTCATCATTTTTAAATTTTGACATAAATGTTATCATAAGCAAACTAAAATATTGAAATTTGTTTATCATAAATATTTAGTCAAAAAAATAAAATTTGTTGAGTTGTTTTGTTTAAATTTATTTATAATTAATTACTTTATATTTATGCAAATTTATTTTAAGTTTACGTGGTACTTTTAAGTTGTGACTTGTCGTATGTCAAATTGTTAGATGTTAGCAACTTATGGTTACCTAAGTAGCCGCATTTTTCATTATTTGGGAGACGAATAATGCACAAATAATAGGCATATTATTCATTGATCCATATTATACACCCGTTTTATACGATGCCACATCAGCAAAGTTGAGGTCTCGTATAACTACTTAGTTTTCTGATTGAAATACTACTCAATAAAAAATATTGTATATAAGAAGGCAGCGCACCCTCTTGGGCACATGTGACACCACAAAAGGTAATCCATGTGCGGAGTAAATAAACAAAAATATTTTACCTTTGACTTTTTAAATTCAATGAGATTTAATAAAATAGTTTTAAAATAAATTTGATCAAAATTATTTTAAATTATTAATTAGAATGTGACATATAATTTTACTTTTAAGATCAAATAGCGTAAGCTTTGTATATTGTGTAGAGGCTCGGAATGTCACTCTTTGCAAGGTGTTTGTTTATAGGAGTCACTTGCTATATGCTTAGTTAAGTGACACTTTAAAGTGAATTAGTGATATAATTAGGACATTTCCATTGTGTAGAGTATACTCTCACATGAGATAATTAGTTTACAAAATATAACATTATAAAGGTTATTTTTATTTAGTTTAGTGTTCAATTTTGACGTGCAGATATTTTCTCACTTCAAAGTGAACATATGTAGGTATTTTTCGGTCATGTGTAGAGCCATCACACTATGCTCTCACTAGAATTAAAATGTAAGAATATCATGTCTAAATATATTGATATTTAGTTATCTTTATTTGAATCGCAAGATCTATCGTACTGCGTGATCGTATATGTGCTTGAGCTACAGATAGATAAGCTCTCAAAGATCTATCGTGGAGTGTAAGAATTTCATGTTTGCACTTCAGATAAATATGGTAATCACCAATGTTTGGAATTGATTATCATTTAACAATGTCACTTGTAGCTTTTGTAGCTTGTGCATTTTGTAATGATAATCATTTCCAAGACATGATTAATATTATCAATTACCATCTTGTGGGGCCACGAGTTCAGTGGTAATGCGACTAGAATCAAAGAGAATTTCTTCAAAGTCCTTCGCAATGTGGAAAAGTGTACGACCTCGCCAAGAGATATTCATGTTAGTTTTTTGTAATGTACCCAACATTTTTCAATAAAAACTTTCTCAATTATTTTGCAAAAGTATTTAAGATTTTCATTTTGTTGAGTCATAGAGAGTTTTATCAAAAAACTTAGATCAAAAATTGGACTATGGAACTATTAATTATGGCCCTTGTTCACTTGGAAACAATAGGTTGATATGGGACACTTAAGCCTCAAGACTATATCTAAAAATAAGAGTTGATCCTTAAGGAAGAAGGAGTAATTTTAGGAAAGAGAGAGTATTTTTAGAAAAGGAGGAGTAATTTTACAAAACCAAGAGAAGTAAATTAAGTTTAAAGCTTCTTTTTTTGGAAGCCAAGCTTTTCCTAAAATTAGAGTCTCAAAGTTGCGCATTGAGATGTGTGTCCGCAAAAAAGAAGAAGCCATGAACATGCACAAACTTAGATCTTTGCTTTTTGCTATTCTTACCTTGTGATTTTAGCTCTTGAGAGCCTATATAAAGGCCCCTCTTCCCTCACTTTCAAGACACACACACTTTATAAGGTCTCAGAAGTGGATTCTCTCTTGCCTTAACAACGGAGTTACCTTCTCTCCCTGAAGCTCTCTCCCTCAACCCATCTCCATTTCTACCACCATCGTGTTGTCCCTCGAATTGTTGAGTTCTCTCTCTCTCTCTCTCTCTCTCTCTCTCTCTCTCTCTCTCTCTCTCTCTCTCTTTTGTCATCTTCTTGGCAAGCAAGGAAGCCATAACTCTGCTTTTCACGATGAGGCTTTTCTTTTCTCTATCACTATATGATACCCTCAAAGCGAGTGACTCAAATCTCCAAGGATTCTCTTGTCGTTCCACCTCCAAGGAAGGTGCAAAAAAAGGTATCATCTACTCCAACTATAAATCAAGTAGAGGTATTCACTCCGGAAGAAGTTGAAGCTGCCTAACCTCAAACACAAGAGGTAATCAAACATGTCACTAATTCGGTAAGAAAAAATTATAATTTTGCATCGTTATGCATATCGACCTAGTACGTCATGTTTAGGAATTCCCTTAAAATGTCCAAGGAAACATGATTGTATCACAAGAAACAAATATATGTTCTCGTAGAGTAGTGAAAGACTTGTTGATAATATCATTGTTTGATAAGTTATTATTGCTTGACAAAATTATTACGTTTCATATTAAAAGTTAGTTATTTGATATAAAGAGTTGGTTGATTATGTTTGAAGAATCATTCAGGAGAAGAATTGTTGAAAGAATATTTTTTTTTCCTTGCATTAGCAAGATGCCTCGTGGTAAGCGAGATTATCCCGCGGTTAGTGAAGATTAAGTTGAGGTTATTGAATCTCTTTTTATTCCTTGCGATTAGCGAGATGCCTCATGGTGAGAGCGATGATCCTGCGGCTAGGAGAGATTAAGATGGCTCTCTTTTTATTCCTTGCTGTTAGTGAGATACCTGGTGGTTAGCAAGATGCCTCTCGCGATTAATGAGATGCAAAGGTTGCATAATTCGCGGTTAGCGAATAAATAAATCCTTTGCAAAGGCTCTATTGGTTAGACAAAGAAAGTCTGCAGGTAGAAGCAAATCATAAGAGAAATTGCATAATTCTTTTTGTTTAAATATAGGATTGTCTTCATTAGGCCTTGTTTGAATTGTTTTAATGATGTTTGAAGAGCTGTATGAATGAACCTGTGTCCAAAACTAATAAAGGAACTCTATTTGTATATATATAATAGTTTGGTAGTAATTAAAAAACAAGAGGAAAGGGTGAGTGTGGTGTGGAACATGGGAGACTAGTATTCAAACGGATCTATGTTACAGATGGGTGGACCCGATTAGTTGGGTACTTTTCACAAGATTACTAGTTAGTTTAGACTAAGTCTCATATCATATTTAGGGTTTATGAATGGCGGTTGTGCCTCTTAAATGTGGGAAAAAAGACGTTGTTTATGAATTCTAAATATGTCAATGGGATTTTATCTTTGTGATATAAGAATTATCTCCCATTGATATCCCTTGATTATCGACATGACATGTGGCTTATGACCCTTACAACCACGATTGCAATGGATAGAGGACTTCCTCTCTTTTGTTGCTTGTATCTCTGCTTCGTGGAAACGGAGTAGCGTGTTGTCAACGGAACTTGAGAATAAAGGAAGGCCATCTATTAAGTCACCCCAATATTCTGGGGGCTACCCTACCTCACATTTGGTATCAGAGCTTTAGGTTAAAAGTTTTCATTGGTTACCTAGAGCTTCATTGTGAGTACCATTTTCAATACCTATTACACCCAACTCGCAAAGATATTAAAATGTGCTAAATCAATGTGTATCATAGTTATGGTTGAAACCTCTATTGTATTTTCTCATTGAGAGATTTTTATAGATACCTATATGATATTTGGATGTCTTTATGAATAGAAGATTGAGTTTTTTTCCTTCAAAAAAATTGTTTGACTGGTTAAGTCATGTAAGTGAGTATTTTATGGATTGGATACGCCATGACTGGTTAAGTCATGTGATTGAGATAAGTCATGAATAATTAAGTCATGTGATTGAGATAAGTCATGAATAATTAAGTCATGTGATTGAGTTTTGATGGACTGGATAAGTTGACTGGTTAAGTCATGTGACTGAATTTTGATGAACTAGATAAGTCATGATTGGTTAAGTCGAGTCATTGAGAGACAGAGAAAGACATTGCAAAATATGAGTGAGTATTTGGATATGTTAGAGATCAACTTGGAGGTGTGTTTGCATCCGCTTAGTGAGATGATGCCTAGATTCTAGTTTACTTTGGTCACTTTTGTAGACAACGGTCTTTTTCGGATTATCTAACAAATGTAAGTGGAGTTTTTTTGTATAGTCATGTACCATTGCCCTAAATTGTATCTTTTTGGATGTGGTATACCATTCAAAGCTATGTGTAACCCCATATTTCAAGATGTATTGATGAACACAACCAAAAAAGGGTTTGTGCTTCTTGCTTACAACAAGATGCACCCTGAGTATTTAGATAAAGTGAAAGATAGTACTGAAGCCATCCTCAAGTACAAGGTGGTAGACTTTGTTCCAGCATATGGTTGCACCATAGCATTAGATGGATGGAGTAATTGTCAGAAGAAGCCACTGATCAATGTGATACTTATCAACCCTAAAGGGTCCATGTTTGTAGAAGCTATTGACACCTCATTGAAAGAGAAGATGGGCGACTATCTAATAAGAATATACGAGCGTGCAATAGGAAGAGTTGGTGGGCCAAATCATATGACTCCAAATGTCACAGATAATGCATCCAGCTATACAAGGCTGCAAGAAGGGCTATACAAGTTAAGTACCCAGAGATTAATTGGGTTCCATGTGCAACACATACTTTTAATTTTCCAATAAATCACATTGGTAAATTAGCTTGCATGAAACAAACTCTACTGGATGCAAACCATGTGGTAAAATTAATCAGAGATCATCAATTTTTTGTGTGCTCTTTTTTGAACAAAAAGTTTCCTAATAAAACTTTACAAACATTTTGTGCGACAAGGTTTGCTACTGCATACTATATTCTTGCCACCTTGCAAGAAGTGAAGCTTGCGTTGATTGAAATTGTAGCTGATAGTTGATGGGATGCATAGCTCAACAAGTATCTTAGCTATCAGGATGCCGCTACAAGATGTGTACAACTTGTCAACTTGCTAGTTTTTTGGCATAATGTAGAGAGGATTGTCACTTTGGCAAAATAATTTGTAGATCTTTTGAAAACTGTTGATAAATATACTCTTTTATCCTTGAACAACTTTATTGGTATATGTCAGAGGCCTTATGCAAGATAAGATAGCACATTGAAATTGGTGAAAAGGACAAATCCACCATAATCACAACTGTCAACAAGGGATGGGTACAATTGCATACACCGTTACATGGTGCGGCATTTGTATTGGATCCTAAATTCCAAATGCATCAACAGTCTGCCAACAAAGAAGTCATGACCGACTTCAAAACAATGTGCTCCCAACTCTTGGGATAGGAGGATGGGAAAGTAGCTTTTTATCAGCAAGTGATTCTACTAACATAACTGGTATGTTTCAGGATCCATGGCATATAGATGCCATTGCCAAAACAAGTGTGCCTCTATGGTGGAAGGAGTATGGCGGGGAGAAGGTGAAGCTGCAACAAATTACAATAAGGGATTTATCGGTTGCTGCATTAAGTGGAAGTTACGAGAGAATATGGTCGGCATTTGACTTTATGCATACCAACAAACAAAACCGGATTCATCCTAAATGGGTTCCTGATTTGGTGTATGTTTTTTGCAACATGAGACTTATCAACAAGAGAAACACAAAAGCACTATGGTGTCTTCCAAATCCATGAAGCTATTTCCACAAAAGTGGATGATGATGATGATATGAAGTGGAAGATAGATTCAAAATGCTTAGATATGGATGAAGTAGATGATATGGTTGGTGTGTTTGATGCCAATGATGATTTTTGACTTAAGCCTTGTAACTTTTTCTCATTTTGATAACAATGCATAATGTAATACAATGCTATGCTACTTGATGTTCACATCTCTCTCTCTCTCTCTCTCTCTCTCTCTCTCTCTCTCTCTCTCAAGTTTTACAAACAATTTTGCAATAAGATTCACAATTATAGTTTGATATAACACGATGTCTTTTTGAGAATACAAAGAGGGGGAGATGAGAGGGCAAAATGTAGTTCTAATATTACAAAAAATGTAATACAACACATTGGCTTCTTGAGAAAATAGATAGGCAGAAGAGAGGGGGTTGCTTAAACCAATGATTGTGCCAATTTGTCCAATAATTCATCTATCTAGAGCTTAGAACTTTTGAGCTCTGAAGAATGGTTTGCAGGTCCTTGTTGTTGCGAAGGACCACCCTTGTATGAAAGATGTCCATACAAGTAGGCATATCGTTCAAGCTTTTCTTGGGCCTCCACCGCTAGCTCTATCTCAAGCTCAAGGAGTTGGCCATGTAGCATGTTAGATGCCTCTCCTTGGCTTGCAAGATCTTGCCCCTGGATCTCCAATTCAATGATTGTCTCTAACTCTTTGAGAAGTAGAACTATAGGGCCTTGCTACCACTTTTTCTATAATGAGACCATGGCCCATGCCAGTATTCTTTGGGCAGTCTGACCAATCCACCCGCCTCCCTAGGATGTCATAGACATAACATTGTTGTATGAAGTAGATTTCCATTTGGATATTGTTTGGCATACACCTCTCTTGTCGTGTGAATCATCGTAGAAGTAATCGTACTAGCTTCTTGCATTCCTTGAGGCTGAGTGGCTTGCCTTGCAATCAAGACTCATCCTCTTTGATGCTAGCAATATCTCCGAGTTTCCTCTCACATATGGCTCTCTCTCTTCTTTAAATATTAGCTGAGATTCAACGTGGTTAAGTTCAGGCTTTCATATCTGCAAATCAAGCGAACATGTCATGATTAGAAAGCTTGGATGCAAAGTCAATGAGTCATCACATTAAAACAACTTATTCAATACCACTTATTTAGTTATATCTACCATCATGCTTTGAGAAAGAGATAAAATAAATTAATCAATTGTATAACTTACATTTTTCACTAGAAAGGAGACAAAAATCAAATTTTCACTTTAGTGATCAACAACTGGTCATATACCAAAAGTCATGCTCTTACTCGGAAGGTTTACTCCTCTTTCTCCGCACTCAATATTTCCTCCCTCTCTCTAATCTCTCTCTCTAGAAGAAAGCTTGAATTTGACAAGCAATTGGTACGAGTGCAGGAAAGCTTCAAGATGAGGCAAGTGGCCACCTTCCGCTCTTGGCTACCCATTAAGTGACATGCATGCCCCTCTACAAATGAAGATGTTCTAGAAGTTGATGATGGGTGATAGAACTTGCCATATTGCAAAACCTCTTAATTGTTACAATTGATAATGATGATTTTTTTAAAAAGATAAGCATTGTATAGTCACTAGTATATTAATGTATGGCTTGAGTTTATCCTCCAATCTCATTGAAAATGTTCTCAAATAAGCTGAAATGCATGATAGCTATCGAACAAGTTAATAATACTATATGATTCAAATCTCAAGTTTTGCTTCCACATTGGAAGTACAAGCTAGGGTCTCTAATTGAGCACGACCTCGTGCGACTCGCCTATGGTAGGTCTTGCTTGCTCTTACCAATGGTTTCAAATGATGAATCCTATACATTTTCTCAAGCTGACTCATAAGCACACATATAAACACTCACACTATATCTCTCTCATTTCTCTATTATTGCTTTTGAGTGTCTCTATGTTTAGATATTCAAGAAGGTTCTGGAGCACGTAAGAATACCTTTTCCTGATTTTTCCTAAAAGTGATTGGCCGAATTTTTTTGAGAGTGACTTGCTAACATTTTGTTTCAGCATACTTCTTGTATCTATACGACAAACGTTTGCATATCCATATGACCTTGGATAAATTCCTTGACTTGTTGAAGTTTCTCAATATACAATTCCCAATAGGGAGGTTTCTTCTTGATAACATATGCTCATAGCATATCCTTTAGCATCTAATTAACTTTTGTGGTGCAGCCATCCATATCTGGATGATTTATTGTAATGATATTCAGTTGTGTTTCCAATTGATTAAATAAAGTCCTCCAAAAATGATTGTTAACTAGGGATCATGATTGCTCACAATATTGATGGGAAATCCATACAATCTATACAAATTTCTAGCACACAACTTGGTTAACTTTGGAGTCTTAATAGTGGACTTGGTTGGAAGAAACGTACAAAGTTTAGTCAATATATCTAAAATCGTCCTTTTTGAGTCATGTCCTTGTATGGTGGTTGGTAGGCCCATAATAAAATCCAGAGAGATATTTCACTTATTGTGACTAGATAAGCCGTTACATAAATGCTCACAAAGGGGACAACAATGTAATTGATAAATATTTTTTTGTTGATTTCATTGCATGTCCCATTCAACGGCATGAACCTAAACGTATTATTGACTATCATGGTATAGGTCAAGTGTAATAGATAGGCTTGAGCAAGGGGCCACTGGGGAACACATTATTGTTCTTAAGAAGAAACATCCCACTTTTTTTTGGCGGATGAAAACGCTTCTTCAAAGGGGAGTTATGTCAAGACAAGGGTCCTAAAGTCAAGGCTTAGGGAAGGCTCTAGCTTGAGGGGTTCCTATAAATAGAGGTCCTAGGGCAAGGCCAAGACTATTTAAGGAGATGGTTGGGTAGAGATGCAGAGCTCTTTTCCCTTGTGTCCACTGCCCTTTCAAGAGGTGTGTTTTCAAAACTAGTGTTGCATCTACTTAGTCTTTTCCTAAAGGGAAAACAACACCAAATAAAAAAACACCTTCACACTTTAGAGGGGAACAACCCTCCATAATCTGATTCATATAGTTCACCAACATTCAATGCGCTCAGTTGCAAAAAGGACCAATTAGTATAGAGACACCCAATAGGGATAACCTATCTCCTTTTGGTATGATAAACCACATCAAGAAATATTCAAGACTACCAACTATTTATGTAGGCCATTAAACAAAATAGAACCAGATGGGCATTTGTAAAAGAAAAACTATTATACAAGTCCCCACCATGGGTTATCTTCCTTCAATAATCATGTTAAACATGTGCATGTCCCTACATGGGTAATCTAAAAATTTATAGTTCTTAATCAGCATGTGTAAGCAAAAAAGGTTTCCCCCTCATGGGAAACATTAACACCCATTTACTTTTATGTGCAAAAATCAAACAGGTGTAACATGGCCAATCATCTAGCCATATCAAATAAGAGAAGCATTCATGTAGTCCTCAAATATAGGGGTTAATTCTTTAAGGAAAGCAACTGGTTCCATAAGCCCCTAACAAGGGTGTAATGTATAAGCAGTCATCATTACAACAGATATAGATGGCACGCTATGAAGGGGTTGGGACTACCTGAGATGTAGCCACTTCCTCCTCCATTTTATCTTTAGAGATCTTGGTAATGATGCCAACACCCTTTCACTCGGCAATGCCTCTCAAAAAAACATAGCACAATGAACTAAGTCAGCTCCAAGAGGGGTTCACCTTATAGTATTTAGAGGTTGATTTTGCATTGCCCGTTGTTAGCAACAAGCTAACAAAGCGGCCCAATTTTGAGTTCAATATTGTAACTTCACTCATTTTTTATATAGAAACATCTCATGTCCATATTTGTAATTTCAACTATAACTACAGAAATGTAAAGTCTATAAGCAGGCCTACGAGCTTCCAGCTTGTAATTACCCTTATGTTATCTCTAGTCCTTTCCTACCTAGATTTGAGTCTATTTGACATTTCTAAAACTTTGACTAAGGTATAAAAGCCATTTTTTTTGTAAAATACTCTTATGAAGTTTTTGGATAATAAGCATATATACAGTCTTTGAGCTCTATGTACTCTCCAATAGTCTTCTCTTTCTCATAACTCACTCAAGGATTGTCTATTTGGAGCCTCATCTGTTCCATTGTATTTGCAGGTGAAAGCTCTACACAAAATTGTAAGTTTCTTGCAATGATTCCATGATTTTGTTGTAGCTAATCCTCTTCTTAATTTATTCATAACTCAAGATTTAGGCATCCAAATTTCATTTATAGAATAATAGAGGTATTAGAGCAACATTGCTAAGGTATTGAGTGCATTCCAAGCCAAAACAGACTAGGTCAAAACAACCTGTAGATGATAAGCGTTTTTTTTTTTGAAAAGTGGTTGAAACGTGGATTTGAGACCCTCAACATGTGTGTTTAGGCTTTATCTAACCGACCTATAGGTTTGGTGATAATTGGGCTTTGTTTGCTTAGTGAATCGTCAAGGTTTGCTTGTAGATATTATGATTAGTTTTTGCTACCTAGCATGCAGGTTGAGTGTAGTATTGAGTAGAGAAGGATCAAGTGTATTTTCCAAGAGATTGAAAACCTCTTGTATCCTCCATGCACTAGCTGAGCCAACTCCATCCCACGGTATATTTATGTATGTGTTTCTTGCTATCCCTACAATAAGATAGAGTGATGCTTGGAAACCCCACATATTGGACCAATCTACCCTGTACCATCATCAACCACATTTTTCAACCCACCATGGTAACTTCCAATTAGAGAATGAGAAGAGAAAAATGATGTGTAAAAGGAGAAAATGAATGTTCCCAAAACCCAAGAGCTTTAAAAAAGAGGATCAAGAAAGTAGAAAGCTTGAACTAACACCTGACCAAAAGACTAGAGGTGGCTGATGCTTTCTTGGAAGAGTTAAGAGCTCTCCATGATAAGTCACAATCTAACATTTAGAGCCTATAAGAAGCAAACCACAAGCAACTAGCTGAGCTAATAGATATGACTATGCTAGTAGAGAAGTTAACACACCATGTAAAGATCAATAGAAAAAGATCCAAGAGTTAAATACAATGGTCCTAGATACAAACTCACACATTCAATGGATACATATGCAATTGGATGTTGCCAACATCTAGGTAGCTCAAGCTGAAGCCATATTAAAGGACCAAAAAGAGATTCTAGATAAGTTAAGGAATAATCCAACAGTCCTCACCCTCCAAGGCCAAGACCTATCCTACCAGGCTATGGAGAAAAGAATGAAAGATCTAGAGACAAATATAAATTTAGAGAAAATGCAACGAAGAGGGTTCTCTCTCAGCTTTTTGCATAAGGAAGAGGAATATCAAAAGCACATAGCCAAGTTTCAAGAAGACATATTGGTAGCTCAAGTGCAACTTAATGAGAAACACATTATCACTAGAGAAGATACTTTTGAGCCAATCACCAAATAAATAGAATCTTTGCAATTCTTGCAATATATGGAGGATACAAAGGACACCACTTCCCTCCTTGAGACAACACCACTAGAGCTAGAGTAAGCAATAGGACCAATAGACAACTTCACCACAAAGGCGGAGAAGTCTTTAAAGGTAAATATTGAACAAGAGACAAAGGAAATCTAGAAGGAAGCCATGGTCTAAGAGGAGAATGTTTAGCACTTGGACAATGTTTCTCAGCTTCCCTCCCAACAGATCATTGGCACATGGTACCAACAATCTCTTCCATGCCCAATGGTAACGTATGAAGCTCTGAAAGTTAAAGAAAAAATGTTAAAGACCAAGTAGGAGGTAATGCAAAGCCACATCCAGCTTGGAGAAAGTATTTGCTAAAGAGGCATCCCAAATATGTGGTTTTATACACACAAAATTCATCTAAATATGTGATTCTATACACACAAATTCCATAGGAGATCAAAAGGGATTTTACCATCTGCCCAATGCTAAGGACATGGGTGTCTCGTTCCCCTCAAGGGTCAATATCGATCACATCTCTAGAAGAGACGAAACCAAGACAAAATGTCAATCTTGGGAAGAAAGTGACTTGACTAGGCCATGGAGGCATGCCAATAATCTCATGTCTAAACACAATATGGTCCACTTTGACACTCAATGTGCGTTGTAACTTGTTGCGGTTCATCACAACACAAAGAAAACTCAAATGGAATACTACTCTTGACCTCACATTACTCAAACTATATTCAAACACAGCAAGTGATACACATAAGAAACTTAATAGAGTAAGAATATAACTCAGAACAGAATTCAGATCCACTACATTCATCAAGAAAGAACATTCCAATTGGATCCATTACATGCGTAGAGTGGGCTTATATGCTTGCTTCACCTGAATATGGTTATAAACAACCTCAATTTTGGAATACAACTATCTGTTAAGTATCCGATTTACTACAATCCGACTGACCATAATCCAACAAAGATCATACTACATCGGATTGATCAACAAAATGACATACTAGTGTGCCTATCAACATAACTACCAAAATCTTTTATTCTATCCTCCAATCATCTCACACAACCACATGCAAATCTTCAAGGAAGACAACTCTGATTGATTCCAAACTCAATAGGCATCTTTCAAAGACTATACAGAATAGAAATGGGTCATCAAATTTGCAATACAATACAAGGAGAAAAACACAATTTTTTCTTGTAGGTTAGATGCAAGTCAACTTTTCAGATTACAAGATTGCCTACTAGATTCTCCTAATGCCAAAAATCTTGTGCAATTGACGGAATTGCAAAACAACACGCAGATAGTGTGAAATGTCATCTAGAAGGTCGTAGAAGTTGATGCTCAATTTTTGCGAAGCACTTGCAATGTAGTTATCCACATGGAGTGGTGAGACAAACACAATGATGCCCTCAGACGACAACCGTGCAGTGCAGTGTAGTGCAAGGAATTGAAGTTCACGATAGAGAGTAGAAGACACACGACGTATAGAGAAACCTTATCCACTCATTCATTCATAATAATGATTCATCCCCAAAAACTTTACCAGGTTTCTTTTTATACCTTGGCTTTGGGTTTTATGGTACAAAAGCTAGATTTTTCCATAATAGCATAAAAAATTATAGCTTGGGCTTTTGAATTACATCAGGATATCAAATATAGTTTTGGGAAAAATATTACAATAAATTGCAATTAAAATTGGAATTACAATGAAAGGATGATGAAAAAAATTGTGAAGATTAGAATCCTTGTTGGAATCTTTCAACACTCCCCCTCCGATTTCAATTCGTCCTTGACATGAGTCAAAATCAAGGTTGTCGGTGGATGAATGGTCTTCGTTGTTGGTAGCGTATTGCTTGCTCTTATAATACTGCATGATACTCTCTTGCCAAATTGACGTCTTCAAGGGCAAAGGGTTTCATGGTGTCCATTGAATGGAGTTCCATTGCATAGTAACTCACAAATCATCCCCGGATATCGTTGATTTTAGGTCCAAAAAGGGTGGTGTTCAGTGTGAAGAACCCTATATAAAATGCTTCTTCAAATGTGTTCATGAAATAAGAGGGCATGAACGTGAGGTGTGCAAAGAAGCAATGTAGGATTCTTTCATCTGGCTATGTATTGAGGTTGTAGACTAAGCCCCTGCTTCCTTCCAAAAAGGATATCAATGGAGTTTCTGAAATCCACGGCTTGTGATACATGGTGATGCATGCAACCATCATTCTTAAAATCTTCTTTAGCATCTGACAAGACAAAGTAGGAAGTCCTTCATATTGTTTTATTGTGACCCATGAATAGTGTTAAGCATGTACTTTTCATCCAATCTTTTCTTTTTCTTTGGGTCATGGTAGTGCTCGATAGTTCAACAAATTGCGGTGTCGCTTTTGCTGTGTTTTGTGTGTGAATCCATGTGCACACTTGGGGCATTGGATATAAAGTAACATCATTTTCAATAGAATTGGACCACTCATCATATGAATTCTCCATTTTGGATGCTTTTCTAGCCATGCCATTTGCCACTTAGGTTGTCACTCTTGGGGTTGAGCTTCTAGCATTTCTTGTTCATTGACTGCTTTCCTCCATAAACATTCATATTTTATTAGGGGAAGAGGGAGAGATTGGGTATACCAGTCTTCATTGATGGTCATTGGTTTGAGGAGCTGAAGATTGACAAAATGGAGAAGTTGGGTTTCCCATTCCATTGCCTTCTTCTAGTGCTCTTCCTATGTTCTTAGAATTCTTTCTTTCATCTCAGCCATGGTCTCTTCTATTGGGAAATGTGCTCTTTTGGCTAATGTTTTAGGCTCATTTCTCTTCTCAAATCTTGTCCTTTGAGCTATACTAGTCTCAAGGATTTCTTGCATAGCTTGCTCCTTCCCTTTGTCTCAACCATTAATTGATGTCGGATGAGTAGTTTCAAAAGCTCGACTTGGGGTAAACCCTTCCTTCTGATTTACGTTGTTCATCATCGACTTTGAAGCTATGAAGGGAAATACGGCACTTTCTTGATCATAGGATTCCATGACCCTTGATGGATAAGGATCACTCAAATGGTAATTTCAGTGGCGTTCCTCCTTGTGATACATTTGTACTGGTACTAGAGAACTCTCTTCTGCATACTGAAATGGATGCACTTCACTACTGCACAATCTTCACCAGGTAGTGGTGATTGATAGCCTAACACCGGTCTCGGTATTTCTACTCCTGGTTGTGGGTTTACTGGTCTTAGGACATAGCTCGGTGGTAGTGGTGTTGTTCTATTTGGTTGATACTCAGGACTTAGTAGCATGTTCTGTTGGTATTGAGAGTTAGGTTGACAAGGCCTTTTGTGAACTCGCCCTCGGTTGTAGTAGTATTCTTCAGTGGTCAACATGGTTCGTCCACTTATACTCAATTGCACAACACCACTTCTACTTAGGATATAGCTATGGAAACATAGTGCATTGTTGTGTCGGATGGTCTCCTCCACAGGTTAAGAATCATCTCAATGATGATACTCTCTAGTTTTGAATTCGCAGCTTTTGCCCGATTCTCCTCACAAGCTCCTGTGAAAGTTGTTTGGTATTCATGGGTATTTGTTGTTGCAGTGGCGTTTATGTCGTGCTTGTTCCACTGGCCATAGATTGAGAATTTGTTGAATTTGCATTTGCATCTTGCGACACTTCTCCATAAATTTGGCAATTGTCTACTAAGTAGACGGCTTCTTTTGTGATCTTGTCCAACATCATATACTTTTTCAAGTGAAAATCCTTCTTGAGGTGTTCGTTCTTGAACCCCCCCATGAACAATACTACTTGAGGATCCTCTTGAGGCTTCTCCCGTGGTGGACACCTCTGAATGTATTGCTTGAATTTCAATGCAGCCTCTTGGAATTTTCAATAGTTGCTTGGTTGGTGTAGTTTTTGGTTTTTGTGATGTACCCCCCCCCCCCCCCCCCCCCCCCCCCCCCAATTTCTCTCACTATGATAGCTCATTTCCTGTGCGTTTCTTGTCCATAAGGACAATGAAGGCTAGCTTAGAAGAAGTGTCAGAGACCACCTCTTCTTGCACAGATGCTAAGTGTTCTACGCTAGCTTGGTTAACACTTTCAATAGATCCTCTACTTACTTGATCCCTTGGAAATCTTGACACCTGACCAGTACTAAGCTCTTGATCTTAAGAACATGAACAATTTAGGGGTTTCAAACGTGACTTGTTACTGGAATTCTTTGGGTCCCTTGGAAATTCTCCCATACTCCAACTCTTCTCGTGCACTAGTCTCCTTACTTGGACAAGATTTGATAAAACTTGAACACATTGGAGTTAAGGGAATCCAGCAACTAATTTACAAAACTTTTAGCCAATTTCAAGACTTTATGCACAATTTTAATGATCTCTAGACCCAATATTGTTCTACACGTCTCACTTCAGAGGGTGGAACCAAAGTTTTCCAAAACAACTTGCTCCTAGCACTCTTTGGTAGAAAATTATGATTTTCTCTTGCCTAAAGGTCTTTTGGGGTATTTTTCAGTTCAGCTCTCTAGCTTATTGCACACTCCAAACAACCCACTCTTGCAAAAATTTCAAGGCTTAAACTCTTTTGATGGTCTCAAGGATCTCTTATCCTTCTTTTAATATGCTTTCCAGATGGAAACTAGCCTAACCTCATGCACAGGGACTTAATTCTAGATTTGACTATATGGGTGTTTTCCTAACCTTAAGGACTTCCTCTGGTACAATTGTTGTCTCTTAAGACTTGGGATAGCTAGGGTTTGAGGACAAAATTGCAATTTTCTCCTGTCTGTGTGAAAAAATTGTCCAAGTGCACTTTTAACACATTGGATGAGATTCTCACTTTAAAATCATCTCATGGTATCAAACTTAGCCAAAAAAGGTCTAATTTTAGTAGAAATTAAGGAAAAAATCCTGATTTTTTCTTGAAGTCCTACTTTTGACCCTTTTTTCAAGCTTTGGTTAATTCCATAGTTTTCTACCCTTCTTCAAGAGTACATGTGCCAATTTTCACCTCAACTGAGCAAGTGAGACGACCACAAACTCAATTTCAACACTTTTTTTGGTCTAAAGGCTAGATTTTGGCTCTATACTCACTTAGAATTACCCAAATTCACTTTGGACTTGATGAATGGACTTCTTAAGTCAAGGTGGTTGACCTTAGCCTTGCACACTTCTAGGCTTCATATCTGAAAAGAGAGAGAAAACCACGATTTTTCCTAGGAAATTCCCAAAATGCACTTATACCCCTTTTTTGAGATCCAAGGTATTTGTAACCCTCTTTTAGTCTCTACTATCAGCAGCCTGTAGCTTGTTTTGGCCTTGTAGGTAGGTGTCAACAAGTAGTTAGTCTCCTTGACACTCTCCTCACTGGCTGTTTCTCAATTTTTGTTGGTCAACTTGAATCCAACCTTCACTCATGAACTTATTAAACATACTAATAAAGTATCATGCAAAAATTTATCTTCAAGCTTCGTCTGTAGGAGAAAACCACAAATTTCTCTCAGAAATGCTGATGACTGACTTTTGAGAATTTTGGCTATGGCTGTGCATTCACACACACATACACACACACACACACACTTGTATATGGAATTCATGCCCTGATTCACCTACTTTCTTGGATGCACTATCCTTCTTTGAGCTTACACTTTTTTTGGCAAAAGATCCTTGCAGTGGTATGCATATCCAAATGGATGAAGAGAGCACTTGTCGGAATAGCTTACTTACCCCACAAAAGATTGTGGTTCTTTTGTATCACATAAGCTAGAATTAGCCAAAGCATAACAATCTGATGCATAAGACGCATGGCAAGAACCTAAACGAGTATGACTAGCATCCAATTTACTATCACACAAAGTATGCATCAACCATTTTGGCATACCTCTAGCCGGCTCATACTAAGCCCTTTCCACATCAAGTACATCATGTACATTTGCATCAAAAATTGGTTGATCTGTAATATTTTTTGAAACCCTCATAGGCTGTACATTTTCCTCATTGGAATTTACATTCAAGTTTTCACTACTAAAAAGAGGCAACAAACTGTCACAAATGTCCTCTGAGCTTACATTAATGTCTCTAGTACATGGTAACAAAGCCTGAATAGAATCTCCCACAAACACAACATCCTATGAAACTAAGATACACTTTGTTGTGGATGGTACAACCTCTAACCTTTGCTTTTGGTACTATAACCAACAAAAATGTATCTGGAAGCCTTATCATCCAATTTTTTGCGTTGTATTTGTTATAATAATAAATATCTAATTCTCCTAAATGATTTCCTCATGTTAAACCGATCATTTAATATGGGGAAGTGCCAGGGGAGAAAAAGCTAGAATATTGGTTAAGCTAGCAGACTGGCCACAGTGAGGATCCAAAGGAGGGAAAATAGGGATCCAAAAGGGGGGCCATCTGCAAAAGAGCAATGTGCACCAATGGTCTTAAAAGACCCTAAGGTTCAACCCATTAAGACTTCCAAAATGCTAAGGTTCCCAAATTCAAAGGTTCTTTCCAAAGGTCAAAAGCCTAGGGAAATTGGATGCTTTGTGTGTGTCCCAAAAGTCTTCAACCATCCCTAAATAGGAGGGGGTGAGCCCTAGAAGTAGGATATGAGAGAGAAACTCTCTCTCTCTCTCACACACACACACACACACACACACACACACACACACACACACACACACACACACACACACACACACAGATCCCTTTACACAATGGGAATGAGGCACACATGTCAGCTCCCTAGCCCAAATGCCCACAAGGTGTACTCAGTTCCTATTGGATGGACTTGGAGGTGGACCAATGAGAATTAAGCTAGAGTAAATCTAGTTTAATTAATTTAAAAACACTTAATAAAATAACCAATAAGAATTAAGCTCTCTAGAAGACTATTGGACAGTCTCCCAAGGGGTCCATTGAGAGTTTAGTTGAATTAAGTAATTACCGATTTCTTATAATTAGATAGGATTTGATTTGTGTGTAGTGTAATTAGGTTTAATTAGATGTGTATAGAGTCATTTCACCCCAAAAACCCCTAAATTCTCTTTTGATTTTGTTAATTTTTCACTAACCTTCACTAATTTTGCATCCCATTCATGCTAATTGTACTAATTTCATGCTAATTTCATGCTAATTGTGCTAACCTTACCACTAATTTTGATTTGGAATGTATGCTAAATCCCCTTAATTGAGGAGGATCATCACTCTTAATTGCTCTAATCTATGCCTAATCATGTGATTGAGTGTTGATTTTGGTCAATTTTTTAATCAATTTTGGACCGAATCAGGGTTGCACACATGTGTGTGCAATGGAGTGTCTACACGAGGAGCAAGGACTAAGTGAGCAAGCAATCAATTGTAAGTGGATTGACCTACTCCGTTCAATTTTTGATTGATTAAGTTGATCCCATTGAGTTGCTAAATCATTGCTAAAATTAGGTGTGTGCCTAATTGATGGAATTTATGCCTAATTTGATGAAATTGGAATGGAATTGTAATAAAATAGGATGCCTAGATGCTTGTGGAATTGTAGTTTTGCATAAATTGTGTGTGCAATTACTAAATTGATATGTATGTGAGGCTATTCCGGTCATGGAGTAGGCCTAATTGCTAAAATTAGGGCAAGATTTCAATGTGTGTGCCCATTTTAAATAACTTTGATGAGAAGATTTATGGTCAAATTGAACACCTAAATGCTTGTAGATTGATGATTTTGCAAGAAATGTGTGTGCAAGCATTAGGAATTGGCCTAATTTCGTTGCTAATTGAGAATTTTTTTTGGATTTGTGCACCTAATTTTTGTGTGTGTGCAATGCTAAATTGAGTTAAAATTGGATCAATTTTTGATTAAAATTGAGTTAATTTAGCATGTATATACTCATGTATGTGTGATCAAGTGTGCAATTGATGAAATGCAATGAGTGTTTAATGAAATTTTTACACAAATCGACGGCCTAAATTTAGGTATGTGTGCCTAATTAATGGCCAATTATGCCTAAATTGTGAATGATTAATTGGTATTTTACCAATTATGATGATTAATTTGGCCTAAACGATCGGTGTGTATTTGATTGATTGACTTTGGATGATTCAATTGATACCCAATTGAAAATGATTAATCTACATTACCATTGTGATGTGAATGCCAATTCGATTGGATATGGCAAAAAATTTCATTACATGTTGCATTTGTAAGTGCCATAATCAAGCGTGTAGCGATGCAATGAAACACCTAATTAGGTTTGATCAATGGTTTTGATATTGGATATGAGCAATATTTTGCAATGATTGTTACCTAATGAGTTGGGTAGTCTCCAATGAGAAAATATGGTCATTAATTGTGCATACATGCCTTGTCCGATCAAAGAGTGTTAATCCGAGATACAATGCTAAATTGAGCCATTACATGAGTATCCATGAGATTTTTTCTACTTGATGAATTTTTCATAATAAGTTGCATATGTGGAAGCATTTTTTTGATTCAAGAGTGTATGCCAAGTTCAATGGTTGAACAAAAAAAAGCTTGAGGAAGTGATGGAAATTGATAAGTCTTCAACTTAATAAGAAATTGATCTAAATTCAGAATGTATCCCTCACAAGAGATGCGTGCAATCAAATGTGGAAATTGAAAAAAAAATTGAAAGAAATTTTACACAAGTTATGAATTCTTTTTATGTATTCATCACCTCTCTCACTCTCATTGTTTGACTCCGATCGTATCCATTGCCACAACCATGGCATGGAAACACCCTCCAAGAGGAGATTTTTGAAAATAAAAAATTTACACACACACATCCATTTTTGGATGTCGGATATGGGTTGGCGTTATTCAAAGCACCCTCACACACACACACTTTCCAGCTGGAAACGGTCGCACCCTGGTCTTTGGACCCGCCACGACACACAGGCACGCGTTGGCTACCGATTATGGCGCATAAAAGATGGCCCACTCACCTTGGCGTTTTGCAACACAACACACACACGTGATCACTGGCCAGTCTTGGCGTATTCAAAAAACACACACACCTGCTAATTGGACCCCAGCCCATCACGTCGTTTGTCCAATTGTGCTCGCCACCTCGGCTGCCTTCAAGGCGTTCACCTCACACACACACACTGCTATCTCGGCAGCCCGACTCCTGAGCCTCAAAAGGCACTGCCAAGAGAATCTACGTTGAACTGCTTTTAATGCAACTGCTTGACCTACCCTCTACTCGCGCTGGCCTGCCTGCCATAAACTCTCCTACACACAGCCGAAGCACACACACTATACTTTTCAAATTCTCTCTCTCTCTCTCTCTCTCTTGCAGCGGCTCCACAGACCCCACTTGCCTCACCGCCTCTGCAGCACTGGCTTGACTTCATATACACACACACACTCACACACACACTCTTGCTCAGTGCCCCACGATCCCCACTTCTCCCTTCCTCTCCCTGTCGACCCGCACAGCTACAACTCTCGCAGGCAGGCATTTTTTTGAAAATTTTAAAAAATATATATAACAAAAAATAAAATAAAATCATTCATAAGCCATGATTCCCACTGGATCACCTCAAAAGATGAGAAACTTCATTCTTGGTTAAAATTTTCTTGGTAAAATGCTATTATGTTTGTGCAGAAATGACAAAGATATTCATGCTTTGTGAGTCATGTCTACTTTCAGTGTTTGATTTAAATGCTAGAAAGCTTTTATAGCATTAAAATTGGCATCATTGTGACGGTTGTTGGCCTAAGCAACAAGAGGGGAAACTCCTTGGCCATCAAAGGTAGCTGAGGATGCATTTGAAAATTGATCCATTGAAGAGTTGCGCATTATGCAAAGATTCTTTTGTAGCACTTGGTTTGAATGATCACTTTTGTCATGCACTAATGATTAGCATCATTTAAAAACTCTCCCTTTTGACGTGAAAAAATCCACTTGACACTTACAAACATGAAAGCATTGAATTTATGCATCAATTGTTGATGGATATGGAAGTTCTTTTGAAAGGATTGCATGCAACAATGTGGAATAACCATAAATTCTTAGTGCTTGTTTCGAATGCTAGATGCTTCTATGGTGATCTTTTTGAAGGGATGGTGGCCAATAATACAAAACAAGATTTTGATGCATCAAGGGATCTTACATTTCACTTCATCTTATGCTCCTTTGCTATGCATATTGCCGTATGAGAGCTAGCTAGATGTGAGCATCAAGTGTGTGCCTTGACACAAAAAATTGCTTATACATTAGGCATGAGTAATAGTTCTCAGTGGACAAAATGGATAACTCTTTTGGGTAAGCATACTAGCTTCATTTTGGAGAGCTACATTGATGATTTTTTATGCTTGATGGCGAACATGCATTAAAATTTGGGCTTGAAATTGTTTGTTGCATCTTAGTGCTTGATATAGATGAAAATTCCTTGCATAGCACTAAAATTGAGAGTTTTTGAATAGCCAAGAGAAAGAATTAAAATTTGAGTTGTGGTTGAGCATGAGTTTTGGTGCTAGTATTGGATGTTCAAATGCTTAAAAGCACTAACCATTGTGCTTTCCTTTTGAAGGATGTTGCAGGTGTGTGATTTCAAATGATCCAAGAAGGGGTCATCATTGAAAAAAATTGTAAAATTTGGCTACTTAGAGCCATTCCAAATTGTTTGGATTAAAAGTTGTATATATGCTAGCTCATATCTTGGTCAAAAGTTCATTTTTTTTCATTTTGAGCTAGTGTTTAGCCAACTCTTTTGAGCTTTCAAGTACATACTTTGGCTAGTAAGAGCCATTCATTTTCATTTCATCAAGTTGCAGTCATCTCTAGCTCAAAGATTTCTCTAGAAATTGTAAAATTTATTGAGCTAGTTGTTAGCCAACTTTTTGAAAAGCTTTAAATTGTAAAATTCAGCTTTCGAGAGCCACTTCGTTTCATTCAAAAGTTGCATTATTTCCAGCTCTTGGCTTGTTTTTAAACTCCATATTTCATAGAGCTAAAAATTAATTGACTTTTGAATCATGCATGAGAGATGGTAAACATTGCAAAATTTGCTTATGTAGAAGCATTTCATCTCTCTCATTGTTGTTGTGTATGCATAAATTTTCTACTTAAGAGCATCATGTGCATAACCAAAGGCACCTTTTTCCCTTTGGAAAAATCGGGTATGCAAGACCCTAGTTTTAGGTTTTCATTGATGTTTTTGTGTGATTTTTTGGCTTTCAATAAAAGGCTTTGGAGCTTGTGGTTACACTTAGCTTCAAAAAGCTTCTTCTGCAAATAAAAAGATCAAGAGGCTTCTCTACATAAAGGGGATGCTTGCTCAAGGATGCTCAAAGAGCATGAATAGGTGTAATCCTTCCATGATTTTGCTCTTTTTATCTCTTCATTCTCTTGCTTGGTTTAAGTGAAATTTTGCTTCTAAGCAATGGTTTTTTCATGTTCGAAAGCTAGGAATTTTAAAGTTTCAACACTTTGCTTTGTGAAAATTAACTCATAATTTTTTTTTAGGTTTTATGTGTGCTAATCATAGGTAATTGGCCTTGACCTTAGGTTAATGTAGGTTCATTTCTTGATAGTCCTAGATTCTTAGTGATAGTCTTAATGCTCCACTCATTTTTGTCATGACCTAGGGCTATGATTAGGATTTAGTCTTTTTTAGTCCATTTGCCATTAGTATCTCATAAAGGAAGCAATCAAAATGTGCTAAAAAATGAACCATGAACCAAAGAAGTGTCCAAAAAAGTAGCAAAAATGCTACTAAGGCACATGAAAATAAAAATTCTATGTTATGTTGTGTCTATGAGAGGCCTAGGCCTTATTGGCACTTGGCAGGTGAGGGGAATCACCTTGGCTCGCTTGGTCAAGGCCCTAAACCGATGCCCTGGGTTGATAGGGGTTAGCCGTCGCCTTGGTAAGCTAGTAGGCTTTTGGAACACCTTCTTGAGGGTTCAAGGAGCCGAGAGTCGCACCTAGACTTGCCTTGGGGTGGTAGCCTTGTGATTGTGATTTAATTTTTCAACGAATGACTAAATCAAAACTTCCATGAGCTTCAAAAAACTTTGACAATGTACTAATAGATTAGGAGCTTTTTTATAGCCCATAGACATGATAGACTTGAATGATTTATTAAGATTGTTCACATAGTTCTTAGGCTAGTAGGTTTATTAACTTTCATTAGCCTAGGGTCATAATTGATTGCTTGTGTTTCATGCATAAAACTGAAATTTCAACTGGTTTAATCTTCACAATAGTTTGAGTATTTTTTTGCTTTATGTTGTCTAGTTTTTGACTATGATTGACCCATCTTTTAGAAGCAAAAAATCACTTTGCATGATTGTTCATTTATGCTTCATGTTTTATTCATTCTTGGTGGCCTTTGATGCTCATTACTTGTTCTTATGTTTTGCAGCTCAACATTTCTTCCATGGACTTGCTTTCTACCATGTCACTGTGTCTTGCTTCACCGGCACACGAGGACGTGTGCCAAATTAGGAAGGGGAGAGTGTTAGCAGCGGCTAACAGTTGCACCAAGCATGCACCAAGCAGGGGATATGCTATGGATGTACACAATATTTTCTATTCACATTGTATAAGGTCTTGGGCTCATTTGGGAGTTCCGAAGTTGTATATGCTAGCCAGAAAGCTCAACTTAATCCCATAGTAGGAGGGTTTGTGGTGCATGCCCTTATAAAGAACCCTTTTATGCAAAGAGGTCATTCTGGAGTTGTCCTTTTGAGAACTCTCTCCCTAGAGTAGGTCTTGATGGCCTAGCCTTTGAGATTAATGCCCATGCTTAGAAGGCTAGTGCTAATCACATGTAATTAGTGTAATCCTCTCTTAATTAATTTAGTTTTCATTATATTGTCAATCATGTTTCTCTACTTTTCGTCATTGTTTTGAAGTATTGATCTTTTCTAATCTAACTCTTACTTATGCTAAGCTACTCCGATTAGTGGAGTCCTTATCTAACCCTCTCGTAAGTGGAGTGGACGTACTCGTGATTGAGGGATTAGAGTTGTCCTCTAATGGTTTGCTTGTGTGTGTGTAGGTTTAAGAAGCCTTGAGCTTAAATTGATTATGTGTGACTTGATTTGGACACCATGATTGGCATGGTTGGGGTGGCCGACTTGAATGCGATCTTGTGTGCTTAATCGTCAATGCATGTAATTAGAGTTGTGCTTGAGAGAATCCAAGATTAGTGTGTTTCATTTTTTTGCTTGATGTGTGTAGATGATTGCTTGTATTGATGCTTGATGTGCGATTAGCATTAGTTGATTTGGGATGATTTCTATTTGCATTGGAGGATGCACCCTCTTGAATCCTCTCAATCTTTGCATCCGATGACGCTCTCGCACATTCTTTGTGTGATGCCTCCAAGCCCTAGCCAGGTCATGTTCTCTCTCTCTCTCTCTCCGGATTGATAGATTTTGTGGGAGATTGCCTATGCTATGGTGAGCCTCCAACACACACACACACACACACACACACACACACACACACACACACACACACACACACACACACACAAGCTCCCTTTACACAAAGGGAATGAGGGACACATGTCAGCTCCCTAGCCCAGATGCCCACAAGGTGTAGTCAGTTCCTATTGGATGGCCTTGGAGGTGGACCAATGAGAATTAAGCTAGAGTAAATTTAGTTTAATTAATTTAAAAACACTTAATAAAATAACCAATAAGAATTAAGCTCTCTAGAAGACTATTGGACAGTCTCACAAGGTGTACAATGAGAGTTTAGTTGAATTAAGAAATTACCTAAAGCTCTCACAAAAGGGGAAAGGGGGACACATGTCAGAAGACTATCACTTATGCTGCTTAATTTTCATTGGCTACGCCTGGGGAGGTCTAATGAGGTGTGAGGATGAGCAAATAGCAAGAGGGTCGACCAAGAGAGAGAGGGGGCTGATTTTGGCAAGGCATTATCTCACACACACTCACACAATCTCATGTGTGAAGCAACGAAGACTCTCTCTCCTTCCCAAGCTTTAATGGAAAGCTTACCACCTACTCCAACCTTGTGAGAAGGGAGGCCTACACCAACAACTCTTGGCTTTGTGATGCAAATGCAACCAAGAGCCAAGATTCAATGCATGCTCATCTCCTCTACCATGCTAGTTACTAAGCTAAGCTAAGCTAATATGAGTGATTATGTGAGGAGATGTACATCTTTCTCGTAAGAATACTCCTTCTTCCTCTCAATCTACTCTCATACCCCGCTAGCTCTCACCATCTTCAAAGGTATGTGAGGTCTTGGGTCTGAGACCGTGAGGGAATTGATGTTGTGTTTGATAAGTGTTTTACTTAGTGCATGAAGTTTCCATCTTCATTGCAATAGCTAGTATTGAAGGAACACAAACAATTGTATTGTAAAATGTCTCTCTTGATGGGAGAAACCATAATACAAAGCCTTTTGGAGGGGGGACCAGCTCCATGCAAATCCAGTCCTCAACTGTTGTCAATTGTTTAATTTCTCTCTCTTTTGAAGTATTGTTCATGCTATCTAACTAGGTGTTATACGTTTTGTTGCTCTCTCCACCTCAGCACTCTTGTTATTCTCATTAGGAAGCTATTCTAATGAAATGATCACTATGTTCATGCTATTTTCCACTACACACATGTTACTAGACCATTAAAATGTTAGAGTGTTTATGTCACCAAAGCATAAGCCAAACAACCTAAAATGCACATGTGATCAATAGATGGATTTCTATCATGCCATGCTTCATATGGAGTCATAGATTTTTTTTTTTTTTTTGGGAAACTTGTTAAGCATATAAGTAGCACACATGATTTCCTCAAGCCAAAATGAAGGTGGAAAAGCTTGCCTCTTGACCATACATCATGCCATCTCCGTAAGCGGCCTGTTTTTCATTTCAGCAACACCATTTTGTTGATGTGTATAC
This sequence comes from Adiantum capillus-veneris, assembly GCF_014529385.1. Classification (NCBI taxonomy): domain Eukaryota; kingdom Viridiplantae; phylum Streptophyta; class Polypodiopsida; order Polypodiales; family Pteridaceae; genus Adiantum; species Adiantum capillus-veneris. The sequence goes on along the minus strand of NC_140947.1, from coordinate 72,940,292 downwards.
AACACTATACATTGGTGTTTTATTCCACGCATAGCAAGAAATGCATTAAATTCATGAGACAAGAGGTATCCATAGTGTCAACTTATCACTCGATGGAAGTTCTTCCATAATCAATCTTCTCAAGCACGAGTACAAGTGGGGCTTTGTGTTGGACGTGTAAAGATTTTGCATTCCTAGGGGCCTCTCCAAAGACACCGTTTGCCACATATCAAGCATTCAGAAGGAGCCTCCCTAGCTTCTCTAATCTCACCTCAGAACCTACCAAAAATCTCTTGCCCTCCACATCCCCACCTAGCCGGACATCCACGTTCCTCATATCGACGTTCAAGACATCTCTTAGTACTCCAAACCTCAAAAGTAGCCTCAGAAAAAGAACCTCAATTAGGTTGAGCCCAAAATCATTATCACCTACTATAAGCTTGGCATACCCCTTTCAGAGTAGTATTGCCTCCATGGTATTTCCATTGATGCTGTCTTTGACAAGAATCAATTGCTTGTAGTTGTAATTGAGCAAGTTTTCTATGCAAAAGGTTCCCAGATTAAGTATTCAAATGTGAAAAATTGGTATGTTGGGGATGAGGAGGGTGGAGGTGGGATGTACAATTTGTCACTGAGAGAGGCCTTTGTGCTAAGTATGGATCCAAGATTTCATGGACACAAGTAGAAACTAGACATGAGAGAGAACACACACACATACACACTCAAGGCAAGCCCAAGACTCAAGAGGTAATAAGGACACATGTCAAGCACCTGCACATGTTGGCCTCATGTAGTGCCTAAAGCCTATTGATTGACCTCTAAAGGGATCCAATGAAAATTTAGTTTATTTAATTAATTGTTTGAAGAATTTTTCAATTGCTTTCCCTCAAAAGGGAAAGGAGGACACTTGTCCAAATGCTACCATGGTTGCTTGATATTCACTATCCATGTGATTGGCTAGGCTTGCAGGGGTCCAATCAAATTTAGGGATGAGCTACAAGGAGGGGTCGACCAAAGCAAGCTGAGGGTATTCTTGGGGGTATACTCTCTCTCACACACACTCACATACTCTCATTCTCACTTTGTGAAATTTTAAGAACTCCATCTCCTTCTTCAATCTAGAGAAGCTAAGAGCCTACACCAACAACTCTCGACTATGGAATGCAAATCCAACCAAGAGCCATGCTTCAATGCTATGCTAGCCATCTTCTTCATCTCCATTACTATGCTACTATGCTATGCTAAGCTCTATGAGTAATGGTATGAGAGGACAATATTTTTTTCTTATAAGAATACTTATTCTTCCTCTTTCCTATCCTCATTCTCCCTGCTAGCTCTCTCCACCTTCGAAGGTGTTTGAGGTCTTGGGACTGAGGCTGGGAACAAGTTAATGATTTCATTTAGCTAAGTTACGAGCATAATTGTGGTGTATGAAGCTCTCTGTCTTCATTGAACCATCAAGGTTCGAGGAACAAAAAGCTTGTATTGTACCAAGTCTCTCTTTATGGGAGAAACTATAATACAAAAGCCTTTTGGAGGAGGGGCCGGCTCCACATAAATCCGATCCTCAGCTGTTACCAAGTTCTCTAATTCTCTCTCTGCAAAGTATTTTTCATGCCAAGTTAATTAAGTATAATGGGTATTTTTCTACCTCTAATCAACTTCACCCTCTATTTTCTCAAAGTAGACTCATAGAAATGCTCACTATAGTTTTCATTATTTTGCTATCCTCAATGTTCATAGTCCATTTACATTACAATGGTATCAGAGGTATTGGTTTCTCTTTTCTTACTTAAGAAAGGTCCTTAAGTTGTCCATGAAAGGTTGGACTTGTTCATTGCAAGAGCGTAAGTGGGATAGGGATCAATTATCTTTGTTGAAAATGAGTTAGTTTGAGGTACCTCGCTGGGAACTATAGACTTAATAATGAAGTCTCTCAAGGCTTGATTTTGGATTAACTATTATTGAGCTACTAGCAAGCTCAATAGGAACCATAATCAACCGGGCAATGTTAGACCCTCTCCACTACTCTTTGCAATCAACAGTCTCTAAACCATGGGTGTGGCTACTTGAGAGCTAATTTTCAAAGGTAAAGAAGAGTAGCAGCTAAGGTTTTTGAGGGTACCAAAGCACAAAGTATCATATACATAAGTTTAATTAGAATGACTGACAATAATCAAGAGAGTAGAATTAATATTGACAACTTTGATTTTGCACATGAAGGTGCTATTGATGATGCCCCAATGTTTGTGAACTATCTTGTTACTAGGTTGCAAAAAGCTATGGGCAACCCTACCTTGCAAGCTGAAGTTACCCAACAACTTCAAGAAGAGAAAGAGCTTAGGAAGCCTCTGTTGAGACTTCCAAAAGAAGATTCTATCCAATAAGAGAAGAGGAGGAATCCAATGAATGAGAAAGAAGTGAATCTCCAAATTTCTTTGAAGATGTGGCTCCACGAAGACATCGGTCTCAACTATCCCCAACTCCTCCCAAGAGGAAAAGATGATCCTATAGTCCTTCCCCTCGTCACTCCAAAAGGGAAGAGAGGAAACAAAGGAAGAAAAAGGCAAGAAATAAGTCACCCTATTCTCCTTATTCTTTACCTTCCTCCTCTTCCAATGAAAGCATCGGTTATTCTCCTAGAGAATACAAGAGGAGAGGACATCACAAATCCTGCTTTGCTTGGAAAAGGTCCCAAAAGCTTAAGAAGTTCAAAGAGGGAAGAAACAATATCTCTTTTCTCACCTGTGATAGCACCTTTGGTGCTATTGTGACAAAGTATTGGCCTTCATCCAACAATTTGATGCGGCCTTTGGAGACAAGGGCTCCGCAGAGTCCTTCAAGCTACAACATGTAGCGATGCACTTTCAAAAATCTGCTCGTCAATGGTGGGCTAGTCTTCGCGGGAATGACGAAGCCCCAAAGACATGGAAAACTCTACGAGTTTCCATAATGAAGCAATTCCTTGCAACAAGCAATGCCAAGGACAAAGTGCTTACTGAATAGAGAATCTTGAAGCTACTCTCCCACGAGTCTATCCACAAATATGTAGACAAGTTTTGGGATCTACATCTCAAAGCTCCCGAGGAGTCCATATGTAAAAATTGCATATAGCACGTGCAAACAAGAGATATTTAAATGATCCCTTACCTGTATATTTTCAAGTATTATATGTACCCCTTATGTATGCATTTTTATAAAAAAAGTAGCCCTTAAGTCTGAAAATTTTCACTTTCTCAATTAAAAAACTCTTTGTGTAAGTACATCTTTTCATAAATGTACCTAATTATAAATCCCTTATTTTGTTTGCACGTGCTATCTTACATATTTCCTAGTGGATGCTCTGGGTCAAAGCTACAATCTTTCAAAAGATAGACTTTGCCGAGGAAAGTAACAATTTTGTGCGGGATTACCAAAAATGACCGAGTATGTCAACTCCGAACGGCTTGTTCTATCACCAAAGTCACCTACCACACTATGGTTGCATCTCGTATAAATTTCCAACAAGGGGCTAAAAGGAATGCCAAGCCCATGGAAAACAAAGATCAAAATGATGCAAAGGGGAAGAACAATGCTCAAAGTTCTTTCCAAGGCAATTTAAAAGATCACAAATGCTTTAAGTGTGGGGAGCAAGGACATGGCTATCGTTCTTGCCCCAAAAGAAATACCCGCAATGAGACTCCTAGAGCTTCCACGATCAAAGCTCCAAAAGAGGATTCTCATTGGAAAGGATCATCCCTTTCATATGCTTGGGGGAAGGTGAAGGATCATGATGCCTTCATCCTATTTGATCCTCACTCTATTCACAATTTCATATCAATGAAGTTGGCCACAAAGCTAGGCAAACAAGATTTTGAGATGGGAGATACTGTAACTGCTGATGGGGCTTTCAAGGAACATCAAGCCTCCGTTACTCCCTTGATTGGGAAGTTGAGGCTTCATGTCCAAAGATATGTTGACAAAGAAGACTTTTTAACATGTCCTCTCCAACATGAGGATGTTATCCTAGGGGCGCCATGGTTCAATTGCATGGATACGAACATGAAGTTCCCTGAAAGAATAATCTACTTCACCTACAAGGAAAAGAGCATGTATATAGATGCTAATGAGTCCGAGCATAGTATACCACTTGTAAATTCACCTGCTTTTGATAAGTCAATGAAAAGCTCAATTTCCTCGTACATGATTTTTGTCAAAGAGTCTCTAATGATGCTAATGTTTTAACAAAACAAAGTGGTAGGAATCAAGAAGAATTAGACTTGTCTAATTTTCTAAATAGATTCCTAGATGTATTTATCGATGAAATCCCTATGGAGTTACCTCCAAAACGAGGGGAGGATGACCATATGATAGAGCCTTTACCCAGGAGCTCGCCGCCTAATAAACCTCATTATAGAGTTTCTCAAGCTCAACAAGAGGAGATTATGAGACAAGCACATGAACTGGTATACAAGGAGATGGTGAGGCCTATCTCCTCTCCCTTTTGTTCTCCAGTCCTTTTAGTGCAAAAGAAAGATGGCACATACCGCATGTGTGTGGACTATCTAGCACTAAATCGTATCACTATCAATTCCCCCCCCCGGTACCGCAGGTAGAAGATCTGTTGCTACAAGGTTTGACCTACTTCAGTAGGATTGACCTTAAAAGTGGCTATCATCAAATACGGATAGTGAATGAAGATATCGTAAAGACCGCGTTCCGTACACCGTTTGTCATGCCTTTTGGTTTGACAAATACTCTAGCCATGTTCAATCGTTTAATGGAGAAAATTTTAATGAATATCTTGTCATGCCTTTTGGTTTGACAAATACTCTAGCCATGTTCAATCGTTTAATGGAGAAAATTTTAAGAACCCACCACAAGTTTACTAGAGTGTTCTTTGATGATATCAACATCTACTCCAAGTCCTTGGAAGAGCACAAGCAACATCTCTAGGTAGTTTTTTCAAGCTTTGAGGGAGAACAAGCTTTTTATCAATCAAAAGAAGAGTGAATTTTTCCTTCAAGAGATTCAATACTTAGGTCATATTATCTCTCATATTATTCATATGGATCCCTCAAAGTTGGAGGTAATAAAAACATGGCCTAATCCAAGGAATCTACCTGAGCTACAAAGCTTTATTGGTATGTGTGCATATTATAGACGCTTCATAGCATAATTCTCTCAAATAAGAGGACCATTACATGACTTAACAAAGAAGAACATTAAGTACTCATGGGCTGCTAAAGAGAAAAATGCTTTTTGACAAGCTCAAAGAGAAGATTACCTCCCAACTAGTGCTTATGCTTTCGGATCTCTCAAAGTCATTTGAGGTCCAATGTGATGCTTGTGGTGATTTCCTTGAAGAAGTCTTTCTTCAAGAAGAGCATGCAATAGCATATGAGAGCCGAAGGCTCAATGCCGATTAACGAGTCTTAGACATATATGAAAAAGAGCTTTTAGTTGTTCCACATGCCCTAGACACATGGAAGCGCTATCTATTGGGGACTCCATTCATCTTACAAACGGACCACCAAAGACTCAAGTACTTCATGAAGCAAACTAAGATCTTCGACAAACAAAAGAGGTGGGAAAATTTTCTTTTGCAATTCAATTTTCATATTGGTCATATTGTTGGTAAGCATAATCAAGTGGCTGATGCACCATCATGACGACCAAGAGCAAATGCGGTGTCTATAGAAACTCATAATGATCTATCTTCCATGATAGATAAGTGCACTACTGACCCTGATTTTAAAGACATAATGTCAACCCTTACCTTAGGGAAGAAAGAGAAACCATTCACCTTGCAAGATGGTTATCTTTTCCATGGCAAGGGGATATGTGTTACTCACTCCCTTCACGAGAAAGTGATGTATGAATCCCATGCTCCTCCCTATGCGGGGCATAGAGGGATTCAACCTACCCTTCGAGGAGTAGAGATTTATTTTTATTGGCCCATGATGAAAGTGGACATACAAGATCATGTTTCCAAATGTGTGGGTATGCCAAAAGACCAAGTATCATAGAGGGAAACAACTTGGATTACTCCAACCATTACCGATTCCTAATTCACCATGGGAGAGTATATCCATGGATTATATCTTTGGACTATCCAAGTCAAGTATGGGATTGGAGAGAGATTTTTATGAAAATTAGGCAAGTTGGAAAATTTATTGAAAAAGCTTTCTCTATGAACTTTGTGCTAGACTCCTTAATCTTATGCAAAAAGCTCCCTCCAACAAATGCTAGTAAATGTTGTAGCCGTTCACCCAAAATTGTGCTACCACATCAACAGACACCCCTATAGAGTGGCGATTGGGATAAAGATTTAGAGAGAGAAAGAGAGAAACTTACATTGAATAAAAAGACACATTCAATGATAGTTTTAAATTGAGTAAAAAATATAGCTTTATATGACTTTATACAGGCAAACCCTCGTAAATTCTCTCTCTCTCTCTCTCTCTCTCTCTCTCTCTCTCTCTCTCCATCGTTTCCCCCAACCAAGCAATAGCGCCCACTCCTTGGATGCGCTCTCTCCATTTGTCCATCCTCTCTCTCTCTCTCTCTCTCTCTCTCTCTCTCTCTCTCTCTCTCTCTCTCTCTCTCTCTCTTTTCATTTTGGTGGAAATCTTTTCTCCATCTGTCCCATCCTCTTTCTCTTTATTTCATTTTCTCTACATCTGTCCCATGCCTTGCACTAGTGGAAATACTCCCCAATGACTTCCCCTCGACATTGAGTTATGTGCCACTAATCCCCTCACACTCTATTCTAAAGTGCAAGCAGCTAGCTTAATTAGCGGATGGCTTAATTACTTGAGGATAACCATCATAAGCTTTAGTGTGATCGATCCTGCTAAGCTTTTTTGTCCTCATGTACTCCACTTCGACATTTACTCTTTCCATATTTTTTGGCCTTTACCATCTGCATCACCAACAACCTGATAGCATCAATAGAAAAATGTGTTGAATAGGCCTGTGAAGGCAACGAGTTTTGGTGATTCGACTCCAGATCAGGACAACTAATCATCGATTGAAATTTGATATCTTTTGTTTCAGTAGCACTAGAATAGTCCTCTGCCATGGGTTGATCGTGCGAAATATATGATCTTTGAGAGTGCTCATCACCAAGAATCCGTAGTACGCTCGAGCTTGATGATCTGCAAAATATAACCAGGGTTTGAAAGGTCTCCAATACTCCTTTTTGGTTTTTCCTAGCTTGCTGCTGCACGGGCAAACAACACAAAAAATAATTGGTGTAAATCTTGAGAATTAGGCATGGGGACCTACTGCATATCATTTCCATGAACATTGATCAAGGATGGCCGAGGGCACAGGGCCGTTGAATCTGCATGAGCTATACGTACTTGGAGCGGCATAATGCTGGCCATAACTAGTTGCACCAACAGAAATGAGCTAAGTAAGGTAGTTGAAGCTGGACATACTGTTCAGCTGGCCACTGGGTCTTGTTGTACACAAAGCTGCTATGATCGCTAAGTGGGGAAGGTGCATGTAGGCTTATAATTAGGTGTTGAGGCTTTAGTACAAAAGAAGGCCGATTCCAATATACCGATGGGGTGAACAATGCTGATGGGCCACTTTCGACGGTGTTTTCCCTGCGGGCTGCTCTTGCTCAATCATCACCTTCACTTTGGTAGAGGTAGCCTATGTGCGTGAGCGAGAGCATCCTCGTGTGCAAGAAAGATGGAGAGAGAGAGAGAGAGAGAGAGAGAGAGAGAGAGAGAGAGAGAGAGAGAGAGAGAGAGAGAGAGAGAGAGAGAGAGAGAGAGAGAGAGAGAGAGAGAGAGAGAGAGAGAGATTTTATTATCGTCCTCGGAGGTCAAATATGACCTATGGGACCACAGTTACATGTCATGTATTATGTGTATGCTTGATGAGTGACTCTCGATGCTCCAAAATTGTGGTGATGAGAGTTGCGATGGAGAGATCACACTGTGACTGGGAGAGGAAAGTGTGTAGGTCTAAATCATGTGAGAGAAGCGAGTTCGGATGTGACCAAAAGGTGAGCACTCTAGTAGTGTGTGGTACTCAGACTCTCGAACTTGCAATGAGCATAATGTGCACAATTGATTTGACTCTTCTTCATTGCCCCAACACCGTGTCTTGCATCGAAGGAAATGGGAGCTAAGCCGAATGGCTGCGATAGTACATATTTCCGACAAGTGGATAGGCTCAAGCATGTAAATGTGAGTACGGTTTCCTCTTTCAGCGAAGAATATGGTTTTGTAGTTGGGGGAAATATGGGTGGTGTAATGTATGAAGCGTGACCCACCGGATTTCTCCAAGCTGTAATACATTGGCATTGTAGAAAAGCTTCATTCACTTGGGAGTCAATTGAAGCATCAAGTAGCAAGTGTAAAGCATCCCATCTCCCAAACCAATTCTTTATGTCTTGCATCCATCCCGGTGCCCATGATCTTGCTTTTATGCGTCTTTTGAACTTTTTTGCTTGCTTCCCATGCAATTGTAGGAAGTTGATGTGAGGGGTTTTGATGCATCTTTATCATGTGCTCCACAACCCTTTCCATGCTCATAACCTCAAATGGGAAGAGATCTTGACTCAAGAAGTAGGAGAGTATATGATGTTTGTGTCTTAACTTGAAGAAAGTTTGTAAGAAAACACTTTTGGACATTCTCAAACTCTTTCCAAGTAGACTTTGAGATGCTCCGGTCCCACACTTCAACTCCATAAAGAAGAACCGGTGTCACCAATGCATCAAAAATATACTTCTTGTGAACCCAACACTTGATGTTTCCCGCATTACACATGTTCTCAAATGCATAATATGCTCTCTTTCCCACTTTCAAATGACGCATAGCATATTCATGCCACTTATGATTGGACGGAACCTCAAGGCCAAGGTACTTAAAGCTCTCAACAACTTCAAGTGTCTCATTCTTGTACACAATGCATGGCTTCTCCTTTTGGTTGGTTTTCACAAGCATAACCTTTGTTTTGGATTCATTCACAATCAGCCCACTATGCAAGCAAAAGTTATCGAGGACAACCATAAGCTTTTGTGCATCTTCTAAAGTGTGTGCTAGAAGCACTACATCATCCACATACAACAAAATCATGATTACCGCATTGCAAATATTGACCTCTTCAATGCCTTCTTCTTGCATAAAGTCCAGTACCATTTGTTCCAATTGATCGATGCATAGACCAAAGAGAGTTGGTGACAACGGACATCCTTGTTTAACCCCAATAGCACTTACAAAAATTTCTAAAATTTCTCTTCCCATGCGCAATTGACAAATCACCTTCTCATAGATTCGAGAAACCGCAAGCATAAATTCACTTGGCACTTGGAGTTCTTCCATCCGAGTCTCCACAAATTGTTACGTGGGATCATATCAAAGGCTTTCTTAAAGTCCAACAATACAATCTCTTCCCTTTCAACCGACTTTCCTCCATGAGAATACGAAGAGTGACAAGATGATCAATGGTGCTATGGCATCGACGAAAAGCCGCTTGTCCTTTTGCACACTTGTCATTCTCTTCAACCCAATCACTCAATTTCATCTCCATTATGCACCCAAACAACTTTTCCTTAAGAGACCCAATCATTATAGTGCGATAGTTGTTTACAATATTTACATCCCCTCCTTTATGCAAAGGCTTAACCCAATTAGTACTCCAATCATAAGGTATACCATGTTGAATTGCAAGGTTAAACATATCACACATCCACTCATGGGTAAAATCTCCCATCCATTTGATAATCTCTGGCTTGATACCTTGAAGATCTCCCGCTCTGCGAGTGGCCAACTTTTCAAGCCCACCACATACATCCTCAATAGTAAAAAGAGAGGGCATACATGGGAGTGTACCATAAAATGTCATTTTTTCAGCATTTACTTGCTTATATAATTACCTACAATGTATGTACATACCCACAAGACTCAAGTTACCAAAATTCTCAACCCGCTTGCCCCTCAAGTTTCTCCAAAATCTTCCACATGCATGTGCCTTTTCTTGGACTTGAAAAAGTTGTTGCTTTACTTCCCATCTTCTTCTCTTATTTTGAATCAATGCCTTGTATGTATGCAAATGTCTTTGATAGTTGTCTTTGCATTAAGCTTTATCAAGGACTTTTGAGCATCTTGACATTCTTTATCAAACCACCTTTTGCGTGGTGTATCTTTGTTGATACCATGGAGATGATTTATGTCAAAACATTCTTCGGAACAAGAAAAAATAACTTTCTTCAAAGCTTCCCATTTAGTTTCCAATGGTGCGTCATATTGAAGGTTTGCCATCCATAACTTTTGCTCAACCATTTCAATGTACATTAGTGCACGGTTTGAAAACCAGACATAGTGATAATTTCTCTTTCCTTTGCCTGAGATTATCATGCTTAATTGCTTCTCCACATGAAAGGTCAATACATAAGGTCTGATGATCTGATTCTAGGGTCCATCGGCTAGACATAAAACTCTTTATGCGATACATGATGGCTTCGAAGAGTAGCATATAGTCAATCACACTGTCCCCATTATGTTTCCTACATGTAAATCCATTGGTTCCACTCCCCATAGATACACCATTGGCAATGAGCATACCCATGCTATTACACGTGTAAAAGTAACTTTCCATAGTGATCCAACTTGTTCTCATCCATTGAAGTACGATCATACAAGCGAGATTCCTCCAACTCCCTTGAAATGTATGGCATATCAAATTGTTGAGTATCATGTTGTAACGTTTTTGTGCAAGCATTCATATCCCCAAATACAATAAAGTCACCTTCATCTTTGAAATAAGAAATGTCCTCTTATAAATAAAAAAGTGGATGATCTCTATCCATGCAAGCATAAAAGGGGAATCTCGATGAGGAATGTAGCAACCGGCTACAAAAATGGGTACTCTTTTTGGTGTCATAATTTTCAGCCATACATAATGTTTGTACTTGTCATCTTTCATAATTGATACAAAATCCTCCAATCCTTTCTTAACCATACATGCTACCCCTCCTTGTGCTCTTCGTTGCTTGAGATTCTTTAACCACATCAATGAATGTACATTGTAATCCTCCAAGCCGTTAATCCTTTGTGTATCATGCTCCCAAGTTTCAACAAGAAGTATAACATCGGCTTTCCTTGTTAGTTCATCAATGCCAACCCTTGCCATGGGTATCCATTACAACTCCAAAAGCATCTTTTCAATTGTAACTCAATCTCATAGGTCACACATCCCTATTTTCTCGAGGGACTTGCCTCCTCCTTGGGCACATTTTCTTCATGAGAGATCTCCTTGTTTTTCTTATTCTTTTAATCATATGACTTGCGATACGTATTTTGTTGCTTAATAGTGCAATCTTTACATACAAAACATTTTGTATCCCTCAAATAGATCCAACTATTATCAAGGATAATCTTTTGTTTGGTCCCATCCGGCATGGTGCATAAAATTGGCCGTTCTCCCAAGCAAGGATCTGCTTTCTTCCCCACTCTATGTGCTCCATAGACCATAACTCCGAACATGCCAAAGTGGGTTTGGAAGAAATATTCGATAACAATGGCAAGAGAAGTAGGTGTCTCTAACTTCTCTTTGGAAATTCCACGAATAACAATGTTCTTGGAACGTCGCTCCCGTTCCTTCAACTCCTCCACATCCACATTCTCAACATTCTTTGTTTGAACCATAGCTTGCATGAGTGAGGAATTAGGAACCACTTCATTACCACATACATCAGCCCAAGACTTGTTTATGCATACATTTTTCATGTCGCATACATCCCGGCTCATGGTGTCAAATTTATCCTCTTTCTATACATGGTCATGCTCTACTTTGCTCATGTGCTCCTTCAAAGCATTCAAGTCCACAAGAGAGCGTTTACATTCCTTGAAATCCTCTTCAAGTTGCATCAAACGTGTTGTTTGCATCTCAAGTGTACTCTTGAGATTCTCATTCTAAACCACAAGTACCCTTAGTGTGCCATTCTCCATTGCAAGTGCTCGTAAGTCTTCCCCTTGTTTGTTTATGGTCTCTTGCAATGATACCAAGTATGCCATGATCATGGTTTCCGATGTCGTGGGTTGGGTGGTTGTGTTGCTATCTCCACACACACACACACACACACACACACACACACACACACACACACACACACACACACACACACACACACACACACAGAGTTAATGTTCAGAGAGGAAGACACAGAGCCCCTTGCTAGTGCGGGTGCTAGAGCCCATTGAGATTGAGAGGAAGAGATAGTCTCAACTTGAAAAAAGTGATGCACTCAAATTAAGTTTTCAATCGACTTACCCCTTTACCTGCTCTGTCCCTCTCCAACCCACATCATGCAATTAAGGCATTCCAAATAATGACATCCTGGATAATAAGCCCACCAAGAACTTTATTTGCTTACTTTATCTGAGAGAGAGAGAGAGAGAGAGAGAGAGAGAGAGAGAGAGAGAGAGAGAGAGAGAGAGAGAGAGAGAGAGAGAGAGAGAGGGAGATAAAGAGTGTGGAAAAGAAGATAGAAAGAGAAAGTAGGGGGGAAATAAAGGTAGATAGAGAGATATGGACCGAGAGATGGATTGAAGAGACAAGAAATTGATACTAATGAAGTCCTCAACCACCATGGTTTTCTCCAAGATTTACTTGATGATAGGGTAGCATATAGAGAGAGATTCATTGCTAGCTTTGGGTGTGTGGATTGTCTATAAATATAGCTTAAGGTGTCACCTAAAATATATTTTCATAGCCATTAAGCTCTAGCAAGATCTACCAACAATGGCTTCCTCTTTGTCATGCAAGGTGAGTTTGGTCTTGAGTATTGTTAGCAGTGAACCTTTGTTGTTTGATTGTCTTGAAGATTTGCCATGGTCAATACTATAGATTATGGAGGTTGTAGTAACATTGAGATACTTGCCATCATTTCCACTATGGATGGCAACATTCAGACTCAAGTGAAAGATGCACACTGTCGTGAGGGCAGGAATGCATGAAAAATTCATATTGGACACATCTGCTTCAAAAGTGTGGGGCAAGAGGTATGAAATAAATATTGCAAGTAGCCCAATGTGTACATTTGGTGACTTTGCAGAACGAGTGGCACAAAGCAGACCCTACATGGCCTGCAAGCATATTTACTTATTCTTTCTTCGCTACTTTGGCTTGGACCTAAACCTACTTCATGCGTTCAACTGTCATCGTACAACATAAAAAATAATTGTAATTAAGTTAGTTCGCTCACATCCCCTAGTGCCCATATGTAATTGTATGGCACAAACTGCAACAACTGATTTGATATTGTAATTCTTTTTTTTTTGGAATTCATGATATGAGATGGTGGATTGTGTCTTCTTGTCCTTCTCCTATGTTTGAAGCATAATTTTTTCCAATGCACATGTTACTTTGAATGTTCTATTGGATTGTGAAATAACAAAAAAAGCTTCCTCCAAAAAGCTCTCTCCACCTAGGCCGGAAATTTTTTTCCCTACAAATGCTATACCAGTGAAAGGCTTAGAAAACGCTCCCTCCAAAGCTCCCTCTAAAAGCTCTCTCCATTCCCATCCCCACCCAAGTCTATCCATGGGAATACGGGAATATGGACAATAGCCAATAGGTTTAGCAAGCAAGCACACTTTATTCTTGTCAAAAAGACTATTAAGGCACACCAAATGGCAACCCTTTTCATATCTCAGATTTTCAAACACCATGGATTTCCAACATCCATCTTGTCAGGTAGAGATCCTAGAATGACCATTAATTTTTGGAAAGGTCTCTTTGAAAATCTAGGTACAAGATTGAATGTCTCTTTGGCCTATCGCCCACAAACAGATAGCCAAAGTGAGATAGCCAATCTTACGATTCTTGATCTACTAAAGACTTATATTACAGAAGTAGATAAACGCTCACAATGGGAGAAAAACTTACCCCTTGTATACATACAACAATACTGCCCATATTACTATGGGAAAGGCACCTTTTGAGGTCATAGAGGGAAGACCAAAAAATCCCTTGCTACTTAAAGTACATGTGAAGATCTTCACTACCGATGAGTATTGCCGTGACCTACAAGAATCTTTCCAAAAGATTAAGGAGTCTATATCCATCTCTCAACACATGCAAAAAGATGGTGTTGTTAAGCACAAAAGGGCCTTAACGTTCAAAGAAAATGATCGTGTCATAATAATCAATATCTAATTGTCCTAAATGATTTTCTCATGTTAAACTGATCATTTAATATGGGAAAGTGCCAGGGGAGAAAAAGCTAGAATCTTGGTTAAGTTAGCAGACTGGCCATAGTAGGGATCCAAAGGAGGGAAAATAGGGATCCACAGGGGGGGCCATCTGCAAAAGAGCTATGTGCACCAATGGGCTTAAAAGACCCTAAGGTTCAGCCCATTAAGACTTCTAAAATGCTAAGGTTCCAAAATTCAAAGGTTTTGTCCAAAGGTCAAACATTAGGGAAATTGGATGCTTTGTGTGTGCCCCAAAAGTCTTCATCCATCCCTACATAGGAGGGGGCAAGCCTTGTAAGTAGGGGATGAGAGATAAACTCACACACACACACACACACACACACACACACACACATACACACACACACACACACAAGCTCCCTTTACACAAAGGGAATGAGGGACACATGTCAGCTCCCTCGCCCAGATGCCCACAAGGTGTACCCAAATCCTATTGGATGGCCTTGGAGGTGGACCAATGAGAATTAGGCTAGAGTAAATCTAGATTAATTAATTTAAAAACACTTAATAAATAGCCAGTTAGAATTAAGCTCTCTAGAAGACTATTGGACAGTCTCCCAAGGGGTCCAATGAGCATTCAGCAGCCCAATGGCTTGCCTGATTCCTTTTGTCCAGGAGGCAAAGGGATCCAATGAGAGTTTAGTTGCATTTATTAATTACCTAAAGCTCTCAAAAAAGGGGAAACGGGAACACATGTCAGAAGGCTATCACTTATGCTACTTAATTACCATTGGCTAAGCTTGGGGAGGTCCAATAGGATGCTAGCAAGAGCAAATAGCAAGATGGGTCGACCAAGAGAGAGAGAGAGGGGGCTGATTTTTCAAAGGCATTATCACCTACACACTCACACTAGCTCATGTGTGGAGTAAGAAGACTCTCTCTCCTTCTCAATCTTTAATGGAAAGCTTATCATCTACTCCAAGCTTGTGAGAAGGAAGGCCTACACCAACAACTCTTGGCTGTGTGATGCAAATCCAACCAAGAGCCAAGCTTCAATGCATGCTCATCTCCTCTACCATGCTAATTACTAAGCTAAGCTAAGCTAATATGAGTGATTATGTGAGGAGATGTACATCTTTCTCGTAAGAATACTCCTTCTTCCTCT
Organism: Adiantum capillus-veneris; assembly: GCF_014529385.1. Taxonomy (NCBI): domain Eukaryota; kingdom Viridiplantae; phylum Streptophyta; class Polypodiopsida; order Polypodiales; family Pteridaceae; genus Adiantum; species Adiantum capillus-veneris. The sequence goes on along the minus strand of NC_140947.1, from coordinate 72,924,988 downwards.
CAATCTACTCTCATACCCCGCTAGCTCTCACCATCTTTCAAGGTGTGTCAGGTCTTGGGTCTGAGACCGTGAGGGAATTGATGTTGTGTTTGATAAATGTTTTGCTTAGTGCATGAAGTTTCCATCTTCATTGCACTAGCTAGTATTGAAGGAACACAAGAAATTGTATTGTTTTGCTTAGTGCATGAAGTTTCCATCTTCATTGCACTAGCTAGTATTGAAGGAACACAAGAAATTGTATTGTAAAATGTCTCTCTTGATGGGAGAAACCATAATACAAAGCCTTTTGGAGGGGGGACCGGCTCCATGCAAATGTGGTCCTCAACTGTTGTCAATTGCTTAATTTCTCTCCTCTTTTGAAGTATTGTTCATGCTATCTAACTAGGTGTTATTGTTTTTGTTGCTCTCTCTCCACCCAAGCACTCTTGTAATTCTCATTAGGAAGCTATTCTAATGAAATGCTCACTATGTTCATGCTATTTTCCACTACAAACAAGTTACTAGGCCATTAAATGTTATATTGGTATCAGAGCACAAGGTTTCTCTTTTCTTGCTCAAGAAGGGAGGTCCTCAAGCTAGCGATAAATGGTTGGTACTATTAATTGCATGTGAGTAAGTAGAATAGGGATTTTTAAGCCTTGCAGTACGCCTGGCTTTGTGCAGTTAACGGGGCATCACTGTCGAGAGATATGGTCTTAATAGTGGAGTCCGACGGGGCTTGCCTACGGCTTAACCACTATTGAGCTATTAGAAGCTTGAAAGGAGCTGGTGTTGTTTTGGTGCTGAACAACCCTCTCTTCTATTCCTTGCAATTAATGGTATTCGAGGCAGGGGTACAGTAGCTTGAGTGCTTTTTCTAAAGGGGTAAAGAGGAGTAGCAACTAGGGCTTGAAGTGCCAAAGTACACCTACAAGTTTACACCTAAAAGTTGTTAGAATGGCTGACAATAGTAAAGATAGTGAGATTAATGTTCATAACTTTGATTTGGCTAATGAGCAAGCTACTAATGATGCCCCGATGCTTGTTAACTATCTTGTTTCCAGGCTTCAACAAGCCATGGGCAATCCATCCCTCCAAAGTGAAGTGCAACGGTAGCTTTGTGCTCATGGGATTCTCCAAGCTCCCCACCATGACGAGAGAACACCTAGAAAGCCTCCTTGCGAGACTTCCAAAAGAGGTCTCTCTTCGATTCGGGAAGAAGAAGAGGATCCATATGAAGGGCTTAGAAATTTGCTCCTTGATGATGCATATCCTTCTCAAAAGAGAACTCAAGAGCCTCTAGCAAAGGAACGAGAAAGAAGTGAGTCTCCCGCCACCTCGGCAGAGATGGCTCCATGAAGACGGCGGGCTAAATGCTCTCCAGCACCTCCAAAATGGAGAAGATCATCGCATACTTCTCCACACCATACTTCAAAGAGGGATGACAAAAAGCAAGAGAAGAAAAAGGCGAGAAAGGGGACACCCTCTTCTCCATCTTCTTCATCCTCTTCCTCTTATGAAAGTGATGGGTGGCGAAGACAAAGAAGATCACGGAAAGAAAAAGGCGAGGAAGAGGTCACCCTCTTCTCCATCTTCTGAAGAAAGTTATGGTGCAACCTTTGAACCAACAAAAACAAGAGGCCATAGGAAATCCTATGCTGCGTGGAAGAGGTCGTCAAGGCTCAAGAAATTCAAAGAGCGAGGGAAGAGCATCTCTTTCCTTACCTATGATGTCACTTTTGGTGCTATGGACAAAGTCTTGGCCTTTATCCAACAATTTGATGCGGCGTTCAGAGATGAGGGCTTCACGGAGTCCTCTAAGCTATGCCATGTAGCTTGCACTTTCAAAAGTCCTCCAGACAATGGAGGTCTAGCCTACGGGCCAACAGTGAAGCTCCATGAACATGGAAAGCTTTAAGAGCTTCCATTATGAAGCAGTTTTTGGCCACCGATGCCAAAGACAAAGTACTCATCGAATGGCGAAGCTTGAAGCTCTCTCCCTATGAATCCAGCCACAAATATGTAGACAAGTTTTGGGACCTAAAACTCAAAGCCATTGTCTTCAAAAAGTTGGATTTTGGAGAGAAAAAGCAGCAATTTTGTGCGGGCTTAACCAAAGAAATGGTGGAGTATGTCAACTCTCAAAGGCCACGAACCATATCAACGGTAATAGATCATACTATGGTAGCCTCTCAAATCAATTTTCAAACAGGGGCTAAGAGGAATTCTAAGCCCCCTGAAAACAAGGGTTCCAATGAGCCAAAGGGGAAGGACAATGTCCAAAAGTCTCCTAAGGGAAATTCCAACAAAGAAAAGGAGAAGGGAGTTTACAAAGGCAAAAATAAACTCTCTCTTGAAGAGCTTGAGCATTATCGCAAGGATAACCGGTGTTTCAAGTGCGGCGAACAAGGGCACGTGTACCACGCTTGTCCCCAAAAGAACAACTGCCATGATCCTCCTAGAGCTACCTTGGTTGAAATCCAAGAGGAGGAAACTTGCCACAAAGGATCTCCTCTATGCCATGCTTGGGGAAAGGTAAGAGAACATGATGCTTTTATTCTCTTTGACCGTAGTTCTACTCACAATTTTATATCTATATAGTTGGCCGCCAAGCTAGGCAAGCAAGCCTACGAGATGGGAGATGTCCTACCCACAGACGGTTCTTTCAAGGGGCAAGAAGCGTCAGTCACTCCCTTAATCGAGAAATTGAGGCTCCATGTCCAAAGCTATGTGGACAAAGAGGACTTCTTTATCTCTCCTCTCAACCATGAGGATGTAATCCTAGGGGCACCATGGTTTGATTGCATGAATGCCAATGTTAAATTCCCTGAAAGGAGAATCTCCTTTAAGTTCAGGGAAAAAGATATGTATACAGATGCTAAGGAAATGGGTAACACTATACCCATTGTACATACACAAGCTTTCAACAAGTCAATAAAGAGCTCTATTTCTGTGTACATGATTTTTGTTAAAGATTCTCAAAATGAACCTAATGTTTTAGCAAAAGAAAATACACAATCAAAAGGAACTAGAGTTATCCAATTTTCTCAAGGGGTTTCGAGATGTCTTTATTGACGACATCCCTTGTGAGCTACCTCCTAAACGAGGTAATGATGACCATGCAATTGAACTTCTTCCAGGAAGTTCACCGCCTAACAAACCTCCTTATAGAGTTTCTCAAGCTCAACAAGAGGATATTATGCGGCAAGTGCATGAGTTAGTTGAGAAGGGAATGGTTAGGCGTAGCTCATCTCCATTTTGTTCTCCTGTGCTACTAGTGCAAAATAAAGACGGCACATATCGTATGTGTGTCGACTATAGAGCACTAAATAGGATCACTATCAAGAATAGGTTTCCCATTCCACTGGTAGAAGACCTATTTGATAAGCTACAAGGCTCCACCTAATTCAGTAGGATTGACCTAAAATGTGGCTATCATCAAATAAGGATAATTGATCAAGACATTGTAAAGACCGCATTTTGCACTATGTTTGGTCTTTACGAATACATTGTCATGCCTTTTGGATTGACCAATGCACCAGCCACATTCACTTGCTTGATGGAGAAGTTATTCAGGCCTCACTGAACCTTTACTGGAGTGTTCTTTGATGATATCATCATCTACTCTAATTCATTAGACAAACACACGCAACACCTCCAGGTAATATTTCAAGTTTTAAAAGAGAATAAACTTTGTGTTAATCGAATTAGGTCAAATTATCTCTCAAGATGGCATCCAAATGGATCTATCAAAGTTAGAGGTAATAAAAGGATGGCCTAAACCAAGGAATCTTCATGAATTAAGAAGCTTTATAGGTATGTGTGCATACTATAGAAGCTTCATAGAAAAGTTCTCACTAATAGCAAGACCATTACATGACCTAACAAAGAAAAATGTTAGGTACACATGGTCTGCCAAGGAGAACAATGCTTTTGAAAATCTTAAAGAAAAGCTACCAGATCTCTCAAAGCCATTTGAGGTCCAATGCGATGCTTGTGGTGATTGCCTTGGAACTGTTTTGATTCAAGAAGGGCATGCCATAGGCTATGAAAGTCGAAGGCTGGAACTTGTTGAGCAAGCTCTAGGAATATATGAAAAGGAACTCCTCGCAGTTCTGCATGCCTTAGACTCATGGAAGCACTATTTATTGGGGACTCCTTTCATTCTACGAATGGATCACCAAAGTCTTAAGTACTTCATGACATAGACCAAGCTCTCCGACAAACAAATGAGGTGGGAAAATTTCCTTTTGCAATTTCATTTTCATAGTGTTCACATTGATGGGAAGCATAATCAAGTAGCCGATGCACTCTCAAGATGGCCGAGAGTGAATGCGGTTTCCATAGCAACTCACAATGATCTATCTTCTATGATAGATGAGTATGCTATTGATACCGATTTTAAAGATGTGATTTCAGCCCTTGCACTAGGGAAGAAAGAGGAACCATTTACTTTACAAGATGGTTAACTTCTCTATGGTAATAGACTACGCGTTACTAGCTCAGTACATGAGAAAGTAATGTATGAATCTCATGCTCCTCCTTATGCAGGGCATAGAGGGATTCAGTCTACGTAAAGGGGATTGAAACATATTTCTATTGGCCTACCATGAAAGCAAACATACAAGAGTATGTTTCTAAATGTGCGGTATGCCAAAAGACGAAGTTTGATAGAGGGAAGCAACTTGGATTGCTTCAACCTTTGCCAATTCCTAATTTACCATGGGAGAGCATATCCATGGATTTTATCTTTGGGTTGCCTAAGTCTATCCATGGGAATACGGGAATATGGACGATAGTAGACAGGTTCAGTAAACAAGCTCATTATACCTGTCAAAAAGACTATCAAAGCCCATCCAATGGCAACCCTCTTCATTTCACAAATCTTCAAGTACCATGGCTTGCCAATGTCCATACTATCGGATAGAGATCCTAGAACGACCAGCAATTTCTAGAACGGTCTCTTTGAGAATTTAGGACCAAGGCTAAACTTCTCTTCGGCCTATCACCTGCAAACGGATGGCCAAAGTGAAATAGCTAACCTAACAATTCTCGATCTACTAAAAGCCTATGTATGGGAAGTAGATCAAAGATCCCAATGGGAGAAGTACTTACCCTTAGTGGAGTATGCCTACAATAACACTATACATACTTCCACGGGAAAAGCACCTTTTGAGGTAATTGAGGGAAGATAAAAAAGTCCCTTTCTACTTAAGGTACATGGGAAGATCTTCGCTGCAGATGAATATAGCCAAGACCTACAAGAATCTTTTCAAAAGATTAAGGATGCTATCTCTATCTCACAACAAAGGAAAAAGGTTGCTGCTGACAAGCACATAAGAGCCCAAGCCTTTAAAAAAAATGATTGGGTCTTACTCAAATTTCCCAAGGCTCGATGAAGGCACACAACATGCAAGAATCCTACGGGACACCAAAAGTACTTTGCTAAGTTAGCAAAAAGGTACTATGATCCCTTTCAGATTCTTAGGCCAATCAATGAGAAGGCCTATCAACTCAAGTTGCCTAATCACTGGCTCATACACAATGCTTTCCGTGTGAGCTATTAAAGCCTTACCAAGGAGATCCACCTCAAGAACCATCTACTGAAGACCCATCGGAGATCGGGGACCAAGAAGAGGTGCTGCAGCCCGCCGAGTCCATTCTCCGACATGAAGGCTAGGTACTAAGAGGCGGTAAGACTATCCGATGATATCTTATTAAGTTTAAGAATTATCCTTTTGAAGATGCTAGATGTCCCTAATGTTTGACCTTTGGACACAACCTTTGAATTTTGGAACCTTAGCATTTTGGAAGTCTTAATGGGATGAACCTTAAGGTCTTTTAAGCCCATTGGTGCACATACCTCTTTTGCAGATGGACCCCCCTTTGGATCCCTATATTCCCTCCTTTGGATCCCTACTGTGGCCGGTCTGCTAGCTTAACCAATATTCTAGCTTTTTCTCCCCTTGCACTTCCCCATAGTAAATGATCAGTTTAACATGAAAAAATCATTTAGGAGAATTAGATATTCTAAAGGGGTCCAATGAGAATTTATATATTATTTGATTTAATTGTTAAAAGCAATTTCAATCCCTTCACTCAAAGAGGAAAAAGAGTACACTTGTCCAAATGCTACCATGGTTGCTTGATATGCACTATGCATGTGATTGGCTAGGCCTGCAGGGGTCCAATCAGATTCAGGGATGAACTACAAGGAGGGGTCGACCGAAGCAAGCTGGGGGTGTGCTTGGGGGTATACTCTCTCTCACACACACTCACATGCTTTCATTCTCACTTTGTGAAATTGCAAGAACTCAATCTCCTTCTTCAAGCTAGAGAAGTTGAGAGCCTACACCAACAACTCTTGGCTATGGAATGCAATTCCAACCAAGAGCCATGCTTCAATGCTATGCTAGCCATCTTATTCATCTCCATTACTATGCTACTATGCTATGCTAAGCTCTATGAGTAATGATATGAGAGGACACTATTTCTTTCTTGTAAGAATACTTCTTATTCCTTTTCCCTACCCTCATTCCCTGCTAGCTCTCTCCACCTTCGAAGGTGTTTGAGGTCTTGGGACTGAGGCCGGAGACAAGTTAATGATTTTATTCTAAGTTATGGGCATAATTGTGGTGCATGAAGCTCTCTATCTTCATCGCACCATCAAGGTATCAAGGAACACAAAGCTTGTATTGTACCGAGTCTCTCTTTATGGGAGAAACTATAATACAAAAGCCTTTTGGAGGGGGGACTGGATCCACATAAATCCGGTCCTCAACTATTGTCAAGTTCTCTAATGCTCTCTCTTGCAAAGTATTGTTCATGCCAAGTTAATTAAGTATAATGGGTATGTTGCTACCTCTAATCAAGCTCACCCTCTATTTTCGCAAAGTAGTCTCATAAAAATGCTCACAATAGTTTTCATAGTCCATAGTCCATTTACATTACAAGCATTGTACTAAAAGGGAACAAATCTCTGGGTGAGTTTAGAGTCTACACTGTGGCTCTCACTAATAATGAGCCAAGATGGTTCATGCTGGCAAAGGAACTCAAAGTAGAATCGTGACCAAAGGTATATTAGCTGGTGAATCTAGTAATACCCTTAGTGTAGGTACACTCAACCTCTCAAAATGCCAAGAACTGTTCCCAATCTAATTCCTTGCTCATTAGAGAAAGAGGGGCCGCAAACATACTGCTTTTGAGTGCTATGATGGAAGGCTTTTATAGACGAATTTCAAAACACTTTATATAGCCTATGTGCTATGCCTAGAAGGTTTTACGCTCGAGGGGGGGGGGGGGGGGGGGGGTCACTTAATAATTATGTGACTATCACGTGAGTGTAGTAGGAGGGGCTATTAAATTTTCTTTTTTCGCACATTTTTACATACAGAAGGGAATCTGCACATTTTTACATACAGAAGGGAATCGTGAAATGGAGCTGGGAATTTTTTTTACAGATTGAATAGGATAAGGGTGTATTTTATTCGTCAAAACTTTACAAATAAGGAGTTTTATAAATAGTCCTTGAACGAACGCAATATACACAATTTATACATAGTGACCACCCTGAAGTTTTACGTGCTATGACTAGATGCTTTTTTCTTGTGATGGATGCCTTTTTAGATGGGCTGTTGAATGCTAAATCATGAAGAGTTCAAAGTGGGAGAGGGATCGCTACTAGGATAAAAATTAGGTGTCGACCCTCAACTGCAAAGTCGGGAACTATCTCTCTCTCTAACTCTCACTCTCACTCTCACTCACTTTCTCTCTCTCTCTCTCTCTCTCTCTCTCTCTCCTTTCTCTCTCTCTCTCTCTCTCTCTCTCTCTCTCTCTCTCTCTCTCTCTCTCTCTCACACACACACACACACACACACACACACACATGCTTGGCAAACATGGCTTCTCTCACAATTGCATCACATCGTAGATTGGCTTCTTCTCTCAAGCAGGAGCTTCAAGGAGAAGCATCGAAGGATCTATGGATCATGAAGATGAAGAGGGCCCTATGAATGCTGCTCCTTCCTTGCGTCGAGTCTTTGACTTAGACAATGCAACATGTCAAGCATAGACAATAAAAATCACATAAGTCAAGGACAAGAAGAGTGAGAAGCACGAAACATTTTCCAAGGCCTCAAAGGGAATGGTGTTGAGCTTTGTCCAAATTTTGCGACACAAGAGTGAGCAACGCAAAGTAAATACCTTGGTAAAGAAATGCAAAGGCCGTCACTTGTATGAGCATCAAACTGACGTCTAGGCCCACACGGCCCAAATGCCACAAATATTTCATTTGTGGAGCTAACTTTTGGTGGTAATCTGATCATGAAGCTTCCCCCCACCAAAGTTTTGTTGCCCTTTATGTTAGCAGCAAGCTAACCAACGTAACATGATTTTATTAAAAAAACGCTTATTATTTTGATAAATCGAGAATATTGTAACTCCTATTTTTCAGGTGGATATTGTAATCAATGAGCCGGGGCTATAAGCTTCTAAATTGTATCAATTTATCCTTAGTTAGAATTCTCAGATTATTAGTTTTTGACCAAAGAAACCTTGGCTAAGGTATAAAAGTAATTTTTGTAAGTTATTGTTAAGGTTTGGATAATAGAAACACAGCATGAGTTAACGACGCTCACTTCTCTCCTTCTTGCGCTTCCTACTCCCATCCCAATTGTCACATTGCAGTGCTGTCTGTTGTGTTGCAACCGTAGGTAAGAGCTCTACGCATTGAGGTAAACATATCATGGTAATCTATAGCTTTTTGCGTCGCCGACCCGCAACCTAATTTCATCATAAGTAGGAATTTAATCTAGGAAATCACAAAGTAAGCATAGGCGGGGTATTGAGGCATCATTGCTAAGCATTTAGATGCATTCGGGGTTAAAAAAAACTAGGTCAAAAACTCACTGCTGTTAATAATCGTGATTTTTTACTTCTTTAAAAGTGGATTTGAGACCATAATCATGTGTGCTTAGGTCTTATATACTTTTCCTTTAAGTTTCATAACATTTGGATGTCATTTGATGTTGTAACGGTCATGTTTTGTTTGCCAATTTGTGATTAGATTTTGATGGCTTTGGTCATTTGAGTGTAGCTTGTGTTAGAGGTGAGTTTTTTGTTGTTTTCCAAGAGATTGACACCCTCTTGTAGCCTCTATGCACTAGTCAAGTCAGCTTCATCCCATGGATTGACAATTATGTTTGTGGTTCTCGCTATGTCTGCAATAAGATAGGAGTGAGGTTAGAAACCCATCCCACATTTGGCGCCGTTGCAAGGGATGAACAGACCTAAACTAGAAAAAAACAAGAGCGTCTTGTGTAGCTGTCCTTTAACTTCCTCTAGGATCACCTAGAGTAAAACTTTGTCTTTAAATCCGCATAGGTTAAGACTTTCGTCTTTTACTGTGTAAAGGGAGCTTAGGAGTAAATTGTACTTGCTAAGTACCTTGTAGGATTGTAGGATTAGGTTAGGATTTTGAGAATGATTGATGGAAAGACAAGTCATAAGATCAATGCTCAGGAAACCATAAAAAAACAAAAAAAACAAGTGTTGTGGACACTTTCCAGAACCCAATTGCAGAAGAACCTAGGAGTAGGGTACGCAGAATCCGAGGTGGGATCTCAAAACATTGCTCACTCCAAAAGAATCATCTGTGAGTTGTTTATGTGAAGTTTTTCAGATCTATGACTTGAAACAACACCAAAAGACTATCAACCACTGGATCCGACTAGAAAGTATGCTCTAAAAGTTGTATGAACCAGTGGGTAAGCTTAAAGATGCATTTGAGGTAAATTTTCAAGAGTTTGCAAAAACCTATATTATTTACATTTTCTTGAGAATTTAGGCCAAATTAAGTTTTGACTTGACCTAGAGGCTTAAAACATGTCATAAAAAAATTGTCCATTGGAAAAAATTGCAAAAAGTGTTTATTTTAGGCCAAAAGTAAATAATCGCGATTATTTACTTTTAGCTCAAAATTGACCAAGGTTGATACAGAGACTCTATGCATGATTACAAACATCTTTTTGTAAAGGCTCATAGAATTTGGATCACAGAACATACCAAAACCTTGATAAAAGCTAAAATTTATACTGATTGTCGAGAAATTGAGTTTGAAACTTGACTCAGAGGCTTAGTTTGAAGTGTTGAACATATGTAAATTCTCATATGACAAAAAAGATGCAAAAATTTGCTAGTCTGATGTAAATAATCGTGATTATTTACTTTTGTCCTATTTTTTAAGCATAGCACAAGTTTTATCATGTTCTATTGAGCCCTCATATCAAATTTGGTAAGATTTGGATGATTAAAGTGGAAATTGTGGCCAAATTTGAAAAGTCAGTCTGCAGACACAAAACTATTGACAAATTGAGCAGAACTTATCCAAATTTGGTGAAACTTGGCAAGGGACCTTAAGTTGAGTTGCTTTAACCAGTTTGTATCAACATTTTGGCAGAAAGTTGCAAATAATTCCCAGAAGTAAATAATCGGGATTATTTACATCTGTCCCAGATTTAAATATTTTTGCATATTTGAGTATACCACAAGGTCAAGCATATCAAGTACACTCCACAAATTCAATTTGGTGAAATTTGGATCACAAAAGTGAGACTTAAGCCAAAATTTTAAAAACTGAGTCCACGGACACTAAACAGTTGATAACTTGGGCAAATCTTGTTTAAATATAGTGAAACTTGTCCAAAGACTGCAGCAAGGTGTTTATATGGAAAAACAAGCCTAGAAATTGAGAAAATGTGAGAAAAGTAAATAATCCAATTATTTAGTTTTGAGCCCCAGAGATAAGACTTTGGACTTTTTGAGCTTGTACAGTGTTAGAACAACATAATACAAGGCCACTGGTCAAGTTTGGGTTCCGTCGGATCCAAATTAGTACATGTTAACTCAGTTTTTAGGTTGCAGATTAGTCCTTTAGCTCTTTGCAAGGGTAAAATCTGAAAGTCTCATTGCCGACTCACTTAGCTCAGATTGAAGTGATATACATAGACCACTCACAATAGTTAGGAAAACTTGTATAGTCTTTGTGAAAAAAATGCTAACTTGGTTAAAATTGACACAGGAACTAGGTTGCAGGCAAAGAATTGAGAGCTTGACAGGAGTAGCATTCAAGTCAAGTGGAAAAATGGATAACAATTTAATCCGACGGTAAGTACTCTATCAAGGGCTTACCAAGTCTATATGAACCTTAGATCTGGTCGTATACTAGCAAATCAAGGCATATTTGGAGAGATTGCTAGTAGAGTATCCACCAACGAGAGTGTGAATCAAGGTGATCACTTGAGAACTATCTTTGAAGAAGTTTCAGACACTTGTTCAGACTCAACATCTGAAATGTCTTCCTATTCGACTGAGTCAGGAGCCAAAACGATAATGTGATATAAGCACATACTCACCTTTTATAAGACTAATGGCCATGGAGCTCAGGTTTACCTGGATCCTAATGAGGAGTATGCCATTCGCATTGAGGACCATGACATAGAGTTTGAAGAGGAAATCAGAGCAAACAAACAAGGAAAAATGTATATGGAGAATATTGAGACTCAGTATTTAAAAGTTGAAAACCGTGATGTAATAGACAAATGGAGGTTAGAAGTGAATACCATAATTCCAGATATGGCAGCAAAAGAAGGTCCATCGACTTTAGAAATCGAGGGATACGATCAAGTTGATCTGAAAACTTTCAAACGACTTAGCAGGGATAATCCTAGGATCGGAGTCTATTGTTGGGAAGATAGGAACGTCAAGGATATTTTATGGATCTCTCATGCCAAATTGGGGCAGTTAACACCCATGAAGATCACCTATATCTTCAAAATCAAAGATAAGGGTTCAATAGATCTACCAACTTACCTATTTCGGGATTGTTATAACAATAATTTTGTTATGATGAGTCATGAGGAGGTAGAACAGAACAAATACCAAAGGTACTCTATAAGAGATTGGATATTGGGCCAAGGACCAGAAACTATTCCAAGAGAGGAACTCCGCAAGAGATCTTTTGGGAGTAATGTTAAAAAACTCGAACCTACCTCATCACGAAGAAAATTGAGTGACATTAAAGCTAGTCCAGGGCTACATGAGTCACTATTTCCAACAGATTGGTTTGAAGGACTCGAGATAAGACCAACTGCTAGAAGAGTTGGAGTTGAGCCAAATAGACACGTCAGACCAGCTGATTTTCAAAAACCGGTCAAAAAATACAGTGGATCTGGGGATCCATATGACCATTTAGCTAGCTTCAAGCAAGTGCTAAGGGAAAAACGAATATTTGATTTCCACACTCAATTTGAAGGATTTGGAATGACATTAGAAGGAAAAGCATTGACATGGTCCCAAAACATTCCACCAAGGTCAATCACGGACTTAAATACATTAGCTCAAGGATTTGTAGCTACATGTTTCAAAATTGGGATCAAACATAATATGGTATCTCAAATCTATAGCTTCAAACAGAAATAAGGTGAGTCTGTTAGGGATTGTGCAACTAGAATGAAGCAATACATTGCAAGATGCCCAGAATTAGAAATACCAGCAGAAGAAAGATTAGTCTTTTTGTTTCTAGAAGGATTTCTAAACAAAGAACTTCATGCTATATTGTATAGCAAGAAGTATATGACCCTAGAAGAGTGTGTATTAGATGCTATTGACTTGGGAGACAATTGTGATAATTTCAATGAAGAAGATGTCCCTAAGGATACTCAGAGTGAGAAAACAACATCCACAAAACCAACACAAGTGGGAACGACTCTTGCAGCACCACTACAACCATAGAAGACATACTCGAAAGGATGAATGAAATGATGATGATTAAGATGCAAAAAGCACCTATGAGAGGACCAAGGTAAGGGTTACCTCAACAGGGACAACCAATTAAGCCACAAAAGTGGTGTGCTATTGAGGGTAAATGGGTGAATTATGAGACCAATGAGTGCTATTATCGACCAAAGTACGATGGAAATGTTCAATATGTACCCATGAGGCCACAAGGATAACCCATGTATCAGCCTAATATGGACCTAGCACAAAGACCACTGGTGGGTATGGAAAGACCACAACCAGTGTTGGGTCAACAACCTCCATATCCTGGACATCATTTTGTGCCTGTAAAGTACATGCATTCAGAAGGAGTCATAGATGAACAAGCACTAGTGCCTGTTACACCTTATGTAGAGCCTAGTCCATCTACAGTAATGGTAGAAGGAGAGTGGCATAATTCACATCCACCTTCAATGGAAGAACCTGTGACTTATACTACACCAAAGCTTACACCGATGTACTATGCAGCTAATCAAGGTGTTAGACCTCCAATGGTAAGACTTATGGTTAAGCCAAGGACCGAAAACTACCATAATTGTGGTGTAGATGATCATTGGGATAATGAATGCTCAGAACCCAACAAGAACATTAAGCCAATTGAATATTTTTGTACACAATGTTGCAAAAAAGGTGGACACTTCCCTGAAGACTATCCAAAAAATACGTTAAACAAGGGAAAAGTAGTGGTGAATGTAGTCCAAGTGATACCTAGTAGCCCTTCAGAGAGTGAACCTATTGTTCCAATCAAGGTGATCACTAGAGCTTAGGCTAAGAAAAAGAAACATAACTCCTCTGATGAATCAGAGAATACTAAAAATTCCTCTTCAAAAGACCAAGAAAAGAAGAAGTCAAAGGTATGAGATGGAAAAACAGAAACAAAAGGATGAAATTGAAGAAAAAGCCAAGAAACTATTCCAAGAAAAAGTGAAAGAAACTAGGAGTGAAATCAAGGAAACCACAATGAAATTTGGAGGATCAATTTTGGTAGACAAATTTTTTGAGCCAATCAATGCAGCCTTGGAAGCTTTCCAAGTGGGACTTAAAGCAGGCCAAAAAATGTAAAACAAATGGAAAAATTATCCTTCTCCAAATATGGAAGCAGCTAAGCTTGAAGCTTATCAAAATTTGGTAAGAATTACTCAAGAGATGTTGGGAAAACAAAAACCCAAGCTTGAGAGTATAGAAAAACATGAGGTGCTTGTGGTAGAAACATGAGGAGCTTGTGGTAGAAACCACTAAAGAGCAAATTTTGCTTGCATTGCATGGTTTTGATCCTTACATGTTTTTATGCATCGATGCATGCTCCAAAATTGATTTGAAGCAAAACGGACATCATTTGCCAGCAATTTAGACACATGACATTTCAGAACGAAAAATTGTGGAATTTTCTAACTTTGACATTGTATTCTCCTATAAGGTGCAGTGCAAGCGACTGAAAAAGCAAAGAAGAGGATGACTCCAAAAGAAAAGCTACACGAATTTCCACCATACCAGTTGGAGCTGAGCTCTATGAAAACGGCAAAGGCAACCTACCTATCCAAAGAACAACTCGAAGAAAACAACACTACAGGCTTCACCGGCAGCATGTTCAAGAGTGAAGATGGAAACCAAGTAGAGTTACAAATGCTACCGAAGGAAGTTTATGACGTAGCCGCAAAGCCAGACACTAAAGAAGCCAACAAAATAGTGGAACTTGAAATTTCCAGTGGGCTATTATCCACTATCCAAGAGGATGGATCTGCTCAGATCATGGATCACAAGGCGAGAAAGTTGAAGTGGTTATCAACAAGGACATAGTGGCCGAGGCACTAAAGCTGCCAACGAAAGGTATGACAATGAGAGTCAGGGATAGGAAGATGACTGGTACATTCACTAAGGATACAGCTACCGCCACTTTCTCTGACCTAATACTGAAGTAAGTGGAGGATCCTACCCGTCTTTATCACCAACACTTCCACTTCCTCTCAAACAGACCACCAAGATACACTACTCCTAATCATGCGGTTGCAACCACTTTCACGCAAGTGTTGAAGTCAACAACCAGGCAAACAATAGATCATGTGCATTACGTGCTTACAACACTCAAGAGCACAAAGAAGAAAGTAAAGATAACTTATTTGGGCGCTCCAAAAGTTCTAACATGAATCGCATACCATGCTATTGGAATGGCCGATAACTTGTCACCAGCCCCATATCAGAATACATGGATAGATAGTCTCAGCTCAACCCTCTCCACGAACCACTAGATCAAAAAAGAAAAGGGTAAATCACATGAAGAATCAATAGAAAGCTCACATGAAGCCCACAGCAGCGAAAGCTTTGACAATGAGGAAAAGAGGACACATTAGGAGATTTCGGAGGTCATTTGTAGGGCCTTCTAAGAAAATATATTTCTCTCTCTAGAAAATGTTCTTAAAATATACTTGCACTTATTGCGTATGTCCAAAACGACAACTGAACACTCTAAAATGTGAACCTAACTTTTCAATCCTTGAAAACGATCACTTTTTCATTCAATGCGTATGTCGTTTTCATGAAGTACACGACGCTCATTCAATATAGCTTTCGTCATCATTGAAATTTAAAAAATCATAAAATTATCAGTTTGTGCTAGAATTTAAAGTTTTTGACACCGCCAGTGCGTCCAAAATGACCAAAAACTTTCAAAACGTCTATCTACTTGCCTCAATCTGACACCCAGAGAGGGAGAAATTGTCAAAATATCCGTAAAAGGAGAATTTGCCTCACGGCGCGCGGGGGGCCATCTGGAAAATTCCAAATGGCCCTCCATGTGCCGTGAGGCAAAAAATAAAAAAGATGGATCACAGCACGCAGAGGGTCATCTAGAATTCTCCAGACAGTCTGTCGCACGCCATGATCCAAAATCCCATTTTTAGGGGTTTTTTGGCGATTCTTCCTCTCCGAGTGTCAGATTGAGGCAAGTAGATAGGCATATTTTACGTTTTTGGACGTTCCGGACGCATTGGCGGTGTCAAAAGCTTCAAATTCCAACACCAATTGATAGTTTTGTGTTTTTTAAAAATTTCAATGATGACGAAAATCATATTAAATGAGCGTCACCTACCTCAAATTTACATTGAATGAGAAGGCACCCGGTTTCAAGGACCACTGACACCTTTTTTATATTTTTCTTAATATCATACTATTTTTCTACGTAACGTAGGCTCTTCTTTCATTGGAGGAGCGCTTTTTTCTCTCTCTTCTAAAAGGCCCTCCAAAAGACCTCCGAAATCTCCTAATGAGGAGGAAGAAAATGAAAAAGAAAGCAGTGGCAAGAGTTTTCGCTCAAAGGAGTTTCTTGAGCATATGTATGCAGAAGCCGAAGCCTTGAAGATACAAGAAGATCTAGAAGCAAAAAGGAAAGCAAGAGAAAAGTCGGTTGAGCAACAAAGACAAGTAGAAGTTGCACAACAACCTGAACCACAACATGAACAAGGAGAGATGTCTTCAAGACCCACTTCACCCACTACGGAACCAGAAGACCATCCAATGCCAAGTTCAATCCCTTCACCAACTTCTAAATCCATTGAAGGCGAGGAAACAAAAGGAAAAGAGAAACAATAGGAGGAAGCCAGTTTTGAACAGCCCATGGAAGCAGACAAAGATGAAGTTGGACCTTCTACAACAACACAACCATAATCAGGTGAAGCAGCTACAAAGCCTCAAGAAGAATTGACTGAAACATCTATGAAACCACAAGCAGAACCCACTGCACCGTTGAAAGATCCGGAAGCCAAATTTGCTGGAACTTCTAAATAGCCTCAGGTAGAACCTGAAGAATGGGAAACAAGGGATGCAGTCATCATTCAATTAATGAGTATGCCAAGCAGATGCAGATGATGACAAAGAAGATGCGAACAATAGAGCTTAGCCACAGTGCTAAAGCTAAAGAGTTGAAATAGGTAATACATGCTCTACAAGGTGATCTCAAGGACAAGATGAACATCATTGATGATCTCCAAGAACAGATCAAAGAACTAAAAAATGAAGTTGAACAACACCAAACTGTCAAGGAAAGGCATCAGAAAGAGATGGAAGATTTAGGAATCTCCTCACGAAGCTGTCAGATGCATGTAAAAGCAAGGATCAACAACTAATGGAAGTGACCAACAAACTTTTAGTCACTACCCAGCCAATCCAAAAGATCAAAGTGCAATTAGATGTAGCCAATGCCTCATTGTAATACTCCGACCAAAGAATCAATGACCAAGCGACATTCCTAAGGCAAATAAGGAAACCCAGTCGTAGCTTCACTCAAGGGGATAGATAAAGTCTACAAGACTTTGAAAAAAAGAAACAAAGACCTGGAACTCGAGTTGAAGCTAGAACAGAGTTGAAGCTGGAACAGACACAAAGACGAGACATTGCCTTAATGTGAGTACAAAGGGAAGAGCAGCTGCTCAAGGAGATAAAGGATTTAAAAAGAGCCAACCAGTTGCTGAAAGAAGGGCATACGGAAGCTCAAGAGGAGGTAGGAACCTCTGAACAGCCATTTATTGACATACCATCAGTCTCCTTTGCGGATATGGAAACACAACCAACAGAAGGGCAGATTGGAGATTCTGAATTCCAAGTACCAATCACTGAAGAAGAACACGTGCCAATGGTCCAAATTTCTAAAGCTGAAGATGCATTGAAAGAGCAGATTGTCCATGAAGTGGATGTTGAATGGAAAGCAGCAATGGATGGGGAGTTGAGAGTTCTTCACTCAGTCAATGTAACACAGCTCACTCCCAACCAAATCAATGCTTAATGGCATCAACAGTCGCTGCCCTACCCTTTGATAAAGGTGGATCTACTGCAAGTCAATGAAAGACTGTACAAGGATATGCAGGAAGAAGGGTCAGATGCTCTTTACCCCCAATGGAGGAACAACTGGCTCAACAAAAACTCAAGGTACCTCATTCTATTTACAAGAGCACCTGTAGTAATACAAAAAGACCCTACATTTTGTCATGTACCAAGGGTAAGGACATGGCCAGCACATGAAGCATTGAGGAAAAAGAGACAAACTTGGCTCAACTACCCGAGATTTCCAGCTCCAGCGCAAGGACCAACAACTCAGGAATCATGGTGAAAATCCTAACGGGTGCCATGAACTTCTTCAAGAGCCTCCTTGACCTCTCATATGCAATGCTATATAAAATCTGCAGAATGCTGCTTACATGCATTCAATATTTTCATGAGCCTGAGCAAGCAGGAGCCCCATGGATGTCTTTCTTAGAAGGTAACAAAGGCTTGTGCTATGATTTGAGCAGACAGCCTTCAGAAGTAGTCCTCTATGGTTTCTACGCCAGATGTATGTTCTTGCCATCAAGCAATATGTTGGCATTCGAAGAGGCTTTTTATACAGGATTCTTCATATGGCGGACAAAGTTTTTCGGGCCAATGATCAGCAATCTGACATCTAGGTTTGTTGGCTATTCTGTCATCAAACTTGAAAACAAAGTCACTATTCAATTTCTGCAAGTCGTTGACAAAGAAAGACGCATCAGATATGAGAAAGCTCTACACGCACTTAAAGACCGCCTCGCCAGCCCTCAACCGGACGACTATTTCAGCCCATGAAACTATGTCAAGGGACGACACAGTCGGAATGTTAGCAGCAAGCTAACCAATGTAACATTTTTCGGGAGATTTTATTGTAAAAACACTTATTCTTTTGATAAATCGAGAATATTATAACTCTTATTTTCCAGGTGGATATTGTCATCAATGAGCCGGGTCTATAAGCTTCCAGGTTGTATCAATTTATCCTTAATTAGAGCTCCCAGATTGTTAGTTTTTTACCAAAGAAACCTTGGCTAAGGTATAAAATCCAATTTTTGTAATTTATTGTTAAGTTTTGGATAATAGAAACACAGCGTGAGCTAACGCCGCTCACTTCTCTCCTTCTTGCACAAGTCCTACTCCCATCCCGGTTGTCACATTGTAGTGTTGTCTTCTGCGTTGCAACCATAGGTAAGAGCTCTACGCATTGACGTAAACATATCATGGTAATCCATAGATTTTGACATCACCTTAGTTTCATCATAATTAGGAATTTAAGCTAAAAAATCACAAAGTAAGCATAGGAGGGGTGTTGGGGCTAGAAACCCATCCCACACTCTAGGAGGCCGCCACCTGACATTTACAGCCTTTCCTTTGATGGCCCAACCCCCTACGCTCACCAACATTCATACTATTCTTTGCGCTAAAAGCAAGTCTCTAGACGAGGAAAGTAAGCATTCTTATTCAACCCTTTTTAGTGCCTTGATGGCATATGAATAATCAAAGATTTTTAAACGGAGCTTGACCATGAGGCTATGTTAATTGAAGAGGAAGAGCACAGAAGTAGTGGTGATGGAAGACATGATAAAAAAAAGTGATTGTGATAGTCGAGCAAAAGTTGCAGAAGAGATCATGATAGATATTGTAATAGACATGATCAATACGATGATGGAGATCATGGTAGAAAATATAATGGAAGCAGTGGTGATGGTAGACAATATCATGGAAGCAATGGTGATGGTAGACATGTTAGCAGAAATAAATGTGACATTTGATACAATGGAAGAATTCGTGGAAGAGATGATGATGGAGACTGCATTAGACATGATTGACACCATGATGAATATCGACATGATCCAAGGTAAGAAAGACAAAGAGACCATGCCAGAGAAGATGAATATAGAAGGGATTGTAGCCATAGGGATGGTGATTGAAGGATTCACGGAGAGGATGATGATCGCATGGATAAATACAAAGGATATGCTACCACAGTGATGATGCTGATAAATGCAAAGACTAGAGTAGAAGGCATTGACATGATAGCTCTTCAAAAAGGCACCAATCACACGAACTTGAGCAAGTTTTATTGGTGGTTTATTAATATTAACAAACTTTGGCCCCACTCCTATCCGAAACAGACTTAGCCATGGATGCACTGCTCATCAATTGATGGCTCAAGCTCCATAACACTACAAGGTCCGTTATCTGCATCTAATTCCCCATGCCTATGCGTTCTTGGTCCAACACATAAACCCTATAGGGCGGGGCACGAGTTTCTTTTCTTATAATTTTTGGAGAGACCATAGTGCCAACTCTCCACTATACTTTTGTATGGCACTTCTGCATGACATGCACTCTGTATTTATCATTTTCACTCTGTGACACTTCATTGCAAGACAAAACGTTTAACTATTCACATTGCTTTTATATAGCTTGACGCAAACATTGTCCTCCGGCTTGCACAATTGGACGACACCTATACACGATTATCAAGTCGATAGTACAGTTTAAGTTTAATAGCCTTTTCATGCTTTTTGTATTTTTGAGTTTGTCAATGCTTCCTAAAGTTTGCTTTAGCATTGCAACCCAAAATCTATCAAAATACATACGACAAAGAGTAGTAGTGCCTTGGTCTCAAATAGTTGTAGAGAAATCCGTGAAATTGGACTAGTTTACAGACAGCTATAGAGATGATCAATCATCATATATGCAATACTTTTTCAAAATTTTGTTAATACACTTTGTATTTATTTATCTCATTGTTAGATGCTTGATGTCAATCCGCATGTGTCCACATTAGGAAGTTTTGGAGGTCTTTTGGAGGGCCTCTTAGTATAGAGAGAAAAAAGAGCATCTCCAATGAGAGAAGGGGCAACTTTATGTAGAAATATAGGTTGATATTAACAAAAATATAAAAAAGGTATCACCGAGTCATTCAATGATCCAAAAGTCCTTGTAAACGGTCACCTTTTCATTAAATGTGAGTGTCTTTTTCACGAGGTCGTCATCGCTCATTCAATATGGATTTCGTCATCACTAAAATTTAAAATTCACAAAATTGTCAACTTGTATCAGAATCAAAAGATTTATCGCCAATGCGTCTGAAACGTCCAAAAATCTAAAAATTGAATGTCTTCTTCCCCTGTTCTGATATACAGAGAGGGAGAAAATGCCAAAAACCCCTTTGCCACATGGCATGCGAGGTGCACTCCAACTTTTTGTAAATTGGCCTCTGCGCATCGTTAGCCTAACGGTGCGCAGAGGCCAATATACAAAAAGTTGGAGTGTCCCTCGTGCGCCTAAAATTTGTCTAACGGCGTGCAGAGACCAATATAAAAAAAGTTGGAGTGAAATTTTCCTAATGGCATGCACAGGCCAATTTACAAAATTTTCAAATGCGCCTCGCGTGCCGTTGGCAAAAACCCTTAAAAATGGGTTTTTTGGCATTTTCTCCTTCTGCGGGTCTCAGAACAAGGCAAGTAAACATTTGATTTTTAGGTTTTTGGGCCTTTTGAACGCATTGATGGTGTCAAAATTCAAATTTTGACATTAGTTGACAATTTTGTGAATATATTTCATTTCAATGATGATGAAGACCTCGTGAAAAAAACACTCGCATTTAATAAAAGGATGACCGTTTTCAAAGAGCGTCGAAAAATTAGGTTTGCTTTTCACAATATCTAGTTGTCCTTTTGGACGTATTCAATAAGTGAAAAGACGTTTTACGGTTTTTTTTGAAAAAAAATAGAATTTCATAAAATGCCCTTCAATAACCTCCAAAATCTTCTCATGCTTTATCTTCTCTTTAACATCAGCCACTAAGCAAGACTAGTTGTTGCAATTATAGACATCACAAAGAGAAGATAGTTTGGGAAGAGCTTTAAAATTGGAGCTAGTAAGGGCTACCCAATAGTAGAAAATCAAAAAATCTCTCATTAGGAGAGTATATCCTAATGCATTGGATGACAGAGAAGGTCGCGCACAAAGGGGCAGGCACACAAAGAGGAGGTGGAGGAGGCAAGGCAAGGTTGAGGTGTCGTTTGTTGGTGTTTGGTGGTTGGGGGGGGGGGGGGGGGGGGGGGGAGAAGTAGGGGGGAAAGAAAAGAATGGTTGCTCCATCCCCGATACATGCTTGTAGCAAAAGCAGGGGACGAGCATGCATGAACATCTGAAGGGTTGTCGCCAACACAGATAAAGGACTCATTGCGAGAGCAGAGACGAAAACATTTTTTTATATTAAAGAGGTGACAGCAGTAACAACACAGCCAAGCAGTAACAACACAGCCATTTTGTTGATATAATTAGATCAAGGTGTACGAACTGTTGGCACACCAATCAACCCGTGTTCGAATCATGCACTGGCAATTTTGGCTGGTTGTGAGACAGTGCGAGTAGGTTGCAGAGGGATCTGGCAAGATTCTTATCAATTGAATATGATATGAGCCAGTAGAAGATACTAGAAGAATGCCGTCAAAAAGAAAAAAATAAAATATTTATCCCTTAGATCTATTTTTTTCTTTGAAATTGAAAGAGAAACCGAGGATGACAAGAAAGAGGCCAATGGGATCTTAGTGTAGTGATCAATGTGTAATGTGGGTGCATAGAACTCTTGTGTGTGTGTGTGTGTGTGTGTGTGTGTGAGAGAGAGAGAGAGAGAGAGAGAGAGAGAGAGTGTGCGAGGGAGAAAGAGACAAGAAGGGGAGCTTTAACGTCGTCAGAACAATCCCAAGAGACCTCAAAGATCTATCGGCCTAGGAGTGTGTGTGTGTGTGTGTGTGTGTGTGTGAGAGAGAGAGAGAGAGGGAGAGAGAGAGAGAATCATTGGAATATTCTCAGATTTATATGTACAGGATGATTGGCACCTTCAAGGAATGAATTTACAGGCCACGAAGGATGAAGATTATCATATACAGCTATTACTCTCCTCATAGATTGTCTCTAGAGGGGGTCGCCATGGATCAGAATCTGAAAGGCGACCCGCGTTGAGGGAAGAAGACGAGAAGGTTTTGCTGCATTGCTGCTGTTGATGCTGCAGAGGACTGATGAGGAAGGGCCCGGAGATGGAGGAAGGCAGCTGCAGGCGAGCCTCCGCAAGCAGCTGCTTGACAAAATCGTGCGAGAGGGGAGCTCCGTAGATCAATTCCACCGAGTCAAAGGTGGGGTATTCAGCGAGGGAGACGACATGGATATCTCTGTAGCTTTCCTTGCTGCTGGCGATAGAAGCTTTGGAGAGGAGGGCGGCGATGGAGGAGTGAGAAAGCGGGGAGTGGAGCGGAAGGAGGAAGTAGATCTGGCCGAGCTGCATGAAGAAATCATCTGCGAGGGCGAGCGAAGTCGAGGAAGAAGTAGACGACGAAGAAGAGGAGAGAAGGTCCTGAGAGTGGCAGAAGAAGTGGTGGGGGTAATCGGGGGAGAGCTCGCCTACCATGACGGGTCTGTAGAACTCTTCGACGAGGCCATTGCTGTGCACGAGCTTGACAACGCGTTCTGAGGGAGCTGTTGCTGCGGGCGGGAAGGCACAAACAATGGCGTTCCCCATGATGGGAGACCTCCCGCAGGTTTGTGCTGTGTGTGTGTGTGTGTGGGTGCGTATAGATATGGGTTGTGTGTTTTAGATCTCTCTCTCTCTCACTCACTCTCTGTCGTGCGTGTGTAGATTGTCTGTGTGTTCGTCATTGCTTTACATTTTATGGGCCACAACAATCCGCAGCCCTTTTACAATGTCAAACTTCTACTTTTGTCAACGGATCTCGGCCACGCGCATGTGAGCTTTCCCCCTCCAAGGCTCCACCATAATCCCCAGGAGGCAATTTCAATTCCCCCACGATGAACCTACAAAAACTATTCGATTAGCCCTTGTTATAAGGTGGGCCAACTAAGTCCCATCATTTGGTTGACATTTGCAATGATCTAATATATGGATGAGAGATTCAAATCCTTTGCACATATCCGATTCCAAATGCTAACCAAATCATATCTTTGGTTGCCATTCTAATTCAAGTTCATACTCTAAGGTGGATAACAATGAGAAGACACCTCCTTATATTGAGGAGCTACAACCAACTGACCCGCTCTTGGCATATACAAAAGGGTTCACAATTTGACCTATCCGGCTACACACTACACATCCCCTCTTACGGAGAAAAACTTTTGGATTGAAAATGGGCTAGATACGACTCAAGGAATTAACTCCAACCTCTCATGTGGGAGGGCTGATCTTACAATACGTGAGACTTGACTTTGGGGCTGAACCTAGAGACTAGATTGGATGCCACAAAGTGGGGTGGCTATGTCCACTTGTGCGCATCACACCATGGCATGCCACACATCTCGCTTATGCATTCACTCTAGGTCACTATCCAAAAGTGGATGGACAAGCAGAGGTACAACTATAAGAGCTATATTATAGCGACTCATATGCGATCTTTTTGTGAAATATTTTCCTCCACAAAAGGAGTTTGGTGTGATGGTGCTTTATTGAGAAAATATCAATGCTAGGAAATAGAATGCAACTTAAAAATGGACAACTAAAAGTTTCCAAGATCGGAAATTAACTAGCTGAAATGGGAAGGATGCATGAAAATTTGTAGTAGCCACTGAAAAAACTCATGTGAGCAAAAGGCATCTTTGTAGCATGGTTGCAGTACCTCTCTTCGCCAACAAGGAAACAAATGATAATCCTAGGGTAATTGGCTTTGTAGGAGTCTTAGCCAGGGATTTCATTAACGTAATCACAATCGGGTGATTACGTCGATAACTCTAGTATTTACACAAAAAAAATCACGTGATCACGTTAATTGTTAACGTGACTTTGATTATGACTTGCAAAAACCTATAGAGCGGGTTAGCCCTCCCTGTGGGGCCCGCCAATTAACGTGATTTTTCCTTGTGGGGCCCGCCAGGCTTTTTCATTTTCCCGACGGGCCCGCTGGGTATATGCAATATCTCAGCGGGCCCGTCAGGAAAATGAAAAAGCCCGGCGGGAATAATTATATATAGTAAACAGTGTGTTAAACGTGGTCCTTTACCTACGCAAATCCTTGGGGAGTGTATCCGAGTGCCGAGTATAGTCATCTCCTTGTGAATTGACCTAAGGTTACAGAGTCACAAGTCTTTTTTTGGACCGAACGTGATTCTTAATTTGATAACCACTTCTAAGAATTTTTAATTCGTTTACTGACATAAAGGTACAAAACCAAAACAACTGAAAACTTGGAGAGTCATGTTGCGAAGAAGCCATTGGTCCAAATGAGGGTTGTAATTGGTTTTAAAAGATGAGCATATGTAAATGACGAGTCGGGAGTCAAGGGTCGGATGCCCTATACTAGTGTACCGGGCATATAAAGATCCTTGAAGTCTTGCATTTGAGTTAATTTACACTTGTCACTCCACAATATAAGACCTATAATCCTTAATTGAGTTAAAATAGCTTTTATATATTGAATTGGTTGCATGGGTGGGCTACAATCCTTCACTGGGTACAAGTACTCCTCAATTGAGTGATTATATTGAAGATTTATTTGCGTTAGTTCATGCATTGATTCATACAGAGAGTGCATTATGTATTACGATATATTATTAGTGCATGAAATGACCAATCATATATTTTATTGATTGGTTTTTTATAGCAATTTAAATTAGATGTGTCTTATTGTTTGCAAATCAAAGTGGACATATAAATAATCATTATGATAATAATTGCATTGAGAGATTCATAGCGTTGTTATAGTTATTATGCCATGCATAGAATGCATTGCAATGTGTATGGTTGCTCACAATATAGGTGATCGATATGTGGATTGACTAGCGGGCATTGAAAATCTCATATTGTGCATCATAGTTACTTTCATATTGAATTATTTTTAAATTTTAATCATTATTGAAAATAAGAAAAATGTTTCAAAAACTGAACAATTGGTTCTTTTGTCTTCAGTTTTTATTTAAAAGCAATGGAGAAAAATGTGGGCACAAGTGGTACGAAGAAGCCAAAGAATAAAGAAGCTATTGGCAAAGAGTGGGATTATGCTCACAATATATGCGGCCGATATATGGAGTGGCAATGTAAATTTTGTCACACAACAAAATCAGGCGGTGCACCACGTATTAGGAATTATTTTCTAGGTAGCGTTAAAAAGAGTTGTAAGAAATGTGAACATCCTCAGGCACCTGCAGTTGCAAAGCGTTTGAGAGAAGAGCTCGCCAAAAAGGGTGGCAAGGAGATAACACATATATAGCTTTGTGGCTTCGAGTTAAGAGTTCTCAGAGCCAAATATTAACTCCGCAGATCTTATAATGGCACCAACTAACCTTGGAGAACAACCTACGCAAGGAGAGGAAATTCCAGACAGTGTTTCTTTTAAACGTCACAATGAAAGTAGACTTAGTCAAATGCGTCAAAAATCATTAGATCAAAGCTTTTGAGTGCAGTCTCTAGAAGAAGCACAAACTGCACTCGCCAAAGCAATATTCTTTACTGGAAGTGCTTTGGTCATGGTAGCCCAGGGAGGTCACCTAATAAAAATGTAACCTATCACGTGAGTTCAACAGAAGGGTATTTAAAGTTCTTGAAACTTACAGAAATATATATACAGAAGGGCATTATTTTTTCAAATTTCAAAAGAACTTATAGATTTTAAAAGAAAAGGGTACATTATATTCTTAACAAAATTCATAGATAAGGGGTTTTACAAACATGTCTTGAACGCACGTGATATGATAGTTTTACACATAGTGAACCCCCCGAGCATGGTAGACAACAATCATTGGAAGGCTACTTGGAAGAAAATCGATGAGTTTGGTCCATGATTTTTAGCTCCTTCTTGTCACACGATACGAAATGTTTTCTTAAACAAATGCTACATCGAAGTCAAAGGGCGTGTTGACAAAATAATACTTGAGAATATCTCGCTTTCAGGATGTACAATTGTCAGTGATGGCTGGTCAAATGTTCAAAGAAGATCGCTGATCAATGTAATGCTGGTTTGTCCAAGGGAAAAAACGTTTATAAAGGAAATTGATAGTTTTGGTGCAATTAAAAGTGGCAAATACATTTTTGAGGTCTTGATTAATGTAATTAAAGAAATTGGTGTTGAACATGTTGTTCAAGTAGTCATGGACAATTATAAAAACGCCAGTAAATTAATAAAGAAGTGCTTTCCGCACATTTTTACCAATGGTTGTAATATGCACAGCTTAAACTTGGTGCTGAAAGATTGGTACACTAGCGAAGAAACCACATGGTTTGCCAAAATAATTGATACAGCACGTCAGGTTGTGAAATTTATCTTGAAACGACAAAGAGTGCGCGATTTGTATAGGATGCGCATGTCAGTGATGTTGAAACTTCCTACTGAAACTCCGTTCTGCACACACTTTTATACCTTGAAATCACTTCTCCACAATAAATGCGTGGTGATTGACACATTCAATTGCGCGGCCTTTGATGAGTGGCAACTTGAGCAAAAAGAAAAGGTGAAAGATAAAATTACATGTCTACATGGCAATGTAAACAAGCTGCTTGGTGGAGGAGTGTAATGGATGCATACCATGTAATGATGCCCGTTATGTTCGCGATCCGCAATCTTGATCAAAGGGCGCAAAACTTGGGCAAAGTGTGGATGACATGGTAGTCAATCCAACAGAGTCTTGAAAATCCCGAAGAGCTGAAAGAGTTTGTAGTAGAGAAGGAGTGGCAATTACCATTCTCTGGCAAACAAAAAAAAATTTTGGCCAAGTATTTTCATTCAAGGTGGAAGAGCGCTCATAGTCCACTCCATAGCGTTGCTTACATGCTCGATCTAGAGTATTGGAATTTAGATCTGATGTCCAATACAGAGGTGGTAAGCAATTTCTATCACGTGGTCAACACGTTCTACTCCAATGTTCAGGATCGAATTGATTGCATCAAATAAATGAGTGCATTTAGATTAAAAGAAGGTTCTTTTGCGAATGATTTTGTGCAGGTAATGGCAAAAGAGCTGCAACCTGCATGGAAGTGGTGGATGATGAATGGTGAAGAGCATTACTCTACCTTGCGTCCCCTTGTAATGAAAGTACTGGCACAATGTGCAGTAAACTCAAGTTCAGAGAAAACTAGAGAATGTACAAATATGTTCACAGCACTATTCGCAACAGAATATTAGCAGATAGAGCAAAAAAATTAATGTATATGTTTTGCAACAAAAAAATATTGAATCACATCGAAAGTGCTGGCTACGAGGAGGAAATGCTAACCTGGTTGTATGATTGTCAGAACGAAGATGAAGAAGAGTTCAATGTGGGTGTATCTCAATGCACTATAGACGCAATAGGAGAGAATTTGATAATAGATGTGGAGGTTGAATTACAAGGAGAACCACAACATTCAGACTTAGAACCAGATAACAACTCAATAGATTCAATATAGCTTGAGAGTAGAATGAGTAAATGTCAAAAACCATTGTAAAAGACCTTGTATTCAAATGTGTTTCGAGTAATTACAATGCTTCATATTCGCGATTGTACATAGTTTGTCGATCTCAATTGTGTTGCTCTGAAGCAGCATCTTAGCATCTTGCTCATCAAACAGATTTCTAATTGTGCTAGGGATATCTTAGCGGGCTTGCTTGAATTTATACTCATTTGCCATGCCAAACATAATATATATTCCTTGTGGAATATCTTGTGAACAGATTGTTCATCGACTACTATTTTGCATTAAACAAATAAGACAAAGAAAATGATTATAATGACCACATGTCAATGTAAAATATCCACTCCATCCATCAAAATTCTTGTAGTAAATTGGACATTGGGAAGATGAGGATGCATTTGAAGTAGACGAGGGGACCAAATCCGGATGCATGACAAGGTGGCTGATGTGTGTCCCTTGTACAGGTGTTGGATTCACTCGCTGTGTCATATTTTGAACATCTTGGCTTAAGCGGTGAATGCTTTTCTCCATCCGGACTTGTGAGGGTTCGGGTGTCTGGGTGGCTATAGAAAGCCGTGTTATTTTTGCATCTTTCTCTGCCAACTGTGTCGTGTAAATATCCTTCTCTCTCTTTAACTGTGGTCGGCCCCTTCCACTCTCAATGCTAGCTCATCTAGGGTGAAAGTGACACAACTCTCCCTTAAACATGAGTGGCAATATTTGTCTCCTTTGACGAGAAGTCTATTGGTCGTTGTTGCACAAAGTGAACATATGACATTTTTGCAAAATATAGCGCACAATCTGCATTGTGCATGGGATGGCCATAAACTTCCAAATAAATCCTCTCAGCTTTTTCTTTGATTGCATCATGGTTGCACTTCGAAACCTTCCACCTTCCTTTCTTGATCTCTGCGTCCTCACATGGCCATATTGTCTTGATCATGTCCTTTGTCACTTCTTTATTGATCTATTTCCATTGCATGTGGTTTGGATTTGCCCATTTTGAGAGTCGTCAAGCAGTACGCATCGCTTGTTGTGCTGACATACCGTGTGCTAAAGACTTCATGCGTTGAAATGCATTAATAGTTGCTCGTTGTTGATCATCAGCCAGTGATTGGGTGCCAATATCTTGTTCTTCATTGGCCATTTTCTCTTAGAGCTGCAATCAACAGACAGACAAATATTCAATATCATTGGCAAATATATATTCTCACGATTCAATAGTCTCACAGATGCACAAGATAGAAACTTCTCATTCACTACAAAAGACGTCAAAATCCACTAAATCAAACCACAACAAATGCGACTATTGAACCACAAAGCAAATTTGAAGTACTGACACTCAACATGACAAATTTGAAATGACTAAAGATAATTGACTCAATTAGGTGAACCACTTCAAACCAGATAATACACTTCAATAAAAAATAGAATACCCTGGACAAGACATTGTATATCATAAAAATGTTTAAATCGGCTAAAATGATGGTGCAAGTTCAACAAGGGGACATTGGACATGGTTAAGGTCTGTCTTTAAATGTTCTTTGAAAAATATCAACACGTCAGAAGCATTTCTTCTTTGTTCCCGCTCTTTTAACTTCACCAACAATCTACTTTAATCTGAATAGCCCTCATAACATCTTCATCGGGTGGTGAAAAACTTCTTCTGAAAAATAAACTTTTCTGGCTGCACTCCAAAAAACTTCCAGCATGTCAAATAGGTAGCCCAATGCAAAATGTCGCTCACTTTTGTGTATACATTTGTGCATTGTGGATCGTATAGTTTGGAAGCAATCCACGATCGCTTAGCCATCTTGGAATTCCCTGCTCTCTGTGCCTCCAAAACTGTAGAGTTCGCCTGTGCACTTGGATGCAGATAATTAATTGTTGCGCGCTTAGCTGATGTTCTAAGCATCATACCCCAATCAATGATGCGGACGCGAGGTTTATTGGCATGAGTAAAGTCCAACATTATGTTGAACGGGTGCAGGTCACTGTGCACTATACCGATCGAGTGGACAGCCGCAATGCCGTCGATTAAGGCGTGACAAATGGCTGGCATCTGCTCGATCACTGCTTTGATCAGCACCCTGTCTATCTCTTGTACAGGAAGATTCGCTTCAGGAAATGACCTCCAGCCGTGTTGTAGCCTGTGCATGTGTTGTCTGAACAATCCATGAGAGAATGGTAAGCGGCACATCATGTCGCCCACGGTACCCCCATTGTAGTATGGATATATTGTGATCCAAGGAGCTTCGGTAGTAAAGCCAATGCACCTTACAATGGAGGGGTGAAGCGTTTGCATTCCTTGAGTCTGACTGAAAGCTGTCAAATTTTGCCTCACTCCCTCCCTTGCAACATTTTTCCACATATGTAATGTGGTCTAGAAAAAAAGAGATTCCTTTGATGGTGTACAATGTGCACACACCAAAGGATCCTGCTCTTATCCTCATACCTTCTACAAAGCCTTCGTGAGGGATGCCGACAAGATCAGTGTACTTTGCATTCAAAGCCGTGCACATGATTGTGCCGGTGCCGCTGGCATCAGATCGACCTCCCAAAGCTGCTTGGAGCATTTAAAATAGCGATGATTGATGAATGAAGTATTCTTTTGAATATGATTAGCTAGTTTATAATTTCATATGGACAGTTAAAAACAACAAAATCAAACAATTCATACATTTGTATATGAAATACTCTTCACAGTCGCGTTACCGACCAAGTATTTCATATTCTTAGTACTTAAAAAATTAATTGCACATGCACATACAAATTATATGACGATCATACGGTCGAGTTAACGATCTAAATGCCACATTTATGCAAAAACAGATGCTTTGATGCTTCTAACAAATGACACTCTATTAGCCGCGTTACCGACCAAGTGCCGCTTGAATTTAAGGAGAAATAATGGCTTTCATACGAACATCATATAGCCGCGTTACCGATCCATGCCCATATGTTTTTTGGGTAAGAAGAAGGGAAGTTGACTTACAATAAGGATACTAGATTTGTCACGTTATGAACGTAGTACCCAGACAGTAAGCCAATACTTACCACAAGGACACCATCTTCCCCGCATCACCGAGGTGATGCCCCCGTGATAAGCATTGTTCCATAGAACAGCGTACACACACACTCCCATTGTGTGGCAAGGTACCTTATCACTACCGTGCAATATGACAAAAGGCACGCTACCACACAACGCATACACACACACACACAACACATACCCGGATTGTGTGGTCAGGTACTCCGCTGCTGCTGTTGCACACTGCGACGTAGAGCACGCTCCCACACGACCCCCTCTCTCCCTCTCTACTCTCTCCTCTTGACGTACCTGCAAAGGTGTTCGACGATCTCTCTCTCTCTCTCTCTCTCTCTCTCTCTCTCTCTCTCTCTCTCTCTCTCTCTCTCTCACTCACTCACTCACTCACTCAAGATGAAAGCAAGAAATAACACCCAACGGGCCCGATCGGGCCCGCATATATATAATTTTGCGACATATAGATTTCTTGATACCACAGAGGAAAAAACAACCCTAAAAATCTTAGTGTGCATCTAGAGAAGAACATTTTGTGGTTGAGTACTTTTGAGGTTGATAGTGAGGATTTTAATGTGTTAAATTGGGTGTTCCACCACAGTGCAATAATCAAATCCCAACAAGATAGGGAGGGGTTAGATGTTCAGGGTTTTGAAAGGTACAAGGAGGAATGTGTAGAAGGCGAGAATGACATTTTTAGACAACTGGAGAGATGATTGGACCTGAAGCTTCCAGAGGTAGTAGCTATGGGCAGTTACTATAGTAACTGGTACAATGTGTAGACAGTCATAGCCCATGTGTACGCCTATAAATAGGGGGCACTGCATCATTTTGAGGGACCTTTTAGACTTGGCTTGAGTTTATTCCTAATCCCTTGTATCTTACATCTTAAAGTTGTACGCTCTTGTAATCCAAACACACTGAGCTTATGTCTCAACATTGTACTTGTTCTTATCTAAATATATAATCCTAGTTTCAGATCCTAGTTCTAGTGTTCATTTCCATCTCTAGTTTCAGTCTTGTCTTTCAGTTTGTCTTGTCTAATCTGAAGTCTTGATTGATCTGAACTAACTATAACTACCAACCTGGAATAGCTGTCTAGAAGTGTCCAGCTCATTCCATTTTCGCAAGAATGGTGGCTTGAGCTAATTTTTTCTTGATAGTCGAACTATCTGCCACTTGGTGTTAGAGCCATCACAATCAATCATGTTGCCCAGAGGAACCGCATGAGTTAGAAGGCTAGCTACGAGGTTCTCAGAGAATCTAAACCGCATCATTCTAGTCCCAAAACAGTCAGATCAAGGCTCTAATACGGAGAGAGAACCTAAGAATGAGACCGATGTTCCTCTAAGACCACAAATAGCTGATGAATTGAGGATTCTCAACATTCTTCTCATTCCAGGCGTAGACAAGCAGAGAGAGAAGAATGATGCAACCAAACCCACAAATCTCAACGTATCTAGAAACGTGCTGAAGAAAGTAAAGACAGTAAGAGAAAAAAACATTCAACAGGACACAAGCCAGCGAAGAAGAAAATTGAAGATATAGTGATTGAAACCAAAACTGACAATGATTGGGAAGTAGATATCGACCATTATAGCAAACAAAAAGCTAAAGACAAGAAGCTGGTTTCTAGAACCTAAGCTAGCAATCACGAGCATTCCACTAACCTAAGAATTTTATTTCTAGTATTGAAAGGAGGCAAAAAGGATGATCCTAATTTTCACATTCAAGCATTTGAGCAATATGATGAGCTTAGGGATATCGACGAAGATGAATTTCCCTAGACACGCAAGGAGGCAGCAAAGGAAATGGTACTATCATTACCCAGTTTGCGAGATGAGATCATACGATAAGCTCATCAAACATTTTAGATTAGAATATTTAAATAACATAGGAGATGAGGACATCTTGTGTGAGCTAGACCATATTAAACAAGGCAAGTTGTTAGTTAGGAGTTACATAGAGAATTTTAAAGAACTGATTAAAAAATTGCAAGAGCCTCAATCAGAGATAATAATGAGAGCCTAGTTTTTGAACAAGTTTAGAAGTAGAAAGTTTAGGGAACAGGTGGTTCTAGCACCAACCAAAAATTTCAATGATCTGGTGCAGAGGGCATTGAAACTAGAGCAACATGCCAAGAAAGAGAAAGGGCAGAAGAAGAAACACTCCAATGACATTGAATCCTCAACTAAAGAATCCAAAATTAGTACCAGTTCCAGCTCTTCTGAAAGTGAGTTAGATGAAAAAGGCAAAGGAAAGAAAAAAGGATTGTGGACCACAAAACTAGAGGAGGCGTAAAAATAGATTGCTGAAATTTCCCATGACAAGACCATCAATAAAGAAGATGGAGATTTGGTGCTCAAAGTGTAGGTCAAGAGATCATAGGTCTAATGAGTGTTCCTAGTGTACCTACTTTAAAGACTATGGTCATGTTTGGAACAATTGTGGCATTAGAATTCATCACTTTAAGAAAGGTAAGGATCTATCAATTATTGCACTGACAAACCTTGAGGCAATCAAGGTAGATGGGGCCAGTGGGTCCAAGGATAATGAAGCTCGCACAAGTAGTGGAGGTACTGGTACTGGCGGGGGCAGGTACTAGGGAGGTACTGGTAGGGGCAAGGCTGAGGGTATGTGTGGACTATAGGAACTTGAATGCACATACAATTAAGGATCCATTTCCACTATCCTTTACAGATATGATGTTAGATGAGATTGTAGGCCACGAAATGTACAATTTTATGGATAGATATAGTGGCTACAATCAACTCAAGATTACACCTAAAGGTCGAGCCAAAACTACGTTCATCACAAAATGGGGAGCATTTATGTATATGGTAATTCCATTTGGATTGTGTAATGCTCCATTGACCTTTCAAAGATGTATGATGGAAACTTTTAGTGAGTTTTTGCATAATTTTTTGGCCATATTTGTGGATGACTTTACCATTTTCTCCTCTAAAGAAATGCATTTATTATTTCTGGAGTTGGTCTTCAAGAGGTGCAGAGAAAAGAGAATATGTTTGAATCCCTTTAAATCAGTGTTTATGGTCTCGAAGGGATAGCTTTTGGGACATATTGTTTCCAAAAATGGGATTAAAATGGCTAATGACAAGTCTGTTCAGCAGGCTAGAGCACCAACAATAGTATCGGAGCTAAGCTCTTTCCTGGGATATATAATTTTTATAGACCTACACTACAAGAGATTGTGTGCTCTTGTGACGCTTTTAGCGACAGAAATACATTGGGTTTTTATAACCCCCGACGTCATTAACAGCGTTGCTATGAGCGTCGATAAGGGGACATCGATATAAGTCTTGCTATGCTAGTTGCTATAAGTGTCGCTATATAGCGATGCCTATAGCGACGCTGCAGGGCCATCAATAGCTACACTTATAGCGACGCTGCAGAGCCTAATATAGCGACGGTCATAGCGACGCCCGAGATGAAATTTTTTTGGTGGCAGGGCATTGAATGCCCTGCCACCCATTAACCATATTGAATGTTTCATTTGTCTAAATACCTTTGGAAAAAAGTGCAAAGGTAAATATAGACCCAAAATAGTCACCCACAAGACAATATAATCATTAACTCCATCATCCATAGTACATATTGTTTGCAAAATAAAGATACAAAGATGACAAACGTGAATTGATGAAAGTAAATCAATGACAATTGTACACATAGGCAAAATCACTTGATTGTTAATCATTGCAAATGTAATAGTTACAAACCATTGTCATTATTTAAAAAATATACATGGTTTTCAAAAAGATGTATAAAAGTCGTCTCATGATACATAATCTATGACAAAAAGAAACTAATGCTATCTAGTTATGGCTAAACTGACGTCGTCTAATCAGACGTCTCATCGCGTCGAAGCGGCGTATCTGTCGGATTCTGCAAAAAAAACAATAAGATAGCTTTTTGTAAGTATAAACATATAGCGACTTTTATAAAACAATACAATAAATTGAAAAGAATAAACCCTAAGACTAACCATGCCACCGCGAGAACTCAGGATGTCTATAAGGGCGTTTAAGCCCTTCCTGCCTGCGTACTCACGCTCGTACGGTCTGGGATCACGTCCTGTAAACGACCACTGTCAAAACATACAAAGAATCCATTATGTTAGAATTTCAAATCCCATAAACCCTAAACTATCAAACATAGATGCGAAAACACTTACAAAATCAACCTCAAATGATGCCCACCCACCGCTCCCCAAGTGGTGCAAGCTCCCTGCCTCTACTCGCACTCTGGCTGCCTCCTTTTGTTGCTTCCACTTGTCGGGATTCTCGCGCGCTTCTTTCTTTGCATGCTTCCAATATTACTTGGCCAGCCAATCTGGTCTGCTCAACCCATGCTTGATTGCTTTTTGCACTTCGGAATGCTTATGCTTGCAGTATTCGCGCATTCGAACCTTCATCACATCTTCATTGAAGCGGTCATCCCGTGTTGGAACGGGAAACTTGTCATGAAGCATGCTGATGACTCTGTCTTTCAATTCATTCGGTACTTCACTCCAGGTGTTTAGTATGTAGTGTCTAGACACCTAAGAGCAAAGACCGCGCATGCACGAAATCACCTTCTTGCCTTCATCATCCAAGATGATGCCGCCACTGAAGTCGACGGAGTAAGGCAAGCCCTCTCGCCGCTGACGCGTGAACCTGGGTATCTCGGTAGGGGTCTCTAGCGGCGTGTCAACGGGGGTATGGACGCCAGGTGTCTCCATTGGAGTCTGATCCCTGAAGCGAGGAGTCTCCACCACTGGAGTGACTCCTGGAGGAGTAGCTACTACTGGTGTGTAGCTACGGGGAACGGCAGTCAGCTGCGCAAAACCTGGTGTCGATGGCGATGCCGTGGCTGGTTTCAGGATGGTGGTTTCGGGACGGGAAAAGAAGGGGAGGATAAAGAGCCTCGTCGAACACGAGGCAGTGTCAAAGCATCGGTGGCGCCACCCCCACAACAACTGTCACCGCCACCACTAGAGCGCCGGTGCCTAGACGAGTGTGAAGATCGTCTCGTCGACACCGAAGCTTCACAGCGTGCTAAGGACTCCGAAATAGAGGGAGATGCGGATGGAGTAGGAATGCACGATGGTGCGCCAGAGCGATGACACTCCACGTATCACTGTCTCTGCTGGGGTGACAAAGAAGAAAGAAACTCCTCATCATCCATACCTGCATTAAACGGGCATTAAACACACGAACATTTAAACTTAATATTGAATGAATGGAGTAGAAAACATGGACAAGTAGAGAGAGAGAGAGAGGAGGTGCTCGTCGTCTCTGCTTATGAGAACATACCTAGAGCATACGTAACTAGAGTGGACGCAAAGACCATTAAATACAATGACGCAAATACTTAGAGAGCTAGATTTTTTACAAAACGGAGCAAAATTGTTTAAAATGGAGAATCGTACAAGAACTTGAATGTGCTTGTAGCTTTGGAATGTTCAAAGGCTAGCAGCAACAGAAAGCGTTCTTCTTCTATTCAACTTGAGTGATGGAAGAGGCAAGTGCATAACTCTGAATTTACAAAACGGAGAAAAATTATTCAAATACAATATTTATGGCTTTAAGAGATCCCTCTCTCATCCTCGTATAGCTCAGCATAACTTCCTATATCTATATAGATCTCTCCGTTTAAACAGATGTCCTCTGTTTCATTTTGTAGATCCTCTGTATGCACCCCATAGAGAGTAGCATCTTGATGTTCGTCTGGCACCACCTCCACGGCTTCTGACTGAGCATCTTCTCCGATCTCCTCCATTGATGCCGCTGTGATTGGCACATGGTAGCCTTCATACATCCGTGCACTATGAGGGGCTACCTCTATGACGTACCACCAGTTTGATGCAGACTTTGTAGGATGAAATATCACCTGCAAGAGCCACATAAATTACATGAGATCTTCCAAGCACATAAATTCTAAAATGGGATGTTAACTATTTACATACTTACTTGTTCACAATGCTCGGGTAGTACGAAAGTGTCTCTTAGGTCAGTCCATTTCTTAGTTGAATCCACCTCAAGAAAACCAGACTCTCCTCTACGCACAGTAGCGTTGCGACCCTCCATGATCATCTTGAACCATTGCACGTCGAACAAGTCGACGAAAAATCCTCTATAATCGATCCTCAAAAGCTCTTGTAGCGTGCCGAAGTAAATGAGTTCCTCCACCACAACATCTGCATTAGAGAACTGTCGTCGACTAGACTGTTCAAATTTTGCCATGATTCCACAATCTTGAGTAAAACGCTTTTTGTCGATCCGTTCCACCCTAAAATGTTGACCTTTACACCATGCTGCTGTGTATGACTTATACTACAACCAACAAAGATTATAAGTGGCCGTTCAAACATCTAGAAAGTTACTAGTCGTACATTGCAAACTTACCTTGGTCGCACAACCCCTAGAGTACTCCCACTCTTCCTCAGTCACTTCTTCACCGCACTGTTGTGCACTTTTCAATTGGTTGTGCAACCATCTTAACCTCATGAATGTTGGTAGGCTCTCGAGACCCGTCGGTGGTCGTCTTCCCTGTCTCCACTCGATTCTTGCCATTTGTCACTCTTGCTTTGCATCCTCATAATGTGAAATCCACTTCTGCATGACTGGATTGTGAAGCATGCAAAATTGGTTGATTTTAGCCTCTAGATCTTCCGTCATCTTCTTCTCAACACCGAGATTGCACATGAAAATTCCAGATATGCGCTCATCATCTATGGTTCGCCATAGCGTGTCCCGGGCTTTATCAAATCTCTCTTTGTTCACACTGTAAACTACCTCACATTCTCTAGTCATGTTCAATCCCCACACACCTCGGTCTAGAGGTGCACAAAGATCAGAACCACAAGGTTATAATCTCGTCTTTATTGGTCAATGCCTATATTTGTGGGTACAAGAAATCTACACACCCACGTCCACATGATACTGCATGTAGTGGATAAAACCCCTTTGCCTCTTCTCTAGCTGTAGCATTTCACAGCATCTTAACATCTTTTCACAATAGATCTTTGTTTGTAGCATGCAGGTATGCCATTCTTGCAATGTAGCTGATGTCTGCTCAAGGCACTTAATTCTTACTCTAGATTTGACGGGGTGTGGTGTGTGTATGTGTGTGTGTGTGTGTGTGTGTGTGTGACCCTTGGAATCGTCATCTTGCATCACTAATTTTTGTGTAGGCTCAATTTGCTCTTCCATTAGCTGAACACGATGGCTTATTGTATGGTAGCAGCAGTCGAACATGCAGGTGGAATTGCTGGTCCGCATGGACTGTCGAGGCTGTGAGCGCAGGAAATTTTTGGATAGTTTCCTACGACGTTAAAACTCTCTTCTTCTTGTGTGTGTGTGTGTGTGTGGGTGTGTGTGTGCCAATAAAAAGAGAAAAATGGTATAACCTTTCTATCACCCAAGTGTGGTAGATTGGTTATGCCATTTTCCCTCTTCAATAACAGGTAAATAACCTAAATCTAATATAATATAACGTAAATAAACCTAAATTAATAAACTTAAATCTAATCTAATATAACCTAAATCTAATCAAACGTAAATCTAACTAAAAATAATAAACCTAAATTTAATCTAATTTAACTTAAATAAACCTAAATCTAATTTAACGTAAGTCTACATCTAACCTAATCTTTAACGTCTTTTCGGATAGTTTCCTACAACGTTAAAACTCTCTTCTTCTTGTGTGTGGGTGTGTGTGGGTGTGTGTGTGCCAATAAAAAGAGAAAAATAGTATAACCTTTCTATCCCTCAAGTGTGGTAGATTGGTTATGCCTTTTTCCTCTTGAATAACAGGTCTTGAGTTCAACTCCTCGTCGACTAGATTTTTAGGTCTCTTTAATTAGTTTCCTACGACGTTGAATTAAACTCACTTCTTCTCGGGTGTGTGTGTGGGTGTGTGTGCACGCCAATAAAAAAAGGAGAAAAATGGTATAACTTTTCTATCTCCGAAGTGTGATAGATTAGTTATGCCATTTCCCTTATGAATAATAGGTCTTGGTTCAACTCCTGTCGACTAGATCTTTAAGGTCTCTTGGGATAGTTTCCTATGATGTTAAGACTCTCTTCTTGTTCTTCTTTTCTCTCTCTCTTCTCTCTCTCTCTCTCTCAATGTGTGTGTGCATTCTTTGTTTCTGCATGTGTGTGTGCATTTTTGGTTTATGCATGCTCTCTCTCTCTTTTCCTCTCTCAATGTGTGTGTGCTTTCTTTGTTTATGCATGTGTGTGTGCGTTTTTTGTTTATGCTTGTGCTCTTTCTCTCTCTCTCTCTCTCTCTCTCTCTCTCTCTCTCTCTCTCTCTCTCTCTCTCTCAAAAACACAATGCGTGTGTGTGTGTGTGTGTGTGTGTGAGAGAGAGAGAGAGAGAGAGAGGGAGAGAGAAAGAGGGGAAGGGAACATGAGAGTGAGGAGAGGAAAGGAGCATACCTGGCTCTCCTTCCTCTCCTCATGTGTGTGTGTGTGTGTGTGTGTGTGTGTGTGTGTGTGTGTGTGTGTGTGTGTGTGTGTGTGTGTGGAGAAGAAAGAGAGAGAGAGGGAGAGCGTTACCTTGCTTGCTTGAGCGCGCGTCGAAAACTCAGATCTGAGATTTGAGTTTTCGGACGCTCTCGGTTATTTTTTTTAGCCCTGGGGGCGTCGCTATGAGCGTCGCTATGTTACTTGTAGCGACGCCTATAGCGATGCTTATAGCGATGCCGTGCTTTTTCATGTTTGAGCGTCGCACTACGAGCGTCGCTACTATTAAGCACCTCTTGTAGTGCTAGTTACATTATACGTTAAACATTAAACATGTTATACGTGTTTAATGATCGTATAGTACGTTTGACCAAATAAAATTGTCGTATTATACAATGACATGTCATTGAATTATATCCTCATTATTATTTCTTTGCACTTCGATTGAAGATTGCTTTGATAGAAGTGCAGAGTTTATATATGCGACCAATTCCCTCAAACAGGATTTCACACAATCAAGTATCACATTGTTTGAAAAAAGTAATCCTCTTCTTTATTAAAAATTTATAAAAAATAAAAAAGTAAAGAGTTAATTTACTTATTAAAATTTGTTTTAATGATATAGTTAAATTTTAACTATTATAGTATATATTAGAATTTATTTTTATTTTCATTTTTAAATTAAATATTATTAAATAGTTTTAAAAATTAGAATTGCGTTCTTTTTGTGCTGGAGTTTTCTCACACTTAAAGAGAAGAAGATTAAGATTTGAAACCGTCTATCATTGTCTTGGAGTATATACTCACACTTGAAGATGGGTACATATTGTAAATAGTGATTATTTACATTTGTGCTAGAGTAAAAGTGTTTACGCACACTAGAGATAATCATTTGTTACACTTAGATTAAGATTTTACTCCCAGAATTTACAGGCTTAGAGTTTTTACTTGAGAGATGAGAAACTTTACTTGAATATGGACCTGCATGGAATATAAATTAATATTTATACTTTTTATTTTCTCGGATCTAGGTTGTAGTATTATCTTGTGCCTCAGATTTTGTGTTATTATGTTATATATTCCATACATTTATATAGGTTTTAATCATTTATTTTTGTTGTGTTTAAGTTTATCTCACACTTCAAAATGAATATAGAATTAGGAATTTCTTTGAGTCCTTGTGTTAGAGTGATGTACTCACAATGTTAGAAGTTTGACCAAGTTTTAAACAGAAGCTTTTTTATTGTACTTGATGTTTATCTTTGTGAGGGCCATACCAAGGATCGTCGGTTGCACCATCTCCAAATGGATAGACCACAATTCTTGACATCCCTCTCGCTTGAGACCATCACAAAGACAGGACTCCTCCCACTCTTTGATCAACTCAAGGGGGTGATAATACTCACTTTTCTCTTATAAAACTCTTAACCCCAAAATGTCTTTCCTTATCGCTTTGAAATTTTCAGTCAAAGTCATCAAACTAATTGTGAACTCAACCTTTCATGGTCAACTGGTGGTTGTTCTCTAGTTCACCCTTGGTTCAAGGTCACTGACGCTTTTTTCTCGGTTATGGCCAAGCACAACCGTCAGAGCGTTTTCCTAACATGAGTGTATTTAATAGCTACACAAAGCCATCGTTCCCAACTTTGATTGCCGCTCCGTAGATTGGAATCCCTTTTCCCATCTTTGACTTACCTTAATGGACAACATAAAATTGGGTTCAACTTTCTGGCCAGCAATTAACCCTCCGGAATCCACCCACCCACCGAATTGTTTGGTAAATGCACCTTTCCAAGGTAGTACTATGATATTAGAAAACAATATTCTAAACATGTCAAACCAAGAATACATTTCAAGCATTTGAAAGCATCATTCAAACTGTTGCATACCCTTGCAAGTGTGCATTTATCAGGTCGTTCTCAGTTTTTTTCTTTTAAGAATGTTTTACTTCCTTTTTCCTTTAGTATTAGGAAAATTATCTATTTATCTTTCAAGCAATCACATATACTCCTCCAGCCATATCGTCCCAGGACTCGGTTATCCTATCTCCTCCACCACGTGTGGAGGCGGCGCCTTGATACAAATATTTAATTCTTATTTTTCTTTATCTTGTGTAGGAAAGGATTACAAAAATTATCTACTTTAAATTATTTTTAATTCAATAATCCGAGAAGCAGAGCAAAGGTCCGGCTAATAAGGACAATTGTGGAATAACCCAATTTTGGTTCCTAGCCTTTCTAAGGTTCTGTTTTACCAAACAATTAGAAGAGTTCTTTAATTAAATCACATCCTCCTCCCTTAATCTGATCCCTTTATGAATCCATTTTTTCTTCCTCCTTTTCTCATCGGCATCAGGACTACCCAGACTAGGTCAATTTCTAGATGCATCCGCAAGTCTCTATCACTCGACTGAGACTCACTTCTACTCAATCCAATTTGTAGGGCAATGAATGAACCCTAGCTCAAAACATAGACCAATGGTTATCAGTTCTAGCCGAAAAGGACCATCCCCGGTTGCATCCCACAGGTAAACACGTACGCTAGCCTTTTTCCAAACATGTAAGATAAAGTTCATACTTAAATATTCTATGTTATGCTTGGGCTATCTGTGTTAAATCTTCTTGGTAACGTTTTTAATCCTAGTTGAAATCCAGATTATAATCCCTTAGTTCCTATCTCCTTTTAATTTCTAATCAAACAAAACCTTAAGAAAACAACGAGTCTCTTGGAAGTTAAGGTTTTGTCTCGACGTAAGGTTCAAGTTTTGGCCCCTTTGCTTCATTTTCTATCCATGGGGTTCCTCCATGGTAGCGGTGGGAGTTTTATGTTCAAGCAACACAGGAATCACTTTCGTGAAGGTATCCCCTTACTTCCCCCTTTGAAATTGCAAAACAAACTTGATATGAAAAATACATATGCTCTATATAACAATGACCTTAAGTGTGAGCCATGAGTAGTAAACACTAACATTTATAATGCATCAACAACTAATCTAAAACTTCCTTTAATTGGTTATGCAAGATTAAATAATGGTTTATGCAAGATTAGAATCCTTCTATGATTGATAGTGTAAAGGTAGTTTGTGAAAACTCATAAGAGTGGACATACTAATGGTGTTCCTAATGGATTCAAAAAAATTAAAAGGTGCTCCTAATTCAAAGATTCCACTCAAAAACAAAAAAAACGATGCGTTAATCTATAGCACGTACCGACAGACAATGACAAAGTACATAAATTTGCAACAATATTACCTAAGAAAGATGAATACAACTGAGAGAGAGAGAGAGAGAGAGAGAGAGAGAGAGAAACGATAAAGAGAACTTAGAAGAAAGCGCTAAAGAAAAAATGAAAGAATAGAGAAACACTTATTTATATGGACACAAAAGGTCTTTTGACTTTCCATCTTCATTTGTATTTTGACTTTCCACCTTCATTCGTCTTTTGACTTTCCACCTTCATCTATCTTTTCATTTCCTAAACTCACCCTTCACTTATGCACTTAATATGTTTTGAAAGAATTTTTATTTTCTTGAGATTGGGTAGACCTAATAGTGTCATGCAAAATGCTCTTGTAATGGAGTACGAATGATTAAAAAATCCTTCTCAAGATAGAGTTTAGGCTTACCTCCTTATTCCATGGAGAGAATTAATCACAGAGCTAGGAGAGCCTTAAAGAGTTGGGAACTTTTCAATTGGCAAGAGGGAAGGGAGAGAATGGCCTTATTTGGAATTGGGAATCTTCTTTCTCAAGGAAAAACGTCTTGGTAATTTTAAACTTACCTTGCAATCCTCAACTTCTCTTGAAATTTAGATATTAACTTAGTATGTCACTAAAACTTTTACATACACAATTTATGTGGAATCAAGTGCGTCTCTTTTTAAAAAATATATAATTTCTCTTCTTGAAAAATAAGGTTAGTTCTTAAAATAACTCCATTACCTAGTTGCCTTTGATTTGTAGTATTTACCTTTA
The DNA here is from genome assembly GCF_014529385.1 of Adiantum capillus-veneris. Taxonomy (NCBI): domain Eukaryota; kingdom Viridiplantae; phylum Streptophyta; class Polypodiopsida; order Polypodiales; family Pteridaceae; genus Adiantum; species Adiantum capillus-veneris. Next base: position 72,881,486 of record NC_140947.1, on the reverse strand, counting down.
TAAGAGTAGTGTAGGTAATAGAACAAAAGTAACTTAAAAATCAATAAAAAGGTTTATGCGAGAGATTAAGGGATAATTAAGGATATTAGTCATCATTTCATCATGCATATTATTTAGATAAGTATGATCTCCAATCACCTATGGTTAAAGAGAATGCTTTTTACTCTATGTCATATTAGTCTTGTGATCTAAGAAACTTGAAATATTTAGATAATTATGACCTCCAGTCACATATGGTTAAATAGAGTGCTTTCTACTCTCTCTATGCCATGTTAGTGTGATAGTTTAAGAAACTTGAAATAATGGAACTTGAAATAACATCGTGGTTATTTGCTAGCAAGGTGATTAGTTATGGCTAGTAATGAACCATAATTAGAAGAAAACAACAAATTTAAGAAGGTAGTTCTTCTTTCCAAGAAAAAGCTTGATTATGGAAATGTGAGAGCTTAAGCATAAATTTATGTAAGTATGAAAGTAAATCACTTTCAAGAAAGTGCAATAGCATAAAAAGAACAAGAAAACATTACCTTAGTGTGTGTGTGTGTGTGTGTGTGTGTGTGTGTGTGTGTGGTAAATCCTTCTCTTTTCTTTGGGAGAGTATTGAAGAAGTGAGTTGACGTAGTTGGCTCTTTCCCTCTTCACTTCGCTTGGAGACCACCCATTAGGCCACTTGGAATGAGAGAATGGCAAGAGATAAAAAAAGAATTCAAGCTATGAAAATCTTTAGAATTAGGAGAGAGGAGAGTGGGAGGGTAAAGTGAAGAAGAAGATCAAGTTTTGATAAAATTTATTAGGGTTTTGGCCATGGCTTCTCTTGGAGGGGTATGTGTGTGTAGAAGGTGTGTGTGAAAGAGCTTTGGCTATGGCTTTTCCAAGCTTACTCTTAAGCTTGCACTTCTAAAAATGAGAAGGGATTTATAAATTAGAAGAGAATCCCTCTTTTTATGCACATTTTTTATAAGCGCTTTCACTTATTTTGATAGCTTATCTCCCTTACCTTGATAACTTATCTTTCTTTGATAACTTATCTTACTTATCAAAAATTTCTCAACAAGCTACTTACTCACCTCCTCCTTACCTTATCTTCTCTTTCTTTTTCTTTTTCTTTCTTATCTTTTTTTTTTCCTTATCCTTTTATTTATGTTAACTTTCTTAAAATGAAAAGCTAATTTTCCATGCATTGGTTATACCCCTATTCCCATGGTGTAAGCCGGAAGTGACTCGTGAGTATACATTGGTGCTTGAATTGAACCCGATTTCATTCGAACAATTTTTATTTTTCTTTTTTTTTCATCTTATAAAATCAGTGACTTAGATATGTTGGCCTTGCATAAGGGCTAGGAGAAGACCCTTATAAACTCCCCAAAAAAAAGAAAGAGTTGGCATCAACTTGAAACAATAAAGGGAGGTGGTAAATCATCAATCGCAAGTTACACCTTTAACTTCTAGGTAACTCTAATTCGTCCTTCTCTAGCTGGTTCATCTATATAAGGTGCAATCTATCCTCATCTCTTACGGTATTCTTACCTTCATCTTTGTCTTTCTTAATTCCCATCTCCTTGTCAAGAACTTCTTAGGATTGTCTCTTGTAATCCTTTTCGTTGTCTCTTTGCTCATTACCTTACTTTATGGATCAATGGCAAGAGTTGGTTTTATCTATGGCCATTCCTCATTTGCAACAAATAAGTGAGTCAGTCAGGAGGGGTTTTGTGAAGTGGTATGAGCGCCTACTCTTCCCTCACTTGGGAACTTCAGTGGCTCAAACCAAATGGTGGATGTTCTGAGACATAAAAAGGGTGACACTTTGGGGTCAGGATCACTTTCGCAATAATGTCCACTTGGCTATGGTGATTGAAGCAGTGGGTTTGGGTCCTCCATACTAGTGCGTGATGAGATGTATCGTGGGTTCTCCGAGAGAGTCTATTTGCTTGCACAATTGAGATCAATCTTGGAGAAATGTTTGGCATCCTCTTCTTCTAGTTGAGTAGACACATCATCATGCGTGCCTAAAAATGAACGTGGCTTCACAGATCTGAGCAGGACCTTCAGATCCTTGTCATATCCACAATCCTCTATGAATTTTGTAGCAAGCAACATGTGATTTGATACATGGACAACTTAAGGTGCTGGTGGCACTCATGTATCACAAAGCACCGAATCTGAAGTGTTAGCTACAGGTGAGTCCCGAGCAACTCTATTTCTTGGGAGTTTAGGTGGCATATTTGATACATGGACAACTTGAGGTGTTGGTGGCGCTCATGTATCACAAAGCACCAAATTTGAAGTGTTGGCTATAGGCGAGTCTCAAGCAGCTCTATTTCGTTAGGAGTTTAGGTGGCATATTTTATGGCTGTGGCAAAAAACCACTTCCTCTCAGCGATAGGTTCATAAATATCACAAATACACAAGGGTCTCTTAAAAAAGTCAGACATTTCGAAAAATGGATTCTCTTTATCATGTCCAAACTACATTTGGGGAAATAATTAACGAACACTTCTTTAGCATTTTGTGAATGCTAGGTTCTCCCATTTCATGCTTTTGAGAGGACTACCCTTAAAAACCCTAGGGCTAACAATCATGAAAAATTACAATATTATAGATGATAAAATTTATCAAGAGTCGTTTTTAAATTTATTTTGGGAATATATCTTGACATCTTTTTTTATCCTAAGCTTGGTGATTCCTTCTTGGTTTTATTTAAGCTGATGAAATACTTGAATATACATTTCATAAGTCTCTTGATCAATTGATTAACCTTAACTACTCTCCTGCCTTGTACTTGTATCTTGTTCCCTTTAATTGTAGGCAAATGATCCATTTCCTTGATTGCAATAACGATTTATTTTTTTGCTCACCCACTCCATCCTTAGAATTTCTTAATATATATACATCTTGCATACACAAAATTGAATGATAACTAGAATGACCTTTTTAGCTGTAATAAAGGTCTACGCCTTCCTTGTGTGTGAAAATAGTGGACCTACTAGCCCAATGATCAACTATTACCCATCATGCTCTCAAATCCTTACCCATGGCCGGAGCCTCGAGTCTGTGTAATCTCTTAGTGATGAAATTAGATTTGAACTTATCTTAAACAATCTTTTTTTTCTTTTTGTGTTTCTTTGTTCCTTAAAAATATTAATTTTCAAATGATCTTATTAACTCTGATTTTTGTTACAAAAAGTTGTTACCAAAGCTCATTGGTCTGAGTACTTTCAAGGGGGCTTCTCTTGCTCTACTTGGCACTGAAACTTGTTCACCATTTGTGTCTTGAAAAGACACACTCCCTTTTGCAGGAAATATGAGGTGGACAAAATGTTCTAGCATGGTTTTTTTTTCTTTTCTACAGAAGTTACTTCCATTTCCTCTTTTTCTCAATTCCAAGAGCTTCTCCTTCTTGAGAGTTCTTGGCCATTTTCTTTTTTTTTTTTAATCTTACACAATGTTTTTGAGAACTTCTCATTCTTGAGAGTTACATGCCATTTATTGTTTGTACCTCATTCTCTTCCTACAAAAGCTCTACTAAACTCTTTATCTAGCCAAGGATAGAAACTACGCTCTGATACCACTTGTGAGGGCCATGCGAGGGACCATCGGCTACACCATCTCCAAATGTACACCAAAATTCTTGACATCCCTCCCGCTTGAGACCGACACCAAGACAAAACTCCTCCGCTCTTTGATGCCAACTCAAGGGGGTGATAACATTCAATTTTCTCTTACAAAACCCTTAACCCTAAAATGTCTTTTCTTATCTCTTTGAAATTTCTAGCTGAAGTCATCAGACTAATTGTGAACTCAACCTTCCAAGGTCAACTGGTGGGTGTTATGTAGTTCACCCTTGGTTCAAAGTCACTAATGCTTTTTTCTCGGTTACGGCCGAGCACAACCATCAGAGAATTCTCCTAAGATGAGTGTATTTAATAGCTATACAAATCCCTCATTTCCACATTTGATTCCCGCTCCATAGATCAGAACCCCTGTTTTTTACTTAACTTAATGGACAACATAAAATTGGGTTCAACTTTTCGGCCAACAATTAACCCTAAAAAATCCACCCACTCACTGAATCATTTGGTAAATGCACATTTCAAAGGTAATAATATGATACTAGAAAACAATATTTCAAACATGTCGAACCAAGGATACATTTAAAGCATTTGAAAGCAGCATGCAAACTGTTGCATACCCTTGCAAGTGTGCATTTATCAGATCGTTCCCACCTTTTTCCTTTTTAGAACATTTTACTTTCCTTTTACTTTATTATTAGTAAAATTATCTAGCTATCTTTCAAGCAATCACATATACTCTATCTTTCAACCCTATCCTCGTCCCAGGACTAGGGTCTCCTTCTCCTCCGCCAGTGTGGAGGCAATGCCTTGATACAATTTTCAATTATTATTTTTCTTTATCTTGTGTAGGAAAGGATTACAAAAATAATCTACTATAAATTCTTTTTAATTCAATAATCCGAGAAGCAGAGCAAAGGTCCGGCTGATGAGGACAATTGTGGAATAGCCTATTTTGGTTCCTAGCCTTCCCAAGGTTCCTTTTTACCAAACAGTTAGAAGAGTTCTATAATTAAATCACATCCTCCTCCCTTATTCTAATCCCTTTATGGATCCATTTTTTGTTCCTCCTTTTCTCGTCGGCATCTGCAGGTCTAATCAGACTAGGAAACAAGTTTAACACATCATTTCTAAACCTCATGGGTGGTCAAAAATGCAATTGGACTTTCAGATCCTGACTTGAGACATCATACACGTATGATTTCTAAGTGCTCCAAATTGGATAAAATTTGGTATCTTATCTTGTTTTGTGGTGCTTAACACCCTGGTATGCTCTGATGTCAACTTTGGTCCCTAAAATTTTCCTTTGGACATCATACGCGTATGATGTCTAACTAGTCAAATTGAAGTGAAATTCACTCCAGAGGTCTCTCACTACACTGGTAACCCACAGCAACTTTTAGAATTCAAATCCAACACTTTTTGTGCTGGGAATGATAAATTTAAGCATTCACTTTGCCTAGATCCGTCTTGTGGCCTTTACAAACCCAAAAATGCTTCAAATTCAATGAATTTTGCCTATTTCCTTCTTAACTTCTCTAGATCACAAGGGTGCACTCAGATGTATCTTTTGATCTCATATCTAGCCTCTAGGACATCATACGCGTATGATGTCTAGGTGGCCAGAATGAAGTTTTGTTTCTACCCTAGGTGCTCCTTGATGAGTACAGCAAGAATATTTGCTCACATCAAATTTTGGAAATCAAAATTGCACAAAATCATCGCTTTTTGCAAGGAAATTCCTCGAAAGAGTAAAATCCCCTCAATTCTCAATCTATATACCCAAATGAAATGTAACTTGGTGTATGTGCTGAAAATAATATGCAAAATAGGGGGTGTAAAGTCAAAAAGTCAATTTTGGCTGCTAGAATTACCCTTCAAAAATCATACACGTATGATGTCTGCTGATGAATTTTTTGTCACAATTTTACCACAAGCATTTCCAAGTCTTCAGCATTGATTTTCAAGAACTTTTACCAATTTTCATGCAAAAGTGTGCTCAGAATCACAAGTTTCTCTTTTATTCGTTTTTGACACTCCGTCTTTTGTCTTTTGGGTACGAAGGGTTGGTCAAAACCCTAGTCTCAAGGTGTACATACGGTAAAACTTCCCTTTTGAACACTTTGGTGGTCTCCATATGCCTCTTGAGACATCATACATGTATGATGTATAAGTTTGCAGAATTTGAGTTTTTCTACTGAGAACTCTTGCACATGCCCTCTTATATGCACAGCATCAATCAGTCATGAAAAAAATGTATATGTTATTTGAAGATTTATCTTATGATTAATTGTAAATTTTGTAAGAAATTGCCATGAAGCGCCCTCCGACATTCCGAGAGAAGAAGTATGGGTACAAGCATGGACTTGTGGCCCTTTTGACCCAGCTCTGCAGGAGGAGGGAGAGGTCGTCGATTGGGAGGCATTACCATGAGGGTGACATCCTCCATATATTTTTTTTTGTAGCTGTGATCTTCTTGATACAGTTGTGATCATTCATTGTATACATGTACAGTTTCACGCTTATGTTTATGGTTTTGCATTCCGTTTAGGATTATGATTATAGTATGACAATTAGGTTATGGTTATGGTTTTGCAATTATGGTATAGCAATCATGGTATGGTTATGGTATGGCACAAAGGTTATGGTTATGGTTTGGCAATCAAGTTATGGTTATGGTTTTACAATGATGGTATGGAAATCATGTTATGGTTATGGTTATGGTATGGCAAGCAAATTATATTTATGGTTTTAAAATCATGCTATGGTTATGGTTTGGTAATCATGTTATGGTTATGGTTTTGCAATCATGTTATGGTTATGGTTGGGAATGAGATTATGGTTATGGTTTTGCAATGATGGTATGGCTGTTATGGTTATGGTATGACAAGCAGGCTATGGTTATGGTATGACAAGAAGGTTATGGTATGGCATGTAGATTATGTTTATGGTTTTGCAAATACGGTTTGGAAATCACGTTATGGTTATACCTGCGGTTTTCAAATCATGTTTTGATTATGGTTAGAAAATCTTCATATCCTTGTGCCTATGGTTTGGGAGTCGAAGTTATGATTATGCTCTTGGAAACTTGTCATGTTTAAGCTTTTGATTTTGTGGTTTTGTTATGCTTTTCAATTTTGCTAAACTATACTTACTCACTCTTCAATGTCAAATTGTAGGTGGAGTGCGATTGCTTTTGCACTCTTCCTTTGGACAAAGAGGGTTGTTTCTTGGTACTACAGTACATGCAGCATCAATTCCTAGCCCTCTCTGCCCAAAAAAGTTTTGCAGGTTTTGATGTCGGTACAGGTATCGGTATAAGCGCTATAATGCACCTCAAAATAGACGTCGGTATAGAAAAGTTAATTTTTGGCATCTATTTTAGCGCTAATACCGGTGTGTGTTTCATTGCATGTTCCGATGGTGATTATACCGGTGTCTATACCGACGATAAGATGCCAATGGTTATTCCGACCCTTATTCCAGGGCTTTTTACTTTTAGAACAAGCTTTGAGTCGTCGGTATTCACGTCAATTTTTGCGCGGCGTGTTATAGTGAGGGAAGAAAGTGCAACTTTCTACAAGACTATGTGACTCTATATTTTTGCCATTAGGGTTGAGGCTACACCAAAGAGTCCAACAAAGTGGAGTTCGGTGAAGCTTTTGCAATGGTTTGAGAGAGGCCTTATGTGGCTGGATTTTTTGTGTTTTTTATTATATTTCTTATGTCTTTTGGTAGGCAAGGGCTTGCAGTTTGAGACGTTTGGATCTCGAATTGAGTTTGGGGGAAGGATTTTAATTGAGCTCTCTTGAGTGGTCATGTGTGAGGTGAGGAAAGTAAGGGAGTTCCTTGTGTTGAGCTAAGGTGTGAGGGTGTGTGAGTGCATGCATGGTGTCTTTGGATCATAGGATCTACTCAAGGGAGATAAGTCTACCCTTGAGAACTAACTTTGGAAAGGGAGGAATGCAGAATTTAGTGGAGGATATGGCATCTAACCATGATGTCTTTGCAATTAAGGTTGGTACTTATGCACTAAAGATTGAGTATTCCAAGGATTCTATGAGTGATGATGGTAGTAAGTAGTGGCTACGTGTTGTGTAATTGTTTAGAAAGGGAAAGCTTGCAAAGAAGATCCTACATGTAGTAGTAGAAATAGATGGAATGATCCGGTGGACTCATTGTCAGTGCAAGCCTACATTACCATATGTCAAAAGAAAGAGACTATTGTAGAAGAGAAGTGTAGACGTTGTTGTGCGTATTTCAAACACCTCTTTTTTTGTAAATTTGTACTTATGGACATGATGTCTTGTGTCAAAAGGGTGTGTGTATTTTAGTTTTGTGGGCATGTATATGCAGTGCATGTCGCTTGACTAGTGCAAAGCACTCAATCAGGTGAGCAAAGAAATCCAAGAGAGCTTAAAAATGTGAGTAAGAAAAATGACCAAGAAAGTTCTTAATTATAAAGTTCCCAAGACTATGTATGCGTAGTTGCAAAACAAGGCAATAGCTTCTGTGGTCATGGGTATGTTTTTTGTATGAACCACTCTGTGTGTGTGTGTGTGTGTGTGTGTGTGTGTGTGTGTGTGTGTGTGTGTGTGTGTGTGTGTGTGTGTGTGTGTGTGTGTGTGTGTGTGTGTGTGTGTGTGTGTGTGGTAGATTGGTCACACCATTTCCCTCCTAACTCATGGCCTTGATTTTAAGACACGTTTACTTAATGGATTTTTTAGTTTATTTACACAACAATTAAAATTCAATATATTGTTATTTCCTCTCTCGCCCCCCCCCCCCCCCCCCCCCCCCCCCCCCCCCCCCCCCCCCCCCCCCTCTCTCTCTCTCTCTCTCTCTCTCTCTCTCTCTCTACTTTTTTTTATGATGCATAGTGACCGGTGTGGTAGCATGTAGAGCAAGTAGGGAGGAGATGGGTATGAAGGCTTTGTCTCACAGGAGATGAAGACGACGGTGGTTTTTCCAACTCGGATGAGGGGAAAGAGGGTGGTCTCTCCATTAAAAAAAAAAAAAAGTGGTTTGGAAATGGGCAAGGGAGTAGGCACTAATGGTGTGGGTAGTTAGGCAGCATTTTGATAGGCCTAAAGCTAGATGAGAGCAATACGGAACCTCAATATAAGGGTGGATTTTTTTGTAGGAGGATTCTTCTTAGGAGGTAGCTTCTTCTTGGGCGGTTTTGGTGGCTTGGGCTTGCCTTCAAGTGGCTTGTTGTCAAACGGAGGGCCTGATGAGGGTGGCTTCTTTGAGGGATTGAAGCCCAATGAGGGTGGTTCAAAGTAGGAAGTGTTGGAACCTGAAGAGGATGTTTCTCATAAGATCTAGGGCCCAAGGGTGGTGGCCATAGAATTTGAGGCTTGTATGAGGGTGACAAGGGTGTTTTAGAGGATAGTGAGCTCCTAGAGGATGTTGTCTTGTAGACAAGAGCTACCACGATGGTGGTTTAATCTCTGTGGCTTTTGACAAGTGATGTCAAAGATGGTGGCTTTGGAGAGCAGTAATAGTGACAACAAGAGTAGCTTGTAGTCTCTACAAAGTTGTCAATCTCCAATTGCACATGTGCCAGTTGTTGAGATGCACAAAGCGTAGGCACGCTCCTAGGCTTGAAGCCCAAGGGGCTTGCCAAGATCTCCCCATCTGTCTCCTTCGCAAGTAGTCACTAATTGCTACACAAGCACATTTTATCCAAAGTTGGAGCTTCTTAGAATATCCACCATGCAAGCATCTCACGATGCCAATGTTGGCACATGGATGATAAACTGGCCACTTTGGGCCAATTTGCCTTTGTTGTAGAAGGTTTGCACGTTAATAAACATCTTTTGGTCTATACATAGTAGTGTGTATATGCATGGACATGTGTCCATAAAATTTTACTACATGCATTTGGAATATTTTTCATTGTGATATTAGGTTTCAACTATAGTGGACAAGGTATATATGGCAGATAGTCATGTTCCCCGTCGGAAATCAGGCACATGTACATGTTTGGACAAGGTGTCAAAGCCTTAGAGGTGGTGCAAAGTGGCTTCTTTTGGTCTCTACAAAGTTGTCAATCTCTAGTTGCACACATGCCAGCTGCTGAGATGCACAAAGTGTAGGCACGCTACTAGGCGTGAAGGGTAGTTTTTAGTCTCTACAAAGCTTTCAATCTCCAATTGCACACGTGCTAGCTGCTGAGATGCACAAAGTGTAGGCACGCTACTAGGCTTGAAGCTAAAGGGGCCTATCAAGATCTCCCCCAGTGTCTCCTTTGCCAATAGTCACTCACTGTTACACAAGCACATTTTATCCAAAGTTGGAGCTTCTTAGCATATCCACCATGCAAGCATCGCACAATGCCAATGCCAGCACATGGGTGATAAACTGGCCACTTGAGGCCGATTTGCCTTTGATATAGAAGGTCCGCACTCTGATTATCATCTTTTGGTCTATACATATTAGTGTGTATATGCATGGACATGTGTCCATAAAAATTTTAATACATGCATTTATAAGACATTTCAATGTGATATTAGGTTTCAACTATACTGGACAAGGCATATATGGCAGAAAGTCACGTTGCCTGGTGGCAATCAGGCACATGTACATGTTTGGACAAGGTGTCAAAGCGATGTGGTGCAAAGTAGCTTCTTTTGGCTCTAGATAATGTGTTTGAGCTTTTTAGAATGTAACTAATGCAGCTGGGTGTTGGGGTAAAGGGATCCGCCTTTTGCCTGGGCCATACGTCGGGTGTCCGGTAGTCCCACCATGTGTATATGCCCTTATTCATTATCCCAGGGCATCTACTAGAAAATATGTAAGATAGCACATGCGAACAAAAAAATATACTTACATAAAGGGTTTCTTAATTGAGAAAGTGAAAATTTTTATGCATAAGGGTTAGTTTTGTTACAAAAATGCATACATAAGGGTACCTATAATACTTGAAAATATACTTACATAAAGGGTTTTTCAATTGAGAAAGTGAAAATTTTTATACATAAGGGTTAGCTTTTTTACAAAAATGCATACATTAGGGTACCTATAATACTTGAAAATATACTTACATAAAGGGTTTTTTAATTGAGAAACTGAAAATTTTCATACATAAGGGCTACTTTATTTATAAAAATGCATACATAAGGGGTACCTATAATACTTGAAAATATACATGTAAGGGATTATTTAAATACCTCTCGCTCTCGTGCTATATGTATTTTTTACATAGTGGACTCCTCGGGTTCATTATACATATATGAAATGAATAAGGAGCACCTGATCACTCATGACTTCCTGAGAGGTCTTGCTCCACCTGCATCGGTCTCATGCTTCTCCCCTTCCCCGCATGCACCGCACCGTGCAAGCATGCACACATCCACGCACATGCTCACTCACAAGTGATATTAGAGCTATTGCTCGACGATGGTGGCGGTCTCTAGGCGACGACGGAGCTCGGCGCTTCACGGCATTGGATGGGTTGATTCGGGGTGGATCTGGTATGGATCAAGGGAGATCGGGCGAGGTCGGTTAGATTCCGGCTTCTCGATGCACGCAACCCCTCTGGGGCATGTGGGAGATCTTTGATGATTCTCTGAGGATCAAGCAGGAAATTAGATCTGCAGTAGACAGTCTATTTTTTGGGAGCTTGGTAGAGCTTGAAGCTCTTGGCACAGTCGGCACCTTGCAGGGAATTGAAGCATTGGGGAGAAGCAGAATCAAGCTTGGCGGCTCATTGTGCAGATTTCAATAGAGATTAAAAACCCAAATGGAATCAATTGATGGGAAATCGAGTGCAGGAATTGGCAAGATAATGTCGAGCACCTTGGGAGCGAGCTCGTGAGTCAATCAAAGGGAATTGAGAAGCAGCTGAGAGTTGGACATTGCGTGATGACACACACACACACACACACACACACACACACACACACACACTCGGGCAGCAGCTGCAGCCAGGTCGGCGGGCATTTCAGCAAAATCGAGCAGCTTGCAATTCAAAGGCTTCGAGCTTGGAGAGTAGCATCGGGGCATCCAGGCATGTATGTGGTGCTCTCTCTCTCTCTCTCTCTCACACACACACACACACACTGCAACAATTGAGGGAGAGAAGCCAGGCCGAGTAGCGGCACGCAAGGAGAGGAGTAGCCATTTTGGGGCAGCAGGTGAGCGCGATGAAGGAAGGGCTGGCCAGAGCTCAAGTGAGCTTCTGACCATTGGCGGGCAGGTTCTGTGTGGACGAGGAGTTGCAAGAGATGTCTGACTCGCCAGTCTGCAGACCCGACACTCGACAATAAAATTTAATTTATTTTTTTAATTGACATTAATACACATTTGTGTGCAAGAGTGGGTGCACACCCCATACCCGACCCACCCTCCCCCCCGCCTCGACACCCCCGATAGACCCAATCTTCGAAACTCCGACTCCTCGACCCCACTTGAGAGACATCTGACAGAGAGAGTGAGAGCTTAGAATAAGATTGAGAGCGAACGAGCGTGAGAGAGAAATAGCGAGGGAGTCAGAGGTAGAGAGAGAGCCGTCTCTCTTAGCGTGCGCTCAATGCACACACAGGCTTTTGCGACATTGCCAACCTCGGTGAGTAAGCCCGGACATCACCCGGCATTAGCCCGATTTTGCCAACCTTTTCGATGATTTTTTTTTTACTTCTCAACATCGGTTTTGACACTGACTTCTACGGCTCGGGATCGGCCTGGAGCATCAATGGCTTGACTTTGGGGACACGCTTTAGGACTCGGCTCTTGACATTAGCTCAACATCAGTTTCAACATTAATTTGCAGCTATTCAACAGCGCACTTTCGCCCGTCGGCAAAAACCGACATCGAGCGTTCTCTCTGCAGTTTTGGCGCTTCCACCAGACGACGGAAGATGACATCAACTTTGACATTTCTCCCAGTTTTTCGGCTTCAATGGCACTTACCAGCCATACGGCTTCAACAGCTCATTCCGGAGTGGGTTTTTCCTAGAGCGCACTCCTCTCTTGGCAGGTTTTTTCGATCAACGTGTTTATCGATCGATGAGGTAGTAGTTTTCCAGTGGTTTTGCTCACAAGTTGTAGTGCAACTTGTGTGAAGCACTAGAGAGCACTTTTTGCACGGTCTTGTGCAATTTCATGCTATGTATTCTTATGCGAATACAGTTTGAGCTAGCCATAGCTCGCAGGTAGCACGTTCACAGGTGTATAGGTGTTTTTGGACAGTTATACGTCCATAGAGCCACTCGATCAGGAGTGAGCTGTTTTGCCAAGGTTTTGGCAGTGTTATGTATGCCATTTGTGGATTTTTCTACTAAGACATTGAGGGTCTACTTCCATGCGTATTTGGTGAGATTTTTGAGTTTTTGCTCAATTTTCAGGGGAAACTTTGTCGGATTTTTCCCAGATTCTCGCCATGGTTTATGCGTATCCACAGTTTACTCTCTAATGGTATAGTGGTCGATATATTCCCACTTTGACAGTGATCGAGTGGTTACTCTCACTTTGACAGATTTTTGAAAGGTTTTGTGGGCATAGGTTGAGAGAGTCTCTCGCCTAGTTTTTTGTACTTACTAGTAGTTTAGCTAGTAGGACTCACTTATCGGCGCATCACCTTTAAGTGGGACATTGTTGGGATAAAGACGCTTCACCTTTTGCCCGGGCCGGATTTTTGATGTCCAGACACCCGCCCACCATGTGTACATGCCCTTATTCATTATACATATATGAATAAGGAACACCCACTTATGATTTCCTGAGAGGTTGCTCCACCCACATTGGTCGTGTGCTTCTCCCCTTCCCCGCACACACAACATCATGGACGCATCCGTGCACACACGCACTCACACTGGGAAGTGTGGGAACTCTCATCCCGCCTCGAAAGTTTGACACGTGCGGTAACTATCTATTTGCGGTCTCCGATATGCAGCAATGCACGAACCGCCTTGAAATTAGTCCAAAATATAGTGTGAGTGTGAGTATGTGGCAATAAATTTTGGGTATCAAGGATCAAACGTACAAAATTTGGTGGATTTTGGAGTCCGTTTGATATTTTTCCATTGAAAAATGTCTGTCAAGGGTCATTAATTGCCAAAATTGGAGCCGAAAATGTCATAAATTGGTCAAAATGGCGTGAAAAGGCTGAAATTTTCCACATCACTCACAGGTGCCGTGAGTTTCCAAGTGTGGAAAGTTAAAAAATCAGCACTTTCACCTCTCTACAGGTGGTCCTATGCAATCCCATCTTGTTCGCATCTTGTTTTTGAGTGTGTGGAGGAGTGAATGAGAGTATATTCTCTTCAAGTTTTCACTTGGGAGAGTCTATGGAGGTTTTGAGGTTTTCATGGATGTGTGTGTGCAAGGATTTGAGGGAAGAAGTTGTGAATTTCTCCAAGACTATGTAACCTTGTATCGGTGCCATTAGGGTTGAGCTACTCCAAATAGTCCAACAGAGTGGAGTTTGGTGAAGCTTTTTCAATGGTTTGAGAGACACATTTTTTGGCTAGAGTTTTGGAGTTTTTGATAATTTTTCTTGTATCTTTTGTTTACCATCAAGTGTGACTTCAAACCTTGATCAACTCGACTCCCCTTATGGTGTTTGCGGGCAAGCAAGGGCTTGTAGGTTCAGACTCTTGGAGCTTGAAGTAGGGGAGTGGGGATAATTTTCAAGGAACTATTGAGTGTTTTTGTATGAGGTGAGGAAATTAAATTCTTGACTCTAATAAGTATTGCAAACTGCACACCGCACAAAATTTAATTTTTTTTAAAACATCTGTATGGATCCTATTTGTACGTACAGATCCGTACTATACGGCCATACCGTACAGATAGGATCTGTACGTTTTGTAAATTTCTTGTGTTGTGTTAAGGTGCCAGGGTGTGTAAGTTTGTGCATGGTATCTTTTGCTCCATCATCCTTTGGTGATCCTACTGGGGAGCCAAAATCGTCGGTTGTGCACTCAAAATTTGGATTTTGTGCTGTGTTGTTTTCAAATTTGGGGTGTTAAAGGGTATTTCAAGATAGTGGTATCGTTCCAAGCATCTATTTTCACAAGTTGCAAGGATTCAAAGGATTGGCTTGCATCATATGAGTTTGACTTGACATGTTTATGCCGTGCGATTCTAAGCGAGACACGGAACCTTATAGGTATCAATTTGGTGGTTAGAGAGAATGCAAGGGATTGGTTTGAGGGCTTGTCACAAGATGAGAAGGGAAATTGGGACAAGTTTAAGAGATTATTTTTGAAGAGGTTCAAGAAGGTGATCCCTCACCAAAATGCATGGGAACATGTCACTAGTATGTTTATGCAATAACACGAGTCTATTGCAAAATTTTGGTCAATATTTGATTATCCTTGGAGAGTTTGGAAATATGCTTTTCTGCATGCAAAAATCATGTTTAAAGAGGAATTTTATTATGCTTTTACAAAATCCAATGGATACAGGTATTCATGAGTTTGTTGCGGCAAGTCTTTAAGATAAAAGTGCAAGAGAAAGAGCCCAATTCCATGCGTAAAGGATTGAAGGTAGTCCTTAAGATAAAAGTGCAAGAGAAAGATCCCAATTCCATGCATAAAGGATTGAAGATAGTACTACAAAAAGAGAGAAAGATGTGTATTGGAAGTACCCTTGTCTATACCTAGTATGGATAGTGTGGATGATAGTTATGTGCATAAAGTTATGATTGCAAATGCCCATGCTGACAAGGATAGCAGTTTTGAGACATGTACAAAGTGTGAATGAAGTATGTACAATAGTTGTGGAAACCATCCACATGCCTATGGTGCAAAATGGCAAGGACATAGTAGATAAATGTGAAAGTTTGAGCATTAGCATGGAAAGTGAAGATGATGAGAGTGAAATTGAGGAGGATGAGGGAACCTATGATGGTGATAAGTTTGATGCTAATGAGAGTTAATGTGGCAATATATGCAATGATGACATAGAGTTGTAGGATCCATTAATGAAGGACATGATAGCCTTGCACAAAGAGCAACTTATGTTTTGGGAAGGAGCTTTGTAGTAACAGGATATGGATGCTGGTAATGACAATGATTTGATAGGCTATGGTCATGGAATCTCCATGCTAAGTGAAGATGATGTAGGAGAGATTGATGCTATGCTGGATGATTTAACCTTGGGTACGTGTGGTTTATTGCAATTGGGGGTTAGGAAACCCTCTAGTGGTTGTGATGCAAATATATTGGTTCATTAATTCAATAAGAATGAAGACTATGTGTGCAAAGAGTTGATGCTAGTCCCATCTCCAATGGATGTCGGCGATATGGTTATTCCGTATAAAAGATTTGAGGATGTGACATACAAGAAAGTTAAAGTTAATCTTTTTCTTACACAATGATCGCATTGATGCATTTCAAGTGCTTTGCCATATGTTTGGGCCATATCCTTTTATTTGCATAGATCCTCATTGGCAGGTATTGAGTTGTGGGACAGGTTGGCATGATGAAGACTTGGCTATGATGTCTTGTGTGGCTTTGTATGCATGTTTACAACTTTTCAAGTGGTAAATTCCTTATGTGGAAGAAGAAGGTGCTAGTGGTGGGGTCTTTGAGATGCTTTTCCATTTCTTGAATGAAAACCAAGGTGGTGGGAGTGATAGTGTCTTTTAAGTGAGAATTGAACAGCCATTGATGCATCAACAAGATGAGGTTACATTTATGGTTATCAATGGGATGAGCTCTAGTCATGAGATGCATTTTGATATAGCTATGGTGTTGACCAATTGGAGAGAGAGGTATTGTGTGTTGCAGTGGTTTTGTGGTAGAAGCATTGTGGATGGTGTGTGAGTGTTGATCCTCAAAAGATATAAAAAGACATTGTGTGCACACTCACACACCCTGACACATTGACATGACATAAGGAATTTACTTAATTTCCTCACCTCGCACACCAACACTCAAGAGATTCTCCCCACAATCCCTCTTCAAGCTCCAAGAATCTTAACCTACAAGCCCTTGCCTGCCCGTAGACACTACAAGGGGGAGTCGAGTTGATCAAGGCTTGAAATCACACTTGATGGTGACCAAAAAAGATACAAGGTAAACCATCAAAAAATCCAAAACTCTAGCCACAAAAGGTGTCTCTCAAACCATTGCAAAAGCTTCACCAAACTCAACTTTGTTGGACTATTTGGAGTAGCTCAACCCTAATGGCATCGATACAAGGTCACAAAGTCTTGCAAAAAGCCATACCTTCTTCCCTCAATTCCTTGCACACACACACATCCATGAAAACCCCAACACTTCCATAGACTCTCCAAAGTGATAATTTCAAGAGAATATACTCTCAGTCACTCCACCACACAAAAACAAGATGTGAACCATGCTTCCTCCCACACACACAGAGGTGTGAAAGTGCTGATTTTCAACTTTTGACACTAAACAAACATGGCACCATAAGTGATGTGGAAAATTTCAACCTTTCCACACCATTATTGACCTTTTTTTACACTTTTGGGCCTAGTTTTGGCCAATTTTGACCCCTGAAAGGCATTTTTTGTAGAAAAAATACCAAACGGACTCCAAATTCCACCGGATTACTAATCTTGATCCTTGATATCCAAAATTCATTGCCACATACTCGAATTCTATTTTTCACTACTTTCAAGGTGGTTCGTGCATTGCTGCATATCGGGCATCACAAATAGATATTTATGCACGTGTCAAAACTTTTGGTGTGGGATGAGAGTGCCCATACTTCCTAGCTGCATTAGTTACATTCTAGAAAGCTCAAACACATTCCCTGGATCCAAAAGAAGTCACTTGGCATCGCATGTAAGGCTTTGACACCCTGTCCAAGCATGTACATGTGCCCGATTGTCAGCACACGACATGACTATCTGCCATATATACCTTTTCCACTATAGTCGAAACCTAATACCGCACTAGATAAGATTCCAAATGCATGTATTAACATTTTCATGGCCACATGTCCATGAATGTACACGCTACTATTCATAGATCAAAAGATATGTTGTCCATATGGCCTCAGCTTGCCAAAAGGTCCATCTCGTCCATCTCCACTTCCATAACCTGGCCTACCTCAACACTTGCATCAAACAGTGACATAAAACCTCAAAAGTGACCCCAAAGTTCCTCCTACATCATTTGGAAACTCGTCAACTTGCATAGCACCTTTACTTATGCCTACCACGAGGGAAGCATTTTGTCTATCACATATGTAGGCATCATTTCACTAGTATAGGGAATGCCCCCATCATTCATGCCCACAAATTTTGATATTTTGCTTTTGGAATGGAGGCACCCTTGACAGTTGGCTAGAGAGATTGAGCAAGGAGGGAAAGAAGCTCTAGTATATCAAGGCCATTCAAGTCAACAAGTGGAGCATTTTCCATGGATTTCTACACATCATCACCTTTTTCCATGCACATAGCTGCACCCATAATGTCATCCATGAAAGTAATATCATGCTTCACTTTGGATGGCATGGAATCTATGTGGGCTTGTGCGATTGGGGGCAATCTACCCTTGATCCCACTAAAAAGAGGTTTCTATCTTTGTCAAACATATTGTTGTCCACACATAAGGAGTGGACAAGGTGATACTAGTGGATTGCACCTCAATGCATATCTACAAAACCACTAGTTTTCACCAAATCACAAGATACATATGCATTGGTGAAATATCAGAGGATAAAGATGTCTATTTCCAGTGGGTGTCTAAGTACAAGCAAATCCTTGAGTTGGCCCTTGTCCTAACAATAAGGGATTACAGATATCCACATGATCTCTTGGAAGGCTTGGGCGGCGTAAAGTGAATAGACCTTGGATTATCAACCACAACAGGGTTACGGCCAACGATTGATAGCACCTCACATTTTGTAGCCTTCAAGCATGCTTGGACGATTCTACGTCTTTCAATTGTCTTCAATCTTTATGTGCATCTTTAAATGGTTTAAGATTTTAGTTGTTTGTGTTGTGTATTAAATTTTTTTGTCTACTAGCTCTTTGATACATTTGGATGTTGTACTTCACACAAGTGGTATAGATTTTGTTTGTCTTTGAACTTTGAAAATGGTTTGATATGGTTTTCTTTGACAGAAAATGGTTGCAAACTAGATTCATGAAGTTGGTGCTGAGATTGATTACAATGAAGTGCAATGCATCCTATAGGAGGAGTCCCATAGATTCATCATGGAGGGATTGTCTTACTTTTTTGAGCAAGATCTGAAGGAGTTAGATCTTCGAGCGAGCTTTGGAGCGAGCTTTTTTTTTTTTTTTGGAGTGCCGCCCTCTCTACCTCCCCTTACTCCTCTTGCCGCCCATGTGCTTCCTCCTCTTCCCTTCCTCCTCCTCCTCAGCCTCCTCCTCCAAAATCTTTCCTCTCCTCCACCTCCTCTCTCCATCTACTCCTCTAACCAGCTTCCCTTCCTCCAGCTCCTCCTATAGAAACTACCATCCCTTCCCTAAAGTCCTCTTATCTCCTACTCCCTTCTTCCTCTCTCTTTTCTTAGTCCCTCTATAACCCCTCTCCTCTCTCTCTCTCTCTCTCTCTCTCTCTCTCTCTCTCTCTCTCTCTCTCTCTCTCTCTCTCTCTCTCTCCTCTCTCTCTCTCGTGTTGTCTTCCCTCTGTGCGTGTGTCTCTCTCTCGCCCACCACCCCTCTCTCTCGTTGTCTCCCCCTCCCCCCCACCCCCTACCCACCCCCCCCCCCCCCCCCCACTACTCCCTCTCTCTCTCTCTCTCTCCCTTGCCTTCCCTCCCTTCCTGGAGTGAGCTTCACCCCTCTCTTCCCCATCTCTCTCTCTGTCTCTCTCTCTCTCTCTGTGTGTGTCTCTCTGTCTCTGTCTCTCTCTCTCTCTCTCTCTCTCTCTCTCTCTCTCTCTCTCTCTCTCTCTCTCTCTCTCTCTCTCACACACACACACACACACACACACACACACTAGGACGAGAGGGAAGGGTGGCAAGGGTAGACTCTCTCTCTCTCTCTCTCTCTCTCTCTCTCTCTCTCTCTCTCTCTCTCTCTAACACACACATACACACACACTAGGACGAGAGAAAGGGGGGCAAGGGTAGAGAGAGAGAGAGAGAGAGAGAGAGAGAGAGAGAGGGTGCAGAGAGCTACTTAAAAAAAACAAAGCACTAGCAATATCTCTAGTGCCTCCGTTTTTTTGTAAAAGAGGGAGAGAGGGGGAGAGAAAGAGAGAGTGATAGAGGGAGGAGAAGAGAGAGGGGGGGCATTGGGAGGGAGAGAGAGATCAAGAGAAGAGGGGTGGCAGGTGGAGAGAGAGTAGGAGACTGGGAGGGAGAAAGAAAGCAAGCGCCGGGGGGGGGGGGGAGGGGTTGTACAGGGTGAGCCCGTCTTTCTTTAAAACAAAAAACAATACACTTCACCTCTCTCCCTCAGAATTTTGTCGCCCCCTTCTCTCTCTCTCTCTCTCTCTCTCTCTCTCTCTCTCTCTCTCTCTCTCTCTCTCTCCCCTTATCGGTCAATCTCTCTCCCACTACATCTTCCTTTTTTCTTTCTCTGCCTCACATTGTCGCTTTTTGAGTCCCTCCAATCCTAATGACAAATGAAATGAAATGCTATGTTAACTGTCATCAAAAGGCCAAAATGACCCATGCGACCAAAATGATACATTCTTGGTGGATCTAATACAATGTTTGGGTACAAAATAAAATGAGAAAGAAGGGGGGGGAGAGAGAGAGAGAGAGAGAGAGAGAGAGAGAGAGAGAGAGAGAGAGAGAGAGAGAGAGAGAGAGAGAGAGAGAGAGAGAGAAATGAAATGAAATGAAATGTTATATTAATGTCTTCAAAAGGCCAGAATGACCTATGAGACCGAACTGATACAAAAGTGATGAATCTATTACAATGTCTGGGTACCTTAGTACCAAAGTACTAAGTGTCAAAAGTGTGAAAATGTGAAAATAAATGTGAAAAACAAAATACAAATTATTAAATAAACTTCTTAGGAGCATTCTGGGTGTCTGGCTAGAATGCTTCTAATCCTTTGTTGTAGTCTCCTCCGGGGAAGTGTGCTTCTGCATCTCGGTCGTGGTCGTCTCGATTTCCTAAGCTCAATCGCCCTATCAATGAGGGTGTCTTTGGTATGAATGTGGGTACTCCTTTGTGCTGGCTGCTGGCCTCTTGCTTCTCCTTCCACTCCTGCTTCTCTCGATCCGAAGAAATCTGTGATCTGCCTCTGAGGCTGTAGTGCTCTTTGTCTTCTCATTAGATTATCCCTTTGCCGATGTAGTTCCAGTAGGTACAAGCCTAAGCATCTTTGATCTTGGTATTGCATGACTCTATCTAGAGGTCCAAAGCCTTTTTTAAATAGGCAATGGAAACGCCCACGTATCTCATAGTATACGGTGCAATGGCATATGTAGTGTAATTCTGTCTACGGCTCCATTCCGCATAACTTGCAAATTCTACTCTTAGGTGGGATTCCCCTAAATCTGCCAAATTCAATTTCCAGTTGATGTGAGGATGTACGAATCTGACCAATAGCACATCTCAAACCATGAGACAGGTGGGTATCCATGTAGCTCGGGCGAATCACAAATCCATCTTCAGATAGCTGTAGGAAGTTTTCTTTGTAGTCGGCCATCTTCGTGCCCAATTCTTGTGTAGGGTCTACCCATGTCCTCTTAGTATCCAACTGTATAAGATCCTGACGGATAATTTTATTAATCTTTGTTCGTGTAATTGCCAGTGATGGAGCCGCAAGAGAGTATTGGAAGAGAGAGAGAGAGAGAGAGAGAGAGAGAGAGAGAGAGAGGGGTCCGCAAGGGAAGGGAAGGTTTGGGCACACGGGGGGCTTGGGGGGGGGGGGGGGGGGGGGGGGGGGGGGGGGGGGGGGGGGCGGTTGGGGATTGTGAGAGGGGAGAGTGGAGTGTAGTTTTTTTTTTTTTTTTTAAAGGGAAAGAAAGGGAGAGAGAGGAGTACTTAGGCCCCAAAAAAAATTTAAAAAAACCATGCAAAGCTTTGCTTGGTGTTTTTTTTTTTTTTTTTTTTTTTGGGGGGGGGGGGGGCTAAGCACTCCTCTCTCTCCCTTTCTTTCCTTAAAAAGAAAAAAACTACACTCCACTCCCCCCCTCTCACAGTCTCTCCCCTCCCCTCCCTCCCCCCCCCGCTCTCTCTCTCCCCCTTTCACTACAAGTTCGAGAGTTTGGTATTGCATGACTCTATCTAGAGGTCCAAAGCCTTCTTTAAATAGGCAATGGAAACGCCCACGTATCTCATAGTATACGGTGCAATGGCATATGTAGTGTAATTCTGTCTCCGGCTCCATTCTGCATAACTTGCAAATTCTGCTCTCAGGTGGGATTCCCCTAAATATGCCAAATTCAATTTCCAGTTGGTGTGAGAATGTAGAGAGAGAGAGAGAGAGAGAGAGAGAAGGGGGGGGGGGGAAAGATCGGAGCTAGGGAAGAGGGCGGACGTAGATCAAGAGGTGGGGGCCAGAGAGAGGAAAGAGGTGGGTTGGAGAGAGAGAGAGAGAGAGAGAGAGAGAGAGATAGATAGATAGATAGATTTTAGATAGATAGATTTTATTATCGTCCTCGGAGGTCAAATATGACCTATGGGACCAAAGTTACATGTGATGTAGTATGTGTATGGCTAATGAGTGACTCTCGATGCTCCAAAATTGTAGTGATGAGAGTCGCAATGGAGAGCCCACACTTTGGCTGGGAGAGGAAAGTGTGCAGGTCTAAGTTATGGCTGAAAATGTGAGAGAAGCAAGTTCGGATGTGATCAAAAGCTGAGCACTCTAGTAGTGTGTGGTACTCAGACTCTCGAACTTGCAGTGAGCATAATGTGCACAATCGATTTGACTCTTCTCCATTGCCCCAACGCCCTATCTCGCATCGAAGGAAATGGGAGCTAAGCCGAATTGCTGCGATAGTGCGTATCGCGGACAAGGGAATAGGCTCAAGCATGTAAGTTTGAGTACGGTTTCCTCTCTCAGCGAAGAACATGGTTTTGTAGTTGGGGGCAATATAGGTGGTGTAATGTATGAAGCGTGACCCACCGGATTTCTCCCAAGCCGTAATACATTGGCGTTGTAGAAAAGCTTCATTCACTTGAGAGTCAATTGAAGCATCATGTAGCAAGTGTAATGCATCCCATCTCCCAAACCACTTCTTTATGTCTTGCATCCATCCCGTGCTCAAGATCTTGCTTTTATGCGTCTTTTGAACTTTTTTGCTTGCTTCCCATGCAATTGTAGGAAGTCGATGTGAGGGGTTTTGACGCATCTTTATCATGTACTCCACAACCCTTTCCATGCCCATAACCTCAATTGGAAGAGATCCCGACTCAAGAAGTAGGAGCATATATGGTGTTTGTGTCTTAACTTGGAGAAAGTTTGTAAGAAAACGCTTTTGAACATTCTCAAACTCTTTCCAAGTAGACTTTGAGATGCTCCCGCCCCACACTTCAACTCCATAACCAAGAACCGGTGTCACCAATGCATCAAAAAGATACTTCTTGAGAACCCAACACTTGATGTTTCCCGGATTACACATGTTCTCAAATGCATAATATGCTCTCTTTCCCGCTTCCAAACGACGCATAGCACATTCATGCCACTTGTGATTGGATGGAACCTCAAGGCCAAGGTACTTAAAGCTCTCAACAACTTCAAGTGTCTCGTTGTTGTACACAATGCATGGCTTCTCCTTATGGTTGGTTTTCACAAGCATAACCTTTGTTTTGGATTTATTTACAATCAGCCCACTATGCAAGCAAAAGTTCTCAAGGACAACCATAAGCTTTTGTGTATCTTCTAAAGTGTGTGCTAGAAGCACTACATCATCCGCATACAACAAAAGCATGATTACCGCATTGCAAATAGTGACCTCTTCAATGCCTTCTTCTTGCATAAAGTCAAGTACCATTTGTTCCAATTGATCAATGCATAGACCAAAGAGAGTTGGTGACAATGGACATCCTTGTTTAACCCCAATAGTGCTTACAAAAATTTCTGAAATTTCTCTTCCCATGCGCAATTGACAAATCACCTTCTCATAGATTCGAGAAACCGCAAGCATAAACTCACTTGGCACTTGGAGTTCTTCCAGCCTTCTCCACAAATTGTTACGTGGAATCATATCAAAGGCTTTCTTAAAGTCCACAAAACAACAATACAATCGCTTGCCTTTCAACCGACTTTCCTCCATGAGAACACGAAGAGTGACAAGATGATCAATGGTGCTATGGCATCGACGAAAACCCGCTTGTCCCTTTGCACGCTTGTCATTCTCTTCAGCCCAATCACTCAATTTCATCTCCATTATGCACCCAAACAACTTTGCCATAAGAGACCCAATCATTATAGTCCAATAGTTGCTTACATTCTTTACATCCCCTCCTTTATGCAAAGGCTTAACCCAATTAGTACTCCAATCATAAGGCATACCATGTTGAAGTGCAAGGTTGAACATATCACACATCCACTCATGGGTAAAATCTCCCGTCCATTTGATCATCTCCGGTTTGATACCTTGAAGATCTCCCGCTTTGCGAGTGGCCAACTTTTCAAGCCCACCGCATACATCCTCAATAGTAAAAAAAGACGGCATACATGGGAGTGAACCATAAAATGGCATTTTTTCAGTATTTTCTTGCTCATATAATTGCCTACAATGTGTGTACATATCCACTAGACTCAAGTTACCAAAATTCTCAACCCGCTTGCCTCTCAAGTTTCTCCAAAATCTTCCACATGTATGTGCCTTTTCTTGGACTTGAAATTCTTGTTGCTTTACTTCCCATCTTCTTCTCTTCTTTTGAATCAATGCCTTGTATGTATGCAAATGACTTTGATAGTTGTCTTTGTCCATAGTTGCATCAAGCTTTATCAAGGACTTTCGAGCATCTTCACATTCTTTATCAAACCACCTTTTGCGTGATCTATCTTTGTTGATACCATGGAGATGCTTTATAGCAAAGCATTCTTCCGCACAAGAACAAATAGCTTTCTTGAAAGCTTCCCATTTAGTCTCCAATGGTGCATCACATTGAAGCTTTGTCATCCATAATTTTTGCTCAACCATTTCAATGTACATTGGTGCCCGTTTAAAATCCATACATAGTGATAACTTCTCTTTCCTTTGGCTGAGATTATCATGCTTAGTTGCTTCTCCACATGAAAGGTCAATACATAAGGTGCGATGGTCGGATTCCGGGGTCCATTGACCAAACATAAAACTCTTTATGCGATACATGATGGCTTCAAAGAGTAGCATATAGTCAATCACACTATCCCCATTATGTCTTCTACATGTAAATCCATTGGTTCCACTCCACAAAGATACACCATTGGCAATGAGCATACCTGTGCTATTACACATGTGTAAAAGTAACTTTCCATAGTGATCCGGCTCTTTCTCATTCATTGAAGTACGATCATACACGTGAACTCCCTCCAACTCCTTTGAAATGTATGGCATATCAAATTGTTGAGTATCATGTTGCAATGTTTTTGTGCGAGCATTCATATCCCCAAATACAATAACATCACCTTCACCTTTGAAATAAGCAATGTCCTCTTCCAAATTAGAAAATGGTTGATCTCTATCCATGCAAGCATAAAAGGGAGAATCATGATGAGGAATGTAGCAACCGGCTACAAAAATGGGTGCTCTTTTTGGTGTCATAATTTTCAGCCATACATAACGTTTGTACTTGTCATCTTTCACAATTGATACAAAATCTTCCAATCCTTTCTTAACCATACATGCTAACCCTCCTTGTCCTCTTCGTTGCTTGAGATTCTTTGACCACATCAATGAATGTACAGTGTAATCCTCCAAGCCGTTAATCCTTTGTGTATCATGCTCCCAAGTTTCAACAAGAAGTACAACATCGGCTTTGCTTGTTAGTTCATCAATGCCAACCCCCGCATTCCATGGGTATCCATTACAATTCCAAAAGCATATTTTCAATTGTAACTCGGTCTCATAGGTCACGCATCTATTTGCTTGAGAGACTTGCCTCCTCCTTGGGCACATTTTCTTCATGAGAGATCTCCTTGTTTTTATTATTCTTTTCCTCATATGCCTTGCGACGCATATTTTGTTGCTTAATAGTGCGATCTTCACATACAAAACATTTTGTATCCCTCAAATAGATCCAACTATTATCAAGGATAATCTTTCGCTTGGTCTCATCCGGCATGGTGCATACAATTGCCCGTTCTCCCGAGCGAGGAGCTCCTTGCTTCCCCACTCTATGTGCTCCATAGACCATAACTCCGGACATGCCAAAGTGGGTTTTGAAGAAATCTTCAATAACAATGGCAAGAGAAGGAGGTGTCTCTAACTTCTCTTCGGGAATTCCATGAATAACAATGTTCTTGGAACGTCGCTCCCGTTCCTTCAACTCCTCCACATCCACATCCTCCACATGCCCACATTCTTCGTTTGAACCATAGCTTGCATGAGTGAGGAATTAGAAACCACATTGCTACCACATACATCAGCCCAAGACTTGTTTGTGCATACATTTTTCATGTCGCATACATCCCGGCTCATAGTGTCAAATTTCTCCTCTTTCAATACATGGTCATGCTCTACTTTGCTCATCCGCTCCTTCAAAGCATTCAAGTCCACAAGAGAGCGTTTACATTCCTTGACTTCCTCTTCAAGTTGCATCAAACGTGTTGTTTGCATCTCAAGTGTCCTCTTGAGATTCTCATTCTCAACCACAAGTACCCTTAGTGTGCCATTCTCCATTGCAAGTGCTCGTAAGTCTTCGCCTTGTTTGTTTACGGTCTCTTGCAATGATACCAAGTACGCCATGATCATGGTTTCCGATGTCGTTGGTTGGGTGGTTGTGTTGCTATCTCCACACTTAGGAGATTTTGGATCATTTTCCACAATGGTTGTGGACCTTGTTGAAGAAGAAGA
Source organism: Adiantum capillus-veneris (assembly GCF_014529385.1). NCBI lineage: Eukaryota > Viridiplantae > Streptophyta > Polypodiopsida > Polypodiales > Pteridaceae > Adiantum > Adiantum capillus-veneris. The sequence continues at coordinate 72,855,054 of NC_140947.1, read as the reverse complement.
ACCCTTGCGAGTGCCGGAAGACATTGTATGTAAAATAGGAGATGAGAATCAATTTTGTTGAACTTGTTCACTTCGGAAATGCTGCTACAGAAATGCCTTCCATAACTCTAAAAATTTTTGTCTTTACATCAACGCGTAGAGGACTTCGTGCTCTTCGATTGAGGCTATAGATCACCCAAATCGGAGTTCGGATGAAGAAGTTATGATCAAAAGAGTGGACTGTTGTCTACTAGGTCAAAAAATGGTTGCACTGAGAGAGAGAGAGAGAGAGAGAGAGAGAGAGAGAGAGAGAGAGAGAGAGAGAGAGAGAGAGAGAGAGAGAGAGGAGAATGGGTTGGAGGGATCATGAGAGGGCGAAAAGGGGAGCGGTGAGAGGGTCTGATTTTAAAAAGAAAAACCAAAGGCACTAGCAAAATCGCTAATGTTTTAGGTTTTTTTAGAGAGACAGAGAGAAAGACAAGAGAATTTTAACATTATAGAAAAGCGCACACACACACACACACACACACACACATATATATATATATATATATATATATATATATATATATATATATATATATATATATATATATATATATACATAGAGAGAGAGAGAGAGAGAGAGATGGGGGAGAGAGGGGTGGAGCTCACTCCAGGAAGGGAGGAAAGGCAAGGGGGAGAGAGGGGAAGGGGGGGGGGGGGAGGAGAGAGAGAGAGAGAGAGAGAGAGAGAGAGAGAGAGAGAGAGAGAGAGAGGGGGGCAGAGGGGGGGGAGAGAGAGAGAGAGAGAGAGAGAGAGAGAGAGAGGGGGGGGGGGGGGGTAGGAGGTGGGAGGGGGAGACAACAAGAGAGAGGGGTGGTGGGCAAGAGAGAGACACATGCACAAAGGGAAGACATCAGGAGAGAAGGGGAGAGAGAGAGAGAGAGAGAGAGAGAGGAGGTCCTTGGCTACTCCACTGGAGAGAAGGGCGACAATTGGCGGTGGTGGTAGGAGTAGAGGCGGCACATGGTGGTAGTAAGTTAGCACCACTAACCACCAGTGGTGGGCTAGGGTGGTGGGTGGTGATGGTTGCTAAGGGGCGGCAATGGGAGGTAGTGGTGGTGGGATGAAAAAAAAAAAAAAAAGCTCGCTCCAAAGCTCGCTTCGCTGAGCTCGCTCCTTAACCGTTCCTAAGGTGCTCCCAGGTGAGTCTATCAACAACAATCAACGTGGTGACCTTTATCCTTCATGGTGGGTTAGGAACACTCTTTTGAAAGTGTCTAGACATGCCAATCCCAACTCACCATTGAAGCTCTCAAACCTACAACATAAGAGTTTGGCAAGGTGGTTGTTGGTGCACTTCATCCAGAAAGAGTACACAATGCCAAACAACAATCACATAGCAATGTACTTCATACAATAGGTTTTTGTACAAGATATATTGGGATAAAGGATGGACTGGGCAAGCAAACCACACAATGTACGTGTGGGTTTGGGAAGGGCCAAGGAAAGGTCCCAACAAATGAAGAGAAGAGACACACACCCCCCCCCCCCCCCCCCCAACAAAGAAAGAGGCTTATTGTGCTATTGCTAGAGGAGCATGATCAACAGATCAGGTTTTTGTACAAGGTATATTGGGATGAAGGATGGATTGGGCAAGAAAACCACACAGTGTACGTGTGGGTTTGGGAAGGGCCAAGGAAAGGTCCCAGCAATGAAGAGAAGAGACACCCCCCCCCCCCCCCTCCAACAAAGAAAGAATCCTATTGTGCTATTGCTAGAGGATCATGATCATATGTTGGAGATGAACATTCAGGGAACCACATTAGCAAGTCAAGGGGAGAATGCAGTGTCTCTATAGGCCAAGCTTGCATAAGAAGAAGTAGGGATATCATAGGTCAAGGATACTGTGTCACAATATGAGGCTAAATATGGGCCTCTTTTCCCAAAAACTGCATCTAAGAGCGATGTCTTTGGCATGGATGAGCTATAATTGGCTAATGTGTATGAGTGCCAAGGCATATAAGAGCCCCTTTTAACGAAAGCAAGTTAACTATGTTGTTTTCACTGAACCACCTACTCATGAATTCCATTGAGCCCTTGTTTTATAATCACAAGTATTTATATAAATGGTTAAATTAATTTTGTAAACAAGACTATGACTTAGATATTTGTTATATCAATTAATATATGTTTTAGGACTAGTTAATTTATTAACAAGTCAAAGAGTAATCAGCATTTATATTGATGTTTGCAAGAGTAAAGAACTAAGATAGTAAAGAAAAATTTCATACAGATATGGCCAAGTGACAATTGTACTAGTAAGTGAGTTGTTAGTTGATAAGAATGCAGTGGGATCCTGGAGAGTGGTTTTGGTGGGACCCTTTCACGAGTCAAAACTTGTCCAGGCAGCTTTAGGATGAGAGATATTTCAAAGAACTCTTTATCATTTCCTGATAAAATATTATTAGGGCTTACTCTCTGTTAGATTAAGCTCGCCTCCTTTGATTGAGCACAGCATCTGAGCTTGTAGGAAGTCCACATACTTGATTACCAAATCAAAGGTGGATGTTGTGTGCAAAGGCATAATACATAATCACCTTCAACCTCTCTATCTTCTCCTTTATCTTGTGCCTTCTCTTTCATGTTGCAACACTTTGTCAAACTTTGGTTTTCACATTGACAATTTGTATGTGTGTGCACTTATTAATTTGAAGATCTAACAAAAGAAAGAGTGCTCAATGTTTCTACTTGAAAAAGCAAGAGAATGCCATTGCAAAGTTTAGGGTATGTCACTCTTGACACCCATCCATCACAGACACTAGATCATTGATCTCATCTTGGTCAAAATTCCCTGATGCCACTTCCCAATCCATCTCATCATCACTCACTTGTTCTGAGGTAAGTCTTTCCTGGGTCTATGGTGGGTGGAAGTGGTCATGTGATTCCTTTGCTGCAATTGATGAAGGGGCATGAATTAAATGCATGTTGCAAAAAACATACAATCTCTCTTAGGCTTAGGAGTTAGACAATTTCTATGCTTGGAGTGAATGAAATCATAGGCATACCAATTGCATTTTCAAGTACCATTGAAGGCAACAACCAATAACACTTGAGTGTCCACGTGTTGGAGTTCCTACTTGTCCCCCCCATATTCTTCCACCACACTCAAATTGAGTGTTTATTGATTGCTTCAATGTTCCATGGATCTCCAAAGCTACCTTCAGTGTTAGCATAATCAACACGTTGATGGAATGCTTCTCTACTCTCGTTGCCTGGGAGTAACTATTTGCATACCTTTTTGAAGTCTCCCATGACCTCTCTATTAAAGCCCTGACTATGTAGTTGAAATAAGGGATCCAAAACATATGCGGCTCCATGCAAACATGTATGTATTTGGGCCCAATATCTTTCTATGGCCCTTGCTACTTGTGCCTTTTCTATAATAATTGGTTAAACTCTTTTGTTTGTCAAATACCTTCAAACATCCACCAATACACCTTGCCATTTACAAAAAAAAATTGGTGTCAAAATCCGTAGGAGCTCCACCTAAGGCTTGCTAATACCACATATATTCTCTATATTTTGCTGAAAAAACGACAATTGGACAAGAGACATACATCTTTGAGCAGTGGCTTGATAACTTGGATACTTTGAAAGCCATCCTTCCCATCTTCAGTCGGAGACAATCTCTATCAATGCTTCTTTAACATTTTTTAGACCACCGAAAACATAGTATGCCATTGCAAAGAGGGTTTCACAGAAGAATTAGAGGTCCTTCTTAAGTGACTTGGCCCAAAATAGGGCATAGGTGAACCAATGCTCCTTGATAAATTTTTCCACATGATTAGCATCTAGCAAACCTTGCTTTACAAATGGCATGTTTTTTATATTTTTCAAGAGTACATTCAATGTATGAGCCGCACATGGTACCCATGTGAGCCCAGGGTACTTCAGTTGAATGGCCAACTCTGCACCCTCAACTCCGCACCCTTGCAGTTGGAGGCATTGTCTATCACAATTGATGTGACATGTTGGGGGGGCCCTATGTGGTGGATGGCTCATGAAGTTAATTGTTTTCTCTTTAGAGAGGTATCGATCGTCTCCAAAAACATTGAGCCCTTCGACAAAATCACTGTTATGTTTAATGGTCTTTTATGGTAGTTGGTCCACCTATCTAACGCTATGTCACATCCAAACATTGGCATAAAATTAACCATTGTTGTCTTGAGTATCTCCTCCATGGCACCCTTAACCTTAACTTTATCAACATATTTTGTACGCATTTTGTTATAGTCAGGTAAGACATGTTGGGATCAGAGAGCACACACACAGAGAGCCAACACGAAGAAGGAGATAGACACAGTGTGTGGCGGGGCGGTACTCACACTACAATGTGTAGTTATGAGTATAGTTATTATGAATGAGTAAATGAATGGCTGTACATGGGCGGCTGAACAACGGGCAGCCGGGCACACGGGCCTTTAACCCAACAATCTCCCACTTAAAGGCAGTGTTCCTTTAAAGTGGCCAAAGTACAGCAAAAGAAGTCAAGCCATACCCATCAGCGATCTGCAGTGTGCAAACCGCTGTGAGGCTAACGACTTCATGAGTAGATCAGCAGGGTTATCGTCAGTGTGTACCTTGACAAGCTCTATGCGCTTGTCCTCTAGCACCACTCGTATGAAGTGATACCTCACCTCAATGTGCTTTGTCTTCGCATGGAAGACAGGATTCCGTGCCAACGCTATGGCACTCTGGCTATCACAATGTAGAATCGGAGCATCACCAGCCATACCAAGATCTCCTACTAGTCGTGAGAGCCATACGGCCTCCTTGGCAGCCTCAGTGGCAGCCATATATTCAGCCTCTGTAGTGCTCAAAGCAACGCATGGCTGTAAACGTGATGCCCACGAAACCGGTCCACCTGCAACTGTGAACACATAGCCGCTAGTAGACTTCCTCGAGTCCACTGACCCTGCATAGTCTGAATCTGTATATCCGCAAACAGACATATCCTTCTCACCATAACATAGGGACAACTCTGAAGTCCCTCTCAAGTATCTGAGAATACCTCTCACTGCATCCCAATGACGCTTGCCCGGGTTAGACATGTACCTGCTAACCACACCAACTGCATGAGCAAGATCTGGACGCGTAGCCACCATGGCATACATCAAGGAACCAACAGCTGACGCATAGGGAATCTGAGACATCTCCGTAGTCTCCAAATCTGTCTGAGGGCAGTCATCATGGCTGAGTTTTACATATGGAGGCAACGGGGTACTAATGGCCTTCCCCCCTTCCATATGAAAACGCTCAAGCACCCTATCAATGTACTCTTTCTGACTAAGAAAGATCATCTTGCGAGAACGATCACGAGTGATCCGCATACCCAAAATATGACTGGCATCCCCAAGATCCTTCATGGAAAATGTCTCATGTAGCCTATGTTTCAAGGCATCCACATCAGAAATACACTTCCCTGCGATCAGCATGTCATCCACATACAAAACCAAAACAATAAGACTACCATCTGTAGCCTTGCGAGTATAGAGGCATGGGTCCTCATAACTGCGTACATAGCCCAATGAACTCATGAATGCATCAAACTTACGATACCATTCATGAGATGATTGCTTCAGCCCATACAAGGTCTTAAGAAGCCGGCATACCATCTTCTTTGAACCATGAATAACAAACCCACTTGGTTGCTCCATGTACAAATCCTCGTGCAAGTCCGGATGTAAGAAAGCTGTCCTTACATCCATTTGCTTCAACTCCGTGTCTTCTGTAGCTACCAAGGCAAACAACATACGCAAAGTAGACATCTTCACCACTGGGGAGAAGATCTCGTCAAAATCAATGCCCTTCTGTTGCTTGAATCCTTTAGCCACAAGCCTTGCTTTGTACCTAGGCTTTGCATCCATTGAACACAATTTTATCTTGTAAACCCACTTGCATGGTAGTGCCTTCTTACCCTTTGGCAAAGGAGTAAGCTCCCACGTTTCATTTTGGATCAACGAATCCATCTCTGACTGCATAGCCTGCTCCCACTTGAGCTTGTCAACACTAGACATGGCCTCATCATAACATGATGGCTCCCCGCAATCAGTCAACAATACATAATCCATAGAAGGCACAAAACGATGAGGCTGTCTTGCACGCCGCTCTGAACGCCTCAAAGACTGTGCAGGAGGTGCATCTGGCTGTCCCACATCTACATGATCTCCCAACAAGGGCTGATCTGGCTGTCCCACATCTACATGATCTCCCAACAAGGGCTGATCTCCCACTTGAGGGTCAATGGGCTGCCCACGAGCAGCCATGGGACCATCATACCGATGACCATCCTCCTCAAATATCACACGCCGAACCTCAACCGTTCGCGGTGATGCTCTATACATAGAGTCCTCATGAAAAAAAACATCATGGCTGCGCACAATCTTCCTGTCAATAGGATCCCACAATCGATAACCCATCTCACCAGAGCTACCATAACCCAAGAAGATACATCTCTTGCTCTTTGGATCCAATTTGCTGCGTTTTGCCTTAGGTACATGTACATAAGCTTCACAGCCAAAAACACGAAGGTGACCATACAAAGTGGCAAACCTGTCCATACCTCTTCAGGCACTTTGAAGCCCAAAGGAACACTAGGTGAACGATTTATCAAATGCACAGAAGTGGCAACAGCTTCAGCCCAAAATCCATTTGACAAACCAGCCATAGAAAGCATACTACGGACTTTTTCCTGTATAGTCCTGTTCATGCACTCTGCCACACCATTTTGAGGAGGTGTATAGGGAGCACTAAGCTCGCGCCGTATACCCTTCTCAACACATAATGTTGTGAAAGCATGAGACATAAATTCACCCCCATTGTCCGTACGTAAGCACTTCAACTTACAACCTGATTGGTTCTCAACAAGAGCCAACCATTGCTTAAATATATCAAACACCATATCCTTCTTACAAATGGGGTATGCCCATACCTTCCTGCTAGCATCATCAATGAACGTAACAAAGTACATAGCACCTCCAAGAGAAGCATTGGGCATCGGCCCACATACATCACTATGCACCAAAGCTAGCTTTTCCAAAGATCTGTGTGGAACACTTTTCTTATGAGAAGACCGAGCATGTCGACCATAAAGGCAATGCTCACAAAACTCAAAACCACCAAAATCTGAAACGGGAATGTAATCCGCACGTGCCAACAACTTCAAACCTTTCAGTGACATATGCCCCAAACGCTGATGCCATAAAGAAGCAGGAGGTTGCTCAGTGATCCCCACAATGTGATCAGCCACACTAGCTACACAAAGGGAATACAACATATTCCTCTTAGCACCTTTAACCAAAACAAGGCTGCCCTTAGTGAGCTTCCAACCTCCATCACCAAAAGATACATTGAAACCAAGTGAATCCAACTGACCCACACTAATCAAGCTTTTTGCAAGAGCTGGCACATGACGCACACGCTGCAAGACAAACATAGTAGAGTTTGGCATAGCCAAATGAATATTTCCAATGCCATGAATCTGCATAGAACGCCCATCGGCAATCCTGACAGTACCTGTGCTCGAAGCATCATAGTCATGAAACCACGACCTATGAGGTGTAACGTGAAAAGAAGCACCACTGTCAATGACCCAATCCATAGGCATACTACTCTCATGAGTGAGAAGAAAAGCGTCATCAAAATAGGATGCAAGCAACACATCACCAAGCTCTTCACTAGTAGCACTAGTCGGAGCACATACATGGTCATCTTGAGAGCTACACTCTCCCTGTGTTGCATTTAACTCCTCAATCTTGACATTGGACTTAGGCTTGTCCTTAGCATCATGGTCTTTGTTCTTACCATCTCCATTTTCCCTTTTCCACTTGTAGCAATCCTTTTTGAAATGGCCTTTTCTACCACAATGAAAACATTCCACATCCTTTTTACTTGTGCCTGCACGGGACTTGCTTCTAGATTTACCCCTGTTGGACTTATACTTGTCCATAGTCCTGCCTCTGACAACCATTGCACTAGAAGACTTACTACCTGCATTATTCTTTCGATTAATCTCTTCCGTGAGAAGACTAGACTCCACATTAGTACTTGTCAACTCATCCGCAGGAACCGAGTTACTTATGGCTGTCCTAAATGTGTCCCATGACTCAGGCAACGTGACAAGTAAAAACATAGCTTTTACATTGTCCTCAAACGTAATTTTCTGCGTAGCAAGTTGACTGAAAATTGTATTGAACTCATTCAAATGCGCATTCATGGAAGCACCTTCCTCCATTCGCAAATCAATAAGCTTTTTAATCCAATACACCATAGAAGCAGCCGAATGCTTATCATACATATCGCAAATCCGCTGCCATAGCTTATAAGCTCCACCCTGTGCATCTTTCACATTGTAATAAACAAACTTTGAAAGGGAAAGCCTAATGGTAGACCTGCACATCTCATCCAACTCCTCCCAATCATCCCTCTCCATGTTCTCTGGCTTAACTCCCTGCAACTTTAGAGGTCGAATCTGTTTCTTCTGCACCAAGACATCCCAAATCTGATCTTTCCAATATGAGAAGTTAGCACCATCCAACTTCTCAATATTGAAAACTGTGTCCTCTTTAGTGCCCATTACAACAAGAATGCAACAATGAGAAACCTGTAACCAACCAACAGACTGCCACAACAAAGTAGTGTTGCAAATCTGACAACACCTGCTGCTCAATCAAAGAGCAAACGCATAGAGTATAAATCAGCCCATAATATGGTCAAAAAACGTACGTAGAAATCCACAAACAAATGCATAAACCCGTGACACCTGTAACTCAACCGGCCTAGGCAAACTGTGCCACAAAATGCATCAACAATGGGTTGTCATAGAGGCATAAACATACTCCATGTCTGAATAACCACAATAGAGACATAAGCTGACCAAGCTTACACTAATCCGTGAGCATAAATGGATCCAAGTGAGCATATAACCAATGCACAAGCTCAACGAAGTCCAATCTCTATTGTCAACCAAGTACCTGTCCGTACTCAAACCGCAACACTGCAAGCAAGAGCAAACCCGCTCTATGTATAAGTGAACCAAATCTCCACAATATCATGCATAAAGAGTGTCTGTCAAACTGCCATATCCACATCCATCAACATACATAGATGATGTAAACCTGTAGCTCAAGAACACGCATAAACAGACTGCCCAGAAGAGTAGAAGCTCCCACTCAAACCACAACCATATACATGGCTGTCCCACAGTCAAAATACATGTTTTGTAACCACAGAAGAAACCTGTAACCAAAGCTCCCTGTAACCTGTAACCTGTACCCGTACCTGTACCTGTACCTGCACCTGCACCTGTAGTCGAAGAAGACAATGTCGCCAAAACTCCCACTCTATCTGTGTGTATGAGGCCACTCCAAGAAGAGGCTACACACTCTCAAATGAGCTGTGGGCTCACGTAAGTGGAAGACACTACAGCAATGGCACTTGTAATGGCTATGGAAGCTCTCGCAGCAGAAAACTACCAAAGAGAGATGCAAAACTCAGCTCCTAGTCTGTAGCTCGGATGGGATTTCTAATGGCACGAATGGCTCCGAAAGGGGGTTTAAACTCCAGGACGCCCGGTGAAAATACTCGCGGAGTGCTGAACCTTCCAATGCCAAGCTCAGAAAAACCTTCTGCTCTTTGGAAATGCGCGCGTGCGCGAAACCGAAAAACGGCAATGAAACAGCAGCAAGTTTCAACACACTCAACAATGATGATGAAGCTCTCAATGCTCTCACTACCAAGCTCTGATACCACTTGTTGGGATCGGAGAGCACACACACAGAGAGCCAACACGAAGAAGGAGATAGACACAGTGTGTGGTGGGGCGGTACTCACACTACAATGTGTAGTTATGAGTATAGTTATTATGAATGAGTAAATGAATGGCTGTACATGGGCGGCTGAACAACGGGCAGCCGGGCACACGGGCCTTTAACCCAACAAGACAAACTCTTTTTTGCACTAGACATCAAGGCATCCCCCCTAAAAGGTGGATTTCTAATGATGTTGAATGAAATTCCATATGCCATGAAAGCCTTTGTCCACTTTAAATGCAATGTTTGCATGTCCTCCTTTTGGAAAGCTGCTTGCATAGTTTGATGGGTGGTGGGACTACTTTCTACACTTAAACTCACTTGTGTTGATCTTGCAACACTTGTCCCAGGGAATTTCAAATATTTTCCTCTCAGCATTGGTGTATCTATGTTGTCATCTTCAATGTCCTCACATACTTCCATCGTAGCTCTGCTAGAGGGCCCATCTGAATTTGACTCGCCCTTGCATTTTTTTAGGAAGATGTATTTTCTCTTTGCACTACTTTATGCAGGTTGCAAAGTGAACCCAAATATCGGCATGAGGTGTAGTGCAATCTTCCATGTTTGTGCCAACACTAAATAAGTTCTCCTTGATGCGTTACATTGCCATTGAAGGCATGGCCATAGGTGTTGCATTTAAACTTGGATACAATTTTATCATAGTGAAGCTCTTGCACATATCACCACTCCTTTCCCCACACCATATCTTGGAGCTTTACTATTGCTTTGAGCTTTTCTATTGCTTCCTACAATGTGCATGGACCTTAATTAGTTTTTCTATTCATAAAAGTGCTATAACTAATCAAGTGCATTTTATTCTCATAAAAGTAAAATCCAGTTTACAAATACTAGGGTTTAAAGTCTAAACAAAATTCACCAATGGACATTGATGTATGAGGCTACTAGCCTAGGTGGAGATAAAAGAGAGTTGACTCATAAATAACCAAGTAACATCAATTGACACTATCTATGTGAGATCTATGTCTCTTGGAATAAGAGTGTAAGTCAAGAGATCTTAAAATACGTTTTTGTATAAACATGGACGTAAGAACCAAAACTCAAAAACAACCAAGTAACGCTTAAAATTCCCAATGACCTTCTCTTTCCTAAGAGGTAAGAGTTGTTGGCTCCAACACAATTAGTGAATTTCAAGTAAGATGTCATTTATTCTCACTTGGGGTAAGACCATTTGCTCAAAAATAGCTAAGCATGCCCTGTGGTATGCTCTAAGTACAAATAGAGCCTATTTGGAAGTAAGAGTATCATCTCATAACAACCAAGAGGTCTGTTTGTTGCATTTCTCTTGTCCACTTGGAAGTAAGAACAAACGTTCAGAACAACCAAGAGAACTATTCACACCAAATCAATTTTAGTAAGAGTAAGTACTTAAACAACCGAGAGACCAATTACTACATTGTTATTCAAAAATTATTCTCAAGAGGTTAACTAAGTTTCTACCATAATCCCTTATACTAATCTCCTTTACTCTAACTGATATAATGTGCTAACCTCTAAACTTAACACATGACTCAAATGCTTTCATTATTAGTACACAAGGGATTTTCAATGCCACACTAATGATTATTAGGAAAGGGATTGTCCATGCCACACTAATGATAGCAATGCCAAAGGTTATCCAATTCCATCAACTATTTTTGAGTATCAAAAAAAGATGGAGCTAAAAATTTCTTTGTAGCTCATCTATTTTCAATATTGTATTTCTTCAAAAGGCAAACTAAAGTATTCTACGTTCAAGCTACATTTAAATATCCAATTTAGGACTTCTCTTTTTAAAATCAATTTAATGAATTTTTTCATAGAAAAACTCTATATCTTTCGCTCGTTGGGTTAAGCTTGCAGCTTAGAGAAGGTGAGAGATGTTAAATCCAAGCTAAATCGGGTAAAATCTGTTACCATATACATGTGGTAGTGATGTGTGTGAACACACTAGGACCACCCGGGCATTTTTTCCCTCTTTAGGAGGTTTTTTCCCCGTGCATTGTATATACGCCCATTCATTCTAGGGCTATCTATATTTCCATTGCACACTAAGTAATACACTCTCTATTGTGTGCCTTGAGCTTCCTTCATCTTCTCCAAGCTGTGTGTGTTTTCCTACAACCCTAATTTCAACAAATGGTATCAGAGCAGGTTGCATCCTCCCGGGCTTAGTCGCCAACTGCTCCAGCACACGCCTGATCACTTTCTTCGATTTTAGTGAGCTTTGGCGAGCGTTCGTAGGTCGAAAAAGATTTTGGGAGATCTCGTAGAGCTAAGTCTACTCAGATTTCTGATTCAAGCTCATTTCGACCTCCGTTTCTACTACATCCAGGTCTGCACATGCAATTTTGTCATTCTGTGCAAAATTTTTGTCAACGCCAATTACTGTATAGCAAGTACCATATAGTCTACTACGGCTTGTGCTATATAGCACGTGTTGGTCTCACTCAGTTTCTCCTAATTTTGGGTTGTTTTCTAATCAGCTGCATGCAGTTTCCATGGCTGACAACAACACAGATGCATTGAAGATGTTTGATGCTGCTGTTGAGGACAGATTGGATGGGGACAATTACCCTATGTGGGCTTACATGATCTTGTGTCAAAGGGCATCCGGAATAATGTGTAAGGCATTGATATACGTCTTGCTTCTGAGGATGTAGGCGATGGTGAGGATGTTGCAAGTCTTGCTGCAAGGATTGCTGTTGTTAGAGTTGTTTTGCCTACGAGAGAACAAGCTCATTGGGATGTAAAGGATGCGCAAGCTCATGTGTTGATTGCATTGTCTGTGAAGTGCACCATTACTCCTCACATTCGTTCAGCGAAATCTACAAAATAGGCTTGGGATATTCTGGCTAGTCTTTATGTAAGCCGCAATGAGACAAAAATTGCATTATTGTGTAAAGAGCTAGAATCAAAGATTATGCATGAGGAAGATGATATGAGCACTTTCCTTGCTGGTGTCAAGGATATCAATGAGCAACTTATTTATGCAAGTGAAGTCATTTCAGACAATTCCCTTATGCAGATTGTTCTTGATGCCTTGCCAAACTCTTACCAGACTTTTGCTAGTACTTGGAGACTTATGACCCAAGGACATCCTGAAGTTGTCAAGTTTGATGCCTTGTGCATATTATTGTTGCAAGAATCACTTCCCAAAAAAACCGGACTAGACAACGTGCAGTTGAATAGGATTTATTGCTCTCAAAGAAAGGGTGGTAACAGCTATGCAGCCACTTCTTATGGTTCTTCTACGACGAGTGGAAAATCACCTGTTCCAAATGCTTCTGCTGGTAGAAATTCGTATAGAAATTTTGGTGATAAGGGAAAAAAGAAGATGCGTTGCCATTATTATAAAGCTAAAGATCACTTGATCAAGTAGTGTCCTAAGTTGAAGGCCAAAGAGACAAATAAGAAAGAGGGTGTGTTCCTCTACAAATACTGGTTCCACTACAAATGCAGCCATTGTTGAGTCTTCTGTGAAAGGAGACTCTGATGCTGATGTTGATGCAGAATGGTCTTTTAGTATAGAGTGCACTTACAATCTTGTTGTCCATGATGCATGCATGTGAGTTGCTGCAGATTCACATGTGTGGTATTTCGACAATGGTGCTACAGAGCACATTACCTCACATTGTGAATTGTTCACCTCTGTTGAGTCTGTTCCTCATGGGTATTTATTCACTTGTGCCAACCATGCCTCTTATCCGATTCAGGGAGTTGGAAAGATTGTGCTTATTGCTGCAAATGGCAGCTCTTTCACACTTGTTGATGCACTTTATGTACTTGGGATCAAGAAGAATCTTTTGTCTGTATCTGCACTTGCTAGACATGGACTTGTAGTCAAATTTGTGGATGACAGATGTACAGTTCATGATCTCAGTTTTGGTGATAAAATTATTGCAGCTGGCCTTTTGTGTTGTGGGTTGTATAAGCTCATTTTTATGACAAGTGTGGACAAAATTTTGCAAATTCAGTTGCAGATGCAAGGGATGTTTCAGATGCAAAACTGTAGCATGCACATTTTGGACATCTGAATTTTTCCAGTTTGTTATGTTTGTAGAAATCTGATATGGTTGCTTCTTTGCCGCCTCTTGAAGCACCTATCAAACACGTTTGTGAAGGCTGTATTTTGTGTAAGATGCAGCGTTCTAAGTTTCCAAAGGATGGTTCAATTAGGGCTTCATGCAGGTTGCAGCTTGTGCATATGATGTTTGTGGGCCCATGCAAACTCTGTCCTTGGGAAATTACCTTTACTTCATGACTTCCATTGATGATTACCCAGGCATGCATGGGTATTTCCGTGTAAAGTGAAGTCTGAAGTTTTTATGTGCTTCAAACAATTTTTGGCTATGGCTAAAAATGTCTCAAAATGTACTATGGGCACCCTCTGTTTCGATTGAGGGGGGGAGTATATGTCTCATGAATTTAATGCATTTCTAGATAGTCGTGGGATAAAACACTAATGTACAGTGCCTTATACACCTCAGCAAAATGGTGTTGCTGAGAGGAAAAGTAGGTCACTTATGAAAATGGCACGATGTACGGTCAAAAGTCAAGCTTTGCCGCATTCTTTTTGGCTTGATGCCATTTATGTATTAAACAGGTGTCCTACAAAAGCTTTGCAGTCTATTACTATATATGAAGCATGGCATGATAGAAAGCCTTCTATTGAGCACATGTGTGTTTTTGGCTGTTTGGCTATGCTTTGGTGCCACAAACACAACGTAGAAAATTGGATGGTAAGGCTGTCAAATATATTTTTGTTGGTTATAGTGCTGAAAGCAAAGGTTACATGTTGTATCATCCACACAAAAAAGTGTATTCTGGTTTCATGGGATGTTGTGTTTATGGCAGATTATGTTCAACCCTTGCTGTCATGTACTAGAGATAGTAATGTAAGCTCACAGGACATTTTGGACACTTTGTTGCCTCTTTTCTGTGGTGGAAGTACGAATGTAAATTCCAATGAGGCAAATGTACAGCCTATGGGGGTTTCAGAAAATGTTACAGATCAGCCTATTACTGATGTAGATGTACATGATGTACTTGCATGACAGTAAATTGAATGCACCTTTTTCTAGTCGTACTCAATCAGGTTCTTCATTAGGAGAAAGTTGGACTCACTTTTGGGCCTTTCAGTTCTAGAGAGAGAGAGTGGCGCTCGACCAATGAGGAAGAGGCTAACGTTACGTTGAAAATCGACATTTTGGAGTCAAGCTCTTTTAGAAAAAAGGGAGGAAATTTTATTGTGGTTCATCAAATTGCACAATTTCACGCTTTCAAGGCATAAATGCCGTAAGTCATACTAACTATGTACCGAGGAATTTCAGAACTTTCATTGAAGACTCTATCTAGTACTTTGTTCCCGCTCAAATATGACTTTGAGTAGCTCTATTTCCCTCTCAAAACTTCTTCCCTTTTTCATATTTGCGCTAACCTTTCTGTGTATTCATTCTACTGCACAACATGTCTACTTCTCGAAGGCCTAGCACTACCATTGACTCTGTTCGCATTTTTAACAGTTATACTATAGAAGATCAAGCATGGATTCCATCTCGTATAACTATCGAAAGTTGGGTTCTACTACAAACTAGGAGGAGGAAGAGGAGGCAATGCAATGATTTCGTGGAGGCTTTCAAGGGTCAAGTTAAAGAGTTTAAAGTGTGTGCACAAAGCAAGCGGGTGAAAGAGGTCCTCATACAACATGCTTTCCAGCATGCAGACTTAAGGTTGCAAACATCTCCTCCAAGTTTTCCAAGGCATCGACCCAACTGTAAGTTATATCAGCATCTCGCTTAGTGCATGATTATATTCAAATATTAAGTGGTGGATATCATCTTTGGTATGTTTCAGATATTTATCCATCGAATAGGACAGATTAGCAACCAGTTGAGAGTATAGTTGGGATTTTTTATGCTTTCCATGCATTTATTGGTGAGCAAATGTAGCGAGGAAGACAACACAAGGAACTTGCAGATAATGGAATTTTCTTTTATGATATGTCATATGTGGAACCGAGAACTTCCATTGGTTAGGGTCGTGTAGCTCCTTTGTCACTTCCATCCTTTGACAGCAAGGATTGGTCCCTGCCTACTTCGCAAACTAGTGAAATCTTCAGGAATAAGTTGTTTCAAGATATACAAAAGTCCCTCAAGTATTCAATTGCCACAAAAATAGTTCGGCTCGCACTATTTATGCCTCTTGAAGTGTTTGCAGATTTTTTCTTCGATGAGCAAATAAGAACTACCGCAACAATGTTCATTTGCAAGTCTGAGAGCTGTTTGGACTTTTTAGATGATAACTGGGATAGGAAACAATCACAGAACAAAATCTGTATTTTGCAAAATAAGTCCATAATTTGCAAGTTCATTATAAGCTCTCAAAATTTCTCAGTATCGTTTTACTATATTAGATATCATCTTCTTAGTGGGCAGCTTATTCCACTCGACCAAGATACAGAGAACAGCCTCGAGAACAAACCTTTATCAATGGAGCTCTACTTTCGAGACAGCCTACTTACTGTGATGGAGACAATGTCAAGCACAACTTTGGCACAGCTCAGGATAGATCTTACATGTGAAGAACTTCCACTTTTTCCGGAATTGTATGCATTCAGTCTCAACAATAGAAAGGTGCTTACTAAATCAATAAATTTTGATTGTCTTAATTACACTATGACTGAATCTAACTTTTTCTTCTTTTCAGATTCCAAGGCGCAAGGAGAAAACAACATTGTGCAAGGAGTCACTAACAAATACACTTCACTTAATTGCTTCCACCGGAAGCTAGGTCACATACTTGTGCACGCAAAGAGCTTTGATGCCATGCAAACCATGATGTACTCTTCAAAATGACTAATGCAAAGATATTTTTTGGCGGTCAAACAATGTTTCAAAAATGTACATTTTCAATGTTTCAAAACTTTACATATTGTGTTGTTTCTGTCAAGAGTAATTTGCTCCCTTTCCCTACTACTGTCCTCTCCCCCGGTTTGTGCCATTCGTCCCATGTCCTCTCCCCCGGTTTGTGCCACTTGTCCGCTGTCCTCTCTCGCGGTTTGTGCCACTCGTCCCTTGCCCTCTTCTTCGGTTGCTGCTACCTCTGTCTCTGGGGACGCTGGTCTCGGGCATCCTTTTGCGTCGCTCAAAATCATGGGCCTCTTTCATGGCTTCCCATGCTTCTTGCACCTGTGAAGCTTCCCGTTGTTCTTGCTCTTTCCGTCGATGTGAAGCCCATTCCTCTACTTCTGCGGCATCCGCATAATATTGGTGTATTGCTTCTTGCATATTTTGAACTTCTTCTTGAGTCTGATTGTGGCGTTGCGTCATTTTGTTAATGCGAGCCTCTTTGAACTCGTCAACTCTCGCCGCTTCCTCTCTTGTGCGTCTGTTTACCGAGATTATAATATGCTAGATGGCCATTACAGAAAAATGTCGCACATCGTTGTTAGTGTAGTTATGTAATCGAAGTTCTTGTAGAAGCGTGATACAGACATTTGTTGCTTCATACATACGTTGCAGCAAACAATAAAATAGCAGATTACTTACGTTCGGTATATCCATAATTTGACTGATGAGCAACATGGCATTCAAACAGGTTCGCCAGCCACAGCTATAGTCATCAGTTTGCGTGGGCACGGTTACCCATTCGTGCTTGACTACATTTCCTAGATCATGTTCTAACAAAAGATGCTCTACACAACATACAAGTTTTTTCGCGACACTACATACATAACAACTTGAGTCAGTAACACATTACAAAGAGACACTACACTGCTTTCCAAATGTACCCAAATGGACCTTACGTTTTTACACGACCGTGAAATGCCCTGCTTTGCCCGGAGTTTGCGTAGTAAACAATCTTAGCTTCCATGTCAAATAACATCAGACTCCAATGATCACTACAAAGACACCATCAAAGATGAGGAGAGATTCGCAATGCAAGATGTTTTTTACAAGGCAAGAAAATACTCACGATTGATTGTACGAAGTGACCAGAAAGCGCGCTAGATCAAAGTTGACTCTGCTAAACCAGTTCATCAGACTCAAAAAGG